>NC_138134.1:29632439-32032439 GCF_964188305.1 Podarcis bocagei
AATATTGGCAGTGAGGCCATGTAAAGGAATTACCATATTTTTCGCTCTATAAGACGCACCAGACCCCAGGGCGCACCTAGTTTTTGGAGGAGGAAAACAAGAAAAAAAAATCTGAATCTCAGAAGCCAGAACAGCAAGAGGGATCGCTGCGCAGTGAAAGCAGCGATCCCTCTTGCTGTTCTGGCTTCTGGAATAGCTGCACAGCCCTGCATTCGCTCCATAAGACGCACACACATTTCCCCTTACTTTTTAGGAGGGAAAAAGTGAGTCTTATAGAGCAAAAAATACGGTAAGTGGGGAGGAGAATTCAGCAAAGAGCTCCTAGAGCTGACCAGAGAAATGCCTACAAACCTGCCTCAAAGGAAGATAGCTGAAATCTACAGAACCTAGTGGTGAGATAGACTGGGGAAAATGGACCAAGGGTAAAGGCTTATAATTAAAAAAAACAACAAGTTTAGGATGTAAATTTTATCAGCCTTATGTAAATCTCTGTAACTGTCATTTAAAGATGCAGCAGCAAATACAGGCCACCCCCCCCTTTATGTAGGGGATACATTCCAAGGCACCACGTGTTTAAGTGAAATCACGTATATTTAAAACACCATTGAAAAAGCCTGCAAACACCCCGTTCCACCCCCACCGCACTCCATTCCACCCCTTTTTGTGACATTTTCGGGTCACTTACGAGTTTGGTGCAATGTGCATGTGCGTGGTTGCACACATATTGAATCGCACACATGTAAATGGGAAGTTGCCTGTACTGTATAATTAAATCTTAATGGTAAATTCAGCTCTTTATCACCTTATCATCCCTTTATAGTAGAGTTGACTGCTGCAGGAGTCTTTAGCCCTGGGGCATAGTGAGGCAATGTGACCTCTTAACAGTGGCATCCTCACCTTCCTCTGTTTGCACTCTTTATGGAGTCAGCAGACAGATGGACCCTTCAAATGTGGCAAATTGGAGAGGAAGGAGAGGGCAAAGAGAAGGTAGGTACCACCTGGCTGAAAAACACCACTGTGCTTATTCTGCACTGCTATCTGTATACTAGGGCTCACTTTTCTTTTCATTCAAATATTTAATCCACTCTGCTGATAGTGATGCCTGGTAATAGAAAATGAGTGTCACTGAATGCAAGGAATCTTCTTGTTCCTGTTCTCCTGGTTTAGTGTCACTGCATGTGAGGCGGAGGGTGGGGGGAATGAATTGACCAAACCAGATCGCTGATAAAGGCTACCATTTATGAAACATCAAATCTGCTGCCACAGCTCTGGATTAAAAATGCTGACCTTAAAAATATCTACTTCCAAACAGTTTTCTTCTTTGTAAATCTAATAAACTGCTGCCTATTTTGCTCCCACTCCCTGACAGAAATAGGATAATGTCACTTTTCAAATAAATTCTTACTTATTTGTAACATCTTTTGATGGGTTTATCTACTGCCAACCAATAATGGATAACTTTCCAGGTGAAGTCAGTCATGTCAGACCTTTAAATGAGAACATCGTTGTGGGGAGTCTGCTACACAGGCAGGAAACTGGAGCCTTGAAAGAGAGTTCTTTTAATTTTTAAAAAATGTGTCTCCTATCCACAGCTGGAATGGATAAGATTCACTTTTCATTTTCTTTTGATTTTAAGAAGTATGGTTCATCTATATAGAAGGTTATTACTGTAATATACAGGTGTTTTCAAAATGGGTTGAAATCCAGGCATTGATCATAGAGAGTTTCAATATATTAAAGCAAATGCACCAATTTTCAGTACATAATACAATATAGCAGGCTTTTAACCAGTTGTATACCAGGATAAAACCTAAGGATTTACTCCTACTAAAATAACATCAAATACATATTTCTGTTCAACACAATGTTTTTTCTACAGTAAACATATAGATGCATACAAATATGTAATATATTGTTTTGTGCCCATGTTTGCAAATATAAAGCCACAATCCTATACCCACTCACTTGGGAGTAAACCCCATTGAACTCAAAGTAACTTACTTTTAGATAGGCATGCAAAGAACTACAGTTCAAGACTGGAAAAGATTTTCTAATCATATGGAATTGCCAACCAAAAGAACTAATCCTCAGATAGGAAATATGAACAGAGTGCCAATCTTGAATACTACATCCTATTTAGGCTGCAATCCTATAGTTGCTTACCTGGAAGTAAATTCCATTGACCTCAATGGGAATTGCATCTGAATAGACTTGTAGAGAACTGCACCATTAGTGATGGCAGTTATAGAATTAATATCACTCCACGGTTGATGACTAGCCTCCTACATATAAACTGTTATGTGGAATATAGGAAGCTGCCTTACACCAGGTCAGATTGTCTATGGAGCCCAGTATTGTCTGCTCTGACTGGCAGCTGATTTCCAGGATCACAAGCAAAGGTCTCTCACCTCACCTTTCACTTGAACTTTTTAATTGGGGATGTCAAGGATAAATCTGACGTTCAACACATGATCTTAGCAACTTACCACCAAGCTATGGTTTCTGCCTAGAGCAGCTTGTACCTGTACTAACATTTTTAATAAACAGAGTAAGTTTTTATAGTATAATGCAGCTCTTACAATTCTGAAGTATTTTAGACTCAGCCACAGAAAAATATGGATGAAGTAAGCAGAGACTCTGGAAGAAGCTCTCAGTGAACTTTACTCTGCTGCTTCAGTATAGACACATTTAAAATCACAGAATCATAGAATGGTAGAGTTGGAAGGGACCACAAGGGTCATCTAGTCCAGCCCCTGCAATGCAGGAATCTTTTGCCCAATGTGCGGCTTGAACCCACAACCCTGAGATTGAAAGTGTACCGACTGAGCTATCAACAGCATTATATTGCTGTCTGACAGCATTGGTAATCATTAGGAATTTTTCAACTGACTGACTTATGAACAACTGGGGAAACAACTTTTTGCATAGGAGAGTTGAGGTGAAAGGCAAGAATCCTATTTACACTGGTATTTTGCAATACTCTGGAGGTCTCTATTGCATTAGAAATAATTGTGGACATGAAGATGCGGATCTTACCGTGAAAAGTTAAGTGAGCAACAGAGCGAGCAGGAGACTGGCAGAGCTACCTGCAGAGGATACCATGTGTGACAGGAGTGGGAGGGCAGTAAAGATGAAAGGGACATAATTAAAATGAACAATTAGTGCTGATTAAGAGGTAGACGCTTGATGGAAAATATGCTAGAATCATAAGGGATACTAATCCAAACAATAAACTTGCTTTCCAAGCTTACTGCCAGTTTGCTTTTTGTAAATATTTCATTTTGTCAATAGCACTATCCATGTATGTATACTGTATATGGAATCTGTTGATATTTTAATATTGTTGATCCATCAGGAGTGAGGCTATCAAAAATGTGGTTTATGGCATGTGACCTTAGTGGCAACAAAGAGGCTGGACAACTGTCATAGCTGTTGTCACACTGGGTGAAATGTAGCCAGAACCTTCTGTCACACTCCCCTCATATTAGCTTGTCAAAAGAGTCACATGACAGACAGATCTTTCTTTCTTTCTTTTTGGATGAATTATCTGCAGCGGGGAAAACAATAACCTTTGTATTTACTAAATGTACTTTAGATTTTAGGCTCCAATCCTGTGAGTAAACCTGTACACATTTTTAGGAGGTGTACCCATTGATGCAGGAATGGGGAATTTGTGGCCCTCCAGTTGTTGGACTCCAGCTTCTTGCATCCCAGCCAGCATGGCCAATGGTCAGGGATGATGGGAGTTGTCATTCTGTAATATCTGAAGGGCCAAAGGACCCCAACCCCTGGATACTGGATCTGTATTCACATTGTTTTGGAAAGACACAGAAACTTCCAGTGAATTAAGCTCAAGAGCAATCGGTCCTGTCCCCTGTCCCCCCCAAAAGTCCAATTGAACTAGAAACTAGTTGTTCAGAGTGCTGGTTGGTTAGCCCCTTTACCAATCATGCAATCACCCATGGCTCTTCCTCATTCCCAAACGGCTGTGCAGAGTGCCGATTGGCTAGCACTTGCTGCAGTCATGAATCCTTCACCACTATTCTGAATAATTTGTATTCTTGAACCTTGGCTACAGGATGGTAGATGGCAAGTGTTACAATATGTATAGGAAGAGTGAATCACTGTTCCTAACTAGAGCTGTTGCCAAATTTTATTTAAAGCAAAATTTGAAGTGAATTTGGTACTCAGGATAAAATAGTTGAAGAATTTGGGGAGAAGCCATAAAGGGCTTTTTGTGTATGTCTGCTTTGCTGTCAATGGTGTGTTTTTTTTTTTGTTTTTCAAGGGATGCATGTGTAGCACATCCCTAAGTTGTCACAACCCTTAACTCCACTGAAATTTTGAAGGAAAGTAGTAATTTTTCTCAGGTATTTTCCACACATTCTTATGATGTACAATACAATCTTGAGCTATGTGTGTAATGAAAAATAGTGACCAAACACTAATTATTTATCTAACACAATTGCCACAGCTGCTAAATGCCAAATTATACTGTAAGCTAAACAACGTATGATAAATGTACAATTTTTTTCCAAATCTTCTACTGACAAAATATTGAATGTAGCTTCACAGAATCAAAGCTTAATCTCAAAGTTGTTCTTTGCTTGTGAGTCTCATTTCTCCTTATAGAGAACAGTGTCATCCTTGCATGTACAGTAATCTCTTAGTGAAGTGACACATAACTGGTCATTTCTAGCCAATTTAAAATCAGGTGGAACCACATACCGTATTTTTCGCTCTATAAGATGCACCAGACCACAAGACGCACCTAGTTTTTGGAGGAGGAAAACAAGAAAAAAATATTCTGAATCTCAGAAGCCAGAACAGCAAAAGGGATCGCTGTGCAGTGAAAGCAGCAATCCCTCTTGCTGTTCTGGCTTCTGGGATAGCTGCACAGCCTGCATTTGCTCCATAAGACGCACACACATTTCCCCTTACTTTGTAGGAGGGAAAAAGTGAGTCTTATAGAGCAAAAAATACGGTATTTATTTTTTTAGTGGTGGCTCCGAGAGATAAATAAAAAAACAACTAACAAAACACTCATAACTATACAAAATGTCTAACTACTGTGTGACAAGCTGGGTAATTAGTGCTGAGCAGCATTAGCAATTGAAGGCTTGTATTGATTTTAATGAACTTAAAGAGAACTTTGGTGAGTAATCAAATTACAACACATCACTGTACATGTTTGCAATGAGTTGATTAGATAAAATGGGACCAGTTAATTCATGTTAATTATTCAAAATGAATAGAAGCACGTTCTGAATATGGCATTAAAAAATGTCAGAAAACTGAATATATTTTGTATTCATGTTCTAATACTCAAATGTGCACCTACTATGCCTGTTACAAGGGGAACATGCTTGTATAACCTGTATGGTTTTCCTTCAAAATAACCATTAGGCAATGGCTTCATATTTTCTTTTCAGATTATGTATAAATATTGTCCTAGACCTTTCCTAGTAGCATTTAATACTTTGAAGAGAAAAGGCTTGAATTATGCAGGTGTGCACCCCTGAGTCCTGCTTTATGTCTATAATTTGCATTAAGGTATAAAAACCACAGTACAAAATTTGGCTCTTGGGTTGTCTGTTGTGGTTATAAAGCTAGAAGAGAACAACAGCTGAAATATTTAAGTCACTGTTCTGTTCTGTTCAGATTTAGAATAATGCCCCTGAAAGTGTGGCTATCAGAAGCAGGAAACAATTGATATAAAAATTCAGCAGCTAAAAATCATATTAAACAATAGAAAGGATTCAATAATAACAGTAATAAGAATGCTGGAAATTATTGGGTTATTCTATCTCTGACATTGTTACAAGTTGACAGTCCACAGCAGGAAAGTGTTAACTGCCTTCAGTGGTATGTGTGTGGTGGTGTATGCGGTGATATTTAATTTATTTATTTCTATCTTGCTTTTTTATAATTCAAAAAGGCTAACACAAAACCCATAAAGCAGCAACCAATAAAATACATAAAACATTAGCATCAGCATTCTAAAACCTAACATGCACCAGGGAAAATTCACAAACTTAGCTTATTATCTTTCTGTGAATGCCTGTCTAAGAAGAAAAGTTTTCACCATCTTTCAAAAGACTTCTAGGAGGAGGCCTTGAAGGCAAGCTTAAAGGTAGAAATGGTTCTATAGGTAGTTCAGGGAACATGTTCCATTCCATCAATAAAAGACAGCATAGAAATAATGACATGAATGCTTGTGAGAAAACTTAATGTGGATGGAAAACTAACTGCATTGCTGAAGGAAAATCTGCTGCAGCTGGTCCTTATACTGAGGGATGGGGCCATTTTAAGCACCCCTTTAGTCCAAATAGAATTAAGAGGTTGAATGTAATAATCTAATTGTATGCAAATTATGTACATCTGATTCTCTTTGTGTGGGTATCTCTCCAAGTGTAAATGCAATGTGAGAGGAAAGAGCATGAGTGTTATGATCCCAATAAGGGAAGGGCCTGCAGCCCTAAAGAAAGGAAGAATATGAGAAATGGGGCAGGGACTCCCCCCGGCTCCTGGGGAGCCTGCTGAAAAGGGAGTGAGAGAGAGAACGGAGTGTGAGAAAAATATAGTGGAGAGAGAGAGAAGGAGATTGTGGGGCAGGATACACTTGCCTATCTTGGGTCTGCTCATACTTAGTTGGCTTCAACCCTACTAGCATGACAGAGTCTCCTCTCAACAAAAGGAATATTCCTCTGCTGCAATATATAAAAATGCAGATGTAGAGGTACCAGGTGTCAAATGATTAATTGTAAACTGGACTAACAAACACAAGCCACTTATACTGACTCATTCATGCACTTTGCCACTAAGATAATTTAAAAAGGGTTGGGACTACCTGCTTGCTCCACAAGGCATTGCTCACTGTACTAATCAGATTGGCCTCCCTCTGCTAGCCAGACTTTATCAAGCACACTGTCCATATCCTACAGTGACAACAGAAACCTTCACACGCTTCCTATCACTTTCAGCACCACCCAGTTTGCCCCAAATTCTCCCATCTCCATCCCCTCATAGCTCATCCCAATCCCAGGATCCTGCTGCCATTTGCAGAGAAGAAGGAAATGAAGAGGATTGAGTCTTCCCCCCCTTCACCCTGTAGAAGCTCACTCCTCAGTGAGTGGCAATGGCAGTGGAATCTTGAGATTGGGGTGAGCTGTGGGGAAACAGGGGGAGTTTGAGGCAAACTGTAGGGGGTGAGAATGACAAGAGGATGCAGGGTTGAAGGAGTTGAAAGGGGTTAGAAGAGCTGGCTGAGGAGTAAAGAAAGGAGGTTTGGGAAGTGGTTGGAGGGGTTGGTGGGGATAGAGGTAGGTGGGATTGATGGCAGCCCCTAATAAATAAACAATTGCCTAGTTTCGCTAATGAAAATTGACTTTACAACTCCTTCAAGATTTGCAATGCAGCCACTAATAACAAGGTTAAAAGAATAATTTTAAATTTTTGTTAGTGACCAGAAAACAACTCATTGAGCTTTTCCAATAATGACTTATCTCATGAATATTTTTGCAGTGGTCCTGCATTGAAATCAACATTTCAGTTTATTGAAGACAGTCCTTAAATGGCTTTGCTGTGCTGCATTTGCTAAACAGGCTTTTCGCAGTTCTGTATACCTTTAACATGTCATTTTACATGTGGTCACAACCCAAAGTATATTGCAAAGCAATGAGAAAAGAGAGAAAAACTACAGACTAAATATATGCTGCCTCAAAGGCAAGTTTATTACAGCAGTCTATTATAGAATGAACAGCATCACATTTGAAGTGTGCTGACTAGTCAAAGCACTTTTTGGATACTACTTCTACAGATTTCTAGTTACCAAATTTCATTCACGGTTGCTCAGGAGAACATTCTTTCCATCATAGGAAAGGACATATAGTATAAGTCAGCCCCCATGAGGAATGTCAAGCACAATACTAAAAACAAAGCAAAAACTGAGAATAAAAACTGAATCCAATAAAAATTGTAGATGAAATGAAATATGGCAACCTATGTCTGAGTGACACAGGGTTTATGAGGAAAGTAAAAATCTTACAATAAAAGTACAGTTAATAAAAACCAGAAATGATAATGTAGATTTTATGGCAACAGATTTTTGTTTTAGAAGGCTGCATTTGGATTTTTCACTTTAGAAGCTTTGAAAACTGAGGTAGGTACAACTAATAAATAGAGACGTGATACTCTTCTATCTAAAATAGATTTAATACATAAACATGGATAGGGTGTCTGACAATATATCAATCTGCTGCTTCCTTTGTTGTAAACGGAATGTAATAGATGTGAATATATAGAGCTGAATAAAATAAAAATCATAGTGGCACTTTGGACTATTTACTAATTCATTGCCACATATTGTTGACATATGTTTTAAAATTAAAAGCAGCAGATTCATCTTTTTGTTCCTCCGAGAACTGCATCACTTTCAGATCTACTTGGCAATGCAAGCCTAAAGCAATAACTGTGGGAAGAAAATGCTGCAGGGATCTCCTACAGAACATTACTCTGTGCAATGTAGTATTTGCACTAAAAGGGTATCAGTGGATGAAAACACAGGCTAGACCTTAATGCTAAATTTTGGAACAACAAAAATCACACTTCAATTAGTTTTCCAGTGATTTACAGGTATTGCTTTACTGGCAGCGTGCACTCATAAGTGATAACCCCTTCATAAAATAGCCACCAGCATGCAACCATGATGAAGTTTCATAAGTTGCAAAACTGTCTGCCTCTGAAAAATTAGGCACAATTATGAAAGGGAAGATGAATTCAGAGTTAAAATTGCTTGTATTTGTAACTACAGTGGTACCTCGGGTTAAGAACTTTGTTCGTTCTGGAGGTCTGTTCTTAACCTGAAACTGTTCTTAACCTGAAGCACCACTTTAGCTAATGGGGCCTCCTGCTGCCGCTATGCCGCTGCTGCATGATTTCTGTTCTCATCCTGAAGCAAAGTTCTTAACCTGAAGCACTATTTCTGGGTTAGCGGAGTCTGTAACCTGAAGCGTATGTAACCTGAAGCGTCTGTAACCTGAGGTACCACTGTATTTCTGATTGTTTATTGATTTTGTTGTATTCTCATTTGAAAAAGGTACAATTTTTATACATGTATATTGTGTTTTTTCCAGTCCGCTATTGCTGTCTTGAAAATGCTATACTTTATTTGATAGACCAAATAAACTGAATCATCATCATCAGTGTTTGCATCATCTTTGGTGCCCTATAAACATCCAACTTTGAGCAAGTGGACCTACACTCATGCAACAAGACTTCCCTTTCCTCTCTGCCTCCCACATTCTCTCCAAACCTGCTGAAGAGAATCCTCATACCGTTTGGAAGCATGGGGGGGCACTGTAGGAGAGGATGAAGAAATCCCATTTAAGCAGCAGAAGTCAATCTGTCAGGTGTCAGGTGACTCAACTGCAAAAAGGTAGAATATTGAGCACACTCTAGGAGGACTTCTGTTATTTTTTTCCATCCTTTGCAGCCACGGCTGCAAAGAAAGAATTGAGAGTGCACTCCATGTGTGCTCCCGATTCTTCCTTTGCGTCGAGCCAGCACCTTTTTCTCTTGCTCTGCAAGGCAACATAAAAAGGTGCAAAATTCAAAAAGTGTATGCTTCTTCCTTTAACCACAGCTTGAAGTTTCCAGAAGCTGAAGACAGGTAAGGTGAGCATGATTTGCCCAAAATGACCTGGTGAGCCATATACCTCTAGAGCCTGTCAGACCTAATTAGGCCCCCAGGCCAGAGCTTCTCCACCACTGTCTTACGGGATGAGCCCAAATGATTTCTGTAACTTTTAAATGACCTTTGACTTTTATTGTGGGAAGGGAAATGAAAGAAAGCACTCTTGCTACTATTAACTGAAAAATATTTGATATTTTCCTATCATAAATAGGATACATACAGTAAATTCAATTTATTTTTATTGGGTAATAAACCATCTAATTAAGTAAACCGCTCATCAAATATGAGCAAGTACCTTGTTCAATGACTGCAATCTGAAGAAAAATGTTAATAATTGAATATACTGTACTATAATTATTATTTTTAAAACCAAACAAATATCATTTGTACTCATTTGGAGGAACCATAAAGAATGCAGTACCTTAAGCTAAGTAAGCCAAGCAGTGGAATCTATGAAAAATTGTACGCCATTAATGTTCTGAACAGCACTAATTTGCTGTCAGATGTCAGAGCTATGTGTACAAGACACCTCAATGATTTTTCTGGTGTACAAAGATTATATTTAAAGTAAATGAAACCATAAATATCAAATGAAGAGAGAGTTATATGATTTGAGTTTCTCAGCTGACATATTTGATTCTGCTTTTTTGTTTCAGCAAACATAACTGTGCACAGAGATAGGAATAGAAAGTCAGATTTCAGAGAGAATAAGATGCAGATTAAGTATGCCATTTTGGAGTCATAACTGGACAAACGACAACCTTGGGGGGGAAATCTCGATTTCCATTAGACATCAGTTTGCAAAGATAGCCGTAGTGATTTTATCCAAGATGGAAAAGCTGGTATAATATGCATAGCCTTAGGAAACTAAAATACTAAAAGGCTGTATGTAAGCCATTGAGATAATTATTAAGGAAGTAGGCAGATGGGAGGGAAGATGAATTCTTACTAACTTTCAAAAGAGTAAAGGTGGGTGGCTTAACAGTGAAGTTTTTACTTGGATCGTGGGGGGTAGGGATTATAAATATTACTGTTTTTCCAGTGTTCCTCAAGAGGGTTGTAAATGCAGGCAGAATGGACACAGCATGGAAAGAGCAAGAGATTGCAGTGTCTATCAAGGACAGTTTCATGGGGTAAACTAAGTAAGAGCATCATTTTAGAAGGGAATTAACTGAAATTATGAGCAAAGCTAAAATAACTGAAATCCAGTATGTGTTCTATAGGTTTAGTAAGAAATTGCCGTTTCCCTTTGCAAGATACACCTTATAAATTCACTCCAAGTTCACTTTCTAAGTTGTAGAAAGTACTTTAGTACCTGCGTCAGATAGAAAATGACAGCATTATAACAAAATTCTTCAAGTTGCTGGAAAGAAAGGGCGCAATCTAGGCCAAGTTAAACCCATTTAATTCCTATTGACTTGGTTGGGAAAGTTAAGACTGTGCTTAACATATTTCCAATGTAAATCATTTTTACTTCATTGCCTACCTTCTTCATAGTATATTTTTCCAGGTAGCAAACATTCCTGATTTTTCTTCAAACTGTTTTCAAAATAGCTGGTCTCGAAAGCTTAGAAAAGTTGCCACTGTACTGGTATTTTTGGAAGTTCAAACATGAAAAATAGTGCAACACATCAGCAGTTCTGTAAAACATGTACAGTGGTACCTTGGGTTACAAACACCTCAGATTACAAACACTTTGGGCTACAGACTCCTCTAACCTGGAAGTATTACCTCGGGTTAAGAACTTTACCTCAGGATGAGAACAGAAATTGCACAGCGGTGGCGTGGCGACAGGCCCCATTAGCTTGTTATACCTCAGGTTAACAATGGTTTCAGGTTAAGAACGGACCTCCGGAACGAATTAAGTTCGTAACCAGAGGTACCACGGTATTTTATTCCATGTAGTGCTGAAGTTTGGAATTACCTGGCTCAGAATATGAAACTGTCCAGTTGACAGTTGTACCACAAATCAAGCACCATTTCCCCTAGGGGTTCTCCAGCTTGGAATGCAGAATTAGATTCCAAGCAGACCAGGTGCTAAAAGCTAGCTGCCTTTTCGGCAGACGTTCAAAAGTTCTTTAATATCCTAACTGTCTCTCTCCTCACCTTCTCCCCACTCCACTGGTTATTGTAAAGTAGTATTAAACTATATGAACTATTAACTGAGCTGCTTTGTAGGTGAACACATAGAAGCACTTTAATATTAACTACTTACCCTAACTGAAAATCTCTTTGATTGATGTGAACTAAGCATCCTATGCAACTGCACAGTCAAAAGTTTAGGGTGTATCTTCTGCATTTGGGTCAATTCTCTTGTCTCTTGCTAACATGTAATGGGACCTTTATTTCCTCCCATCTATAACATCAGTTGTTCCGGATCTACTTTGGGAAGGAGGATAGTTTATAAGCCGTTCTCTATTATTGATACTGAAAACAATTTCCAAGATGCAAAACTTAGGTCTATTGAATATGACTTCATTGGATTTCCCCTATAACTATTGATTTTTCCAAGATACACAAACATAAATCACATAGGGTTTTGTAGAAGGCACTTCCATTAGCAGAAGGAATTCTTCCATCAGAGAAAGGGAACCTTTGTATGAGACCTCTAGAAAAGGCCAGTGGAGGTAATACTCTTCCCCCCCCAATTATGTTCCTAGAAATGATACCAAGTCATGACATAGTGTTGTTCCTACTGGGTCATTATCTTGCTAGTAAGGAACAGTGAGGAAATAAATAAAACCTTGCTGCCTCATCCATAAAAACAAGTCCCCTCATCCCAAAAATTATTAGAATACACCCAACCACACTGAAGTCACTAAAAATTTTCCCCTCCCTTTTGCAGGAGCCTAGTGGTCCCATTAAAGTGATGGGTTATTATTTGATCTAACAATAATATTTCCCTCCAGTAAAGAATTAGGGAAAATCAAAGAATAAGGGTAAGAAGTTTTGGGAATGAGAATACAAACACCCCACAACAGGGAATAGTGTTTGACTGTAGCTTGAAATTGCTACGTTGCAACATTGGCCTTCTAGGCTAGACTGTCTGGCGCAAGATTTCCCCCCTCCAATGAGTTTCAGCTTTGTTGTTCTGCACAGAACAGGGGGCATTCTGGCTCTATCTATTACTTTTCAGTCCCCACATAGGTTTTCATTTCTAATGGGCTTTCAATTATTATTGTTCACTTCTACATCTGGCATATCTATCCTGACACCTTCTTCCCTGCTCACTAGCAGCAGCCTGTTCCTCCTGGCTGTTTGCTTCTCTAGCTGCCATTCCTTTCTGGTGATGAAACTTTTTTTAAAAAAATCTTTCCACAGTAGGATGCCTGTTAGCTCTGACTTAAAGTAGAGAAGAAGCACCTGCACTAACTCTTTAGCTGACAGACATTAATGAAATTCGGTGACAGTTAGGCAAAGTACAAGATTAAAAAAATCCTGAAGGAAAACCAACAGTGTCAATTAATAACCATAAAAAATAGCTAATTTATTAATTTATCCATAATTCCTGAGTTTCTGGCCTTTCCTGTTGGGATGTAGGCTCCTTGAGTAAATATTACAGAATGAGTAAGACCAATTCATAATACGCTAATCAATAATTTATGAATCTTTCATCTTTTTCTTATGCAAGCTTCTATCACTTCATGTTTTTGGAAATCATACAGAATGCACATCTTACACAAAACTCAAACTGATTATTGGAAGACTTAATTGAATTTTCTGTTCTGATTATAACAGGTTGTTGTCAAATCATTATTGCGAAGAAGAAATATTATTCTCATGTATGAAATTGTTATGAAAATGCAAAACAAACAGTTAAAAAATGCAGTGAAGTGAGGTCTATCGTGCTTAGGGGAAAAACAACTGCAGGTTCTTAAGTTAGTCATCAAGTGCCCTTTCTGAGTAGCAGCTGGTGGAAAAAAACCTGGTGTAAATTAAGCCAGCAAAATTTATACCAGATCCAAACCCTATTCAGCGACAGAGCTGATGCAGTTGCTCTACCTAAGCCTGGCAGAGGGAAAGCAAGCTTTTAAAATATTGTTTTATGCCAGGCTGCCAGATCATGTGACTCACCTAAACACTTAGTATTCTGCCTAAGTCTCCCTTTTCTGTTCCCATCCCCACCACACCCCTAGAACACCCCTTTCGGGAGGCTTACGGCAGCCTTACTCAGCCAGCTTTGGCAGAGCCAGGATGAGCAAGTTATGCCATTGTCAAGTCAGCTAGGATGGGGTTCAGAACTGAGTACCTCAGCTGACTGAAATAGAGATCACAGCAGATTTTGTGATCAAATGCCCCTTTAAGGATAAAACAACTGTCTTCTTTTTGTGTTTCCCATTCTTTACTCTTACATTTGATTTCAATTTTAACATAGGAGATTGGTTATCAAATAGTTTACTTTCTGGAAAAGATCTTTCTTCTTTGGTTTCAAGAGTGGGTTATAAATATAAGGTTCTGATTTATATGAAATTATTATTATTTTAACCATTTCTAGAACTGTTTTCATTATAAAAGGTTTCAATGAATTTTACAACAGAAAACAAACAAACTATAAAATGCATACAATACAATATATTTTAAAAAAATCACAATTCATAAATAACAACTATCCAGGAAAAAACCTGAATGATGGTTCCAAATTTTTACCAACGAACCTCCATGCTAGATTCTGGGGTTCCAAATTAGCTGGTCTTGTTTCCAAATTGGAGCTAAATCTTCCGCTTTTCTGCTTATATTTCTGAATTTTGGAAAGAACACTGTTTATGCTCTGTCCTAAGTCTGAGTCAAAAGACTCAAAACCTCATTGATTAAAGTAACTGTCCCATTAAAGACATGAAAGGGCAATGTTAACTACCGGTAGATTTTCCTGCATCGAATTTATTGTGTCTGCCTGTGAGTTGATCAATTGTGATCAGGAAATAATGTGGCCAGCTTGTAGCTCTAGGCCAGTAGTGGATGTGATAGCTTAAATCACTCACGGCAGCCTTAGCCACTCCTGCCTGGGGTTTGCTGGGGCTTGGCTGTCTGTACTGGCATGGGGTGCTGCATACTGCAGCAAGATGGTGAAAGCACCCAAATGTGCCAGAGAAAATTAGACTGATACATAGCTGTCAACTTTCAGATTTGAAAATAAGGGATCAGCAGCCTCACCTGTCCCGGGGAGTCTCGAAAATAAGGGATCAGCAGCCTCACCTGTCCCAGGGACAGTTTACGGGATATCTAACAATCCAGGATAGCAGCGGGAAGCAGCGGGAAACGGCGCTGGAATAAGGGAATTTCCCGCAAAAAAAGGGAAGGCTGACAGCTATGGACTAATATCAATAATTATGTCTAATTATGTGTCAGCTTACTTTTTTCTATGTTCTTCAGTTACTGATTTGCCCCTCAACTCACTGTTATTAAAATGCCTTTCCCCTCTCACTTTTATTTAATTTATTAATCTATTTCTTTGAAGAGCCTTAACTTTCTTTATATGCTAAGTCCAAAGATAGAAGAAACACAGAATGGTGAAGAATGTGGATTACAAACAGAATATTCATGTATCTTCTTTTTAATTTTATTTTAAGGTGTTTAATCGGCTGTAAAGTTTCAGTTTGCTAATTTTCAGCACACAACTCTATGGCTAAAATCACGGCAGTCTGAATGTGATTGTGTTGCAGTTTTAAATATGTTATCATGGAATCAGACTACTGAAAGTGACCTCAACTCACTGCTTATGTAGGATATCCATTACTACAGCATTCCTGATAGGTGGCCATCCAGCCTCTGCTTAAAAATCTCTAATGAAAGAAAGTACCTCATCTCCCATGGCAGTCTATTTATTTTACATCTATTTCACTAACAGAAAAGCAATACAGAAATTATTATCTCAGAGGATGTAATGGATTGGAATGATGGGTCAAATAATTGTTTAAAAGTTAGAATCTGTGGAGCAAGTTCTCCACTGATATGTGTGAGCTGCATTTTATCAGTGTCTTGCAATCTTGGAAAAACAAAAGCTGTGTTAAAGCTCAGCATATCGCACAGCCAAGACTGGTCCTTTCCAAGGTTAGAAGTGCATGTAATGTTTGGGATCCCCCTCCATATTTTTCTAGAGCAGTTCTAGAATACCAGAATCTAAAATAGTTTCTGAGTCTTCAGGGATCTTTCATGAATGCTGTCCAAAGAAAGATAGCAGTCCTGACTTAAGATCCTATGTATGAAGTAGTAAATGGAGCTGTTCAGCCTTGAGCAAGGGTCTCACTCAGCAATTTTTGACCAGGTATTCAGGTGTAGCTCTCAGTTCTTACATTCTTCTAAGACAAGCTATGTTTTACAACTGTTAATATACATTTTTCCCCATAGGTGTACCTTTTGAAAGATGACTTGAGATTGAAAGGCACAATGTTCCTTAAAAGTGGTCAATAAGAAATATTAAGTTTCAGTATACAAATAATGAATGATAACTACATATTTTACTGATCAGTCTGGAAAAAATATTGTGTCCACTCTTAAAGACTGTAGTATTATTTAAAAAACCCCAAAACAAACGATAGCTGTTTCACTCAAATGACAATAGGAGGACTTTGCCTGCAAATAGAGCTTAAGAAAAGATTGCTATTTTCAAGTGTGCTTAAATATGGTATTTGGTTAAAGAAGAAGTAACCCTTATTCCTCTATATAAGCCACTTACTCATATGGGGATTTTACATACACAAAAATGTATAATTAGCAAGTCAGGAACTTCACCTTCATAAGTCTGTTAATCAGTCACAGAGCCTACTTTGCTATGATAAAATAACACAATTTGGTGCTTTAAAGCACATAATCTCAATGTCCACTTACAGCATGTCAGAAATTTAATATTATCACACTTTTCTTCATAATATTTTCCATGGAAGTATCTGTTTCCCATTATCAAAGTATAAGGTAATTTACTACAGTCTGATAATACTAACTGGAGTGCATTGAAAAAATGTATTCCAAATAATGAGCTTATCGTTTACATTCCCAAATGACATCTCTTCCATGACTCTCTTGTGGGAGAACCTGATCAGGAGGGGGAGGGGTGGAGTTTAAAAAAAGAAAGAGTTATGTGAAAAGTAAATTAAGGACTGACACTGTGCCAAATATCAATCACAGACAGCAGTGCACTAACAATGAACTAAAGCTAGCAAGCTGTGGTCTTAAAATCACAAGAAGGATTCTTATTACACTAAGTTACTTTGGCTAATACAGCCATGAACATGCATCCAAATTCTTGCCATTTTGAAATCTTCACATTGGTAATTAGCCAGAGCTGGATTGAGCTGCTTAGCAGAGTAGATTGCATCACTTTCATCTGTAGAAAAGGAAGTTGCATTCAAGAGAAAACAACACCTCATTCTGCAACCCAGCTGAGGCTGCACTTCTATGCACATGATCTGGGAGTCAGTTCCACTGAACTCAGTGGGGCTTGCTTCTGAGTAGGTATGCACAGAACTGCATTGTAAATCAAACTTCTTAGATTTAAGCCAGTTCAGTCCCATTGGCATAAATGAGACAAACAATGCAATCCTCCATTCATTTAATCAGAAACAAATCAGTTAATTTCCAAAATACGTGTTAACCTATGAACACTTACACGGAAGTAAAATGCAGTCAAACAAAGGGGAATGACTTTCAAGGAATGCATATTGAATCAAGGTACCAATAAACCTAATGCCTTATCTCAGCTTTACTGCGGCTGGATCTACACTGATCTAAAAAAAAAAATCTAAGAAAAAGTGCTATATAGCTCTCAATGCAATTTTCTATTGAATGCTGTACTAGCGCCTCCTGTTGTCACTTTTTATAACACATTTATAACGTTATAACTCACCAGTATATATTAGTCCTATGTTGCAAAACAGCTTCAACAATACAACAACGCTTTGTTTTCTAACTTAAAGCACTATCAGGTTTGTTGTGATAAAATGCCAATATGTTGATATGCTGATCACTGTAAATTATGTGAATTAATTTTTCTCCTGCTTTTCAAAAAATGACCAGAACAGAACTCAATATAATATATATAATAAAGCATATCTCATTTGTCAAAAATAGAAATAAAATCTGCTCTGAGTCTATGGCTCATTGCGAATACATTTATGAAGCTGCCATCTTATACACTGACCTAGGAGTAACCCAACTGAAGTTCATGAGACTTACTTTTGAGTAAACATGAATAGAATAGTGCTGGAAGGACAGCAAGAAAAAAATCGGCAAAACAACTCTGACCAGTTTCCAAATCCTTCTCTTCCTTTGATTTCTCCTGAAGTATGAATCAACTACCCAATACAGATTATCAGGCAAAAGTAATTCTTCTATTTAGCAACAGGAAATATGATAATAGAACTGCAACGCCCTTCTATCTAATAAAAAGTGTATGCCTTAAATAGTATGCAGACTTAACAATATTAGGAATTTAGGTGGGATCCCTAAACTTCACGTTCAAAGGAAGAAATAGGAATATATTTCATATAATCTACAACTGCTCATTGGTTTTCTATAAGATCTCCAAATGCGAGAAACAGGGAGAGAACCCTATACTGTTTGTTTGGTCAAGCATAGGAACTGGTCAGGTTCATCCCATTTCCTAATGGAAAAAGTGTTCCATTTAATTGACTTAAGATTATTGTTATTTTGTTCATTAATACATCATTCATTATCATGTATGTACACAGAGTAACGGCCACCCCAAATGACATTTTCTGAATGCAACATATTCAGAGTATGCAACATATAGGGCTGGATGTGTGAATACGTAGAAATAAATATGCAGATGGGGCACCCTTTACAGAATCATTTGAATGTATATCATCTGGACATATGGGTTGCCATATGTCCTCTTTTTCCAGGACACATCCTCTTTTTCATGGGTATGTAAGAATCATCATAGAAATCCATAGTTAAAAGTAGAAGTCGGCAACCCTAGGAGCCCTCACATCCACTTTATGCATTTCAAACACAAATTTATATTTCAAATGTAAAAGGGCCAAGGGTGTGTGATGTTTCTTTTAAACCATGGACAGCCTGGGGCATTCTGCTATTATTGTTAAAATGTTAAAAGATTGCTTCTGTCCAGTTTAGGGTTTCCAGATCAGCAACTTAGATAACTACTTTGCATTTAACCCCCCCAGTGAAGTTGATGTGGGGTGGGTAGTAGTATTTTGCCAGCATAGGTGAGTGATACAGAAATATAGAAATACTTTATTGTCACTGTACCACTTGTTTACAGTGAGATTAAACGAGCCCCCCCCCAATCTCTCAGTCCTTGTTACACTCTGTGTGCTGTCATATGACCACCAACCCTGAACGTCAGCTGCAATGTTGCTGTCTTCCATTCAGCAGCCTCACGTCCCACGGGTAGAAACTGTTCTTTAACCTGTTGGTGCGGCTTATCATGCTTCTATATCTCCTGCCTGAGGGCAGGAGATTAAAAAGGTGCTGGCCAGGGTGCGAGTCATCCCTGAGAATGTTCCTCGCTCTTTTGAGGCAACGGTCTCCTGCAATGACATCTAGCGGACTCAGGGGACAGCCCATGATATCGTGCGCTGTCTTCACCACCCTCTGTAGGGACTTTCTGTCCATGGCTGTCAAATCAGCGTACCACACCGTAATGCAGTATGAGAGAACACTTTCTATCGTGGACCGATAGAAGGAAATCATCAGTTGCTGTCTAACATTGTTCTTTCGCAAGACCCTAAGGAAATGAAGTCTCTGTTGGGCCTTCCTAACCACCTGGGTTGACCTCAACATCCTGACTAGTCGGTAATGATGAGAGACAGAATTGGTCACAATGATGGCCATGACTGTACAGTTGTTTACTGGGCAGCAGTATCCTTCAATGACTGCTGACATCAGTACCCAGAAATCTCTAGTGCCCAGCAGTCAATTGCTTACCACCCCCGATATGGGTAGCCATAAATTTGCCACCTAATCACCTTTTAAAGCCATGTAACGTTATCAGCAGTATTGTCAACAAGTCAGCATTCAGAGATTCAGAACACACTGCGCTTATTGGAATATTCTGGGATTCCCTCTTGTCTTAGGGATTTTTCCTAAAGATATTTTGTACTTCTGTAATTTTTTAGTCTGCTAATGCCTCTATGTTGTGCCTGTCGCTGTTTCTGTTTTGACTGCATAAGCATAAGAACTCAAACAATTGAATCCATCTGATAATATAATATGAGTCCAGGTAAAAGTAATTGACCCTTTGTTTTAGTGTGTATAAAACTAGAACAAAATTTGTGCAGCAGCATGAATGCTTTGTAAAACAATGGGCAGTGAATGCCATAGACCAATTTCTAATGTTATA
Organism: Podarcis bocagei; assembly: GCF_964188305.1. NCBI lineage: Eukaryota > Metazoa > Chordata > Lepidosauria > Squamata > Lacertidae > Podarcis > Podarcis bocagei. The sequence goes on from NC_138134.1 coordinate 29,652,452, forward strand.
GAAGAGTGCAAGCCTGATTTAGAATGGAAACAGAATATACTTAAATTTAACATTTCCACATGTTGAGGAAGAAGGATGTACTACAATTTAAGATGACCAAAAAGCCTATAATTAGTTACTGATAACAGGATATTAACTGAGATCAGTAAATCATCTTTCCAAAGATAAACAAAAGCTACAGAAGAAGAAAAAAACAATTCTCTAACAGTCGTATATGCTGTAGTTTATTGGACAATAATAATTTTGTTAAGCATCACTTAGCTGAATGAAATTCAAAGACCTCAAAGATCCCAAAGTGAATAAGCATAGACTTATTGATTGAAGTGTGATACAAAGAGCTTCCAATGGTATATTGATGCAAATATGAATGGAAGCAAATTTGTATGTTATTCTACATAGATTCAAAAATGTAACTAATGCTGCTACGAAGGCTTAAGCTTAGAAAGGAGAGCAGGAAGACACACACTGGTTCTGCCCCAACATTACTGCACAAATTAGATGTGCCTTTTCTATTCCTGACCTTCTTGCATTTAGCAGGGAAGTCTGAAGGAGGCTTGTAAGCAGGTTCAGCGATGTGCTTACAAGCATCCACGTAAAAGGAAAACCCAGGAATGCAAAGTTTCCAATTGTGGGGCAGAATGCTGTTACAAGCCTGATTCATTTGGGCAGTAAAAGCAACAATGGGTTACTTAAACTGGGGGCGGGGGGGGGGACATGAGAGACAGAAAAGCAACATACAGTATTCTTCCTCCAGTTGGTTCCTTCTTTAGTAACTAAATACTTTCATAAAGATCATTTCCATCCTGCCTCCTTTTCCAGTCACTCTTCCTTTGCTTGTCCTACTGTTAGGACCCCTTTGTTCTCTTGATCTCACGAGTCATGAGCTTGTGCTCAGAATGGCTTTGTTTACTTAGAGTTATTTTATTTTATTCAACCACCAGTCTTACCTGACTATTTATTTCTGCACACTGCTGTTATGTATTTCCTATATTATAATACTTCAGATTTCACACTCATTGTGGGAAGGTTGGGCGTGGACTGGGTGCAACTGGCATGAACACACCCTCCCTCTCCACGGTAAGCCCCCTTTTCAGAGCATGAGTGGGTTTAGGTGTGGATCTAGCCCATTATATTTGAATTTTTCAACCGTAGTGCATTTAGACATTAATAATCATTGCCAATTTGAAAAAAAATATATGATTTTGTTGTATGTCTAGGAATGGATATTACAGTTTGGCATAATAACTGGTTCATAAATTAGAGTGCTTTGTCAATAACAAATAATCTGTGGTTCTCTTGTGTTCTAAGTAATTTGGATTGCTTGGAGCCATGAGCCCGTTGAGTGGTCCCATTCATGAACAGTGAATGACGCATGACAGAGCTTCTCCTCATGCAGGATGAAGTTATCTCTGAAAAGCTGTGCTACACCAGAGGCAATTTCAATAAAAAAATTCATCTAGGCAATGGATTGTGTAGACATTGATTTGAAATAAATTGTGACTGATGATCAGTTGATGATGATTTCCATAATCATCATGCCATCAGTAATTCTTCAGGGTAATGATACTTGTGTCACTGATATAACATTTTTTGTGTACTGGGGATTCAAGGCACATTCTGAGATTTCTAAAAACTCTTATCCTTTAATATGTCAGTGAGATGGTAGAACTGAATATAACCTTTTAACAATCTATTGAGAACAGTAATAAATCACTTACAAAAATATTCTAAAGTGATCAACTTGTGCTTTCAGTATCTTAACATTTAACAAAATGTACTTTATCAAGATTGCTCAACATAGTTCACTGATGTACTTTAGAGAGAAATACAGCAACATGCTGGGCAAGCCAATCTTTAAAACAACAGGCACTTAACCCTAGAAAACTGTTAAACAATCTTGTACATGGCAAGACACTGTTTATTGCACAATATGAATCAGTTGCTTCAGAAAAGGACTGCCAATGGTCTATTATGGGTTTTGAAAGCATTTAATTTACTAGAAACTAGTTTTTATTAGGACTACTCTGCAGCACTTCTACCTCCATAATTATGACTTTTTAAGAAGTCAGTGCTTTCTTAACTACCATTCATACTGATCTGCCACGCTGAAATATCACAGGCATTTATACATCAGAAAATATATTTATTTTTGCCGCCCTGTTGTGAAGGTTAATGGTGGGTAACACTTTTAAACAGAAACTGGCATTAAACATCTATAAAACTAGACAAACTGATTAAAAATACAAGCCCCCTTCCACTGCTCTGGCTTAGTTCTAGATACCAAAGCCAGCCTCCAAAACAAAATCTTACAGAACTGAAGCTTTGGCTTTAGTGCACAGTCAGTGAGAACATCTCTCAACGTATTCCAACTATTCAAGCTTTGTATATGAACAGTAAATTCAACAGCATGTTTTTGATGGTTGGAATAGCTTATGAGCCTGATATTGGTTTCAGTGTGATTTATGCACCATAAGGGGTTACTTTATCATGTTTAGCCTTATGACAAGAAGCACACAATAGGTTTACTAAATCCCAGTCCCAATTACATAACAAAATGACAAGCAGTCATCATTGGTGAATGCAGAAGATCACTACCCTCAAGTGATAGCTGTACTAAAGAAAAATGTGATATTTAATCTTTTATTAAGGCCATAGACAGAGGAGCTACTTCACATACCCCCAGTTTGCATGTTGCTAGTGGAGCACAATGTAGCTTTCTTCATATAATCCTTTTGAAACTCCCCTGAGACAGGGGTGTAGCAGGGGAGGGGGCGCTAAGGAGGCCATCGCCCTGGGCTCAGTTTTTTTTTTGGGGGGCACGCATTAAGGTGCCCTGCCCAGTTGTGAGCTATTGCATCTTTCTCAGTGCCCTCTAGCTGGAGGGTGGCTGAAAAAGACACAACAAGCACATGCTCTGAGCTCGCAAAAGCAGCGCTGGACTTACAGGGGCCAGGACACATGCCTGCCCACAGCGCCCCATGAGCCCAGAAATGTTTTTGCAATCAGGCGTGCGCCCTACTTTGCAGCAGTGGTGAGGGGGCGCTGAGGTGGTGAACCCCACCCACGGCCCCGCCCTATAGTGCACCCAAGATGTATACAAATTATTGTTCTTATTGCAACTTATTTATGTACTGTAAATATGTAAATAAATGGTCCCGAAGTGTTGAACACCATGTTAAAATAACAAAATATACTATGGAATATGATAAAATGCCATAAATCAATCACCAGCAGAACAACTTAACGCAAGAAAATCAGAATACAGGAGATCCAGAAGAAAACCTCTTGATCGTCTCCACCTTATTTGTGGGTACCATAAATTAAGGAGATGGGGGGAAAGCCATTTTTCTTGAGGTTATAAGGAAAAGCAGAATCTCAGATTTCCCCCCATAAAAACATATTGTGAGAAATTTTGGCTCAGCTATAAAAGAAACACCTCAGCAACTCAGCCAACCCACCTACACTTTAAAAAGGATTTTGTTAGGCAGGCTCTGCTCTATTTCTCACTTGAAAGAACATGATTTTTACCCTGCCAGTGATTGGAGCAGCCTTTTAGCTTGCAAAACCTAATTTGCAGTTACAGAACAGAAAAACAATCAGCAATTAGCAAACTAATAGCAAATTAAATATGAGAAAGCCCTTGGCTTTGACAGTTGGCAAAGGCACATTTAAACAAAGTTTTTTCGAAATCATTGCTGGCACAAGAATTTGCCTCTAAGAACTTCACACACAGACATCAGAACATTGGGTAAATATTTGGCTATTCTCCAAATGCTGGTTCATGATGGACCTTTGTCAACTCTAAAAATCAGTAGAACTCTATCACTTAAAAGGCTTCAGAAAAGAGAATTATAGCACATACAGTGGTACCTCGGGTTACATACGCTTCAGGTTACATATGCTTCAGGTTACAGACTCCGCTAACCCAGAAATAGTACCTCGGGTTAAGAACTTTGCTTCAGGGTGAGAACAGAAATCGTGTTCCGGCAGTGCGGTGGCAGCAGGAGGCCCCATTAGCTAAAGTGGTGCTTCAGGTTAAGAACAGTTTCAGGTTAAGAACGGACCTCCGGAACGAATTAAGTACTTAACTCGAGGTACCACTGTACCTATATTGAAAGGTGCTGACTACAGAGTTAAAACTTATTCTAAAAATCAGAAAGCCTTTCTTTACATTATAAATATGTTAGTTATTCTAGCCCTAATGCCACATTTTCATGAATCCTTAAGGCACAATTGTGACTCTTTAGAATGCTCCAGGGCTATCCAAAGAAAGAATGGATAGAGTTGCAAGGAGCAGGATAACTTGGGAATCTATTTCATGAATTATTAATGCTCCTCAATTCTTAGGATGATGCTTAGTTTCAGGATCAAAATGGAAGACAATCAAGCTGCACTGCCAGATATTGGAATGAATGATACAGCCAGTTAGTGCCTATTAACGTGAAGAGACTTTAAATTTGATAATCTTTTTCATCTTTAACTCAGAACAAAGAACAGAGCAGTCAAAATCCTGTGATCTATATTAGAAGGAGACACCTGTGGCAATTGGGTCATGGACCTCTTACGGGTGCCAAGCATCCTTCACCCTCACCCTAATGCAATCAAAACAATACCCTGCCGCTTTTTAATTGGCAAACGTCTACCACCAGCAGTCGTTTCAGAAAGTGGTGCTGCTATCTCCATCCATTTGTTCACCCAGAAATGTTGACTCCTCTAACTAGATACTTTATTTTGTTTCCTTAAAAGCATAATCCCTTTGAATCCCTGAAGTTTTGTGGGCTGGTGGTTTTTGGTGTATGATCTTGCTGTCATCCACGCTGCCCAACTCTTTCTCTCCTTCCAGCTTTGCAACCCAACTCCCTATGCTTCTACCCAATGGATGCCCTACTGTGTTAGACAGATGCCCTAACTTTTGATTTTGGATTTAACCTGTGGTTGAGTATTCCCATTTCTCCATTTATCTCACCAGCTTAAGAACTGATAAAAAGCTCTGCCTCCACCTTCCCTCTCTCACTACGTCTGCTCATGATGTGCATTTCCCTCTTCTACCTCTTCTTCTCCCCAATGCTCCACCGTGTCTTTCTCTTCATCTTAACACACCTGCGGGTCATTGCTGCTCCCCTTCTCTTCCCTTCTGGGAAGAGTCTTCAGAAGGTCTTCTGGACAGTCTTCAAAAGGTCATACATTGTGACTAATGATCATGTAGTGTGATTTTGTCCCTAATGATCTTGAACAAGCTATTTTCTGGATCGTCATGAAGTTTTGGCTTCATTTCCCCTTTCTCGCAACTTTTCAAGGATGCTCCACTATCTTAGCCAAAATTCCTAAGTTATCCACATTGTGCCTCTGTTAATTTGGCAAATATGCTCCTAAATCAACTCAACAGACAACAGCCTTTCCTCCAGCAGGAAAAAAAGAGGTGTGGATGCAGTGGGAAGAGCAGCAGGCTAAATTTCACCCCTTTTTTCAAAGGAGTGTACTCCCCAAACATGGAAATGTATTCAAAGGGAAATGTAAGAGCATGGAGACAGATGTTGGAAAGCAGCAGACTAGCTGCCACCACTTAGGATTTGCAATGTGATGGCAGTGAACTCCATAGCTTGCTGTAGAAAGAAATGGCAATGAAGAAAGTTCCACACTTACGGTACTTATAAATGGAGTTCTAGGTTCTACATTACAGACTATGGCATTTGAAAGTGGTATAAGTGTTTCAGTCCTTCGCAGGTTTGCCAAATCATTAGAATAACTGTCTGTTTCAACTGATTTTAGCCTAGCGAAAAAGAAACATGTAGAATAGCCCAGAGTATTGAAAGAACTCTGCCTCAAAACTAAATTACAACACCTGTATTAGGAAGAAAAAAATGTTACTGTGAATTTTTAGCTGAGCTTCTTTGCTTTTTGACAATTAGATTTAAAAACAAAACGAAAAACCCTCTGATACACCAGAAATGGATCCTATAGTTTATTTATTAAGAGATTTTTAAACTGCCTCCCACAACATTCTCAAGGCACTGTACAAAATCAGAAGTGTAATGCATAAATAAAAACAAAATACAATGTAAAATAAATGCAGCTGAAAGCAGGCAGGAATATAATAAATAAATCACATGTTGGAATGAAGCATATAACTATATCGATATAGAATGCAAAAATATATATTGTAAAATTATAGTGCACACAAACATACCAAAAACAGCTAACTACACTCCATAATCTTACCTCTCAGTATGTTTGTGTTTCTTGTTGCTTTAAAACAGACTAATGGCACAACACCAATGATTTTTCTCTGTAGATGTCAGCTGATTCTAATAGCCTTTTTTTGGGGGGGGGGAAATCTCAATGATCATTCACAAAAATGCCATCTATATCTGCATAACGTCACACAGCGAGTGAGGACTGGTGAAACTGAACATACATCAGTTTGAAGGATGACACCATATTCCATTAGCTTGCCTTTGGTTTGACTTTTTAAGTGGCTTTTAAAAACATTTTTGAATTTTTAAACACATTAAAGAAACACTACAATGCTTTCCAGAGTGCAAGTATGTAAAGTACATTTTTCTGTAACATAATTGAAATCTAATTAATCTTTTCCCCTGGAGACCTTTTAGAGTCAAGTGTGGTGACTATAATAGGAAGAGGACTCGGTTACAAGAGGCATTGCCCTTTACAAATATTTCATTCAAAGCCTCAATGGAATGTTGGAAATACATTTATGTGATTTAACTATGGACCAAATCAGCTATTTGACCCTGCTGTATCTCAGTTTTACTACCTCTAAACAAACCATATGATTATTTACGTACCTAATTCACAAGCTATGTGAATGTTATAGGAACTGTACAATACTTAACATTTTCTGGTTTAGCAGCCACTAAAATAAAGTGAGTAATGACTCTAACTCAATGTATGGGTTTATTTAATGAAACTGTCAGGCAACTCTGCAAATATATGCCTATCATGACCTAGCACTCACTTTTATGTTGACTTTCAAAATTTTTGATGTTTTGATATGGCCAAATAGGCATTACAAGGACTCCAATGGCTAGACCTCACCTATGGACTGGGAGTGGCCGCCGGGACATATGATACTGGTCCTAGAGGATCTACACTGACTCCCAATATGTTTCCGAGCACAATTCAAAGTGTTGGTGCTGACCATTAAAGCCCTTAAATGGCCTTGGCCCAGTATACCTGAAGGAGCATCTCCAGCCTCATCATTCAGCCCCAACACTGAGATCCAGCTATGAGGGCCTTATGGCGGTTCCCTCATTGCAAGAAGTGAAGTTACAGAGAACCAGGCATAGGGCCTTCTCAGTAGTGGCACGCACCCTTTGGAACGCCCTCCCATCAGTGTCAAGGAGATAAATAACTATGCAACTTTTAGAAGACATCTGAAGGCAGCCCTGTATAGGGAAGTTTTTAAAGTTTGATGTTTTATTATGCTTTGATATTTATTGGAAGCCGCCCAGTGTGACTAGGGCAACCCAGTCAGATGGGCAGAGTACAAATAATAAAAAATATTATTACTATTACTATTACTATCACTACTGCTGCTACTACTACTACAAAAGGCTGACATGCAGTGGCCTCCTTCAGATTGCAGTTGTGGAAGAGTGATTAAAGAAGACAAGAATTGGTGTCTGAATGGCGCAGCAAGAGTGTTTGATTGTAGCACAGGGCATTTGGATTCTGCTTTAGGGCAAAATGACTTGGGCCTGTACTAGTTTATTTTACTTTCCCTGAGTGACTTACAAAAATCAATTTGAAGTCCTTGCCATCAAGGCTGCAATGTGAAAGACACATAAGGAAAAAGAAGTGGAGAGAGAGGAGGAAAAAAACCAAGGCCAATCATCAGTTTTTAAAGTTACAGTTCCTATAACGACTAGCTGGGATGTAAGCCTGATGGAATGGCTTTCACTAGGTACAGATGAGGAGAGCCAAAGGCAGCTGGTCTCCCAGCATAGGCAATGGAATAGCTCTTCTCTCTTTGCTCAGCAGGCTGATGGAATAGCTGCCACTAGGTCTTAACAGCTTTAAGAGTTTTAAGGCAGTGTAAAATTTTATAAGAAGTGAGTAGGCAAACCAACCAACCAACCAACCAACCAACCAACCAACCAACCAACCAACCAACAAATAAATAAAATACCATACAATGCCAAGTACAAATGCCAAGCACTTGACACTGCACATACAATGCAGCAAACCCATCTTCAGAATATGCTCCCTATAGTGTTTGTCAGTATGATGTGATTCTTTTAGTCATAATAATATGAATGTATAATATTTCAGTGAGTTTATTGATCCTGATAAATATACTAGATCACATGACTAACAAATGAAACATGGTATAAAGTATGCAAAATAATAGTACATTAGCCTAAATAACACTAATAAATTGCAAAGCTTAGCATGAAATTGAAAATCACTAATGGAACACTGTGCAGTTTGTTGAAGCAATGAGCAGTCGAGGAATCATACATAATGTAGAAGTACAACTGCTAACAGCAGGCTTATGAAAGACAATTTAAACATATTTTTAATGGACAGGGGGAATTGATCTTTGAAGACATTCCTGAAGAGATTCCGCTTATCCCGAACAGCATCTTGGGAGAAGGTTCTGGTTTACCCCATGTATCAGATGCATATTTATAAGATACTCAGTAAGGACTTATTTAAATTACACATATGGCTAAAGTGTACAAGCTTTAAGCAAAAAAGAAAAGGAAAAAGGGTGAAATATGTGTGCTCTAGCCATATTGAAAATTGGTATTATGTTAAATAGGTTATTCATGTTCCTACCATATTGTTCACAAAAGCAGAAACTGCAAGATAGAATCTTTATTTTTCTCTCATCCTGCTTTTTATTGCCTAGTCCACAGCAGAACTGAGTCAAGTTGTGTTTTTAGCAAATTGACCAGTAGTGCTATCCAATGTATATTTTCTCACAAGTCGGGATGGACTGATCTGCTAATTTTAGTTTCTCTCAATTTCTCATTTTTCTAGTCTTAAACTTGGTTTCCCCATTTCTGCATCAGTTTGGATTTTTTTTAAAAAAGATAAGCATTTCCATGCATATTTCTTCTAAAATATACAATTTGTATGCCATTTTGCATAGGCTACAGACTATTGCAAGCAAATTTCCCTATAATAATAACTTTTGTACATTAATTTCATTATTGCATGCATTTTTGTATGTATTGTTTGGTTGAGATCTGCATTCCCAAATCTGGAGAAGTGCAAATGTTCATAGAATCATAGAATCATAGAGTTGGAATAGACCACAAGGGCCATCAAGTCCAACCCCCTGCCAAGCAGGAAACACCATCAGAGCACTCCTGACATATGGTTGTCAAGCCTCTGCTTAAAGACCTCCAAAGTAGGAGACTCCACCACACTCCTTGGCAGCAAATTCCACTGTCGAACAGCTCTTACTGTCAGGAAGTTCTTCCTAATGTTTACGTGGAATCTTCTTTCTTGTAGTTTGGATCCATTGCTCCGTGTCCGCTTCTCTGGAACAGCAGAAAACAACCTTTCTCCCTCCTCTATATGACATCCTTTTATATATTTGAACATGGCTATCATATCACCCCTTAACCTCCTCTTCTCCAGGCTAAACATGCCCAGCTCCCTTAGCCGTTCCTCATAAGGCATCGTTTCCAGACCTTTGACCATTTTGGTTGCCCTCCTCTGGACACGTTCCAGTTTGTCAGTGTCCTTCTTGAACTGTGGTGCCCAGAACTGGACACAATACTCCAGGTGAGGTCTGACCAGAGCAGGATACAGTGGCACTATTACTTCCCTTGATCTAGATGCTATACTCCTATTGATGCAGCCCAGAATTGCATTGGCTTTTTTAGCTGCCGCGTCACACTGTTGGCTCATGTCAAGTTTGTGGTCAACCAAGACTCCTAGATCCTTTTCACATGTACTGCTCTCAAGCCAGGTGTCACCCATCTTGTATTTGTGCCTCTCATTTTTTTTGCCCAAGTACAATACTTTACATTTCTCCCTGTTAAAGTTCATCTTGTTTGTTTTGGCCCAGTTCTCTAATCTGTCAAGGTCGTTTTGAAGTGTGATCCTGTCCTCTGGGGTGTTAGCCACCCCTCCCAGTTTGGTGTCATCTGCAAATTTGATCAGGATGCCCTTGAGTCCATCATCCAAGTCGTTGATAAAGATGTTGAATAAGACCGGGCCCAAGACAGAACCCTGTGGCACCCCACTAGTCACTCTTCTCCAGGATGAAGAGGAACCATTGATAAGCACCCTTTGGGTTTGGTCAGTCAGCCAGTTACAAATCCACTGAGTGGTAGCATAGTCAAGACCGCATTTTACCAGCTTCTTTACAAGAATATCATGGGGCACCTTGTCAAATGCCTTGCTGAAATCAAGGTAGGCTACATCCACTGCGTTCCCTTCATCTACCAGGCTTGTAATTCTGTCAAAAAACGAGATCAGGTTAGTCTGACATGACTTATTTTTCAGAAATCCATGCTGACTATTGGTGATCACAGCATTCCTTTCTAGGTGCTCACAGACTGTTTGCTTAATGATCTGCTCCAGAATCTTCCCTGGTATTGATGTCAGACTGACTGGGCGATAATTATTTGGGTCTTCTCTTTTCCCCTTTTTTGAAAATAGGGACAACATTTGCCCTCCTCCAGTCTGCCGGGACTTCGCCTGTTCTCCAGGAATTCTCAAAGATGACTGCCAGTGGTTCTGAGATCACATCTGCCAGTTCTTTTAATACTCTTGGATGCAGTTCGTCTGGCCCTGGAGACTTGAATACATCTAAACTAGCCAAGTATTCTTGTACTATCTCCTTAGTTATTCTGGGCTGCGTTTCCTCTGTTGAATCATTTGCTCCAAATTCTTCAGGTCGGGCATTGTTTTCTTTATCGGAGAAGACTGAGGCAAAGAAGGCATTGAGGAGTTCAGCCCTTTCTGTGTCCCCTGTTTACATTTCACCATCTTCTCCTCTGAGTGACACCACTGTTTCTTTGTTCTTCCTTTTGCTACGGACATAGCCATAAAAGCCTTTTTTGTTGCTTTTAACCTCTCTAGCAAGCCTGAGTTCACTCTGTGCTTTAGCTTTTCTGACTTTGTGTCTACATGTGCTGGCTATTTGCTTGAATTCCTCTTTGGTGGTTTCCCCCCTTTTCCATTTTTTGTACACATCCTTTTTTAATCTTAACTCAGTTAAAAGTTCTTTAGATAGCCACCCTGGCTTCTTTAGGCACTTTCCATGTTTCCGTCTCATTGGTATTGCCTGAAGTTGTGCTTTTACTATCTCCCTCTTAACAAACTCCCAGCCATCATGAACTCCCTTTCCTTTTAGTATTACTGTCCATGGGATCTCACCCAGCACTTCCCTAATTTTTATGAAGTCGGCTTTCTTAAAGTCAAGAAACTGAGTCCTAGTATGCTTTGCTGCTCCTTTCCGCTGTATAGTAAACTTCAGAAGAGCATGATCACTCGCGCCTAATGATCCTTCCACTTCTACCCCACTAACCAGGTCACCAACATTGGTTAGGACCAGATCTAAAATGGCTGTTCCTCTTGTTGCTTCTCCCACTTTCTGGACAATGAAGTTGTCTGCAAGGCCAGTGAGGAATCTGTTTGACCTTATGCTCTTGGCTGAGTTTGACATCCAACAAATATCCGGGTAATTGAAGTCCCCCATTACTACTATCTCCCTTCCTTTTGCATGCTTGGCCATCTGTTCCAGGAAGGCATCATCTATGTCCTCCGTTTGGCTTGGGGATCTATAGTAAACTCCCACAATGAGGTCTCTGTTATTCTTCTCTCCCTTAATTTTGACCCAAATGCTCTCACTTTGGCTTTGAGGTTCTAAATCTTGGATCTCTTCACAGGTATACACATCCCTGAAATATAACGCCACTCCTCCTCCTTTCTTGTCTGGTCTGTTTGTCTGAAATAGATTGTATCCCTCCATTATTACATTCCAATCGTGGGACTTATCCCACCAGGTTTCAGTGATGCCTATTATGTCATATTTAGTTTGCTGTACCAAGAGCTCAAGCTCATCTTGTTTATTTCCCATGCTTTGCGCATTAGTGTACAGACATTGAAGTCCATTAATCATTCCCCCGTGCCTCTTATTTAAGGATTTTTTCCTCCCACCACTAGGTCTGCGTGCTGTTTGCTCCATTTGGTCTATGACATTTGGATGATCATCTTCATCAATTGATAGACTCTTACCTTCAGGAGCACTGTCTCCCTCCCCCACATTAGTCAGTTTAAAGCCCTCCTGATGAGGTTTCTGAGATTTTTGGCAAAAACATTCCTCCCAACCGTTGTGAGGTGCAGCCCATCGCTTGCCAAATGTTGAATGATGTCTGTATTTTGGTTTGAGCATTTTCTGGTAAGGGTAAATTAAGTAGGGTCACATTAAAATGTGAACCAATTTAACTTATTCTCCACCTATATTGACAAATAAATCCTACTCAGTTCAATGAGACTTACTTCCATAAAGCATCCTAATTTTCAGATGTGATGAGCAACAATGGTCTCTGGTGGCTCACAAGTAATAATAGTTTGCCTTGTTTAGCTAATAAAGTGGTAACTGTAACTACTATTTGAATGAAACACGTGATTTAACTGTATCACCTGAATGAGACACAGGTGCCTTGTTCACATACTACTCATGTGTCAGGTCCCACTTATAGCCCCACTCCTGACTTCTTATATTTTTCTTTTGTCAACCATTTGCTGTGCATAGTTGTATGAGAAGACCTGGGAGCACTTGCTTATTAGTAAGTGCTTTGCTGGACTGGAACACCCACATAATCAGGTGACCTGATCATGTGGAGCCTTTACAACATGTGGCGGTGGTGGGCAGTTCTGAGGGCCAAGCTAAAAGCAGAGAAACCTCATAGAGTTCTCTATTATCGCTATTCTGCCTTCACCACTGTTAGTGTTTATCAGCAACAGCCAAACTCTTATTGTGGGCTTCTATTAAATGAAGGGAATGTGAAATTTACTTGCTTGCTGACAATGTAGCCTTGTTTGTTCCCAACCCTTCAGAGGTTTACTAGGCACTCATAGAGAAGCTCTCTCAATTTGGTGAAATGTCAAGCTATCAGATCCGCAGCTGAAAACTAGAGGCTATTGGCAGGAATATTACTGTGAAAGAAGAAAACGTAACCTATTTCCTTGGGAGACATATTGATGTTCATTTGCCAGATTAGGACAAACAACCATGCTCTGCAATTTACAGTGATCAGAAAATATATCCAGGTTTTAAAATCTTCAGACTGTTATGGTTTAGCTGTATTGCTGTCACAAACACGATGCTTCTGTCTATTTTTAAAATGATTAATATAGCAACTTCACAAAGAGCCTTTATGTGAGCAAAATATACTTGGGAGGGGGTTCTCCAATTTCTACTCATTCCCCTTGCAGTTTCAGCTGCCCACCCCCACTCCCGGTGCCATATTCCGTACTATTCTAAAGATCCTCTTACTGTTAGTGGTACTGATGGGTAAATAGACATTGACTCAGTCCAAAATTAGACTCAGAAAACAAAACTCTATTCTTCAAAAGTCAGAAGCAGCTTAGTACCGTATATCCCGGCCCCATTCCCCCGCAACCAAGTTATGAATTTGGTGACATCACTGGAAGACAGGGTATGAAAAAGTGCTTCAAAATCCATGGCAAGCCTTTAACCTCCATCTCATTCAGCTGCTTTATTCTTTTCCTGCTTACCTGACAGCTGATAATATTGTTGTGGGTAAAAGTAACAGCGAAGTAATAAAGGTATCATGCAGGCTCCAGCTCACTATAAAGGCTAGTACAAACTGGACCCCATTCATTCAAATGAGTTTTAATAGACTCAGCATTGAGATTTTGTTTATACTCATAAAAAATATCACCTCAGTGGTAAAACAATCATAGTGATAACTGTACTCCAGTTAAATTGACTGACACTGAATCTTTCTTTCTTTCTTTCTTTCTTTCTTTCTTTCTTTCTTTCTTTCTTTCTTTCTTTCCTTAGAGTTGGCTACCAAGCAAACTATTTCACATGAACAATCCTGCTCCCTTTCCTCTCATTACAACAAACCCATGGATGGAAGTAATAAACTCTCAGTTATGGGAGTACTTAAAATGCATGCAACTGTCAACTCTAAATGGAAAATTAACTTGTAGAGCTATGAAACTGCTATCAGTGAGTGAGCTATCAAATCTTCATGAGAAAAGCCCATGAACAGTGGTTAAAATAATTATTTTTACTATCCAGTCATCTCTCCTTAATATGAGCTAACACTATATTTTCTCATAAAGTCTTTGAGTTATCAACATATAGTTGCTAGGAATCTGCTTTTGGGCATCTAAAAATGGCAAAAAAAATCACAAAAATGTGATTACATAAAAAGAAAGCATGAAATAATCTAAATGTAGAGCTCAATTTGTTGTTTAGTGGAGACAGAAATCCTGAGGCCATTTACATGTGAAAGAATTCTCCCTGTACCTCTGTTTGGTTCAGTATTGTGAGACTGCAGTGATGAAAAGAATTGTTAACATAATAGCTTCTCATTTCTGTGATTCTGCAAAAAATAATAATAAACCTTCAATAGCATACAACCATATAATCTGCAGCTCTATAAAGAAAATTAAAAAATAGGAAAAATGGGAATGCCTAAAACAGAATTTCACAATGCATCATTCAAACTGAAGTGGCCACTATTTTCATAAACTGTCCCACGGGACTCTCTGAAAACTGAGACAACCCCTATCTGCAGAGCAATGCATTACCTCCTTGTCTGGATTCCTTTTTTAAAATCTAAAAAGGTCAGTTCAAAGAAAGAACATGTTTAGCAAATACAAATATTCACACATATAAAAAAACAGTGCTTATGTATTGATACAATGAAAGCAGTATATATACAATGACAAGGGATCTGGAACACATTGGATAGTAAACTCTACCTACTTTGCTTTCTGCTCCCCACTTGCCATAATGAGTTCAAACGTATTTATAATGTCCTAAACCTTTTTCATCTCTTAAATGTGTGACTGTCTGCCCAGTGTTTTGCTGGTTTTATGTTATGTTGTCACATATCCCAATAAAATAATAATATAAGCATCATCAAAGTCATTAATACTTTCAAAATGCTTTCTATTATTTTAATAATATCACCCCAAACATTGTACTATGATATACTGTACTAGGTGATGCTGGCATTGGGGAAATCTCTTATTGTTGGATCCTTTTCAGCACCAGTCACTGCACGCTTTCTCAGTTCTGTTGGTGCCAAATGCCGCTTGAAGAAAACAACGCCACACCATTTAAACAGATTATACCAGACTTCCTCTTTAAAGGCTTAACAAGTTGACATTTTGCCAATTGCCCAGAAGAGATAACATGAGAAATTGATTATTTCCCCTCATTAAATAAGCAGGTATTGGATTATTAATTCCATGATTTGTCAGCGAGTGACAGAAATTCATGCTACCCATCTAAAAGCAACATCTTTAAACTCACAAGAAGCAACTTGGAACTGATTGCCTAGGTCACTTGTAGTACATGATTTTACCCATCACTTACTGTAGCTCTCCAGTAGTGCACTGGAACAACATTATTCATGTAATTATTGTAATTATTATGACATTAATGACTCTGTCAAAGTCTAAATGTGTGAAATTAAGTTGCTAACAAGTGTAAATATCTGAAGCAATAAAGTCAGTGAAAGGTCACTTTACTCTGTGTGTTGGGTGCGCGTGCGTGCGCACATGTGTATATCAAAATGGGAAAATATGCTTAGTTTTGTATGCACATAGTACATAACAATGTTTTTCTTTCAAATCCACTAAAACAGCTGATAATTTTATATGACTGATAAATGTATGAATATTTTTATCTTCAAATCGGAGGATTTCATACTGCAATTACTATAACACCCTCCCATCAGATGTCAAGGAGAAGAGTAACTACGTAACCCTTAGAAGACATCTGAAGGCAGCCCTATATACAGTGGTGCCTCGCAAGACGAAATTAATTCGTTCCGCAATTCTCTTCGTCTTGCGGTTTTTTCGTCTTGCGATGCACGGTTTCCCATAGGAATGCATTGAAAATCAATTAATGCGTTCCTAGGGAAACCGCCTTCAGACCAGGTCCGGGGACAGTCTGTCCCCGGACCTCTTCTGAAGGCTGGGGGGGGGGGACAAGGGCTTTTCTTCCCACCCCCAGCATTTTAAAAAACCCCGGGACAGCGGAGGACTTCTCCGCTGTCCGGGCAATCTTAAAATGCTGGCGGGCGGCATTTTAAAATCATCCCGGGACAGCGGAGGACTCCTCCGCTGTCTGGGGCGATTTAAAAGCCCCTGGGAAGGCAGGCAGGGGGGACAAAGACTTTCGCCCCCCACCCGCCTTCAGAAGGTGTTCCCCCCCCACCCTGCTTCGGGGCAGCGTTCCGAAGCGGGGTGGCTGGGGCAGGTGTTCCCGCCCCCCCGCCCGGCTTCGCAGCACCGCTCCGAAGCCCGGTGGTGGGGGCAGATGTTCCCGCCCCCCACCCTGCTTCGGGGCAGCGTTCCGAAGCGGGGTGGCTGGGGCAGGTGTTCCCGCCCCCCCGCCCGGCTTCGCAGCACCGCTCCGAAGCTCGGCGGTGGGGGCAGGTGTTCCCGCCCCCCCACCCTGCTTCGGGGCAGCGTTCCGAAGCGGGGTGGCTGGGGCAGGTGTTCCTGCCCCCCCGCCCGGCTTCGCAGCACCGCTCCGAAGCTCGGCGGTGGGGGCAGGTGTTCCCGCCCCCCCACCCTGCTTCGGGGCAGCGTTCCGAAGCGGGGTGGCTGGGGCAGGTGTTCCTGCCCCCCCGCCCGGCTTCGCAGCACCGCTCCGAAGCTCGGCGGTGGGGGCAGGTGTAACCGGGACCTCTTTTGAAGCAAGCGGCTGCAGGGAGATCGCTTCTCTCCGCAGCCGCTTGCTTCAAAAGAGGTCCCGGATCTCTTTTGAAGCAAGCGGCTGCGGAGAGAAGCGATCTCCCTGCAGCCGCTTGCTTCAAAAGCTGTCCCCGATCTCTTTTGAAGCAAGCGGCTGCGGAGAGAAGCGATCTCCCTGCAGCCGCTTGCTTCAAAAGAGATCGGGGGCAGCTTTTGAAGCAAGCGGCTGCAGGGAGATCGCTTCTCTCCGCAGCCGCTTGCTTCAAAAGAGATCGGGGGCAGCTTTTGAAGCAAGCGGCTGCATGGAGATCGCTTCTCTCCGCAGCCGCTTGCTTCAAAAGAGGTCCCGGACCTGTTTTGAAGCAAGCGGCTGCAAGGAGATCGCTTCTCTCCGCAGCCGCTTGCTTCAAAAGAGGTCCCGGACCTCTTTTGAAGCAAGCGGCTGCGGGGAGAAGCGCAGCAGCTTGCTTCAAAAGAGGTCCGGGGGCAGCGGGAAGCGCTCCCGCTGCCCCCGGACCTCTTTTGAAGCAAGGGGCGGTGGGGAGAAGCGATCTCCCCGCCGCCCCTTGCTTCAAAAGAGAAGACCCGCTGTCCCCGGGGCAAGCTTCGTTTTGCGAAGCAAGCCCATAGGGGAATTCGTCTTGCGAGGCAAATCGCGGACGAAAAAACCTTTCGTCTAGCGAGTTTTTTGTCTTGCGAGGCGTTCGTCTTGCGGGGCACTACTGTATGTCGGAAGCCGCACAGAGTGGCTGGGGTAACCCAGTCAGATGGGCAGGGTACTACTACTACTAATTATTATTATTATTATTATTATTATTATTATTATTATTATTATTATTATTACTTTTACTGCTACTACATAACTTTTAGTTTTCACTGTGGCTACTGGAGTTTTGAAAAACTTAACTGTTTCATTCTCTTCCACCAACATCCCAGAATGGATTGCGGACCCTGGAATATTGTTGCTACATCATAAGCCTTTAAGCATCCAAGTTGGGGACCCAGCATAATACCAAGGCCTCCATGGGGAGCAGTGACATGGAAGGGAAATAAAGTATCTGGTGCTAAAAATGTTGGCAAACTCTACTTTGTGAAGAAGTTCTTTTCAGATTCTACCTGGTAAGGAAATAAGTATAGGAAAAATCTGAAAAAGAGTAGAGTTTTACAACTTTGTTAGTGTAGAGGAAGAAGCCCAAGGGAATGGGGATGAAACTGTTTGCAGATATCAAGTTGTATGTACAGAACTGTGGCTGCTGTGTTCAGTTCTGCTTACCTTGCTGTAGTCCCATTGACTAAAGGGAGCTACTCCGGGGTAAGTGATCTGAGGACTGGAGCTTTTGTGAATGTGACAGTTAAGGAAAAGGATTGGTCAGAGTGGTGTGGAATGAGAATGATATAGGGCTTTAAAGTCAAGGATAAGAAGATTATGTTTTGATTCAGAAAAAAGATAAGCAGGTAAAGCAATTTGACCGGAAAAGTAAGAGGGCAAGAGCAGGAGTATAAGACCTGGATTTGAAAGGAATGAGTTTGGGAGAAATGAGATGATCTAATTATTTACACACTACTGAATTATACCATAGGCTCCTATAGACAAACCAGATGCTTAGGGTTTGGGTGGCTAATGCTATGTTCTTTATAGGGACCTTTTCCAGGTGCAAAAGGTGAAAGATAAGAGCTTGTTATAGAGTTACCAAATACTCCCTTGATACTTTGATTATACAATGTGCAGGGTGTAAAATTAGAAATTGTAATTGTAACTTGGCTATGATATTTCTTTCTCCACCAACTCTTCTGAGTCAATCCCTTGGCTGGAAAATTCTTATTTTTGGCTTTAAAAGGTGTCTTTGCACAACTGTGGCAGGGGAAACAGGGAAACTAAAGGATGGCTTCTGTTTTCGACAAAACATTCCAGAAATAGTCATCTAAAAACTTTCTAAAGAGTACACTTATAAGAAACCTTCAAATGCTTGCCAAAAAATTAACACCACAGTGTTCTCTCTTGCATGTATATTATATGAAAGCACATTAACTGAGCCTCACTGTACACATTAAGGCATTTCTTTATTTTATGTGGATACAACCCTAATATCCTCAGAGTTGCTACTTCTTTGGGGAATTTATCTGCAACACGGGGTGGGGTGGGGGAATTATCAGTAGTCGAAAGTAATGAGTTTTTGTGGCATCTATTAAAAAGATTCCTTGGGAATAAGGACACCCAGAAACAATACTGGAGGTCAGGTTTTAGTTATGTGGAGTTGGTCACAAGCGGTTTCACTCACAGCCTTGACCATGTCTACCCAGATGTAAGTCCTACTGAATTTGATGAGGCTTACACCTATGTAGGGGATGTAGGGTAGGGACGCGGGTGGCGCTGTGGGTTAAACCACAGAACCTAGGACTTGCTGATCAGAAGGTCGGCGGTTCGAATCCTCGCGACGGGGTGAGTTCCCATTGCTCCGTCCCTGCTCCTGCCCACCTAGCAGTTCGAAAGCACGTCAAAGTGCAAGTAGATAAATAGGTACCACTCTGGCAGGAAGGTAAACGGTGTTTCCATGTGTTGCTCTGGTTCGCCAGAAGTGGCTTAGGCATGCTGGCCACATGACCCGGAAGCTGTACGCCTGCTCCCTCGGCCAATAAAGCGAGATGAGCGCCGCAACCCCAGAGCCAGTCACAAGTGGACCTAATGGTCAGGGGTCCCTTTACCTTTACTTACACCTATGTAAGTGGGGCTAGGAACCAGCCACACATTAGTTTGAAATATATGCAAAGACTGAATTCCTCATGCATCCCTGTTTGCACTAAAGATGTAGTAGATGGGTGACTGGGTACATGAATAGACTGATAATATATGATCCCATCTTGAGATTAATAAGGAATTGTGAAAATGTGGTACGTATGTGGTTAAATAAGTCTTCTCATGTTAAACTGAATGCAGCTTGTACCTGCTTGTACTGCTGCTCCCGCATCTTCTACATGCATCTGGCATAACTTCTGAAGGAGCCTGTGTCAGACCACGGGCAATGATGATGATGATGATGATATTTATACCCCATGCATCTGGCTGGGTTTCCCCAGCCACTCTGGGTGGCTTACAGCATATCTAAAAACATAAAACAGCCTAAACTATAATCTATTTATGCGGATACCACATGAAGGATTATTCCAATCCACCTGCCACATCAGATATGGGGAACCTGCATTACCCTAAAAAAAATGCTAAGCCAAACAAGCTAAGTGTAAATGAGTAAACTTGTGGGCTCCTGGAGAGGAGATCACGGACATTTTGCTCTCCTCTGGTTCTGTTGTTGCCATCCTGATGAGAATTAAGTCATGGTTTGGATTAGCATAAATGATGCCCAAACTCAGGCTCATTATTTATCACCTCCAGGCAAACACTAGGTGGTAAGTCATAGAACAAACCTTGACTGCAGTTTGTTGTTTACAATCTATACAATGCAAAAAGCTATATATAAAATACATAACAATTCATAAAAATAAGTAGACTAAAATAGAACCACTACTTAAAACATCACAGATTGACTGAATATAAAAGTTTACTGTAGCTTAGTTGATTTAAATATAGTTTCCAGAGAATCATCATAAAACCATCAAGAAAATGCAGGCTGTGCTTTAAAAGCCCATTAAAATCACACCTAAAAGGCCATCTCTCATGCCTGACAATCTAAATCCATGACAGGCATAAAAAAGGAACATTTGAAGCAGATCTCATGGCACAGGTTCATAAGGGTGGAGGTGGTCCTTCATGTAATCTGGTCCTAAACTGCAATCTATTTATGCGGATCCCACATGAAGGATTATTTCAGTCCACCTGCCACATCAGATATGGTGAACCTACACTGTCCTAAAAAACAACAACATTGTGGGACTCCATCTTCCATCACTCTTGACCACTGACCATGCTGGCTGCAGTGATACGTTATGTTTATGATTTGCTGACACTGATTATTCAGTCTTATTTTCACTACTTGCTGCTCTGTCTTGCTTCCCATATTATTTATTAATGAGCTCTTATTAGCAAAGTTTCTTTGGTTTGACTATTATCAGAGAAAATTTAACCAATTTCTAAGTAAGAAACAGGTAGGACATTCAACAGTGCTGAAACGGACAGTATATTTTAACAGATCTGTAGAAAATTTAAATTGCTTTACTGGAGGGATGAGAGTAATGAGGTCAATTACAGGTCAATATCTTTACAAATTAGGAGGACTCAAGAGAAGAGAAATAATTATGGGTCCAGTGGGACAGAATACAAGTGCAAATAACTAGAGCTGTATCAAATGAGGCTAACAGTGCAATAGTTCAATGAACATAGTAACAAAGAGCAGTAATATACCTTGCCACATCATCATGGCACACCTGCACCAGGGCTTTCTGCATTATTGATTAGGGGGGTTTCCTGTAGAAATGCATTGTGCTCATCCATGGAGGTGGGAGGGAACTTTTGCCAGCTCCATGTTACTGTCCGGGAAGGAGGAAGGGGCCTGAGATTTGTAGGGTTCTGTGTCGCCCATGAGGCAGGTGCTGGGAGGAGGGTGTTAGAGGGGAGTCAAGGTGAAGAGACCGGGCAGCCAAAGACCCTGGAAAAGAGTTGTAAGGAGTCTCAAAGGTGGAAAATGCTACATTGGTCCCAAAGACAGTTGTATCTTTGGAATCTCCCTGGTCCCCCCTCCACTGTTTCCACGCACAAGGGGGGCCTCAAAGTGATGGTAGCAACTGAAGCTGCCACTCAGGAAGAGTCATAGGGTGCTTGTACATACCACATCAGACAAGGGGGTTTAAGTAAGCTAAAAGGTTGTTGCTCCAATTGTCCCGGTTGGAGCCCAGAGCTGTAGAGGCAGTTTTTCACTTAGGCAGCTAGTTAGCAGGGGTGATGTGAAGCTTAGGAGCTGATGTAACCGAATGCTTTGCCAATAAAGAAATAAACTTCTTAAAAGTGTGGCCTTTCCTGATATGGACCTCAAACTGCAAGGCAGAAAGATAATTTAACATTCGCCATGCTAGCATAGTTTTCAGGATCCACAGGAATGTTCAGGTAACAAATGTCATTGCAATGTAACACAGCAGTGAAATGATCACCCTTCCTTGGAATTTCCACTAGTACTAAAGTAACAGAGTTAATAATGAAGATTTGCATTCTAATTTCAATGGAAAGACAGGGAAAATGCTCTGAATAATCCTTGAAAAGCTGAAGCATATTCATAAAGCAACAATGGAAAAAGATCCTCACAGTTTAACTTACCTATAAATGATAAGCAATGTAAAAGCTGTACTATTGATTTTTGATACACAGATAATGTGTTGTTATAAAATATCTGATATTTTATACTACTGTAAATTTATTTGAATGCCGACTGTTGAAGCTTTAAGGAGAATACTTAGATATTTTAAAGCTTACTAATTAAGATGCGTAAAATACAGTTTTGCACTTTACATCTCTTTAAGCAGTAAAATAAGTCAAAAATAAAATCCTGAACAGTCTTAGGAAGCCCCCCCCTCCAACCAGTGTGGTTCTGGGTTCATATTGGAAATGGAGTATAAGATGAGGACTAGCAAGTACAATGTCATAAGCCTGTGTAGAGGCTCATACACCCACTGGCCACCTGCAGGAAAAGGAATTGATGATACCAGTGACCCCTTACTGTGGTCACTGGTATCATCAGTTCCTTTCCCTGCAGGTGGCCTCTAGGGACCTCTAGGTTCTAGAGACCTAGTGTGGGTTAGGGATATCCATGAACTATGCTAGACCTTTTTGCACATGTACAGATTTATGGTTTATTTATAAAGATATGTAGATGTTTTCATGAATTTTAACCTGGCCTTTTGTTTATTGCTGATTTTAACTAGCCACTTTAATAGATTTTATTGTTTATAGCCAATAGCCATCACAATACAGAATGAGCACAAATCACACAACTGCAAAACAAAACTGATAATATTGTTTTATTCTTTTTGTAAACTGCTTTGAGGTTTGATTACAGTCAAGCAGTGTATAAATGATGTAATACTACTAACAATAGTAATAATAATTAATTAAAATATTTTATAAATTATACCACTTTTTGGCCTTAACAAGCGGCACATATAAAGCAACACTAAACACATAGCTTGTTCAGTTGCAGCCTTTGATAGAAAGTATAACTGTCGCACAAAGCAGCCATCCTAGTTTTTAGTTCTCATGTTGTTAAAAGTGTAAGTCTAACAGAATTTCAGTACCATTGCATACAAATGTCTTCAAATATCTATGCTTATTTAAAATGCAGCCATCTACAAAATAAATGTTTCTTACCCTGGACACAAAAAGCCATTACTTCAAAAGCCTTTGATTAATCTGAGCATAATCAAGGGCAAGTGAGATAGCTGTCATTTAGTTTAGCCAAAGCAATCCATGCCAACTGCAATAAACCCATCAAACTGTCATAGAGTCAAGCTGTGAGAAAAAGAGTATGGTGATTACATGCAATAGTTTCCTTCAGTGGTTTCATAATTTCAATTTTTGAAACTTTTCAAGAATTCCAATACCTGCAGTAGGAATGTATTAGTGCAGAATATTTTCCCCAGGCATTACTATCAACAACTTAGTGTATTGGTTTTTTTCCTCATCATTGAATCAAGACGAGAAGCTCATCAGGCAAGAAATATTGTGATTACATTCATATATAAATTATTTAAAGGGCTTCAGCCAATCAAAATACAGATATAAGTATCTATTTTCTGAGTGTTGTGCACATACCCTCCATTAAATGGACAGGGACATGGTTGACAGACCTGAAATTGAACCTTCTTATATCCGGATGAAGAAGAATTTTTATAATATATATATTATATTTATTTGGAAAGAGATTCAATTTCAAGTCTGTCAACCATGAGTCTGTCCATTTAATGGGAGTTATGTGCACACATCACAGAAATAATCCTTAAATCTGTTTCAGCTGGTGTTTAGCAAGAACACAGACAACACTGATAATTTGCCAAGCATGTGGAAATTTCAAATCTGTTTGGGTAAAGAGGATTCTCAAAGCAGAGCAACAGAATTAGAAAAATAGAACCTCTTAGGAAAAACAATTGTTCATTTATCTGACTAATCACAGGGATCATCTTAACCCTTACATGAAACTTGCACTTTTACAGGTGTCATATTTGTTTATTCTGCATTTATAAGGGGTCTTTCTTCGGTGTGGCAAAACCTGTGATCTGGAACTCCCTGCTTATTGACATTAGGCAGGTATCTTCATTATACTGTTTTAAATACCTGCTGAAAACTTTTCTGTTTGAACGAGCATATCCAGACATGATTTGGTTACATCTGTTTTTAAATCTTATTGAAAATTTGTTTAAAGTTTTACTATGTTTATTATTGTTAGGCACTTAGAATTGTTCTTAAGTGGTTTAAATATGTATCAAATTAATTATTTTATTTTGACAGAACACATGCTGTGTGGCATAAAGCAGAAAGCATTGATATTGCCATAGGACATTAACTACCAACAGCTGAGAAAGGGGCCAAATCCAGCCTCAATTTGCCATCAGTGCTCCTGTCATCAGAGAACAAGAACTGCCTATAGCAGATGTACAGACCAGTTCTCCAGTTTTAAACAAGAATTATTTCCTAAACATGGTTGCTGTGTTTGAAATAGTTCAGTATTGATTTATTGTAATTGTTAGGTGTAATGTGATTTTCTTAGCTGCCGTGGGAAAGCAACTGGAAATATAGGCTATAAGCCTAGCCAGAAATATATATATATATATATACAGTGGTGCCTCGCAAGACGAAATTAATTCGTTCCGCAAGTCTCTTCGTCTTGCGGTTTTTTCGTCTTGCGATGCACGGTTTCCCATAGGAATGCATTGAAAATCAATTAATGTGTTCCTAGGGAAACCGCCTTCAGACCAGGTCCGGGGACAGTCTGTCCCCGGACCTCTTCTGAAGGCTGGGGGGGGGGGACAAGGGCTTTTCTTCCCACGCCCAGCATTTAAAAAAACCCCGGGACAGCGGAGGACTTCTCCGCTGTCTGGGCGATCTTAAAATGCTGGCGGGCGGCATTTTAAAATCGCCCCGGACAGCGGAGGACTTCTCCGCTGTCCGGGGCAATTTAAAAGCCCCTGGGAAGGCAGGCAGGGGGGACAAAGACTTTTGCCCCCCGCCAGCATTCAGAAGAGGTCCTGGACCTCTTCTGAAGGCGGGCGGGGGGGGGCGAAAGTCTTTGCTCCCCCCCGCCTGCCTTCAAAAGGTGTCCCCGCGGCGGCGGGAGGTGTCCCCTGCCCCCCGCCCGGCTTCGGAGCACCGGGAGAAGCGATCTCCCTGCAGCCCCTTGCTTCAAAAGAGGTCCGGGGGCAGCGGGGAAGAAGCGCGTCGCTTCCCGCTGCCCCTGGACCTCTTTTGAAGCAAGGGGCTGCGGGGAGATAGCGATCTCCCTGCAGCCCCTTGCTGCAAAAGACGTCCGGGGGAAGCGGGGAAGAAGCGCTTCGCTTCCCGCTGCCCCCGGACCTCTTTTGAAGCAAGGGGCTGCGGGGAGATAGCGATCTCCGTGCAGCCCCTTGCTGCAAAAGACGTCCGGGGGAAGCGGGGAAGAAGCGCGTCGCTTCCCGCTGCCCCCGGACCTCATTTGAAGCAAGGGGCTGCGGGGAGATAGCGATCTCCCTGCAGCCCCTTGCTGCAAAAGACGTCCGGGGGAAGCGGGGAAGAAGCGCGTCGCTTCCCGCTGCCCCCGGACCTCTTTTGAAGCAAGGGGCTGCGGGGAGATAGCGATCTCCCTGCAGCCCCTTGCTGCAAAAGACGTCCGGGGGAAGCGGGGAAGAAGCGCGTCGCTTCCCGCTGCCCCCGGACCTCTTTTGAAGCAAGGGGCTGCGGGGAGATAGCGATCTCCCTGCAGCCCCTTGCTGCAAAAGACGTCCGGGGGAAGCGGGGAAGAAGCGCGTCGCTTCCCGCTGCCCCCGGACCTCTTTTGAAGCAAGGGGCTGCGGGGAGATAGCGATCTCCTTGCAGCCCCTTGCTGCAAAAGACGTCCGGGGAAGCGGGGAAGAAGCGCTTCGCTTCCCGCTGCCCCCGGACCTCTTTTGAAGCAAGGGGCTGCGGGGAGATAGCGATCTCCCTGCAGCCCCTTGCTGCAAAAGACGTCCGGGGGAAGCGGGGAAGAAGCGCGTCACTTCCCGCTGCCCCCGGACCTCTTTTGAAGCAAGGGGCTGCGGGGAGATAGCGATCTCCCCGCAGCCCCTTGCTTCAAAAGAGAAGACCCGCTGTCCCCGGGGCAAGCTTCGTTTTGCGAAGCAAGCCCATAGGGAAATTCGTCTTGCGAGGCAACTTGAAAACGAAAAAACCTTTCGTTTTGCGAGTTTTTCGTCTCGCGAGGCGTTCGTCTTGCAGGGTACCACTGTATATATATATATATAGAGAGAGAGAGAGAGCGCGCGAGAGAGAGCAAGATAACAGAAATAACTATGTACAAGAGACAAGTAACTCTCCTGATCAACTCAGAACCCAGATTCACCAAGAAATAATATGAATTCCCCTCCCACCAAAAAAATCAGAAAAACTGGGAGCATTTCCCAAGCCAATCTGGAACTGTGGAGGGCTGTCTCTACCAGGCCTCCCTAGCTCCCAAATACCCTCCCTGGCATCCCACTACTCCCACAAACACCTTGCACCCTGCCTTTTATTTACATAGCCTACTGTGGCAGTGCATGAAGAGCCAGGAAGACAAGAGTCTGCCCTCTACCCTTCCTCAGGAAGATGGGCAAAGGACATACAAAAAATGAGCATGGGGATCTGGACAGACAGGAGTCTGACTGGACAGCATCAAGTCCTCTGCCCAAATCCTATCAAGATCAAAACCAGCTAAGTAACAAGCTTGCCTCTTATTAGAGTTGGATGTTTTTGAGCCCCAAATATACTCTCCATATCTGGCTTGATATGACTTTGCCAGAAACTCTAGAAACAATGTGGCAGAAATATACAGCCTGTAAACAGCAGATAAATTCCCTGTGCTGCTCTGGTTCGCCAGAAGTGGCTTAGTCATGCTGGCCACATAACCCGGAAGCTGTCTGCGGACAAACGCCGGCTCCCTTGGCCTATAGAGCGAGATGAGCATGCAACCCCAGAGCCATCTGCGACTGGACCTAACCTTTACCTTATTGTTCAGACAAGTAAATGCTGTATCACAAATACTGAGCCTGCTTTTAAGAATGAACCAAGGCCTCTGTGAATTTCAGTTTGTACTAGTGATAGAACTGACAAGCCAACTCTGTGAGGGTAGACAAACTGACTTGAGTATAGTAATATACTGATATTTGAAGAGGAACCGGAAGATTGTATCACTGTTTATATTTTTTGATCAGTTATGATACATTTATCATGCAGTCTTCCTGGAATGGCTCTGCATTCCTGAAAAATCTGGGTTCTAAAATAAGTGGGGAGCCTCCATGAGTGGGGAGCAGGATCCCTGCTTCAGATAGATGCTTTCCCCATGCATGTGCCTTAATTCCTTCCACTACAGATATCAAGTTTATACTTCAAATGAGACATACAATGTGCTCCTACAGTTCATTTCGATGCTCAGAACTATCCGCAGTACAACTAAAATGGTTAATGTTCAGTGATGCCATGTACACTGGCTACATAAATCAATAATCCCCAGAATGGTAGTGTCCTCTTCCCTGAATCAAATGTACCAGACCATACTTGGGTTCTTCATGCAAGAATTAAGATTCAAGCTTCTCTGTCTTACATCCCTTATTATTCTGATTCTGTTGATGCAGCCACTGCCAGCCTCCTGTTTTTGAATCCAGACTGGGTTGATTCCACCAGGACCCATAAAATATGAGTGAAGCGTGTATCTCAACGATCTGACATTTCAAAGTGGACCCATGAGTGAATTCTTCTTATGTAGACTGAAGTCTGTGAGAAAAGCTCATTTAAAATATTCTGCAGATTGACCTCTTAGTCTTTGCCATGTTCCTACTTTGTACTTGAAATATATTAGCTGATTGCTTTCTCTCCCTCAGTTTTTGAACTACCCTCGGGTGTTACATAAGTTTCCTTGTTTTCCTCCTTTGCTACTTTCTGAGTATAATTTACAGAGGAACACTTCTTTAACAGTTTCTTACTTTTTTGTTATGAGCAATGTTAACATTTCCCAATGCTAAAAGGAAAACAGAGTTATAGGTCATTCATTCCTACTTTTGTTTAACTCTTCCAACATTTACTTTGCCTGTAGTTTCCCTTCATTACATTTCAAAATCAACCTCCTTATACATCCTTATAGTCCTGGACTCAATAGTAAACCTGAGTAGGTGTGTCCAGAACTAGCTGGAACTCAGTTCTGGCACCTCTGAGGTGGTTCCAACACCTCTCTGGTGGGTGCCATTGCCATTTTAAGAGAACGAAGGCGGCATTCAGGGTGAGTTTCAGCACCTCTTTTTCTAGAAAAACAGCACTGTATTTATTCCTCATAGGAAGCAAATTTCTCTTCAATCTGTACTTGGTTTTAAAGCTTCTGTTAAGTTTACCATACCTCACACTGATTTTACAAAGGGAAAAGTTTCTATGATAGAGAATCACAAAAATCTCATAACTGTCTTGACCTCTTACTGTTCATCTGTCTCCATGACACTATGTTACTTTAGCACTTGGTAGCAAGTTACATCTTTTCAATGTTTCAAGAACAAAACACGGACATTATTAGCAATTTTGGCTCCTGCCTAATTTTCAATTTTACATCACAATGTAAAATAATAATTGTTATTTATAGTTCTATTTATAGTTCATAGTAATATTTATAGTTTTGATTGGTATGAAAAGGAATGTTGCATATTATCTTGGGAAGGCAATTTACTGATCACTGATCTCTATAAATAGATGAAGCAGAATAGTTTTGAGCCGGGCTTGAATTGTCATTGTGTAAATTACTGTTTTGACCCGAATATAAGCCGCACCTTTAAAATTCAAGGGGGGGAAAAGAAAAAAAGACAATACCTGATTATAAGCTGCTCCCTTAAAATTCCACAGGCACACACACCTGTTCTGTTTTACCGTATGTCTGTTTCAGCAGCGATATTGTAAAAGCCAGTTTTTGTAAGGTCATGAATTTAAACTGCACTTTAGCTTTTCACGGTCAGAATTTGGAAAGAAGGGGAGGCTTATATTCAGGCCAATATGGTATAAACTGTCAGGATCGTCCTACATGCGAGTAAGCATCTGATAGAGACACATGCCCAACTGGCATGTTCTCTCCCTCCTGGTCGGTCGTTCAGGACCTTCCTTCTCCAACCTCAACATCACAGCAACTGATACCAAGAAGCATCAACACACTTTAGGACTAGCATAGTGTTGGCAGTTTGTGTGACAGACTCAGTAGCACAGCATTTTGGCTAAACTACTTTATTTACATATAATACACTCGGAGCACCCCTGACTCAGCTCCTTCCTCTTCAGCAGCAAAGAGAAAGGACAATACGTATCATAACGGAAAATAGCAAAACAAAACATCCTGTCTCCGTCACTTCCCACTATGTAGAATGAAAACATACATCGTCATGGGCTAAAAAACAATCCCATGACTGCAAGCACGGGGCAAGAATCCTAACATAAACAAGTGATGCCTGCAATAAAATATTGCAGTGTGGGGCATTGCTGTTTAAGGTTTCCAATCACTCCAGTCTATTTCCCTACCCTAGTTTCTCATTTCTTTCCAAACAGTTCATATTCCATGAGCATGACCATGCTCATTCTTCATTGGGCTATTTTCGCAGTTTCCACCATTTAAGGATTCTCCCCTAAAAATACTCCACCCCCAATACACTTTTTTCTATTTTTGCAAACCTTGTGACTTCCTTGATGCTGCTGAAACATCCCGCGGGTGTGTGTGTGTGTGTGTGTGTGTGTGTGTGAGAGAGAGAGAGAGAGAGAGAGAGAGAGAGAGAGAGAGAATGTTGCTGTTTTAGCTACATAAGGACAGGCACTCAGAGAATTGAGACTGCTTTTACTATTTGCAATTCATGATTACTTTCAAAGAGAGAAACATGTTCGGTCTCTTCCTTTACTACAAGCAAGCATCCTCCTTTCTGTCACACTCTACATTTCCTTGAAATTTTTAGAAACCCTCATTTCTCTTCTCTACACACTCTATACTGGTCAGCGTAGGAGGTTAAAACAGTGCCGGCTGGAGAATAACTGTTTGTCAAAAGTGTAGCAGTGGATAGATAACCATTTGAGTTTCCTCTCAATTTCAATTAAAGAGTCATTCAAACCTTTGCAGATTTGTTCAGTCAGAAATGGAACATTACGTATGTAGAGGTATAAATTATTACATAAATGAAAAAGCAACAGAGACCTAAACCCATTTGGAATAATAAACCAACTGCATGAAATTTAAAATGCAGTAAGAAGACAAATAATTTTTTTTACAAGTTAGCAATACAGTTCTTTAACTGATATCCCTCTGTATCTTATTTTCAACATTAAAATAAACAAAACCAGATGTGCTATTGATAATCTGAATTGTAGTTTTAGTTTCTGTTGTAGAATTAGCAATGTTGGTGAGTGTGACTGTGAACAGTTGCCTTGGTTGAAAAAAATGGACTTGGGTCTTGGAAAAATGAATTGGAAGATGGAAAAAAAATCTGATAAGAACAGCAGATAGTAAGATAGGAAGCTGCCTTATACAGAGTCAGATAATCAAGCTCAGTATTGTCTAAACCAGGGATGGGGAATTTCAGGCTAAGGACACATAAGGCCCTCAGGAGTAGCCACCACCACACTACATAGCCTATTGCCATATAACTCCCCTTGCCAAGGCTGCTTTGCACCACACTTGATAATTTTTGCCTGGCTGACATATGTCTTGCCTGGATGAAGGATGGAGGGGTGTGCACATGTGTGTAGAAACTAGCCTTCTGTACAATGGTAAAATGCTTATTTATTGTTTTGGCCATCACTGGCGTGTGACTCCCAGAAGTTTACCCAGAAAGAAATGTGGTCCTTGTGATGAGAGAGGTTCCCAATTCCTGGTCTCTATTGGCATCAGCTTTCCAAAATTTCAGACACAGGTTTGGGTGGAGTTTTATGAATCCCCCAATGGTGCCCCAAATTGGATATGTGTCAGAATGTATGTTGAGTGGTTAATGTGCATAATAACTAGCAATTGTGCACATTCACCAGGCCTCATGGAGAATGTGCACATAATCCCTTCACAAAGAGGGAATCTTGAATGTACAAAATTCAGTCACTATACATACATCCCCCAAGACTGGTTGGGGATTACGTATATTGACTAGGAAAAGTTCACAATTCACTCTTGATGAAAGGATATTCTCCATGAACTTTGTTGAATGTGTACAATTGCTAGTTATGCACATTAACCCCTTAACATACATTCCCCTGCGGATCCCCTACTATGATTCTGTTGTGCCCAAAAGCTTTTGTGACCCTTCCAGTCCCCCATTTTTTAAAAATAAACATTTTTAAAAGGCCATTCCCACTTTGACATGCAACTCCTGATGAGTTGACCAAATGACAATGCAACCCTGGGCCTGAAAAAGATTAACTACCCCTGCTCTAAGAGAATGGTTATTCCAGTAATTCATAATTCATAACAAGTAGTACACCAGTTCTATTTTTCTAGAAAAAGAGGTGCTGGAACTCACCATGAACACCTTCCTTGTTCTCTTATAATGACAATGGCGCCAACCTGGGAGATGAGCTCCGGATGAAAAAAAAGTCCTGCAGTATACTATATTCTGAGAAAGACTGAGTGAGACACAGTGCTCCCCCCACGGGTTACTCAAGGGTATGCAGTACCAGTACCTCTTTTGTTGTTGTTAAAAAGTGTGGCACTTACTGTGACAACTTCATGGTGAGTACTGGCACCTATTTTTCTAGGAAAAAAGCTCTGGTGAGACATATCTTATTATTTATCATTAAAGAAAAGAGCTGTAATGTGTTTCAGGCATGTCTCCTTGATCTGTTCATGCATTTAAACACTGGGAAATTTAACCCATGTTTTATATGCCATCCTATACCCTGATGGACAGTTTGGAAAGAGAATGGGTACTATTCTTGTAAAGCTGACATTAACTTGGGAGGAGGAGGCAGTGGCAGCAGCATCTGGTAATATCCTGCATCTGTGTATGCTCAAATGACTGTGCATTCAAGCATTTCAAAGCTTGCTGTCACTGGATGCAAAAGGTTAATGCACTTAGTAATTGCTACTTGTATAATGCAGAAAATTTGTGAGCCCAAAATAAAAGTGTTATTGGAACCCACAGCTACTAGCAGCTCAGATACTGCTCTCAGAGTTTCTTGGACTGTGGTAGCTTTTCTTGGACTGTTCAGCTTTTCCAGTTGCTAAACACACAGCTTTTAACAAGAAGCTCACCCAAAGCTATAGGAGGGAAATAATTCTTTGTATCAGTCTTCAACTTATGCTTCTCCTTGTTAGAACCCCCTGGTCCAGTAAGGTGTTTTACATTTGGAAAGAAACAAACACATGCTTGGGATCTCTTAACATTTTACGCAGTATCTTCACCCTCTTTCTCAAAATGAAATAAGTGACTTGGCTGGGTCAGACCAAGGACCACCTACTCCAGCATTCTTTGCCTGTAATCTGCAGTGCAGGGTGGTGCATCAGTAATTGGTCATTCATCCAGTCTAGTGGGTGACAGTCTACCATTTCACCCATGCTTAGAGTACTGAAGGACTATAAAGGTAAAGGACCCCTGACAGTTAAGTCCAGTCGCAGATGACTCTGGGGTTGCGGCACTCATCTCACTTTACAGGCCGAGGGAGCCAGCATTTGTCCGCAGACAGTTTTTCTGGGTCATGTGGCCAGCATGACTAAGCCGCTTCTGGCGCAACGGAACACTGAAACCAGAGCAGCACACGGAAATGCCGTTTACTTCCTGCAGGAGCGTACCTATTTATCTACTTGCACTTTTTGGCGTGCTTTCAAACTGCTAGGTTGGCAGGAGCTGGGACCGAGCAACGGGAGCTCACCTCGTCGGGGGATTTGAACCACCAACCTTCTGATTGGCAAGCCCCAGCGGCTCGGTGGCTTAGACCACAGCGCCACCCGCGTCCCAAGGAAGGCTTATATTGGGGCAGTATGATGAACATAGAGAAGACTTCCTGAATTACCAAAGGATTGCAAAGACAACCGTGCCTGACCTCCAATGCAGTACCAAACACTGTTAGTAGCAGTGTTCCAGTACACCCAATAATTTCATTGCCTAAGACTAAAACCTAGGTCAAGTGGATTCATGTTGAAGCCTTTAAATTAAGGGAGGGCATTGAGCCATATAGCATTACTGCAATGCATTTTATAGGTGTAGATTGGTTTTGAAATTTCAATGCACACACATATATTTGTAAGTCCACAGGGGAAAAGCAGGTTTTGCAAAATAAACATTATCAACTCTCACTCTACTACAGACAGGTGTTTTCCTGCCATCAGTTGGCTGGCAACATAGAAACACACACAGCTTCACACCATCTCAGCAAATGTGTGCATGTCAACATTCCCTTTGCAACTTACTTAGTGCTGTACATGAGTCCCTTCAGTTTCTGTCTTTGTTAGTGTCTGCTAAGAAACTAATCACTGGAGCCACTCATGTGATAAACTGGCAGTTGAAATACTTAAATGTCAAGTTGTTTTCATCAGTCACATCGACAGCAGGTCTTAGATGGATTTTTTCCCCCTGGTACGTGTGTGTCAAGCCTTTTCCTTGGTGCTGCGGCAAAATATGGAATTGCCTTGTATGCTAATATGAATCCATTTGCTTCTTAATTCACCAGTTTCATCAGAATTGCCCTTTACCCATTTGTCCCTATGACAGAATTGCAATTTCCTCTCATGTTATACCTATTGTTAGAGGAAAAACAAAATGCATGCACTTGGGTCCATGCACAATGAGACTGACAGAAATCACGATTAATAACCACAAACAGATAATTATTTTAAGCAAGGCATCAAATGTGCACCATAATTCAGGCTATACCTGAATGTCCCCAGCATACATGGACATTTTGATCCATTTTAATTTACACTCTAATCTTGAAACTCTTTACGCACAATTGATTCTTATTAATTTCAGTGGCAGTACCTGTCTGTAAGCATGTTTAGCTTTGCAGCCAAAAATTCATAATACACTTTTGCTGGTAGTCATGAAATTAGTTGTGTAATGGAATTATTCCATTCACAACTCTGGCATCATAGGTATGTTCTTTTCTTTCTTTGCCACCTTAGTTACTTTAAAATACAGGGTGAGTCTTTTAAAAGAGGCCCCGTGGAACATGTGTACTCCATGGGGCCTCTTTTAAAGGACTCACCCTGCATATATATATATATTTGTATTCTGAGTTTTGCAAACGACAAGTTTTCTCTGGTCATACTAACTCCTCCCTCTTTGTTGTCAGGGGCACCATTTTGACTTTAAGCCTGTTTGCACTCACCCCTGAGTTTATTATTAGAGGAAGCCATGTAAATGCTTTCTTCATTCTTCAAATTAAGTTATATAGATTATTTCACTGTGGAATTGTTTTTCCAATTAACAGTGCTTTAACATGAGTTACTGTTCTATGCTATAAATATAACTGTGGCCAATTGTTAAGCAATGTTTATGTTTACATCCTGGACTTTACTGCTATTGTTGTTTTACACTGCACAACCTGTAATCTTATAAACATAAAG
Organism: Podarcis bocagei; assembly: GCF_964188305.1. NCBI lineage: Eukaryota > Metazoa > Chordata > Lepidosauria > Squamata > Lacertidae > Podarcis > Podarcis bocagei. The sequence continues at coordinate 29,687,047 of NC_138134.1, forward strand.
CATAACATACGCCTGCCTAGGAGAGAGTTCATGTGTACGTTCCAGTTCCTGGTTTATCTATAAATGAATAACTAAAACTGACTGCTTTATATGTTGCTCTGTGAAAGAGTGTGAATGGAGAGATATGGTATATTGATTTTGTTGTGGACTGCCAGTAAAATATAGGCGGTATTACACCAGCTTACACTTTCAATGTCATGCCGCAGCTTAGAAATAAAAATCGTTATCTGGAAACTTCTGAAGCCAACAGAATAGTAATCAATTTTTTATCTGTGGTTAGACACTGGAAGTCAGTGGTGGATTTTCTGTCCTCATTCTACAGCTCTCTTGTTAAAATATTTAGGTGATTCCCCTGGGAAATACTGTACTATACCTAGGTTGAACCTGTTTACATTAGGAAGAGAAAGTCTGCTCTTTGTATCCTGTTAGCCACAAACATATCCTAGTCTCATACTGTCACTTTCCCCAGGAGGGTTATTGGATGTCACTCGACTACAGTTCTTGAACATATAACACACAGTTCTATTGAATGGCTACAAGGGCAGCTTGTTCTGTCCCTTTTCATCCTTGATTAACGTTAGAATACATTTCTACATTGTGCTGTCTGTTCTTGAGGGAAAATACTAGCCCAATAGGTGAATTATATTTCCAGTATGGTATCAAATTAAGTTGGGCAGGGAAATAAAAATAGTGTTAAGGAAAAGACTTACAGTGGTTTGTTGGGATGTAGAACGTGTAGTATAAAAGATCCCCAACCCTCCCCACCCTCCCCAAGCTTGCTTCCCATAGTACATTTTGTACTTGGGCGCTGATATCCAAGTATAAAATAAGTACATTTTGAGTAACTTATGAAGGAGGTGCCTGTATGAATAGTATGAATATAATTGGAATGGAGTGTTAAAGCTAAGCATGTCTAGCCCTCATCACTGACTGGATGGGAGAGCATTTGGAAAACCTATGGAGGCCACCTTGATTTCAGTCATAGAAGAATGTGGGGTAGAAATGTAACAAAACAAATAAACACATATAGGTCAATTCGGAAATGATCAGGACCTTTGGAAGGTTCATTTTATATAGGGAATATACTGTCAGGCTGTAATCATAAATACACATAAAGGAAAAGGTAAAGGGACCCCTGACCATTAGGTCCAGTCGTGACTGACTCTGGGGTTGTGGCACTCATCTCGCTTTATTGGCCAAGGGAGCCGGCATACAGCTTCCAGGTCATGTGGCCAGCATGACTAAGCCGCTTCTGGTGAACCAGAGCAATGCATGGAAATGCCGTTTACCTTCCCGCTGGAGCGGTACCTATTTATCTACTTGCACTTTGATGTGCTTTCGAACTGCTAGGTTGGCAGGAGCAGGGACCGAGCGATGGGAGCTCACCCCGTCGTGGGGATTCGAACCGCTGACCTTCTGATTGACAAGTCCTAGGCTCTGTGGTTTAACCCACAGCACCACCTGCGTCTCTCATAAATAAATCTCATTGGATATAGTGGACCTGCTTTCTGATAACGCATGCATGGGATAGCACCAAACACGTTACAATACCAAATACTCTGATTGTCTGAGCTTTACAGATAAGGGTAGTAAATTAACCAAACCAAACAAATAAAACAAACATTTGCATGTGTCTGACATGCAAATGTTTCTGTTACTGACAGTGATTTACAGGACACCTGAATGGATCCTTTTAAACATGTCTTAATCTGGGGATTTTAGCTTTCCAGAAAAGCTACAAACATGCTGCCAAGACATTATTTACAGATAAACTGATGGAAAATGACAACAAACAACGCGTTTGAAACGAAGCTTAAAGCGGGTTTCCTACTGTTAATGTAGAATACTTTCTTCAGGCTTACAAGGGCTTGTAATCTGACAATTCTGGTGAAATATCTATTAAGGTTTACTTGACCCAGAAACTCAGTGCATGGAAACAGCTTAAATTTTTGATGGCATTTTCATTTGATCCACTGATACACATACACATGTATTTCTGTAGCTTTAATAATAATTTAAAGCTGAAGAGCAAATCAATATTCTTCTAACTAGAAGATCAATGATTCAAAATTAGAATTTTGCAGAGAGAGAACTGGGTAAAATTGGCAAAACCTCAATATTTGAATTTTTTTACAGCAGAGAATATATGGAACATGCCTTCAGGCCCGTTTCCAATTTTCAAACTCCAGTGGTGGTCATCTTTAACAGAAAGCACAGCTTTCTGGAACATTTTGGCATCACATTACAATACTTACTACTTTTCTTGCTCATATAGGAATATTTACGACTGCAGCTAAGAACTTTAAAAAACAGTGGTCCAATATTATATGAAAAGCACATTTGTTATTATACATTTATTCATTTTTCTTCCATGAAATCTTCAAGGTTCATGGCTAGTTATATTTGGGACAGATGCACTACTAGATTAATTTGGAAAATTAGTGAACATCTACAGCATCTATATTGGCATTCAGTACACAACATACAGCTATGTGGCATGCGGTTCAATCTGTACTCTTTGAAAACAGACAAGTTTCCCTACTGCACATTCAGTGATACAGAAAGGTGTGGGGACAGGAAAACTGACACCTACCATCCTATTGTCCAAGAACCAAGTTAGTGTGTATCTTTCTTTGTGTGTTTTACCATACTTTTGACAATCCCTTAGCAATACAAAATGGTTAGAATACTTAAGTGCTTAAAAGTAAGACTATTTTTTCACATCGTTGGATTTATTTTTATTTCTTATGTGAGGATGCATATATTCAGTTTAAAGTTGTCATAACTATGCCATTGCAGATTGGGCATTTCTCCTAAGGGAGTAAGAAAAAAGTTCAGTCTGATCAAATCAATTCAAAGTCTGTCCATACACCCCAAGGTCAGCCTCCTAAGATGTATCAACACCATGGCAAAGAGAAAGTTGGTTGATTTGGGAACAGAAACATCTATGGAACAAAATGCAGATAAGCTGTAGGGGAAGAAAAATATATTCAGTTCACATTTTAATGTGACCATACCTAATTTGCCCTTCTCAGACTACAATGTGAACCAAAAGGCAGATATTATTTTATATTTTGCACTTCTTCAAATTTTGCTGTGCAATTGTCCAACCAACAATATATACACAAATGCATATATTAGGGAACAATGCACCCAAAATGAATATATTTAAGGAAATAACAATCACAGATGTATTGTATTAGGGGCAAATGCTTCAAAATGCATATATTGTATGCAAAAACGTACATATTAGGAGAAATGTGCATAATGGGGTAACTGAACTGAAGACTGGAAAGTGAGAAGTGAGAGAAACTTAAATTGACAGATTTGTCCATCCCTTGATTAGACCTATCTTTTTGTGAGAAACATTTTTTTAAAGCAGATTTTGGTCAACATTTGCTAGGGCCTCCAGAGGCCAGCAAGAATGGCTTGAAGGGATGAAATTTTTCTGATGGTTCAGTACTTGTTTATAAAACTCATTCATAGAACCATGATGTATAAACCATTTTAATGTGGATCATAATAAACTTTGCACACTGTGGGTTTTGAGGTGAAAATACAAAATACTGGTATCATGTGAACAATCAATCTACTGGGCAGAAAACAAGTGCATAAAGAAATAATACTATGAAATAGCATAAGTGGCAGAGCTACTTAGCTCTTTTTCTGGGTCAATTTGAGAATGATTCTTTAATGATCAGGCTTCAGGGAATCTCAAAAAGAATAATTCTTTTTATGCTATCTGTCTTCTGAATCAAACTATTGGTATAGTTAAAACACATACAGCTATGTACAGTCCTCTGAGGACAAATAGGTTTTCATAGTACGTGTGGCATCTAGTGAGCTGCAGTTTTGCATCATAGGAGGCTACATAATTCCCTTAGGAATGGCAAGAAATGCAGACATTTTAGACAAGTGGCTTAGATTCCACCTCATAGGAATACAATGGCCATAATAGTACCCATCACTGAAGCTATTCTCCTCAATTGTACAGGAACAGTGAAACCATGGGGCTGAAACAGGGCCCAGTGATGGCTTTAAAATTGCGATCAATGAGAAGTGTTTGTGCCATAATTTAACAACCAAGCAAGGAACGGCCATCCTGGTGTCAAGACAGCATGTATGCACTATCAAAACTTAAGCTTCTCACCTGGAAAACTGAGCAGCTTTCATTGTAAGACAACAGGCTGCATTGACAATTCTGGATGCTTTTATACCATCTGGGAACGTAACAACTGAAGTAGAAGATATAACTTCAAAAATTTTAATCAAGGTCAAAACACTCAGATAAACATGTAACCTAGAAAATACAGGTGGACTAACCCGAAGTTTTCCAGGTTCCTGAAGATATATTCTGTTGATATCTCTCATTAAAAAACAAATGTTCTTGTCCACCAAAGAATGTTCATTACCACAGTATGGAAATATGCAGTTATTATCTGCATGCTTGAAGGAAACAACTCTTATGGAAAAACAGAGGGAACTGTCTTATGGAAAGGACAGAGGAATTTTGCCCTCACCCAGTGTTGTTGAACTATGACTCATACCAGCCCAACTTGCATGGCCAATGGCCAGGGATGATGGGAGTTGTAGTCCAGCAATACACCTGCCTTACAGAATCAAACCATCGGTGCTTTTAGTCTTGTAGTGACTATTATGACGGGCAGCAGCAGCTCCATCATCCTATATCTGGTGTGCCCATTTGTGATTGAGTTGACTAATGGTGCCAACAGTTCATTACAGCCCCACCCTCCACACCCAGTCGACCCATCCTTTTGAACTTTGTAGGTGTGGGCCCTAAGCCACCATTATATTTCCCCTCATTGGCTTTTCAATCTGCACATGAACTTGATAAATTTCCTATGTGGGACTAATTCTGCAAAGTTGCTTGATGTAACTACCATTCATGATTTGGACATGCAATAATAATAATAATAATAATAATAATAATAATAATAATAATAATAATAATAATAATAATTTATACCCCATTCATCTGGCTGAGTTTCCCCAGCCACTCTGGGCAGCTCCCAGTCGAGTGTTAAAAACAATACAGCATTAAATATTAAAAACTTCCCTAAACAGGGCTGCCTTCAGATGTATTTTAAAGAGAAGATAGCTGCTTATTTCCTTCACATCTGATGGGAGAGCGTTCCACAGGGCAGGCACCACTACAGAGAAGGCCCTCTGTCTGGTTCCCTGTAACCTCACTTTTCACAATGAGGGAACCACCAGAAGGTCCTCGGCGCTGGACCTCAGTGTCCGGGCAGAACGATGGGGGTGGAGATGCTCCTACAGGTATACAGGACCGAGGCCGTTTAGGGCTTTAAAGGTCAGCACCAACACTTTGAATTGTGCTTGGAAATGTACTGGGAGCCAATGCAGATCTCTCAGGACCAGTGTTATGTGGTGCTGGCAGCCACTCCCAGTCACTATTACTTATAACACGAATGAATGAGGCAAGCAGTATGCATCTGAACAGAACTGAAAGAGGATTAGTGGAGGACGGGGTGAGTTTATAGGCTAGTTTGCCGAACTTGACCATTCCAGAACTAGGTTAGCCTGGCCCCAATTGTTCATACTGTAGTGTTCTCCTGCTTAGACTGCTGTAATGTACTCTATGTAAAGCTATTGAAATAAATTAAAAAATAGTCCAGTAGCACCTTAGAGACCAACTAAGTTTGTTCTGGGTATATGCTTTCGTGTCTATGTAATGCTATCATTGAAGATGGTCCAGAGGCTTCAGCTAGTGCACAATGCAGCTGCTAAATTGATAAGTGGGGCAAATCCAGCTGGATTTTTATTGCCTCTCAATTTGAAAGAAGTCCCTCTGAATAGAATGGAACATACTCCCATGTAAAAATACACAAAATTGCAGCCTAATTTTGGGAACAAAGGTTTCCTAGGAAGCAGAAGGAGGAACTGGGGTTGAAATTAATTTTAAGGAATTTGGGGTTGGATTTACACGTTTCAGGGTAGATTAACTAAAAGGATTTTTGGGGTGGGGTGGATGCCATCCCTGCCTTGTACTCAGTTTGTGTTGTTCTGGAAGACACTTGTTTCTCAACCTCATATGTTTTCTTAGCATTAATGTTGTATTGCGGCAGTAAATGCACTTAGTGCTCAAACACCATCTGTAACATGCACTTAGTTTGTAGCCTTGTGTGTACAGCTTCCGGGTCATGTGGCCAGCATGACCAAGCCGCTTCTGGCAAACCAGAGCAGCGTACGGAAACACCGTTTACCTTCCCGCTGGAGCAGTACATATTTATCTACTTGCACTTGACGTGCTTTCGAACTGCTATGTTGACAGGAGCAGGGACCGAGCAACGGGAGCTCACCCCGTCGCGGGGATTCGAATCACCGACCTTCTGATCGGCAGGTCCTAGGCTCTGTGGTTTAACCCACAGCGCCACCAGGATCCCTACTTTGTCTGTAGCATCTTGTAATCAGAGTTATAGTGCCTATGACTGTGGAGGGTCTATTTAGCTATCAGACCAGACAGGCAGGATCAGAGCACAAAGGAACAGCTTTGGGTTGGCAAGGCCCTCGGGTGCTGCAGTCTTGGTGAGAAATGGGATTTTTAGTTCCCCATACCTTTGGGGGGAGCCAGCCACCACTGACTGGGAAGTGCACTTGCCATAGAAATTCTTTACTCAACACACACTTTTTTCTCTGAGAAAGCACAGAAGTGGGGAGAGATTATCAGTGGTTAGCATAAGCCCTGTTAAACTTTTCAGTTAATTACTTTAAGATGGAGAAGAGTATGTAAGAATTATAATCTTGAATATAAATGAATGAACTACTCAATCTGACTCTTGCCCCTTGTTACCTGCACTATTTCCTCATAATCTGCTTTCCTATATATAAACACACAAGGGTAGCTAGTACAGTGGCCCATATGTTGTAACACTCCTTAGCCATATATAGCAAAGCTGCTAAAATTACACTGTATTTGTATTATGTATTCCTGTGCTTTCTACAGTTCTTATGAGTTTCTGTGGGCTCTTGCAAGTAGAATCCCTCATCATTAAACTTAAAACTCTAATGACCTCATGCTTCAGCTGTACTGTTTTGTTTTTTTCCAGCAAACCTTTTCTAGATTCTTTAGTCTCCTGGACAGCTGTACAGGATTACCAGTTGCTTGCACAGCTTAGCTAATACAATTGCACAAATATTATCTAGCAGGTTTTATGGAACTTTGTAAAAGTAATTGTCAAATAATGATCATGCTTTGATTAAATAAATATGCCACTGCAGCACTAGATTGCACATAATTTAAGTATGGCATGAATAATTTGTTAGAATCTCTGCCATTCTATCTCAGCAGATTTAAACTGAGGATACATTTATTGAAAAAGCCATTCTGCTTTGCAGATTTGACGGTTAGCTGTTTTCTGAGTGAACCTGACATTATTCCCTTCATTGTTTTATGCCAATCACACTTACTGTGAAGTGCTTATTACTTTATTGCTGAACATGGCAACATATATTTATTTAGCTTTTTATTTCACAATCAGCAGGCTATCGCTCACTTTATTAATCAAATCTAGCCTTGAGGATTATAAACATTTCTTTCAAGTTTCTCTAATTGCAGCTGCTCATAAATAAATAAATAAATAAATAATGAGAAATCAGTAATATATTTATGCTAGCACCTGTGCATAGTTTTTGTCTTTCTCCATTTATCATTGGCAAGAGAGAATTAACGTGAAACCCCCTTCATTCAAGTCTGCACCTCAAAAAAATATTCATGCTACTTTACAAGTTAACATAACCTTAAGGTTAATACAAAAATCAGGACATGACAACGCTAACAGAGAGACTTCCTAAATCACCTGACACAATGGACATGACACTGAAATCATCTACTTTCCCTCTTACTACAGACTATTAATCACCTATAATGAACAAAGAGGTTTGGACAATTATTATGAAAATGTAGCCTCAATAAGAGCAACATTTATGTTTTAACCATTCTAGGGTTCTTTCTCTGTCTTCCAGGCATGAGGAAGATTGGCAGGTTTGGGAGATTGGAAGCAAAAAAGCAAGAAAAGAAGATATATAGGGAAGGTGGTGCCTTTTCCTGTTACAGTGGTACCTCGGTTTTCAAGCATCTCAGAAGCTGAATGTTTCTGTTTTCGAATGCTGAAAATCTGGAAGTAAATGCTTCCATTTTCGAACACACCTCGGAAGTAAAATGGCTTCTGCTGCGAGTTTTTCAATTTTCTCAATTGAACTTGCAGCCAGCCCTTTGCGTCTCAGTTTTTGAACCTTTCAAAAGTCAAACAGTATCCCAGAACTGATTACATTTGAGAACCAAGATACCACTGTATATAGTGCTAAGTTGGACTTTGGAACTTCTAAGATTTCCTATACGTAACTATGTCGGTTTATAAAGTTAAACATAGCAGCTAGAAAAGAACTGCAATTAAACCAGATGAAGGGACTAATATACAGTGGTGCCCCGCAAGACGAATGCCTCGCAAGACGAAAAACTTGCTAGACGAAAGGGTTTTGCGGTTTTTGAGTTGCTTCGCAAGACGAATTTCCCTATGGGCTTGCTTCGCAAGACGAAAACGTCTTGCAAGTTTGTTTCCTTTTTCTTAACACCGTTAATACAGTTGCGACTTGACTTCGAGGAGCAACTCATAGAACGCGGTGTGGTAGCCTTTCGCAAGACAAAAAATTCGCTAGACGAAAAAACTCGCAGAACGAATTAATTTCGTCTTGCGAGGCATCACTGTATTCTACTTTGATTCCTGCACTGAAATTCAATGTGTTTGCTTGCATATACAGTGGTGCCTCGCAAGACGAAATTAATTCGTTCCGCAAGTTTTTTCTTCTTGCGAGTTTTTCGTCTTGTGAAGCCCCGTTTCCCATAGGAATGCATTGAAAATAAATTAATGCGTTCCTATGGAAACCGCTTGCCAGGCTGGCGGTGCGGAGAAGGGCTTTTCTCCCCACCGCAAGCCTTCAGGACAGGTACGGGAACAGAGGGGAAGGGGCGCAGCGCTTCTCCTCTGTTCCCGGGGCTTGCGGTGGGAGGAGGGTTTTTCCTCCCCACCGCCAACATTCAGAACAGCATTCTGAATGTTGGCGGTGGGAAGGAAAACCCTCCTCCCTCCGCAAGTCTTCAGGACAGCCATCCGAAGCCTGGCGGCGGGAGGAGGTCTCTCCGCCCCACCGCCAGCCTTCGGAGGAGCCTTCCGAAGGCTGGCGGTGGGAGGAGGTCTCTCTGCCCCACCGCCAGCCTTCGGAGGAGGTCCGAGGACAGTGGGGAAGACGCGCTGCGCTTCCCCGCTGTCCCAGAGATTTCCCTATGGGCTTTCGTCTTGCGAAGGAAGCCCATAGGGAAATTCGTTTTGCGAAGTGCCTTCAAAATGGAAAACCCTTTCGTCTAGCGGGTTTTCCGTCTTGCGAGGCGTTCGTCTTGTGGGGCACCACTGTATCCATATGCTATTTTAGGATGTGTAGATTAAAACAAAGTAGGAATGGGTGGGTCAATCCATTTCTGACCAGTGTTAATTTCATGTTTTAATTCATAAACCAGTTCTGTAATGTTTCTGCATTAACATTATTAACAAATCTGTACCAACGAATCATATCTAAATTCATACTTATATACAATTACGCTCCAATATGTGTATTAGTCAGGGGAGGAGATGCAAATTAAGCTATACAACTTAAAAATGCCAATCAAATTAAATCTATAGCAGCAGATATAACTGAGGGAAAATAAAAGGCTGAGGAACAAGCATTGGAGCAGAGCATGACCCAAAGTACAGATATATCATGAATCATCCATTAAGCATTGTTTGCATTTTGTCTTCATTGTTGCAAGGAATGCCTCAGAGCTTTGTATATTATATGCCCTCCCTAGGTGTTCAAAGAAATGTGCTCCGATGACAGTGATGCATATTGTTCCATTACAGGAATACAGATAGCAAAAGCCCTGAAAAGGTTTTCAGAGGCAAAATATATTTTCTGTAAAAGTTAGGCACCTAATAACCTGAACTCTGTGGATCAGATTCAGCTGCAGAGCTTTAGTAGTGATCTCGACCCCTGAGAATGAAACACATCCTATTTCTTGCAAACACCTTTTACATTATGATGAACTATGGTCAGTCCACAGGTGCATCTACCTACACAATTCCAGTGGCCCCAATGTCACACAGGATGGCACACACATAACGGAAGAGAACCTGCACTTTAATCATATTCAGAAGAAATATATAAGCCTTTTGTGCCAACTATTTGTCCCTATGCTGCAAAACATGGACCTTCTTTTTCTTTTAACATTATAATATACTATGAACTCTTGCAAGAATAACGGCTCATCTGAAACTCCAGGTGGGGACGTTTGCCGCATGGCGTGGTTGCAGTGGGTTTGGTGAGGCTACCATCATCCAGCATGGCCAGGAGAGAGGATGGTCACCTAGCGCCATCCACCTCTGGCTGCAATGGGCCTCTCAGGTAGGGGTGGACAGTGCCTGCAGAGCCAATGCAGAGCCTGCAGAGGCAATCAGTGGCAGGGCGCTGTGTCCAGCCCACCCTAGACTATTTTAGGGAGTGGCCAGGTGCAGGCCACCCTATTGGCTGTTTGTCACTGGATTTTCCATCCACCCACCCAGTCTATTAGGGGTCCGCTCAGTGGAGGAGCAGGAAAGTGATGTATGGACCTTCTTACTCGGCTACTGTATTCAAAGCCAGGGAAGAATTTTCTCCTGCATGCAAATTGACCAGCTTGCAGGTTTTCGCCTACCTCATAGCAATCGTCACAACTTCGGCGGATAAGGCATTGAGCTAGATTGTTAGTCACAGGGATACCCCATTAAGAGGTGTCCAGGGGGTGCAACCCAAACCTTATCCTCCAAAGTTGTGACAAGTGCTATGAGGTAAGCAAAAAAGCCTATAGATTGGCCAATTTGCCTGCAGGGAAAAAAAATCATTCCTGGCCCTGAATACAGCAAGGACTGCATACTGAAAGCATGGTGGAAGAGTGGGGGAATCCAGTGTCGATCTGAGAAGGCCTCAGCCTGCTATTGCTAGCATTTAAGTTAACTGAATGAGGCCAGGTCCATTGTCCTAGCTCTGCCCCTTCTCTACCTCTGATTAGCCCATTTGAATTCAACTTTTACACCAAACCAGGCAAGTGCTAGGGGAGGCTTCCACTTCTCCCAATAGTCGTGTCAGAGCAAAGATGGTTCTGGGAGCAGGCTGCAGCCACACCAGACCTCAAACTGCTCCCCTGAAGCCCCAGGTAAGCAGCCTCTGCTTTGGCAGACAAGGGTCCACATGTCTGAAAACAGAAGCCACACATGTATTTCCTTTGCAGAACTTAACAATCCTAATATTGGGGTAGGACAAGATTTCCCATGAGGCTCTGAGACATATTTGGGCTTGTAAAATATAAGCTATATTTTCCAGCCATTGTATCATTAATTTTGATATCAGTAAATAGAGATTGGTATACAACAGACTAAATAATTTCCTGTTTTATACTAACTGGAACGTGGTCGGTGTACAACTTTGTTTATGTCACATACAAACTACTAATACTAGGTAATTCACCAGGACCCCTGATATTGTTTGAGAGGTTGAGCGAGATAAATAAGAGAACACTGCAGGCACAGAGATGCTTTCAGTCCCTTGTCATAAGATGCTTTATACACTTTGAGTGTAATTTAGTGAAACTCTGGGTCACACTGCCTGTTATGAAGAATGCATAATGTGTAGCCATATATCCATTTATTCTTTAATTACAGATGTGAGGCAGTGGCTGTTACTGGGATCACAGAATATGTCCCCAGCTGAAACTGGAATGAAAACTGCTCCCTCCCATTTCTAATAGTTATAAGCATTAGTTAAAAAGTTGCCATTGCCACCAATGGGAACCTTTTTATTGTGCTCATAGCTTCAAAGGTGGATTTTTGTTCTGATCACGGCTGGGGATGGAATATATAAGCCTGCCTTCCCTTTACACTGCATTCCCAGGATAGCAAGCATGAATTTCATTCATGCAAAATTGCAGAATATGACACATTTAACGTGTAGTTTTGCCCTCAGTGATGACTATGTGCCATCAACATTTATGGTGATTCAAAGACAACATACTAACTGTGTACTATGGTAAGAAGCACTAATGGCTAACATTTCCTGGGTTCCTATTATTGTTCCTATAAAGTAGTCAAAATATTATTTTTCTCATTTCTTTAAAAATACAGCAATTTACAAAAATAAAGGCTAGATTTGCTGGATTTGAGATTTGAGATGAACCAGGAGTAAGGACTGATTCTCATGGAAGCATGTGGCAGCTGTGGTTTTCAGTCTGTCTATACTGACTTGCAGCCAAGCTGCCATGTACTAAGCCAGTCATGCACATTCTGACACCAAGCACTAAACTCAGGACAGATTGGGTTTTGGCAGACATTTATAACTGCTGACATCCTATACTAGTTGAGCACATGGTGTTGGCATGTAGACAACCAGATCAGCCTGTGGCAACACAGCTGTAAGTTATCACAGGTGGACTTGAAAATTGTGGTTGCCACAGGGCTGAAATGGCCGTATGAATGGGCCCTACGTATAAACATAATGATATGCTCTGACCTTCACTGGCTGCTATCCAAAGAGATCTACATGAAACTGTGCAGAGGATCACAGCCATTCATTCTAATTAGAGTTGTGCATTGTGTAGCATTGCCTTGAAAGAAAATAGACTGTGTACCACAATCACATCACATGTGTCAAATAGCTATTGCTACAAGCAGTAGCTGGAAAAAGCAGTATTCATGTATTTAAAAATAAATTATTAGGGGACACAGAAAAAATTACAAGTGCATCTTTACTCAGAATTACATTCCACTGTGCAACCTAGTAGTCATTTTCTTATCAAACTATCTTTTAGCCTACTTAGTTTAAGAGAGAGAGATATGTCAAGTATTTAAAAGTTGATGACTCTTGAATAAACAAAAAGTAAAACACTCTGGAATAGGCTGTAACAGTTAGTAAAGTAGCAAGCATTGAACGTGCATTCCTAACTCAAATATGAATAAAATGGGTCAGGGATGGGAACTAGAAGTAAAACCAAATAATTTGAAAGAAGAAGCAATGAACAGCAAACATATTTCTTGTCATTATGTGAATTTCATCTGATTAAAAAACTGGCGCAACCCCAGAGTGTTCTCTGCACAGATGAGAGACATTATTTTAATATCAGAATAGCTATCCACTACTTCTGATTTAAATTTCAAACTTTTGATTATAACTAATATATATTTCTTGGAATATTTCTTGGCAAGAGTTTCTTTATCTCTATACCAAGAGAAAATATTAAGCATTTTGTTGTATCCACCCTGTGAGCCAAGTTCCCTACTGTGCCTTCAAATCCACAGTGAATGAACCATATTTGGATCTGCTTATCAGAAGGAGACATTTAGAAAGACAATGAGTCTGTCCCGCTAGACGGAGGCTCCTGATGCTTTTAGATAGGCCTGTGGTGCACTGCAAAATGGGCCCTAAAATCAGTCTGACATGGTCGCTTAACAAGCTGTGGTATTAGCTCTTGGCTCACAGAATTTCTACTGTCACCCACAGGGCTGACGATGGCAGCCATCATAATTAGAATGCATGAATCAAAAACACCAGGTGAAGATTTTGCCTTCGAAGAAAGAAAAGGCAGAAGGAGGGAATTACCATGACCTTTGACTACTAAGCTGATGCATGCAGCTGGATCAGTGACCAACAGTGACTGGGTGGATTATGCTATGGGGATCCTTGCTACAGTCTTATACTTCTCACAACCAGTGGCTGTCAAAGTATACACTGTGAACTGCTTCAAAGAAGTGATATAGCAAGCTTCAGGGAGAAAAAAATAGGCAGAAAGTAACCCTATTAAACATGGAAAATAAGATTTCAGGCTCTTTCTCAGGTTTAGCAACCAACTCCTTCTGAAAGTTGAGTCTATTCTATTAATTTGATCGTTCCAAATTAGCACCTAGAAAAGACCAAAAAAACTTCAGTGCTTACTGAAGTGGAAAATCTATGTAATCTTAACTGATATGACCTTGAAGGGGGATTTGTTGAACTTTTCTAAGACTGGGATTTTTTTCCAATCCTTTGTAGGCTCTTGATTTTAAAATCTGCCTAACAAAAGATCTGCCAGGAAAGCTGTTATTACAAAGATGCTTCTCAATAGGAAGAAGTGGGCTAATTGCAAGCTCTTTGGTGAAATAAAAGGAAGGTTTTGCAAACAACTACAAAATTGACAAAATGCTCTACAATGCTCTTAGCAGAAAACAATAGGAAGAAATATGTGAAATGGCAAAGATGTCTAATATAAACAGATGCTATAAAACTAGTTGGAAAAGGCTATAAAAGATTTCAGATAATTCATATACAGTAATTGCTCCTCTGACCTTGATGTGACTGCAAATAGTCCATTAGCTTCCAAAATCTTGACATATAATGACACACTGAAAAATATTCTCCTATTTATTTTGACAGGTCCCACAATAATCCCTCATCCAATTTTTTTACAGATGATCTTTCCATTTGCAGTTTTTGGTTTTTAGTGAAATGTTTCAAATGAAACCATCACATAAAATTCTGAAACCCTAAGTGTTCCTAATTTTCCTTTTAGGCATTTGAGTACAAATGCTATGTCAGATCAGAAGTTTCAATATAATAGATATCCTTTATTTCTATGTCCTATCTGTAATTAAAATAGAGAGCTTTTACTCTAGAATATTTTTTTAAAGGAATCCCTATAGGAAAGTATTTTGTATAGGTATTTCAAAGTGAGACACTGGCAACAATCAATAAAATTTAAATGCACTCCTCTAAGGTTTTTCTCACCATGACAAGGAGTTTAGGGATGTGTGGTGGCAAGAAGCACCAGGAAATAAATGCAAATACTGCATCTCTCTAAAATGCCTTTCTTGATCATGTCCATTTCAAAGAATAACAAAATCTTTACATATAGGAGTGGACCTTTCTGGCAACAATTGATTAGGTGATGAGAGAACTTATAAAAACACTTATATCACTGGTGCCAATTACATTCAGTTAGGTATTTGCTGTCTCATTCTGATCTGAGCCCCACATACATGCTGTAGGCTGCCTCAGCCATTTCAATCGAGCAGATATCCAAGTACACATATCCCTTTAGCCAAGCTAACCTAATAAAATTTACATGGTACTGCTTCCTGTGCTTCTTGGCTGTATGTGAAAACATCAACAGGAGAGGAGAAAGTTTCCCATGCAGACACACATCGGGTGTCTCTTTCGGATCAAATGAATTCCCCTTTCTAAAGTGAATTCCCCTTTCTAAATACACAATTGTATTTCTTTCCCATCATGAGAAATGGTCTGCTAATATTTAAACAAAATCTGTTTATTGAACTCCTACATTACATTTAGTACCTGCATAAGACTAGAGTCTTTAATCTTTTTTTTATTAATTTGATTCAGAATTACCTCGATCTCAGCAATATCTCTCATATTAGTGTTCTGTCAGAAATGGCTCACACAGTGGGGCAGAGCTATGACGCTAGCTTCCTGGAAGTGCTGTTGCTGATGCTTACTGGGGGGGGGGGCAATCCAGGAGCATCAATGTGGTACCCTCCTCCCTGTCACTTTGCCCCATCCCTCTCTCTTCTAGCAAGCAGATATGCAGTAAATTTAAAAAATTATACAATCTCCATTTCAAAAAACCAACTCCTACCTGGATGTTAACATTAACAGTTTACTTAAAAGTCCTACTGAGTTTAATGATACTTACCGTACTCAGATGCAAATGTGAATCGGTTTTGTAACCTAAATGTGTGTTCAGATTTATTCTCTATGTAAACAGTCCTAGACTTCTCTAGAGATTGTATCCAATAGCAGCATTGCAGTGCTAGTTTTGCAAGTGAAGACACCTCATTTTCATCCATTGCAGTCCTTTAAAATATCCCACACACATTCCATATTATTCCAGAAGATCCCCCAACTCTTAGGAGAAGCTTTATGGGCTCATATGGGGGCTGCTAGTACAAAGCCATTACTGGATACAAACCTAGACACAGACTCATCCCTGCAAATGTAGACTGAACTGGGTGATCACTTATGGTTAGAGATATCAGTGATCATAGCTGCTTTTTTCTTCTTTTTTCCATTCTGGCTCCTGCAATCGCAGAAGTGGAAGCTGATCATATTTGCCACTGTCCAGTTTACAAATCTTCTTGTGTTACACAGAAGAGTTTTGGACTTTTTGTGAAGAGTGTTATTGTGAGAAGGAAAAGAAGAAGGGAGCATTGAGGAGGAGCTCTTATATTTATGCACAGATTATTCCGACCACTAATAGGGGCGAAATACACTAATATAGTTCAGCATTGCACAGAATCTTGGTATGGCTTTCTGAAGCATACAGGGGGAGGACCTGAGTAGATCTTGACTGTATGGACAAACTGTACTATATTTTCATTTTTTTTAATAGAAAAAGGAGCACTAAAAAGAATAAATTTGTAAGACTTCTTACTAAATAATCCCAGGAATGGGGACACATATCCATGTGTGTGGATCTCTGGATTGAGATCTCTGTGGGGAAGCAGACCAGGAATATTGCTCCGTTTTGCAGAAAGAAATGGGAAATTATAAATATCTAGAGTTGCAGTTTTGGAAGCAAGGAAGGAAAAAAATGTACCCAAATAGTAATGTATCCTATTTTCAGTGAAAAATAGTTCATGATCCACAATGTAACTATGTACATTCCGAGGCTTTGTGTTCTTATTGCAGCAGAAGTATTTTGCCTTTTTTATCTGCGCATAAGGCTATATGATATACTGTAGTGAGTGCCACTGCCTTTGTCATTAACATATATGAACACACACAAACGAGCACTTTCTTTCTAGGGAATAGAGACTATTGGGAGCATGGCAAGTTTTGATAAACTGGTCATCTTTTTCAGGAGGGAGGGGAAGGAAACAGGGACACTTCTGTGTTATTTTTATAATTTGTTGAAAATAAATTAAAATTTCTAAAAAACAAAGACCGGGAGTGGTTACATTCCTTCAGTGTGATATGTATTAAATGAATGAGTTAAAGCGTGACTCAGTTTAATCCTTTATAGACAATCAATCCAAAAAAGTACTTTACCAATGAATGGCAAGAGAACAAGATGATGTTGATTATGAATTATGGTACATTCTAGGACATTTAATCCTGTGTGAACAAACAAATAACATTATGCAATGAAGCCATAATAGAGGAGACTCTTAATCTTAGGCTTGTGGGTTCAAGCCCCACGCTGGGCGAAAGATTCCTGCATTGCAGGGGCTTGGACTAGATGGCCCTCGTGGTCCCTTCCAACTCTGCAGTTCTATGAACAGGCTTCTATGAAAGAGGAAAACATAAATGTGTAAAAGACAAAACCAAGGTAGGAGGCAAAATGGGTCTAGTGCCTTCTTGTCTCCTTCAAACTTTGAAAGTTTTAATTGCCCAGAATGTTTGCGACTACATCTCCGACCATAAATATTTTATCTCCTACTATTACATCATAATAAATCACTTGATAATGTTTGTGTCTTTTGCTCAAATGTACCCATTATGGTAACTAAAGCATATATGAGGCTAACTCATTCACTCTTAGCAAAATTAAGGAGTACTGTGCTTGATAGCTGATCTCTAACAGTTTCCACTCAAGGGGTACATTATATTTTTGCATAACCCAATACAAAGGAATTCTAACTATGGCACTCATCCTCTGATTACTGACTAATGGGCTTGTGCCCTATATTAAAGATATACAGAAGCAACCACCTTCCTTCCCACCCTGCCTCGACTAAAACCCCCCACTAACATACAACGGCCTTGGGAACAGAACAATATTTTGAGGTCTACAAAACTATTTTTGAATGCCTTGATTAATTCAAAGGTAAGTAAAGAATATCAGTAGACATATGGTATGTTACTAGAAACATGCAGTCATAGATTTAGCAGGGGAAATACAGCTGCCTTCATTTTCACCCATCCCAGGTTGTCAAACATCATTCCAAGGATACTAGAACAGGTGTAGATTTTTCTCAGCACACATTCTCCTTTCTGCATCTTCCAATTCCTTTGATGTCTCTAGGCATTGGGCCTTTGCCCTTAGTCAGTATGAGTCTCCAATCTGCTACCTGATTTGTCCCCCTTACTTCAGCAGCATTTTTCCTCATTGGAACATCTTTCTACTCAGATTCCTTGCAAATGCATCACATATTTTGCTTACTGAATCAGGATATTGATCTTCCTGTACCTGAGGTCCATTGTGAACTTTATACCCCTTAGACATGGTACACTGTTTGTTAATATTCTGCATTCTATGGGCTACTCATCTGCCAGCAGTTAGAGCGTACAGTGATATTCTATCACAATACAGTAAATAGCTATGCGGAGCTGGCCTGAGTCAGTTTTCATTTCATTATTTATTTGTATTCCACTTTTCCCTCCTAAAGGGAGTCAAAGCTGATAGTGATATTATATCAAAATGAATACAATAATATTAAAAGACAACCAAATAGTAAAAGTATTACAATAACCTATCAATACCATTTCAATCCAACATTTTTGCATTTGGACATGTGGCTGCCAGGCTTCTGACTGGAACAGCCTAGTGAGAACACATTATACCAGATATCTGAAGCAGCTGCACTGGCTGCCAGTCAGTTACTGAGTCAATTTCAAGATGCCGGTGTTGACATCTAAAGCCCTATAAAGCTTAGGACATAGATACTTGAAGGGCTTTTACTTTACATACTCTATGATCAGCTGCAGATAACCACCTAAAAGAGCCATATTGGCCAAGTGTACATTACATGGCAGCACATGAGAGGCCATTCTCAGTCATGGCACCCTGATTATGGAATGCCTTCAATGATTAAGGCTCAAGCCTTTTCTGCTGCCTATTAAAAATATTTTTATTCTCCCAGGCTTTCAAGTCAATTAGTGGAGGAATTGTTTGACCCTCCTTGCAGACATGCTGATTTTGCTATTGTTATCTTGAAGGTGGCTTACTTATTGTTTCTTGTTTTATGATTTTATTGTAATCCACTTTGAGATTTATTTTAAATGAAGAGTGGCACATAATCTCTCTCTCTCTCTCTCTCTGTGTGTGTGTGTGTGTGTGTGTGTGTGTGCGTGCGCAGAATTTAAGGGGTGGGATCACTTCAATTAGCAAACAATACAGAATTTAGAAACATTAAATCAACAAACAAGGGCATAATAAAACAAACTTTAGCAACCCTTTCCCCCCCCCCGCCCGCTATACCCTCTTCACTTCAATATTTAGTACACCAAAATATTGGGATAAATAATTGAAGGAGACAAATCTACTCTGGGTCTGCAGCCATCAAGAGAAGGGGCAAGCTATGATAAATCATCTAACCAGGTGCATTTCTAGGAATTTTGAAATAACTATTGAAAATCACTATCCCCCAACACTAATGTGAAACCTGCTCTCTCATCACAGAATGGTTACTACACAAAATGAGGAAGCACCCCATGCTACTGAAAACCAACTCTCAACATTTGAAGAACACAAACATCCATCTTGTCTTCTCCATACTTTCTTTTACACTATCTTTACTTTAACTTTTTTTTGCCTTAAATAATAATATAATACCAAGATTATGCCCTCCTGTGGACCTTATCTTTTTGTACTTTTTAATGGAAGGTGACCAAACCCAACATTTAAAAGTATAGGCGAGGAGTGCTATCAAGTTATATAAAAATATTATAATATTTTCCATAGTATTCCCTAAGCAGCATAACATATTATGCATTTTCTTGACCTTTGCTACACATTAAGCAGATCTCATGATAGAACTGTCTGAAGTGATGTCTGGATCTTTGTCCAGAGAGGTTACATTTAAATCAAAACCTATAAACCTGTAAAGTCAACTTTTAAAATAGACTTAATCTGTATACTACATTCCTCTTGCTAATTCTGAATTTCCTTACCCAAGGTGCTTTCTTTCTCCTATGCCTTTTAGATTGTGGTGAAAGTATGTCCACCTGTGTTACTATAAATTATTGCTATCTCATTACTCACTCATTTATTTATTTATTCATTTAAAGAATTCATATACCAGTTAATTGCAAAGTCTTGAAGCAGTGTATAAGAAATACAATACAGGAAAGATAAAAATTGGTTAAAATATGGAGGACCACTAACTGGCTTCCTCAAAGACCTTCATCAGCAGGCAGGGATATAAGGGATTAGGCGGTCCTTTGATATACTGGGGAGCCACTCATCTTCTTAAGATCTTGATCATTAGATAGCCTCCCCCTGAAGCTCCTCCTGCAACCCCCCCCCCACTCTGGATAGTTGGAGGACCTCCCAGAACCAATTTGGAGGCACAGGATAGCTAGTGAAGAAGGGGAAGAAAGGAAATTACTATTATGTGAGCAGAATGCCACAAGTGCAACACTGGATGTCACCCACTGAAAGGTAATACTAATATCCACTGTACTCCACCATTACATTTCTTTATCCTCTGAAAGGGGGGCAAATTGTTTTAAGTTTATTATGCCTGTACCTGATTTAAAAATATGATCCTGTTCAACTCAATTATTTGTGTTAATTAAGATGAGATGACCTTTGCTATTGACTCCCATTAGTAAAAATACCCTTAATTGCTGTATCTGCTTATTTATGTAAATAAAGACGTAAAATATATAGAGTGTTTTCTTTTGGCATTCTCTCCTGCATATGTTTCTCATTACTCTAAGATGGTGACCATATCACCCCTTTTCATGGTAGTCATCTATCATTACAAACACACCTGGAGTGGAATTACTAGTAAGATATTAATAAAGAGGTAATTCCATTCATGAAAAGTCAGGTTGCCTCATTTGATTTCCCCCCCCCATCCTTTCAGAACCAAACATCTGTGTTGATCACTTATATACAGGCACTTGGACATAAGTCTTACTACATTCTGCGAGAGGGAAGAAACAGAGAAATGACTTACAACTATAAATTGCAGGCATGTACTACCTGTGACTACTGTAGGCTCAGCAAGCCCGCTGTTTTTGTTTCCTTCCTGGAAGGAGGTGGCAGAGGAGGTGCATGTCTAAGGTCACAGTACAAGGCTGGTGGGCTGTATTCAGCTTTGTGGGCCACAAGCTGGCATCCTGTCTTGATACTTCCCTGACAATAAGCCTGCTCCAAGTACATAAAATAATATGTATCTTGATCTCAAGATGATCAAGGCACAGGCACTGAACAGATTTACACTTGGAACAGGGGCTTTGGGTTTACCATTTGGTAAACAATACATTCAGCAGATACCTTGAAACCCACTTTTAATTTTTAAAAGTCGAGTCTCTGGGCATCATAGTTGCAGACATAAACTTATTAAGATGGGGCTGACTATTTCAGGTTCATCATTTTCGTTTCTCCCCACTATTTTGCTTTTTTACCTTTCTTTCTTTCTTTCTTTCTTTCTTTCTTTCTTTCTTTCTTTCTATCATTTGACTGCCTCCTTTCTCCATATATATTGCCAGAGATATATATTCCCTGCCATTTTGAGGATCTTGGCTCAAAAAACCTCTATGTAGGTCAAAAAAGATGTACTAAGCAGAGGTCAAGTCACACAGGACGGACTTTTCCAATTCAACAAAGGTGAGCAGCAGGACAATGTGTACTGGAATGTTGGGGTTTCCTGTGCACATGGCCCCGTCCACAAATGTTCAGACAAACGCCCGAGCACACTTTGTTTCTGATTATAAAGGGTTAATTCTATACAGCATTAACAACAGTTACATATAAAATATGCTTTGTTGTGCTTTTGTATCACATTTAGAAAAAAACCCTCTCAAAATAGTGACCTGAATTGGTCTATGATCCTATTCACTTCAAAATATTTCAGCAGAAATTACCTGTGCAACTGGTATGCATTTCATGACATGCCAACAATAAAATGTTGAGCCTATCAGAATAAGCCTTAATAATATATGGAACCATGCAACTATTACAGATTTCAGCCTCTATTCTTGTATTCCATTTAATAGCCTTCATATCTTTCTAGGTTATCCATTTTCTTCATGTTCTTTCTATATGTTTGAAGACTTTAAAAGTACGTGTAACATTTTAAAACAATTGTAATGAGCTTCACATGATACAGCCATATATGGCTTAGTCCACTGATTTTCTTCTCTAAAACTCCTTTACTGTCAATCACTCTACAAGGTCTCTGTCAGAGGTTTTTTATAAGTTCTGGTACTGAAGTCCTTTACAATTAGAATTCCAGGGATTAAACCTGGAATCATCTACATACATACAAAACCTTTACCTTTATGGCCCCTCTCAAGACAGGTTCATGTCAAGTGAGCATTTAAAGCAGTGTTTTACATTACTTACATTACATGAAGAGGATATTCATGCTAGCATGAAGAGTTAAGCTACATGCCTGGTTAAGCAAGTTCCTTTTGCATAACAGGATTATTATGTGGCACAAAACAAGGGCTTTCCTCAGGTATAAGGCTATAGCATTTCTTATCTTCACACAGGGTCAAAGGATCTGTGAGAACTGGTGCAGAACAGCTGGAGTCCTGGACCTCTGCCTTTTTTCTGCTTCTTAGGACACGAACACATTTTGTGCACTAAGCTCTGTCATCTTGACTATTTAGTGACTGACCTCTGTCATTGTCATATCTGTAAACAGAGTGGTTGTTGAGTGCACTTTTATGTAGTATATATTTTGGCACACCATGTGGTCTGAATCTATTACCCAAGTGGCTGCTACAACAAAACCTGTTTCTTTGGCAGTCAAAGAAACAGCACATCCTCTATCAGGTTTTCTCCCAATGCTTGTGATTGGCTAGACTTTAAAGGCCTCACCAAGAATGAGTGAATGCCAAGAGCCATGGGGGACTAGTGTATCATTGACAGACACAGATGGAATAAAGATGATATGGTAAGTACTACTGCAGGCTCAAGCTGCAGGTGATGAAAAAAAGCTTGAAATATGTACTTCAAAACAGAAGAGGACTGGCAAGGATGGTACATGTCAGGATTTCTTCAATGGTTCAACCTGTCTCCCTGGGCTTTGCTATAGGAATATTAACAATATGAACAAAAATGAACAAAAATGTGGAGGCATCTTGATTTTCACAATACACATGTAAACAGAGTATGATGCCACCAAGCCCCTTAAGATCCATCCTAAAATTTGTACAGAACTATTAGACTGTGTCCCCAAACCACTTTCTTGAACCCACTCTTCACTTCAGAATCACTTTTATCAAAGTATTGTAGTTACCATTTTAAACACAGACACTAGTCCTGATAGTTGTTAGTGAAAAACAGACAAGTGTCTATTTCTGCTGTGTTTTGATGTGGTTCGAAGATGCTGAGTTTCTCAAAGTCCAAAATCCAAATAAAAAATGCCTCATTGTTGATACAATGGGGGTAAGTTAATAGTCAAAAACATGAGAGGCTAAATTAGGGGACTAAGTGTAGGGGGCTAAGTGTTACTGCCCTAGGAAAACTGTTCCATAATCTGGACAGCACAACTGGCAAAGTCTCTCTCTCTCTCTCTCTCTCTCTCTCTCTCTCTCTCTCTCTCTCTCTCTCTCTCTCTCAAATTTCAAACAGTAGGGGAATACAGAAGCTTCCAAACAGTAGGTATCTTTGACTATATACCGTACTCTGGTGCCAGGCAATTTGAAGGTTTAAAAGTCAACGCCAGCACCTTGAAGTAAGCCCAGAAACAAATTGGTAACTAGAACGTTTGGGGTAGGATTTAGAAGTAATATGCTCCAACCTCCTGGTCTCTGTAAAAACTGTGGCAGCTGCATTTTGGACGAACTGAAGCTTCTGGACCCTATTCAAGGGTAGCCCCACACAGAGTACAGTAATCCAATTTGGCATACTAACCAGAGTTAGTAAAAATGCACTCCTGGCCACAGCCCTCACCAAAGCATCAATAATTTTCTATAACCTCCAGTTTCATTAATTTTCAGAAAGAAAAAAGACAGTAGTTATGGGGCAATTAATTCTCAGCTCCAATTCTGTTTGTGAATTAATCCTTTATATATAAACAAACTTGAGTTCTCTTTGATTCTTGAAAAGAATGATTTCTTCACATTTGAGAAAGAACAAATACAGTTCACATGCTGGTACTGCACCACTTAAGAGCACAAACAATACACATTCTTGCTTTCAAATCCTAAGCTAGTCTTGAATTGGTGATCTGAGGAGTGAAAATCCATCTCTACTATGGAGTTACAAATACTGGTTTCCTTTATGGTGCTGTGGTAGAAATTATTAAAATTGTTTCACCAATGATTTGTTCTATATGATTCATGCTGCATTTATGGTGTTCTATTATGTTCTGTCATGTTGTTATTATTTATTTTTGTAAGCTGCTTTGGGATTCATTTGAATGAAAAGCAGCATACAAATATAATAAACCAAATAAATCAAATCAAAATAATGGACCGTATGCAGAATTAAATGAGCAGTAGTCCATTTGGGCAATGAGGTAACTCTGCCCACTCCTCCCCAATGTAGCTCACTGTGTCTCCTGAAAACCCCCCAAGGAATGGCTTGGTATGTAGAGGAGGGACTTGCAGTCAGTAGTTCAACACATGTTTTACATGTAAAAGATCCCAGGTTCAAAACCCCAACAACTCCTGCCAAAACTCTGCAGAGACACTGCCAGTCAGAGTAGACAATCCTGAGGTAGATGCATCAATGTGTCAGACTTAGTATAAGGTAATTTCTTACGTTCCTCGTATAACTTTGGATATAACCCATTGAATGCCAAACACATCAAGCCTATGGCAAGTGCCTAAATATAAAGCATGATGTAGCTTTTAAGAAATATTGGGGTAATCAGAATGCTAAAACCTGTGCATTTTGCAACAGAGTTTATTGAGGCAATAATGTGTAAAAGACATGCCTAGAATCTATAATTTGCTGGCTCTAATTTGTAGTTCTGTTTTGGAATCAAGGCTGCTTGAATCTGCGGGCTCCACTGGTGCTTTTCTAGAGACCTTGTTATTGACGACAGAAGCTCCTAGCAAACAAGAAGCACATCTTTGTTAAATCAGCAAGTGATCTGTTACATATGCAGTGGCACACTATTATTAGTGTTGATCAATCATGGCACACACACATAAATGACAGTAAATAGCCTATTAGATCTCGAGCAGTTGTTTGTGTTACCCCTCATTATTAAATGTCACAACTGGAACTGGCTTTGTATGATAGCTTTGAGAGATAATCCATCGCCACTATGTAAACTACTTTTTAAAACTGTGACACATCAATAACTGTGGCAACGTTAATATACAGGAAGTATGCTAATAATGAGGGTAGACTTTAAATTATGTTTAATCATTTTAAAAAAAGAAGAATCAGCATACAGCTGCAAGCAACTTTTTTAATAAAATAAACACAACACAGATACTCCAGACGTTTGCAAACAGAGAAGATATCCAGGTTCAAAAATTCTAGCTAGGTCTGTTACAGTAAAATCTCTCTGAGTAGCTAATTCCTCAAATATGACTTCTAAGGAAGAAGACAGAGAATGGCTCCTTACTGCTGACAAATCCCATGTTGCCCTGCCCTGGCCCACAGAGGAAGAAATAAGATAGATAGTCCGGTGCAACTCCTCAGACAAGGTACTAGTTTATGTAATAATTTAAGATTATTTAAAATTGTTGTAAAGAAAGTCACTTTGAGTTTACTTTTTCTTTTAAAGTGACTACTAAGAACAACAATAACAGATCATATATTGATTTCTGTTATTAATATACTGGCCAGAAACTGGAATAAGGACCACCTGCTGAAGGTGTTGGATCTTAAAAGCAAGGCTTAATATGAAAGTGACTTCTATAAAAGGCAGTGGGAAGAAAAGTCATCAAAATTACCCTTTGATGAATAAGGATTTGATGTTGGATTGACAGGAATACTTTCTTTTCTGTGAAGCCTTATGTTTTCTGATCATTTCTAAAATCTGATATAAAAGCTTGCTTTTCACGATCCTTTAATAGGCCCATTAAGATTCAGTACCAATTATTTTCTTTTTATTAAGTGCAGAAACAAACAGGTATGAAGCTAAAGAGGGAGAGGCACTTTTTTAGTTTCAATTTCATGCCTCTGTTTCTGTTGTAAAATATTAGATAAAGTGTAAAATAATTTAAAAGCAAAATAATGAAACAAATGGGGAATATAGAGTAAAAGGGGGAGGGAAGTATCAGGGCCAGCGTCAGATGCAGGTCAGCAAGAAAGGAAGCAAAGCTATGATGTCAGTGAACTCTTTATTCAAGGAAACTAAATACAACTCAGCCTTGTAGTCTCAACAACCCTTCCAGTAGATCTTGCCCCTATAGAGGAGTTGCCACGACTGAAGGTCCCTGCCTTCTACTACTCTTAAGGCCCTTCAGGATGTTTCCCAAACACTTTCAAACTGTGTCTGCGCACCTCTGACCTCTGTTCTGCTCTTCTCATTACTCTGTGTGTTCTCGGACACCAGGGAGGAGGGGAGCTTGTCGCAGCTGAAGGGGAAGACTCCCAGACTTCTTCAGCAGTCTCTTGCCCCTACTCCTTTGCTTCAGCCTTGGAGTCTGAACTGCTCCCTGTCATAGGCTCTTCCTGCTCACTAAACACTGTTACCTCTTCAGCTTCTGACCCCTCCTCCCACCAATCTTCTCCTTCTGACCATTCCTCTGTGTCCCACCACTAAACCCCTGGCTCTGAGCCTTCCTCCTCCGGGGGTTCCCTTGAGGGTTCCCCAGCTGGTGCCTCCCACCACTCCTCTTTGTCCAGCCAGTCCCTGACAGGAAGGAAATTGGTAAAGAGGGGGTAAAGTACGGTAGTGGAATGTCTCCAAACTACAAAATGTTGCAAGCTACAAATGAGGGCATGGACAAATTATAAGTGGTTTATTGATCAATCTAGCATAATCTGCAGGGTATAATTATAAATAAGGTTGCAATTCTAAACAAACTTTCCCAGCAGTAAGCACCACTGAACACAGTGAAACTAGTTCCGAGTAAACATGCATAAGACTGTGCTGTAAATATATCACCCAAACATAATTTTCTTTAAACCCTAATTAGCTGCAAGCCTTTGAATGCTCTGAAGCATTTTTGTAGAAATTTCAGTACCCAAGTCATGCTGTATCACACTGATTCAACTGAAGCATTCCCAAGCTGGCCTAGTGGAAATGATCCCGCAATTCATAAATTGTTCTAATTGCTCCCATTAGCAGTACTACCTGTTTATGCTTATTCAGAATGCAGTGCTTAGACATAAATTATCCCAATGAGTGGTGCAGAGATAATATAATAACTTGTTGTGTTATGATAATTGTTGGCTAACTTATTCTTATACTTGTACTGTACCAAGTGTCAACTTATGCTAATATAGGCAACCCCCAATTTTTGTGTGGGTTGCATTCTGGGTCAACACGTGCAACAGCAGAGTGCATATAAGCCCACCGTGCCTCCATTATGAACCCTTTCCCTGTCACTTCCAGGTTCATGGGGATGCGTGTGTGCATGGTTGTACGTACTTTGAACACACAAAAAGTGGTCGTTGCCTGTACTGTATAAATCTAAGAAAGTACACTGAGTTAACACAGTTTACTGGTTTAAGAGAAATAAATGTTGGAGAGTCTTATTCAACATGATACACATGCTATCTTTTGTTATAGTTTTGGATAGTTTGATAACCAGGTTAGGAAACGGTAGTAACCTTCCCCCATTAACACCCCCCCCAAAAAAATCAGCAACTGGCTGTCAGTAGTGCAGCCTGTCATTTTTCCACAGGCAAAACACAGACTGTCACAATAAGCAGCATTTATTCATTTCAGACTTGTAGCTTGAGGCTGGGGAAAGGGAGGTGTCATTTCTGGTAATTGTAGAACACAAATAATAATAGCAGCTTGCAGATCATAGATCGGGGAAACAGTGGGAGTTGTGAGAGAGGAAGTAAAATGCTTGGGTTCTTACAGCACAACCTAATTTACTGCCTTTGAAATATCTTTTCATTCATAACTGCAAAATGGAATGGTGTGTGCATACCTTTTGTGTTGTGAGAAAATAAAAAGAAACATCCAAAAAATATCCACTTATTTCACAACAACCAGTATTACACATTTTGATCAACCTGTAAGTTTACAAATGTAGTTTACGTCTTAAAGTAGCCCCTTCCAGCTAATTAAAGGTAAAGGTACCCCTGACAGTTAAGTCTAGTCGTGAACGACTCTGAGGTTGCGGCGTTCATCTCGCTCTACAGGCCGAGGGAGCCAGCATTTGTCCGCTTCCGCAAACAGTTTTTCCGGGTCATGTGGCCAGCATGACTAAGCCGCTTCTGGCAAAGCCAGAGCAGCGCACACAAACGCCATTTACCTTCCCACCAGAGTGGTACCTATTTATCTACTTCCACTACGTACTGCTAGGTTGGCAGGAGCTGGGACCGAACAACGGGAGCTCACCCTGTTGCGACGCCTCGAACCGCTGACCTTCCGATCAGCAAGTCCAAGTGGCACAGTGGTTTAAACCACAGCGCCACCCGTGTCCCTTCCAGCTAATTAAGCAACATTTAATTGTAATTACAGGAGACTTATAAATTTATGTCCTAATGCTCTGTAACTCAGCAGTTTGCTAGAATTTATAACCATTAAAAAAAAAAATCTGTTCCCGTTCTCTGCATTTTATAATGGACTATTTTATTTTCAAATAAAACAACACATACTTCGACAAACAACACTATGATGAAAATCATGAAAAGCAAAATATTAGTTCAAGCAACAAGACCAAAAATAAGTTTCAGTGACTCACGAGTGGAAAGCAATATAAAAAATGCCAACCATTTAATAGTGATGAGAGTATGTCGTTGATCTACACCCACACCCACACCCCAGATTTTATTAACAAATTAGATTTTAATGTTGTACAGACTGCTGGCACCCTTTCAATGAACATGTGTTAATTAGGCTCCTTTAGGTTAAATAGCCTCATAGAACTGAAGGCTTTATGTTAAACAAGCAGGAAAACAACTATAGCTCCATGCAACTGGAATCCCAGCACAATCTTATTTCCTATACCGAAGTACAAGGGTCAGTGGTAATGAGGCCTAAACTCTACTTTTATTTGCTCATCTAGGTGAAGATTACCCTATGTACTCAAGTACAGAGAAGAATGAAGGCAAAAGAACAATATTGGCTCAGTCTGCATCGCTTTAACATCTTCATTCCCTAAAAAGTAAACAGAATTTAAAAGTTTGTCCACTGATGTCTGCTACAGATTTCACTATTGAGTTAGCTATTAAATCCATACACCCACTAACAGAGCTTAACAATATTTGCATGCATGAGTAATTCAAAATGCAAGCTATCCTTCAAATAGCATTTAAAATATGAAGTGCATTTTTTAACATAAACCCAGAAAAAATTCCAGAATACATTAATTCTCGAGTGACTTGCATGCACATAATTTCACTTTGTACTTAGTTTTATAGTTGCCCTGTAAGATGTGTGTGTGGGGTGTGTGTGTGTGTGGCTGCTGCTTAGTTTTACAACAACATAAAAAGAAATAATAATATTCATAAATGCAGACCAGAGTAGAAGAAAATATCCCACCATTAACAGCAGCCAACCAAGAGAGAAGACAGAAGGGAGAGAAAGCTGCCCCCTAGAAATGAGCCCTGGTGTCTCTACAGCACAGGAGCCAACTCCTAGGAGCTGAGGTCCCTTCAGGGCCACCAATAAAATATTTCAGGGGGCCAGGGCCCCCCCAAAATAGATAAACATTGCATTCAAATGGTGTGTGTGCACCGCATCTTGTGATTATGTGGAGCGGAGCTTACCTCCCCCCCCCCAATATTTTATTCAAGTTGGCACCCCTGCTCCACAGATGGATAAATGTTCTCAGCCAGTTCTGGTTCTACCCCAGGCAAGATGTGCAGATGAGCAACAGTTTTGTGGGTCTCCCCCAGTGCAGTGTGAGCCTGACGGGATCTCTTAGAGAGGATGGGGCATTTCTTGTAGAGTCAGACAGGTTCCTCTCATCCATTTACTCTAGCATCTAACTCCTAGGTGAGAGAACATACCCCTGCAAACAATTTGTGGATGGTGAAATTTGGGGCACAATTTTTCTAATAAATATCCAAGCAATGAGGTAATTCTCCAACAGTTTCTTAGGAGTGGAGCGAACTAGCAGAGGCACAGCTCCCCCTCTTTTTTCCTTTTTTGTTGCTGCTTTCACAAGTGGCAATGGCCAAACAGCAGTGATTGTGTGCACAATTTAGGTATTCTTTTACATGTACCATAATTCCCTGAATCTTGTGGGGGTAGAAAGTGCGGTTGCCCCTTGCCAAAAGGTGGAGAATAATTAGCGAAGATTCCCCTTCGTTTCAGAGTGGGTAAGAATGTTTCCCCCCTGACACACTTTTTCTTTTGAAAAGAGCTTGGCTCTTCTTCGTATATCAAAGTTGGAGATAAGTGGAGAAGATAAGTTTCCAGGAGAGTCAGACTATGAATTCTTTTTATTTCCCTCATCTACTGAACCATCCTTGCTGCTTCACCCAACCTGGTTCCAAGCACACACAAAAACACACCCAAGTACTGTGAAGAAATCAGTCAGTCCAGGTCAGCTGAAACTTTATGACTGGATTCCTTCAGTGGGAGATGAAGCAATCAATCAAAAATAAGTCAAAAGGGGTGGGAAGAGATGTTCATGGTTCTGTATGCCCTCTGAACTGGCATGGTAGGCAACTACAAACACCGTCTTTCCAAGACAGGCTTTCACTTTCAGTTCCTTCTAATATCCTTTCTGCTAAATTAAGAAAGAGGCATTTGAAGTGCTTGTGACGCTAATGCCCTCTGTTCAATGACTAGATGCATACAGCTGAAATATGTGCCAGTCTTGTAACAGTATGACAAAACCTTGGCTTCAGACAGGGACATCGTTACTTCCTGACAACCTGCCTGTAATCGTTCCAAATAACAAGCAGGCACACCAATTACAAAGCAATGATAAGCTTTGCTTGAATTATAACTGAGTGGCAATAGCTTAAGACAGCTTTCTTCTAAAGAATGAACATGTTGCAAACACAATGCCTACACAGAACAGTTGTGTGTGCGTGTCACAAATTAACTACATGGCATGCACATGTCAGTGGATACTAAATCAACCACAGTATATCACAACCCTGTTGCAGTTATTGCCTGTCACCATTTGTGGAGAAGTATATATAAATAGAATTTGCATTGTCTAGTAGTTGAAAACTTCCCTACTTGATAAATCTAACATTTTGCTTGTAATAACAGTTTTGACAGTACCTCTGCTCACAGCAAACTGCCACAGTCATTTGCTTTGCTCCAATGGTGCTTGGCTGTCACAGCCTGTCATGTGGGAAGAAAGCACCAGATCTAACCCCATGTGACAGGGTTTAATCATTCCCATTACTCCTGTTGGCTGTTTAGGCCACTTTGAAGGATACAGCATATAGCTCTAACCCACAAAGTGTCCTTGATTTACAAACCAGAAATGCTATGTTATTGTGATGAAGGCTGGGCAGCCTGACCAAAGTGCAGAAATGCAGTTAGAGAGGCATGTGGGAAAGAAGAATGATTTCTAAATCTGTTTGGTAGGCAATATGTTCAAATGTTTTATCAAAATCAAATGGCACAGTATTGGTTTTCAAAGGTGCCAACAATTATTTAAATCCTTTGGATTACGGGTAAGAAATATGGAGTCAGAGAGGGGATTCATATGACCTGGATGTTCCTGTTTGTTGTCACTTAAAACCTTACTACATGCCATCTTTAAGTGCAGTATAACTACAGCCTCTATATGATTGATCCCCGTAGTTCCACTTCTGAATTCTACTTGTTTGTTAAGTCTCATACAATCTGTAACAGTCCCCAGGTACTAATCCTGGATCTGCAACGATACCTAATACAAATTTTAAAAACTGAGCTGGAAGTCATTGGAATACTGAAGACATTGTACAGCAAATCTCTAGACAATTTCTGTGACTGTCTTCATTTCTGGGGTGCAGCCACTTCTTCCCCCCTGTGCATGTAATGGAGACAATGATCTCTCCATTAACTTGTTTACAAGGAAAGAAGAGGCTGGATCCCCAGAAATGGCTAGGAAAGAAGCCTACGTGTTCTAGCAAGATCCACTGCATTGATTGGAAAACAAATCAATTGATTGGAAAACAACGAATAATGTGTTTGAGAGAACTAGACATTGAAATTAAATGTACCTCTAGAACACTGGTTCATATAAGTGAATATTATATTTCTTAACTCGCCGAAAAGCTAAACTAACCACTCTGTTGCTAGTGCTCTTGGGGCCTTTCCCTACAATTTCTCCTTCTTGTTCTGAAAACAGCTCTAGGGGCCAGAACAAACATCTAAAGGCACATGTCTTTGTGCCACTTCAGACCATCAAAGTCCTCAATGTAACCATGAATGACAATGTGTAAAAAAATAAGAGTGTTGACAAAGGATGCATTCACAGTAGGGTTTCTCTGTGATCATGTATTCTGTGTATATGACTGCATCAGTGCATTAAGGCATTGACAATATGAACTTTCCTTTTGTAAAATCAGAATGGTCAGGATCAATGTAATAAAAATGTTCAGTGAATAAAGTACCAATAGGTTTATTAAAATATGAATCTTATTCTTGCACTTGTCCTTCTGATGTCACATATCTAGCAGTTTTATGTTTGATTCCTACGTATGTTCAATGCAGAAAGCACTCTAATACTGGAGGCTTTCCCCCACTATTCTATTCAATTTCAGTTCACCAACTCACCATTACCAACTAGGCAACCAGTAAAGAAGCTGAAAATCAAATAATATGAAATATTATATAGCTAACTGAAATGGAATAAATTTCAGAATGGATGTAAAGAATAATATTTTCCATATGGCACATGATTGGCTCCGGTGACTTAACATCTACAGTGGTCTACTATTGTCAGAGCTGAATTGCCAGAAGGGAACTAAAATTTGTGCCAGGAAGTCAGAGCTGAGAGACAAGTCAAGGGTTAAGAGGCAAAAATCACACCAAAATAACCAGTCATGAAAAGCATTGTTTCTCAGGAAAAGTCCCAGTCCAAACTGGATATTCTTTATAGCCCTTCATTTCTAGGAGGGGCCAGATGTCAACCTGAGTTGTCAACCAATGATCCTTTGAATTCTTCACTGCCCACTCCAAACATTAGCTCTGGGGGCTGAAAAAAGGAGGACGCTGCACACAGAATTGAGGATTTATTCCTAGTTCTATCCCCAGTAGCTTCCAAGAACGACGTAGATTGTTGCCATCTGTATTGTCAACCTGCAGATACCACAAACATCAAATGGTTAAGTGTGCAAACCTACACACACTTACTTCAACTCAATAGAATTATTTCTAAGCGCTCATTGATAGGATTGTGTTGCAAGAGGCTCTCCATACAATCTGTGTTGTTAACTGCTCTATAACCACGGCAATAATCACTATTTCTGTGGCTTCAATCAGCTCAGCTCAGCGGCTTTTACCCATGTGGACTGTCCCCAAGCGATGAAAGCAGATTGACCATACAGCTGTCAATGTTTGACTGTCAAGTAAAGCAGTCTGAATAATAACTATTTGATTATGCATTGCTATTACATTTAAATATGAAATTTTGACCCAAAACCTTGAAAGGGCAGGGATGTATAAGTTGTACTATGGTTTTCTTTGCTGTCATGTTTCTGCAAAAGCAGGTTGGCTGTATGGGCTCTGACACTGTGCCAAAGCAGTGTTTCTACTACAATGCACTTTGGTTGCAAGGTTAGAAAAGCCAGCAATCATGCTGAACACAAAGACAGAGTGTTCCTTTTTTACCCGTCGATGGGATGAACCACTTAAAAAGACTTTTGTCTAGATAGCTAAATTATAGTAACTGTGACAGATGGTACCACTTGTTCAGATCAGAATTTGACCACCATGAATTAGTCAGGGGTACAGGAATTGGGTGACAGAGGTGGCAGTGTGAGAATAGGGAGTGATGTACTACAAGTGCTGAGCTTTTTACGTTGTTTTAATTGCCATTGCTAGAATATTACCAGTACTCTCATTCATGCATACATGTGACAATTTCTAGCAATAATTATATGTCTACCTAATGTGATCCTTATTCATACTGTAGATAAAATGTACTGCTGGGTGGCTGGAGTCAGCAGTTAAAGAATTAAAGGTGCATGTCTGATTTCACCCCTTCCTTCCACTGCCTAGGATTTAAAAATCCTTTTCCATTTAGTGTTACTCTTACAAATTCCTAAAAGTACTGCTTCACATTTCTTTAACTATGCAGCACAACCATATACATAAAAGGAGAAATTTCCTCTTTTCAGGGCAGAGCTACATATAAGCACTTCTTTCATTTGGTAAAGCAATGTCTGTATCTTTTCCCTAGCAGAGTAATAACAGAGATAGGATTTTTAATGGACGGAAAAATCAGTCTATTTCATATCATCTTTACATCTGATCACTCATAAATCTGTTTCTACCTTAAAATGCATTTAAACAGCGGCAAAATTATGCTTTATTTCTCCTAGGTAAAAGACCCAATTTGGCACACACACAGGCTGGGAGCCTCAATGACTCTCCTCTGGAGGCTTCACCCAGGGCAAAAACTTGGCTAGCATCCCCCATATAGCTATGGCTCTGATTTAAATATATATAACATAAATGTAGAAATTCATATTTTAAACTCAAAATATACATTTCCAAGCACATTTTGTGCTGAGAACAGTGTGGGAACATTCAGCAAGTGCAAAAGCCAGTGGATACTAAGTCCTAATCTGCACATTAATCCAGGAGGTGTAGATCAGTCAGTCATAACAGAATTCCGAAGGATCAAATTAATTCAGCATCCCTAGATTTCCAGCAGAAACAATATTGTGAGAGAGAGGAGTTAAGATGGCTTTTTATGATCATGCTAGTCTTCTGCTTCAGACTGAAACCCCAGCAGCTGCACCGCATGGGAAAATGATAATGTGCCATTCCACCCTGTGTGCTTACATTGCAACAACACTTACAAGAAGCTGAAACAATTTGGGCGATACAAGGATTGTGTGGCTGTGTATAGTCATTACAATGCAGATCTTGCAGACTGAAAGCATAAAAGGATTTGCACTGACCTTCAGAGAGTGTGTTGTATGCAGACCCAGCTTAAGTAACAGCCAGATGCATGTAATTTATAGAACAATCCTAACAATACCATTTCAGGATGGTGCTCAATTGCATCTCGACCAGCATCCATCAGCACAAAGGGTGGCTCCTTTGTGGCAGAGGCTCCAGCTCCACCCAAATTACCAGTGTCCTCCTGCTAGCCACTGCCAGGTAAAAACCTCAACATGGGGTATTTGGTGTGGTGCTGGTGGATTTTGACTTGTTGGATCTATGCATTTCCCAAAGGGCCTAACTCTTGGGCCCCTCAGTTAAACCAGCATGATAGAGGAGTGGTGAAAACAGGAAAAAATGTCCATTCCTGTATCTTCCAATCTGGCTGGGATAGGTCAGCAGAACGTTGAATGATGCAGAGGATGCCAAGTCCCATGCCTCCATAGCCCCTTTTTAAAAAACACTCTGCTATACACTATTGGAGGTGGAATGATAGCAGCTGCTGGCATCAGACTTGCCCTCTGATGAGTCACTGTTAAAAAAAAAATATGAACTATATGTTGTGCCTCATGCTGATTCTTAGTGAAATAATACATTTTTCTCCTTCAAACCCTGGTAATCATGTTATGAAGCCAATCTTAATTCAAAAGCATGCCACTATGACAGGAAAGATTATATATGCAATAAATGCATTTATTACGCTAATGCCAAAACAGGGAACTGACTTAACATCAGTCAAGAATTTGGATCACGGCAAAAAATATTAATTTATTTAAGGATAATTATGAGAGGATATGGAAAGAAATTAAGAAAGACATGGAAATTTGGAGCAGATTAAATTTGTCATTATGGGGAATAATCTCTACTATAAAAATGAACATGTTACCCAAAATGTTATTCCTGTTTTAAATGATCCCAATTATAGGGGGGGCAGGATGCTTTAAACATTGGCAGAAAGAGCTATCTAAATTTATCTGGCAAGGTAATAAACCCCAAATTAGATATAAACTTTTAACCGATATAAAGGAAAGAGGGAGCTTCGCTTTGCCAGACCTAAAGCTTTATTACGAGGCATCATGTTTGTGTTGGTTAAAAGAATGGATGACCCTGAAAAATACGGATATATTGGCTATAGAAGGATGGGATAACAGATTAAGGAAGGCACGCGTATTTGGGTTACAATAAAGTGAAAGTACATAGGGGGTTCCTAAATCATACAATTTGGAAATCTTGATACACAGTATGGGACAGATATAGAAATTTGCTGGAACCAAAGACACCTTGGTGGTTGTCACCGCTAGGAGACCTTCTTAATAAAGAAAAGAAATAGAATCAAATTGGGCAGCTTATAAAGAAATCCTGTTTGAAGATCATAATCAGCTTAAATTTTAAAAATTTGAAGAGATAAGACATTGTGTATGGATTGGCTACTACAGTATCATCAACTGAATGATGTGTTTAAACTAGACAGAAAAATTGGGTTTGAAAAAGAGACGTCGACATTGGGAAAAAAATTAATATAAAATAAAATAAAAATTATCAAAAACTTATAGATTATTGTTGGATTGGGAACTAAAGGATGAAGATATTAAAGATGTGATGGTTAAATGGGCAAAGGACCCATTGGGTATTCAAACCAGATGGAAGATTGGGAAAGATTGTGGCAAAAAGATAAGAAATTTATGGCCTGCTATATATTAATTTTTTTCCCCTGAAAATGCTATGTAGGTGATATATGACCCCCAGCAAGCTGACAGGAAAGAATATATGAATTCAGAACACCTAGGTTATGTGTTTGGGGTATAAGGTAGCTCAGGTGGCCTGCCAAAATTGTGGTGTTGTTGATATGCAGCCAGGAAAAATATTATTGGTTCCCTTCTATGTGTGGCATTAATAACAAAGCAAAATAGACAAACATCCAATTCTTCTGCATAGACCATTTTAAATAACCTCTTACAACTCACCGCACAAGGTAACTGATATGAATCTTAGGAAATAAATTGTAACATCTGACTTTATCATTGACTCTTTGATTTCATCACTGAAGAAGTCTTACATTTCCATAGTGTGAGTGGCAGCAGGAAATGGTTTTCAAATTCTTCTTGGCAGATGGAATAAAACCTGCCTAGTTATTAAATTAACATGTAACTATTTTTAGATTCCATATCCAAATCCTTTCCTTTCTTCTTTTGTGAGAAGATAGGTCACTGCAAATCAAATCTTAAACGCATTCCTATTTCGGAATGAAAGCATATACTACACACACTTTATTACCCATTGTGTTCCATAACTTAATTTAATGGGGTGTTTTCCTGGTCATCATACAAACTCTATGACCAAGAGTGGAATCCCAGCATTATTGTTCTCAATAATGAAGCAACATGGTAAGAACGGAGTTAGGTAGCAGGGCAAATTGGGCAGCAGCGAGAGGCCAGGCCAGATTATGCCCTCCTTGCTTCTGACCTAACATATCCCAAACTTCAAAGTAAATTATCAACAACCAACAATAACAGGGATGCAGGTAGAAATCCAGCAGGGGTGTGGAGGATGGCCAGTATGTTGTACAGAGTGTCACATGTACAGTTACCTGCCTGCTGAACACTAGCTGTATGCTCTTCAGGGAACACAATTTCTTTCCTTGAGGCTAAGGTAACTGACTTGGTGAAGCTGAGAGAGGCAGGTAGATTGGTGGATGGAACCTTCAGGGATGTAGTAGCAGATTTCCACTGCAAAGGTGGCATCTCCTCTGCTCTTATAGTTTGTCTTGGGGGAAGGATGGTAACACGCAGAAGAAGAAGGAAATAATCCTTTAGAAGGAACCAGTTATTTTTGGGATGAGCAGCTGTTATTTGGGGGTGGAGGGCTTATTGTAGTAGATAATTCAGTCATTAGGCACACTGATAGGCGAATTTGTGAAATGCATGCTGACTGCATCATGACTTGCCTGCCTTGTATGAAAGCTACAGAT
Organism: Podarcis bocagei; assembly: GCF_964188305.1. Taxonomy (NCBI): domain Eukaryota; kingdom Metazoa; phylum Chordata; class Lepidosauria; order Squamata; family Lacertidae; genus Podarcis; species Podarcis bocagei. Next base: position 29,725,162 of record NC_138134.1, read on the forward strand.
ATCATGTGACATCTAGAAAACCTGACAGACAGAGCTGGGGAGGAGTAAGTGGTCACGAGTAAGTCAGTGGTTATGATGCCCTGCCCTGTCCTGGAAGAAAGATTTGGGTTGCTAAAAATAAGAGGCTGAAAGCCAGGATGTTCAATGTAGCTTTGCCTGTACAGAACCAGCCTGACATGAATGGATCAGACAGTGGTGTCAGGAAGAGTTATTTGGATTTACTGGTACTAGGGAATGTTTTGCAACAAGACAGGCCTGTGCAAAAAAAGCAGGCTGCACTTGAACCAGAATGAAACCAAGCTGTTGAGATAAAACAAAAAAGCAGCAGAGCAGCTTTTAGGCTTATTGGTGGAGAAAAGCCAACAGGAGCTGAGGAGGGTCCAGTTTTGGATATATAATGCTAGGATATATTGTGAAAATGTTTTTGCTTGCCCAAATGGAAGAGGAGTAGAATAAAGAAAGTACAGGAGCATATGATAACAATTCAAAGTAGCCCAAGTGCCTTAGCGTACAATCCACATGCCAGAGACCTCTGGCGGGAGACACTGTATAGGTATTTATATGCTGACACTTAAAGTTTCCAAGCCAAGGTAATGGTACTGTAGAGCTTGGTTTCAAAGCAGAGCATAAATATAGTGGGCATAATGGAACCTTGAATGGAGGGACCTAGTGTGACACTGTTATCTCTAAAACTAGGAATGGCTGGGAAGCGTGTGTGGTAAGTGGTGTCACTCTGCATGTCAAAGAGAGCATATCGGTCAACAAGTGAGAACCCCACAAAGGAGCAGACTCCTTCACAGAATTGTAGATGCCAGATGGTTATACCAGCCCACCCTCCAAAGAGTGACCTTGAGATGAAGAATGAAATCAAAGTGGGATCCAAGTAGGAAATGTGGTAATAGGTTAGTTCATAACAAAAAAGTTAAAATGTCTAGATATCCTAAATGATTGCGCGTAAATGAAAAAAGGTTGGTGTGCACCATACATGACGGGGGTGGGGGGTGGGGTGGGGGGGAGAGAAGCTGCTTTGGCTTTGTCAGTCCTATCTGAGTAGAAGGAGACAAAACTATATCAATGCAAAACTTTTTTCAAAATGATTGCCTCCATTTGAAGTTTTACTGTCTTCAGGGCTCTGTAGCAGATAAAACCAGTAGGAACATTCTCTTTCCTGCTGTTCAGTTCTTTCCCCATTGACATCCCCTTTGATGCTGCTAGAAAGAGAGATTTTTAAAATGCAGGTTTTTAAAACAAGTTACTTTCTTTGTGACCTGAGATGAATTTTAAGGGCTTTACAAATGAGAGGCCTTCAAAGAGGTGTATGGGTGAACAATGAACCACATAGTTTCAGTGAAAAATATAACCTATATAAATATTTCTTTACGTTCTTATTTGAAAAAGATTTTAAAAAAACATTTTTCATAATTGCAATATTGCATTTAGATTACCGAGCAATAATTTATGCCACCCACACTGAATGGCACTTGGCCTTTGGCCTCTTGCCTAACAATACCCTGAATAAAAATGATTAGATTGTAATTCACACCTGTCATGTCTTATTGCTTAATTAAAGCAACCCCCTTATTAACATGACAAGCAATTGGACAGTTACCATAATAGATTGTTATATGACTGGACATATTTTACCTTTACAGCCTATTCTTCCTTTGGGTACACATGTTGTTCACTTGTGTGAAGAAAACCCAAGCTGCTTCCTGGTTTATAATCTGCACATCATGTACTTCAAGCAGTCTTCAAAATTCCTTTGAAATTAATGAGTGTTACTCAGTAACTACCCTGAAGTACACATGAGCTGTGGTTTAGTTTTACAGTACAAATCAAAACACTACTCAAAATTCCCTCATTTGAACAGCCACCATTGGGAAGCATTGTTTGAGTTGAAGTGAGGTAATCTGGGCTCCATGATCACTGCAGATGGTGACAGCAGCCACGAAATTAAAAGACGCCTGCTTCTCGGGAGAAAAGCAATGACAAACCTAGACAGCATCTTAAAAAGCAGAGACATCACCTTGCCAACAAAGGTCTGTATAGTTAAAGCTATGGTTTTCCCAGTAGTGATGTATGGAAGTGAGAGCTGGACCATAAAGAAGGCTGATCGCCGAAGAATTGATGCTTTTGAATTATGGTGCTGGAGGAGACTCTTGAGAGTCCCATGGACTGCAAGAAGATCAAACCTATCCATTCTGAAGAAAATCAGCCCTGAGTGCTCACTGGAAGGACAGATCGTGAAGCTGAGGGTCCAATACTTTGGCCACCTCATGAGAAGAGAAGACTCCCTGGAAAAGACCCTGATGTTGGGAAAGATGGAGGGCACAAGGAGAAGGGGAGAACAGAGGACGAGATGGTTGGACAGTGTTCTCGAAGCTACCAGCATGAGTTTGACCAAGCTGCGAGAGGCAGTGGAATACAGGAGTGCCTGGTGTGCTCTGGTCCATGGGGTCATGAAGAGTCGGACATGACTAAACAACTAAGCAACAACAACAATCTGAAAGCATGGGTGTTTTATGTGTGGTCGATCTTACATATATATGTTTTGCAATAGGGATTTCACCTGAAGTTTAAAATTCAGTGTGTTGCCAACAGTTAGTTAATAGACCTTCATTGGATAAATGAGGAGTACAACAGATCCTGGTCAAAAACCATGGTGTGTAAGGCCTCCTCAATAGGTCTTTCACCATCTTTTATTTCCCACCTGGGGTATGATGCTGCCCTCAAAACTGTGAAACAGATGTTATGGGATACTGCCTTTAGTGATTATGATCTTGCTCACATGTGACCTGTGGCCCATCTGTGTCAGGAATCCATTACCTAAAAGGTTTCTGTTATCTCCCTACCTTAAGAATTTGACCATATCTACCTATTGTCATCTGTTTTCTAAAACCAGATTAAATGTTTTACCATCTGAAGTGCTGAGGGGAAGATTGGCTGGTGTCCCATACCAAGATAGGCTATGCCCATGTTCCCAGGATGTTGAATGTATGAAACAAATTCTATTACACTGTTGTCCATATAATCAGGTTGGACAGCATCTAATCAATCCAATATTAACAGAATAACCTGGAATTGCTGATACTTTTCATCTCAAGGTTCTCATTGAGGATAAGATTGATACTATTACATTGGCTATAGCAAAATTCTTCTCAGAGGCAGTAAAAATCAGAAATCAGTAGGCACAGACTAAAAGCTCCCCTGTTGGCTAGCAAGGCCAAACTTACATCTTAATAACTGTTAATATAGTCTATTATTGTACTGTGTATTTTGGGTCTATGGACCGCAATAAAGCTGTGTGTGTGTTAATAGCTGTAAAAAAAAGGAACCACAACTTTATATATGGTTCCCCTGTAGCTTGCATTTTTATGGACTTTTAGGCATTTTAAAGTTAGCTGAAACCTGTAATGCCAGAGAAAGACTGAACCCCCAACCCCACTGGCTGACAGGATTTTGACATCATAACTTAATTTCCCCATTTTTAAAATCTATTTGCAGGTTATTTCATTCGATTTTTCACTCACTATTTTGCCTTTATTGACAGCTCTGTAATAAGAACTCCATATGCTGCTAGGGTATTCATGGGGAAAAACCTGAAGTCTTTTAGATGGTGGAAAGGTGATGGCCCTTTCAACCGGTACTGGTTTCAAACTGGACTTTCAGTGTCTTCCTCCTGACTTTGCTGATCTATCTGCCATCACTTTTTTGCAGGCCTCAAAATTATTTCTTTGACACAGCAGGTGTCTTGTGGATAAGAACATTGTGGTCCTTATTTAGGTGGGAAATTGGAGTGGAGGCTCTGGGGGATGTTCTGTTCTTCCCCACCCCCAACTTCAGTGACCCTGGAAGGAGGTTGAAGTGCTAGAAAGCAGAAGGCAGGTTACATCATTCAGAGGGATGGAATACTAGATTTGAATGAAAGGATAAGTGATGGAAGACGTGTGATGTGATGTCAGGATTGTTTCCAATGTTGCAAGGCAAGTGTATACTATGGAAATTTGAAAAGTCCTAATGAGGCAAAACATCTGAAGTCATTTCAAAGGCAGCTTTTCTTTTCCTTTCTTTTTAAAAACAGGGTTTCAATTCTTCGAAGCTTTTCATACATCCTTATATAATTCTTTTCTTGATCTTATAAGCATTGGCTGGCACCATGCTCTGGTGCTTAAGCGAATCACAACATGTCTGTGAAGTGATTCACTGTTTGCAGAACTATGCTCTGCCTCTTTATGAGACATTGTAGTAGGTGTGGTGAATTCCACTTAGGGTCTGGTCTGACATGTGCTGTATCTCCTTTTTGCATCAGGCCAATTCAGGCAGAGATTTCCCTTTTGCTTTCTCAGAAATAACAAGGGTCAGTTACAGCCTTAGGCTGACATACCAGGCATCACTATAGTGATCCATCTGTTTTGTGATATACACAGTTGTTCTCACACAGAACAACTTTGGTCACAGAAAGTCAATTCATATGATGAATGAAAGCACCCTAAAAAATTACAGTGAAGGAACAAAATTTCACCAAAGTTGAACATATCAGAAAAGGTGCTATTGGACAATTTTTTAATTTCAGAAAAATAATTATGAAAGTAAAAGTGTTCTTATAGTTCACTATATATTGTTGCACACCACCCCAATCTCTGAGCAGTGCAATATTCCAGGGGTTCTGGGCGCTTACCTGGGGTTCAGTTTCCTAAGAATGAGGGACAGCAGAGACTATGGTGTCCCTGTGACATATGATTTATTTACACATACAGTGGTACCTCGGGTTACATCCGCTTCAGGTTACATACGCTTCAGGTTACAGACTCCGCTAACCCAGAAATAGTACCTCAGGTTAAGAACTTTGCTTCAGGGTGAGAACAGAAATCGTGCTCCGGCGGTGTAGCAGCAGCAGGAGGCCTCATTAGCTAAAGTGGTGCTTCAGGTTAAGAACAGTTTCAGGTTAAGAACGGACCTCCAGAATGAATTAAGTACTTAACCCGAGGTACCACTGTATATACAACATGAGCCTATGATGGAGGGGCTCACAGGATTAAAACCCCTGATGGCTGAAAGATACCATTCCAGGCAATTCTGAATTACCTAGGTTCCTTGGACTCCCATTTGTCCCCTTCAGGATCACAGGAGCAGAGGAGACTGTGAGGCAGGCAGAAGCTTCATGGCCACTGACAAAGTGTACATGAGAGGCTGCATGGAAGGAGGAGGAATTAAATGTAAGTATCTGCCCAGATCAAGACCTGGCAGAGAGCCAGGAAGGGCTATAATCTCCAGCTGTCAGTCCGAGCTGTTTCACTGCTGAAGGAACAGATCCCTTGGTCACCCAAGCTCCAAAAGCAAAGCCTGGATAAACCAAGAAAACAGAACATGGTCCCACAATCCTAGGTGTACTGGGGTACAATGTCTTAACTTGCTGTTGTTGTTGTTTAGTCGTGTCTGACTCTTCGTGACCCCATGAACCAGAGCCAGGCTTAACTAGCAGTGAATAAAATACTGTCTGAATATATTCACTGACACTCTGTTGTTATTGCTTCACATGGGCAAGGATTCAGCCCTGGCATTTAAAACTAAATTCAAAACTGAAATCTGGAAAGTTGTGGCTCAGGTTGGCTCTCTATGCACTCTTTATGAAATTTCTGATCTAATTGGCACATTCAGGTTGTCATATCTCACTGTCGGCCCAGCTCTCCAGTTTCATAAAATGCTTGCATTGCTATTAGTGTAACTACTTTAGTTGCTTATTTTTAAAGAATAAGAATTATCTACCTAGATGGACAGATTATGTTTTTTTGTAGCTCAACTACAAAATATTATTTATGAATTAATGCAAAATATGCTTTAACTACAGGCAACAACATCTGAGTTTAAAGCTAAACTAGCTGCCAACATAATGAGCATATGCTTAATTTTCCTACTAATAAATAATTCCACAAGACACAGAGTCTAATGAATCTCACAGACTAGGTAATTGTCATTTCATAGGGGTAAAAATAAAGGCTCTCAGGAAATGCAAAAACAAAACTGGATCATTTCAGAGTATGACAAAATAATACAGAAATAAACTCAAACAAAAAATTAATAGAACACAAATGAGTGATAACCATTTGGTGTTGCAAATATTCAAATAGCTTCTGTGTTATATGTTAGTTAATGAAAATAGGTTTTAGAGTAGAAATAATATGAATTTTCTTTCTTTAGCTGAAAATATCCTTGCTTTTTTAGAAATACATACATACGCAAAACATAAACAGCAGGCATAGAGCAACATCTTATTCTTCCAACTTCAAATATGTTATACCTATATAAAGCTTGTATAGATGCAGGTGAACACTGAATATCAATATGTAGGCCATGTTGGTCTGCAAGACCAAACTGCACGGTTTTGATTAAATGGTCTATGACAAAAGGGGCTGCTGTGTACCAAAACGTGATAGTTTCTAGTTGCAATCACTAGAATGCTGGTAAGGAACGTAAAACATTCAAAAACCAAACTGTCCACCAGCTGTGAATAATGACACAGGCACAGTGATTTTGACAGATTAGGTCAGAACAAATCTGTCATCGGTGAAAATATTCCCTCTGCCTAGCCATAACAGATGCCAAACTTTGCAGTCTTCTTCACAGGCTGTACATCTGATTCTACTTTGTTTGATGCTTCAGGTACAATGCAGCTGGAGATAGAAATATGTGTGAAGTGACGTTTACCTGGCTGCTATGACATTGTAGAATGATTTTCTTGCCCTCCAGTGACAATCCTGCAGAACTAATTGTGATTATCTATGTGAGGGATGGGGAACCTCTGAATGCCACCCTCCATGACTGTGCATCCTGCCCTCTGGAATCTGCTCAGGCCACACTCACTTTCCCCAGTTTATCTCTCTCACTCGTCCTGCTTTGCACCCTCAAATACTTTGCTTGGCTGCAGTGTGTCAGTTAACTGTGATAATGCATCTTGTTTGCCTGGATACAGGGCAGAGAGATGTACTGGTGTCTACAGTAAATAATAATAATAATAATAATAATAATAATAATAATAATAATAATAATAATAAATAAATAATTTATTATTTATACCCCACCCTATAGAAACATCTGACACTTGTGTGGCTGGAGTAATAGCCTACTGTACAAAAGTAAGAGTCACATTTAAAACTCTGCCTCCTTTTGCCTGTATATCCTCACTCAGTTTTGCTCTGGCTCCATTTACCATTTGCTGTACGAAACTTTCTGTTTCATTGCGGCTCTTGTGTTTACATTTTTACCTATCTGAAAAGTGATGCTACCGAGGTATTTGGGGGTTAGTATGACCGCCAGAAATGTGAATTTATTCAAGGATAACTGTGAAGGACGTTGGATTGAAGAGAAGGGGGATTTGGAAATATGGACAAATCTGAAGTTGTTATTGTTGGGCCGAGTTGCTGTGGTGGGGATGAGGGTTGCTGTGTTGTCGGGGATGTTGCTTTTGTTTCAAACATTGCAAGCTTTGGATGGGATGGATTGTTTCAGGAGGTGGCAGAGGGACGTCTCTAGATTTGTTTGGCAGGGCAGGAAGCCTTGAGTAAAATTTAAGATATTGACGGATGCCAAAGAAGGAGGTGGACTTGCCCTGCCAGACCCTTAAACTTTGTTGTGAACCATCTGCTTTTTGCTGGCTGAGAGAATGGTTGCTTCTTGAAAGCACTGAAGTGTTGGATAATGGCAGATGAAGTTGATGGACTATATGGAATTGGCGGAAATGACTGGCAAGATCCGAGACCAGGGAGAAGAGTTGGGGAAGAAGACTGGAAAAAGTTTAAAGACTATTTATAGAAATATTGTAAAATTAATGAATGTTAGAAGAATGTTGGAATGAAGTTATATGGCTTTAGTAGAAATGTCATAAGGAATTAAGTATAAATAGATTAATAGAAAATTAAAGGAAAAAATAAGGCAAGAATGTGTTAAGATAATTATAGGATAGAAAACAGAGGAAGATGGAAAGGAATTGCTGAAACAATTAATAGAAGTGGAATACAAAAAGGGAGGTGTGAGGAGGTCGTTGGAAATAAGCGAATGAAAGATAAGATATTGAAAATGTTTGAGGTGTTTCTAAATTGTTTTTGTTTGTTTTTGCTTTGTTTTGTATGTAGTGTTTTTGTATTGTATTTGTATTGTTCTTTTTTCCTTTTTTTTGTTTGTAGTGTTGTGTTGAAACTGTTCGAAAAGCAAAAAATATCATTTTTTAAAAACAGAAAAAAAGAAAAAGAAAAGTGATGCTACCGTTTAATTCTAAAAATCATAATGGTTAGGAAAAATAAGAAAATGTTTTCTTATCCTTTTAATGTATATTATATAATTTAGCAGAGCAGCTTGTAAAATTCTGAAGGCTGAAAAAATTCTGAGGATCTTGTGAATGAATTATGAATTCATCTATAAATTGAACTGAAAAAGGATGAATTCCTTTTTGGAGAGGGTGAAATATAACTAATTTCTTTTTAAAATGAACCCTCTAAGCACCGTTCCCTATGCACAGAAGTATGTTCATATGCATTTTTTTGAACACATTGACTTATGGTGTTCATTTACCTGCATTAAATGGTCTGAGAAAGTGCCCAAATTCATTAGTGAGTATGAAGACAGAGCAAAAGGTAATGATAATGTCAGACTAATTAATTCAGAGTAAAATAATGTGAGGTTGTCAACAGCCCTTTAGAGAGTAGACGGTCAAAACATGGACACACTAGAAGAGAGCACTAACTGGGTAGAACCTCGTCACCTCCAAAATATTATAATTCCCAGCATTCTATGTAGTTTATCACTGACTCAAGTGAGATAGCACTGCATTGATTTGACATTTGGAGGATTACATTTATGCTGAGAAGGCTCACAACTATTGTCATATTAATGGCTGCATAAATGCTAAACAATTATATGCTGCCACGGGAGTTTTGAGAATGCATGTGCTGCAGTGCCAGCTTATGGGAATTTGGCACAATGTTACAATTCCAACTCTCCACCTGAGAATAGTACCAATTTCTGTATAACCACAGATTCCCTAAACGAGGGCATATGCACTGGGAAATCATTTAGATCTTGCTTGATATATAGCCAACAAAACAAATAGCTGGCTTTTTCAGCCTCTGGACATTAAAATCTTTCTTATCAAACTAGAAGCAAACAATGATGCTTCTTTCTGATCTGGATATAGGTAAACCTCATACCCTTAATCTTTTCACAGATACTAGTGTACTTTTAACACACTGTTGCCTCACCAAGATCCAATATTGCAAACTTATGAAGTCTCATCTCTGTCTGCTATGCATAGGATTGTCGGATTTCTAACCAGCCACTGCTTCTGATGAAAAAGATGGCAAGCCAGAGCTTAAATGGGGCTTCATCACAGCCCATTTCTGATCATTGCAGATTACACCGCTGAAAAAGGCACAACCATGGAGGCCAACTGGAAAGTTGGCAAGCCAAGCTGTAGGTTTTAATCTTCTTTTGTAAAGGGTGCTGTGCTTTGGTTTCTGAAACAGGATATATTAGTAAACTGCCCATAGTAATTCATTTTAATTGTCAGTTTGCTTAACATAGTGAAAAGAAAGCTGGTGAATCCTAATTTTTTATTCAAAACCGGTCTTTAAGAGGCAAAACAGGTACAAAGATTTATCAGTGACAGCTTCCAGAACTTCCTCTGATAAATAGGAACACTCAGATGGTATGAATTCTCAGTTAATCTGTATACTTGCATTTTTCATACTCCTAAAGATTTCTCTTGAAGGAAGCATCACAGTGGCGTAGCGTGGGTTGTCAGCACCCGGGGCAAGGCAAGTAATTTGCGCCCCCTAACCCGTGGATTTTGCGCCCCCTAACCCGTGGAGCGCGGGCCCCCAGATGTTGCGCCCGGTGTGGCCGGCCCAGCCTGCACCCCCCACGCTACGCCACTGTAGCACAGAACACCATCCCTAATCCTGCAACTGCAAAAATTTCTGCAACACAGCACAACAGACCGTGCAAAAGGATCGTTGTTGATGCTTTTATTAAAAAAATGTAAACAACAGCCATCTTTATTTACACTATGAGCTAACTGTCTGAGATGGGTAAAACCAATCCCAAAGGGCCCTTACAAACAGTAGATTATGCTACATTTTCCTTGTTTAAATCCACAATGTTTTGGTTTTTTTAAATGCACTCTACCTCCCCACCCTTATACCCTTTCCACCCAAGACGTACACCTGATGCCTTTGTCACACATTACATGCACCCAACCCCTTCCCTGCAGTCAGCTAGATTTCCCTCGCAATAAACGTGGGTGGGTAGGTACCGGAGAAGGGAAACCTGAAAAGAGGAAGTGGCTGCTTTCCTGCATTCTGCCTCAGGGTCTTACTGCCCACCCTGCTCTGTTTCGTTGCTGTGTTTGCTCAAACGGAACAAAGAGCAGGGAAAGCCCCTCCCCTCCAGGCAGAGAGAGAGAGAGAGAGAGAGAGAGGCGCCCTCCACGAGTTGTCGAGCTTGGGCAACGGCTGCGCCGCCGATGGCAAGGCGCTAAGGCGCCGGCTCCCCAGGCTGCAGCGCTTGGCCAGGCGCTGCGCTTGCATGCCTGGCCGCGCCCAGCTCGCCTCAGCGCAGCGGAAAACAGAAGCAGTGGCGGAGACGACGACCCCCCACCCCAACCAAGCCTCGATTGCTTGTCCCTTCCCTCTGGACTCGCGCCCCCCCAGGTGTTGCGCCCGGTGCGGCTGGTGTGGGAGCTGGAACTTAACGAGTTAAGCTTTTCCCATGATGCTACACCATTCTGACGTCATTTTTAGAAGCTCGGGCGGAGCTTGGGAAAAGTTTGCCAGTCCCACTATGTGAGCTGTGGGGAACAGACGCAGGGCTGTGATGGCTGCAACTAGCCCTGGAAATACCTGAGAAATGTTGGAAATAAATGCTGTATAGAGACAAACGGGACTCTGTGTGTTTGTCCGGGAGCTGAATCCAGCAGGTGACAGTTTACAACGCTGTGCGAAGCTCTGCTGACCGTGACCAAGAGGAGCAGGGGCGGAAGCGTGCCGGGCAGCAATAAACCGCTAATCGAGGTTTGTAAATCAATTAGCGGGGGTCACGGCTAATAACAAAGTCACAGGTTATGGGTCATCACCGCTTGTAAAACTGCCGGGAGCTTTGATCTGCGGTGTCGAGCAGGGGGCCGGCAGGAGGCGGAAGGACTTTTTGCCTGGTGTTAAGAGGCAAAGGAGCAGCTGCGGAGTTTGAAAGCAGCTGGCTGCAAGACGCAGAGAAGTGCCTGTGTTGCTGAGAACTGCCAAGGAGCTGAGAACAGCAGCGTTTCTCCACGCCAGGGGAGCTGGAAGTCTTGTGAGTACAGCTTGGGGGCGCCTTTGGAGAACGGTGTCTAAGGCAAGCAAGCTGAAGCCGCTGTGCAGAAAGGCTACAGAGAGCTTGGAAATGTGCCTAACGGTTAAAGGCAAGCTGACGACGATGCTGAAACCAGCTTGGAGTTCTGCCTAAAGTTCAAAGAGGCAGGGGAGCTGATCTGCTAGACCGGGAGCTGAAGAGCGGCTGGTTGTTTACGTGAGTACGCTGGGCCCCGGGGGAAGTTGGCAGATGGCCAGGAAGTGATTCAAGCTACGTTTGAAAAGCTTGAGGAACGGAAGAGGATGGCAGGCTGCCAGGTCTTGGAGGACTGTGGGAGGCTCACTTTAAGAAGTTGGGCAACCTGGCTGCTGATCTAAAGTCTACTGTTCTGGGTGCCAGGAAGCCAGAGGCCGTTCAGCACTCCAGGGTGTTTGTGAGGCTGGAGGCGGAAAGCAAAGGCCGGGAGATGGCTGCTTCAGAACAGAAAGACAAGATGGCGCTGATCACCTACGTGAGAGCCGGTGCACAGCTGGGAAAGGCTGTGGGCCCCAGAGGGGGGGCAAAGGGACTATTGGCACTTGGAAATGTCCTGCTGTGTTTGCTGTGAAGCTTCAGCAGGAGGCCAGAGCCCTGGAGAAGGAAGACACAAGCCTAAAGATGGCTGGAGCCCCTGTCCCTGATGCTTTAGCCACAAGGAGTGCTGCTGAGCAGGTCGGGGGGGGCGGAAGGTTTCCAAAGGCACGTTCAAAGTTTTCCACTGTACGTGCTGGAATGAAGCGGCAATTCAGGGGGGGCGGATCTGGCAAGAGGTGCTTTTCCGGGAGGAGGAAGGCCAAGCCAGCTGGGAGGAGCCCCAGGCAGTGTTTTTCCACTGGAGTTCAACGTCTGCGTGGCAGTTGCCCCCACCGGAGCAGAGAGACAAGACAGGATGTTTGCAAGGTCAAACTGTTGAATTCTCATGGGAACCAGTCGGGTTTCCATGGCAACTGGTCTGAAAAAACAACCAGGCGTGAGACTGAGGCTGGTGAACGTGCCAGGTGCCAGCAAGAGACTCGTGGGACAAGGCCAGAGCAGAGTGTTGTTATTGGCTCTGCTGCTAATTGCAACTTGATTCCAGAGACATCTGCTGGGAAGCTGCGGAAATGCAGGGCTGTTTTGACAGGGATGACTGTTAGGTTCACAGACGGAACACAAAAATCAGTCTGTGGTGTGATGGCTAACGTGTTTTTCTCTACTTCACAGGAGGAGCAAAAGTTCTACGTTGTGCCGGGACTGAAGTGTTGTCAGTTATCTGTATCTGCTCTAAAGAAGCAGGGATACAATGCTCGTTTTGAAAATGACACCTGTTCCATTTTCAGAGGAGGGAGACAACGGGTCAACATGCAGAGGGAGAACAACGTCTTTGTTCTGGAGTCACCTCTGGAGGGTTGTGGGAATGCTGGTAAAGCACAGGTGCAGTGTGCTAAAGCACAGGTGCAGTGTGCTAAGGTTCCCAGTCATGTGCAAAAGTTGCACAGGTGCACAAAAGGGTGTAAAATCACACAAGGTGGGAGGAGGTCCCAAGGGTGCAGGGCATGCAAAGGTGCAAAGGTGCTTGGTTTTCCCGGGTTTGGGAGGGTAACCAAAGAGCCCTTTGAGCTGGTTCTCACAGATCTGTCAGGACCCAAGAGGTCTGAGAGTCTGGGTGAGGCCAGGTATGTGCTGTCGCTGACAGGTAACCACAGCCAGGTTGGCTGGAGTTTCTCTCTCAAATCACAGGGGGAGGTGGCGCAACTGATCCAGGAATGGGTTGCGGGGGTGGAACGAAGTTTCTCCACCAAGGTGCAAGGGTTCAAGAGCGACCGAGGGTCACAGTTTACTGGGTCTGCTCTGGAGAAGTTTTTCAAGGAAAAGGAAATACGTCACAAGGTGACGGGTGCAAAGTCTTCTCAAGGGAGAAGGGAGGCTGTGGCTGAACCCAGTGAAAGGGATAAGGTCCAGAATCAGGGTTCAGATCCCGGTGATGGGGACCAGGTCCAGGGTCAGGGTTCAGGGCAGGTTTGGGCATCTCCAAGGGTTGTGAAAGGAATGTCCAGGTGTGAGGCTTCATCTCCGGTAATGGAGAAAGCTCACGGAAGGGTTGTCAAGTCAGAGGGGGAAACGTCTGACGGAGAAGACACAACTGCTGGCCCAAGTGGGTCAGTAGGGTATCAGATCACAGGTGCGTGGAAAAGTGTCGCACAGTGTGATTCTGGGAGTGTTGAAGGGGTTCAACGGGTGCCTGGGAAAGATGCTGGGAAAAAGCACAAGGCAAAGGGGAAGGTGTTGAACTAAAAAGGGTCTTGTCAGAAGGTGCAGCAAGGGGGGGTGTGGGAGCTGGAACTTAACGAGTTAAGCTTTTCCCATGATGCTACACCATTCTGACGTCATTTTTAGAAGCTCGGGCGGAGCTTGGGAAAAGTTTGCCAGTCCCACTATGTGAGCTGTGGGGAACAGACGCAGGGCTGTGATGGCTGCAACTAGCCCTGGAAATACCTGAGAAATGTTGGAAATAAATGCTGTATAGAGACAAACGGGACTCTGTGTGTTTGTCCGGGAGCTGAATCCAGCAGGTGACAGTTTACAACGCTGTGCGAAGCTCTGCTGACCGTGACCAAGAGGAGCAGGGGCGGAAGCGTGCCGGGCAGCAATAAACCGCTAATCGAGGTTTGTAAATCAATTAGCGGGGGTCACGGCTAATAACAAAGTCACAGCTGGCACCCCTGGCACCCCCCACGCTACGCCACTGAAGCATCATATTTGTATCCTTCAAGTGTTGGTCCCACAGTTCTCCTGATGTGCATTTAAAAAAAATCATTTGGCAAAGCATAGATTCTCTTAACTAAAATACTTCCTTCGCGTGCTTGTTCAAAGCTGCCAGCACAGAAAAGCATCAAGCCCAGAGTCCTACTAACCAAAATAAATGTTCTCTTAAATAACAAACAGCAACATTTCCTTAACTAATTTACAGGGGCAAAGGACCTCAAATCTCACTGTGAAGGTAGTGTGATGTCGCTATGGGGCTATGAGTTAAGGGAGGGTGGGGTAATTCTTCATTACTGCTAATGGGAACTCCTCCCCCCCCAAGGCTCATATCAGGGTTGTGTACTGAAGATACTCACTCCTATCTCAGCGCGGGGAGTGAAGCAATAAGCCTCTCCATACCACATGCATTCACAGTGATACACAAGTTTCCCTGCACGTTAATGAAAGATAAGTTACGTAGGAACAAAGTCTTCTTGCCTTCTCCCTCCCATTTAAGCTCTGGCTTGCCATCTCTTTCATCAGAGCTAGGTTTCTCAAGCATCACTTCAGATCAGATTTTCCAAACTACGTACATTCTTCCCCCAGGCCAGATTAGGAAAATGATTCCCCCACCCACACTCTCAAAATTATCTGATATGAGCTGAACAATTCAGTCCTGTCTTGGCTGCAGAATCTGGGATGCATAGTTATTTTTAATGTGAAAGAGTGTGAGTCAGGCAGGAAAGCGCAAGCCAAATATATGAGTTAGAGCTAACAATATTCAATTATTGTTAGTGTCTTCTATAGGATTTCAAAGGGATAAATATTCTGCCCTCCCCTCCCCTGCACTGAACACATCACACTTAAATTCTACCCTTCTGGTACCTCTAAAAAAAAAGACCCCAGTTTTTTAATTTATCAAGAACAAGAAGCCTTCTAGGAAATCACAATCTCATCAGTGGAATGCTATAAGGACACAAGTTCAAAGTGCCAAACTGGCACTGAAATTCTACCAGTTAGACATGCTTATCACTGAGAATGTAACATAAGGCACTGGGAAAATTTTTAGTGAATGAAAAGAAATGTCAAAACAGAGGAAAGCAAACACCGCTTTTAAGATGATCTTAAGTTATTTAGACAAAAGCACAAAACTGGACAAAAGCCATTTTCCCAGACCAAACAGATTATCTTTATAGCTGGAGCTGTTGCTTAAGCCACAGAGAAAGTTTTAAGTAGGCATGTTTTGGATTCCATCCATTTTCATTCTTGATTGCTTCCAGCACTCACCAAACTCCTTTTACAAATTTTCTTTTCTACCAAGTATTGCCTTGATACAACCCAGCTCCCTCTATCATATCTTTTAAACCACTGTGTTCCAGCTGGTATAATGATTTCATCCTCACTGCATTGCACCACAGTCTTAATCTTATGTCTAGTTAAATTTAATGAATGCCGCCCAAACATTCTTTAAACAACATTTACAACAAGAAGATCAAAGTGCACTATAAAACTGGACAGTTGGTCCAAAACGAAAAGGGAGAATATTATGCAAATGCACTTTATAGACATTTCAAGCAATTCATCCTTAGGTATTTTTTGAATTATTCATCAGAAACAGACTAAATATTTTGCAGATTTAGACAAACTTATCTAGCCAAAAAAGAAGATATTAGAGAGCTAGAAACATATCTGGCACTGCCAAACACATGGGGAATAGTTCAGTGCCAAGAAGCCCCACATGCCACAGAGCTTCTCCTACAAACGTATCATCTGCCTGTAGAATCTCACACCATACTGGACTCCCAATTAAGCCCGCACACCTCAGGGCTATACTGCAGGCAGTGTTTCTACCCAGGAAAGACTACACTGCTCTTGGGCTCCAACTGGATGAGCATGTGAGGGGACAGTACTTGGGTGTTGCCTAGCAATTGCAGCATATCCACTCTTTCCTATACTTCCGGCATCTTGCTTAGCCTGCTCATCTGGCAATTTCAAGAACGAAAATCATCTTCTCCCTTTTGCTCTGAAGAATTTGTCTTTTGTACGGTAAATTATCCTGAGAGTCTTGAATAGACTTTGGCCACATAAGTACTGCTCTTGTCTGTGGCCATGAGGCAGATACCAAATAACACCCAGGCCAAAACAGAGCAAGAGCTAGGTGGGCCAATTGTCATGTGCTTACAGTGTTGAGGGGGCCTACTCAGAATTCCCTTGGGAGAGGCAAAGGGACCCCTTTGGTAAAGATTATTGAACGTGTGTGTGTGTGTGTGTGTGTGTGTGTGTGTGTGTGTGTGTGTGTGTTTGTTTGTTTTGAAATGGGACCTATATTTTCCACTTGACCTGGGCCTATTACCACCTTTGCACAGCCATGATAACACCAGCTATTACATGGCCAAAATGATCTATGTCATATGACCTCCATACCACCTAGATAATAAAGCTGTTTTGTAAGTCATCCAGGTGGGATATGCAGGTATGTGAAAGTGACACCCTGCAGGGTCTAATGAGGTAGCAATTTGTTATTGCACCAATACTACCCCATATTTCTGCCATCTTGGGGGGCTCATATAGCTGGATGCTAAGCTTACCATGCTCCTTCAAATGTGTCCTTACACACCAAGCTGCAAAAGATGATCTACATCCAGCAAGCACTCTAAGTTATGTCAGTGAATTTATGAACATAACTCTTTGGGCCCGAAAGAAAAGTACTTTTAAATATATATCTAGACTCATTTAATCTGTGTCATTTTGGGTGATTTCAGCAGGACC
The DNA here is from genome assembly GCF_964188305.1 of Podarcis bocagei. Taxonomy (NCBI): domain Eukaryota; kingdom Metazoa; phylum Chordata; class Lepidosauria; order Squamata; family Lacertidae; genus Podarcis; species Podarcis bocagei. Next base: position 29,742,031 of record NC_138134.1, read on the forward strand.
TTTGAGGCAAGTGACATGGCCTCTAAACTCTGACAGAAATTATCTGTAGTTAAGACTAATTTTTATCCCCACCTAGTTAAAGAAATGATTCAATACAATTTAAAATCAACTAGTGTTGCCAAGTGATTATTTGTATAATGTCACTGATTTGTAACATTTTGCTGCCGGCAGTCGTGATATGTGTGGTGAGTAAGTGGCTGTATTAAGATGCTAATATTTTTAAATAAAAAGTAAAGTGAAGAGAAAGTGAAGAGAAAATCTGTCTTCTGTAGAAACATATGTTCAGTAATCTGGAAATATTTTCCCCCAAAGGGAAAGCACACAGGCATGCTGAAGTAACTTTTTATGCTGGTCTGCTCACTTACCTCCTCCGATGAGTCGGTTGTGGAAAGATTGCGTAGATGCAAAGCTCAATTAGTGTAATTTATGTATCCTTGGATGTCAATCACTGCTGTTGAGAGGTGGGACTCGCAGGGACCCTGTGCATTAATTAAGAGCTCATCTCTGCAGAGTTCTCTTTCCACCTAAGGACGAAAAAGTAAGTTTTAATTAGATTCGAAAAGACAGCATGTCACAAGCAAAATAATAAAATTATTTAGCTGAAACTTCAATAAGGATGAGGAAGAAAACATTAACACAAATACCATGTTAATGCAATGAATCTCCTGCTCATATTCAAGTGCAATAGCTAAAGAAGTAGTTTCTTCATATGAAGTTAATTTTGCCTGAAAGCATTTGTGTCTAAGTTCTATAGTAGTACTCATGTTTTCACTGGCTAGCCTAGATGCCAGCTTTATTATTGGGCCCCTGCCTAATTATTGATGCTAAGCTGATGCTGATTGAGTGCAATTACACTGCTGTAGTTTGAGGGTATTTCTCTCTGATGGCCAGCTTTTTCTTTCAATGCTACCCTGAGGCTGAATATGCAATGGGCAAAACAATGCAAACTCAGCAAAGGGGAGTGAAGAGACTTGCACAACACATCCTTTTCATTGGCTGAGTGATGAACAAAATGTGCAATTGCTGGCTGGCCCTCAAAACTCTGGCACTCAAGAGAGGTTGGAAACTAGCTGGGCTCACCAGTGTCAGCTGCTTCAGAGACGCCTGTCTCTTCGAATGGCCTGTGTGAGGGCTATCAACTATTCTGCTTAGGACTCACATGGGAAATGATAGCTAAATAATTGATTATAACATTTATAAATTGAAGGAGGCAAAACAAATTTTAAAAGCTGGTCCAGACTCTAGAAAATAAACATGTCAGCTAATAGCTCATATGTAGCAAACAAGAGGGGTGGGGGGGGGAGAAATTAAAATGCATTTACATTTGGAAAGAGAGGAACAAATTCTTCAGTCACTGGCCAAAACAAAACTAAACCAGGGGCATTAAAAGACATTAAAAACAAGAAGAGCAGTAAGAGTAAAATTCAGGAATAATAATCTGGTAGTTAGAAGTAAAAGAAGATTTCAGCCCTGAAATATTACAGACAGCTGAGAACAGAAGCCAAAGTACACAGTGTACCCTTTACATGACATAATTAATAATAATTATAAAGGCAGTTGTTTCAGGGAGACATAGCACAATAGGAAGATGCGTCAGAATGTGGAATAGATTAACTAGCTGCCCTAAAATAACAGAATACAAGTTTTTCATTGCTATTGTATTTCACAGTCACACTAGTAAAAAGCAAGGACGTTTTGGGAAACATGGCCATTGTGTACATTATAAATTTACTACCTAAAGAGTGTACCAGATATATACCGAATAACAGCTGCAGAGCTGACAGAACAAATGCAGGTACTCTGTGACAACTCTTTCCACCCCAATAGTAAGGGTCAGGCTGAAAAGTTTGTCCATTCCCAACCTCACTCACAACCCCCACCTTTCCCCAAGTCAACTATGGAACAGATCTTTCTAAATACATTTTCAGAGATGTGAATGTTTTCTGGGGGGACACTTTTATATTATTTATTTATTTCATTAAAATTTATACACTGCTTGATTGTAAAAACCTCAAAGCGGTTAACAAAAGATAAAACAATAAAATCAAGAAAGATTTACGACCCTACTGTAAAACTTAAAAAAGTTAAAATACTAAAAGAAGATAAAAATTACCTCAACTTTCTAAATATCTGAGTACACTAGCCTAAACAGGAATGTTTTTAGCAGGTGCCAATATTTTTACATAGTTTCCTGATGGACTTAGTGCTCAAAATGTGTTTGGACTGAGATTTATACTTCTTGGATCAATGTACCAATCCACCTGCAGCTTCAGGATTTTTCTTGATCATCTTTTCCCTCAAACATACTTTCTACCAAATTACCTAGGACAAAAGGTAGGCAAATGAGACTATAATTTTCTGGCTCCCTCCTAGACATCTTTTTAAAAATGGGTGTTACAGGCCAAGGTTGGTGGTAAGTCTTGATATAACTTGTTCCAGGGGCATTTGAGTGGATGGATCGGAGTACAGAATCTGCTTGCCTCTCACAGCAGTTCCTCTGCCATTTCCACCAAAAGTGGTGGTAAAATTTAAATCCCTATTCAAGCATTCTTAAATTCTACATGCGGAAGAGCTGTAGACTGAATGTGCTAGTCCTGTCCCATACACCCTGGTATTCTAAGCTGAGCAATCTGAAGGGGGGTTGTAAGTATTTCTGGCTGGATGTACTTCCAGTCCTCCACATGGCCAGGAGCCATCACAGCACCAGGTTCCCAATCACAAACAGAACTGGAAGGTATGCTCAAGCCTTCCACTATCAGAATAACATCTTGGGCTCTTACCCTATTTCTTTTATCATCAATTTTCAAGTAATTGTAGACATAGCAAAAGTGTTCAGCGATAGGGATTGTGTTGGGGTCAATTTCACCACTTGGACCTATGAATGCAATTTACACAAGGAATCGAGACTACAACAGATCCTATGAGTCCACATGTAGACCTTTAAACTTTCCCTAGGAGTGGATAGCTCCCAGTTTCGGGGCTGGATGTGACCACCAGGCACGCACGCAAGAGTGTGGTGATACACACTGGCATGTAGCTCCTTGGGCTAAGAGTGAATGTGGGCCAAGAGTGAGTTAGCTAAGAGTACATATGACCCTTATATGTACTAAAAAACACACACAAAAACACCTTAACACTTTTCTGTGTTACATTGAATAGTTACTAGATGTCTGAAGCAGAAAGCTGCAGAGACGAGAGTTGCAGTCCCTATTGAAGGAAAATTTATACTTTGCGTTGGAAATAAGGGATATATGGTAGCTTACTGAGCTAGAAATGAACTGATTTGTTTCCCAAGCCATACAAGGAGCTTTGAAACAAGGAATATCAGATTTCTACTTGGCAGCAATGGCTGTTACCATATTCTAGGGGTGGCCAACTCCCAAGAGACTGCGATCTACTCACAGAGTTAAAAACTGGCAATGATCTACCCCCTTTGGGGGGGTTCAGGTCAAAGTTGTTGAGTTTTTTCAGGGAGGAAGTAAAATGTTGAGCTTTCTTTTAGGGGAGCCACAGTTGTTCAGCTTCTTTGGAGGGAGCCAATGATCTACCAGTGATCTACCGCAGAAGTCCAGTGATCTACGGGTAGATCACGATCTACCTGTTGGACAAGCCTGCATTCTTTTCAATGCTTTAGAATGGAAAGGCTCAGAACACGAACTTATAGGTTTTATTGCCCCAAACCCATTCTAAACTGGATACAGTTGGCTTTGTGGATCTTCAGGGATGGTTCAGAATGAGCTTTCCTAGTATCATCTATCCCTCCCTGCCTCCATTTGCACAGGCATTACTTCCATGTATATAGCTTGGATATCTGCATGAAGTTTAATAGAGACATATGTGTCTAAGATGCCTCTGAATACTAGGGGATCTGTGTTTCACTGTTGAGTCTTGGGTATGGAGCTTTTAAGCGTGGAACTGCACCTGGAAAGAGAGGGGCAAACAGTAAGTATGGATAAGCCCTGACACACCCACAGTTTGTTAGCATCCAGCACCTGGTTCCCTATTGCAGTTCCGTGTTGTGTTAAAATTAATAAATGTGGTCCAGTTCATCCAACCTTTGTGTCTAGCATCCTTATTTCTATGTGAGGTCACAGAAAGGATGTGGCTATTGGGAATCAGTATCCCAGGTAAGTGAGATAGGAAATGGCACACTGCTTTTAGCTCAGTAGCAGTTTATAATCATAATTCTGGATAAGACCAAATGTCCTGGTAAGGAAAGTATCTTAATGTTAGTACATGTCCAGAGTGCTTCAGCTCTCTGGAAATAAAGGCACAAATTAAATGCAGTTTTTCACAACTGATCTAGTCCTGATCTACTCACAATTACCAACAAAGAACAAAACCTTGTTTACAGCTATAGCTTGATTTGTTCATGATAATCATGCACTGATTAACACATTTGAATACAGGGGGTTATAGTACAGTTTGAGAAAGCTCTAAATCTCAAAGACTTAAGAGGGCTTCAGATGGTTTCATCCCAGGAGTGGTCACATTCAAAACAGAGAGTGCTTCTGAATAATTAAGGCCAACTGGGGAGAAAAGTCAACCACAGGAGCAGCCTTTCGGAGCCAAATGGAGTTTCTGTAACCTGAAAGATTTAGTAATCCACAGCCTTGTTGTTCCTTACATAGGCAAACAATGTGGTGGAAACATCCAATGATCCTGGTACACAGCAACCAAATGTTTGGAGATCTATGCCTTACTTCCACACTATTTCTTGACTGCAACAAACTGAGTGACACATACCACCACTGGAAACAAAATGGTGCAGGGAAAAACAGAAGGGTAGCTCTCTCTAAAATGTTTTTGTGTACCCAATATCCCTTTCTCTAGCGCCTGTGATTTTCTTTACACACAGACACGGTAGGTGGTTTTTATTTCAACGTGGAAAGGTGTGCCAGTGGTTTGTCATTTTAACTTATATTGAGAACCTTGTTATCTGCAGCTTCCTGCTAGTAATATTTAGCACAATTCATGTCAGTTGTATCCCTTGATTAAGAGTATGACAAGAATGAGAAACACATCAACCTGCAGAACCGACAGAAAATCTTTGTTCTTCTAAACAAAGATATGAATTTTATAACCATTTAAACTGCTGTCATTCCACAGGGGACAATGTCAAAGTCGGAACCAAGTTACGAATTACACATTAGCAGCAGGTTGCCTTTTCAGCCCTTCCCTTCATGTTTCCCTCTGAACCCACACTCTGAGTTTTGGCTTTGGAAGCAAGCCAGAAAAACAGAGCTAACTTAAACAATAAAATCTCGATGATCTACTGAACTGTAACTGAGATTTGCGACCTGCTTTGAGGCGAATCAAATCCAGCAACAAAACTCCTTACACACGGCTATCAGCAAGTGCCTGGCAGAATGTCAACACAGTGGTACTAAATATTCTAAATGACTCATGCTGGGAACCATTGGACATCATGTGCTGCCATGAAATAATTATAAGAAGTAGATGGATTCATCTCAATGTACTTTTGTCACATGAAAGAAATATGCCTACTAGCCTGATATGTGTCTTGACCACAGAAAATCCTTGTGTGGTACAATAGATATTGTAAATCCTTTCATACAAAAATAAGGAACATTGAGAGATTTGATAAAGCAATGGTTGCCATTCAGAAGTATTTGAATACATGAATGAAACATTTTTGGGGGATGATTACTGCCATTCTCTTCTCATTATATCATTTTACTAGGAATTCTCCTTCTCAGTTTTTTATTGGAGATCACAGTATTCTATTCATTCCTATCTTCCTGAAACTCACTAGTGTAGCCTGACACACCTTTAGGAAACATTGCTTTTAATGACATTTAGAAAGAAATGCCACAGTGTGCTGCACTTTTTCATGCAAGACATTTCCACCCTTGGTACTGTGATGGCTTGCCCTGCTCATACATGATTGACTTGGGGCAGTAATGAGCAGTCTGAGCTGAGGCAAAAGTGGAGATGCAGTGGGAGGAACAAAGTGAAGGCATTTGTGCAAACCTCTCTTTATTGCTCAGTGGTGAGCAAACTGGACCTAAAAGTACTTTAAAAGAGCAGGAAGTAGTCCTTTCCTCGCTAAGATGGTGGCGGCCGGGACTCTTTACACCTACCCCGAGAACTGGTGGGCATTCAAAGCCCTCATAGCTGCCCAGTACAGTGGCGCCAAGATCAAGGTCCTCTCCACCCCACCACAATTCCACTTTGGGCAGACCAACAAGACTCCGGAGTTCCTGAAAGGTTCCAGCCTTTGAAGGGGACGATGGATTCTGCATGTTTGAGAGCAATGCCATTGCACACTACGTCAGTAATGAGGAGCTGCGAGGACTCACCAAGTAGGCAGCTGCCCAGGTCATCCAGTGGGTGAGCGTTGTGGACAGCGACATTGTTCCTCCTGCCAGCACGTGGGGTCTTCCCCACACTGCGCATCATGCATTACAACAAACAGACTACAGAGTATGCCAAGGAGGAAGTGAAGTGGATTCTGGCCCTCCTCGGTGCCCATTTGAAGACCAGGACATTCCTGGTGGGGGAATGCATCACACTGGCTGGCATCACAATTGTCTGCATACTTATCTGGCTTTATAAGCAGGTTTTGGAGCCATCCTTCCACCAGCCGTACGAAAACGTCAACCGCTGGTTTGCGACCTGCATAAACCACCCTCAGTTCAAGGCTATCTTGGGAGAGGTGAAGCTGTGCGAGAAGATGGCACAGTTTGATGCCAAGAAGTTTGCTGAGAACTTGGCACCAACAACACCAGGTGCATCTCTGGCATCTGGGTCTTCCGTGGGCAGGAGCTAACCTTTCTGCTGAGCCCCGACTGGCAGGTGGATTACGAATCATACACTTGGCGGAAGCTGGACCTGGAGAGCAAGGAGTGCAAGATGATGGTGAAGGAGTATTTCCTGTGGGAGGGTGAGTTTAAGCACGCTGGCAAAGCCTTCAACCAGGGAAAGATCTTCAAGTGATGCGGCCAGAGAGCTGGCGAGGGGGGCGGGACTGTTCCCAAAACCATGGACCTAAGGAAGGGCGTTGTAGTCTCCAAAGGAGCGGTGAGAGCTCCTGCCACCATTAGAAACAACTCAGCAGGGAGAGATGTCATGACATTCAAAGATGTGAATTTAAAAACCTGAGTGTGCTAGTAAAAAAAAAAAGAGAGAGAGCAGGAAGTATCTTCTGACTTGCTCTGGCCTATCAAGGTCACTTCCATAGGTGGTGAGATTTGTCCCCTGAATTTCTGTCCTTGGTCTGAACTAGACATCTCAGTCCCTCCTATATATCCCTATGGGAAAATCCTGGCAACTAGCCTTGGGCATAAATTTACATCTTTGCCCTGCTCTTTTGACACTTGAGAGGTATATTTCAGAACCCACCCTATTCTTGTGGTTGTAAATTGCTTTGAACAGTTTTAAATATTCTATTTTGAAACTGCTGTTACGTGCCCTGTGACCTTACAGTGAAAGGTGGGTAAGAGATTGAATTAATAATTATAATGATAATAATATTGCTTTATGATGTCTGAGATGTTAAAGCTGATTCACATAACTAATTGGGTGTTTGAAGAGTTGCCATGTTGCACTTAATATCCATCTGATAATCAAATATAAAGCGCTCTCACTGTAATACATTGAGTGGTATCTAAGTCATAGAGTAGGTTCATTTATTTCAATGGGTCTACTCAGAGTATAACTAACATTGGCTACTGTTGAATCACTATCCATGTATCTGGGGGGAAATGCTGAAAATCTGAAATACAGCAAACATATCCTATTTCTGAACAAGACACTAATGGCTTCTATAGACTTGACAGCAACATACACAGAGAATGAGAGAAAATATAGTTAGCTGGCTTGTGTACAGGTGAAAATTATGCTGCATATTACATGTGGAAATGTCTTATGGACAACAATTCTGGGATAAACAAAGACAGCTCCTGAATTTATCAGTACTGAAACTACTTTGTATATGATTCTTTGGCAATCAAGACTACCCACATGGTGGCTGGAAATCATTAATCAGGCGACCGAAGCTCAGTGTTTTGTGCTTGTCAGACAACAACCGCTGCTGACTCTAATGAACAAAGAAAGAGGATGCTCACTTTAAAATAAGGATGCACCTGTATGTGATAACTTCAGCTTCAGCATTTTGCTATCCCAGACTCCCCAATTATCCTTTCCATTTGTCACACATTCCTCACCTATCCCACTTTTATATTGTAACTTAATTTGTTTTGGTTGTGCAGACATTCTAACTCCTGATTAGAAAAAGAAAGGCAAAATAATAACTCCGTGGAACAATATTGCCTTACCTGCATGATTAAGAAAAAAATAGATTTTATATAGTTAACTCTATAGAGTCCAGTTCAGTGTCAAGTCTGAGTGCTCTTTCCTCATCCTTCCACTCCTTCCATTACTTGTCATATCCAATGCAAAGTTCCCAGCTTGAATTAAGCCATAGTTCCCTGTTGTGACTGTTTCTCCCACTGCCACATGTCAAACTTCACCTGACAACAGGGCTAGTGCTACAATGAGACAAAGGAGTAGCAAATTGGTGCCCTCCTTAAGCCCAGATCTCATTATCACTGCTGGGAAAGTAAACTAGGAAAAAGGAGATCACTGTGGGAAGGCTATCCCTTCCGGGAAGAGTTGAAGCTAGTGAACCTGTTGCTAGTAAGGAACTCTGTACCTGGGCCTCTAGAACCAATGCTTGTCTCAGAAGTATTTCCAAGCTATGAAGATGCTCTTTCAAGAGGAGCACAACCATCATCCACCTGTGCCATGTCCTTTTCAGTGTATGCAGTGTTCTAGGAAAAGATTCATGGATTTCACACCTCACAAGTCATCTCTGCAAATTCAGAATGAATACGGGTGTTACTTGGGCCAGGACTCTTTTCTATATAACATTCATGTTAACCTCAAAAAGAAAAAACCAACCCTGCTTTACACAGACATTAAGAAATTCAGAACTATGGAAATATAAAAATAGGGGAACGACTAAGAAATTGAAGGAAGGTCATATGTGTGCTTTAAACAAGGAACAAAGTGTTAGATTCCAAGCATAACAAGCCAGTTACAAACACATATCTCATCATAGGCTACTATCCAGTGAGACTTAACATTTTCCAATTTCTAACTTCAACACTTTCATTAAACTAGTACCAAATACCAGAGAAGGTTAGTGCCCCTCCCTTTTCACCCAGACATAGCAATGGTAACCGTGGAGTCCAGTTTGAGAGGGCTGGCAGGAAGCACAGTGAGCAGAAAAATGGATAGTGCAAAGGGTAGATACCCTGCAGCTGTGTACCTCACCTCTATACATGGTTTTGCTTGTCTATCCCATGGCAACTCATTTGTCTGAGTGTGGCATGAAAAAAGCTGTTGACAACTGTTGTGAAATGGCCTATCCAAGGCACAGATCAGGGTACAGAGCACAAAGGAAGCAAATTACCACTCAGTAGGCAGGTTCCCGCACATAACCTGGCTGCTGGCCAAGTCTCCTTTTATTAGTATAAGGGTCAGATTTATTTCAGATGTACAGTGAGGCATCTAGTAGGGAAAAAATAGCCTTTAAGATGTGGGCTGCTGGCTCAAGCAGAAAGGGATACAATGCAGGTGCCATAAACTCATAAACTTTTTTTTTTTGGACAATGAACAATAGAGATAGGAATAAGAAGAATAAGGGATACTGGTACAAATGTTAAGGAAGTACATTAATGAATACTTACTATACATCAATATAAATCTACAAGGAAATTATTTCACAAATTGTAAGGAAAAGCCTTGGAAATCTCAGAATCAAGTAGAGGGGAAGCATGGTGTACTGACTAGAATGTTAGACTAAGATTAGAAAGACCTATATAGTGGTACCTCCGGTTACGAACTTAATTGTTCTGGAGGTTCTTTCTTAACCTGAAACCGTTCTTAACACGAGGCGCGCTTTCGCTAATGGGGCCTCCCACTACCACTGCGCCGCCGGTGCGTGACATCCGCTCACATCCTGGAGCAAAGTTTGCTACCAGAAGCATCTACTTCCGGGTTAGCGGAGCTCGTTGCCCAAACCGTTTGTAAGGAGGACGGTATGTAACCCGAGGTTCCACTGTATTGGAATTTCCACTCAGCCAGGAAGCTCACTGGAGGACCTTAGACAAGTCTATCTGAACAGGCTACCTCATAGAGTTGTTGTGAATATGAAATAGAGGTAACTATATATATGCCAACTTGATCACCTCAGAAGAAGGAAAGAAGGAAGACACTCAAAGACTAATAAATGTATCATTTTCAAGTAGTAAATAAATAATAAGGGTCAATTGGTTTGGTACTGTTCATCCTCTACACACAAATGACCTAGATGAAGTAGATTCACAAAATTTGCAAATGATACAAAGCTGAAAGTAATTACTAACAAATTTGAAAATAGCCTAGAAATCCAACAAGATCCTGACAGATTTGAAAACCAAGTTGGGAACTTCAAATATAAGAAGGACAAATGTCTAATCTACATTTACATTTAGAAGTACAGCTTCAAACAGGTGGAAAAGCAATATAAAATATTTATATAAATAAGCAGAATCTAACAAGACATAAAGAGGGACTTAATGCATGACTTGTTCTATTTCATTCAGAAGCCATAAGAAAATACAACTTTGGAGAACTGCCCAGGACTAAGGTATTAAATCACTCTGAATTAAGACAAGTATTTAACTATATCCATTGGAATGATTAAAAGAAGAAGAAACTGCTTTGAAGACTGCATTTCTTTCAAGTCAGTATTTGGGACTGTTCTGGGTGTAATGTATTCTCCTTAAATAATTTAAAGATTATTGTCACTTAATGACAGGGGAGGTCCCTCTTATGGGCAAAGTGGGGCATAACCCTGCCAGGTTTCTGACCCCCCACAATCCAAATCTCCAAAGCCAAGGCTTAGTCTTTTTCTCCAGCCTCTTTCTTTCCCAGAAAGTAAAACAGGGAAAGCCCTTTGTTTTTATTGTAAAACTATGCAAAAGTCTCCTTTTACCTGTTAACTATGGATCTAAGGTAGGACCTGGCCCAATGGTTTTAATTTACAAGAAAGGAGATTCCAACTAAACATCAGAAAGAACTTTCTGACGGCAAGAGCTGTTTGGCAATGGAATGAACTCCCCTGAAAGGTGGTGGACTCTCCTTCATTCGAGGGTTTTAAGCAGATGTGGGATAGTCATCTGTCATGGATACTTTAGGTGAGATTCTTGCATTGCAGGGGATTGGACTAGATGATCCTTGGGACCCTTCCAACTCTACAATTTAATCTGTCATCACCCAAACTGAAGAACTGACCCAGGAATGTATAGGCAATGAAGCAAGTTGCAATGGATACTCCCAGAATCCTAGCAGAGTTCCTACCAGTGACCAGGGCTCAGATTACTGGCTCCAGAATTCCTAACTGGAAACTGATGATAAACTTACTATTTTTCCAACAGATTCTAGGGTTGATTGCCCCAGTCCTTTGCAGAAAAAGACACTCCAACAGACTCTGGGAGAACCTGTCTCCACTACAGTGGTACTTTGGTTCTCGAATGGCTTAGTTGTCTAACAAATCGGCTCCCGAATGCTGCAAACCCAGAAGTAAGTGTTCCAGTTTGCGAACGTTTTTTGGAAGCCAAACGTCCGATGCGGCATCTGATTGAGTGCAGGAAGCTCCTGCAGCCAATCGGAAGCTGCACCTTGATTTTCAAATGGTTTCAGGAGCCGAACGGGCTCCCAGAATGGATTAAGTTCGAGAATCAAGGTACCACTGTACTGCCATATCCTGAAGTGAATCACAACTTGGATTTGTGGGGTTTTTTTATCTGCTGACAACAGATACTTTGTTTCAACCCCTTTCGCAAAATTTCAAAATGCTTTTGCAAGTATTCAGAGCGCAATCCTGCATATATTATGGAACAATCTCCATGAAATTCAGTGGGGTTTATTTCTGAGTAATGTATTTCTGAGTTTTTTTGGCATGAACCTACAATTGTGAAAGCAAGGGTCCCTTCTGAACCAAGGTAAGATACTTAAATGCTAAGTGTTAACAAAATTGCGACTTTTACGATTCCACTGTGTCTTTGCAGAGGAGGATAGGGACAGAACCGGAACATGCAGGGCCACATCTGTTTCTCCCAGCAGAGTAGCAACTGTAGCAGCAGAAACCCCTTTGGAACAAGGGAAATACACTTTAGGTGCTAAATACTTCTACAACTGTATCCCTTAAGTACCCACTGTTACTTTTTCAAGGGAAAAGGATGGAGACCTCCTTGCAGCCACACCAAGTCTAGGGTCCACCAGCCTCTACTGCTTAATGAAAGACAATGGATCTAGAATCAAAGGTTTCATTGATATTGTTAGGCTCTCTAAGTTATGCCTATTCTATTTGTTGTTGTTAATTTTATTTCATTGAAATGTTTTTTACGAACATTTGATGAGCTTTAACTGGACTATTTCAACAAAGTATGCAAAGAGAAAAAGAACAAATAAAAAGTTGCCTTTTATTCTAAAGAAAAAAGAAAATGTAGATGAAAGATACATAACCAATGCAATTATTTTGCTTAGAAACCCAAACCATACCTCTGTAGTAAGTGTAGATTTCCCCAAGGTGTTAATATCTCTTATTGTTTCATTCTGTTTGTTAATTGTTCTTTTAGGAGCCATTAAATTGTAGTTGTTAAGAGTACCAACTGTTCATTAACCAAAGAAACGACTCTGGACTTCTTCCTAGTTGAAAATATGTATAATGCTGCCAAGTCTGAATGTTTTCGCTAAAATCAATGCAACATAAATTTCTATATTATTTTCTGGCCAATTGTATTTTTAGAGGCTTACAGCACAGTAGATCACAGAAACTGCATCTCCAGAACTTTGTGTGAAACATGAGTTTTCATCAAATCTATACCCTGCACCTTCATTCTTACTGAACTTTGCATAGTGCTGTATCCTGTTTCCATTGGCTTATTAGTACTACATGTGCTGCATCTAGCACATGGACATTCATGAATAGCTCAATCTTAAGGCATAGGATCCAGGTAACAAATAAAAGCTTTCCTGTAGCTCCATTGTTCCTTGCCTTCAGTACCTTCACAGAGTACTGTTTCTTAAATTTACCCCTGTTTGGATGAACTTGTGTACTGCCCACCATGTTCCACCCAAGAGCATTAATTTCATGCAACTTCTAAACACTTCTAATATTTCATGACGCAAGACTCTAATTCACTGAAGCTAGCTTCCTGTTAATGTTTCCAACATACACATCAAGCCTTCTGAAGAATGGTTGAGGGAGTTGAGTATGTTTAGCCTGGAAAAGAGAAGACCAATAGGAGATATGATAGCCACCTTCAAATATCTAAAGGTCTGTCACATGGAAGATGGAGCAAGCTTGTTTTCTCCTATTTCAGAGTGTAGGCTTCAGGTTACAAGAAAAGGGACTCTGACTAAACATCAGGAAGAACTTATTGATGGTAAGAGCTGTTTGACAGAAGAATGAGCTACCTCGGGAGGTGGTGGACTCTCCTTCACTGAAGGTTTTTTAAAGCAGAGGTTGGATGGTCATCTGTCCTGGATGATTTAGTTGAGATTCCTGCATTGCACCTTGGGGTCCCTTCCAACCCCGTAATTCTGATTCTATTACACCCTTTTTGTTTGTCTGCAGATGCAGCAAAACTACAACCAAGCCCAGACTCTGCCACTGATAGAAATATAACGTTGGATCTTTATCCTCAGCTTTCTATGCCAAACAACAACTTTTTCAAGACTGATATATAAGGTAGCTGTTCTGAAATCACAATAATCCATTTTGATTTTTCTCATACACACTGTTAAAATGATTTACTAATAAAATGGTTATTTACTGAAGTGTGCCTTGGCATCTTTTAAGTGGTAAGAACATTGATATGTGAATTTGAACAGTTTGGTATCAATGGGTTACTAACATTTTATGGTTCTTTACAGGAATGTAACTCAATGAACTATCTATATTTTTCATAGCCTAATTTGAAAGAGCGTGCAAAAAAGAACTGTGCAATCATTACACAGTAATAGTTGAAATTCCTCTTCTCTAAACAATATATACCAACATTATGACAAATCTTTTATTTTCTCTTTTAAGGACATGTCAGAATCAATAGGGTTTCTTTGGGGAGGGGGTGGATTTACAAGCTCAATTCTTTTTGATCAGATAGATAAAAGGAAAACAGGTTATCAGTCTTTAAATCTTTTAAGCTATTGAAACAGAGCATGAATAGTTTTTACAGTTGGAGAAGACTGAATCTTCTCAATTTGGCACCTCAGTTCTGAATCAGAGACTACCACAGCTCTGAGTCATGTCTGGGGATCATATAGCTGTGATCACTGTTGCAAATTAGCAATGTGACCAGAAAATATGTATTCTGAGGTCAAGGCTACTTCTTTTCATGTAGCTTTCACACTATTTCCTTCTCTGGCTTCTGTAACAAACTATCTGGAACAGATTAAGTAGGGACACCCACTAGTTTTGATCACTTGGCATCAAAACTTACAGCTGTTTCTCACATAAATTAATATTTATCTTCAAGGAATTCCCCTCTGGTTAAAAACTGGCCTTTTGTCATAAAGTTTTGAATAGGAAGGAATATTGCACTGTTTCCCCAATGGTTATGAAATGTATATTTAACCCAGGTAATGTCTGTCAATCCAAACAAAAAGAGAGATCTACAGTTTGCAAATCATTCATATTGTAATAGAAAAAAATAAGTAAAAACCACATTCTAAATTCCACTTGGCTTCACTTGTAAAGATACTTCACTGACGTCTGTTCCACTGAAGTGAAAGATGCTTGCATCTGCCAAGAACTTGGAGCAGTGGGCTGCCCCTTGCCAATATCATGCATCAAAAAAGTTCATTCTGACATGGTTGATTGCTATTTTAAAATAAATCAGTTCAACTATTCAGTTACTAGCTAGTGATCTACTCTTGGGGGCAAAGAGCCCCAAAGCCTGGCATAATTGGGTCCATTCCAAGATTCTGACTAATCCTATTTAACTGCAACACATGAGTTAAGAGGTGTTCCCACTTCCCTGTACAGTGGTACCTCTACTTACGGACGCAATCCATTCCAGAGCGCCGTTCGTACCCTGAAAAGTCCATAAGTAGAGCGCCACCTCTGTGCGTGCGCGTGGCGCAATAGAGTGCTCCTGTACATGCACGAAGAACGCTTCTGCACGTGCGGCGAAACACGGAAGTATACACTTCCGGGTTTGCCACGTTCGCAACCTGAAAATCCACAACATGAACCTAATGCAACTAGAGATATGACTGTACAACTAGTGTTACTCAGGATACTTTCATGCTATTTAGGATGGCATGTTATGGAGGAACAGTGGTAAGCTTCTCAATTAAATTACCATTATTTGTTAGAGCAGGCATAGGCAAACGCGGCCCTCCAGATGTTTTGGGACTACAACTCCCATCATCCCTGACCACTGGTCCTGTTAGCCAGGGATGATGGGAGTTGTAGTCCCAAAACATCTGGAGGGCCGAGTTTGCCTATGCCTGTGTTAGAGAAATCAGAGTCATTCAATAGACTAGACCCTAAACAAGTGATGAACATAGCTTATGCTGGCCTCTACTAACAGGGCAGGGGAGCTTTACACCATGGGTTGACAAAGGCACCACAAAGTGAATACCTGGCATAGAAGGAATCTGCTATATGATTGCTAGCTTTTGATCCACCTAATGAAAAAAAAAAGGCATATAACTGATCTTTTATTACAGGTAATCTGAGCTCAACACCATTTCCTAGGGAAAATCTACAGCAATAAGCAAAACAAATAAGCTAAAGGAATTAAGTTTGTGTCATGTATGTTTAAATAAATGAATAATACATATAAAATACAAACCACATAAATCAGAACTTCTAACAATGCAATTGTGCTGAACCTGGACCAAAGAATACCGATGGTGGCTAGGTCATCCCTACACCATACATTTATGGCACTCTTAAAACATTTGAACAGTCATGGAGAACTGGGAATTATAGTTTGTAAAAGGTCCTGGAAATTCTAGCTTTTTGAGGTCAGCACCCTTCACAAACTACAGTTTCCAGGATTCTTCAGTGGAAGTAATAACTCCTGAAAGTGGTGTAAGAGTGCTTCAGATATGTGGTGCAAATAGTATTAGACTGGTGTAGCTATAACAGTAGTAAAAAGTCTGATTTAATGTGCAGCAACCACATTAATCTAAGCACACATTTGAATAAAACAATTATATTATGACTATTACTACTTTATTGTGTCTTAATTATATGGTGCTTCCTATATCAACAATATTTTACAAAACATAAGGTTTTCTCAGTTTAAAACTGAAAATCAAATTGTGCAATTCTCTTTCTCAAAATTCTTCACAATAAAATCTAATTAGAGAACAAGTTGCCATTACAACTGTACTGTTAAAAAAGACACTGAAAGAACTTAGGCTGCAATTCCTATACCCACTTTCCTTGGAGTAGGCCAACGTGTCCCCTCAGTGGGACATACTGAGTGCATATTTATAGGATTGTGAGGTCACTACTTCTTTTCAAAATGAAACACTAGAGAATTTCACAATGTTTCTGAAAGTTGGTGATTTTGACCCTGGAATTCCAAGGAAGAGGGGGGTAAGTCTTGGCTAACTAACATAATATGACCACCAACATGTTACCTCTCAGAATCTGCAAGGCTTAGTAACTTGGGACTTTTGGAATGCTCTGAATCAGTTAAAAATTCATGCTCTGAAGGAGATGGAGTTTTGGTCACAAGACCCATGGGGTTACCACCATGCCCATGATAACAGGGTGTGAACACACAAGCTTATATTCTGTGAGAACATGAGCTGTGTGAACAGCACCATCTGGTGAGAGAACAATACTAATACACAAAATGAATTTTCATTAGTACTGTGATCATTTCCATCTGATTCAAGTTTTGTACCAAATCAATGCAATAATAATACTGAGAACTTTAAATAAAGGAGCAGTTGAAAAATTGATAAAATAACCTCTTTGCTAATACTGTTCTTTAATCCATAAGCCATTACTACACCAAACACCAAAGAGGATTCACAGAGAACACTGGAATCTAGTCTTTAATAATGCCATCACAGATAGTCTCTTTTTTCTTCTAAGCAACTGTTCAAACTACAAATGTAGGATCTTTTTACATTGCATAAAACTTAAGTAAAAACATGCATCAACAACCTTCAAAACAAGTGAAATATTGACCAAATTGCGAAGCTACTCAAACATTAACAAGCCCTGTGTGTACCAATTTGACATGCTCTCAGCATTACTTTGTATAATTCAGCTACAAATGCTAAATGTTATCACCAATACATTTTTCTGTGCTGAAGAATAAAAGGCTTAGTGATTTATTTTACAGCTTGTAATGAATTAGCAAGCAGGAGAGTAAATAATGCAAGCTGAAAAGTTAGTAACTGGCGATGACATTAATGACACTCCTGCATGTTCTGGCTCATTTCAACTGCTTTTCTTAAATTAGCAAAATAGTTTTAGAGGCAGGCAAAGGTTATGAGAAAAAATATAGTTATTATTTAAGGCTTGTGCATCCATTTTTACCACATCAGTAAGCTGCTTTCTTCAAATGGAACTGGGCATTTTACATGTATGTCCAGATGCAAGTAGGACAGAACTCCTTTCCCGTTCTTTGTTGGAATAAGTAGTTCTGCTAAAGTAAACATTTTATCCTTGCTATTAAAATTAAAGGAGGTCTGTTCTCTCTGTTTGGTCATCCTATCAATCCTCCCACTGTACAGGTATTTTTTTTTTTAAAAAATCACATTAATTACATGAAAGCAATCAATGCAACTAAAATAACAATTAAATAGCCACTACAGAACCATTTCCCCAAGCAGGAGTTTGTTTATTAAAATACAGTGGTACCTCGGGTTACAGACGCTTCAGGTTACAGACTCTGCTAACCCAGAAATATTACCTCGGGTTAAGAACTTTGCTTCAGGATCAGAACAGAAATCGTGCAGTGGCGGCACAGCGGCAGCAGGAGGCCCCATTAGCTAAAGTGGGACCTCAGGTTAAGAACAGTTTTAGGTTAAGAACAGACCTCCACAACGAATTAAGTTCTTAACCCGAGGTACCACTGTATTTATATACTGTCTGTTATACAGGCATTTCAAAGCTGTGTACAACAATTTCAAAATACAGTACAAATGCAAAAAAAAATCCATGTTAACCCAGTAAAACAAACCCCACAAAACCCCAGTAAAACAATGATCAGGCAGACAGTTAAACATATGCTTAAAATCCCCAAACAGCTTGCATCAGTAGCCAGCAAAATATAGTATAAACAAGTAATATTTCAATCTGCGCTAGAATTGCATTACTGGTGTGCATGCCTCATTTTTAGAGAGAGACCATTGATTGGTGACTCCTGGTGCAGGGGCAACAATGTTCACAGCACTTTCCCATTATGGGATGGCTCACTCTACTTACCCCTGGGGCAGGGTTTATGCAGGATAGGTAGGCATAAGAAGAAACAGTAATATCTTACAGCAAATTGCTTTGAGCTACATAAATATTGTAAAGAAATGAAAATTCTGGAAATTCTGAATATTCTGATGAATGTCCCTGTCATCCTGGGAAATATTTAGTCCTACTTGCATGACCTCTTTAGTAAGGTTTCTGCTTTCAGCAACTCACTTATTCCTGCCTTGCCTGTTCTGAACCTTATTTAGAGAGTGCATGAAGCTATCAGCCTGGAACTAAAATTCACTAGTTTTCTTAAGACTTTACAGATAGCCTTATTAAGATTTTACCAGTCAATTTTTATATTAGCAGAGCCAACATAAATAATGAGCTTTCTAATGAAATAATGAGCCTCCTTACCATCATTTATTTAAGCCCTCTCTTACATGTGGATATGAAAGAATGCTTGAATTAACTGTGCTCCTCTTCCTGCACCCAACAAATGGTTGGTTTGTGGGGAGAAGCAATGATTTTGTTCTCAATTTTTTCCACCAGAATAAAAATCCCTCGTAAAGCAGACATCTTTTCACAAGATCAACAATGCCGGTATTCAGCTATTGCTAATGAACCTTTTCCTTTTCCTTTTTTTTATTTTAGAGGAACTAAAGATTACCATTCACTGGGACAGATTCTACCCTGTAACACTAAATAAGGTAGCACCGCTCTGGTCTTTTTTAATTATTAAAGGTCTTTTAAGTTAAACTGAAAAGACTACACAGGTATTCAGTGAAGATAGCTACAAGATGGAAAGGTACAAAAATCAAAGACTTGCCTGCAGGCACCAAGGGCCCTTGTTACAGCAGCTCTTTTTTCTCTCACAATTAGAATACTTGCCTGAGCTTGATAAGATTTCAGTGCATTTGGCATTTATTTTTATTTCATATTTATATCCCGTGACGGGGCGTCACTATTCAAGTGGAATGCGCACGGCTAATTTGCTGACATCCTAACAGGAACACATTGCTTGATGTCCCTTGTGATAAACTGTAATGCATTAGAATTCTTCACCTTGTATGAGGTTATAATTGTTACAATGAGAAAGGACATTGCTCATATTGTTATATGAGCAGAGGAGTTTACTCCTCTGGAGCATGCTCTGAGGGAGATAGGATATTTCAAGTGGAGACGGGAGAAAAGTGAGTGCAGAAGTTAAAGGAACTGGAGAATTTATTTTATTAAAATACAAATGCAGGACTATGACCTTCTGTGGAACACTATTCCAGCGTGTAATAAAACAGGCTTATTTTTATGCCACATGCAGCACTTACTTGCTAAAGAATATTCAGTATTGTCCTATTCCTGATATAATTATAGGAAACTTCTTTTTTTAAAAAAAAAAAAGGCAAAAGAACTATATAGCATTTTAAGGGCCAAATGATACATTTCTGGGTTATAGTGTCTTTCCTTGTGGCAACTCTTTGTATCTTGTGCAACCTGGTGCACACCATTGTTATAAATTTCTTAGTGGCGTAAGGAACCCACCCCCGCACTCATAACTTCAGTGGAAGGAAACACTGTCAACAATCTTGTCTATGTCAAAGCAGAGGGACAAATTCTGCTGCTTCTTAAATTTGGCCAACAGTTTTTATACTTTTAAGACTAGTATGTGCAGCATGTGCTGCACACCCTCACCATACTGCAGTTGCCACTGGCACAAGGTATGAAGGACCCACAACCTCCGTTTTGTAGGTACTACTCTGGAGGGCTTCTACTGCAATTTTGATTGTGGTCCCCAAACCAGAAACTTCAAAATGTCCTATACAGAGGCACTTCAGAATTATAGAGTACTGTAGTAATCTCAGATGTCTACACCTTTTTTTTTTTAATGATGTGAAACATTAATACATGGAGTCACTAAGGAGCCTGCCAGATATGAAGGATGAAAGCGTGGTTGCCAACTGCCAGCAAATTTTACTTACAGGGAGAAAGTGTGTGTGTGTGTGTGTGTGTGTGTGTGTGTGTGTGTGTTTAAAAGAGCTGCTATCTATGAAATAAGTAAATTGAGCTGACTGTCAGCACAAAATGTAGTCTTAACCTGCCATCTGTGAGAATTGCTAGAGGTGATTTTATCTGACCTTTGAAACAAATTGCCCACACAAAATGGAACATGCAAATGTATGTAAGAAAAACTAACAATGAAACTATACCTGGCATAATATATAAAAAATAAAATAAAATAAATTGTCCAGTAGCACCTTAGAGACCAACTAAGTTTGTTCTTGGCATAAGCTGGCATGTTTGCTGTTATATTATTTTTATGGTCTTCTTAATTTGCTTTGTACTTCACCCAAAGCTTCACTAAAATACTGATAAAACATCAGGCCAGTTTGATGTTTGGATATTTTCCACCCAAGGTTTCCTGAATGGTGTGGAACCACCCTGTTGGTGCTCTTTGATACTGTATTTCAGTGCCTTTCAACATCACTGATCATGCTGTCCCTGCTGGATGTGTGTTGGAGGCATTCTATTGCAGTGGTTTTCCTCCTACCTGAAGGGTCATTACCAGAAATTAGCACTAGAGAACTCCTGATCAGCCCTATAGCTTCAAACTGTGGGGTTCCACAGGAGTCCATTTTGTCTCATACTATTCAACATCTATATGAAACAGTTGGGTGCTGCTATTCAGAGATTTGGAGCACAGTGTCATCAGAATGCTGATGACATGCAACTCTATGTCTTCAGTCCTTTTGAATCAGGAGAGGCTCTGAAGTTATAGAACCAGTACCTGGAAAGAATTATGCAGTGGATGGGAGTCCATAAACTGAATCTGAATCTGAAAAGACATAGTTGCTGTGAGAGGGAAGTTTGCATGGCTGGGAATTAGATGGATTACCTGTTCTGGCAGCAACTGCAGTCTCCTTAAAGGAACAGGTTAATAGTCAGGGAAGCTCTTGGATTCTAACCTATTACTGCAGTTCAAAGTGGCTTCTGTGGCCACAAGTTCCTATATACAGCTTAAGCTGGGTTGCCAGGCATAGCTGTTTCTGGACCAGAGATAGTTTGGCCTCAGTTACCCATGCTCTAGTGACCTTCCATCTGGACTACTACAATGTGCTCTAGATTGTTTTGTGCAGCTAATTGTGCACAAAATGGGAGCAAAGAAAGAAGTGTTGTCACCACTATAGAAATGGTGACAGCCATATTATAGTGTTAATGTAATAGTGCCAATTGACATGAGCAGCGTTTCCATATGAATTTGGCTGAGATAACTGCTCAACATAGTCACTAGGTTCTCCCAAGCTACCACCTCCTAAATGTCCTGCTTACATCCATATTAGACTTATTGTCTCTGGGCTCTACACCTATGCTGCAGAAACCCTTTCTGTAATTATATAAATGAACATTTTCCTGCCTAAGGTGAGGGATGAGATTTCCCCCTGCAGTCCAGTACAGAAGCCAGGCAGGCAGTTGAATCTTACTTCAATACTGGCAGCGGGATTCCACTGCATCTGAGAGCACAGACCACATGCCATACCCAGCTTTCTCCTCCATTAGAGGGTATAGCCAAGGGACTCAGAAAGATGCCCACCACAATGTGTCATCTGAGGCAGTCACCTCATTCTGCCTAGTAGTAGGGCCACCATTCAACATGAATAGAAGATTTCTACTATCTAGAATTCATCCAGGATACAGCAGGAAGTATTAGAGTAGAGTGGTTAAGTATGGAATAAAGATTTGATTCAATTCATATTTACAGATTAATTTACCTAATTCACACTTTATGAAACAGTGTGAAACTTGAAGGACAATCATCCTTTAAATTCACACTTCTCCAAATTTTGTGATGCATATACTAGGGTGACCTTGGTATGGATATAGTGGAGTCAGCTTTGAAGGCATTAAGTAGAAACACCTGATCTGATCTATCTCTGCAAAAGTTCAAGAATCCATGCTGATAGTACTTCACCAGTACTGAACACTAGGGTGAAGAAATGGCACTTTGCCTATCGAGTGTTGGTGGGGATGCAGTATGATAGGCTCTTATTCCCACATGTGGTGGTTATGTGTGATAATGTCAGCATTCTGGGCATAGATCTATCAGGAAATTTCAGCCACTGTCCTGCAACTTCTACCACAAGACCCACTGTTGGCTTTGCTGTGGATCCTCCAGAAATGTATGATACAAGTGTCCCATAAGAATTTAATACTGTTCCATCTGGCTGCTGTAAAACTCAAAATAATCGATCACTGAAGACACACTTCTTCATTTACTTTGGAGGGATGGTGAGGAGAAGGTACAACAATTAGCAGTGCTGGAGAAACTGTCACAGAAAACAGGCTATGCCATGGTTGTGTATGTGACATAAACTGACAAATTTGCAAAAACCTGGTGGGCCATCATTCTAATTTTTAACAAAGAAGTCTGCACCAGGAGGCTACTGGATTTTCACCTTCATTTTTGGACTGACTTTTGTTGTTGCTTGATGGGATTAGTGTAATCACCTTTGTCATAATAGGGTGATGTTGATAGTGGGTTCTACACATTCTGATAATGATGATTGACTATAGTCCACCAGTTTGTTTATAGTGTTAAGGTTTATTAATGCTCAAAATTCTACATTAAAATGCATATACTAGGATAAAGTGCATATTAGGGGAAATTGCATTACAACATGAATATTAGGAAGAAATCAAAGTCAAATGCTAATGAATTTTTCTGACTTTTTAAAAAGTGCAAACTGATGTGGAAATGTGGAAAACTGAACTTAAGATTTGAAAAATTAGAAACTGAGAGAAAATGCAATTGACATATTTGCCCATCCCTAAGGGTGGTCAAGATTTATTCTAAATGACATCTATTAAATCTACTGGGGTTATCACTGCTAGGCCCAAAGTAAGGCAGAGATAATAGGAGTGATCTTCTAAGGCAGGGGTAGCCAATGTGGTTCCATCCATGATCACTGGCCATGCATGTAGTACAAAATCATAAGGGCACCATACTGGTTACTCATTCTCTAAGTGACAAAAAGCCATCATGTCATTGTGGTGTTAAGATGTTAGCTAAGTTAAATGTTCATTATCTTTCCCTTGAAGTTATACTAAAGTTGTGGCCCACTGTTAAATTTATTTACCTTCTAGTGTTTTCATCCCTGGGAGTGGGGGCAGTTTGGTACTGCAGAGTGAAACAGCCCATTTGATTAATAAAGAAAAAGCTATTGCATATAACTGAAATGCACTGCAGTTGTCTTGACTGTCACACAATCTCAGTGTAAAATCTGTTCTTGTCCAAAAAAACAAGTGCTCAACTATGCATAAATGCTGATAACTTTGCACACAAACCTGCCCGTTAGAATCACTCAGTGTGCTCCGAAGGTATGATACAGTAAGATACCTTACAATGGAATAATTATAAGAAAGCTGTTGCCTGCATAAATTCCTATTTACTTAGAAGTCAGCAGGCAACCTCCAAAATTCAAATGTACACATCCCTGAACACATAATGTGTGGTAAGGGATCAGAATCAAATCAAAGCTCTAAGACTCAGTATCAAGAATAGCTAACATGCTGGTATGCTCTCTGAGTCTGTTTATCCACCAAAGTTAGGAAGAACACGTGTGAATAATCCAACTCCCCCAATGGAACATAATAGCTTTTGTTGGGGGGTGGGTGGAGTTTTACGTGGAATTATATCAGCTGCTGAGAAGGATATTTTTGTTATCATTCTAATGCTTATACAATCTGGCTTTACATATTTTACAGTTGCTTTTCTGCAAAGCAGCAAAAGAATAAAATATACACGATTATTACAAGGAAGGCTTCCTAAATCACCATAGGCCTACAAGAAGGTTAAGAGCAAAATGGAATATAGATGTTCAGTTCTTTTATTTACAGTGCTTTAATTAGAGCATTTCTTGTACTTGGTACAGTAGTATAGCCATTTTTGGTGTAATAGCAGTGGTGAGATCTTAGACTAATAGACTCTAGCCACTGCACAGAATGGGAATACATAATTTATTTCACAAAGGTGGTTGGAGATCTTCTAATTTATGAGGGGGGTGAAGCAAATCCACAAGGGAGTAACTAATGGATGTCAATAAAGAATAGAAATAAATAATATATCTAGGCTGACCATAAACCAATACAGTATTAGCTTTATACAGTAGTTAAATATGTAAGTTTCCTTTTAGATATTCTTCTTACCCTAAATCTCTAATGAGCTCCATTCCCCATTTGTTTCCCCATTCTGCCTCATAAAATGTAAAGTATTTGCACCAAGCACTCCTTCTATCAGAGTGTTTTGAATATTTGCCTTATTAGACATACTGCAGCTTCTTAAAAGGTTCATAGCTGAAGGAAAGGCCCTGATTCTACTTCATTTCTGGGATATAAACTTTATTTATTTATTTATTTTAAATATTTTATTAAGTTTTCACAATGAGATAAACATACAAAAACAGAAAACATACAAAATCACAAAAAACAATACAATACAAAAAGACTAAGATTAAACAGAAAAAAGAAATAGAAACACATGTATTAACAAAAAAACCAACAAAAAAATCCCTCTTTCTTAATTTCTCATCTTCAATTAACTACTTTTCCAGACTTCCTCACATCTCCCATTCTTGTAACCCTTTTTAGAAATTTGTTCAGCAAATTCATATCCAAACAATTTATCTATTATTATTCCAATCTTACATTTTACTTTGTTGCTAGAGCCCCTGAAATTATTTCAATGTCGTTTAACATTCATAAATTTTACAGTATTTCTGCAAATAAATTTTAAATTTTCTCCAATCTTCTTCCACTGACTCTTCTCCCTGGTCTCGGATTCTGGGATATAAACTTTAAAGCAAGCCATGATGGTAGATGTTATCATGTAGTACCTGTGTGTGTGCAAGTATGAAATTGTTAAGCTGCCATGACGGCCAAATATATGGCTAAAGATGTGAACAGTAGTGGCCTGTGGGAGGTGGGGTGTCACCTCCAGGCACTGGTATTGTTGCAGCTTACTTGCATAGGGCTTGGGAGAGGCAGTGTAGCTATGAAGTCAGGGCTATGCAGGCATACTGGGGGAGCCAATCTGGCATTCCTGTGCAGCCTTGACCTCATCTCATCTCAGCCTCACCCCACCCCAGTTCTGTTCAGGTAAGCTGCAGTGGTGTTGCTCTTGGAAGGCTAGCTCTGCAACTCTGCTCCACCATTCGAGCTGCTACTAGATGGGGTAGAAATGAATGGATGATGGAAAGTAAAAGGGAGGACTCTCTCATCATCTATTAAGTGCCTTGGAAACAACTGGAAAACCAGTTTGGAAGAGATATATTGTGAGCTTCCTGGACACATCTGGTTGGCCACTGTGGGAAACTGGACGTCATGAACCTTTGATATGATCCAGCAGGATTCTTAGTATGTTCTTATAGTGGTGGGTGAGCTTGTGAGGGCTTGTCTGAAACATCCACTTGTAATATTTAACAAAAAATATACATTTGCCAAATAGGATATGAGATGGAGAGAGTACTGTATGCTATACTTAGTATCACGAGAACATATTAGTTACCAATACTCTCCTTTAGATGGGAACTTGGCACAGCTAATAGAAGAATTGTGACCAAGTTGCCATATAAAAGAGTACATAATTCTAGTAGCCTGACTAGTATGTAGCGCATAAAATTCGGACAGGACACTACAGAAGAGAAGTTGCCTCTTCAGCAACTTCAGCTTTTGTAGCTGGAGTCAATCAGGCTATTACGTATAATAGGGTTCCTTCATGTATCATACAAGGATGTGGCAGGGCAAGGTTAGGCACAAAGGCAGAGCTACAGTGTTTAGATACAGTATTTTTCGCCCTATAGGACGCACTTTTCCCCCTCCAAAAATGAAGGGGAAATGTGTGTGCGTCCTATGGGGCGAATGCAGGCTTTCGCTGAAGCCTGGAGAGTGAGAGGGGTCGGTGCACACCAGGCTTCAGGAAGCTATCCGCAAGCCTTGCAAGCCCGGCAGGAGTTCCCGCGGGCTCGCAAGGCTTGCGGATAGCAGCCTGTTCTGGGGGCTGGGGTCGGGGGAAGCTCGAGCGTCTGCCGCCCCAGCCCCATGGCTGGGAGGGGAAATAATTTTTTTTATTCCTTTCCCCCCCAAAAAGGAGGTGCGTCCTATGGGCCAGTGCGCCCTATAGGGCGAAAAATACAGTACATTATCTATCAGATACTGCCACCCTCCCATCCCCTACTCCAGCTAGAAGGAAACACACACAGTAAGCTTAGAAATACAGTTATATTTGGATCCCATGTCAGATAGAAAGTATTATCATAGAGTTACTATGGAATGCTTCTCATATTGGAATAGTATGTGACTTTCTCTCAATACAAATTCTGTTTGAAAAACTGCAAAACATCTTTTTTTTGTTATTGTTTAAATCCTCCACAAAAATTGGCAAAGCACATTCTTCATGCAATATTTATCCAAAGTAAACTTAAACTACTTGAAAACAAATTTCCGAGTGCAAATGCATCTGTTTTATAAGATGCACTTTGTGCTGCCTTATAGCAATGATGCTATTTACCGTTATCATAAGAACTGATAGATTTCAATACCAAGCAATTTATATAGGATGCAACCTTGCTAGGCAGGTAACACCACTTGCCCTTGGCTATTATTTAGCCTGACCACAGGGCTTTCTGGAAACAGCAAAAGCTTTATAAGTGTCAGCTCATGGCTAAATCAATGTTTATGCATGATGTACCTTTGAATAGCAAACACTTGCTGCCTGCAAGCTAAACAATGTTTTTATCTGTTTGCCTATTTCTGGCCCTTCAACCACAGCCCAGGGTGTTGCAAATCGCATTTAGTAACAATTATCAGCTGGCATTTCATGAACAGGAAAGTAGTGTGATTAATGAAAAGTGACACACCAAGATTACTTTGCTCTGCCAGTCTTCTTGGTGAATGGGCAACTCTGCTGAACCAAATCATGACCTTTGTTACCTTCAGTGGGGTCAGTGTGAATGCTAAGTGTTTAGAAGATTAGCTACTACAAATGTTCCAATATTATTTAATGAAGCTTCTACTAATGAACTGCAGGTAGCCAATTAAATATAATGATACAGTTTTCACCTCTCCAGTAAAGGTTGTGTGAAAAACCAAAAAGATTACATTTTATTGTAAAAATGTGTTTTAAAAAAGCTACCCTAGACCTCTGCTACCATAGGTTTTCACCCACCTTCAAAATCTGCCCAAACTTCTCATACATCATTCTTGACTATCTTAAAAACAACAACTTTGTTTCCAATTCACATTTGATTTCTTGCTCTACAGCTGTAGCAATTTCATACATTTTCATTCTAGATCAATGCCATAGCTTGCAGTTAAAGCAGCTACTGATCTTATTACCCACCATGAAGTTTTTAAGTAACTTTATTGTACCCGTAGTAGCGACAGATTGCTTGGCACAGAGTTGAGAGAGAATGTGGCATAAAACAAAAGGGAGTACGTGGGCAGAATAGACACATCTTATAAAATGAATGATTTCATCTAGAAGTGTTCTGGGAACTCCCCCTCTCCTTCTTGTCCTTAAGAGGCCAGAAGTGTAAGCAAGTAAAACTGAGAGAGGATTGTAGGCAGTTTTGGCTCATGAAGAGCTTGTATATTGTAGATTTCAGTACTAGGTATTATGCAAGCCATGAGCATGCTGTATCATACTGAATCACATATTATTCTATGTGATGTTATAGTCCAGTGGATTTGGTTTACAGACAACAGGGTTTGCCAGTGGAGACTGTAGTGTCTGTATGATACATGGTTTATTTACACACATATAAAACCTGAGCCTATAATGGAAGGGTTCACAGCATCAGCACCCCATAGCCCCAGCCTTGGATTTCAGGAGAAATCAGCCATGGCTCACTCTGCTTTTTCCAGCCTGCAACCATTTTTTCTCTAGGTCACATCACATACACTTTTTACTTTAAACTCTGGCATTGTATTTTTAGCTATCTAAGAGCTGAAGGAGGAGCCCTACTCATTTGTCCTCTGGCACAAAGTCCCCTCTCCTTGCTTTCTTAATGGTCCATCACATTTTCTTTGTTTTCTTAATGGCTCATCACCCCAGGTGATTGCCCATTCATGAAATTAGCCTGGCCTATATTTTAACACTTGCTGAATTGAGGAGTTCAGGGTCTGGCACCTAGTTTAACACTCCAAGCCTTGATTAAATTCTAACACTTACTGGATCTAGGAATTATAGGTGTCTGGAACCCCCAAACTCGTAACAGGCATGTTTCTGCTCAGACTTTGAGTCTGAATGGGTTGGATCAGTATACTCTACAGTACATAAGTCAGGTTACAAAGTATTTGTGTTAACAGTTGTTGCACTGGGTAGGTGTCAACTAATATATTGTCCAAAAACATGACACACACACACACACACACACACACACACACACACACACAAAGGTTTTGCTTTTGAAGAGCAGGGTATGCCCAGTCATTTGTGTGGTTGGCATCCTGAGCTACAGGACTAGGCAAGCAAGTGGGCAATCCTCTGACTGGGTTGGGTTTCCTTAATCTGTTCATGCTGGCACAATCATCTCTGCATCCTTGGTGATGATGGCTTAGTTGATAGGGTTAGCATTCTGCCCCTTGACAGTCTACTCAGCTCTTATTAAATAACTGGATTGGTGCCTTCTACCCTGCTAGGCCCCTCTCCAGAATCCAATTCCTTTATTCCACATTCTCTTCTCATTCCTTCTCCCACTCTGACTGCTCTGTCCAACCAATACATCTCTGCAGGGTTCGTGACAATGAGGAGAAAGAGAAAGGGTGGGTTGGGAGGGCGTGAGTGGAATTCCAGCTAAACCAAAGCCCAGTAGGAAGAAGGTGCTGATGAGGCTGGTAGGTCACAGGGTAAGGCCTCAAACTATACCTAACTGATGTCCCAACAAGGAACTGCTAGATTGTATATGGGTAGCAGGGGTAGAGTGTGATGTAATTCCATCTCCCTAATAAATGACTGAGCAGAAAAATCTAATGGTTGAAGCTATTTTCGTGAAGGAAGAGAAGTGCCAGGGGCACAGACACAAGGCTTTTGATGTACTCCTGACCATGGAATTCCAACAACAAGTATTAGCATCTGTTGCAATATATGGAAATGGTTGTATCTAACATATCACTATCAGCTTTCTGTTTGTGCAACAGGATATTCCCTCCCTCTCCTTCCCCCTTCAGTCTCCATGCACCCCAACCCTCTGGATAAGATTTTTGAGGGTTTATGGGGCACTACAGGGGAAGGAGAGGAAGGGGATGTCCTGCTGTAGAAGCTGTTCTACTCATGTAACCACAACATTGGATACAACCTGAAGAATTTACCGTATTTCAGACAGTGTCAGTACCTTAACACATAGAATCGTAGTATCGTAGAGTTGGAATGGCCCACAAGGGTCATCTAGTCCCTTGCAATACAGGAATCTTCTACTCAGTGTGGGGCTTGAACCCACAATCCTGAGATTAAGAGTCTCATGTTCTACTGACTGAGCTATCCCTTGCAAACTATTCTCAAATATGGAAACAGGTAAATTAGCACCACCATGCAACCATATTGACTTTATCTCTCAGGTGAAAATCACTGGTTAGTGATATTTTCTGATAGCATCTCATTAGAATAAATTAGAACATATGAATAATTTAGGGAGGAAATATATTCATTCATAAAAACTGCAACTATTCCCCATTGCTCACAACAATTTAATACTGCATACTGTTACAGGGCAAAACACATAGCTGGATTGGTAATAAAAATCAACTGTGTATGGAAAACACTTATTCAACAATTACTCCTTTTTGAATATGCTTACTGTAGAAATATATATATATATATATATATATATATATATATATAGCCGTGATTATAAATATGATCACTTACTTCTAAATGCTATCTTGCAATTTAGACATAATGGTTCCAAGGGAACCTGTAAAGCACAGTAAATCATAAAATTCATTTTGTTTTGCATCAGGTCATTTATCCATTCTACAACTAATCACCCCATTCCAAAATTCAATAAACCTAAATACTTGGATTTATGATGCTTTGTCACAATTGAAAAGGGAATATCAACAATGTGCAATTAGAAGGCTATTGCAACTTAAAGGCAAGCACCTAGTTGAAAACAATTAAAAAGACTCTGCAGCAATAATTATTTCCACAGTGTTAGAAAATAAAACAAATTAAAACTGATTTAATTTCTGCTTTGAGAGATAGAGGAAAACACTAATTTAGATACTTTAAAACACTGAAACTGTTCTGAATTAAAACTTAAAAGCTGAATGAAGAGGGCTTTCAACTGTTCTATATTGCATATAAAATGTACTTCCAGGTTATTTTTTTTAAGTATTTGCTACCCAATAACTGCTCTTACAGTTCCTGACACTTTTATTTTCTAAATAAATGGAAATAATTTGGTTGACAGAATTGATACAACAAAATAAAATCACCCTACTATTTCAGTACAGATTACTAAAGTGCTACTGAGATCATTAAAGAAAATTCAACCAACTACAAGTTTCCATTTGAGTGAACTTGTTAGTCATTTAGAATTCATTCTCCTTATTCTGTGATTCACTCATACAGATTTACTTTTAACACTTCTGTTGCTATACTACAGTAGTTTCTATAGAACACACCAAGCTTAATATAGGGATTTAGTATTGTGCATATTTGCTTACATATATAAATTACCTTTTACCATTCAGTACAGTGGTACCTCAGGTTAAGTACTTAATTCGTTCCAGAGGTCCGTACTTAACCTGAAACTGTTCTTAACCTGAAGCACCACTTTAGCTAATAGGGCCTCCTGCTGCTGCCACGTCACCGGAGCCCGATTTCTGTTTTTATCCTGAAGCAAAGTTCTTAACCTGAAGCACTATTTCTGGGTTAGCGGAGTGTGTAACCTGAAGCGTATGTAACCTGAAGTGTATGTAACCCGAGGTACCACTGTATTTGTGTAAATCAGTATCTGCTCTTCTAGCACTTTTACTGCAATGCTGGCTTTCCCATATGGTTTTTAAATCTTATTTTTCATATATATAACAGCAGGCAAAGCAAACAGTATGCATTTAGAAGTACACAACAATTGGCAGACATAGAGCTATGAAAAAGCCATACGTTTTCTTTGAAAAGACCACAAAAAAGCATCAGATTGTCAGAGTTACTAAAGGTCTGGATACTTCAGTTGCCCCCTTAATTAAATTCTTAGAAGTAATCAGATGCAAGATGACAAATGGTAAGAAGAGAACATACCACTGCTGAATAATTTTATCATTAATTCCTATAACTGTCAATCCACGAAGGGCTATTTTTTATATGTCACCTAAATCACAGAAGCTGGTACCATTTTCGGTGATTCATGTTAGCCTAGTTACATGATTTACCACTAAATTATTTCACTTCCTGAGGTTTTTTTTTGGGGGGGGGGGGCTTGCCTTTATGTGATTTATCCATGATTTGAATGAGCAAAGCTTTCAAGATGAGCACTGATCACTGTTATTACCCTGTATCCCATGTTATATTTGTAACAATAACTTAATGTTTTCAGAATGACAATTAGTACTTCTAGACTTTGGATAAAATGTTACAAACTTCCAGGTGTCTGTTTCGTTTCTTCAGACTACAACAACCTGCAACACTACACTAACAATGCCTTTTCCCAAAACGGACTGCCACACCTGCAATGATTTAAGACTTCAATACTGTACATCTTCATCTATATTTTTCCTTTTGAGGAAAAATTGCAATTGTCTAAGTTTTCCCTTAAATCTTCTTTCTCAGACTTTGAAATGCTACTATCTAAATTTAACTATCACAACCTGAATTCTTTATTCTCTTACAGTAGGGACCAGATACATCAAACTGTCTTTAATGATATCCATCAAATAGGATGACATTTCATTTGGGAAATCCAGTGAAAATGAAGGAACATGCAATGGGGTAACATTAAATCTTTGGTACGTAGCTTATGACAAAAGGTGGCAGGTTTATCAGAGCACAGATCAGGTACTTATACATTACATCAATTCATCGTCTTGATAGCCCACTGAATGAATCTTCCTGTTTATATCACAAGAGATATAACAGGGATGTTCCAAGTACAAATATATTTATACTTGTGTGGCATGTAGTTGACTTATGCTCCATTCCAAGGACTTCTTCTCACATTATGTTTTATTATTGTCCACACGCAAATGAGTACAAAAACGCACAAAATTGCTTGCATGTATGTTATGTACTGATTTGAATAGGATCCAAACTGCAGCAGTCTGATTGGTCCTAGAACAATAGGATTCAGAATGCAGCAGTCTGATTGGTCCTAGAACAATGCAGCAGTATGATTGGTTGGCAGGAACCACCCAATCATGCTCCAGATATAAGTGAATCCACAACCTGATTGGCTTACAGTAGAATTCCAGAATTAGCTAATCATGTGCAGCCCATTGTGTAAATAATGTATATAAAGCTGATACTTTGAGGGGACTTTCATTCATTCCTCCTCGCCACTATGAACTGAATAAAGAGCATGAAATCACTTTGCGACTCTGAGTATATTTCAATGTATCAGAGGCTTTCCCCCTTCAACTGCACATAATCAGTGGCTGAGGCAGTTTGAAGTCCAAACTATAAGTTCTCAGAGGGCAAATTTGCAAAACAATCTTATTGTACTTCTTTAAATGTAGTTTATATTATGATCAATGGGTCTTATGTTAGTCACATCTCATTTTTCACATTGATTTCAATGGACTATCCATGAATGCAACTACTTTAGGGGGCAATCCCAACTTTGTCTACTTGAATTCAGCGGGCCTTACTGCTAGGTAAGAGTGAGGATTTCTGTCTTAGTCTGTACCCAACATATAATTATTTTAACAGTAAATGAAAAGCTGGCTTAGAAAATGTGTTCTTTTTATCTCTGGCTCAGTAGATAGTTAAAAGCAACATTCTGGATGTTGCAATGTCTCCTGAAAAGATGCAGAGGGGTAAAGGGGATATAATCTTGTTTATTTTACAGCAGGAAATGCTGAAGTCAGGATGCTCAGCCAAGTGGCATTAACTTTTATGGGTCAAGATACACATTCAACTCAGCTCATGCTCACAACAGGGAATGTGAGGGACAGTGACACCTATCAACAAAACTTCAAATCAGTGTTTTGGAATAAGTTCATTTTCCCCCATGAGTACAAGCCATCAACTAGTTACTCACAGGGAAAAATATTTTCCTATTGGAGCTTGAAAACAAAACAAGCAATGAAGAATTAAGATAAAAGTGATGATGTTGTTTAAAGAAAGATGCTGTTGACTGTCCAGAATTAAGTCTGCAGGTTTCACATGTGAAAATTCTAGTATGTTGTTAAGGAGCTATGTTATGGTGACACAATATATCCACATTCTCAGTTTTTGTTGACATTGTTTTTGCATTCAGGTCTGGTAGCTTCGCATTTCCCCACCACTTGGGTTCATGCATATGCAACAGAGTGCTGATAACACCAATCCCTAAATGTTCTTGAGCTTCCCTGGCTCTGAACCAAAG
The DNA here is from genome assembly GCF_964188305.1 of Podarcis bocagei. NCBI lineage: Eukaryota > Metazoa > Chordata > Lepidosauria > Squamata > Lacertidae > Podarcis > Podarcis bocagei. Next base: position 29,776,054 of record NC_138134.1, read on the forward strand.
TAGTAAAGGTTTTCATTGATGTTGACAAGAAAGGAGAGCGATAGATAGATAGAACGCACACACACACACAATTGTTTCATGAGCAAGTGTAATAATGACTTACATCACACCTGCTTTTTGCGAATGATACTGTACCAATATATGACATATTATTTGACTTTTTAAAGAATATTTATTTAAAATGAAGAACTCTGCAGATAATATATCTTGAAGTCTTTCTTTCTTTCCAGGATATACTAATGAAAACATCATTACTTTTATATCTATTCATTTTCACATGTGCATCAGCAACCAACAATTATAGTGTTAGGAAATGGGTCACTTTTGACCTCTGTGGCCAAATTTAGTAACCAGAGCTTCACATGTTATATGGTGACAAATAATAAATGTGACAGGAAGCTAAAGCCAATATCAGCTATCTGGGCATATCTATCTGTACAACACATGCATAATTATGGACAAATTTGACCTCCAATTACAACATTTGATGTCTACATATATGTTCTCTTAATTAGTAGCTGGAACTTAGTAAAGAAAATAGCAATGAATCCATTGAGTGTGCTAGTATGTCCCTATAGAGAGAACTGAGAGAACATAAATGCTCTTGTTTTCACTGACTTTTACATAGCTAGTTTATTTAATGTACTGCATAATTTGCTTTTCTATGATTTGATGCAAGCACCTGAATATGGTTATGCTTTAGCTCATTCATTAATTTTAACAATGCATATACCTCTTAGCTCTTTATGGTTTACAACGATTTCAGTGACCAGATCCTTGAGACAGCCTCAGCCCAAATTGTTTAGGGTCTTGTAAAGTAATACAAGAATCTTGAACCTTACCAAGTAATGTATGGGTAGCCAGTATAGCCTGTTGAGCACTGGATTAATGTGCTGTGCTGTCTGTTCCCATCAACAGTCAAGCTGTGGTGTTTTTCACTGAAGTGGGGTAGCCCCAGATAGAGTGCACTGCAATAACTGAGTGTAGGGTTTGCCAGTGCATGGATCACTGCAGCCAGGAACAGCCAGAGTTGACATACGGTACCAGCTGTAGCTGGTAAGACACTCCTAGCCACTGAGGACTTATGACTTTTGGATGGATAATACTTACACATGAAATTTTATTTATTTTCCCTTCTAGCTTACAAAAATGAGAAAACAATATTAAATATAATGGTCTATTACATTTCTATATGATTACTTTTAGTTAGTTTGTATATTATTGTATGTGCTTTTGTAAGTTTGTGGCGTAAGGTAGGCAAGAAAGAAAGAAAGAAAGACTAATGATGATGTTCATGATATAAATGGTCAATATAGCCAAGAGCCATTTCTTGTGGTACTGCAGGAGTTTTTGTAAAACATTAAGTGCCCAGAATTACAGGGCTTTTCCCGGTGGAAGGTTGGAATATATCAATCAACTAATTTCACATAATTATAGCAGGAAATGAAGGATAATTATAATGACATCATTTCTTTCCTTTTAGGAAGTGCTAGATGTCATGGGAGGATGATCCAATAAACTACATTATGAAATGGATGATAAAATAGGCATAAATTCTTCGAAAACTTTCATGCTGAAAAAGTACAAAACCTTTATTTTTATTATATTGTACCTGCTTTTCTGTTTCTGAACTTGCTTTAGCGTATGCATATCTGCATGCATATCATTATTTGTTTGCATGCATACATCTGCAATATATTGAATAAAAACAGTTTCAGACACATAGTAGCAATATTTTCATCAGAGCTCATTTGGTTTGGAGTTCTGCACTGCCAACAATTCTGCACAATGCTCGTTTGTATTTAAAGAAATCCAGAAGCAGCTGGGCCAGAAAGAATAGCTGCAACAGTAGTTTGTATTGTGTATTATTGAGTACAGTGAATTGAGTTTGCCCAAGTATACAAAAGGGCATGGTGAGTCAGGGAAGGGAAAAAAGCATACTGATATTATTTGGCTGATTTCCAGTTTTGCTGCTGCTCTATTGTCCCCCAAACAAAGATATGGAGTCACAAAAATGTCATGATAAGTCAGACAAGTCGTAGAAATCTACAATGCTTTAAAGTTAAAATTAATCTGAGATATACCCAGTAGTTGATCGATAAATATGTTCAATGTTTTAATATGAAGCTTCTCAGGGGACATTATCAGTCATTACAAACATGCATAAGAAAGCAATGCAGTCCAGTTTTTAGAAAGCAATTACAAATACTTATTTTAGGTGAAATCCAGTTAAACAAATGGTTGTATTGGTTATGGTAACATTGTAGCATGGGGAACTATTTCACCGTTCATAACATATAGTATGTCTTTTATGCAGCTTAAGATGATGCATAGTAACATGGGTCATAGACCTAGCTGCAGGTGATGGAACGCATGTCAGTGTCTAACTGTGATGCACATGCAGGTTCACTAGGAACCTCATATCAGAAGAAGATACTTTTCATCCAGATAAAAGCTGCTCTGCCAAAGCTGAGCAGATGGGGATATTAATACTTGCTGATTGCCAAGCTCTCTTTTCTAATGAGTCTTTTATTATTTATTATATTTATCATATTTTATCCTTTTTGCAGCAAAGAAAGAAACCAGAGAGGGCAAACCCATGGGCCTATGTGTTTTCCTCCACAGGGCTAAAAACAGTTTCAAGGGAGATCCAGAATATAAAATAATATGGCCCAGGGAGGGAAATGTTAGTCCCCTTTCCTAATACCTTGTCCCCAATTCAATTCTGGAGCTTCTGTGGCTGCTTTAACCTTTGTAAAAATGGCGAGAAATCTCATTATGGCTCTTCTGACGTCACATTGAGTTTGGCCCTTACTGTAAATTGAATTAAAATATATTTCTATAATTTATACCAAGGGTAGATAACCCTCACTTCATAAAGCAAATTTTTCTGCGTTCTCCAAGACTCCACCAATTTTGACAGGGGAAAAGCAAAGTAGACACAGATGGGGGAGAGGGAGAAAAGTAAATTAGATACAGCACTGGAGTGGGCGGCCCTGATGACAATGCAAATCATCCTCTCTCTGGTCAACAGACTGATAATTTAATGAACAGAGATGGAGTGAACACCCCTCCTCAACTGAACTGCATCAATCAGCTGAGAGGAGAGGACTATGTAGCTATATTATTGCTTGCCTATTATTGTGTGCATGTGAGAGTGTGGGGTGGCCACATTCACCACTGGCCTGAAGACTCGGGAAGATGAGCCAAGGATGAATACAACCCTCAGACCAAAAATGGTTAAGCACCTCTGCTTTATACTGTACTTTACTTGTATTTGGTGGCACATTAGAGTTTACTGTGTGTCTGCAGCTGTTTGAATTCCCAATTAAATTGTGCAGTTCACAAGATGTTACCCTCAAACAGCCCCAGTCTCAACACTTTTCCCAACACAGGGTTTACCCAACACAGGGATGATCCAGTAAGTTGTAGGAAATCAGGCTCCAAAACACTCCACTTGGGGATGTAGATTTGTTTTGATGTTTTGGGGCACAACTATCACTTGCTTCTACTCCCCGCTTCCACACACACTACTTCCTCAATGCTTTCCTTTATTTTCTGGCTATGCTCCTAACTATTTCCAGTGCACTCCTGAATGGAAGAGTCCCCCCCCCCACCCTTTGAATCCCTCAGATTTAACAAAACCAGAAAAATGCACAAGCAAACCACACAAAAAAGTCAGATATATTGGGCAGCAGTCTGAAAACTGTGTGCTGCAAATTTACAGCTGTTTTCATTTCTTTTCCAGCATGCTAGTTAGGGTGTTTTAGGAGCACTCTCTCGCTCTCTCATCTTTTGATCCTCAGATTTGTACAAAACCAGAAAATTCACAAGCAAATTTACAGGCACCTGTGTGCTTTTCACATTTTTTGGATGGGGATTAAAACAAAAACAAAAATGGACTATTCTGATCTAATATGAATGGGGGGAAGTAGATTAACAACTAAAACAAAATGCTCAAATGTGGGTAAGTATCATCAGATTCCTAAGCCAACTATACTGTACTGCAAATTCTAAGGCTTATTTTCAAAGGAATAAAATATAGATATCGAACACTTTTTAAAATAATGGGCTTCCATCTATTTCCCATTTTCTATTGTTTCTTATAACCGTCTGGCTGAACAAATGAACCACCAGATAAAGTTTCAATATGAGGCAGTGGGTAGCTGGTGTGTTAGAACCAAGAAAATACATTTGGGGGGGACGGGACGGACATAATTTATTTTGAAGTTCATTTACTTGGAAAATATTTAATTTGGAATACAAGGCCAATTTCATTAAAGGCAGTTATTTGTGGCTGCCAGATAACTGCCCAGGTTAGCATAAGAAAGAAGGAAGCAAAAGTAATATTACTTGAGAATGGAGAGAAATCTCATTTCTAGGGGAGGTGGGTAGCCTTCAACTCATAACTGAAAAAATATAGCAGTTGAGCTATAACATACTTCTGAACACAGAACATACAACTTCCCTTCCACCCATGAACACTGTCTTCCTGATTTGTAAAATGCTTCAGGAAATCAAGCAGATTTCTTATCACTTTGGTGTATTTTTTCCACCTTGTCTTCCTTTGACAGCAAGTGCGATTTCCCCCCCTCCAAACCTTAGTCAACTGTGTTTAGTTGTAAAGGGTAATGACAAAAGTCTTTTAACATAAAACTTTTGAAAGCTACCTGCAGTAACTTTTTTTCCAGCACTGTTTCCCTTGCCCAAAGAAATGGCATCATTTGCACCTCTGTGAATTGGTTCCAAGACTATTTTTCCACTGCAGAAAAGTCTACCTGTTTTGCAAGGACTCCAGGTCATTCACTGCTTGGTCTATCTGCGTACATGTATTTCTTGTGGTGTCAAAGGGAAAAAGATACAATAGCAACATTCCTTAGTCCTGGGTGGTCTGCAGCACCAACTAGTGCCCTCGGGATACTAGCATAAACCACAGAAGATCCCGTTCCAATTGCTTGGAATGCCCAAACTTTAAATGAACCACAAGGAAAGTATCTATTTAAATTTCCCTCCCTCCTCACAAAGCAATCTCAGCCTAGCTTGTGATGGAAGGTTTACTATGGAGGATTTGAGTGGGGGAAAGAACCTGTAGTCTGGCAGTGTTAGGAATAAGGGCTTCCTTTAAGTACCAGTGAGAGAGGCTTATTCTAACAAGCGCTTTTGTTTGCTAGTTCATCTTTCCACATGCCTCTGTAACTTGGTGACCATTGGAGGGATGTGGCCAAACAAACCTAGGTTAAGTAAGACTGTTACAGTCAGAGAGAATGTCAAACTATAGTTAAAACAAGCCATGATTTGTAAACCAACAATAAACCATGGCTTCATATCCTGTTCTCAGAGTATGAACTACAGTCAGTGGGCTGGGTTGGGTTTGGATGTTCAGACCAACTATGGGTTAGCATTATGTGCAAACCAGGCCATTATCAACAACCAACATAATTAGAGAAAAATGAGAACACTCCCCCCCCCCAAGTCTGACCTCTCCCCATTAGCCTTGTATGCTTACTATAATTCTGAGTTCAAAAGGAAGTTGATTAAATATAGTTGACAAAGTCCAACCATCTGTCACGGGTTAAAGCATCCTGCAAGTAAATCATTCATATAGAAGGAGAAAGAAGCTTCATTGTGCATCTATTTGCATGCATAAAGTTTCTTCTTCAGCTGAAATGTTACTGTCACCCATTTTTCATAAGATTATTATTTCTCAGGTCACAACCTTCTTTCTCAGTTCATTTAACTATTCTGCGTCTTGTGTAGCTTCCCTAGCACTTTTGCTCTCTGCTTCCCACAGTACTTAGTACACCACTGTGGGCTTTCTCAGTTTCCTCTTGCCCCAGTTTTCCATCTCTTCTGCCCTAGAAGCTGTGCCACACAACTGTGCCAGTCAGGTGTACACCAGAGTAGCTGGACATGCTATTTTTTCCTCCTTAGTAGTTGTTGGACACAATTAGATGATCAGAGAATGAGGTCTGCAACCAGCATGTCATTTCCCCTTGCTTGTGGTGACATGTTCAGAGCCTACATATAGCTCTCTATCCAAACTTTACAACCTCTTAACATCATGCTGGATGATATTCTGTTGTTATTATTATATACCAAATCCAGCATATTCAGAAATGAGATTTCTCCAAATACACCAACTGTAATAGGTGCCCATTACACAGAAAACATCACATTTATGGTATGTGATAAAGCTGTTAATGGGTTTCCCTGTGGTAATTTGTGTGCAAGTGTATGCTCTACATGGACACAAGATCATTTCTGTACCCTTTTGCTGTTCTTTTGTTCTCTGGGTCAGCAGCAATCTATATAGTTATAGCACAAAATTATTTTGAGTGTTGATATTGTAAGGTTTCAGGACGAGGATACCAATTTTATTCCATTTAGATATCTAATATCTATGCCATTCCTCTTAAATTCTTTCATATTCAATATATACTTTCATGGAGAACATTTTCTGCACATGTCAGGAGATCACTATCTGTAAATAATGTACCATAGCATTATATTGCTACTTAAATAAATATGTATTATTTATGGTGTCACAGGTGAACTAACTAAAAAAGAGAGAGATGCATTCTGCAAGGAACATTATTTCAAAAAATAGATTGTCTGGAATGCTGAACATGAGCAGTACAGGTACTGATGTTTAGATTCCTGTTTGCAATAAATGTATTTTGTAATAAAAAATTTCAAATAAACACTGCAATATTAATGTACCTTGTACTTGCCCTAGGCAGCTAAGGCATAAATGCTTCATTTACATTCTGTTCACTGTCTAAAATACATACATTGGTCCTGATCCTGAGTCAAGCAGAATTCCAGTACATCACTGTACTTTAAATAATCTGAAACACCAGATTTACAGTAGTTATTTCTAACAGCTCTTTATGTGAAGGGCCTTTGCATCCCATTCTTCTTCGGTGTAGAAAGCTGAGATGGCACCATCTGTATTTAATGCTTTGCAATAAAGTGTAATCAATAGTTTTGTCCTACATTTCCACGGGATAAGACACAAGCTACATAACAGACCCAGGCATTTTCTTTAGTACTCCCAGCATTTCAGAGGGAGAAAATGTATCCTGATTAATTTGCCTGTAATTGCACAACTCCTTTATAAAGTTCCCCCATACCTTTTCTTAGACATGGCAAAACCAACAGGATCAATTAGTTGAAAATGGAGCTAAAGTACATGGTTCTTAAATTGCATTATAGATCTCTTCCCTGTGAAAAGGGAATAAATGCATCAGTATCTCTTTGTAGTTTAGAACATCAATAATCTTGAATGGAGGGGGGAAATAACAACTAATTGGTCACTTTTTGCAACTGCTTCTACCCACAAATGTGACTGAAATATAACATATTTTTTAAAATTCATGCACATTATTTTATGCCTATTAAACAGAGCTACTGCTTAATTAAAACTTTGTAAACTGCACTTAATTCAAATGGTATCAATCAATAAACACAATCAATTTACCTTGAATTAGGGAGCTAAGATACTTACTCCCATCCAGCACAAAGAGATTTGTTTGGCTTTGGTTTATTCTCCAATACATTATTTAAACAAGTAACCTCTAATAAACTAAAGCATACCTAAAACTTGTCAAGTATTGAATGTTTACAGTGTTTTACAATATTTATTAACTGAAAAATAATTTTATAACACGGCATCATGGCTTTTAAATACTGAAGGGCTAAAGTTTAATGAGGAAATTTATGCATGTGTCCAAGCCAGAATAGATATTGGAAAAAGGGCCTTATGGAACATGATGTTAGTTGGCCTACCATTACATCCATTGCTTAATTACTCCAGTTTTTACTGCTATCCATAAATTTAATTATTGGGTTGCAGTTTTCTTCTTCTCATCTATTTTTAAAACATGCTACCGGCTTTCCCCCAAATCCCTATGCTTTTCACATACAATAAATAGTTTGGAACTCTGTTGCAGATTGAGAGTTAGATCCTCATCATACAATATATTAGAAGTAAGATGTATACTGCTTTCATGTTGTAGTAACATTCTGTCATTCATCCAATGCCTTCATTTCACCATATGACCTACGGATAAGTAGATCCTCAGTGGTACAACACAGGTACATTTGATCAGATCCAAGATTCAACTTCCTAGTCTGTTTGTTTTTTAAAGACAGGGCAAGGAAAAAGGAAGAATTTGGTGTGAGCAAGCAATGCACTAGATCAGGCACCCCCAACCTTTGGCCCTCCAGATGTTTTGGACTACAATTCCCATCATCCCTGACCACTGGTCCTGTTAACTAGCGATCATGGGAGTTGTAGGCCAAAACATCTGGAAGGCCGCAGGTTGGGGATGCCTGAACTAGATCTTCCAGTCATCAAAGAAGAACAAAAAACAAACAACTGCTGAAGGCAATATTGATGACTAATTGAAGAAAGAAGTAGGAACTACAGGTGGAAGCCTTTCTTCATTTACTAGGCAATGTTCCAGCACCTGTTGTTTTTTAAAAAACACTCCCCTCACCTTTAAACATCATGCCATCACACAATATTACAATTCCAAAATGTTGTTTGTTTGCTGCAATGTTGTGGAGGCCTGAGGACTTCTGTCACAAATGATAAAAGCACTCTGATGTATGGAACAAATCATATATTTGTTTGGATCCTGCACTACTACTGCACCAAGTGCCCCTATCTGTATCCTCCAAGCAAACAGCTTATTACTGCAGCTCTTTTACCAATAGCATCATTCGATAGCATGGAAAGAGAGTTGAAGATGAAAGCAGGGGCATAAAAGAGTCTGAAGAAGAGGAGGAGATGGTGGCTTCATAACTGGGAAGAAGGTGAAAAGGGTGCCTAGTAGTTGTAATGTGTGGGATGAGGAAGATGCAGGAAGTTACCATGGGAGTGCTCTGTGTGAAAGCATAGGTTGCACAAAAGGAGGGGGGAGGTATGGACATGGGTATGAAGTTGAAAACTAGTACAAGAGAAATAGCTTAAGAAATGACATTGGGAAGATGAAAAGCAAACTTGTTAGTTGCATGGGATGGGAAGGGGAAATTATAGGAGGTTAATAGGGGGTAATGGCAGGGGGTTAGCAAGAGAAGCAAGCAGGGGCATACCCCTAGTAAGTATATGAAAGGCATGCTTGCAAACTGTGGTGTGTGTGTGTATAGCCATAGTTCACCTTATGCTGATCACTTATGCATCACCAAGGAAGTGGAAATACATTGTCATAAAGTTTCATATAATTTACACATGCTAATGTATATGTACAGGTTCAGAATACACACACACAGTGCCTTATCCACACACAGCTTAGGGAAGTTTTTAATACAGTGGTGCCTCGCAAGACGAAATTAATTCGTTCCGCAAGTTTTTTCTTCTTGCGAGTTTTTCGTCTTGCGAAGCGCGGTTTCCCATAGGAATGCATTGAAAATCAATCAATGCGTTCCTATGGAGACCGTCCGGGGACAGAGGGGAAGCGCCGCGCGCCTTCCCCTCTGTCCCCTCTTTTGAAGCAAGGGGCGGAGGGGAGAAGATCGCTTCTCCCCGTTGCCGCCCCTTGGTTCAAAAGGGGTCCGGGGAGAGAGGGGAAGGCACGCGCACGCCTTCCCCTCTGTCCCCTCTTTTGAAGCAAGGGGCGGAGGGGAGAAGATCGCTTCTCCCCGTTGCAGCCCCTTGGTTCAAAAGGGGTCTGGGGAGAGAGGGGCTGGCAACAGGGAGAAGCAATCTTCTCCCCGCTGCCCCTTGCTTCAAAAGAGTCCCGAGGACAGCGGGGAAGACGCGCTGTGCTTCCCCGCTATCCCCGGAGCTTGCGGGGCAAGCTTCATTTTGCGAAGCAAGCCCATAGGGAAATGCGTCTTGCGAAGTGGCTAAGAAAACGAAAAACTCCTTCGTCTAGCGAGTTTTTCGTCTTCCGAGGTGTTCGTCTTGCGGGGCACCACTGTATTTAATGCTGTATTATTTTTAACACTTGATTGGAAGCCGCCCAGAGTGGTTGGGGAAACTCAGCCAGATGGGCAGGGTATAAATAATTATTATTATTATTATTATTATTATTATTATTATTATTATTATTATTATCATCATCAGTATGAACTTCTGCTTTTGCTGCTATCTTTTGTTTTGGGGTTGATATGCTGTTCCATAGTCATAGCTCCACTAAGATTCTTTTCCGGGGTTAAAAAGTTGTCTTATATACCGGAATCTATGGTATCTCTTTTGTTTTCTATGAGCAGCATTCATATCTACACCAGGGAAGACACAACCTCCACCAACAAAATTCAAAATGTTGCATGAGCAGACCAGGCCTTAATATGCTTTATCAATATTTTTATTTCTTCTGCAATTGATCCAAGTAAGTATCCCATAATTTTACTCCTCTTTGTTTTGCTCTTTAAACGTTGTCTTCTAAAGGACAATGCACTTCCTGAGCAACATATAAACAACAAACAACATGCAAACATACCACACAAATTTTAAGAAACTCGATCCTTTGTATACCATTTCCATCACTTAATCTTTTATTTGTGTGCATGGTCAAGTCTACCATTCAGAAGCAGCCTTTAGCTGCCTTTCAAAATGTGCCAAGTTCAAATGAAACTGTTAAAAAGTTGAATGTTGGCGTTCTGCTGAAGAGAAAATGGAACAGACAAAAGTATATCAACTCAACAAGATTTGTATACATATGCCAGGGCTTTCTTGAGGGTCCCTCAACCCTCAGGACAGGCTTTGGTAGTGGAGGGGGACAGGAAAGCCCAGCTGCCCATCAAACTTCCACCCTTTGTTGGGTGGATACAACCTGTTCAGAACATGCACTGTGCTTGAGGTTTCTCTGACCCCCAACATTATTTATGCAGAATTTTGACTGGGAGAATAGAACTGCTACCATTTTTTTTACTGTGACTCGAGGCCAAATATACGAAACCTTTTATGACTATAATACTGTATTTTTCGCCCATAGGACGCACTTCCCCCCTCCAAAAATGAAAGGGATATGTGTGTGCGTCCTATGGGGCGAATGCAGGCTTTCGCTGAAGCCTGGAGAGCCAGAGGGGTTGGTGCGCACCGACCCCTCTCGCTCTCCAGGCTTCGCGCAGATCTCCGTAAGCCGTGGGAGCCCGCGCGGGGCTCCCACAGCTTGCGGAGAGTTGCCTGAATGCCGAAGGCTGGGCGCGCTGAGCTCAGCACGCCCAGACTTCGCGCAGCTCTTCGCAAGGCGTGGGAGCCCGGAGCCGGGTTCCCACAGCTTGCGGAGAGTTGCCTGTTCTGGGGGCTGGGGTCAGGGGAAGCTCGGGCTTTCCCCGCCCCAGCCCCGCGCCTGGGGAAAAATATTTCCCCCCCCTTTATTTTCCCCACAAAAAACTAGGTGCGCCTTATGGGACGGTGCGTCCTATAGGGCGAAAAATACGGTATGTCATTCTTTTTTCTCAATTTAGAAAATATATAACCATCCGTACTGTCATCTTGATTCTACCTGAAAAACCTAGGAACAGAAACATTTTCCAGGTACACTTCAATTGTGTGAATGTAATTAGCTCAATTAGTTGTGCAAAATATGGAAAGATTATAAATGGTAGCTCATGTATAAGCTGGCTGTCCTAAGAGCTGACACCTTTCTCCTGCAGTTTGGGTAAACAATTTCAAAGCAACAGAAGAAAATTCGACATCTTTTGTTCATTCCAAATGAATGCATTTTCAAATGACAATGCCAGATGACTATGAATATAGTTTTTATGGATGGGTGTTCTTTTTTCATGCTGAGGGTTGCTGAATTCCTTTAGAAATTTCATCCTGCTGCTTTGAGGAAAAACAGTCTTTAAACAGTGTGAGGCCTATGCAATGGCAGCAAAATTATACCTGCACTGTGCTTCAGGAACTTAAAATACAAGAAATATGACTCTAAACTACTGTTGTGAATTAATAGCAGAACTGCAACTACACCTTAGCAGTTCTGCAGTAGGGACTTTTCACATTTCCAGTTGGGATGACCTTCCCTTCAATGACAGAACAAAATTACACTAATGTTATAATAAACTACTATATTTTGGGTAAATTGTGGCCTACCTGTTGATGTTAAACAGAATGTGTGATCCGTAAAGATACAGGCTACAATTATCATGTTTTTAAGCATTTATTTAACATCTGTCTAATGTAAAAAGCATTTAACATAAGACAGTCCATATTGCTTATATACTGTGGATGTGGGGCTGAGAATGATAAAATAGTGGTTTGCTAATGACCACCTAGTGAGTGAATTACTAACTAGGAGCCCTTATCTCAGTTTACACTTTTAGGCTTACTTCTCAGTGAGGTGGTTTCTGGGTTATGCTACTATAGCTGGGGCTCACATACTCACTTATGCACAACGGATCATTTTTCACTGTCAAATAACTTTATTATGGTGGAAGAGTATAGTGGTACCTCTGGTTACGAATTTAATTTGTTTCGGAGTGCCGTGCACACCCCGAAAAATCCGTAACTAGAGGCGCACGGAGCAATAGAGTGCTTCTGTGCATGTGCGAGCGGTGAAACCCAGAAGTATACACTTCCAGGTTTGCCATGGCCGTAACCCAAAGATTCCGTAACCTGGAGGTTACGCAACACAAGGTACCACTGTATTCAATAATGTGAGCTATTATAATAAACAGCTCACAACTACTGTGCTCTCAATGAAAGTCAGTGTGGTGCAGTGGTTAAGAGCGGTAGACTTGTAATCTGGTGAACCAGGTTCGTGTTCCCGCTCCTCCACATGCAGCTGCTGGGTGACCTTGGGCTAGTCACACTTCTCTGAAGCCTCTCAGCCTCACTCACCCCACAGAGTGTTTGTTGTACAGGAGGAAGGGAAGGAGATTGTCAGCTGCTTTGAGACTCCTTAGAGTATCACTGTGATTGTTTTATGTAAAGGCTAGGTGTATTCTCACACAAGGACAGATAATTTGAATAGCCTACATATAAAGCGGGATACCAAATCCAAACTCCTCCTCCTCCTCTTCTTCTTCAATCAGATCCTGTTAATTTCTATGTTCTTTCCTCAGCATAGCAGCTTTCCCTTTGCCTTTCTTGCAATAAAGTTTAACGTGTAGAGAATGACTTATTCATTTTTCTCTCTGATTTTGACATCAAAAAGTAAATATTTAAGAAAACAGAAAGTTCATTGGTTCGCATCAAACACAGTGACACTATTGGTGTCACCACTTATCTGTAGTGACAGGATTTTATGGAAGTCTGTCCATCAGATTGTTAGATTCCTTCTAAATAAAATGTCTAATTATATCAGAAAAGTACAATTGATTTCAAAGATATCTGGCCAAGTATTGAGAACCCTATTCATTTAGCATCTTACTTTATCCCAGGTCTTTCTTTAGTAGTGTTGTTAGCTCTAGTCGAACTTGCTAATGAACTCTAGCTTAGTTAATGTGCTACTATATGCTTCCACAATATTAGGTATCTCTGTGATTGTTTTAAGTAAAGGCTAGATGTATTCTCACACAAGGGCAGATAATTTGAATAGCCCACATATTTCTTTCCACGTGATCTGGAATGGTACAATCTTTAATTCTAGGAATGCAGCAAACAATTTAATGGGTCTTCTGATGTGCACTGTTTTATTTTATGATATCCATCTTCTGAACTTGATTCTGTTTTAGGAAGTCAGGGTTTTTCTGTGTGTGTGTGTGTGTGTGTGTGTGTGTGTGTGTGTGTAATTCAGTTGAACATACACCATCCCAGAATTCTTAAAGAGAATGGAATATGGTGTAAAAATATTTAAAATAAACTCCATTTGAATATATAATTTTTAACACCACAGTTCTAAGCATGTATACTTAGATGTAATTTCTACTTAATTCAGTGGGACTCAGTTGGGTGTATAGAACTGCAGTCAAATTTTTATATTTAATATAGATTACCTTTCCATTTTTTGTCAACTCTGAAAAAAGGATATGAAATTACAAACTTGCCAGGATCCTTTTGAAGAAAAAGACATTTCTTGAATTTTGAATGTCTGCTGCATTGTGCTATCCTTTCTGCCTTGGAGAGGAGGTGTTGAGGAAGGCTGCCAGTTTTCCTTGGCATGTCTCAAATTAGTAAATGACTTCTGTGGGGCGCATATAGCTAGAGTAACTGGAGGAGGGGAAGACAGAATTATATAGATGGATGGATTGAAAGAATGGGCATGCCTCCAAATACTTGTCATTTTAAAAGGAAAAAAAGAAAGCAGTTAATTGTTAATTGTTCTGCATGTTTTAATATTGTATGCTAGAGAAGAAACTGGCTTTATATGGCTCATCTACAGAATTTTACATTGTGAAAATTAGTAGTACAAAGCCTCTGTTAAAATCTTGAATCATTATGTAATGAGCTAAGAGATTCTTTGGCTTATATGAGAACAGAGGTCAGGAATAAAACCCCTAAAATTCATTGGAGGCACTTCTCTTGGCAGCGAAGTTAGGGTAGGATGAATACTACACACTGAGTAGATGCAAAAAAATTGAAAAGAACAAGGAAGATGTCTGAATAAAAGCAAAACATAACAGAGAAAAAAAACAGAGCTCTATTCAGTAGCAGAGTCTTTGCAACACTTGCAACATTTTTAGCCAATAACATATACCCATTAATATACATTTCAATTTATATATGTCTGTCTGACACATCTTACTGTTAACAGAAAATGTACATTTTTAAATATTTTTGGTGATATGCTGAACTGGATTCCATGTGCTTAATTGACATTATTATTTTTCACTTCTGATACACACTGTTAATCATGCATAACAGGTGCAGAAGTTCAAAATCAGAGCTTTAAAACATTCATTAGAAGGCAAATCCAATTTCAACTATGCTTTCATGTAAATGATGTGCTTAGTTGGCTGGGGAGGGCGGGGTATAAATAAAAATTATTATTATTATTATTATTATTATTATTATTATTATTATTATTATTATTATTGGATCTGCCTGCAAAGCTGAATTGTAGAAACAGTTATCCTGAAGTAAATTCACTGAAATCAATGAACTGCCGTGTGCATATGTTTAAGATCACTGTGCTAGATCTTGAAGGCAACAGTTACATCACAGCAGTTGCAGAAGTTATCTAATTGTGTTTGAGGGCAGTTAGCATATATGTTATGAACAAACTATAGAGCCCCAGATAAAGGGAAGGTTGTTTTTTTTTTTATTGTACGAGCAATAAAAAAAGGCTTTGGAGAGGGTGGGATATGAATATTTTAAACAAGCTACAGAAAAATCTATGTGAAGTAAATAGGTAAGTTTTGTTTCTAAGAATACTGAAGTCTAAAGATTGCCTCACCTAGAAACCAGGGAAAGGCATTTGGATGCCATGTGGCCAGGTGGGCTGTCAGCTGAATAGCCATTGTTTTTAAAACTGCAGTTCTCCAATAGGTTTCAAAGCTATTTTTAGCTAGGGACTAGTGGCACAAAAAGACTCCTTATTGCTATTCCCTGCTGGTAATAGTTGATGAAGTGTCAAGAATGGTGGAAACAGTTTTTCCCACTATTTCTGCCAGTTTTCTTATCTGTCAATTTTTCCCATTGTTTGACTTTTTTCTGCCTGACAAGAATGGGAAGGGAGTCTTAAAGTAGGAGGTGGGGGGAGAGAAAGTGTTTTTTTTGTAGCTATCTGAATATCTCTCTGACATCTGTCAAGTGCAATAGCTAAGCAGTTAAATTGACAAGACACAGTCTGGGAAAATCTACTCATTTTCTGAACACTTCACAGCTTTTGTTCAAGATATATATCCTTACTGCAGGAAAGAAATGGAAGAAATGCACATGGCTGAGTGGGGCAAGCAAGTGTGTTCTTGAGCCAAACATATCTTCCCCCAAAAAGCTTATGACATAGCTTATGCACTATCATACAGGAGTTGGTGGAGGTTTTCTGCTGTGGGTATAGCTCTGTTTTCCCCAGTCTTCTTTAATCTGACAATCCAAAAGCAACACAGTAGGCTAATAATATGATTACAACACTTTTATATCAATACTGAATTGTATCGTAATTTACAATCATATAGCGTACAATATATACATGGTGACACCAACTAATATGAGTTAAGAAAATGTTCCAAAGTAAGGGATTTTTGGCTAGTGTAACATCACAAAGAATCACTCAAGCTTGAGGCAACATGCCTTCCAAGGTAAGTGTAAAGTCAGACAAAGCACAATTTATGCAGTGTTTTGCAGGGAATAAGTTGAAGGATGTTGGTGCTCCAAAAACAGCAGCAGGACAGTCCTTCCAGGATAACCGACTGTTTCAAATTTTCTTTCTCAGCTGATAATAATACCAAATAAAATCAATTACATTCAAATACAATAAATGAGATGATATACCTGAACAGTTTACGAACGGTTATTACACAATAAGAGATACATTACCAAGTAAAACGTCCAAAAGGGTACACAGGATACAAATGGTTCAGCTTTCACTAATCAGTGTAATTGGCTGACACTGTTAGCTAAAACATTGCCTTATAAAGACCACCAGCAGGTGAATGGTATAACATGAAATTTAAAGGTACAGCATCCAATATACAGAAATGAGAATATCGACAACAGCCACATTAACATGAAAATTAAATTATTCCCTGCAAAACACTGCGTAAGTTGTTCTTTGTCTGACTTTACACTTACACATGTTGCCTCAAGCTTGAGTGATTCTTTGTGATGTTATACTAGCCAAAAAATCCCTTACTTTGGGACATTTTCTTAACTCATATTAGTTGCTGTCACCATGTATATACAGTGGACGCTCGGGCTGCACACATGATCCATGTGGGATGCATGTCCGCAACCTGCAGCGTTCGCAACCCGCAACGGCGCGTCTGTGCACACGCGGGTTGCAATTCGGCGCTTCTGCGCATGCACAAAGTGCGATTTAGTGCTTCTGCATATGCACAACTGCCAAAACCCGGAAGTAACCCGTTACGGTACTTTCGGGTTTTGGCGGTCCGTAACCCGAAAAAACGCAACCTGAAGTGTCTGTAACCTGAGGTATGACTGTATTGTACACTATATTGTAAATTAAGATACAATTCAGTAGTTATATAAAAGTGTTGTAATCCTATTGTTAGCCTACCATTTTACTTTTGGAATGTCAGATTGTTCTGTTTGCAACACAGGAGCTCTTTATTGTTTTACTTCTTTAATGACAGAAGAACCTGACTCCAATTCCATCACTGATAGGTTTTCAGCTTAAGAACATGGACAGAATTTACATACATAGTAATTTGCTTGTGAGAGGGTGAAACCTTCCAAATTTCAGACAGAAGGGTACATCCTTTTCTAGCCAGTTATTAATTTGTCTGGACTTCACTTAAGTTACATGCTAGAGGTGATCCTAGGGAACATCTCTAGAAAATTTCAGAATAATAGGAGTTAGGGAGTTATGATCAATGAAAAACAGTTTGAGACTTTCATTGTTTTTTCTCAAAACTGCCATCAAAGTAACAAAGTGCAAAGCTGTTTACAGAGATGTGGAAAAAAGAAAGTTTAGGTTATACCAAAAAAAAAAAAAAAAGGAAAAAAGAACAACCAACAACTACTACAAACACTTTCAGTGTGTCAATTTGCAAAGAGCAACAAATGTACTGGAACAACAGCATCCATCCCAAAGGCACTGTTATTGGAGAGCTCTGTAAAGTAATTTCCTAATTGGGAACTGTAGCTATCAGTCACATAATCCCCTTCATTTCTTTGTTCTTCCCTCTGGCCTGGTGGTTTGTTTTTTACATAAAACTTGCTTGTAGGTGACTCAAAACTGTTATCAGAACCCTACTGTTTCACCTTGCTTTGCTTTGCACAAAGTGTAAACACTTCCAGAGTGGGTCACTTCACTGTGGAATTCAGTTTAGGCAAAATGCTTGTACAGTGGTGCCTCGCAAGACGAAATTAATTCGTTCCGCAAGTCTCTTCGTCTTGCGAGTTTTTCGTCTTGCGATGCACGGTTTCCCATAGGAATGCATTGAAAATCAATTAATGCGTTCCAAGGGAAACCGCCTTCAGACCAGGTCCGGGGACAGTCTGTCCCCCGACCTCTTCTGAAGGCTGGGGGGGGGGGACAAGGGCTTTTCTTCCCACCCCAGCATTTTAAAAAACCCCGGGACAGCGGAGGACTTCTCCGCTGTCCAGGCGATCTTAAAATGCTGGCGGGCGGCATTTTAAAATCGCCCTGGACAGCGGAGGACTTCTCCGCTGTCCGGGGTGATTTTAAAGCCCCTGGGAAGGCAGGCAGGGGGGACAAAGACTTTCGCCCCCTGCCCGCCTTCAGAAGGTGTTCCCGCCCCCAGCCCCGCTTCGGAACAGCGTTCCGAAGTGGGGCGGCTGGGGCAGCTGTTCCCGCCCCCCCTCCCCGCTTCGGAACAGCGTTCCGAAGTGGGGCGGCTGGGGCAGCTGTTCCCGCCCCCCCTCCCCGCTTCGGAACAGCGTTCCGAAGTGGGGCGGCTGGGGCAGCTGTTCCCGCCCCCCCTCCCCGCCTCGGAACAGCGTTCCGAAGTGGGGCGGCTGGGGCAGATGTTCCCGCCCCCCCTCCCCGCTTCGGAACAGCGTTCCGAAGTGGGGCGGCTGGGGCAGATGTTCCCGCCCCCCCTCCCCGCTTCGGAACAGCGTTCCGAAGCGGGGCGGCTGGGGCAGATGTTCCCGCCCCCCGCTTCGGAACAGCGTTTTAAAATGCTGGGGGTCGGCAGCGAACGCTTCGCTCCCGACCCCCAGCATTTTAAAATCTCCCCGCTGTCCCGGGGAGATTTTAAAATGCTGGGGGTTGGTAGCCCCCCAGCATTTTAAAATCTCCCCGGGACACGGGGAGATTTTAAAATGCTCCCGACTTCTCTGCTGTCCCGGGGAGATTTTAAAATGCTGGGGGTCGGCAGCGAACGCTTCGCTCCCGCCCGCCAGCATTTTAAGATCGCCCGGGGCAGGCGGGGGGGAAGGCAGGCGGGGGGGAGCAAAGACTTTTGCCCCCCGCCGGCCTTCAGAAGAGGTCCTCTTCTGAAGGCCGGCTGTGGGCGAAAGTCTTTGCTCCCGACCGCCAGCATTTCCCTATGGGCTTTCGTCTTGCGATGCAAGCCCATAGGGAAATTCATCTTGCGAAGCGCCTCCAAAACAGAAAACCCTTTCGTCTTGCGGGTTTTCCGTCTTGCGAGGCATTCGTCTTGCGGGGTACCACTGTACACTTCTACTGAATAAGCCATCTTCTGCCTCCATCCATCAGTAAGAGATGGATTTTTCCAGCTGAACGAAAAGGCCTTTGGTATTTGTTCTGTATTGCTTTTAAACAATAAAAGGCAATTCATAAATTAATAAAAATAATTATGTGCTGCTGCTTTTTCTTGCTATCAATATATGCCTGTCACTTTCTCAGTCTAGATGCTTACTTCCAGTTCTGGTTTTTGTTTTAAGAGGCAGGTGGGAGAAATAGGTGGTTATATGTGCAGAACTGTTACTAGAGTCACCAGAAGATTCCCCCCTCCACTGAAAGATAAATTCTGAAGCTAGTAGAATCACATCCACATAATCCTAATTATTTTGCCAGTCTCTAAAACTGTCATTATATGAGGTAGCAATCTGGTGGTCTTTTATACTTAAAAATAGGAATCTTACTCAGTAATGATAATACAATGTGAAAAGTTTAAATTTAAACTGTTAACTGCATTCTGAGCAATTTTTATCAGTCTAATAAAGACATGCTAGACTAGCTAATGTAAAAATGTTGGGAGTGCTTTAAATCTGGAAGCATGTCTTTGACTGATTAAGAGCTGTGCCACTGGCTATCTCTATTCCACATATGAATTTTTGAAAACAAAGGGTATGATCCTTCTCCACACAGGCACTAGGAAGGATCATATCCCAAATGCAGAAAGGAAAATGTCCTTTTTAATGTTTTATTAATTGAAATACCAAAGAAACCCCTGCTCGGCTTTCATTAAGAATGTAAAAGCTTCATTAATATAGAAACCACTCAAACTTCGCTGGCCCCATAATAGTTTGTCCCATGACAACAATAATGGCATATCAACAATCAGTAGTCTGCATTTTAATGGTGGTTTTCAGGCAAGCCTCATAGTGCAGATGGGGGCAGTAAAAGCTTACACTATCCCTTTAAGGTTTACTTGATGTGTTTTCACGTACTTTTATAATTACTGTACTGCTTTTTCTGTAAGCATTGTAGAAGAGGATCTGTACTACAATTGAGGTCAATAAGATGGATTCAGCAAATAGTGTGGGACTTTTAGCACAAAAGCAGATCTAACTGCCATTAAAATGAACCTGTTGGTCTCAGAAATGTGAATTTATCATCTGTGTGTGTGTGTACAATTTAACAGAAAGTGGGGGAGAAATACCTTTAGCACCAGCAAAAATGTGCAGAGCAAACAAATTATATATATTCCAATTGAAATGTCCATTTATTTTCAAAATACTTGTTGAAGAATATGCATATCTAGAAACATACCTGTCGTCCCCCAACAAATAGAATTTGTTGTGGAGATGTTTGCCTCTAAGAAAGGAGAATTGAGCAGATGTTCATTGTACCAAATAATTTCATATTTCAATGTGACAAAATAGATGAGCCACATAAAACCTAATTTCAGCTGCAAATTGCAAGCTGGAATAAGTTCCAGGATAGTAAACAATTAGATGCTTTATTTTCTTTTTAATAAGACTAAATTACTAGATAATATCTACTGGCATCAACTTGGCTAATAAAAATCTGTTTAATAGGATTTGCCATTTTTCCAATTGCTATCATGATCGGCTTTGCATTTTGATTATCTCTAAACTTTGCTTCAATTTTCTCATAGAAAAGCTCTCAGTGGTAATTGCTTTAACATTTATTCCAGGTCAAGTGGTTAAGTATGAATAATGATGTGTCAAAAATGTACAGTAATGCTGTCAATAGAGCAATTACCATTTAGCTAGAGATTATTGTGGCACAGGAGCACATTAACCGGGCACAATAAACAGAACAACAAAGAATGTAGGGGCAAAGGGACTGACTATTTTCAAAACCAGTGAGTGTTATACAGTACGCATTACTGACAGATACTAATTGTTGCATAAGCACAATTAACTGCATCTGTGCACTAGTCTTTATAAATCAACAGAGCTGGATTGTTGCCAGTATGGACAAGAGGCTAAAAATTTATATAACCTGATATTAATGTTTTAAATATACAACAATGCATTGTCTCAGTTTTCCTTTCCAACTAGTGTTTAGGGTGTGTGGGTATACGGGATAATGTTTATGGGAAATGGTTTGTTTTGGTTGATAACTATATGATTTAGGTTATACAGTAGTAATAAAAAATATTAAAGCACCATCTGTTTTATTAGCATTACTATAAAGGGATGAGTTTTTATTGGAATTTATTTTATTCAGAAAATAAATGTTCTAATATAATATTGATTATGGAAATGTATTACAGCAGTGGAAAATAAGTTAATTATGAGTTTTCATTGTAATATCAAACAATTTGTTTTCCACAGCATAGTCCATATAGTCTGCTGATCCTGAATACACTGATGAATTAAGGTGATCATTCTTTCTTTGCTTTGATGTCGTAGTATTATTATAATTATTTATTTTGCAGTAATCTCTTGTTGAAATCCATATGGAAAATAGGCTTGTGAATAGATCAACAGAAATTGACTTCAGGCATTCTTCACACATACAGGATCAGGTGTCCTGTCCAAATGGAGACTGTATATGGTGAAAAGTACCAAGCCCACAATTTCTCAGTTCTCGTTATCATGTCACATGCAGACCTCAAAGCAAGAAGCAGAATTGGGGGCAGATATGAAGAAAACTGACAGGGTAAAAGTGAGGAAAGTATTGGATCACAAGAGCAACTCAGGGTGGTGACAGCAGGAGAAAGGAGAAGCCAGATTGCTGTTGATATCATTCCAACATCATGTGATGACAGCTGGCAGGATTATAGGCAAAGCAGGAGAGAAATATTGGCATGCACAAGTACCCCCCCCCCGCCAACACCCCACCCCTGCTAAGTCCTGTTAGCTAGGTATGATGGGAGTTGTAGTCGCAAAATATCTGGAGGGCCGAGTTTGCCTATGCCTGGTTTAGACATGTTCATGGAGGGTAGGTCTATCTATGACTGTCAGATACCTCTTGTGGAAGGTGCCTTTTTGGCACTGCCTGTGCATGAGGTTATAGGTATAGAAGATAGGAATAGAATATAATTTTGTTCAGTCTGCATTTTAAAGTGAACTGTCCAAATTTGCAGTTTCTGAGTTCAGTTAACACTCAGATTGCCCACTTCTCTGAATTTTGCAATGTAGTTTCAGTTTGAAAAATGCATGCAAAAATGTGTATTTTGAGGGAAAGTATATATAAAATCAGATCCTGAAGCTGAGACTCTAATACTTTGGCTACCTCATGAGAAGAGAAGACTCCCTGGAAAAGACCCTGATGTTGGGAAAGATGGAGGGCACAAGGAGAAGGGGACGACAGAGGATGAGATGGTTGGAGAGTGTTCTCGAAGCTACCAGCATGAGTTTGACCAAACTGCGGGAGGCAGTGGAAGACAGGAGTGCCTGGCGTGCTCTGGTCCATGGGGTCACGAAGAGTCGGACATGACTAAACGACTAAACAACAACAACATATATAAAATGCATACAAATTGTGTATTTTAGAAGTGAGCATGCACAAAAGGCATACAATTTAAAATGCTAATTTTTCATATGTGTTCATGTGTTCTGAAGAAATAGGGATGAGATGGACTTATGATTGAATGCATGAAAAACTGATACAGAGTCTGATTCTGTTCATCCCTTTGTGTGTAATATGGATGAAATTCAAAAGGAGAAGTTTATTTAATTGTAATTCAACTGAGCCAGCAATTACCTAGGGGTGCCACAGCATCTCAAGGGGGATGCTCCCAAAGATTATTTTAATGAAATTTTGAAAAGTATCCTCTAGAAATGATGAAGAGGAGCTCTTCATTCATTTAGAGGAAGATTGATTAAATTTGACTACTCTTACAATAACCATCTCAGAAATAGCAAGGAATACTGAAGAAACTACCACTACTAGTACCCTCATCATTTTCTTAATCACCCTGTATATTTCCATTTTGCTAAATTTTCACCCTATGTTCTGTTTTGGTATATATTTTTTGCTTTGCTCTCTCCTCCTGCCATTAGATCACCTCATCTTTTTCCCCCATTTCCCTCTTGCAAACTGAAGTCTCATCCCATGTTCTATTTTCTTCTGTTGGTCTTTGGCAATGTTTACTGTTACCAGTGAATCAATAAACATGGAATGTATAATGTTATGCATTTGTGACACTTGTGACACAAGCTTTGTACACTTGCCAAGATGCATATGTATTTGAAGCAAAAAAAATATTCATATGTTAGGGTATAGTTTCCATATGTAACCAGATCAATCAAGGTCACTACAATTTTAATTTATGCAAAAGCAACAGTCAGCTAAATATGTAATGAAGCTATAAAACTTGTTTTATAGCTAGGGAAGTGAAGGCGGCAATTCACTGAAGTTCACTGACTCTGCCTTCCTCAGGAACTCATCACCCCCTCACAGTGTTCTGGAGAGTTCCCAAACCTCTGGATCAGGTTTTCAAGGGCATGGGGGGCTGTATGGAGAGGTGAAATCAGAATAATTCGCTTCCCTCCTTCCACTCCAAAAGATCAGCCAGGGGTGATTTCTTCTGCACAACTTTGAATCCAAGCCAATGTTCTGTAAAGCTTTGATTGCTTCTTGAAAATGGGTATAGAGACTGAGTTTACTTTTGAATATAAAACAAAGAACTGTGTCCTGAAACATGAACTTGCATACCACGTTTCATTCTGATATCTCAGTTTCCAGGGCATGTGACACATTGTAGTTTATCTTGCATTCTTTATCCCCTTTCAATGTGTGAGGAGGTCAAGCAAGTATTTAAATTTCAAATGGATTTTTTTTATACAAACATAGTACTATGTTACATTATATTCTCAATCTTCAAGTCAGATTTCACTATTATGTCTTTCCTGTCCCCTCTAAAAATATGCAGTGATATGCTGCTATTCAACAGAGCTATTCAAATTTAATATGTAAAACCACATTCAAATCATACTTATTGCTGCAATCAATGACCAGCACCAAGAAAACAAAATAAGCACATAAAACGTAATATGCAAAACTGTACTCTAAGTGTACCTACATTCCAATATCTCAAAGTTCAACCAAGCTATTGCATGAAAAAGGAGACATACATAGCACCAAATGGTCCAGATGAGCAAAAGGCCTCGCTTGGCTCAGTTACGTAATACAAATATTTTCAGAAACTATTACGTTTTAAAAACTCTTAGAATTTCTTGTGGAAAGATAAGGGGTAAATATTTGATGCTGGTAGGAAAAGAAAAGACATTTTGCCCACAGAGATCTCATCTCCTGCATTTCTTAAGATTGATTGCAATCTTTCCTCCAGCAAAGAAAGCAGTGAAGCAACTGTGACATGTCTGTTTTCACCCTCAGCAAGTACAGTCCTCCTCAGCCCCAATAAATCTCTTAAAAACCATGAAGACTCTGCCAGACAGGGCACCAAGAAATGAAAACACAGATTAAAATTCACAACTCAAGGGCCTGTGGCTGGCATTACTGATGGGTTGGGTGAAGACACAAATTGTCATTTTAAAAACAACTAAAAAAGAATTCTGTCACATATGACTTATTGCCATCTTCCACCTGATCCCATTTATATAGCTCTTGCTGGCACTGATGGACACATAGCAGGCAAGTAGTTCTAGGCTTTCCATTACTTATTTCACTCACTATCCTTAGTAATCAAGAGAAAACACATTTCACTCTTAGCAAAGAAGAACAGTTTTCCATGGTGTAATTTACTTTCTTATTTAAAATAACTCAAACTCCATGTTATGTGTAGTTCTATGGTTCCTCTTCTAAATCCCCCTGCAAAGCAAAAGCATATGTAGGAAACTGAGTTCTTGAGCAGAGAACTGGTGTGCATGGTGGTGGTAGGGTGTTGCTTAACAGTTTGCTGCCACTGTTTTGTGAACTTAAAAATCTCACCCAGCTGCTTTTCTTTAACATGAAGACCCATATTTTTCCCATGTGGCTAGGAAAAGCAGGTTGGAAAAAGATATTTCAAGTGGACAATATCACCTAAATATGATAGTTTTCTGTTTCATGAAGTCTCTATTTGAACATAGGAAAGTTATTTAATTAGTCCATTTCATACAGCACAATCCTAACCATGTCTACTCAAGAAATACGTCATATTTAATTCAGCGGGGCTTAGTCCTAGGAAAGAGGTTAGGATTGCAGCCAAACTGTTGTTCCCTGGGATCCATACAAAAAATTTAAAAACAAATCAAATTAAAATAATAAAATTACCAAAAAAGCAATTAAATAAAGCGGCACTAAAACCCCACTGTTAACAGAAAGGGAAAACTAATAGATAGGAACACAGTAATATGTCTAGAAAATAAGTCACAAATAGACCCATAAAGCAAGGCAAAAGTATCAGATTTAAGAAGTCTGTGACAATAAAAACATATTTTCTTAGCACCAAAGAGACATTAAGGTAAGTACCAGATGGGACTCTCTGTGGCAAGGACATTCCAGAAACCAGAGGCCACAAATGAGAAGGCCCTTTCTTTTTAAACCACTAGCCCTAGCTCAGTTTGCAAGAGCACTCATAAAAGGGCTTCAGTTGATATAAGTAGGTGCATATTAGAAAATGTAGGCACAAGGGAATACGAGATCCTTCAGAAAAAAATGAATTTATTGCTACAGAGCTAATGAATCCTGAGGTATCAGTTACTTACATCAGATCATAAGAACATAAGAACCATGGAAAAAACTGATACTCAAAAATAGGTGTCAGGAACTTTCCTAAACTGTCCAGTATACTATGTTTACTTGACTCTTCGGGTTATTCCTTCATATATGTTTTGTTCCTTGCCTTCCAGAAGGCATAAACAACATAAGAAGAGAAAAATTGTTTCTTTCCTTTCACAGAACTTCCTCTTTGGAATAAATTACTTGGAAATTCATGTGGCCAACTCCAACAACAAGACCAGTCAAACAATTCAATGACTGATAAGCACAGATACATGAATAGCTTCTATAACAAAGCTCTTCGAAGCACCATATTCCTCTTATGGAAACCCCTAAGCAAAGCTCTGGCAATTTTCCATGGAAATCCAAATCTGGCTGTAGAGTCATGGAGGTAGCAAAAACTACCTCATATGGAAAATGGCCTTCATACATGTATATCTTATCTTTCTTCTATCATGGAACTCAAGGTGGCTATTTGATGTTAAGAATAATGTGGTTATTATTGTTGCTGTTGTTAATAACAGTACTACTACTACTAATAATAATAATCATTTATGAATAGTCTTAAAATGATTTACAAATATATTATTCACAAAATCAGTTAAAATAATTATAAAAGGGTACCAAAACACACACACAAAATGAAAAAGTTTGTCAAAACAAAAATGTTTCTGGAAAGTACAGAGAGTGGGTGCCTGTTGTATCTCAACAGGGATGCTGTCCACATTACAGAGTGGCCACATGGAA
Organism: Podarcis bocagei; assembly: GCF_964188305.1. Taxonomy (NCBI): domain Eukaryota; kingdom Metazoa; phylum Chordata; class Lepidosauria; order Squamata; family Lacertidae; genus Podarcis; species Podarcis bocagei. The sequence goes on from NC_138134.1 coordinate 29,802,612, forward strand.
AGCCCTGATCCAAGTGCAGTGGGCTTCTGATATTTGGGGGACTTTAAGGAGAAACTCTGCTGCAGTGACTTACCAAGAATATAAGTAGCCTGGTTTTATATGTTAGCACCAAAACTTTGAACTTGTCTCAGTAACAGATTTGCAGCCCAGGCTGCAAAATCCTGTTTATAAGCTGGTGGTAGTTTACCCCAACAAGCAATCTAGCTACCACATTCTGCACTAGCAACTTCTGAACCAACCTCAGGTGTAGCTTTGGCTGCAGAAGAAAATCTGTGTTCGGAACTGAAGTAACACTACCAGACAGAAGGCAGAGAGAGGAGGGGAAAGAGGCTCAGTAATGACGGATCCTAGCTCCACTCAGCTCCAGATGTCGCCTCATTGCTTGCAGCAGTGCCTTCTACCTTGCTTACATTCAGTACTGGCCAGAGCCTCAATGTGCCTCTGCCATCTTGCCCCCTCTCCCCATAGGCCTCCTTACTGCAGTGCAGACATCTCAGTGCCCCTGTGCCATCCTGTCCCCTCTCCCCATAGCCCACCACATTGCAGGTGTCCTTTGCGCTGGTGATGAGGGCCAGTCACTGTAGTGCAGGTGCGCCTGTGTGTGGTGACAGGGGGAGGGTTTCAGAGCAAGCAACACTTGACATTTTGCTTCAGGCACAAAAAAACCTTCTGAGCCAGCCCTGGCACTGATGCTACCTTGCTCCAAGTCCCCTAATAATCTTGCTCAGCAGCTTGATATAGATACAGTGGTGCCTCGCAAGATGAAATTAATCAGTTCCGCGAGTCTCTTCGTCTTGCAGTTTTTTCATCTTGCGAAGCACAGCTATTAGCGGCTTAGTGGCTATTAACGGCTTAGCGGCTTTAAGAAAAAGGAAACAAACTCACAAGAACTCGCAAGACGTTTCGTCTTGCGAAGCAAGCCCACAGGGAAATTTGTCTTGTGGAACGACTCAAAAAACGGAAAACTCTTTCGTCTTGCGCATTTTTCGTCTTGCGAGGCATTCATCTTGCGAGGTACCACTGTACTTAATTGCATTGGAGACAATATATGGCACTGCCATACTCCAAAGCCCAAGAGTCTAAGAACATGTAGTTACTGGGAAACCACCCTTCCAGGTAATACCCAAGCTTGCTTAAGCTTTCGCAGGATGTGGTTCCGTACCCTCAGATTGTACCCTGTGACCCAACAGTGAACTTTATTTGGGAAATTAATATTCCAGTTGTTTGCGTGAACCACCCATAGGAGAAGATTTCAGAATATGTTCATAATTTACAAGCTTAGAAGCAAAATATTTCAGCATTAATATGAATGAAACACTCAGTGCTAGTAGAAGTTTCTTATGAGAAATGTAAACATATAATAAGAAATATATACACCCTGGACAATACCCACAAAAATGCAAGTCTGTTTCATGACCTGGGCATCTTTCATACAGGTCATAACTAATCTATCAAAATAAAACTGAGTCCCCCTTGTGAAATATATATCTAGTATGCTGCCACTTAAAATTCCACACACTTTGCTTCAAAAAGATTCAACACAGGATCAATTGGAAAGAAAGGGAAAAAGACAAGGTAAAGACCAAGAGTTAAACCAATGGATTAGGAACTCATTAGAAAAAGGTGGCCCGAGGCTTCAATATTATATTACTTACAGACTTACAAACATAATGGGTCCTTTGACTGATTTGCTTCCTTCTTACATACACTAAAAAATACAAAGAACTTGCAGTGAGAAGAAAATGAAGGGGTATACACCAGCAATTGAGATGATAGGCTATTAAAAGGACATGCTAGTATGGTGAGTGTGGGAGAAGCACTGGCTATAAACTTGTTGCACTACTAGGGAGACTGGAATGCACAGACCAACCAATCCTTAATCCCAAAACATATTGTCGAATATGACTTCAAGGTACAGCTTTTAATAATCTGTATGTTGCCTGATCATGCTGATGCACTGAAAGTACCTGTAATCATTTGACTAAAGTTTAGCATCAAATTCATATTTGTTTATGCTTATTTTGGCTCAGGAATTCTGAAACTGTTACAAAAATTTGTAGAAGTCACTGCTTCTGTTACACTCTCAAGTGTTTTTGTAGGGTTTACTCCTTAGCCTTTTCTTGTCTCAAAGATATCCCAGAGGCTTTGGATCAGAGTTTTCCTTCTCCTAGATGGGCTACATTCCCAGGTTGGCAAGCCCCACCTGCCCAAATTAATACTTAAATAATTACATCCCTGTTTGAGTATGCTTTATTTTCATAAAACCAAATTCTATAAAAGTCAATGCTAAACTTTAAGTCAATCTAGGACACAATCATGAAATTCCAGCCCACGAAGAATGGATTTTATGTGCAGGTTCTAGGGAAATCCAATGTACGAAAGTCTGTTGGGAGGTGCTTACTGTGTAAAGAAAGGATTGTCCTTTACAGAGCGGCCCACAGGGGGATGTGGGAGTTTTGGATCCGGTCTGTTTGTTGTATCCAGTTTCCCACCCCTGCTCTAGGCCCTGGACCATAAATTTTACTCATTGAGCCACAAACATTCACTAATTATTTTAATCAGCCCTGATTTTCATCTGTTGTTTCTTTAAAATAGAATACTTAAAATACAACAAACTGTAATTATAGATCTCAATAATTTTACCAAAAAGGATTCAATTGAACTACTATATTTAACTTCCTACTTTTTCTAGTTTAATTTTAGTCTATTTGACTGGAAAGCAAGAACAACACTTCATCATGCCACAAAAATATGAAACTATAACAAAGAAATATGCTGCTCATCATTTTTCACCCTTCTACATTGAAAAATATCCTTAGTCTAAACAATGTGATTTATTTTTCTTTTGACATTCAAAACTCTTGAGACTGACATTTCTCTAAGATCTATAAGAGATGGTTTCAAAATACTTTAAAAAGTCATCAGCAACTTTGTTTATTTTATATTTTGTATTCTATCATCAATCATGCTAATTTCTCAATTCACAAGGGGTGGAAGGTTTTAATCCTCATTTCACCTTTCAAAATTCAGTAATCTAAATGATCAGCGGATGACTAAAGTATTTTATCCATTATTAGAATTTTTATTGTTTATTTGTATTTATGGATCTATACCTTACCTTCTGTAAAAACCCAAGGAGGCTCATAACATAATAAAAAACAAACAACAAAGGGCATAAAACACTTTTAAAAGACTATAAAACATTTCAGGTAAACAAAGGATATACAACAGTTCAGTCCACCAAAGCTATTTTAAAAAACCTCTCACACGAAAGCCTTAAAATACTTTTTAAACTAGAAAAGTTTGCAAGATTTGATAAAATGTATATTAAAATCGAGTTCTAAAATGTCCTCGATTAATTATAACTATCATATTTCTACCTGTCTTACAGTGCAATCCTATTCATGTCTACTCAGAAGTTAGTAGTTAGTAGTTCAATGTGTGCGTGTGTGGATTTTATGAATATTATATTTCTTGAAATATCATAAAAAGACAAGGTAATTGGTATTCAACAATTCTGAATGACTTCAACCTAAAATCTGACACCTTTCATAGTAAGACACAGGTAGCTTTCTGAATAAACTAAACAAGAATTATGAATATTGCAAGGGTCTGACACACACATATATAATGCATACTTGAATTAAGGGTACATGACACATGTTACTGTTATTACTTCTGCAAGTGGTTCTTTTTCTGTGTTGATTTGCTAATTAACTGGATTGCTGGATAGGTGTCACCCCCCAAAACAAGATCAGCTAACTTGGAACACCAAAACATGGAGACATTTGTGTGGTGTGAATTTAACAAACAGCTCCAATAATAACTGACACTTTTAGCTGCCCCAGTTCGACTTGGCAATCCTTTGCTGATTCTTAGTACAGTCGCACCTAGGAAATCGAACGGAATCCATTCTGGAAGTCCATTCAACTTCCAAAATGTTCAGAAACCAAAACACAGCTTCTGATTGGCTGCAGGAAGCTCCTGCAGCCAATCAGAAGCTGCAGAAGCGCCACCAGACGTTTGGCTTCCAAAAAATAGTTCGCAAACTGGAACAATCATTTCCGGGTTTGCGGCGTTTGGGAGCCAAAACGTTCAGAACTAAGCTGTTCGGAAACCAAGGTACGACTGAACCATGAACTGCCACTTAGTTGCAAATATCCAGGTCATCCTCCAGCCTGGGAAGTTTTGGGTTTCTCTGGCAGTTTTAGAAAAATATATTATCATGTTGATAACATTGTTGGCATTGTATATGATGCAATAAATATTGCTTATAATGTGGCTTAAATCAACTGTCAAAGATGTGGACTTACTACTGTAATTGGCTTCATGTTTATAAATCTACTACAGTGCTGAGAAATAAAAAAGGGCAGCCTGATAGGACTATTGGTATAGTAAAAGGAAGATTGAAATGGACATTTTCCAAAAGAAACATGGATCTTTTCCAAAGATAATCATTTCAAACAGTCAGGACAATTCATAAGAGATACTGTTGGTCATTAAAGAAAATTGGAGATGCTGCAAGCTGCCACCTGCCCCAATATATACACAACTGGAATGCTGCCAACCGTGCGCTTCAGCATATAAAACAACTTGTGGAGAAAGCATGAGCAAAATACCACTCAACTAAATTATGATTAGTTACTCACATCTAATCAGATTTAACTGACACTTGTATTATTGTTATCTTGTGATTAACTGTAACATCTCACTGTAGAGCTTAGCTCTGCAAGTGATAGCTTTCTTCAATCGCCAATGAAATGTTATTCCCTGAGTTGGATCAGACCTAAGTAAGCTTATGTGTACAGCCATGAAAAGACTGTAGTGGATTGTAGCTATTGTTAAACGCAAATCATTAAGTCTAGTAGTAATTTCACCTTCACTATAAAGTTAAAGTTGGTATGTAAGAGATCAGTTAGTTTTAGTTTGGTTGCTTCTTATGTATGATGTTAGCCACTTAACAATTACAATTCACATTAGGGCTTTAGGGATGGATAGTGTAACTTTTCTCCCTGTTTGTTAATGGATATCGCTCTTCCCATATTATACATGGGAATTTGAAGTACAAACAGCATGTTCCATTACTGATAATGCCATTTTTCTGTGAAAAGTCCCACATGAGACGATAGGAATATAATTCTTTAAAATTACGAAGATCAGAAACTCTCAAAAGATCAGCTGCAATCATGGCTTTTTAGAAATCACGTCATTTTTCCTTTACACCTTTAAATTATTTTGCTCTCCCTGCATTTATTTGCACTTAACTCTGTGAAGTATTTGGGGATACAGATCATGAAGAAGACACGGGAGACAAAAATAATATTATTTTATTTTCAAAACCAAATGCTACTTATTCTCTACAACATACTATTTTAGCAATTAAATATTTGTGAAAAGGGCTTAATGGAGAAAACAGCACTCATATTTATATAAACCTGGGTTATGTCAGTATAGATTGTGTGCCATTCATTAGAGACTAATACTTTTAAAGCATTTGGAACTAGAAGGAAGGAAGGAAGGAAGGAAGGAAGGAAGGAAGGAAGGAAGGAAGGAAGGAAGGAAGGAAGGAAGGAAAGAGAGAGAGAGAGAGAGAGAGAGAGAGAGAGAGAGAGAGAAAGAAAGAAAGAAAGAAAGAAAGAAAGAAAGAAAGAAAGAAAGAAAGAAAGAAAGAAGTGTCCCAGGAGTGTAACTGAGTGTGCTGAATTTGGGCACTTGGGATAGCTCAGTCAATAGAGAAGGAGACTCTGAATTTTAGGTTTAAGCCCCATGTTCGGAAAAAGGGCTGGAGTAGATGACCCTTGTGGTCCCTACCAACTCTATGATTCTATACATTCTGAACCTTGACAGAACATTTAAAACAATGATACAGTATATGGCATCCACAATACATCATAGCTACACAACATGTAGCTTGGATTTACAAGTTATACTATCTATAAAAATACATATTTTACATCTTTCCACAACATCTAACATGATTCAAAGGAAATAAATCTCTTTATAGGGAGATACTGATAGTTCACAGTACAGGGAAAGCTACTAAAAGCTATGACTTGCTTGACCAAAAAATGACCACGACCAGAATGTGTGTTTTATTTAAATGTAAAATTACAAGCCCTTATTACCCCCAATATACCCAATGTTATAGCAGGGGACTTCAATGCTCGCATTGCAACAAACTGGGAGTCTTTAATCAAAGCCAAATGGTGGATAACCCCAGAATTCATTAATGACCTCGCCCTCCATACTCAAAGACTTTCCAAAGACAAAAGGGTAAATGAAGCAGGAACCCTTCTTTACCAATTGGTACTACGTCTAAACTTAGTGATTCTAAACGGGAACTGCCCGCCAGACGTACCGGGTGATTTTACACACATAAGCTCCTCTGCAAACAGTGTCCTGGATTATATGTTAGTATCTCATGACATATTCCCCAAATTTTCCCATTTTAAAGTTGAAAATATTCAACTGAGCGACCACCTACCGTTGGTCGCCACAATGACTATAGACTGGACCCCAGATGGAGACAGGCACCCAACACATCTGATTACGAACTCAGTATTGCAAATCAAAAGTGTTAAATGGTCTGAATTACAGGCCCAAAAATACTCAGCATATTTTCAACAAGAGCTAAAACAAGCATATTCAGGCTTAATCGAGGATTATTACGATTATGACCAAACTCTAAGACTATTCTCGAATCTGTCAGAAGATCTAACATCCTTTTTCTCTGTTCCGACGCATAAAATAAATCGAACACAAAGGAAGATAGGTGCATTGTGGTTCAGTAGTGCTTGTAAACAGGCTAGACAACTCCTTGGTAACATCTACAAAGAGTATAAAGCCTCCGGGGCAACGGTCCTGCCAAAAGAATATTTCCAAGCAAAATCGGCCTACAAGCAAATTCAAAAGGGAGCTAGACAGGAATGGCAAGTGAATCAATGACGGGCAATCATAGAAGCCTCATCACTACGGAACTCCAGACAATTTTGGCTCCTGGTAAATAAAAGAACTAAAAGATACCCTTTAACTATTATTCCTGCCCCGGTTTGGGAATCTTACTTAAAAAATTATTTTGCCACAACTAACTGTATTGCTAACACAAGAGATGAATTTCAAGAACAGCTTCCCCTCTGGCCCCCCACCGATCCGGAGGACATCCATGATTTGATCGTTAAACTCAAAACAGGGAAAGCGCCTGGGCCAGACCTGATCCCGGCAGAAGCTATAAAATACCATGCGGACTGGTGGGCTAAAGTCCTGGCGACCATTTTTGATGCCGTTAACAACTCTGGAATGATCCCGGAAGTATGGAAGGACGCTATTATCGTTCCAATCCACAAAAAGGGCTCACTAGACGACCCAGGAAATTATAGAAATATCAGTCTGCTCTCAATAGTGGGGAAACTGTATGCCCGCTTCCTGTTGAACAGACTTATCCAATGGGCCGAAGAGAAAAAATTAATTGGGCCCGAACAAGCTGGATTTCGCCCAAAACAGTCAACAATTAATCATATTCTAATTTTACAGCATCTTGCCTGGAAATATTCCACCCCAAAGGGTGGCCAACTCTGTGTGGCATTCATTGACCTAAAGGCAGCATTCGATAGTATCCCCAGGAGCATCCTCTGGGAAAAACTCACCCGCTGGGGCATCGACAGAAGGCTTCTCTGGCTAATAATCAAACTCCATGAGAACTCAGTGGCCAGAGTGAGACTCACCCCGGAGGGCGATCTCACCAATTCAATTCCCATTAACAGAGGTGTCCGACAGGGTTGTATATTGGCTCCATTCCTGTTCAATTTGTTCATAAGCGACATGAGGACTCCCCTAATAGAGGCTCAAGAAAGGATTCATGCACCCCGCCTAGCACTTTATCGTTGCCCTTTGTTACTATATGCGGATGACGCAGTCATCCTTTCCTTTTCTAGAGTAGGTCTCAGGAGGGCCTTAAATTTTTTTGGATCATATTGTGATACAAATTCCCTTACAATTAATTATGGAAAATCTAAGATCCTAGTTTTCTCAAAGAGCCGGAAACTCCACAATTGGAGAATTGATGGGAGAGTCATCGAACAAGTTTATAGATTCCAATACTTGGGAGTTTGGTTACAACATAACCTTAGATGGAAGGCCCATGTAGCTTATGTTACAAACAGAGCCAAAGCTATCTCCTTGGCGATCTTGCGATTCTTCTTCACCGATGGAACCCTCCACATCCCATCGGCATTGAAAGTGTTCAAGGCCAAGGTGATCCCGACAATTGCCTATGCCATCTCAACTTGGGGGACTTTTGTCAACCTATCTCACCTAGAGGTTATTCAAAATCAGTTTTTAAGAGGGATATTGAAACTGCCCAACTGTGAAGTAATACAGCGTTACGCATGGAACTTAATATTGTATCCCTGGAAAACGCCCTGTGGAAGCACATACTCTGTCACTGGTTATCTCTATGGCACAATCTCCCAAACTTGTATTTGATACAATGTATGTGGAGAGATGATTTCCAGACCCCATGGGTAAAAAATTTACAACTGAAAATTACGGCAATGGGAATGTCCCCATCTAAATTACTAGAGCAGGACATAGTTCCAGCTAAAAGAACAGTAACCTGTAAACTAGAGGAGATGGACTTGCAGCAGAAAATGGTGTTGGGCAATGGTACATGCTCACCTCAAAACCTTGGTTTATTACCCCTCTTAAGGCTCCCAAATTATTTGAATTCCTTAACTTCTTCGGCTCATAGATATGCCTTTATAAAGGCAAGATTCAACACCTTCCCATCGAACGTGCTGAGAAATAGATTTTCCAATGGACAGATATCACTCTTATGTGATTGTAATTGTGGGGCACCGGAATCGTTGCATCACATAATCTTTGATTGTGCTTTTCACTCATCGGCCAGGAGCAAGTTTCTTGATCCATATCTAAAGGGAATCGCCGATGATTCGAATGAAGCTAAACTGAGATATCTACTAAATGATGAAGACCCCCTAAGATCACTCACGGTTGCCAGATTCTTGATCAGCGTCCTATCCCTAAAGAAGAAAAACGGACTCCTGTGCGGCTCGGATAACCCTTTTAAACCATGATCTATGTTTTAGGATGTAACTAGGTGATACCACCACTGATGTCTTTTATTAACTTATGAGCAGAGGGCGATGTTTATGTTGCAAATTTATTGTAATGTATGTTGTTGGTCTTTTGCTTATTTTGCTTTGGTTCTTGTCTGTTTTCTGTAAGTTTTTGGCTGTTTTAAATTTGGAGGTTTAAGTATATATATGTTGGTGGGAAACTGTCATGTGACGGGCCAATGGCCGTAATAAATATCAATCAATCAATCAATCAATCAGCCCTTATTATTGGTGGTTAACACATAAACACACATAGATATTGCTGTAGACTCTAATTTAAACTGGAGTGGGAAGCAATGAGTCAACTAAATTAAAAACCAAACCATTGCTGCTATCATAGTTTTCCTGAACCAAAAAATATTTTGTGTGTTTAGCATCAGAACAAGAGAAGCAAACTCTATTTTAGTTCTGCAGTTGATATCATGCCATGATTTAAGTGACATTAAAATTAGTTTAAAATCACTTAAATCATAGGTAAAGGTGAAGGTTAAGGACTCCTGGACAGTTAAGTCCAGTCAAAGGCAACTATGGGGTACAGCGCTCATCTCGCTTTCAGGCTGCAGGAGCCGGTGTTTGTCCACAGACAGCTTTCTTGGTCATGTGGCCAGCATGACTAAACTGCTTCTGGCGGGCGCAACAAAGCACCATGATGGAAGCCAGAGAGCACAGAAACACCGTTTACCTTCCCATCACAGTAGTACCTATTTATCTACTTGCATTGGTGTGCTTTCAAACTGCTAGGTTGGCAGAAACTGGCACAGAGCTCACCCCGCCGTGTGGATTCGAACTGCTGACCTTCCGATCAGCAAGCCAGGACGCTCAGTGGTTTAGACCATAGCACCATCCACTCCCTTAAATCATAGCACCATCTACAGGGGAGAAAAATGAAGTTTGTTTCTGCTGCCCTGATGCAAAAGACATTGGGTACTATCTAATGCTAGTCCTACTCAGAGTACACCCAGAGAAGTTAATGGATATGACTTAAATCCATATAGTCTGAGTAGGACTTAGCTGGATTTAATCCATTAGTTTAGGAATAAATACTATTTTGTTGTAAAAGATATATATATATTTTAATGAGCAACTGCAAGTGCTTACATGCCTGGCTCCATATCATATACAGTGGTACCTCGGGTTAAGTACTTAATTCGTTCTGGAGGTCCATACTTAACCTGAAACTGTTCTTAACCTGAAGAACCACTTTAGCTAATGGGGCCTCCCGCTGCCGGAGCATGATTTCTGTACTCATTCTGAAGCAAAGTTCTTAACCTGAAGCACTATTTCTGGGTTAGCAGAGTCTGTAACCTGAAGCGTATGTAACCTGAAGCGGATGTAACCCGAGGTACCACTGTATATATTAAATAAAAAGCAATACAGGATACTTTGGTGACCAGCATCATTCTGAGTGCATGCCCCACTGCTTATTTTGCTGCTGCCCACTTCATCTGCACTAGAATGGATCCACATGAAGCTGTATTTAAGCCTTTCTTCAAGGCTGTTAAACTTTCCCCCTTTCTGCCAACATCTATCTGAAAAAATAATAATCTAATTCTCAGCATTTGCACTGATATATTCTAAAATGTTGATTCGCTTACAAAGCAGCATTCATGACCAGGGAACCACCAAAACGAAGGAAGAATGTGTTGCTCAGGCAAGACTCAATCGCAGCACAAAGTCCTATTGTACACAGGAGCCTCCAATAACCAGGATACTCCTATCTGCCCAGAGCCTTAGGGCATGTCAATATCCAGGCAGATGCTTCAACCTGCTGTTTGATATATCCTCTCACAGGACAGCTATAGAGTAGTTCCCAATACAAGGGAATCAATATACAGTACAAGGTATAACACTTGAACCTCCAAGATGCCTCCAGTCACATGAAATAATATGTCTGAACTGGGAGCCATACTATGAAGTGATATGTATAGCCTACAGTAAGACTCTCAATTAATAATGCAAATATTTTCTTTCTTTCTTTAATTAAACATATTTGTAACTCAGTCTGACCCTAGTATCTGGTGGGGAGCAACAAAAACACATACAGGGCAATAGCATCATGTGTGATGGTTTCAGCCAAATCACATATAGCCAAGATATCTGGCTGATGCCTGGCAATGGGGGGAGAGGAGCCCTGCACAGAGTCCCTCCCTGTGTCTCTGCTGCCTCCCCTCCCTGCTGCATAATTGCTTTCCCTCCCCTCCTGGGTATTGAGGCAAGGGAGAGAGAGTGTGGAGGGTCAACTTGGCTCCCTCAGGATACAGCAGCAGGGGAGAGATAAAAGTGGAAGATAGGAGGAGGCAACAGGCAGACAGAGAAAGACACGGACAGAACAAAATGGGTGGGATGGATCTGGGATGGAGCTGCAGGTTCTGCCTGGAGCCAAGTGCCTATGACTGAATTCAAGTTAAATGTGTGTGTGTGTGTCTAACTTGCACCCTGCTTCCCTGTTAATGATCTAAAAAACATATAAATCACTTATAAACAGATGTTAGCCAAAGTCAGATTCTCAACCTGTGGGTATGATCAGGGGTGATATCTGTGTGTCATTATTCCAAATAGAGCCTACTCATTAACAGCAGAATAATATGGAAATAATATTATTTATCTCTAACATGTTGATAGGAATTTCCAAAAGACAATTTTTGCCGAGAACAAGGAACATTAAGTTCCTTCCATAGCTTTGTATTCTTAATAAGGTTTTCCATTTATGAATAATGAAACAACTATGATAATGTTGTTTTTCAGTACCGTATTTTTCGCCCCATAGGACGCACCGGCCCATAGGACGCACCAAGTTTTTTGGGGGGGAAATAAAGAAAAAAAAATTTATTTCCCCCCCCAGGCGCTTGTGGGGCCGGCAGTGGGGGAAAGCGCTCTTCTCCCCGCAGCCCGCCTTCAGGTCAGGTCCGGCGACAGCGGGAAGATGCGCTGCGCCTCCCAGCTGTCCCCGGAGCTTGCGGGGCTGGCGGCGGGGTCTCCCCGCCGTCAGCCTCCAAACCTCTTCGGGAGACAGTGGGATGGTGGCGTTCCGCTTCCCTCTGTCCTCCGACCTTGTGGGGCTGGCGCTGGGGCTCTCCTGAAGCCTGGAAAGTGAGAGGGGTCGGTGCGCACCAACCCCTCTCGCTCTCCAGGCTTCAGCGAAAGCCTGCATTCGCCCCATAGGACGCACACATATTTCCCCTTCATTTTGGGAGGGGGAAAAGTGCGTCCTATAGGGCGAAAAATACGGTAATTCTTTCCTCATTTTTCCTGTTTAATTTGAATCATAATTATAAATTATATAGGTTATATCTCTAATATACTAACAGCCTATTTTCAAATTTTCTCCTTAGACTCTTAGTATCATTTTGCAGCACAATTCTATATTTACTGAAAAGCAAATCCCACTGAGTTCGTTCAGTGATTCCTACTTCCTAATAAGTGTGATTCGAATGCAGACTTAACTGCCAAAATAAGAACAATATTGAATTTCAGCATTGTAAAGAAACGTTAAGAGTTTCTTTGAAGAGCTGCTAAATCCTACAAATGCTAAAATATGCTTCAAAATAAAGTGGCCACTTAAAAGGGGCGGGACCCCGACAATATACCATTACAGACTATTGACTAAAAGGGAAAGTCACCATGATTAAAATGGAGCAATTCACTTTGAACTAACTCTAGTTGACTCATCTAATGTGCCTAAGGATTGTCTGTGGCAAGCCTAGAGGAAATCTTTTGTGCTTCAGTTAGCAATAAAGCTTGCAAATCATTATTCTTCTAAAAGAATAGCACTGATAACCAAAGATACCAGCAGTGTTTGGGGTTTTCTGTTGCACTTTAGCCCCTGCTAGACAAACATACTACTTTAAATTCAGTGTTAATACTAAGGCTTTTTACTAAGCATTCATTCAGTCCATAGTTGGTTTGATAACATACTGTGTCCTTCCATCACTTATCATTAGGAATATTACAATTTTGTAAGAGTATGTATGATTGTTTAAACATTCTCCAAATATAATCAATAAAAATAAAAGCAATTCATGAATGACTCACACAGCTTTAAAATCCACTATTATTATTATAAATCAAATCTTCAGACCAACAGTTCTCTTTGTTGTTTCAAAGGGTTAGGCCACACGGCAAGTGTATTATGTTTTTGTGTTAGTAACATATTGCTGGGTATTTCCACAAAACCTAACAGATGTTTTGTAATCCTTTGGTGGCAGAACACTGGTGGGATTAGGAAGACCTTGTGAATCTTGTTCTCCTTGCTCTGCACTGATGAACATGTAACTTCCATTACAAGTGTGCAGCTTGATGTCTGCATATCTGACTGCTACACATACTGCAACCAACCACTGAATAGTCTATAAACTTTGCTAGGGAAATGATTGAAGTTATTTATGAGGCCATTTTATGTCATATTTCTGCGGGTTAGTCATATTGTCACTTTTCTCATATCTACACTTTTAGTGAACAAAATTGATTGTTTCTCTGTGGAATAGGCTCCCCCTTTCTAAGAAAGACAGCAAACTGATGACCATAAAATTGGGTTAAAAGACTTACTGTATACATGCTTGGTTGACAATATCTGGAATTAAAATTAAACCATGCATAGAAAAATGTAATAAATGAATAAAAATGTATATTCTGGGTAATTTAAGCTCTAAGTGCAACTTTTGGTCATGGAATCCAAATAGCTGAAGCCATCTTATGTATGCTTCCCAAATGGAATAACATCAAGGTTCCAGGACTCTAATGATACACAAGCTGCTCAGTCTGAAAGACCTAAACTCACAGATTTATTTCACACAAACTTAAAAGCCACAGATAGACTCCATGGAAAACTACTGCAACATTAATGTTGGAGTTGGTCTGATTTCCTCCCCAGCTAAATATAGGGTTTCTTTTTCACATAACATAAAGTCTTCAACCAGCTTAAGCTTTCTAATAAATTGCCAACTCTGAAACAGTATATCTTTTATTATGCTGCTTGTTACTTTACTAAGACAGGAAATTAAAGCAATAAAACACTTTCAAAACGATAGGGCGCACTCAAGCAGTCAATTTTCTTATGTTACAGTAGTATTCTTCAAAAGGCCTTTTATGATACTAATATTAAATCCTTTGAAGTCTGAAGAATCTGTTGAGGGTGCTGAATTCATGATATAAAACTCAAAATATTGCATCCACTTATGCATTTATTAAAAACTGAGTACATGGCAACAAATGTTTAAAAATTAAAACACGACACTAAATTGATGTTATTAATGTATCTGAGGTTCACACTGGAAAGGTTCAGCATGGAAAGAAACACTACCTATTCAATGCTCAGGGAAAATCTATTTTGCTTTTGTATCACTTTACATTACCAAATGCACACCAGGTGTGATCGTAGATACAAAAAGCTGGTGCACAAACATTATAATGGTCACTTATGCAAAATGATCACAAAAAGGAAATTGAATCAAGCTTAGAAAGCTATTCATTTCTTTTAACCCCTCTAGAACAAGGTCACACTAGTGGTTCTGTTTAATGGCATGAACACTATTTCAACAACCTGATAAAAAGCATGTGGTAGGGAAACAAAGCAAAAGTCAGGTCCCATTCCCTGAAACCAAATGCTACAGCAGCTTTTGAGGCACACAGTTGTGGTGAGCCTCATTAAACTGAGTATTTATAAAATATTTTGGCATAGATATACATCAGGAACCTCAGAATAAACTATCAGTAGCAGATCCTAGTTCTTATATCTGTTTATTTCAGTTTTATATCTAGTACCCAAATGGGGGAAAAATAAATCTACCTGCAAAAGTTATTTCAGTCAGGTCATTATTAGAACGTGTTAGTGAAGAGAGTTTTTTGAAATGGTACTTCATTCTCTATAGACCAATGATGCTGACAGCGTAATATTCTTTTCTTTTCTTTACTACTCTGGAATTTGTAGAAAATTTATTTGTCGTCACGCTGGCCTCAGCAGCCCTATACACCTGTTTCACGCATGCAAGACGCATTCATGTCCAGGTGGAATAAGGCTGCACTTTGAACCTCACACCTGATGGTGGAAATTGAATTCAAACAGTGCATGAAGGGGTTAAGGCCAGAGAGGTCTGCTCCTAGACTCTGCAAAGTCACAACTTCTCTTCTCTGTGAGGGAAAAAGCGAAGCTGCTTCTATTTACTTCCCTCCCTCTCTCAGCACCATGTAACTGACCAAGGAAGATGTGCCTAAGCTTTGCTCCAAGCACGTGCTTGAAGCGATCTTTCTGTATTTTCTACCCAAGAGTAGAACTTCCCAAAAGTGGAACTTCCAGACCAGGCCCAAACACAGACCCACTCGACACAGATCGCAGTGATCCAGAGCTGAGGTTACCAATGTATGGACTGCAGTAGCCAAGTTATCCCAGTACAGATACAGACACGGCTACCATACCAGGCAAAGCTGGTAAAAAGCACTCCTAGCCACAGAGATCACCCTGGCCTCTAATGACAAGGATGCATCCAGAAGGACCTCCAAGCTACGGACCTCCTCCCAAGCCATGCACCTGCCCCATGTAGAACAGGCAGAAGGTCTATCTTGTTGGACACATGAGCCATCTACCCAAAAAGTCTACATCTTCCCAGAGTTTAAAAGTTTACTGTCCCTCATCCAGGCCACCACTACATTAAGGCACCAATCTGGCATTTTCACAGTTCTCCTGATGCAGATATTGCAGAGAAATGGAGCTGCATGTCCTCAGCATACTGATGTCACTATGCTCTACTCCCTGCAGCTTCATGTGGATGTTAAATAACACAGGGTGGGGGGATACTGCCCTTCAGTACCTCATAGCACAGTTTGAAAACCAGAACACACCAACAATTTCCAAACTCTAAGTCTGCTACATCTTAAAGTGAATTAGAAAATTATAAGCAAGAAAAATTAAACAAACAAACATACAACCAGAACAGTGTCACAAGTATCTACTCAGTTAAGGTAAATAAGCAGTACCAAGAGGTCTATGAGTTCAAGGAAAGGATATCTCCAGGGAAGGCATTCTGCTGCTTCCTTGTGTCCAGTTTTACAAAATTCAAAGTGGGTAGAAACAGAGATCCCACTGAAGTCCATATGTGGCTTTAATGCCAAGCTTCCTCTTAGATAAGCAAAGTACAAACACACATAAAGGCATACGACATAGGATAAATGGAAATAAAGTGTCTTAATGGGAAGGAGGTTGAACGGAGGCCACATACACAATAGTGCTGACACTGAACATTTCAAGAATCTTAAACATTAAACTGAACTAAGTTTATTTGTTGTTTAGATTCCTCACTTTAATATCATTTGGTCCCACATTACATTATTTTATCCTATTTAAACAATAATTTAATAATTATCAGAGAATGCTTTTAGCCCTTCTGGGCCTTATCAAGAGAAAAAACTAATCTGAAGTGCTTTAGAAACTTAGTGCATCATCAGATTTAACATAGGCAGAGTTTTCTTTTCACATTAAATTAACTTACAATTCAGAACTGTTGCATTTATTGGTCTTTGTAATCCCTAACCTCCTCAACATTTTGCTAGATGGATGAATATGAAAAAGGCATCAACAGCTTTAGGGTGTGATGCAGAAATAAGAGATAATGAAAACTAGAATTAAATTCATGGGCTCCATTTGTTTTCTCTGCATGCTTAATAGAGCCTCCCATTGTTAAAGACTCTGTAAGTAATCATTGATTTTAGACTGTTTAAAATTAAGAGAGGAACTGCAGATTTAAAAGATAGAAATGCTAGACACACACATTATACAAGTACTACTTGCTAGAGCTAGTTTCTGTCAGTTGTTGTAATGTGTGCAAGCAAACACTAGCAGAAGTTGCTGCTCAGCTAGTTTTCATTTTGTACCTTCTGTGTTTTGGTAGCATTTTTGTAGAGCTCATTGTAGATGCACGATTAAAGCACTGACTCTACTTCACAGCGACCTGTGTACAGTAATGGACTTCACCCTTTCCACTGGCTTAAGAAAGTACAGTGGTACCTTGGTTCCCAAACTTAATCCGTTCCGGATTAAACCGTTCCAAAACCAAAGCATTCTAAAACCAAGGCATGCTTTCCCATAGAATGTAATGCTAAATGGATTAATCTGTCCCAGGCTTTTAAAAACAACCCCTAAAACAGCAGTTTAACATGAATTCTACACATGAGACACTCACGCTGGATCAGGACCAGTTCAAGTGCAGAACTTTGGCAGCACATATTTGTCTTTGCTGGAGAAGCTACCATACTAGATCCCTTAAGATAAGTATCTTTAAGATGTTCAGTACACATTCTCACAGACCATGGCTGGATCTAGAAACATCAAAAAACCGTTTCAGGAAAACACACTGTAAAGCTCGTAATGGCAAATCACATGCCGAAGGACTGAACTCTACAGTGCCATCTGGTGTCACAGTGTTATAACAAATTTAAAACCCTTTTCTTTTAAAAAAAACAAACCCTAATGTAGCTGAGTCCATAGTTTTCTGATTTCAAGCAGTCACCATGAATGCAACAGTTAGCCAACAATATAGCATAAAGAAGAATACATACCTTTTTCTTGATGGAAAATTATGGATATAAATCTTCATCAGACTAGCGGAGAAGCATTGTGGGATATGGCATCATTTGGTTTGAGTTTCTAAAGATGCCTCTATCAGTTTCATCCCAAGTTACTTCTTCGCCACGAAGAGATGACACTGAAAGGGTTAAAATGTGACCAATATTAACTTTTTATTTATAAACCAAACCTTTTTAGACATGTCACACACTGTCATACTAATCAAGGATTAACTGCATGACAAATCTGAACTTTTAACACCGAACTACACTGAAGTTGTGGGAGAGCAAGCAAAGGTCACAGCACTTTGTAAATGTAAATTTTTCAAACCATCACAGTGCTAAAATATATTCCTTATTTCTGTTACAGTTTTCCAGATAATTCAGATATAAAAGGAACAAAGGGGGGGGGGACACTACAAGCAAGGTAGAATGTCCACTTTTTATAAAGAGACTATTGCTTGATTTATACAGGGAAATCTCTTTGGTCCCATCTTCTCAGTACTGGGGAAATGAAACAACAATGGTGTTCAAGAATCCCTGGTGAAGAATTGGCAGAAAGTTGATCCTCCAATTTATTTTTAAATTCATACTGAAAATGCAATGCTTGTTCCCAGAAAACAGCTGAAGAAATTCTTTATAAAATAGTAGTGAGCTGTGAACAGTAGTCTAAGTAAAACTGTAATAGAAATTAATGAAACAGAACCTATTAGTCTGCCATTAGGCTGGACTATTAAATTATCAATATTTATATAACCCAATTCTTCATGCATTTCCTCAGCACAAGCCTCATTGAATAGAACCTTTGAGAATTAGAGCTACAATGTACTTGATGAACATGACACCTGTGATTTCCTTTTCCAGAGCACTGAGCGTCTTCCGTCGTTATGTATCATATGACAGGCTGCAGCTAGACTGCTAAGTGGGACACCTTATTGCATACACATATTACTAGTGCTGAAAGAATTGCATTTACTGTCAATCTGCTACTGAACCAAGTTAAAGTACTGCTGATGACTTTCAAGGCCCTACATAGCTTGGGACCAGGATAAATCTCAAAGAACACTTCCGCTTTTACCTGCCTATTATGGTCATCAGAATAAGACCTTGTGGTCATGCCACATCCTGCATATATTTATGAACTAAGTAACTTGAGTTCTCTGTTGTAGTAGACACCTTGTAAAATAATTTCACCCTTCTAAGTAGCAGGCATCAATACAAGTACTGATGTTTTGCTAACTAGTAAAAACGTATCTCTTTGCTCAGGCCTTCCTGAGCCTTTGATTTGTAACACCAGTTTTGTTCCTTAAATATGGCATATGCTAATTTTTATGCTCTACCGGTGTTTAATGTGTTTTTTTTTTACATACATGTTTATACAATGCATAAAAAATAAAGTCCCAAACATGTGTGTAGAGCTGCCCTAAATCAGAACCCAACGTAGGATCCATTGCTGTGACATAACCAGGAAACTTGGTCTAAATAATTATTTCCCATTTTAAACAGAATAGAGAAATTAAGGTCTAGCACATGTGTGACTAATCTGCAGTGTGTATCCAACAAGAGGCATAGGTTGTGGACATGTGGCATCCATAAACAGAAGGCCCCCAAAACCTAGCCAGGTGTTCTGCTACCACCTTTAATAATTATTATAATTATTTAATTATTTAATTATTTAATTATTAAATAATGGATTCCTGCTTAGTTTCCAGCATGTGCACTAATGTGGTACTCTCTTATACTGTGGACATAATATTGGATATGCATATACTGTACGGTTGGCCACCAGTAGTCTTCCAAAAGTAAGAAGTTCCACAAATGGGATGCTACTGTGGAGAAACCATCTTTTTTGGTCACTGCCCAAATCTATAGCACATTACAGAAATATAGATGTGAAGTTACAAGAACATGGATTACCGTGGCAAGGCTATTCTAGTCAAGGGACAACCATAGCTGGCAAACCAGCACTGAAACAGGCACTCCTAGCCACTATGCTTTCCAATGTCCAGAGGGTGAATAACTCCATCCAGAATAGACTCTCTCCCCAATTCTGAGACATGGGAATCACCCACCAAAATGCCTCCATCTTATCATAATTAAGTATCAGTTTACTGGTCCTTATCCAGCCAAAAAATCTGAGTGATGCATTCAACAGAATTCATAATAATAATAATAATAATAATAATAATAATAATAATAATAATAATAAATTTTATTTATATCCCGCCCTCCCCAGCCGAAGCTGGGCTCAGGGCGGCTAACAACAGTCAAAATAGTCCAACATTCTAAAACATTCATTATAAAATTACCTAATTAAATCAAATTATAATGAAATTAATGGCAACCATCAAACAAAATTTTGTGCAGATTGCCAGAAGAGGGGGTCAGGCTGCGCCCTGACAAAAGGCCTGGTGGAACAGCTCTGTCTTGCAGGCCCTGCGGAAGGATGTCAGGTCCTGCAGGGCCCTAGTCTCTTGTGACAGAGCGTTCCACCAGATTGGAGCCGCGGCCGAGAAAGCCCTGGCTCTAGTTGAGGCCAACCTAACCTCTCTGTGGCCTGGGATCTTTAGGGTGTTTTTATTTGCAGACCGTAAATTTCTCTGTGGGACATACCAGGAGAGAATCTCAACTTTCAGCAAGGATATTGGCTTTGTGCTATAATGCAATTCATTTGATCAGCTTTTTAAGATTCTTTACATGCCCCAAGAGTTGTAACCTGCATGTGACAAGCTATAATCATAGAGATTTATAAACACACATAATTGCAGAAAAAAATACTGCCATAGTTATTATAACAATATATACTGCACAATTATGAGTTTTGTTTATTAAGGTTTTTTATTTCATCAGTTTATGAATTTTAATTGTAATTTACTTATTTATTGTAAACTGCCAAGAGAACTTTATGCCAACAATAAACATAATAGAATAAAAATAAACTATTTAGGATGCAAACCTATAGTCCCTGCACATACACTTTGGATGCGGCAGGTGGTCTGCCCCGATGAGTATCCTCATTGCATCAATGGAAATCAATTGTCAGGCCTCTGATAGTAGAACGGGTGAAAAGGACTAGACTGCCTATGATAAAATAAGTGTCCTTGAAAGTTAAAGTTTTCTGTCTTCTCTATAGTGGTGTACCCAATCCAGGGAAAATTTATTTGGAGGTAAGCCAAGCTAATACAGTAGGACTTGCTCCCAGAAAAGTATATTGGATTGCCTTTTTAGGATTCACTACTTTTCCTACCGTGCCTGTGCCTTTAACAGCAGCCTAACAGGCAGAAATTAAACTGGTGAAGTTCTTCATGACATGGCTCTATCCCTGCCAGAAAAAGCAATTTCCAGTCAAATCGCTGGAGAATCAGAGAACCTGTGTAGGGTTTACTCCTCAGCCTTTTCTTTCTTCAAAGATGTCCTACAAGGCAGTAGGCACAGATTTTTCCTCAGGGTTTACTCCTGAAGCCTTTCTCCACAAAGATTACACCAACTGACCCTAATTATTATCAGAATTCAGCTTTCTACATGCAGCTGAATGAAGTTATAAAGCCCCATACTCACTCTCTTTCTTTAAAAACAAACAAAAAAACATTTCTAGCATAGGAAAACAGCATGTCAGGAAGAAGTCAAAACTGAAATTATTATTATTATTATTTTATTGTATTTATATACTGCCCTATACCCAGAGGTCTCAGGGTGGTTTGGAGGTCTCAGGTCTCATCATTCTCTTGATATTCAGAATTTCTATGTGTATGGAAGTTTGTTTATTAATTTTTCTTTAAAAAATCATTCAAATGTGTTCTTTTTCCCAACCTGCACCTAAAATGGTACAGTACAGGAAAAAACTTTATTTAGAAGTGCGCCGGAGGGGGGGGGGGCGAGAGAATAATTGAAGAGAGGTTGAAAACAAAGTCATTTAAGATTTTATTCTCCCAAGTTAATATCCTACTCAGTAACCTGGAGAACCCCCTAACTCCATACAGGCTTTACAACTGGAAAACAACATTAAGTGCCTAAGGCTGCAAACCTAAAGTTCAACCAGGCTTACTTCTCAGTAGACGTGATTAGGATTGCCCTTTAAAGCTGCCATTCTGTACCCATTTACTTGGGAGGAAACCCTACTGAACTCACAGGAGCGTAGTACCAAATGGATATGTAATCTTTGGGTTGCGCTGCGAGAAGAGAAATGTGAAAGTGAAGCTGTCACAAAAGGCCAGAACTGTAACTCTGGGGGGCAAAGGAAAGTGAGGGAATCAGAGCAGGCTGATTCAGAGGAGTAAAGGAACAAGGAATAATAATAACGAAAGGTGAAGTGAGCATGTAATCTCTCTCACACGTTGTGCCCAGGAGGGTATGAGGCAGGCCTCGCATTTCCCTGCCTTTTGCCTCCAGCCTTCCTCACCCCACTCCTTATCAGAATAATAAAATACAGCAAAGTATTTTCCTCAAACAACCACTTACTGAGAGGCCTGAGAGACTTCCTTGCCTCTCAGAAGCAGCACCTCCTCTTCAGTCTTAATACTGAGAGAGCAAAACTTGTGTAGGCCCAAAAGATTGGCTGTGACGTGTAGAGAGCTGGTTGGCCACCACAGGAGGCAGACTGAAAGAACTCCAGGGGGTCTCTCAGACCTTTCAGTAAGTGGAAATGTATTAGCATAGCGCACAGGGGGAACTTCAGCTACGTTTCTTTGGGGGTGGGGGTGGTTTTGATCATGGGGGGGGGGAGAAGAGATGTGTCCCCCAACTGAGAATCCATCACTTCCACTTTTTTTCTTCTTTTTTTCTGTGGGTACAATTTTGGAGGGAGAATTCAGCAGAACTCCCTTATACCTCTGATCAGCTAGTTGCCCTCATCTTTTCCTCTTCACAAATCCAATACAGTGGTACCTCGGGTTACATACGCTTCAGGCTACATACACTTCAGGTTACAGACTCCGCTAACCCAGAAATATTACCTCGGGTTAAGAACTTTGCTTCAGGATAAGAACAGAAATCGGGCTCTGGCGGCGCAGCGGCAGCAGGAGGCCCCATTAGCTAAAGTGGTGCTTCAGGTTAAGAACAGTTTCAGGTTAAGAACGGACCTCCGGAACAAATTAAGTAATTAACCCGAGGTACCACTGTATTCCAGGGGACATTGAGGGAGGGAGGGAAAGGAGGGACATTAAATTCTAAAATGGTCTTTCTGTTTCTGTTCTGGTTTAGGCACAGGGAACAGAAGGGGAGACTCAATTAGAAGTTCCCAAACACAGCACCAAAGGAAAATGGGGAGGCTTCCAAAATTTTTCACATTCAAAATTCTCCTAAAATTCTGGAGTTCTGAATAACCTAGCTTTTTTCCAAAGCAGTACCAATGTAACAGGAATCTTCCGTTGTTCTGCTGTTGTTTTTTAATTTACAATCTACTGTGTACACACACAAATCATTGTAGCTTTCAGACATCTAACTATCAATCCACATGTGTACTTTGATAAAACACTGGAAAGCACCTGTCTTGGTTTAATTATATGTATGGCTGTATCTACAAATCCTTTCTGTGTGTGTTTTAGCAATGTGCAGCAGCACATGAATAAGATCACACGGAGACTGCCTTTTTCAGTGTTTAACCAATGCATGTGAATAATCTGTAATATAGGAGTAATGTGCAATGGATAGATGTTATTGAAAACTATATGCAATTCTAAAATTAATTTCAGAAATCCTGCTAGTTAAGCTAGAGTTCAGAGGGAGTAGAATGCAAAGAAGAGCAAACCCATGAAACTATATAGGGCTAAACCCAATGAAACCCACTCATCCCTAAATCAAAGCAGGTTTTGTCACCTGCTGAGCAAAAGTTCTGTTGCTCCAGAGGATGCTATCTGGGGGTGCTGTTTTTTATACTGCTACCAGTGCTATTGGCTTTAGTTGATTTTTATTGCTTTGCATTGCATTGCATTTTATAGTTTTGGGTTGCAAGTCGACGCAAACTTACCTAGGAGCAATCTGCATTGAACTCAGTGTGACATACTTTGTAACCATGCATATGATTAGGCTGTCAAGTTCCAATTTTTAAACTTGCCTCAGGTATGTCTGCAAAGAAAGTGTGATTTATGAACAAACCAAACTGAATGAATTGTATGCTAACAGTGAGTACAGAAGGCTTGTTGATCTACTCTCTCACTCTAGGGCTAATGATCTACTTGTGATCTTTCTACATTGTTCATAAAGATGAGAACAAAAATGACCATGTGAAGATTAATTTCTTAAATGTATCCCACCCTTTAAAAATATTTTATTAAATACGTATAACAAGTGATCAGTGACCCACTTTGAATTTCACATTTACGTACTTTTAAACACAGTGGGCAGTCAATGTAAGACAACAGCATTACTCTGGAGGGAAATTGGCAGAGAGAGCTCACAACTGTCTGGAATTGAAAGTGCTATCTAATTCTGCTGTACAATGATCAATTCGTTGACAGAACATCTGCTTGTCTCATTCTCTGCAAGTTCAAGTCTATATTCCGCTACTCTTCTGTCTTCAGCGTAGAGATTAGTGACATATTTTTGGCACTATGGCCCTGTGCTTCAGTGTTGTTGTTTTTTTTTGTGTGTGTGTGTGTGTGTGTGTGTGTGTGTGTGTGTTGCTGTTATAAAGTGCTTATGGAATTGATCTTCCATACAGATTTTCCCCATACACTGTTTCATAACCTGAACTATCTCAACTGTGCACAAAGCATCTAAGTCAACTCTCAGCAATAAGTCACTGAAGGGTTGCAGTTGCCAAAAGCAATACTTCAGAAACCACTGAAGACAGACAAATACACACAGTTTTATTGGAAACATTAAACCAGTGGAATCAGCAAAGATTCTAGGGTTAAGAGAACTTGCAAATATTCTCTCCAGGCCTAAAGGAATATCTTCAGAGGTCTGGCAGAAAACTATAAACCATATAGCTACTTAATTCCAACCCATGGTTTCCCCCCCTACCAGTTTGAAACAGCAATTGGATTTAATGCATCTTTGTATTGTTTTCAACATATATTTTGGAGTGAGAGACTCTGTAACATAAGATCCACACAACTCCTCATTTCAGTCCTAAAGAATTCTTGCCTCACCTCTGTTTGAGTTTGAAGCTGGCATAGAGACAAAGAACTTGCACAGACACCTTTCACCCTGGCCAGCACAAGCCAGTGGGGATTAGAATGTGGCAGTAGATCTGCCCACTTCATTTAGGATTGCTAAATGTATAATTTAGTCTGGATCCAATCCAATGGACATTGTCTGGAATAGGTGAGATAATAATTTTTTTAAGCTTTGATATTTCTCCCAAGGTAATACTACTGCTTTCAGTTTAGAAAAAAAGTCTTTTAACTGCATACCAGATAGCAGTATTTGTGACTGCCACAAAATTCTACAGCTGAAGCCTGGTTTCGTTTCAGGTTAGCAGTATTGTTCAACAGATACTGAATGCTAAATTTGACAATATTTTGAATATAATGCAAAATAATAATAATCCTGTTTTTGTTTCAGGAACAGATATTCACAGATACTTATGATATCTCTTTTTTAAAGTAATTTTATTGGTTTTTCACCTTTTATGAATACATAACAGACACAGAAAAGACAAAAAACAAAAACATGTATAATTTCAGAAAATCCAACTTTCTTAACCTTGTTCCTTAACTCCCCCCCCCTTCATGCATCCCCATTCCCATAATTATGTCAGCAAATTGGTATTTCTCCTCTTAACCATCTTAATATTACCTCTTTTATTAAAGAAAAAAAAGTTTTTCTAAGTTGGACTCAAATTCCCTTCCGTCGATTTCCCATTTTGTCTTAAGTAAAAGTCAAATTAACTAAACCCAAAAGTCCTGAGTGTTTTTAACGTTCTATTCTTCCCTCCCTCCCATCCCCGGTTTTCGTCCCTTCCCCAGTACATGTCCAAAATAACAGTTCTTAGCCTGGATTCCTCACGTCCGAGGCTTTCAAGTCTCTTTCAGTCCCTCTCCGCCGGTCTTGTTGGTAGTCCTTTATATTGGTCGTCGAATCTCGAAGGAGTTCTGTCCCCATCAAACCAGGTTCTCTTCCCACAAGGACATTTGAAAACAACTGCTGCAAAAGTTCCTCAAGCCATGCATCTTCAGAGTCAGTGTGGAGGCCCCAAACATATTTAATCTTTATTTTAAGTTCTTGTATTCCATATACTCCCGGGGCCTCCTCCTTCGTCTTTTGCATCTTTCGCAGATTTGTAGTGAATGTAATCCAAGAGTCTCCTTGCTTATATTCCACTGGTGTAAG
This sequence comes from Podarcis bocagei, assembly GCF_964188305.1. Lineage (NCBI taxonomy): Eukaryota > Metazoa > Chordata > Lepidosauria > Squamata > Lacertidae > Podarcis > Podarcis bocagei. The sequence goes on from NC_138134.1 coordinate 29,828,573, forward strand.
CTTCTGGTTGGTACTTTCCATCTTTACTTTCAGTTCTCCTTGTTTAGTCTCCTCCACTTCTTGAGTTATCATTTCCGATTCAGCTGCAGATTCTTTCTCATTCAGGTCCTCAATACATTCAGCAGAGCTGCTTGTTCCAGAAGTCAAGGTCATGAGTTGTTTATTCATAGCCAGACTCTGCTCTTGTAAGATTCCCACCAAATGAAACATTCTTTCGATTTGCACTAGTAACTTTCCATCCACAGCCATTGTAATGTCACAGAGTTCCCCCTAGAGGGAATCTGGTTACTTAATAATCTTTCTCAATAATCCTCTGACTTGTTGTTATTACTTTGTTTCCAACAATTTTAGTTTGATTTTAACTGGTTTTAATCCAGAGGGATCTTAGATAACAATTTTTCAACTTTAAACTGTCCGTTTGGCAGCTTTGACAGCTGTCAAACTCCGCATTCCTCTTCCACAAGCTCCAATACAGGACGCTCCCGGGCCCGGGAGGGGGGGTTGCATACAACAGAAAAAAAGGCTTCTAAAATTCCACTCTTTCACTCCATCTCAAAATTTCTTTTTGCCAAATCTTGGAAGTTAAAGTCTTTTTAACTCACCCCACAAAGGGTAGGCTCTCCAGCTTAGTTCTTCTATTGTTGCTTTAGATCGTCTGCAAGAGGGGGGGTGCGGACTTCCTTTTAGCACACACCCCGGTCGTCTCGAATTCACAGGAAAATATTCTTAAAGTCCAATTTCATCTTACTCACGGGTTATTCTTTTCAGTCCGAATTTCAAGGAAGGAAGTCAGCGCTCTCCAGTCATGGCTCGCGGCTCCGCTCAACCGAGGTAGCGATCGACTCTCAGCGCCACGCCACCCTCCGTACCCCCTCTGCAGCCTTTAAAAAGGCTCTTCGTGGGTCGGGGGGGCGCTTAAGGCACCCACCGAGTCTTCTAGTCCGCAGGCTTCAGCGCCTGCGGTTTCTAAGGGTCCCCGCGTCGCCGGCGCGGCAAGACCTGTCCTCAGTTGAGCCGATTCCCTCCGCAGCTCGGAGGGAATCCGCCATTTCCAGATCGCACCAACCCGGAAGTCGATACTTATGATATCTCTACTGTGAAAACCTGATGGAATGATGCTCCCTTTAAAAAAAGCAGCTTTAACTCAATGGCCTTTTGGCTCCTGCCAATTAAATTATACTGATTATCCCAAAATTAAATCTCAACACAACCACAATATTATTTTTACAGAAGTGTAAAAAACACATGTTTGATTCAGCAAACCAGGTCAAGAGCACAATTCTATGCATGTCTACTGAAAAGTAAGTCCCACTGATTGTAGTCAAATCTACTTCCATAGTAAGTGTGTATAGGACTAAAGCTATTACACTATTTCTATCATAAGCTTTTCCACAGTGGCTGAATGATTTGAAATAATAATGGCAACAGTAGTAATACATAGCTTGATAATACAATTTGTTCTTTACTTAGCTTGATTTTCCACAGAATTAATTTTTCTACAGATAGTTCAGAGGATAAGATTATAGAATTAACAAAGTAGTACATGTGAAAAGGATCTAAGGGTCTTACAGGATCACAAGCTTAACATGAGTCAACAGTGTGATGCAGCAGCAAAGATAACTAATGCTATTCTATACTGCATCTACAGAAGTATAGTGCCCAGGTCAAGGGGAATAATAGTACCACTCTATTCTGTCTTGGTCAGAACACACCTGAAGCCCTGTGTCCAGTTCTGGGCACCACAATTTAAGAAAGATATTGACAAGCTGGAATGTTTGCATAGGAGTGCCATACAGGATAAAGGGCGGTATATAAATTCAATAAATAACTAATAATAATAATATGATCAAGGGTCTGGAAACCAAACCTTATGAGGATTGGTTGAGGGAGTTGGGTATGTTTAGCTTGGAAAAGAGGAGACTGAGAGAAGATATGATAGCCATCTTAAAATATCTAAATGGCTGCCCCATGGAAGATGATCTTTCTCTTGCTTGTTTTCTCTTGCTCCAGAGGCTAGGACCCAAACCAATGGATTCAAGTTACATGGAGGGACAGTAGGAACTGTTCAACAATGGAACAGTCTCCCTCGGAAGGTGGTGGACTCTCCTTCCTTGGAGGTTCTTAAGCAGAGGTTAGATGGCCTTCTGTCATGTATGCTTTAGCTGAGATTTGTCCATAGCAGGGGACTGGACTAGATGATTTTTGGGTTCCCTTTCAACTCTACAAATATATGATTCTATGACCTATAACAAAACACATCTAGACATATTTAATAAACTCATAGAGTGCTACAAATATAAAGTGAATTCTGTGCCATTAGGGAAGTAAATACTTTTTGAACCCAGTTACACATTTTTCATCTGCAAAGACTAATCGAAGTACTGTTATTCAGCCTCTGATCATGAGCTTCTTCCTTTTCAATGAATGGCCTACAAGCATGCAATTTTTAACTTTGCTCATCAGCTATTTACTTGCTGACTCTTACGTACAGTAAGCTGCTCTGCAACTTTCATAATGTAAGGTGATACATTATGTTGTTCTGTAATTCCACACTGTCAGAGCTTAGGACAATTATGCATTTAAAAGGACATGGAAAAGATGCATTAACTAATATCCATTGTTGCATTGTTGATATGTGTGTAACGAAAAGGAAAGAATATGTAGTAATGGCATACCTGTGTTAAATGCAATGCTATGTTCATGTGTTTGAATGAGCCAGACCATTTCTAGAGGGCTGCATAACTACTGTTTGTTGATATTCTCAGACACTACCAAATTGTCCAGAACTATGTTGATCTCCTTTCTGATGACCCCAACACTATAAATCATCCCAAATGTTTACCGTCCAACTGAAACAAGACCCAAACCCAACCCTGCTTGTCCTTCCTGCCTGCATTAACTTGTACCCTCACACTACTTCAGTGTCAAGTTTTCTTCATATCATTAATTGTATTCATTGCAGACTTATTGGAAGCTATGCTCTCAGAACTCCACACTGTCTGTTGTGCTGAGGAAAAAGATTTTGCTGTGTTCATTAGCAGGAAGAACTGAATAGATGTAGTTGCAAACACGCTTTACTAGAGAGTAAGTCGATTTGAACACAGTTCCTGAGTAAACATGGAAAGGACAACAATGTAAGGAAATTACCATGTCCTCAATTTTCCTTATCGATTTCAAATTACTGTATAGCAGTTCTTAATTGAAAGGGGTATGTTGATTCTCTGCCCCCTGCAGTAACTGCCCAGAATAGATCAAACTATTTCAATACATTCTTACCTTGGCATGCTTTAGAATTCTGTTTATTGAGACTTAAGTCAAGATGTTTAAAGGGCAAGCCTTCAAAACTAAATTGCTGGACTAACTTCAAAAGAGTCCAGATGGTGCCTTAGCCTTTGTACATATGTCTGAAACCTTTACAGAAAAAAGATATATTTTCTTAAATTGTGCCTCTACACATCTCATTTTGGCTCTCCTCCTGCCATGTTACACTTATCCTTTAAGCTTCTTCACATGTTAAGAACATGTCAATTTATTCTTCAAGCTTCAGCAATGAAGGAGCCGAGAGAGATATATACTGTTTCTGCAATCTGTGAGAGATTGTTTCCAACTCTCCAACCCTAGGAGCCTTCAGAAGGGAGTTGTTTCCAGAAGAATAACTGTTTTGGGTTTTGTTTTGTTTTATTTCTGGCGTCTCGGGTCTCAGTATAGAAGTTTTGGGAAGAGGGTTCCTAGCACTAGTGCCATCAGTTTTGGTTATGTTTTTATATGTGAAGATATTGAACATTGTTAATTGACCTATTAGTAAGCTTTGAGTGCTTTCAGGTGTGGGCTTAGTACTATAAGTGAGTGATTCAGATATCACAGATGGATCACTGGAAACTTTTTTCTTTTTTCCCTTTTGGTCTTTTCAGGTTCTCCATGTTAAAGAAGAAGAAGAAGAGTTTGGATTTGATATCCCGCCTTTCACTCCCTTTAAGGAGTCTCAAAGTGGCTAACAATCTCCTTTCCCTTCCTCCCCCACAACAAACACTCTGTGAGGTGAGTGGGGCTGAGAGACTTCAAAGATGTGTGACTGGCCCAAGGTCACCCAGCAGCTGCATGTGGAGGAGCGGAGACGCGAACCCAGTTCCCCAGATTACATGACTATCACTCTTAACCACTACCCCACACTGGCTCTTAAATGAGGGGAAATATGGACTTGCATTTTTATGTGACTGTCATTGTGCAGATCATAGAATCATAGAATCATAGAACTGTAGAGTTGGAAGGGACCCTGGGGATCATCTAGTCCAACCCCCTGCAGTGCAGGAATATGCAGCTGGTCCATACAGGGATCGAACCTACAACCTTGGTGTTATGTTGTGAAAAATATGCATGCATGAGCAGCCGTGACCCCACACCCAACTGGTAGCACCCTTTTTGATTCCTGCATTGCAGGGGGTTGGACTAGATGACCCTTGGGTCTCTTTCAACTCTATGATTCTATGATGTATTTTAAAACAATTTGTTGTTAAATTCTTAGTGCTAAATTTGAGGGGTGTTGTAACTTTTATTATGATTATGTGCTATTATTTTAGAATGTTTATTTTTTTGTTTACCACTAAAGCATAAAGTAGAAAATAACTTCACTATGACTAATAAACCTGGTATTCCACAATAAAACTGTCAGCTTTACCCAGGTTTACATATGGCACTACATTGTCAATGCAGATGCACCTAACATTCAGCATATTTTGAATCATGTGTATAAATTTTGATCTAGACGATAAGAAGAATTAGGGTTAGAATTACTCTGATGAATCTTACTGTAATGTGTCCCATGGATAAATACTACAAATATATGAAAGATGGCTATTTTCTCTTCAGTTTATATAACTGTCTGTAGCTTGTTGATTAGATCTAAAAACTTTGATGTAACTTATTCAAATCTGCTAATCAAAAGTCAGATGGGTTATGTTTCAGTGAAACAAATTAAAATTAAACTTGCTACTACAGATTAATTGTGTTGCTTCTAATTCTCAAGGTTTCATTTGCAAAATGTAGCAGAGTAGTTTTTCAAGATCTCTTTGATTATTTTTGCAACGAATAAGGCAGTATCTGTGGACTGTCTTTGCTTTCCTACATCATCCCCACAATGCATTCCACTTTGTCTGGCTATTCTGTGTCAATGGCAAAGTATAACAATGGGTTATAGTTGCAGATTACACAAGCTCTTATTAGCATTCTGTATGATAAGGCTGTATCAAGTCTGCTAAACTAACCTTGTGAGACATGAAATGATCCCACCTTCATGATGGCTCCACAACGATTCTCTGGCACAAATATGTTCAAAGGGGAAACTTTATTAAAGTAATGAAAGTAACGCCACCCTGTTATAATGCAGACATCTATACATCAAGTTTTATGTATTTGTTTACTAACAAAATAAGATGAGATAAACAGAACACACAGCAGAGAACTGAGGATTAAAAAAAAGTCTCTCCTGAGACAAACCTAATAACTTTCTCCAAAAGCTCTCATAAATTATTAGCTTTGAAATCACTCAAAGTGTCTGAAACATAGTAGGTGTCACTGATGTACTTGAAGTTCACCTAAGAAACTGCATCATCAAAATGTGCCGACAAAAACTGCCAGCAGCTATGCCACCTTGCAATCAATCACAGATCTGTTTGAGAGTTATAAAGTGTCTGAAAGCTATAATTTCATCGGCTTCTAGCTGCATATATTTAAAACTTCATATTCTTGTGGGTGAAAGGAAGAGACTGAAATATTTGTCAGCTCCGCTTCCCTCCATATCCAACACATATTTACATAGAGTCACCAGTGGGTTTTGTTTTTTTTAAAGATAATATTATCTGCAGAAATATTATTACAGGCCAAGGTGCATAGCCTAACATCACTGGGGGTAGGGGTGTGATAGGTGGAAATGAAGACAGGACAGTGTTTTGGGTTTGAAATGGCCACAACCTTATTGATTAGAGATGTCAGTAGGCCTTAGCATTGGCACTGGGTATGGCTCCTGAATGAACCTGCCCATTTGCTGGTTGATTAAGCCTTCAGGGTTAATCCTGGATTTAAGGATTACATGAATCCTGGGCAATCCTTCCAGTGTGCCATTTGGAAAGTTCTATGGCCCGTTAGCCCCCAACTGGGCATTCAGACAGAAAACTTTCTCTGAACTCCTTTTCTGGGGTACCCTGATACTTCTGAAGTGGTGAGAAGCTCTCCTTACCTGCCCCCCTTTTCTGCACTAAGGAACCAGCCCATTGCCTTTTACCACCAACAAGTTGTGACAGTTGCTACGATGTGGGCCAAACCTCCAGACAGGCCCAGTTTTGTCTGTAGGTGAATTTCTCCCTGGCCCCAAATACAGGAGCTGAAACGCTCCATAGCAAGGTCTCAAGCACACACCCTCCCCTCCCCTCCCATTTCCACATGTGTAGCCTTCACTGGGCCCAGTGTGATCATCCAGGGAAGCCTACATGAACAGAGGTCAATGCGTAAAGGCTTACCGTATTCACAAATCAACACTAATAAATAGAGGATGGAACCGAGGAGACCACACCTCACTGGAAAAATGACCAAAGGCTTTGCCCCTTTAAATGAGCAACATATGAAGGGGCTTAGATGGATGGGTGGAGGGTGGGTGCACTTCAGTTGTAAACAACCACTAGGACTTGGTGAAACAGAAATCAAGGATTTTATTGGAAAAGGATACCTGGTAGAAAAGTGATTTAGGTTATTAATATAAAAGTTAAACTGGATCCATTCATGTCTCTCCTGTATTGGTCTGTACAGCCACACTAGGTGCTGTAATGGTTTGACTTTACCCCCAAGAGTGCACTCTTCTCGAGACAGACATATGCAAACCAATGAATTGTGAAAAAGACTACCCCAACAAGACGACTTGTTGGTCTAGGTTAGGGGTGGGAAACTGGCAACAATCATCAGGCCTGATCCATAACTCACCACTCCATATTGGCCACTTTTGATAGGCAGGCAGGGCTTCCAGGGAAGAATCAGAAGCAGAGGTAAGACCCGCCCCGCATAACCAATCACATAACATGATGCACACACACCATTTGAATAACAATGCCCATCAATTTTGCGGCGGCCGAAGCCCGCACAGCCTCTAGGAGTTGCTTCCTATTATCAGCAGCACACTCTATCTGCACTACTGAGTCTTCCTCCCCAGCTGTAGCTTGCAGTTTGGGGAGGGGTTGGTTTAGCTGTAATTCAGCATTTTTATCTTTATTTGCCACAGGGTGACAGAAAAGGGCATCAAATTCAAAATATGCAATATTTTACCAGCATCCGGAAAGGAAGGCTCGTTAGGACAATTAAGATTGTGCACCTAATCTTTGGCAGCATATTCTACACCTGATGATAGGTGATAAAGGTAATAAAGGTAAAGGTAAAGGGACCCCTGACCGTTAAGTCCAGTCGCGGATGACTCTGGCGGTGCTCATGTTGCTTTACTGGGCGAGGGAGCTGGCATTTGTCCGTAGACAGCTTCCGGGTCATGTGGCCAGCATGACTAAGTTGCTTCTGGCGAACCAAAGCAGCGCACGGAAACGCCGTTTACCTTCCCGCCGGGGCGATACTTGTTTATCTACTTGCATTTGACATGCTTTTGAACTGCTAGGTTGGCAGGAGCAGGGACAGAACAACGGGAGCTCACCCTGCTGCGGGGATTCGAGCCGCCTACTTTTGAGTCGGCAAGCCCTAGGCTCAGTGGTTTAGACCACAGCGCCACCCGCGTCCCGATGATAGGTGATAGACAGGGGTATATGATTTGGACCTAACTATACCACAGGCAAAATTAGGGCATTGTGGCCCTAATTATATGTGTGAGCACAAGGTTCCATACCAATGTGTAGGGGCATGAGTCTCGCCTGCGATGCAAGTGTGCCTGCGTTCAAATCCTGGACAAGCCTTGTCAGAGATGCTAAGGGGATTTTGAAAGGGGCCATAGCTGATGGGCAGAGCACATGTTGTGCATGCAGAAAGTCCCAGGTTCAACCTGTTGTGTCTCAATGATTTAAAAAATCAAAACAAATCACGTAGCAGGTGGGAGAAAATATCCTTGCCTGAAACCCTGGCAAACTGTCAAAATAGATAATACTGGGCTATATGGCCCTGCATAAGGCAGCTCCTTTCATTCCTATGACGTATAGTATCAGATGAGATGTGGAACAGAAGGCAGTAAAAAACCCAGTCAGAGATAAGATGGAGGGAGAAGAGAAGAACCAGTAACAGACAAGCATAATACAAACCCAAGGAGGATGAGGATTTGAGGGAATAATAAAGATCAAAAATGGCAAAGGCAGAAGACCAGCTGAAGATAAAAATATAGGTAAGAGCTGCTTCAGGCCCAGTTCATACATCATTAATATTGTGTCCTTGCTAACCATCTAGACTTTTCATCACATTGGCAAACACATACAAGGCCTAATTGGGATGTGTAGTGGAATATTGCAACTATGACAAAATTTGCTATGGGTTCAATCCAGCCAGAATTAAGCACATTTATTTCAGTCGTCCTTGCTCTAAAAATTCATGTGCCTTAACAGTGGCACTGTTGACCTTTGTGGACGGTGCCCAGCGTAAAAGACAAGACAGTGTTAAAAACTATTCATCCAAAACTTGAAAAAAGTTCAACCCATTATATACAAATGCATCTATTTTGTATCTGTTCAATTAATCCTAGTATTTCTTTGAATAATAGTGAACTTCTTCAATGTGTTTCTTCTTCTTTTATAAGAAATAAATTGTTGTCGTTTGTTGTTATTCAATCTATATTATTAATTTTGCTTTTAAAAAATATTATTGATGAACTTAATGGGGGGGGGGACAAGGAAGGGATCTGTAAATAAGGATACACAGTTAAAAGATGTGGCGGAATCAAGGTGTGGAAGATGCAGACATCCTGGGAAAACTCACTGTCAAAAAGAGACCACATTTTAAACCATATCATCAGGACCTGCTTCTTCCCACCCTTCAAGCACGTCCAGGGAAACTGTTCTGCTTTCTATGTGAGTTGATATAACTTACTGCCCAGTTAACAACACAGAGAAACAAGTAGCCAACCGTGAAAGGAATGTGCTCATGGACCAGGTCCGCCCTATATAATGGTAAACAAAGTGCCTCATTTCTATGCCAAGTGTAATAAAAAGAAGTGAGTGGGATCTTATGCATTGGATTTCTTTCATTTTCCTCCCTGCCTCCTGCTGCCCCTCCCATATCTCTCATGAATACTGAGTACCAAAGTGCTTCCTGTTCTGAACTATAGGACACATGCTGCGTGCAGCTCTTGAAGTGAGCTCAGCAAGGGCTGGAAGTAGACAACACTATGAGCTAATGGAGGAATAATTTAAAGTGAGCCTGGGCGGTTTAAAAAGAAAAAGACCCACACACATAGAATTATATAAGGCTTGCCTTTCTTGTTTCAGTTACTAGCAGCTGCTAATTTTAGCCCCTTTTCTCCCAAAGACTATTTTCAAAGATTTCTGAAATAACAAAAAGGGCTTTTAAGCCTTAATTATCATTGCTTGGTCATTTCAATTAACCTTGTTTTACATCTACTGCTGATAGCTATGCAAAGAATAATTAAATGACATGAGTCTATACATATAAACTTATTGTTGTAAAGATTTCTATGATTCAGTCAAATCTTCTTTCGCAAAAGAAACTGCTGCTCATTTTACCTTTGTCCGTATAGATGTAATTTCTTACAGGAAATATTTAGTTCTGGATATATATTCAATATATATCCACATTTTAAAAGGCAAGGTGTTTTGCATATCATTTGCCACACCAAATCTCATCCTTCACCAATGCTGGGCCATAAGCTACTCATCATCAGTCACCATGGCTGTCCACCCTACAGGATGGGCCTAATGCAGCCTTTCTCAACGTGTGGGTCCCCAGATGTTGTTGAACTACAACTCCCATCACCCCTAGCTAGCAAGGCCAGAGCTCAGGGATGATGGGAGCTGTAGTCCAACAACATCTGGGGACCCACACGTTGAGAACCACTGGCCTAATGTGTCAAAAATAGTCACATGTCCAGGTACAGCCATGCTTTTCTCATTCCATTGCTCCAGAACTTGGGGACACTCCTCAAACAATCTCTTCCAGCTGATTCATAAATATGTTAAACAACATGGGAGACAAGATATAGCTAAGCAGTACGTCCCTATTGGTACTTTCTGGTAGTTGTTTTGTAGGTAGGAGTAGAACCACCAAAGCACCCTGTCCCCAACTCCCACCCTCACAAAGCTTCTCCAGGATGGTACCATGGTCAATGGTATTAAAAATCACATACCGGTAGGCAGCAAATAGAAAAACCACATAGGCAGCATACTTTCATCAGCTCATCAGATCATCAATCGGACCGAACAAGGGCATTTCAGTACCAAAACCCAGCCTGAAATCAGATTGAAATGGGTTTGGATAACTCATTCCACCTAAGCACACCTGAAGACATTCAGCTACCACCTTCTTTATCACCTTACTCAAAAAGGGGATATTAGCCACTAGGTGGTAGTTGACCTGGGGGTCAATGGAAGCTGTACCACCACCTCCACCTCCACGGAAGTATAATGTCCAGATCGAGGGAAGTAATAGTACTACACTATTCTGCCTTGGTCAGAACACACCTAGAGTACTGTGTCCAGTTCTGGGTACCACAATTTAAGGAGGATAGTGACAAGCTGAAATGTGTGCATAGGAGGGCAACTAAGATGACCATGGGTCTGGAGATTACTGCATTGCAGGGGGTGGGACTAGATGACCCTTGGGGTCATTTCCAACTCTACAATTATATGATTCTATGATTCTACCTATAGGGACGCGGGTGGCGCTGTGGGTTAAACCACAGAGCCTAGGGCTTGCCAATCAGAAGGTTGGCGGTTTGAATCCCCGCGGCAGGGTGAGCTCCCACTGCTCGGTCCCTGCTCCTGTCAACCTAGCAGTTCGAAAGCACGCAGTGCAAGCAGATAAATAGGTGGGAAGGTAAATGGCGTTTCCGTGTGCTGCTCTGGTTACCAGAAAGCGGCTTAGTCATGCTGGCCACATGACCCAGAAGCTGTACGCTGGCTCCCTCGGCCAGTAAAGCAGATGTAAAGCCGCAACCCCAGAGTCATCCGCGACTGGACCTAACGGTCAGGGGTCCCTTTACCTTTATGATTCTACCTGTAAAGAGGCATTTACCACCCTCAGGACCAATCCTGCATTTGAAAAGCTAATGTCTTTGATAAACAGTGCAGGTAATTCACCTTCTTAAAACACACACATATGTTCTGACAATATTTTAACAAGTAAAGATGAAAATATCTTATTTTACTGCTGTTTATAGGGTGTTTCCTTAAAATTCACAATTTGGTGCACATACTAGAAATTTGTTTGTGCATATTCTTTTTTAAAGTATTCTCTTTTAAAGGATCTGTGTTAAGCAAGTTATTTAAAGGCCAGCAAATGTTTGCCTCCCTAGATGTCTGCCATTTGAACTAAGAAAAATGTTAACTACCAGTACACTATGGAGAGCTTGATTAGCTAATTCAGCTTTAAGCAATGATCTAGCTACCTTGTCTTCATCATGATACTTTAATGATGAGTAATTAGTTTTCAAGATCACTAGAAATGTGTTCCCAATAAAAATAAAATTAAGCTATGATTCTTGCATAATGAAAATTGCAATTATTCATTCATCTTATTTATTACCTTATATACCCAAGGCTATTTAGTCAGCTAGCTGTCCTGGCTTCTAGTATATTTCTTTGAAACAGAGGAAAAATAATAATAGTATAAGCAGACTTACTCTTGTATTTAGAATACTTCTCAATGATATGTTTTTGTTTTTACTCCAGTGCACAAAATTCAGATTATAATTGTGGCATGGTAACAAAGAACACAATATTAATGCACTGAAAAGATTGAATAAATGCAATCATGTATAGTATAGCTGTATGAGTTCCATGAACAATGGTGGTCAATTCTTTTTATACATTTTAAATTTACACTAAGTAAAACTCAGCCCAAATTAATCACTTTTAAATCCTATTGCAAATTTACAAATCTTTGTTGCTTAAGCCAAAGGCAAACAGTATAATAAAATATGGTAAACCACTCAAAACATGATTAAAAAAAAATAGTATAATGCATTGTGCATGCAATATCAAATATATTTTACAACAACAATAAACATTACATTCAGTACCAAAAAAAGAAGGATGTGGTTTCTACTTGTTTAAATCTAAATGAAAAATTTAAATCTATTCTGTCTAAATCCCACTGAATTACATTGAACAGAGTTAACTGTATGCTTAGCTCTCCCATTAAAAACCAATGAGACTTAAAAGTGCTTTGGGCTGGATGTCCAATCTTTTCAAGTGTGGTTCTCCTTTCAAGGAAGCCATCAGGAATTGAGTAATGGTATTGTCCAGGCAGTTCCTCCTTGCTGTACCAGGCGAATTAGTTGCTTTGCTTCTTTAACTTTAAGATAAGATGAATGCCATTTTTCACCCTGGAGGGAAGATGACTATCATCCATATCTACAGAACCTGTCACACTGAACTAGGATTAACAAGAGTTATAAAATACTAGTCTTGAGGAGCTGCAACTCTGTATTTCTATAAGTATCCAGCTATCTAGCTTCTTGGCAAACATTTTGACAACAAAAACCATATACAATCCCACTATTTTTAGATGCACATAGAAACTAGTTGGTCATGCCAATCCAATTAGATTAAAAATCTGGATATAAAGTGTATGATGTAATGTTGTGTCTCTCTTGCTTAGAATTGTCATGCAACCTGATGCTGTCAAGATTAAAGGTAAAGGTAAAGGGACTCCTAACCATTAGGTCCAGTCGCAGACGACTATGGGGTTGCAGCGCTCATCTTGCTTTATTGGCCGAGGGAGCCGTTGTACAGTTTCCGGGTCATGTGGCCAGCATGACTAAGCCACTTCGGCGAACCAGAGCAGCGCACGGAAACGATGTCAGGATTACTAGTTAAAATTACATGTCCTGAAAGAGTAGTACTGTGCTAATTGTACAGCCACCCACAGACAAATAAAGAAGACTTTACTATATGATTTTTAAAAAGCATATCTGATCCTTTTACAGCATTATTGTGCCTTTAGGTATGATAGAACCTGTATACATCAGAGTTGAAACACTATAATGCACAGGAAACAGGAAGCAAGGGGATTTTTTTTTTACTTGGGCCATGAAAGAAATACTGAGTCTGAATGATGCATATTACTTTTTTTTTTTAAATCCACCTCGTTGCAACTCCACTTTTGCCTCAGCAGCTTGATGCAACAAGCCTTAATGCAGAAAACACTGTGACCATGGCCATATATTGGACCATGTACTAATATAGGTTAATGGAGATTATTATGTTTGATAATGCAAAAGCTATTAAACAAGCACTGCAAAAAGAATGTTCGAGCAAATAAAATGCATTAACCTGACACAGGAAAGACAGCAGGCTTGGTGCCAGATGAGCTTCCTTGGGGAGAACATTGTGTACAAAAGGAGCCACCACAGAAAAAGTCCTGTACTAATTCTCACATGCCTCATCTGCATGGATGAGAATAGCCTCCAATAGGATTATCTGTATACTAGGACAGGAAAATGCAGGAAAATGTAATCTTTCTGGTACTTGGATTTAGATATGTAAAGGTAGAAATCAGTAGAAGTTTAAGGAGGATGCTACCAGAGCATGGATAACTGTACCCAGAGTCGTCCAGTGTTGGACCAGGAGCAGCTCACCTATTGATCATAGCTGGTGAAAGATGTATCATGCCATGAAAGAAGCTTGGGCTTACAAAGATAAGGCTAAATCTAAGAGTACCTCCAAGTTGTGAACCTGCTAAAGGTAGTGCAACAGCATCTGGAAAAGGCTGAGCATCACCATTAAACCAAACAAACTACCTGCTAGCAGGATGCCTGGAAAGTGCATCTAAGAAAGCATTTCGCCAGTGACAAAATATTGTTTAAATCATGGCACAAATCCAAAGAACAACCATCCACTTCAACTGAGCCATCAATTTTAATCTTGAAAATACAGAATTTCCCTAAAAATATACTGCATCTGCAACCTGTACAACTACAACTTAGCAGTTTTTGCACCCGTGCATGGACAAAATAATCTAGAAAGGCCCTAAGATTTTCTCTTTGTCTCACTTTGGATTTGTAGCTTATTATTCCTTTTCATATACCCTTTCTTCGAATACAATAGTTTGCACACTTCTGAGCTGTCTTGTTTTACCTGCAAGATTAAACAGAGCCACAAAAATGTATGAGGTTTTTTTTTGTTTTCATTCTATCAAGTCATTTCCATTTGTGTTAAAAGATGTTCTGCCTAGCGCTTTTTTTTTTTTTTTACAGAGACACACTCTAGCTTTCCCCCTTCTTGTTTGAGGTTTAAAAGCATGGTTTGATCCAAGAAAAGCAGTTCTGCACAAGAGACTGCTCTGCATTAAATTAGAAGGTTACTCATGCAGTGCATTCCTGCTTTTTGATTGGTGGGATATCGGTGTATGATTTATTATTTAGCATCACTTTCATACACCATGTGAAATTCACACGTTTAAAAATAATATCTCAATTTAATGTGATTTTAAGTATGCAAATGCAGACAAAGAAGTAAATGTGCACTTCCACCTACACAGTGTAGGCATAGAACAGGTTATGTATGTGTTCAATACATTGCATAGTTCAGTCTTCACCCAACAGTGCTTTCCCCATAAAATAATTTATAGCACCCCTTCTTAGTTTATGGATTTTTATTTATGTTTATGTTTATGGACTACAAGCATAACTTGAGCTCAATAAACACAAAGTTGGGGGTAAAAACCTATACTAAATCTAAACAAAACTGTCTTAAATCTAGTAACTTAATTGGAAGCCCATTAGTCAAAAGAGTACATAATCTGATCTTCCTACAATAATTTAAGAAAACACATAAGCAGAACGTATGACAGAATGGAAGTTTTCAAAGATTTTTTTTTTAATGGCACCCCAATTAGATAAAAGTAGCCTTTTACCTAGTTTTTGCTAAGACAGGTTCTAAGTTGGTCAGGTGTCCATCTGTATTGCAACACTTATACAATCCCTTTTGAACTGGTTGGATGTGTTGTTTGATGTCTGGGGCTGCATGTCTGTACCTGGTGCCACCAACTGTGCAGTATGACTAGTAGTTTGTGACTAGATGCATGCATGACTACAGCTAGACAGAAGCCTTTATTTTTACATGTTAAGGTACAGAAGACCACTTTAAAACATCCACAAAATACACCATCAATAGAGTTGCCATATTTTGACGTGCAAAAAGAGGACACATTTGCCAGTGTGAGGGTGTGGGAGGAGGCATGTGCCAGCATGCTGTGGGAGGGGTGCATGCTGGAGCAACATCGGAGGGTGCTGGGGAGAGACAGGGCAAAATTTGTGCATGCAAAACGGAGAGACATATAAATAGAAAGAAAGTTGCCTCCCCCTCTTTGGGGCGTGCACAGGATGGTGGGGTGGGGTGGAAGACATACAAAATAATTTAAAAGCCCAGGAAAAGCAAATGAAGGAAAACAGCAACTTTTTATGTAGGAGGAGGAGAAAGAGAGGTAGGGAGCAGAAGAAGGGAGGGAGGGATTGAAGAAAACCAAAAGGAGAGAGGAAAAGAAGAAGAAAGGGGTTTGGGAAAGGTGCTGGCTCTTGCCCTCCTCGTCTGGGGTCTCCCCAGCTCCTGGGGAGGTGGCAAGGGAGGCCAGGCCAGAGGCGATTGGGCAGAGTAAAAGCCCATTTTGGGGTGGGGAAGAGCCGAACAGCACTAGGCCTGCAGGGCTCCCAAGTCGCCGCATCCCTCCCACCTCTCTGCCATGAAAGGAAAGCAACTGCTTTGAGACACACTGCTTCCACTTCCAGGGCACAGCTGTTCTACATTGCTCTCCCAGAATGGCAGTTGTTGAGTGTGTGTGTGCTCCCTTGGAATCAAAGAAAAACCCCCGGACATTTTGGCAACTTCAATCAATCTACCCGGACAGGAATTTTACCCCTGAAAAAGAGGGTGCATCTGGGAACAACTGGATATATGGCAACCGTACCATAAAAAGCTATCAAACACTAAACATCTTTAATTATTAGAGAACATCTAGCATTTAGACTTATTTTTGTGTGTGTTTTCTCCATTTCCCCCCACAATACAATTATCACTAAATAAATGCAAAATCACGCAAAGCCAAGAAGCCCTGGAACTGCCCCCCCCAGCAAGGTGGAGGGCTACTTACCAGGTTCTTGGAAGGTCATGTGATGCTCCTGGGAGAGCACTGGGAAGCTCCTTGCTTACTTTGCTTTGGGAAGGTGGCACAACGCCTCTGGTTATGTCCCAGGACCCTCCTGCAACCTTCCTGGAGCCTGATAAGCAAGGAAAACCCACTAGGTGCAGAGGTGCGGGGAAATAAATAACTGGAGAGCAGGGAACGATGAGTTTCCCTCACTCCCCATTTATTTCTTTATTCCCTCATCATTGCAAGGCTGTGATTGTGTATGTGAAAGCAGTGCAAGATGAGAGTTACCTGTACTACTTTAGGAAACAGAACCAGGCCATACACTGGTCACTGAAGGAACAGCTTTGCCATAGGACTTTGATCCACATATTAGCACTTGTGCGTGCAGGTTCTGCTGCCAGTTGCATACCTCCCCAGCAGCAACTTATCCTAAACTACATCTCTTCAACATCTGTATGAAGAACAAGCTTTGCTGAAGTCCAGGCATATCATACCAACAGCTTCCTCCCTATCCAATAAATGGGTTGTTTCATCAAAGGAAGAGACTAAGCTTTTTATTCATAAAATGAAGTTCACAGCTAGTAATGTTTTCTGTCCCCCCCCCCCAAAAGTGCATTAGCTCTTATTCAGTCTAATGGGACAAAACCAATTTTTATTTTAATAGAGTAAATGGATTTATGCCCAATGGAAAACTGGCAATGAACACACCCCCCCCCCGCCACTGAAATATCTAATTGTGGATCAGCTTGCACTTTTCTATCAGAAAATCATTGTGCATTAGAAAACAAAAACAAAACCCAATGACCCATAGGAAAGCTTTTTATGCTATAAGGCAGTAGTTTTCAAACGGTGTTCTGCAGAACTGGGGAGTTCCCTGAAGGTTTATTCTCCAGTGAAGAAGAACAAGAGTCCCTGAAAAAAAGCAGATTGATAATCATGTACACCCACAGGGCAACAATGGGTGTATTCTAGGGTGCATGGCCAGTCTAACAGTGTCATGAGCCTGTTGTCCATAAGCCTGTAGTCCACAGTTAAGCAGTAATTAAGTAGTAATTGTCTAGGTAGTACCATATCAGACTACATGTGAAAGTGTCATATAATTGAGTGCTCATTCGTATCAAAAATTGTTTCCACATACAAAACTCCCCTATGAGGAAAGGTTACAACACTGGGGGCTTTTAAAATTTAGAAATAAAAAGCAAGTAAGGGGGACATGGTGGATGTGTACACAATTATGAAAAGTGTGGAGAAAGTAGATAGACGCTTTTCTTCCTCTTTCATAACACTAGAACTCAAGGCCTCCAACAATGCTGAATGTGGGAAGATTCTATGCCGACAAAAGAAAGTACTTCTTTACAAAGCACATAGTTAACTATGGGATTTGTTCCTGCAAGACCTAGTGATGGTCATCAACTTGGAGGGCTTTAAAAGAGGATTAGATAGATTCGTGGAGGATAAGGCCATTAGTGGCTACTAGCCATGATAGCTTCATTGTTAGCTACAGAGGCAGTGTGTTGGCATCCCGCTCTCTTGAGAGACAATGCAGTGGACCTCCAGGGGTGAAATGAAACCACTGGAGAATGGTTGCTGTGGCTGCAGAAACAGTTAACTCTTAACTGCTGCCTTCTGCATTGTTTTTTCTGCTTTAGCAGCTCTGAAGTGACCTCTCCAGGAGGCAAGCCAGGACACTGTGTATGGTGGTCCTGGGCTGCCCAGATGCAATCCCCCCCCCCCCGTCTCGCTGATGTGATCCAAAGGGAAGCAGAGCTATACATCGGAAGGAGTTGCACAAGACACCATCCAAGTGTCTTAAGAACTCCATTCTGGATTTCTGTGAGCCAACCTCCACTGGAGCCTGTCTTCTCATGCAGGGGAAGTCCCTAATTCACCAAGGGTTCTAGGGTTGCCATATTTCAAAAAGTGAAATTTTGAAAGTTGCTGAGCTTTTTTTATACTGCGGACATGGGTTGCCATACGTCCGACTGCAGAATTCCAGCTATGTCTGGATGTATGGCAACTCTGTTTGAGACCCATTGGCCACTCTCACCTGATGGATCTCAAAACCTTGGTGGTCACACCCGTTTCCCAGGCCACTGTTGCATGCTGACAGCTTCTAGGAGCTACATACAGATGGGAGCTGAGTGCAGGGTGGGGACTAAAGGTGGACAAACTACCCCAGAAGGAGCACAACATGTTTCCCACCAGATGTACTATCCCTAACACCCCATTCAGTAAGCCTCTGAATACCAGTTGGAGGCAATCAAGTGGGGAGATGGCTGTTGTTGTTGAGCCCTGCATGTAAGCTTTCTATTGATATCTGGTTGATCATTAGAAGAACAAGATGCTGGTCTAGACTGGCCTTTTATCTGCTCCATCAGGGCTCTTATGTTATTACCTTCACAGATAAGGGTTCTAGCCTAGCTTCAGCCTACTATGTGAGCTAGCTATGTGCAGTGTTTTGCTGTTGTTGGTTTTGCTTCATAGAGGAACATTCAAAGTTGTGAGTTCCCACCTGTATTTTAAAGTGGCAGTGCTGAGTATTGGAATCCTTAAATGCCTGCTCCATTGTGTGTATGTGTGTGTGAAAAGGGTGGTAAGCTGCAAATGTCCGTCTCTTATTTTGAATCAATCTGTTCCTCAGCAGACAAACTGAAAGTGTTTCCTGAAAGTAGGAAGTTTGAAAACCACAACAAACAAAACTGTTTTCAAGTAAACCATTTCCTGTATACCCATCAATTCATACTTGTGATGGCAGTATCATTATTTAGTTATTTAGCACCATCAGTGCAGATGGCACTTTAGCAAAGGCAGCATGGGATTGGAAGGGGGGTGCGGGGGAGAGGATCACAAAGGTTCATTGAATTTTAACCTTGTTTCCAAATGTTTTGCTCCTGGTTGGTGGGAGATGAGGGGAAGACCTAGAGTGTACTCCCATATTTCCTTTGCAGAATTCTCAAAATGCAAATGACACACTAGTTCACTCTGATCATTTTTACACTGCAACAGGAATGCAAGTTTTCAGATTAAAAAAGAACTGAGAATTTGATTTCTATTACACCGTAACCGTAACAGGTTTCTGCTTAGACAGGAATCAGGCTTCACTTCAGCTCAGTTAATTCTTATTTATATCAGTATAAAAGCAAGATCAAACCTCATAGAAGTATGCAAGCATATTGTGAAATGGCAGCATTTTTGTAAAACTTCAGAAGCAATTAGTGTTGCAGATTTACAGAAAGCTGGAACCATTTGTCTCTGATTGAGAGGGCCAGTCTTTTCATACTCCTGCCTTTGTCACAATATGAGCACTGAAGCAGACACAGGAAGATAATGTACATTTGAACAAACAGGCAATGAGATTTAACAAAGCAGCTGGCTGAACAAGACTTCCTTGACACGATTATTGGAGCTCTATGTTTGAACAGTTTAAGAGAGAGACTCACAACTTTGATAAACAATAGGGGTCCGTCAGACCGAGTCATGGTAATTATCCATACACAGCCAGCTGCTTTTCAACCCTGTTATAAGTCAGGGACACACATGTTTGAACACTCTGGTAGCCGCTTTCTCTTCTCCTCTAGTCCAATCAGTAATTAGTATTAACAAGGTTTTTACATTTGATGCACTACATGAAAACAAGCTTTATGAAACCTCATACATGGAACAATTGGTGAGATCGTTTAAGTGCCAAATTCAAAATTTCTTGGAACATCTGATGTTAGGGATGCATGCATTTATCTGTAAATTAGAGCTGCATGAGCTGCTGAGATGCTCACAGCTTGGAGGACCAGACTCAATACTGACTGTCTCTAAACCTTCAAGGTTTGCCAGGGCTTCAGGGCTTCCAGTCCAAACAGATGGATTGGCTGAAAGGAGCAGTTATCAGAATTCTTGCTTTAGAAAAAGGATACCCCCTACCTCGTAAACCAGCCTCCCAGCACAGAAAACAAAATAATATATTTAATGGCCCCCTGTTCTGTTCCATTATTTATTTCCCTCACATGTACTTCCCCAACTGAGTAACACTCTTTGATGATTATATCTCCAAAGAACATTGCTGTGATCATGTAATATGCTGTGCAACCATAGATAATCAAAATGAGAGAAACCAACAAGGAAACTTTTTGACTTTCATTACAGTGAATTTAATTCTCGAAGAAAAATAACAGGAATGACAGCTTTAATTTCTCAAAGTTGCATGGGCAATAAAAGCCGGTGTAAAGGGACCACCTCTTAGGTACCTGGATTGGAAATCGATATGGCAGGATGGCATAAGAATGCTGCAACAGTACCAATATATTTTTTTGTGATTATATGCTCTCTGCCACAGGCCTACGCAGTGAGTTTACACTGACTTAGAAGAGGGAGTTGACACCATTTCCAGATACAGAGATCCTGAAATCAAGCTGGAAGCTGTGGCCTTAGAAGACCCACATAGCCCTTCTTGGACATGAACAGATTGTGTGATTTTTTGTGCCACTTCCCCACAAACAACAACCCAGTCAAACTGAGAAAGCAGATGGAGCCATCTGAGAAACTATGCCTTGGGTTGCCATATTTCAAAAAGTAGAAACCAGGATACTGAACTAGTTGAGCTTTTTTTTTTAAAAAAAAAAGGAAATCCGACATATGGCGGCCCTACTGTGTCACCAACAGCCCCAGATTCCTCATGCGCCTAAACCCTACTCAGGTATCTCCCAGAACATAACAGTGCTTCAAGTGGGGAGAAGGTGGGGCATGCAGGTTTCCAACATCTACATTTGTGCAGGCTCGTTAGACTTCAGCGCATTCAAAACAAAGTTCTGAAGAGCATGTTTGGTTGAATGTGCTTGGAAGCCTCCCTCCAGTTAGGACCCTGCCTGTCTACCAAGCAAAGTAGTCTCAGCTCCCTCGTACATATGCCACAGCTGGGGCTGATGCCTTGCCCTAGTCCCACCTCCAGAACATCTCATCACTTGACTGCCCTAGTAGAGCATGCTTGCAATTACCAAGTTTTCCATCATGGCTTTTTCAGTAGGAATTCAGTTCCAACACCTCTCAGGTGGGCACCATTACCATTCTAAGAAACAAGGAAGGTGTTCAATGTTTCTGAGCCTGCCTGAAGAAACGCTGTTCACATCACAGCTAACAGTTGATTTAGGAACAGTGCAGGTCAGTTTAGCCTACTTCACTTAATGAGACCAGTTCAGGGAAGAATGCTATACTTACACAAGCTTCTTCTGAGAGTGTTCCATGTTATGAATAGGCTGGCAAGAATTAGTATATGAAAGCTACATAGCAACAATACCCATAGCCGTCTGCATTGATGGATTCCAATTTTTATACAATAGAGCTCTCTGATAGTGTGGTTTCAGTAAAGGTATTGTGTCCATAACAAGATCAACCAGAATTTTAAAAATCTAGAAATGTAGTTTTAGAACCATTGTTCACTGATCGTGAGTTTTTGAATTCCAGAGGTGCTAATTGTAGAGAAATTGCAAAGTTTTCCTTAACTGGTGATTATTCTGCAATCACCCAACGTTGTAACACTGTTCACACTAAGTGGATGTGACACCCGATTAGTGCATGGATGGATGACCCTGGGACTCCATGTAATCCCTTTGATCTTCCAAAAGGGAAAAAAATGGGATGCAAGTACGATCAATTAATACATTTAAAAAAAATTAACCTGTACTAAGCACAAATACTATGTTAAAAGCTGTGCAGAACACAGAAAGTTCCACTTAGTTTTAATCACTTTAGGATTCACCCGTGCAAAAGGTCTGGAGATATACTAACACTCCTCTAATAAATGCTGACTGCAGGTATGCTTCAAGCAAGACATTTTGGTAGAAAAGTTGTGTCTCTGGCCATACAGAGGGTGGTTTGAGGTGTAGGCAAGAACAAAGCATCTTTGGTCTCCTTACAAGCAGGGCTTGGTTTGTTATCAAATGAAAAGGCCGTCAGAATTTAAGGAGCTCTTACAAGCTAGTAGCTACTGTTTATACTTCTGACAGCTATTCTTGTGCTGCCTTGTTCTAAGTACAGCAGGCAAACAAAGGAAGCTTACACTTTTGAGCACTAAAATTACTTTGCAAGTGTGGCACACAGGGGGTCTGTGAAAAAAGGTTTTTCATTCCGCATAAAGAGACATTTATCTTCTGAAACCCAGGGCTTACATTGTGGCTAATGAAATTGAAGGTCAATTTGACATTGAACTGTAAACGACATACTGGGATAACGGGCCGGGGGGGGGGGAGGAGATGGGAAATTGTGGGAATCACTGCTGTAAGTTGGAAGAGCAGCAAATAAATTGCCCGTGTTTTAAGAAGGTCCACTATTGCAATTAAGAAATGTGTTAGATCTCCTACGCTTCTTGTGGGAAGGGTTTTTTTGCAGCATGGTTTTATTCCAACATTTTTCATTTTCTTTTTGTTTCTATGAAACCTAGAGAAGGGGATCTTGTAAACATATCAAATAAATAATGTTTTATGTAACAAAGCTCCTCAAGCTTTTGCATAATTGTACTACTGCCTATCTGTTTATTTCCCCTATTTTGACCAACAGTGTTTTATCTATAACCCTGAAATGAAAAACCCATTGCCCTCTGAATGTCATTGGCCTCCTAGCTCCTATGAGTTCCAGCCAGCACGACCAAGAGATCATCTGCATCACCTGGAGAGCCACAGGTTCCCCACTATTCATAGAACCCTTTCCGAGTTTTCAAAGGATTCATAGACATAATTTCAGTAAAGTTTTAAGACAGATCACTATTTTTATTGCCACACAATAATTCAGAAAGATTTAAAAATTTGAGGTCTCAAAACAGAGGAAGTAAGTCAATATGTGCATATGTACATAAATATTATTATGAGGGCACGGTTTTCTTTGTAGGTGTTTTTTGGGGGGTGTTTCTTTTCTTTTTTTGGATTTTATGTTTGTAATTTTTGTTGTAATTTTGCATTGAAAATAAAAAAGAAAGAAAAGAAAAAGAAAGGTTCTTTCTAGGGTGAGAGCCCTGTTATGCTGTCATGGGGAGAAGGGCATAGGGGTGGCAGGAAAGCCTTGCAACATTCTGCACCTTAGCAAGTGTGATTAGCTTGGAGACAGGCCATCAGCCTGAAGACCACTCTTGTCCATTATTTCCCCGGGGAGAAATGGAAGAGATTTGTAGAGATGACCTTAGTGTGGCTTCCTGTTTAGGAGAGGCGCCCAGAGTTCTTTCCTGCACCAGGGGGACTCTGGGCTCAAACCAATCCTGCAGTGTGTTGTAATACTCTTCCAGGGCAATGGTTAGATCCAGTAAGAGGAAGATACCTTGCCCTCTCTCTGTCATGTGACAAAGACACATGAGAGCAGAAGCAGCAAAGCAGGCTGGGAAGTAGTGCTGGGACTGAACAATCATTTGGGCCTATTAAAGTTATTCAGGCCTAACTGCTAACTGTTGAGTCACTCTGACTGTGACTTAGCAGCCATTTTTTCTCTCTGTTCTCTGTAAGATTTCAGTCAGAGTCAGTCTGCCTCAGTTGTGAGCAGTTTGGAACCATGTTGTTTATGAAGAAGTTTATTTTAACTCAGTAAAGCTCTTATTCTTTAAAACTCTGCATTATTAATTTCTGCTGCGCGTCACTCTTGCACCATTCTTCCTTCCATGCTTTTGAACAGCAGAATGGCTAACAGTATACCCAGGCGGAACACCACAATGCCTAAAATGCAAGCAGTTGCTTATTCAACAAAGCTGAGGCTTACTTTCACTCTAATCTAGTGTGTTGCCTCACCCTTACCATCCTCTACTCCCCGTAAACAATGGCTTGCTTAAGGCCATCTAGCTAGTGCCTGGCAAAGACAACATTTGATGCAGAAACTTTATGGTTTCATAATACTGTACTACTTTTCACTTTAAAAAAAAAAAGCAATGGAATCTCCTTTTGCAGGGGTGCCAACAGGATTTTATGGGCCCTTTGGGTATATGGCATATGGATTGGTCCCTCTGACCCACTTGCAAGAGAAAACACATATTTGCATAAAGTTTGCATATTGTCATGACAAATTTGCGGCCTCTTTTGCAGGCAGAGTAGAGGGCCAAAAAATAAATCAGTGGCCACACGTAATAAAATGACAGACAGAATGTGAACAGGTGAAGCTTTGCCCATAATGGCATTTCCATACTAGAAAAGGCCAAACCAGCTGGATTTCTGTCTGCCACACAACTGCTAAAGGCACAAGACCCCTGCTTTGCCCCAATCCTAACCAATGCCTAGGTTGTCATTCTGCACCCACTTACTTGGCATAAGCTCCATTAAATGCAAAGAGACCTATTTCCGTGTAGACATGTATATCATTGTAAGTTCTCTATACAGCGAATTCTTAGCAAGTGCCTTGTCCTTATGTCCTGCACAGCAAAAAAACATACCTAAGCCTCTTCCCAAAGTTTTCACATTTGTCCTGTGCCGTAACATGCACCTGCACTTATTGTGTTATAGTATTTGTGGAAAATAACTTCTAGGAAGTACGTCATCTTGTTGCCTTATGAGGCTTTGCCCTCGGGTGGGAAAAATATTGCGCCTGGGAAAGGGAAGTGGGAGTCAACAGACACTCAAGGAATAGTTTCGGAGAAAAGGCTTTTATTTCTACCATCCATGAACTGGTAGAAGGAGCAAGTGTGATAAGTCACAAAAAGCATGCACGAAATTCACAGTCCTGTGCACATGCATATATACCCCTTTCCAGTTCCCTCCTCCTTTCTCCTCCCTCAGGAGTCCTGCCCCATGTTGAGGTTCCTGAGCATGTACAGAAAGCTGTCTTGGGACTATTGTGGACTCTTGGCAGGAAAGGGGGTGAGGGGGTTTTCAGTGTATTCCCGTTGTTTCATTCTTGTGCTTTGGCATGGTTCCCGGAGAGAAAGCAAGTTGCAATGTGGTTCTGAGAAAGGCCTGAGAAGACAATGGGCTCTGTTCTCTACCTTGTTGCAATCTTTTTAGTTACAGCAAGCGGAATGTTTCTGATGCTTAGCTGCTGAGAAAATGATTTTGAAAAGCTTTTGAGAAGTTTTGAGCCTGCTTGGGGGGGGGGTGTGACTTCGGGCCTAGGTGAGGTCACCTGTCTCCATGACCCTGGAACACTTGGACAATTCTGGGATACTGGGACACTCCCTCCTCCTAACATAATTTCTATCACTCAGTCACAGGCCAGACGTTGCTTCCAACGTCTCACACACTCAAAACATTCACTGGAGTGTCCCCACACGCACATTCAGAAAACCCATGCACCTCCCTCAATCCCCTTTTTACCAAAACCAACCGGCAGCGCTTCACGACTTCGACCGGGGCCCAAGAGCACCTTTTTTCCCTGCTTTTCTGGGCAAAACCAACAACCAACCACAACTGGCAGTGCTTAGACTTCAACCGGGGCCCAGCAGCACCCTTTTTGCTGCTTTTTCTGGGCAAAACCAAAACCAGTGGCACTTCTTCTACCCTGCTGGCAGAGCTGATCAAACTCTCATGGCTCCCACCTAACCATGTGGAGCTTGCTCCCACCTATACCCTGTGGAGCCTTACCTTCTTCCTCGAGGTACCTTCCTTCGGCCGTTGCTTTTTCTCCGGTCCTTGCAGTGTCTCCACTCAGGAACGGGTGGCAATTCCTCCCACGAACTTGGCAGGATGAGCACTGGAACTGCTGACACGAACCAAGCTGTTCACCACAGGGACGCCTTGGACCCACATCCCTTATCCTCAGGGAATCTGTTTTTCCCGGCCCAACGCACCAAGAAATGTAGCCTTATGAGGCTTTGCTCTCGGGTGGGAAAAATATTGCGCCTGGGAAAGGGAAGTGGGAGTCAACAGACACTCAAGGAATAGTTTCGGAGAAAGGGCTTTTATTTCTACCATCCATGAACTGGTAGAAGGAGCAAGTGTGATAAGTCACAAAAAGCATGCACGAGTTCACAGTGATGTGCACAAACATATATACCCCTTTCTAGTTCCCTCCCCCTTTCTCCTCCCTCAGGAGTCCTGCCCCATGTTGAGGTTCCTGAGCATGTACAGAAAGCTGTCTTGGGACTATTGTGGACTCTTGGCAGGAAATGGGGTGAGGGGTTTCAGTGTGTTCCAGTTGTTTCATTCTTGTGCTTTGACATGGTTCCCGGAGAGAAAGCAAGTTGCAATGTGGTTCTGAGAAAGGCCTGAGAAGACAATGGGCTCTGTTCTCTACCTTGTTGCAATCTTTTTAGTTACAGCAAGCGGAATGTTTCTGATGCTTAGCTGCTGAGAAAATGATTTTGAAAAGCTTTTGAGAAGCTTTGAGCCTGCTTGGGGGGGGTGACTTCGGGCCTAGGTGAGGTCACCTGTCCTCACCTTCCTTCAATCTCAGGCAAATCAAACACAGGAAAGATGTATCCTGGTTGCGAGGGAAAAAGGAAGGCAAACTAAGGAGATTGTAAAGATCACAAAATGAAACAGAAGTACTCTATTGGGGAGAGCTCTTTAGCAACCTAGGATTCCTGGTGTCGAAACAACTCACTTGCCAATCACAGTTCTAACTTCACTCATTAGCTTAAAGCACTGAAACAGGAGCAACCTGTCTATCTTATCTCACAGAAATCACTTAATAGGGTACTTGCACATTTTGCTTCACAACTTTCTTTCTAGAAGGACTAGATACTTGCTTTTATTAATAAAAAATGATAACTCAGCACCTGGAGCCCTTGCTGCCTTGTGGGTGCAGTACATCAATATCCCTATAGCCACCTTTCAGTTGCTTGATATTTTTGCCACAAGGCTTCAGTGCTGAGAAGCTCCTGCTGTGCAAAAGACACCAAAATTTTATGTTCATAAAAATGTCAGATTTTTTTAACTGTTTGACTTCAGTTATGCTGGCAAATTAACACAAGCCTTGTGGTTTGTGAATTAAAAGCTGTACTTTTATATTGGCACAGATTCGTCGAGCACATACTTAATCCTCCCATTGAAATCAACAAGCAAATGTGATCAATTTTGGCTAGAACACAAACACAAAGTTGTCTTCTGCCCTATATCCCATACATAGCAGCACACTTCAGCAAAACAAAAGCATTTCCTCATGTCTTCCTAGGAAGAAAATGTATTTGCTTTCAATGTGCATCACTGCAAAATTCATAGGACACCTATTGACATAAAATCAAAATCAATGCTAATGCTGGACAATAACCAAACCAAGGTTCTCCCTGTGCATTAATGAGATACTATAAACTGAATTGGGCTGCTGCTTATTCCTGAGCCCCATCCCATCCAATAATTTAAATCTGGCAGCAGCAGAATAATGAAAAGGAGCCCCCTCCGCATTGGTAAACATAGGGATTCAAATGGCTTGATACTTAAAGCAAAATTATTCCATCTTTCCTGCTTCCAAATTTAAGTGAGATGGAATCCTATACCACTTCATGTAAAGATATTCCAAACAGCTGTCATAAACGGCTTTTCAACTAAAAGTCTGGAGAAAGCTTTGTCTTTAAATTGCTGAAAAGGTCTGGCATGGGGTGGGGGTGGGGAGAAAAGAAGTATATGCAGCCCTTTTCCCATTTCCTTCCATTAGATATCACTTCATAACAATTTCCTCTCCTTGTATCAAGCAAATAAAAGAATCAAAATCAACAATTTTACAAGGGCTTACAATTCACGCAAATCAGGGCTTGTGTTCTATTGGGCTACGCAAATCCTTGCACTACCTTTACACTGTACAGAGAGAAGACATTGCATTGTTTTGAACAGTGGGCTGCCATGCTGCCATGGCTCTTGAGCGAAGGAATGCCAAAAACAAATAGCCGGAATAAGAAGCCCGGTGCCACTGAACAAGCACAGAAAGATATAATTCACAATTAGTCCTACAGAATACAATTCAAGTGCTGTAGAAGGATACTCAAGCAATATATCACTACCGTCGCACAGATATAAAGAGATGCATTTCTCTTTTGGCTCATGGCTGCTCAGATTGTGGCTTTTGATTTAATCTGAAGCATTCAGATAAAAGGCCCTGGTGGCATATGCTTGCTATTGAAGGAGCCTATTTTTCCTGAGCAGCTAAGGACTCCAGAGAGGCATGAGAAAAACACAGGAACACATGCTGTATACCCTCTGGGATATTTTCTCTCATACATGCTAATGAAGATTAAAGTGCAAGAAAGTGCAGATATCAATTGAACACATAATTAATGATGATTGATGCTTTATTGTTAATTTATACAGCAAGGCTAATTCAGGTAAAACCTGAGGAAAAGGGACCAAAATATTGCGGGTCATAAGGCACCAGGTTTTCGAAAGGGCTAACCAGAGTTCAATGTAAATGTAACCTTTGTTGTGCATTCAGCTGTCAACATGAGAGAGAGAAGCAGAAAACTATGAACATTACACAGCAAGATGCAATAGCTGTATATCCTTGGTGAAGCAGTATGTTGCTTTTTTTCTTTTTATCCATGCTTCTTTTCTTCTTTTGACTTTGCCAACACTGGCTTTAAAGGGGACAATTCAGTCTAGACTGGTATCCTAGTCAGCAACAGCACTGTCCTGTTGTCCTTTGAAGAACTATCTTTAAAAACTGGGCACCACAGATCGCAAAACATTGACAGTTTGAAAGGAATACAGAAAAAAAGCTATAATGGGTCTAGAAGATGAATAGTAAAAGAGATTACACACACACACACACACACACACACACACACACACACACACACACTTAGACTTTTAAGCTAGAAATAAAGTTTGTGGTACAAGAATATATTACGAATGTAAGAAGTGCCTTGCTAAATCAGACCAAAGGCTCATCCCAGTATTCTGTCTCCAGTGGAAGCCAATTAGTTGCATCTTCATAGCTCACAAACTAGCTAGATACACACCAAATTGACAAGGACTATTTCTCAGCCATTCCATCCACGTAAAAAAATGGCTGTTTTGTTTCAGCTATGCTTGTGAATGAAGCAAGATTCTTGAGGGTGGGAGGTAGGTGAAGAGAATCCAAGCAGCTGCCATTTTGTTTCCTCCCAAAAGGCCTATTCTGGGGTGCTTTTTTAACCTGGGGCAGTTCAAAATGGTTGCCCCCATAAAACATAGCTGCTTTATCTGTCATTTCTTGAGGCATTATAGACACGCCGTGCTCCTTCTGGGTAGTTTGCCCACCACTGGTCTCCAGCCTGCACTCATGTGACAGTGGCCACACTCAGGGTAATGAATAAAACAGAGACTCAGCTAGATTGGTAAAGAGAAAGCGTTTTATATGTGTTGTATATGCGATATAACATTGTGCCACCAGATGATGATGTGGAGTCCCGTTTTTCTCTACCTGTTTTCCCTGTTTAAATTTACAACACTTTAAACTGAAACACTTCTTTGATGTGTCTAGATCCAGCCAAGGTGTGGGTAGTCGATGGGTCTTAAACCCTCGGTGAGTTAGGGACTTCTCTATCCCTTGCATGCAAAGATAGGCACAGATGGATTGAGATTGAGCAGACAAGACCAATAGTCAAGTGGTCAAGAAGGCAGTTACTTCACTTGCTATCAAGGGCAGTGAAGGGCAGATGGGGCTCGTCAACATGGAAAGATAGCCCATCTAGGGGAAGGAAAACTCTGGCCTAAACTTCTGCTGCCTTGTGGCTATGCTTATCTGCAAGAAAGGCTTTGGGAGTAAACCCTGAGAAAAAATCCATACCCACTGCCTTGTGGGGCATCTTCAAGAGAAGAAAAGGCTAAGGAGAGAACCCTATACAAATGTGGAGTGGAGTCCCTAAGATGGTTGAAGGGTGCCTTGCATGCCTCCTTCTGGCAACTCCTGCAGCCAAGCTGTGCCAAACATACTGCTCTCCTTTCCTTTGGACCACATCAGCAGGCCGAGAGGGGGGGGGTCTTGTTATTGGGCAGCCCAGAACTTTCATACACACAGCCCAGGCTTGAGACCCAGAGGTATAATTTTGATGTTGCAAAAACAGTGTGGGAGGCAGCAGTTATAGCGGGCAGCAACTGAATGCGTACAGGGTGAGGGGGGAAAACACTTTTGCAGAGTGGGTGGATTTAAGACGTGTGGTGGTGAATAGCATACCATTCCAAAGAAATGATAGTTAACATATAAAGTTACAGAGTGCTATTCCATTCAACCTTATCTTTAAACGTGAACTACTAAGAGAACCCTTTAAAAATAGATTTTAAAATGAAAAGTAAGGTTGTCTTTTTAAAACTTTGTTGGGAAGCATGCACAAAGGGAAAATCACACTGTCTTTTTTAGTTGTGGTGTTAAAAGGGGAATCAGAGATTAACAATGCAGACCTATGTGTTTCTAATTAGAGGTATGCCCACTGAATTCAATAAATTTTATATTCATACTATGGAACCATTTTTACTGGAATTATTGCATCAACACCACCAATTTACAAAATTACTGTTTGTCTTTAACCTTAGCTGATGGCCATTCTGGTGTTTCCCACCAGGGTCTTATGCTCAATGGTATTACCAGTGCTATTTTTCTACAAAAATAGGTGCTGGAACTCACCATGAACGACCTCTTTCATTCTTTTAGAATGGCAATGGCACCCACCTGAGAGGGGCCGGAACTAAGTTCTGGCAAGTTCCAGCTGAAAAATAGCCCTGGATATCACTCTCTCTAATGCGGCAACTTGTAGCTCTCTGAGTGCAGACTACATGTGTTTTATTCATATATTCAGCTGAATGTAGGGAGGTTGGGAGCAGGAGTGGTTAGTAAGATCCAGATCTTTTCCCCCTGCATATTACCAATCAGCTGAAAGAATTAAAAACGCCTCACTTGAACATGCGAACACTATTGCTTTCAGTGCACTGAAGTATGCTGTATTTTGGCCTAGTGTGTAAATCTAGGCCAAACTATGTTACCTCTGGTAAAAGCTTCTTCAGAAACACCTTCCTTTGAAGTATTTTAAAGAAAGACTGGATAAACCTCCTTTTGGGATAACCTATTTGGTCCTTTCCAGATCTGGGATCCTTTTCACATGCATGTTTATCACTTGATGATGAGTAATCAAGTGGTATCAAGTTATTTTCATACTAAGATTTCTGCTTGAAATCTAATGCACAGAAAGAGATAGCGGCTCAAATTGCTTCACATTCTTGCACTGCACAGTTCGAGCCCGATCACATAATCTTCCTTCTCTGAGATGCAGAATCACCGACAACTCTAAAGGCAAAGCATTGGCAGAATTTTCTCATGGGTAGAAATATTCTAAAAGTCAGACCATAAATCCACAGAAGGAGGGGAGCATGTAAACAATTCCAGCCCAGCACAATGTCTGTCTTTCTGAGACAGTTATTATGGATGCTTTTGCAGTAGAGTGCTTATGCACTCAGTATCATGTCAAAGCTTGCATCTACTTGCAACTACTAAATCTGAGGGTAGCATTTGCTTCACTAAGTAACCTTCCCTAAGGACAGCAGGTATATCAAGCTACTAAATAGGAGAGTTTATAAAGCACCTGCAAAGGACAGTGACTAGAACAAATGTAAACTAATAGTTCTTTTTTACCATGTACCTCGGTATGCTTGTGAAATTAGAGCTTGACCTTATCTGTATTACCCAAATGAATGTGCAGATCAGTACTTAGTTTTCCAGTGGCTATAGCACTTCCTGAATGTGCTCACAAAGTTCTCTGTTCAAAAATGTACCAAAATACATTTTAAAGTGCACATTTTTAGAGAAAATATGTTTAAAATTGGTATCCTAAAAGAAAATAGGTTTTAAAATTCAATTTGTCTGAAATGGTACATTGAGGAGGCTTGCCTCATGTTAAAAGGCAGGGAGCTACAAAACACAGTTGCTGCCCCGCTGAAAGCTCAACTCCTCACAGCTGTGGAGCAAACAGATATGGCTTGCAGAAGTGCAAGTTTAACAGACTGAAGCAGTTGAGTAGGCACATACAAAGCAGCACAGTCCCTCAAGCAAACTGGTCCCAAGGTATTAAGGGCTTTATATGCTAACAGTAAGACCTTGAACTTGGCCTGGTCATAGATTGGCAGCCAGTGCAGATCTTTAAGCAGAGGAGTAATGCGCTGGCAGGATCTCACCATAGCGGTCAACCTTCCCTTTTTTTGCGGGAAATTCCCTTATTTCAGCGCCGTTTCCCGCTGCTATCCCGGATTGTTAGATATCCCATAGACTGTCCCCGGGACAGATGCGGCTGCTGATCCCTTATTTTCAAATCTGAAAGTTGACAGCTATGGATCTCACTCCTGTTCAAAAATGTGTTGTAGCATTCTGCATGGCCTGCAATTTCCAGACCCATCATAAAGGAAGCCCCACAACTTGGGGTAAATGGTCCAGAAATGACTGATTCAACTTACACCCTTCTGGGTGTTTAAAGGAAATTCGGAGTTTACATGGTGGTCCTAGGTTTCTCCTATGCAGATATTAGGTCCACATCAGCTTACCTCCAGCTATGCTAAAGGTGTTGCCAGAAATGAGCCTGGAAGGAGATACTATGAAAACTATCTCTGCCATATCCATGTGCTTTTATCCCATTTAAACTCTTCCTTTCAAGCTCTTAGAACAGATTACATATGGTTCCCAACAACGCAGCTTAAGCAGGTCAGACCTGCCAATGTGTGGTAGCTAGCCAAACTTTTGTTTACTTCTGGTCTTCCAATGAAGTTAATCTGGAACTGATAATGTTTTGTGTGTGAAGGCAGAACACAGCATAAGCAATTGAGCACTGCCAACCCTGGCTGAAGATGTGGGCAAATCCATCGTTTACATTTGAAGTAATATTCTTCAAGCCAAATGCGTGGCAACCTCTAGAAAGTCCAGTGGGAGGGGGCACAACTCATTCCTTTGATTTTTGTCATCAGCCTCTTGACAACTATTTATCTAAACAATTGTCTATTTCCCCATAAGAGCCTGATTTGCCATCAGGATGCTATTTCAAAACTCTCTGTGCATTCATTTCATCAACAATGGAAATAACACAATATGGCTTATCTAGCAGTACACAGCAAAGAAACCACTGGAACTAATTTGACAAAAACCATAGAACTAGGTGGCCTACTATAAAATGATTCCTGTAATGGAATAGGAAACTTGCAAAGCATCATCAATATGTAACTCACATTGTTTAGACAGAACTGACTTGTAAATTGTGTTTTTTATTGCTGGAAGAACAGCTGAAGCAAAGAAAAGTGTTATGCTACTGGGGGGAAAGAGAATAAAAATGACTCCGCTTAGCAAGGTTTAACATTCCAAGAGTGATTTGATTTATGATAGCTAACGAAAGAAAGAAAGAAATATTATTGTTGGGTTTAACAAACCTTTGATAATATATTGTGATAGGAGTTAATATTTTTAAACTATCTCCACTCCTACTTCAGATAATGAATGATGAGACTAAGATTTGGAACAACACTGCTCAGAGATCAATTCTTTTAAAGCCTGCTGCTCTCAGTCTTTCAAAGGAATGCAGCATAGAATTCACTCCCCATATCCTGCTGGTGCAATAAGTTTTCACAGTGAGGTGGTTTGCCACTAAGGCTGCACTCCAGTATCCAGTTTCCTTAGAGTAACCCCAGTTGAAATCAATGGCACTTACTTTTGAGTAGACATGTGTAAATTGGTTTGGCCATCTGCAGTTTTCCACTCTAATATCCAACTAAATCCTCCTTTGGCACTTTCAAAGAAATGTTTGATTTGTTTAACGGAAATGCTTTTTACCCTTAGTCTATTATTTTCTACAGCTCAATCTCTTCTGCTGATATTATGTCACAATGCAGCTTCAGAAACTGCTGTGTGAACCCTGAGCCTTGCATTTTTACTTGGAATAAAGTCTCACCATGTTAGGTTCAACTTGTTCCTAAGAAAGGATGTGTAGGATTGCACCTCCCTTGTGGTGTGGCAATCAGAACGAATGGAATGGAATGAGACCTATCCATTATGTTGCTATTCAAAGTTACTTTCTTTGCTACAGTAAACAATTGACAAAGTGCTGAAAAAACGAGCTGAAGGGATCCAGGCAGAAACTGATAGTAGGTAAAGTGGATGAGCGATCGCTTCACCACATACTCAAGTCATGGGACATTTCCTGCAATTCTCAACCAGTTCATATTTACTGTGGCATTGCAAAACTGCAAAATGTGGGTAGATCACTGGTGAAATACAATTGGACTGAGGTACGAGCTAGAATGCAAAGCAATCACATGATACTTTACAGATCTTGTATGATCTGTTCAACTGTATACCATCTTCTGTATTGTTTTCTTAACATACTAAATTAGTGATTTGACTATGTGGCTCCCTGCTCCAGCTATTCAGTGTGTCTGGAAGCCAGCAGAACCAGAGGCAGGAACACAGTGGAGCAGCTGAAGCTACCTAGCGCATCCCTCCCTCTCGTTGCTTGAATTTGGCATGCAATGAAACAGAGTATGGCTTTGAAATCACACCATCCCATACGTTTATGGAATTAGCTTTGAACACTGAAGGTAAATTTAAAACCACAATTTTCATGCCAACCCCAATTTTTCAATTTCAAAATCCACGTGCTCTACTAATATTAAACATGTGAGCTCCCCATGGAATATCTATATTTTAACATTTTTAAAAAAAATTTTAACAGGTCAAAATGAACAAGAGCCAGATCAAATATTTTTCTTGCCACTGACTGTCAGATATTTTAACCAAACTGTTTAAAATGGTACTTGCCAGTTGGATTCTTCGCTTTAACAGCCAAATTTTGCTTCTAATTATAATTTAAGAGATTCTTAAACTTTGACATTCTATACACCATAGTGAAGAATACCCAGCTTGAAATTTTTAGCACAAAAGCTAATGACCCCATTAACTCTAATTTGTTTACTCACTAGTCTGGAACAGTTTCTTCCACAGGTACCTCTTTGATGTTCAAAATTAAACTTCCTAAAGGCTTGAGAAATTAAATGCTAAAGGAGGTCAATTATACAGCAATTGCCTTAAAGACAAGGACTGGTACTCCTAGTTCCTTCTAAAACAGTATTTTCATGATCTTCAAACCAATGTGATTACTACTAAATGCCCGTCTGTTATTAAGCAACATATATACTTTGGATTTTTTTTTTATTTAGGCATAGTTATGAAAATGATATCCTACTTTAGGGAAATAATAACAAGATGATTTGCATCATCGATGCTGCAGTGAAGTCAGTGGGCTATACTGTTTGGTTATTTAGCTGCTCTCTTTAACCACTGTTTTTAAATTTTGCTAGGAAAGTAAATATTCTAAGCTAAAGCAATATATGCATCAACTTCCAGGGTCCAAACAAACTCTTTGTCTTAACATGGCATTTAGCAATATAAAAACAGTGCATTTTCCATTAGTGGAGCTGAAAGATGTTGTGGATGGTTTGGCAGTGCCTAAAAGCAGCCCCAATAAGTGACTTTGAATGATTCTGAAAGTGCTTATTCAGGAAGCACTGCCTTCGTTCTTAATTGACTTTTTCATAATTCATAATTTCATAATTCATTTATTTATTTAAATAATTTTTACCTCACTGTTCATCAAAAGGGCTCCCAGTGCAATTTACAGATCACTAATTTTTTCTGAAAAGATGGCTGACCAAAAATTTATAATTTAAAAAGACAAGAAAGGGGAAAAGGGAAGGGGATTGAGAGTAAGATGGAAACAAGCAATGTATGGCCTCTGCTATCTCATAGATTCATAGAATTGTCTAGCTGGAAAGGGCCCCAAGGGTCATCTAGTCCAACCCCCTGTCCACTTGACCTTGGCATTATCAGCACCATGCTGTAACCAACTGAGCTATCCAGAAGACTCCTATCAATATGGTTGATATGTTATTTTGAAAAGGTTGAATTTATGGCTTTGGCTGCCCTTTCTGAATAATAAGCTGCCCTGAGAGGACATTATTGATGAGCAACAATCACCAACTTCTCTGCAAGGGTCCCTGCCCCTTGTCAGCCCCTCAGCAGCCTGTCCACATGAACTCCCATAAGGCTTATTTTCAGGTACACATAAAGAGGACAAGCAACCCAATTCACCATGAACCATCTCAATATATTCAGACTGGCTTCAGAGCATCTTGCTCAGCTCCATCATGAATAAATGTTATAACCAAATCTGATGACCTGCATAGTATTGTGATGTCATGTTCACTATGTGATCCCTGATTGGCTGAGATTACCCATGTGACTAAGGGTAGTAAAAGAATGGGCAGGAAAATGAGTGACATCAGAAGATCCTGATTAAATAGTAGGTTGTGTCAGATTTAACAATACGTGGAGAAAGTCAGTAGAGAGAGGCAGGAAGATGGAATAGCTGAGACTGGGAGCAAGGGAAGAAGCAAATTGGAGAAAGTGAGGACATATGGAAAAGGCTGAGAGTTAGGGTAGCAGTTAAATAGGAAAATTCAATGGATTAGGATAGCAAATCTGTTATTCTTTATTAATGATGTACTGATTGTTGTTTTCCATTAATAAATTCAGATATAGGCACATACATTTATTTATGTCTTCTGGTTAGGTAAATTTGGCAAACACTAATTCAACACATGCACATGTGATGGGAGGATTTGGGGTGTTTCGTAAGTTTGGCAGCTGTCTCTCAAGCTGAAATGAACTTTTGAGACTTCATTTTTCAAGTATTCACCTATATAATTAATCTCAAATTTGCAACAAAAATCATAATGAACAATTAACTATTGCAGAAAACATCATTAGTGCACGGCAGAATTATATTTGCAGATTTAGGAAAATGTATTCAGATTTATAAACTGCTTCAGAACATTGATTTTGACACATGCTACGTGGTTAGGAGAATGGACAGTAAATCAATATTGGAAAATTAAAGAACTTTTGCTCTGCAGAATCCTGTACTTTCTTTTATCTGCTATTTATGCGGCCTTGAGTTCACTGTGATCCATATATTTGGCTTCATAGCTTCCTATATTTGGGGTAAAGGTAAAGGACCTCTGACAGTTAAGTCCAGTCGCAAACAACTCTGGGGTTGAGGTGTTCATCTCGCTTTACTGGCTGAGGGAGCCGACATTTGTCCGCAGACAGTTTTTCCGGGTCATGTGGTCAGCATGACTAAGCCGCTTCTGATGAAACCAGAGCAGTGCACGGAAATGCCGTTTACCTTCCCGCCGGAGCGGTACCTATTTATCTACTTACACTTGACACGCTTTTGAACTGCAAGGTTGGCAGGAGCTGGGACCGAGCAATGGGAGCTCACCCCGGCGTGGGGATTTGAACCGCCGACCTTCCGATTCGCAAGCCCAAGGCTCAGTGGTTTAGACCACAGCGCCACCCGCATACCTATGTTTGGGGTATGATATGTATTAAAAGGTATGCCATCTGATTAGTAAAGTGGAAGAAAAAGCTTTTCTTTTTTTAACAACCTGGACACAAATTTAATTCCTGATTATATTTACAGTCCCTGTTCAAACTGACATAATT
The DNA here is from genome assembly GCF_964188305.1 of Podarcis bocagei. Taxonomy (NCBI): domain Eukaryota; kingdom Metazoa; phylum Chordata; class Lepidosauria; order Squamata; family Lacertidae; genus Podarcis; species Podarcis bocagei. The sequence continues at coordinate 29,866,253 of NC_138134.1, forward strand.
AATACACAGAAGCCACATGTGGCAATCACACAGGGTCCCCAGATGTTTAACAGTTTATTGATCCCTGTGCCACCACTGTGCTCGCTTCCCCGCTGCCACCAACCCGTTACTCATGGGTAAACACTGAGTCCAGACAGTTGTTAAAAGTGAACCAAATAAACAAGTTTATTTTATAAACATTAACAAGTTTATGGTTTCTCAGATAATATTCCTGTCAGTATCTTAACTTTAGTTTCTTTACCGGCCTTTACCTTCCTAGTACCTTCTGACTGATTATCTCAACTGTTTGACTGATTCCTCTTAACAAATTCTCTCACTCTCTCACACCAGACTAGCCCAACCCACAGACTTATCTTCTCTGTCTCTTCTAACTCCAGGCTGTCTTCTCAACCACTCTAACTCTAACTCCTTCTCCTCCAAAAACCCTCTGTGCTTAAACCTTATACACAATTAACTCCGCCCCTTGGGTTCCCATTGGTTAGTCGTTTTACAATTAGTTAACCCTTTCCTTATGAACCCAGTATGATGTCACACACCTAGGAGGGCAAACGCCACACCATTTATTATAGTAAAGGAAAAAAGTGAATCATAAGCTCAGGAGCCTCTGCTGGAAATCCCATCTCATTAGGTTGGCCTTCCACAGGTTCTTCTCATGTTGCTTCAGAACTCCCATAATTCCCATAAGAAATGACAGAATGCAGGATACGGATTGTGGTTAACATGGCCTGTTCACCCCTTCCCACCCCAGTGGTGGGAGTGCACTGGATGTAGAGTAAACTGGAGTGTACACACAGTCATGGTCTAGAGATTTCCACCCAACTTGCCACCCCATTTCAGGATGCCATTTCTGCAAATGTTAATGCTGTGGCGTGAGTGAAATGCACTAAAATGTTGTGTGGGCTTATTTGTTACAGAGCCAATGTGGTATAGTGGTTAGAGAGATTAACTAGGACCTGGGATATCAGGGTTTCAATCCCCACTTGGCCATTAAACTTGCTAGTTGACCTAGGGCCAGCCCCTGCTTCTCAGCCCAACCTACCTCACACAGTTGTTATGGGGATTAAATTAGGAGGAAAGAACCTCGGAGATTTCATAGCTGCAGACCAGTCTTCTTCCCTTCCTGCCCAAGATGCTTTTCCTCCCTAAGAGGAAGAGCATTTTCTTCACATAGTGGCTTGTCGTCTATGAGAAGAACAAATAAACTGTCAGCCTTTGTCTTAGGGCTCTCCAACCATTTTTAAGCAATAGTTGATAGTGATTCCCTTGCCTGTTCATTCTCTTTTAGCTCAGAATCCTGACCTAACTGCTCCATATGCTGAACTGCTGCGAGTTTCTACCAGCTGTTTTAAGCTGTAATGAGAGCAGCTTTGTACACCCATTATTATCCTCAGTCTTGTACATAGCTGGCTATTCACCATGACCCAGTGATTTAGAATTCCTAATTAAGACAATGGCGTGTTCCATGTTAATTTCTGCAAGATCATTTTTTTTAAAGGAAGCAGCTTAAGCAGACAATTAACAAAAAGGAAAGTCTACATAAAGAAAATTTTAAATACAAAGTCAAATCGAGATGTTTTAGATTGACAAGTAGTAGCTAATTTAGCACATATCCTGAGCCAATTACAAATGCATACAAAGCTTAGCTGCCAAGAAAGTTTGCTTTTTAAAAGTTTTGAAATAGCAGGATATAAAGCTGCATTCATGAGAAAAATGCTAATTTACAGATTTGTCTCGCATAGACCAAATTAGAGTCCATGTTGCTGCATTACACAGTCTGTTTCATTCATTTTCTGCATTTTTAGGCTTTACGCACTGAACACAAAGACCAAAAATATTTGCATTGCATTTTAAATTCCAAGGCCTACATCTGTAAACAATTATGTGGAACACAATCTTCCCATTTATCTCGCATCCTCCTCCATCCATATGTTTGCCTTGGTTGCAAAGCATCCTACCTTCAAAGAAGACCTGGCACTTAGACTAGCACTTTCTAAAACAATACGGAGTCCTCTAACCCAAAAAGAATGAAAGGTCAGGTTGCTCATGCTGATCCAAGTTTGTCTTCAATTCCCTTTCCTGTATTTCTATTGTTATCCCATCCAGAAAGGTGGGCAAGTAATCCCCTTGACTGCCCTTGATGTCAGAGGTGCATTATGATTCACTGTGAGCAAAGTGTTAGCTGCAAGTGATGTGAATAAGTAGCAATTTGACCTTCCTGAGATCAGCTGGACTACAGGAAGACAGAGTAAGCTCCATGCAACATGGTAAAAATAGAGTAGAGATGGTACAAAACCTGGGCTATTGCATTATTTGTCATCATTTAGATTTTTCTCCCGGGGCCATTAGGATCATAACAATATCCTTGAATGTCACCTTTCTCACCAGGGTGGACATTACGGCATTGCAGGAAAAAAAGAGGGGGCTTGCAAATTAAACACTATGCTCAGGAAGGCTTTTAAAATAATAAACAGTGAGTTAATTAACCATCAAAACAAATAAATTAGAACCATCTTAATCCCCTTCATTCCCACCACCACCACCTCACCTTTTCTCTCCGCAACAAACCTTAAAATAGCTCACATAAGGCATAATGCTAGCTCTAGTCATGTTGGCTGCTGATCATTAATTGCATCAGAAAAAGACAATATTTTATCTGTCCTCTTTGGAGCTGGAGTGTGAATGGCGAAGCAAAAGAGTGAAACAGAGTGAAACATGAAAAGCTTGATTTGTTAGGACCCCTGCTGTCTGAGAAGAGATCAAAGCTCAGGAGGGGGCTGTAGAACAGCCGAATGTATTGCACTGAAACATGGCCTGTGGCAGCTGCTCTGGGCACTCTTGCACAACACAGGTGTACCTCCAGCTCAACCCTGCCAGCTGAAGCATGGGAGCAGGTTACCTTTTCTCTCCTTTCATTATTTCAGCCGCAGCCACTGAGGAGATGCAGGCTCCATCCATCACAATGCACAAATTCACAGTGCACAGATTCAACGCAGGCCTAATTAAAGCTTTTCCTTTCATTTGTGGAGATAATTAGACTTTCATCTCACCAGGACGCTTCAGAAAGATCTATTTCTTTCTTCAATAAAAGCTACATCAAACAAAAGCAGATTTTAATCGCCTTTTCTTTGGGGCATGAGTCAATAATGAAAGATGTCATGGGTAACAAAAAATTGTGTGCAAAAAAAAAAGGGGGGAACTATAAGCAATGTTCTTTAATTAACATCGTGTTTGCAAACACCATTAATTTCCCTCATTAAAATGATTTTTATCTGCAACTGATTGTTGATAAAGCAATCGATTTGAGTATCTCATCTGTTTCACCGCAAAGCAGGAACCCCATCTGCTGTGCTTTTAAGCAGCAATCACGCAGATTGTTAAGCAACATGTGAGAACAAGAAAAATGCATTTGTGTGTGTGTGTGTGTGTGTGTGTGTGTGTGTCAGGGATTTGCAAGGCAGACTGCAGGGCAAGGGCCACCTTTCCGCAGATCATGTATTAAAAATGACTTGAAGTCAGGCCAAAGGACGAAGTGTCACAAAGATCAGAGTGCATAAATAACAAATGAATTAATAAGTGGGGCGGGAAGGATTCTATCTGTGTTTAAGGAGCAATGGTAAGCAGGTTCAGAATAGTAGTAGTAATAGCAGCAGCAGCAAGGCTGAGCACTGATATGCATTTAATGCCAGATGACAAATGGGCAGGGCTTGCTGCTTGCATTTTTCTAATCAGTGGCAGTACTAGACCAGCTCCACACTACCCCGAACAATGTATACCAGTGGAGAGAAGCGAAAGTCAAAAAAATTCTTTTCTCCCATAATTTATATTTTTAAGGGTCTGATCCATGTGCACACGTGCACACACTCTAATATTTGCACTTAAAAGACAACGTGGAGTGAGGTCAGGAAATGGAAACCAATGAAACTTGGCTTGCAGGTGTCAATGGAAACACAGTAGAAGCCCATTGCTTTCTATTCCTGACACCGTATAATCTCACTGGGGGCTGCGCCGCTGACAGAAAAAGCAAATGCAAATGTTCAAAAGGAGGACAAGAAATGAAAATAAATTTAAATAGGGTTTCTTCCTGAAATGTAATGTGAACATTAACACTTGATTATATATATTTAGGACCCAAGAGAATCTGGAGCATTACGAGGCATAACTGCACTAAATCTTCAGAAATACTCCAACATCGCCATGCCTGTCTTTGCATGTTCTGTGAGACTGGGGGTGGGGTGGGGTGGGGAGATTTCATCACAGCAGGAGGGGAAAACACCCTGACTTCGTCACCAGCCTGATTCATCTCTGCCTCTGGGCCACTTTCCTCTCCAGCCTCCGCTTCTGGACTGCTCTCTGTCACAGACTCTTCCTGCTCACTTAATCCTCTTTCTTACCTCTTCAGCTTCCAATACCTCCTTCTCCCAGTCTCCTTCTCCTTTCCTCTCTGACCACTCATCATCATCCCAATCCCCAGCCTCTGAGCCTTCTTCCCTTGGGGGCTCCCCAGCTGGCACCTCCCACTAATCCTCAGCATCCATCCAGTCCTTGACATAAGTAGAGGGAAACAATGCAATCTCACTTACAATAATACCCAATAATATGTTACAACGAACAGCCCCTTCAATCCTGATATTTATTGGAATAATAGATAATAAGCCAGTTTATCTAACTGAATGGATGGTATATAACTGGTGTATCTCTATCCTGATGTAAGGCATCCATCAAGAGACCAGGAAGAGAGGCAATTATGAGGCATCACTTTCTGTCCCAATTTTTTGGAATTTTTTTTTTTGGGGGGCATTGATGTCCAAAATTGCCTCCCTATCTGTTCTATTGATGGATGCCTTCAGGCAGAAGAAGAACACCAACTAGATACCCCCTCTTTCTTTACTCTAACTACGTTGGTGAGTCGACCATATTATACACCACATCCCATACTCCTAAAAGTAATAATAATAATAATAATAATAATAATAATTTATTATTTATACCCTGCCCATCTGGCTGGGTTTCCCCAGGCACTCTGGACGGCTTCCAACAGAATATTAAAATACAATAATCTATTAAACATTAAAAGTTTCCCTAAACAGGGCTGCCTTCAGATGTCTTCTAAAAGTCTGGTAGTTGTTCTTCTCTTTGACATCTGGTGGGAGGGCATTCCACAGAGTGGGTGCCACTATCAAGAAGGCCCTCTGCCTGATTCCCTGTAACTTGGCTTCTCACAGCGAGGCCCTCGATGCTGGACCTCAGTGTCCGGGCTGAACGCTGGGGGTGGAGACGCTCCTTGAGGTATACTCATAGCTGTCAACTTACAGATTTGAAAATAAGGGACAGCAGCCTCGAAAATAAGGGATCAGCAGCCAAAATAAGGGATCAACAATTACTTTGATAAAATACATATTTTGTTGCGCGCAAATGGCTTTAGATACCTATTAGGTTCATAAATTACCATATAGCATATATTCAACACAAAAAACCAGCAACAATTTGTTGTTGACAAAGCACAGCTGGACATAGAAAGGGCCCCATTACCTTCAGTAGCTCATTTAAGGGACATCATCAATAAGGGACAGCAGCAGGACATGGCGCTGGGATAAGGGACTGTCCCGCCAAATAAGGGACGCTTGACAGCTATGGGTATGCTGGACCGAGGCCGTTTAGGGCTTTAAAGGTCAGCACCAACACTTTGAATTGTGCTCGGAAACGTAAAAGTGGCAATTACCATCCCCCCCGCCAATTATAACTTACTGCTATGCATGCCAGTGTTAATAAATGAATAATAGTTTCTGTATCTATGTCAACATAAAAGAATGTAAAAACAGAAGAGCATGCTGGATCAGGCTAGTAGCCCACCTCCCCCAGACTCCTGTTCTCACAGTGGCCATCCAGATGCCTGTTGGAAACCTGCAAGCAGGACCTGAGCACCAGAGCACTTTCCCCTCCTAACTGGTACTCAGAGCTGTTTAAGTATTGGGTATCATAGCAGTTCCTATCCTGAAATACCTTAATTTTATTATAGCAATCTAGCATTATTATTTTTATTTTGGGACACAACAAGCGTATATGAAATGCATCGGCTTCAGGCAGGCTGCATCTCCAGGAACCCAACAACTTTGTACAAGTTAGCACTCCTGTTGCACATCCACAGTGGGAAACTAAAATATTCTGTTGCTGGGGAAAAATTAAAATGTTCTACATAGTTGGCATTTCAATCAGATCATGGTTGCAAAAGTGTATGGTGTATATTGGACATTGACATCACTCGTGATGAATGTAACTACCCCTCAACCACTTCAATTTTTTAAAAAAGGGATTTCCACTTGAAGGGTGGAAAAGCTCATTTAGCCCATTAGGCAAGGGATGAAAAATAAAAATAAAAATCCCTTTCTCTTCCCTGAAGTAATGTTATTGTCTGCTGTTTCAAACACCTTTTTCTTTTATGTTTTCTTTGAATGCTGTAAACATGTCCCCTGAATGTAAAAACAAAGACAAGTGTGTTAGCTTTTACTTGCTTGCTTGGTGAAATTGGCACTGCTCTTCAGCAAGGCATTTCCCCCAACTAAAGCCTGTCCCATGGGCTGGGTGAGAGCAGATATAGTGCTACGATGAGCTTGTAAGAGGATCATAAAAAAAGAAATAAATAAATGTGTGGTTAAGGATATGCTGCACGTCATATGGCCAGGCCCTAAAAACCTCCAGAGGTTTGCTGATGGACTGAAGGCTTTCCATTTGTGGATTCCGCTTATCCTTCAAAGCCTTTAAACCACTTCACATTTCCTTCTTTTTTAAAAAACGAGAGCGAACGAACTCTTGCATGCCTCAGGGTCTCTCTGTCTCTTTAACAAAAGCTTTTATGCCAGCCACAAACAAAATAAATGTCCCTTTCTAAGGATAATAAAGTTTGGATGGTCTAATTAAACATTTTTTTTTAAAGTGTGCTTCTGTGTGCTAGGTCATATGAAGTGATGCAGGGAGAAAGCTTTGATTACCCCCCCCCAGTCTTCTAGTTTCCCCCCTCTTTTCATACAGGGATCAAATTTAGTTACCCTTCCATTAATATTAGAATTGTAGGTCTGTTTAATTGATTCCTTTTTACAATACAAACTTCCTAACATAGGTGTGCCATTGTTGTCATGAACTTCAGCAGGAATATGCTCAACCCCCTGTGGAGCTCTACAGAGCAGGTTAAGGGGAGCACCACCTAACAAAGCAATGCCCAGCAGGTATTTGGGATTTCATCATACAAAGCACAATGGAAATAACGGTGGCCAAATTTCAAAGCAAGTTTTAAAAAATGCAGGTGGGTAAGAAACCAATGAACATGTCCAGTCAGCCTAGTATCTCTCCATTCTTGCATCACTCTCGTTATATTGTTACACTGCTAAGCTTCTGTTTAATTAAGCAATGAACCAAATGCTGAATCTTGACATGGTAACTGCTATTGCATATGGTGAGCTCGAGGCAAAGCAAGCACTGGATTCATTGGGACAGGCAGCTTGAGAGTCTGAAAAATAGCTTTCTCGTGCTTTGTAGGACCAGGCAGAATCCTATTGTAACAACTGAACTCTACTGAGTTGGTAGTATAGGGCATGGCAGCAGTGGTTCATGCAGGGCCACTGAGTCAGCTTCATAAGATGCAGATTTGAATGCCCACCACCCCTGATCATCTTGTGCCATGTCTAGCCTTGACTAGAGCTGGATTGGGGTGAAAATCTGTTCAGCTCTGTTCTGTGACAATGAAATCACTGCTACACCTAAGAAAGTACCGAAGGACAGGGAGCACCAGTCCAGTTGTCTGAGAAATGGGACTGTATTCTGTCTTTGCACACAACCTACAACCCATTCAGTTAAGTCTACGGCAAGACTTAATTTTGATCTCAGTAATGTCACCACAAGCCAACTCCAACTGTCAGGAATCCTTCAGGGATCATCAGCTTGATTGGCAGGGATCACATAGTGAAAAAGTCTATTCAAGTGTTTTGTTTTGCTTTTTTAAAAATGGTGCCGATACATAAAAATAAAATAAAAATGCAACAGTAGAAGGTTGGGTTTTAATAATAAAATAAATACATAAATAAACAACAACAACAATAGTAATAGTAATTGATGGAGCACAAATTAACCAGAAAGAGTTTGAAACAATCCTAAACAAGTCAGCACCACCATTGAGTTTCTATGGAAAGGGCACACAACACTGGAAGGGAATGCAAAACATGTCAAGATCAAGGCAAGTCTTTTGTTAGCAAATGGCTCATTCCACAAAAATGAACATAAATACAACAATCCATACAAATGTAAAGGCTAGCAGCATGTGAAGAGTGGGACTTGATAATGGAAAGTAAACTGCAACCAAATACTCTTTTATGTTTTTGACCTATATATTTTTTCTAGAAGCAAACACATTTTGATTCATAAAATGGACGACATTGTGATTTATAGGCTGTAAAGTGATGTGATTGATGTTGCTGCTTTGGCAAACTGATAAGATTATTCAGCCTCTCAAACTGAAGTCACAAATCTAAATAACTCTGTGCTCATGTGCTTGAAAGAAAAGTGCATTTGTGTAGCCTTTACTGATGATCAAGATCTGATCCTTGTTCTGAAGGATCCAGCTGTTTGTTCCAGCTGTGGTTCTGCCTCTAATGCAGTGTACTGCTTGAATGTATAGCTAAGAAAAGAAGCACGGTAAAGTTTCCAGTAAGAACTGTAAAAATTGTATCTCACTTTGTAGTGCACCATGTTGAAATAGTGAATTATCAATGAGTACACTAGAGAAGAATAAATATTTTGTGTTGTGCTCAGAGCCCCAAAACCCATCCCCCATGGAAAGAAAGATAAGTTTAAAGGTTAATGGGCAAATTTTGGCCACAACTTTATTAAATACACAAATGTGACTGGTATTGGCTTAGGCATTGGATCAAAACTATAACTGGCTCCTGCCCACCCAGCAGGAAGCCTGGAAGGGTAAACAACCAGCAGAAGGAGCTCCATCAATATATATTGACTGGTGTTCACCCCTGGGGTTCCTGGGGGTCCTGGCATGGCCCTAGCCCCTCCCCGGGCTTAGGATGAGATCCAGACACCCCGATTCCTTTAACAGAATACCCTATTAATTGGAGGGGCAGGTGATGACCGCACCTCCCCTCCCCACATTCCCCTAAACCAGCCTTTCTCAACCTGTGGGTCCCCAGTTGTTGTTGAACTACAACTCCCATCACCCCTAGCTAGCAAGGCCAGAGCTCAGGGATGATGGGAGTTGTAATCCAACAACATCTGAGGACCCATAGGTTGAGAACCACTGCCCTAAACCAATGCCTAACCACCAAACCTTACAAAGTTGTGATGATTGCTAAGAGATAGGCAAAAACCAAGGGGCCACAAACAATCTGCCACATTGAAAAAAATTCCTACCCGCTCCCCGTTCCAAAACAGGTGACCAACCAAAGTCCAAAGCAAGGCCAGACACGACCTAACTAATGAGTGTGTGGGTAGGAGGGTGTTTGGCAGCGCAAAGCAAGAGAGGGTCCCCACGTCCCACTGCCGAATAAATACCGCCAACCCCCAACCTTGCCACGTCGCCATTTCAACAGTACGGTCATTTGCCAAAGGGAAGAAGAGGCGAGAAATCTATTTCACCTCTGTGGGACTCCAGTAAGGGCTTTGCGCTTCGTACTTCAGTGGCAGAAAATAAAATAGAGGAACTTGGCTACTGTCTTGGTGAGCTCCTGGTCTCTCCCCTGTAATAAGAAGCGTATAACCTCTGTCTCTGGTTTCCATGTTGGAATACATAGGTGGTCTAAGAATTGCTGGCAGAGATCTGTGTTGGGAGGCACACTTTGCCTCCCTCCTCCAGGTCATTTTCACCCAACACATTGTCAAATTCACCTCTGCAAAAGAGCATTCTTCTGCTTTAAATGTCCCATTCAAACCTCAGTTTGCAGAAATGAATTTTGCGATCGCCTCCCCCTTCTGCTTCTTTCTCTCCTCCTAGATCTTTCCGCTAGCTCACATTTATATGGAGATCAGCTCCTCTCTCTCTCGCTCTCTCTCTACCCTCCCCACACCTTGGATCGTCATGATGCAAACCCAAGATATGCATTTGTATTGTTTAATATTCTTTGTTATTGGGAACACACTTCTTGGGGGGGGGTGTCAAGTTTTGTCAGGACAGGTAACAGAAGGCACCCCACCTATCAAGTCTTTGCTGGAGAGAAAATGTGTCTGAAGATCTGCATATCACCTTCTCCACCTGCCCCCCTTTCTTCTTCTTCTTCTTCTTCCCAGGAGGGGTTAAAACAAAAAGGAGCTGGATTTGATTTGATCACTGGCAGTTTATTAATCTTTAAATCCCACCTAAGATAAAATGGATCAGCCCTATAGACAGATCTCCAGCCAAGCTCTCCTGGGCAGCCCTGTTGTCACTGCGGAGCACTCCTTCGGCTCACTGGGTCTCGGCTGGTGAATGGGGCTTGGGCTAGAGGGTGGTTTGGCAGGGCACATACCAAGCTTTCTGCGGGATGGCCGCCCCTGGAGTCCTTTCCAGTGACTGCCACAGAGAAGCCCGTTTATTTATTTCTTGAAGTATTTTGATCATAGGATCACAGAACTGGATGGTTGGAAGGGACCCCCGAGGTTCCTCTAGACCAACCACCTCCAGTGCAGGAATCATAGCACAAGCAGCATCTCTCACGAAACAAGTTTGCTCCATCTTCCCTGTGAACAGCCCTTCAGATACAACAGAATAACAGAACCATTCACAGAGGTGGAAGGGAACCACCAGGGTCATGTAGTCCAACCCCCTGCAATGCAGGAATCTTTTGCCCAACATGGGGCTTGAAACCACAACCCTGAGATTAAGAGTCTCATGCTTTACTGACTGAGGTTTGTTTATGTTTCCTGTTTTCTTTTCCCAAGCAGAGATAATGTGTAAGCGTGGTGTTAGCTCCCTAAAAAAAGGTCAGCAACTTTGGGGTCCCCTCCCTTAAAAAAGGTTGACAACTCTGGGAAAGTGGGGGGCGGCACTGGAGGGCTCTTTGCACCACGGCGCCTGATATGCTTAAGATGGCCCTGTACCAAGTTGTACAATAAATGAACTTCAAACTCTGTCTCTCAAACCCTTACATTCTCACTCTACCCAAGGATTAAGAATTGCTATCTTCTAGCCACGAACATGAAGGATCTGCTCATTAGAGGATATTCTACATATGATCAGTTTGTCTCTACTTTTTACAAGGTATGCTGGCTCATTAGTCTACTTATTGAATGTACAGGACTGATAAGTCCAAGTGACTTTTAAAACGGTAAAGTCTACTTAAAGCAACGTCAATACATTCTATTTTAAGTCAGGGCGAGAAAATGTCTCTCTTTTGCATTAGGTGACACTTTTCACAGAAATAGTGTCTTGCTGCTTTGTCTTGGCTAATTAATTAACAACCTATGATTAGTTAACACTTGCTATATTTTAAATTCATTCAGATGTGTGCTGCATTTCTGTATTGTCCATGAGGATGGAAATGTGACACTCAAAGAACAGAAACTAGTAACACGAATGTAATTATGTTAAAAATGACTCCATGTACTTAATTTTCCTACTGAAACATGGCAATGAAGATGATTTCCCAGTATCCAGGTGTCAATGAAATTTAAGTGCCCACCAGACTGCTGGCCCACCTATAGATTATTAATGTACTATTAATCTACTTGGGCAACTTGAGTGTGTCATTTAACTTTGCAGCCTGTAAGTATAAAACAGCATCACACTGTGAAAGTAATGGTAACACTTAAAAGTCCCATTGTTATTAATTCATTTTACATTCACTGTAATCACACTGGTCTTAATGAATGCATCCAGCATGTGAATATTGCACATAGTTTCAAAAACACATTCTATTGCAAATCGGTGTTAATTAATGAGCTGAGCTCAAATAAAGAGTTCATTTTCAAAAACAATTTATTCTAAGAGAGTAAATCATTGACAATATATCTCTAATGCAATGAATATACATCTCTGTCCCTAATTATTAGATGTCTTCCAGTATTGCCAATTTTTAATACTTAATTAGTTGTGTCCCTTCAGTTGGAAGGACAAGGACAATCTATAATGCTTAGTGTTCATTTTGGACTTATATTTCAACTTGAACTTTAGACTTGAACGCTAAATACCTTATAAGGCGTGCGGTACCATCATATCATCATGTTTTGCCCTAAAAGCATGATGATACATGCACACATTTTTGTGACCATATGAAGAAGCTGTTGTAAACCAAATTTCAGGTTATTAGTACACTGAATTCAGTATTGTCTGCTCTACTGGCACTGGGTCTCCGATATATAAGGCTAAGGTGTTTCTCAGTACTGCTATTGGAGCTGTTTTATCAGGGGATGCTGAGATCTGAATCTGGGATTTTCTATATGAAAAATATGAGATAAACACCACTGAGATTTAGGGTTACCGTTGGGGAGAAAAATGCTTTTCTTGCCATTGACCATTTTAAAGATGTCTGGATGTTTTCAGTCTTCTTACATGATAAACTAGTAAAACATTTCCCAGTCTCATTCACAGCTGCTATAGGAAATGCCCGTATGGAAAATATTGATGTTTTGATAAATCTCTCATTTTCTTCACCCTTGCTCCACAGCTAAAACACAGCCAATTGTGCACCAGCTACATAAGCTACATAAATATTTATATGGAAAAGAAGCAGGTTCTATGCAGGCTCAACCACCCAATCGCACAAATCTATACCACTGTAATTTCTTGATGTATAGTTTCCATGTTGATTGTTCACTCTAAATCACAGCTGGGAACACATGTGAAAGATGGTCGAAGGCTAAGGGCTTTCCCACTTCCCTTAACTTATGCACACACAGAAAATGACAGTTAGTGCAAACTACACTGGTCAAGTGGAGGGGCCCAGAAACAGCACAGTCTATTGTGTTAATCCAAATTAGAGTCAGCTGAATGTGGGTTAATTTTCTCACCACGTAGTGAAGATTTTACAGCCATGTGTTGAGTGGTACAAGATTGGCTTTGTAGGATTTCAGTAATTCAGATTTCTGAAGCATGCAGATGGTGTTATAGAAACAAAGTCAGTTTATAGCCTGGTGCTACAAAATCCACTGCCTGTCAACTGCAAGCAGTTATACAGGGTGAGAAAGCTAATTGCCAAAAATTGCAACCATATGCAAATAAATTCTACTGAAATTATCGAGACTTCTAAATAGACATGGATCAATGATTTTAAGAACATAGATTGAAAGCAGTTCTATTAATAAGCAGTTTTAAATCAGGATGTGCATACAAGATAGTGAAATGTGGCTCAATATAAACATCTATGGTGTTATATTAATTTTAATATATCTCTTGGCATATGGGAGAAATGTAAGACTTCTGAAAAGTTAGGAAGAAACCTAAAATTACTTCAGCAGGAGAATCATCCCACCACCATAAATTGTAACAGTCATAAGAAGAGTTGTATCTATATTGATTTCTGCTCAGACCATGACTCTCTTACTTGAGAGTAAGGAAGACATCCTCATTTAGGTAAAGTAGAGGTATGGGCTCAGCAGCAAGTACAGTGGTGCCTCGCAAGACGAAATTAATTCGTTCCGCAATTCTCTTCGTCTTGCGGGTTTTTCGTCTTGCGATGCACGGTTTCCCATAGGAATGCATTGAAAATCAATTAATGCGTTCCTAGGGAAACCGCCTTCAGACCAGGTCCGGGGACAGTCTGTCCCCGGACCTCTTCTGAAGGCTGGGGGGGGGGGGGACAAGCGCTTTTCTTCCCACCCCCAGCATTTTTAAAAACCCTGGGACAGCGGAGGACTTCTCCGCTGTCCGGGCGATCTTAAAATGCTGGCGGGCGGCATTTTAAAATCGCCCCGGACAGCGGAGGACTTCTCCGCTGTCCGGGGCGATTTAAAAGCCCCTGGGAAGGCAGGCAGGGGGGAGCAAAGACTTTCGCCCCCTGCCCGCCTTCAGAAGGTGTTCCCACCCCCCCGCCCGGCTTCGCAGCAGCGCTACGAAGCCCGGCAGCTGGGGCAGCTGTTCCCGCCCCCCCCTTCGGAACATCGTTCCGAAGTGGGGCGGCTGGGGCAGATGTTCCCGCCCCACCTCCCCACTTCGGAACATCGTTTTAAAATGCTGGGGGTCGGCAGCGAACGCTCCCGACCCCCAGCATTTTAAAACCTCCCCGGGACAGAGACTTCTCTGCTGTCCCTTGGAGATTTTAAAATGCTGGGGGTCGGCAGCGAACGCTTCGCTCCCGCCCGCCAGCATTTTAAGATCGCCCGGGGCAGGTGGGGGGAAGGCAGGCGGGGGGGAGCAAAGACTTTTGCCCCCCGCCGGCCTTCAGAAGAGGTCCTCTTCTGAAGGCCGGCTGTGGGCGAAAGTCTTTGCTCCCGACCGCCAGCATTTCCCTATGGGCTTTCGTCTTGCGATGCAAGCCCATAGGGAAATTCGTCTTGCGAAGCGCCTCCAAAACAGAAAACCCTTTCGTCTTGCGGGTTTTCCGTCTTGCGAGGCATTCGTCTTGCGGGGTACCACTGTAGTGAATCACAGCATCCGTTACACTGGATGACAGGAAAGTTCACAACAGCTAAGCTAGAAGCAGGCTCAAGTTTATGGAGTCACTATCATGGCATGCTATAGTTCAGAATGCCACAGAAATACCAGAATGTACCAAAGAATAGGCATGCCCACCCAGCAACCTTTTAAAGATGGGTCAAGGTGGGCATATTTGTGAGACTCTTGTGCCTTGTGAGGCTCTACAGCATGCAGAAGCTCACTGCATCAGGGCAGGATGGGTCTGTTCCTAGCAGTGTGTGTGCTTCCGGGTCCTGGGAAAATAAGAGTTGCCTATGCTTCCAACCCTGGTTCTTCCCCCACTAATGGTTGGTTGACATGTCCCCTGGATTTCATGGTTGTGCTCTTCTCTCCAGGAGGGAAGAGGGAGGTGGAAGTCCTGCTTCCTCATCCCAAGCATCCATATTTTGGTAGAGGGAAGTACCTTCCTCCCCCACCATCTGTTTCCCTGTCTCAGCTTCACATGTTAGCCTCATATTCTACCTCCTCATCCATCTTAGCCTGCCACTCCCTGCCTGAGCCTAGGGACATCTCATGACAGGGATTTGGGTTTTGTGCTAGTAAAAGTGTTTATGCAAGGTGGAGGACCCAATTGCTGCCTATCTCCTACAGCAGCCCTCCATGCCGTATCCTACACTGCTTCAGACGGCTCCAATCAAGACCAGTGAGCTGAGTGGGGGCAATGGGGTGGGAAGAGTATTGTCAAAACTGAGTGCCCATCTATGCTAGTGGAAATGCTTTATAAAAGCACAAAACCTCCATTAGATACAATTCTAGGTAAGGGAAATAACCCAGACAGTACAAACAATTTTTTTAAAAAATCAAAACATTAATTGGCTAATTGGCACAAACTCATCAGCTAATTAATTAACCACACAGTAAAATATTGGATTTAATCAGAATTTAATGAAAGCTGTCTCCTGTCCAATGGTACTCATTACTGTTGAAATTGCAAAAAAATAATCTCAGTATGAAAGTGCAGAAATGCATGTGAGATGATATTCTAGCAATACATGTGTGTGAGAATTACTTTCATTAAAATTATTCCAATTGCCGTTAAAGTCATCCCAATTATAACTGTTTTTTGCTGTGTAGTATTGATTTAAATTGGTTATTTGATTAAACAACATATGATTAAGCAGCTAAAGCGTTTAAAAGCTTTCATTAACTGTAATGCAGATTAATATTGATAATTTTGCATGGGGATCTTGTGAAATAGTTTTTTTTTAATTAGAGCTATCTGTGCTTAATTGAAGCATCAAAGAGCTCTCTTAATGGGTGTGCTTTCCAATTCATCCTATATGCATTAAAATGGAGAAAGTGTGCACACACCAAGTGTGTTTTACCTGGATTTGAAGGATGCTCAGTACATTGGTGCCTGTTGTCTTTGTCCATGGACTTTGCTTGGAAGGAATACTGGAGTGGCTTGCTGGTTCCTACTTCAGGTGGATCATGCTTGGTCAAAACGCTCCACTATGACCTGTCTGTCTTGGGTGGCCCTGCACGGCATAACTCATAGCTTCTCTGAGTTATTCAAGCCTCTTTGCCACGGCAAAGCAGTGATCCATGACAGCATTTTAAAAAGCAGAGACATCACCTTGCCGACAAAGGTCCGTATAGTTAAAGCTATGGTTTTCCCAGTAGTGATGTATGGAAGTGAGAGCTGGACCATAAAGAAGGCTGATCACCGAAGAATTGATGCTTTTGAATTATGGTGCTGGAGGAGACTCTTGAGAGTCCCATGGACTGCAAGAAGATCAAACCTATCTATTCTTAAGGAAATCAGCCCTAAGTGCTCACTGGAAGGACAGATCCTGAAGCTGAGGCTCCAATACTTTGGCCACCTCATGAGAAGAGAAGACTTCCTAGAAAAGAGCCTGATGTTAGGAAAGATGGAGGGCAGAAGGAGAAGGGGACGACAGGGGACGAGATGGTTGGACAGTGTTCTCGAAGCTACCAACATGGGTTTGACCAAGCTGCTGAAGACAGGAGTGCCTGGCATGCTCTGGTCCATGGGGTCACGAAGAGTCGGACATGACTAAACGACTAAACAACAACAACAACAACAACAACAACAACAACAACAACAACAACAGTACATTGATGCTCCCAGACATAATTGCCTATGAAAAGCAAGATGCAGAAAAGCATCCCTGATAAGCCTCTTCTCCTAAGATACATTGCCCTAGCTTCTAGTGTGTCATTGTTGTTCCAGGCACACTGCAAAGACTCAAAGTCTGCGCTTCTGGCATCCTGTAATCCTGTAATCTCCCTGCACATGGCAGAATAACACAGGAGCAGAAGATTATGCTGTAAGGTTACACGAAACTTTTCCACACATTGAGCTTCACTTGTGGAATGTAGAAATATATGCCCAGTCAATGAATCTATTAAGTTTTTTTATGGACATATATACAACGTTCAAAACAAATCTGACATATGCCATTCTGACAATTCTGGGCATCCCATCTACAATGCTGAAAGCCCTTTCTTCAAGGGGACTGTTAAATTTTAGGAAGGAACACCTTGCCACATCTTCATAATGTTTTAGCCCCCCCCCAAAAAACCCCCCCTAAAACAGGGAACTAAAGAGCACCACACTTATCTGTCTTGCCTTAACGTAATATAATTTGTATGTTTTACCATAACAGCTAAATCCCAAATCCCAATTATTTACAACACAATTTGACAGGGAATTTGGCAGGATGCTAGGCTAACCTTATTTGTAATCTTCAAAAAGTTGTAGTTTTTAGATTGCTTTGTGGTATCCAAGTAGCATTGTGCAGCAATCCTTTGCAGCAAACAAAGGTAACACAACCAGCAGCACCGCTACCCAGTCCAAGTAGCTGGGCAATGCCAGCTGATATGGGGTGGGTCAACAGCTAAAGGAAGGAGGAAGAGAAAAATGTGTGGGGTGACAATATGTGTATGATAGCATGAAAGTGGGGGGAAAATGTAGATGATGTCTAAGCAGGTAGGAGCATAAGGGAACGGGCATAGAGGAGCTAATTGATATTAGCGAATTGGTATTAGAGAATAATGGGGTGGAGAGCAGAGGGAACTGAACATAGGGTTGCTGGATCCAATTGTCAAAAATAAGAAAGGTTACACGAGAAAATAGAACATGTGAAAAGGTGAGGCCCCTGAAACTTTTAAGCCCAAGAAAACAGGTAGACTAATAATGACCTTATCTGTATTAGATTTATCAAAGCCTAGTAGAGATTTCAATGTCTTCTGTTTGGAAATCAAAGTACTATTTGTTAATGCTGATCCTGGTTTTCTTTCTTTCTTTATGAAGAAGGTCTGCAGCCTTCCCCAAGTAAAAGAAATGGTCAGAAGAAAAGGAGAGAAACAATGCTTTAGCTTGATTTAACTGCACTAAAAAACAAAACATCCCACAGCCAGCCAACTATATTCTGATATATACTAAAAATGTACTGAATAATTTACTTCTAGAAAGGAGATATCCTTTCTAGCCAGAGTGAATGTTTACAAGCAAGTTATATACTGGAGATAAGTGTATCTTACAATAAAAACTCTAATGTAGGATTAACTACAGTGCTGCAAATGGCAGGTTCTAAATTAATCTTTCACGAAAGCGTAAAGTTATTTATGAAGAGAAGCATTAAGATCTGGCTTAGAAGCATATAAAACTCAACATAGTTTTTCTTGAACTTGTATTGGTTGGACACTAAAGGCAATTGTCACATTAAAATATATAAAATCTCATGCACTTCCTTAAATACCAATTCAAATACCTTTCATTTGAAATCTTTTGGCATTTGAAAATAGTTTGTAGACACCTATCTGACAAGGACAAAGATTAGATGACTGATCTATGCTGTTACACCTGCCGATTATTATGTTCGTTTTGAAAATTGAAGCTGTATGAGAGCGATCTTCAGTGAAGACGATAAATAATCAAAATAAGGCTCAAATTCAAACAATGGTATCTAGTATATCAACCAGAGACAAAATATTTTGCTCTCCAACAGTGGAAGATGCTGCCACATAGAAATGTATACAGAATTCTTTCTATTTGAATCAGGGAGAGTGGGTGAGCAACATGTTAAATATTTCTCTTAGCAGTTCTGTGTTAAATTTTGAATAGCACAGAAATAGGTATCTATCTGCCCAGCACACACTTTAATAACTATAATGCATTTTCTTTTAACTTCATATACTGCATCTAAGAAATGCCTTTTTTTGGCAAATATTAAAAGTTAATGGGAAATGAATGAAAATAGTTTTATATCTGCCATGGTTGCTTACACATCAGTGGTGAAGGAGAAGCAAGGAAATCAGTGACATGACATCGTTGTTGTGGATTGTCTCAGATGGGGCAAGGTGATGCTAGGCTAGAACAACATTTGTCAAATGTTAGGTGGGACAGGGGGAATGTGTTATATTTTGTGCTATATTAGATACATCAGATACAGTGGTTGGTGTGGAAAACTATCTTGGATCATTTGTATATCCAGTTTAATTTCCTTCAGAAAACAATTATTTAGCTGGAGCTGGATGTACACACACATGCTAGTTGTATGTTCATGTTCATGGCAGGTTTTAGATAGGTTGCTTTGCAGGGGAAAAAAGATGCGTCTGGAGATACAAAACCTTGTTCATGCTGAAAAATTGTATAGAAAATGCTAAAGAGCAGAGATGACTCTTACAGGCTTTCTCCCATCTCAGAAATGAGTCCGGGAAAACTTCTTTACTGTAAGGTGACATTGACAACACTGAAGATTCCAATCTGTTTCTCCTGTGCAGTGAATGTAGGAAGGAACCCCCATAACACTATGTGGAAAGAGCTATTTGACACAATGACCACCATACCTTGTATTGTATACAGTGGTGCTTCGCAAGACGAAAAGAATCCGTTCTGTGATTCTCTTCGTCTAGCGGTTTTTTCGTCTTGTGAAGCAAGCCCACTGAAGGATTAGCGCTATTAGCGGCTTTTAGCGGCTTATCTGCTGATCGGATCAGCTGATAAGCGGCTTAGCGGCTTAGAAAAAGGGGGGAGGGAAAAAAACCAGCAGGAACTCGCAAGACATTGTTGTCTTGCGAAGCAAGCCCATAGGAAATTCGTTTTGCGAAGCACCTCCAAAACGGAAAACTCTTTCGTCTAGCGAGTTTTCCGTCTTGCGAGGCATTCGTCTTGCGGGGCACCACTGTAGTATTTTTCTGGATCTCTTTGGTTGTATGTGATATATTGTAAACCAATATTTCTGCCCCCCACAACACAAGATCAATTTGATTTGATCGCTTACTATAAAAGCTCAGTAACAGCAGCAACTGTCAACTGATATATCAGCTGAAGCCTCTAAACAGTCACCCGGGGTGGCTCATGTAGCATAAACTAAAACTGGTAAACACAAAGCTGATGGGAAGCAAAATTTAAGGGATGGAGCTCTAGAGTTGATGCAATATTCTTAACACGTGGTGTTGGTGGGAAATGTTACAGTCCAGATTTAAAGCACACTGGTGGATCAAGGAACACTTTGCTGCTGGGAATCTGAATGACCAGGCAAGGGAGATGAGTGGAAGATGAGTGCAGCAGCAGCACCCTGAAAGAATTTGCTTGGTGACAATGATTACTGCAGTCGTGCCCAAATTCAGTTGGCTTTCTACACCCTTGACTAGACACTGTAAGCACTGAGACTTTAGGTTTCTTGAAGGAGAAATAGAGATGGATGTCATCATAGTTGCTCTCCAAATAGGCATAAGTAAATCCCATTACTTCATAGACATGTTAACATGGGAATGGAGCAATATGAAGCCCTAAAGATTTTGAGCATCACTACTTCCTCTCCCACACAACCCTTCAAGACTTTCTGTGCAATGTAATAGCTAAATCCCTCAAAAGGGGTCCTGTGAATGCTTCTCAGGTCCTGTGACATGAATGCCCTGATCAATCATACCCAAAGGCCACTAATAAGATTCATTTCCTTCCAACATGCTTTACTGACATGAACACTATTCTTATATCTAGATCCCAGTTGTACAATGAGTTCATTAGAACACCAAAAGAATACGGAAACCCCACATCTCACACAACAACATGAGTTTTCATTGATTGCTATCTTTCCTTTTGTTGTGATTGGTGGTGGCATCAGCAGCTGTATCTTGTTATAGTAACTCCCTGTCCCGCCCCCTGCCCAAACTTAGAAGCAGGTCTAATGAGCTTTTAAAAATAAAAATAAAAAAATGCTTAGAGCATTCTAGTATGAAAATAATCTCTCTTCTTATGGTTGCATTATTGATCTATATTAAAAACTACAAGTTGAAATGCAGCACTAAAGGAAATGTGGTTTAGGTAATGATTATCCAGAATTGGAATCTGCCATGTTTTTTAAGTGAGGAATATTAAATTGTAATTAGAAATGTTCAAAGTATGCACAAAATACAGATGTTGATATTTGTCTGCATAAAAGCTAACAATATTGTTTGCCTTTCTATTTCTTGCAGACACACAGGGATAACAATGAATACTATAACAATTTTCCAGTACATTAACACATATTGTATAGACAGAATGCTTTGCTTCAGTGGCTTTTGCATAGTAAACCCATGCAGAAACATTACCATCTCTAGCTTCTAAAACATAATGTCTGTCCCCATTAAGAAAAAAATATGGGATGGATGAGACAATAAAGATTGCTTAGTAAAAAAACAACAACCCATCACCACCACAAAGCTACTTAAGATGCATATATATGATTATGTCAAATTAGAAACAAGAAAAACTATGTTGCATGCTTTAAAAAATGCAATTGAAATAAAAATAATAAATAAAACCTCTTGGTAAAGTGGAAGAGGAAAGAATGTCCTGTAACTGCCTCTCTGTAATTTGGACAGAACATTGAAGATGCATATTTTGAGAAGTTGACATTCTTCAATGGCCTATTAGACTGATGTATAAAATTGAACATTACACCAAACCAGGAAATGGCATTAGACTGAAGATACAAGTATTTAAAATATGAAGAGAGTGAATGAGTGCAAGCAAGCCAGGCACCAATTGTCCCCAGGTTTACAGGCTGTTCTTCAGACCTTTACACATTCAGCATGAAATGTGGTTCCTAAGTATAGGAACATGTAAACCCTCTTTAGATCTTACTGCTGAATGCCCCCTTCCATGTTTTAAGCCCTTGTGTGTTCAGGTGAATTCTTGACTAGGGCTAAAGTTCGCTTCCATTTCTAGTTAAGTTGCTGGTTTCCTTAAATTGAGAACTTTGGTGAGTTCACTGGTGCAGTCTATAATGTCAGCAATTGTTTCCATGGTATCACCAGTAACATAGCCAAGAACCAACTCAGCACCACAAGGACCAGGCATCTGGCTCTCAAGCATCAGGGCCTGGGTGAGCACTGGATAGGCAGGCAGCAGCAGCTAATCATCATCGGGCCCCTTCTGACATTAGGCCTGGTACAGCTGTACCCATATTTCAACACCTCTGCCTACTCCTCCATCCCAGACCAGGCTGTCTGGACTTGTCTACTACAGCCACGCCACACCCCTTCTGACTATGAATTCATTTCTGGCTTGGCTATGTTGACATGGAAGTATTCACTTAAACAGTGATGCCTGTTCACTAGCCGAAGCACCATACACTCAACTCTATGACGTTCTCCCCTAAGAATAGCTGATTGTATGGGGAGTCTCTGTACTCTGAAATTCATCCCAAGACTTGGCACATCCTGGAGAAGAACTACTGGGGAAACACATACCTTTAAAGTTTCCATGTGCCCATATCACATTTCATAGCCAGTGATATGAGCACCAAATCACAGTGTGCTTGCAATTGTACAAGAATTGTACAAGAATATTTGATATGCAAGTAAAGTGATAGATACAAGAGTTCAGAAATTTTGCAAGAATAGCTCATTCCCAAGTAAGGCAATATGGAAATCTGCTTCTTTGAATCCCTCAAACTGCTTGTTTAGACCATGCAGGGTCTTCCATGAGCAAATAGGATCCTATAGTGGCTGCTATGGAACAAGATGCAATTGGATGAGTTGGCAAATTGATACACCAGCTGATCATGCTATAAACATGATATGTGAGAACAGTACATGTACTTGTCAAAATCTGTAATTTTGGAGAGTAACATCTTTTGCTTTTAGATAACATAAACAAAAAATTCAATGGTTAGGTGGCTCTGTGTTAAAAATAGTCCTGAACTTTATGTGGATGGTCTAATTTAAATTAGCACCCGATTTCCAAGTCCATAATTTGGGACAAGCACAGCCTCTGCTGAAGCAACTAATTAAGCACTTACAGTAAGGTTACGTTTTTCATTAAATCAATAGGCCCCCAGTGTCAGTAACAAAGTCCTAATTACTATGAAGTAAATTTAGATTGGAATTTGAATTAAGTAGTGATTTTCAATCTAACCACAGCATGTAAATATTGTAAATTGCCAGAATTACAGTTCAATAAAACTGAATGGATTTTGCTTTAGATAAACCAAATGCAAATGGTCTAAAAGGCCTGTTGCAATGTCACAAACATCTTGGCAGGATTTGTACGTGTAGCATCTAATGCACTGTTTTTGCAACTAGCACGTCAAGGCATGAGGATGCAGTCCCCATTTATGTTACCATGTTCTAAATATTTCATTACCTGTTCGGAAAATGAATAAATTTAATCTCTCCCAAGTGATCAAGCAAAATGATGGCTAATGTGCCCACTTACTGTGTTGCTTTAGTTTGATGACTATATTGTTGTGCTAAAGCACAGTATGAAACCAGGTTATCAGGTTATAACTGGCAGGGATGAAAAAAGCCAAGTGCTGAGAAACACAAAATAACCCGTTTTCTAGGCACAAATCATGTACTTTGAAGATTCAAAAAGAAGAAAAAAAAGATTACCTTATGAAATCACAGACAATAGCATTTTAATCAAACATAGATAAAATTGAAAATAATTGGAAGATTGTGAGGTTTTTGTTTTGCTTCAAACAAGTACTGAATCCACAGGATATTAATTAAAAGGGGGTGGGGAGGGAACTGTATTGTAGGTTATGTTAGGTTAAGTAACAAATCTGAAAAGTGCCTGTATTAAGGGTCACATATGCTATCATTACAAGCAAAAACTGTATTTTTTTAATAAAAAAAGAAAACCATTGTGAATAGTATTTTGCATTTCTACGGCTTCAGCCCTAAACACAGCCACGTGTGAGTAAGTATCACCGAACTCAGTGGGACTTACTTTTGAGTAGACAAACGTGCACATGATCATTGTGTTGCAAATGAATTCCTAGTGAAGGAATAGCTTAATTCTTTCTATAGGATCACCTACTGACTCAATTTACAGCAATAGAAGGAAAATCAAAGTTAATACGCATGTCACATCCATAGATGTGCATCTCTCCATACAAAAGGCACATCCAGGAGTCCCAGTTCCTGGGGGCTGAGCTGTTTGGGGCCCCCTCAATATCTTTTGTGAGGGGGCCCCCAATGTTGACGGGGCAGAGGAGGCTGAGCACAGAGCCGAGCGTGGCCTGTCTCCAGTGGCTGGATCCTCCTTCTTTTACCACGGAGCAGAAAACCTCCTGCTGGTGGCAGCGCCATGAGGTGGAGGAGGTGGAGCTGCCAGACATGGAAGCCACACAGTCACTATGTTTGGCTCCACCTCAGCTCCTCCTGACATCCTGACATTTCACACGCAACATCCCTCACCCAACTGCCCTCGCAAGCTGGCGCTTTTGAGCATATCTAAATACTAATCCTGTCATTGCTTATGTGCAAGCAACTACACACCCATAATTTCCCCTCCCTGCACCATTGGGATGACTTCCTGTGTCTGGATGATCCTGAACAGGGATGGCTCAAGGGCTCTGTCCTGGGCTTTACATAACTGCATTTATGGTTTGATTTCTTACCAGTGCATGGCAAGATTCAGGTCTGTCACACCAAGGTTTCAGGCTACAGATCTGACAGAAGTAGATGAGATTGAATTCTAGCCACAGTTTGCATTTCCTTGCTCTTTCAAAGACGCCTTGGCTGTGCAAACACACTCGCATGTACTCTGCATCCACTGCACTCCCACTGCCGGCTTGGAGATACAGGGACACAATCTGTATCCTGTATCCATATTTATCCTGTATTTATTCTGTCATTTGTTACAGAATGCTGCATTTTGATGTGTCTACCCCTCCCAAACCAGCTTTGATTGGAATTGAGAAAAAAGAATGATGTAGCTGCCTTTTAAACTGCCAATACGTGCACACACACACACACACACACACACAGTTATACCAAACAAAAAACAAAACTGCAACAATCATTTTGTCTGTTCCTTTGAACATTTTTTTTTTAAGCAGCAGGTGTGGCTAATAAATTTGTCAAATAAACTACAATGGCTTAAGGGGACTCCCCAACATACACTGTACCTGAGGAAGGATTAGAGCAGGCTAGATAGAAAAGAAGGTAATAAGGAAGGTTGGTTGTTTAAGAACCTGCAGGAGTCTGACTGCCAGGAGGCCCAGCTGCAGAAGCGGAAAGCAGATAGCATTATCAACTCAGAACAGATCAAGGATTTCAAGTATTTGGGGATCCAATTTAAATCAGAATCACACTTGAGTAAGCCATCAGGAGACAATAAAGCTTCAAACCTGTCAAACGACCAATGCAGTTCTAACATTTCTTCACGCAGAGGCGGATATACGAATTGCACCTAAACTCAAGATCTATGTGAGTTTCCCCATAAATGAGCCACGACACAGAAGTGTGGCAAGAGTTCAACGTTCCTAAACTGGGGTCTGCACATCTTTCAAGCGGTGTTATAAAAGCTAAATTGATATTCAGATAAGATTGAGTTCTCCGTTCATATTAGCCAGGATACACAACAGCCTGCATCTTACTTCAACACGTACCAGATAGAAGATGTCTAGAGGTACAAACAAAAAATGTATTTGGAACAAGCTGTCAACAGCCCCATTATTACTTGGGCTAATAAGTTTTTGTTGGAAGTTTTTGTTTTGTTCATCATGTTTTAAAAGCTGCTCCTCCCAGCATGGTGATGACTTTCATACAGTCCCCATATTGGCAGGCTTACATAGCAGTCATTGATCAGCAGGGCTGAGTAGCCACTGTGTTAAATTTCCCAGAATGCACTAGCATGGGTATATTGGCCACTGCCAAATAAGCCTGCCAGAACAGAAGATTGGTTGGTGGCTCTCAGGGGCCTAATTAGTGGAGGTGGGGAGGGGTACTAGCAGACACTATGCTGATGCCTGACGACCCTCCTGAAACCTGATACTGTCCCTGCCACATAGTGCTTTAAAAAGAAAGTCAAAGAGTGGGATCTTATTACAGCCATGTGCAAGTGCAGTTTCAGCTTGCTTGATTCATTTTTGAGTTAGCTGCTTTTATTCTTTACACTTTTGTAGCTTCTAGCAGTGACATCACCATACCCTGAAAAGATATATATGAAATTTCTTGTAAATTGTTAATTATGTATTCATGGTTCGGGAGGAGTGGAAGATACTGTGTCCTAAGTATTGTGCAGCACTTTCTATCTTGCCCCAGGGAATGGGTTAAAATAAATAAAATAAACCCTTAATATTTCATTTCTAAATGGTGCTTTGTGAATCACCACTCACAGCTCACCTCAGAAATCATCTAGGGTATGCAAGCATTCTTGTAAAGTATCTGAAAAGTCTTCAGAAGCTTTGTGAACATTATGAGGTGTGCACACAAAAAATGTGTTTTTCCAGGTACCTTCTCTTCCATGGTATTTCCTGATTCCCACTGGCAAAAAGCAAACCAAAACCCTCACCTTAGTGAATAGATAGGAATGGTGTCAAATTCCATCCCTGCCTCTACATTTTACTCCCCCCTTTCCTTCACAAAAGACAGTGGTTTTTACATTTCCAGTGGGGAGCTGACTGGTAACAGGAGCAGGAACTGAATCAGTTTTTAAAAGATAAATACAGAGTCAAATATGCATGGACCCAAGTTGGAACAGCTTGCATTTTTTCGAGTGGCAGAGTTTGCATTTTGATACCTGGTATTACATATCCAAATTGGGACGCGGGTGGTGCTGTGGGTTAAACCACAGAGCCTAGGACTTGCCGATCAGAAAGTCGGCGGTTTGAATCCCCGTAACGGGGTGAGCTCCCGTTGCTCGGTCCCTGCTCCTGCCAACCTAGCAGTTCAAAAGCACGCCAAAGTGCAAGTAGATAAATAGGTACCGCTCCAGCGGGAAGGTAAACAGCATTACCGTGCACTGCTCTGGTTCACCAGAAGCGGCTTAGTCATGCTGGCCACATGACCCGGAAGGTGTACGCCGGCTCCCTCGGCCAATAAAGCGAGATGAGCGCCACAACCCCAGAGTCTGTTACGACTGGACCTAAGGGTCAGGGGTCCCTTTACCTTTTTATTACATATCCAAACTTCATCCACATTAGAATTATATGATACTGAGAAAATAATTAGGTATAGATTTATTTTGCAAAATGTAGTACAGTGCAACAGGGGCCATTTCTGATAAACTATAACCCTGTGTTTCCTTTTATGTTATATTCTGCCAGCTCATTCATGTATAGTATCTATCCTTTTCCTATGTTTGTGATTTGACTGTACCTGACAAAATCACCTTACTTGGGGAAAGATCCTCCCCCCTCCCATTTAAATGAGCAAACTACATAGCTCTTGATCTTTGCTGGGTGTCATGTGCCATGGCAATCGAAACTTTACCCTGCAGAGCAAATGCTTTCTCTCTGCTGCTTGTGACATGTTCACTGCAGGATTTTTATTCCTTGGATACAGACCTGTGAATTTATGCCTGCTCAGAACATCCTTGGGGTAGGAAACTGATGCACAAGGTTACATACCAGGTGCAGAAACACTGTTGTAAAAATATCTAATTCATCTGGTGGTAGTAAAATTCCTTTCATAGTTATTTATTACAGCTTCCTTACCATTCATGGACTGCATTTCAGCTTTTGGTTCAAAGAAGTAGGACCATGGTGTTTACCTAGAGAAATGCAAAACCACCAGCATTAAGGCAGCTGTGGACATAATATGTAAGGCTAAAAATGAAATGATCAAACTAACAATTTTCCATCCCTGTGGCTATTTATGTGGATAATTGTTCAACTAATTGCATTAGTTAGGCTCCATTCTGCACTGTTTCTCTTGGCTTTATAGATTCTAGGGGGAGGGGAAATTAACATGTCTTGTTCATCTTGTTTTTGCAAATCAAGTGGTCATTAAGAAACTGCACATTTTCATTTTGATTGACACATTCCAATTATCTCCCTACGACTATGGCTTTTGGAAGCTCATGTAACAACTATTGACACATAATTCTATTATGTTGCTAAGGAGGTGTAAACTATGCTTGAGAAATGTTTAACTGATGTCACAATATATATATATGATGTTGGTCTAACAACATATATATATTTAGTGACTCACCATGGGATGGTTTATTTATCATTATTTATTAACAGTATTCATAAATCACCCTATAACAAAGTTTTCAGGACAGCTGACAAGAAATGAAACTGTTTGGAATTCAGTAGCACTCATATAAATAATAAGTACAATGCTGCATTACCAACACGAGTTGTAGAAAAAAAAAAAAAGCTTCAAGCTAAAACACTCAAAGGTCAGGGAAAACTAAAAGGTATTTGCCTTGCCCCAAAGCGACATCAGTGTAGGGACCAGGTGAGCCTCTTTGGTGAGGGCTATGGTATCACCACCATGAGAAATGACAACTCTCCCAGAGCCTCCCAGTCATACGTCACTTAACAGGGGCACAGAAGGATTTTAAAAGTCCAGGTAGGCTCACATGGAAGAATGCTTAACCTTGTATGCCCTTTTAAATGTGTTTGTGGAGGCGGGGTTACTAGTTTGTTTTTGTTCTTATTTTTATCTACTCGTGGGACGCGGCACCTGTGACCACAGACAAATTGGACTTCAGGCACCACAACTACAAGGACATGAGGAAGGTGGGTTGTAAGGGACGCAGGTGGCGCTATGGGGAAAACCTCAGTGCCTAGGACTTGCCGATCATAAGGTCGGCGGTTCGAATCCCCGCAGTGGGGTGAGCTCCCGTCGTTCGGTCCCAGCTCCTGCCCACCTAGCAGTTCAAAAGCACCCCTAAGTGCAAGTAGATAAATAGGTACCGCTTTATAGCGGGAAGGTAAACGGCGTTTCCGTGTGCTGCACTGGAGCTGGCTCGCCAGAGCAGCTTCGTCACGCTGGCCACGTGACCCGGAAGTGTCTGTGGACAGCGCTGGCTCCCGGCCTCTTAAGTGAGATGAGCGCACAACCCTAGAGTCGGACATGACTGGCCCGTACGGGCAGGGGTACCTTTAGTTCCATTTAAAGCTGTAATCTAAGATCCTAATCCTAAACAGACATCATGGGAATAAGCCTTACAAATTTTAACTGAATTCACTCCCATGATTAGGTTTGGACAATAAGAGAGAAACAGAACGTGGCAATATACAGCAGCTGTATTGGTTACTTGAAAGGTGAATGACAGGGTATTTTTTACAGGCATGCAGGCGACAGATACATTAGCATGGTCCTTTTTTAGTGCTGGTTATCTATGCATCTTAGCATTTAACTTCATGGGGGGGGAATCTGGAAACGCATAATATGCATAAAAATATACAGGACATTACTTATTTATATGTAAAAACCTTTATTCTATTTTGTTATTTTAGATTAAATCCTGTTTCAATTTTATTCTCTCAGGGATGCACTAACAGTTTGAGCTCAGCATGAAAGCCATCAAACACTTGAGCTGAAATTTAGATTGGGCAATTTTGCCTGGTGAAGTAGAAAAGGACATGTGGAAAAGCAGAGAACAGAATGGCTTATGGAAAGGCAGATGTTTTAATAACTTGTTGTCTAGTGGGAGACTCCAATATCTAAATTTAAACACTGCGGCACATTTAAGGGAGACATTGCTGGGGGTGGGGAAAGCTTGCTCTGCAGGAATTTACGCAAATGTGCACATGTAGTAATGTGTGTAGCTATGAATACTGACTGGTTCTAAAACTAGAAACACGGTCACTAATAGTGGTGTCAAATGGATTATGAATTGTATTTTGACCGTCTTGAGCCCATTCTGACAGCCTATGGACATCCTTTTGCACTGTGAGCATCGCTGCCTTTCCCCATTTAAGATATCAGCAGCAACAACAAGGAAGGCTAGCAGCAGGTTCTCCATTATGTCCTGAAGGGCTGCAACGGCTTTCTCCCTTGCATCCATGATGTTGCTGAACGTGTTCATGACAGCAATCAGGTTGTTAATGAGCCCTGTATTTCCTAGAGCATCTGATGTCACTAGTAAGGAATCAAGGATCTGGGACATTATGCTGTGACACCAGTAAGTTTGAAAACGAGTATAGTGAGTGGTGGTTGAGCTCCTGCACTTATAGGGAAGGATTTATCTCTGAGCATATCTCAAAAAATTCTGTCAGTGGTTCCTTCACGTCTGATCTAACCCTCTGGGCAGGGGCTGATCACTTTGGTCTTTCCTACACAATTGCTACTTTTATTACTCTGTCCAGTCTTCCCTTCCCAACCTCTAGCGTGAAGAGTGTGAATTCTGAAAGAGAACTCCCTGACTTGAAAGGAAGTGCTGCTTCTCCTTTCTGTTGGCTTCTACCTGGGTAGCTACAGTGGAGATGGAGGTTGCCACTGGGGAGGGGAGGTATGTATGAAAATAGTGGGGGCAGGTTGGCGCGCGCGCGCGCGCGCACACACACACACACACACACACACACACCAGTCCCTGCTTCACACTTGGCTCTTACATGTTCAGGCTAATCTAGGAATAGATAGATACAGCTGCTGCTCTCACTGTGCTGGAGTAATGCACAGAGGCAGCTATACCTTCTACCTAAACCATGGTGGGAAATTAGGACCATAGGGTTGATCCTTTAGTGCAGCAGGGGTGGGTTGGGGAGTACCTTTTTAAGCCGCAAGTGCCTTGTCTCCTTCTAGACAACCTTCTATGTGTGGGGTGGGATCGCAAATTCCAATGGTGAGTGGGGTCAGATGCCAAAATCTGGTGAAGCAATTGACATGACTCTTTTTACATAGCTGCATTTAAGCTATGCAGAAACCAGAGGGTTCTATGCATACACATTCTCCATACTAAATCCACACAAGCCAGAGGCATGATCAGAGTTCAAGGACCACATTCCAGCCAGCCAGAAGCACTTGACAACCTGTCAACCCGATGTGACCTAGGGATGAGCATAGCCTGTGGAAAGATGAGCATGGCTCCTGGGCCTATGGTTTCCTCTTCCTGCTTTAGTATGAAGGCCCAAATATTGAAAAGTAAGTCAAGCACTGCCCATATGTGCGTAACCTGATTAAAGATTGGACATGTCGGGAATAACACTGAAAAGATAGCATTCTAGTACAAGTGAATTACCCAAGTAAACACTTGTGTTTCAAAAGGTACAATGGACAATAGGATCAAGATATTTATTTGTGATCCAGTCTTCTGATGAACCCAGGAAGTTAGCCAAAGACACAGTCTGACAAACATGAATGGACTTGAAGCCTAGTACAGTATATGAATTGTCATTAAGTCAGACAACTGTAATATGGAGATATTACGAACAAGTGCTATCAGCTAGTTGCAAAAGTCATTTGATCATGGAGCTGTAGTGATTCTTGTCACAGCCAAACCAGCTTTGTAATGTTTTGCATGTTCGGACCCAGAGACCTCCCCCCTAAATAAATTCACACTTGACTCAAATTTTAGTTTTGGTTTTTGGCAGAATTTAGGCCACAACTTTATTGATTACAGAAAAGTGAGTGGTTGCATAGGCTCTGGTTCAACTAGCTCCCTGCACCCTTGCAGGTAGCGCTGACCCAGGGCTCCAGCATAGGTCAGCCAAGCGTGAACACCTGAAGTAGGTGAAAAGCCTGGGAACAGACTCTGTTCACTCCCCAGATGCTCCCCTGGACTCAGGCACGGGCACAACCCCCTCTCGGGGGTTGACCAAACCAAGTTGAGTCCCTGGATTCCTTTAACGGAATACCCTTCACATAGGGATGGCGAGACCATTCTCCCATCCCTATCACATGAACCAGTGCCTATCCGCAACCTTACAAGTTGTGACGATTTGCTAAGCGGCAGGCGAAACCCAAATGGCAACAGTCATTCAGCCAACTGGGGGAAATTCCTGTCATGCCCCTGATCCAATGACGGACGACACACGATGGCATAGCAAGGTCAATCGCAAAATACCCTAAATATAGGGAGAGGTGGGTGTTCCGTTTGCACGAGCTGAAAGAGAATCTCTGGGTCATGTGCAAAGGATTAAATAGGTCCCTCAAACCTTTAGTCTGCACCTTATTGGCCAGATTACCCAAGCAACGAGGAACCCACCAATCGGGCGTTGTGGCTATCCAGTAGAGCCACCCACAACCAGGTCTCCAGGTCTCACCGCAAAACGTGCCCTCTTTTAGGGAGGACACAATTTGCACAATGCTTAATTTTCACACAATGATCTATGTCAGAGCCCGGTTTTTCTAGCTTCACCAACACAAGACAATCTTGAGTCTGGTCAGCTTCTGATGAAATTATAGATGAATACAGACTACAGCGGTACCTCTGGTTAAGCACTTAATTCGTTCTGGAGGTCCGTACTGAATGTGAGGGAAAAGGATCACATACCAGACTTCTTCTGGAAACTCTCAATATTTATTATTACAACTCATTGGGAATACCCAGGGCAGATAAGTTGGATTGCAGGGAAACAAACAAGTGCAACATGACTTTTAGAAGACATCTGAAGGCAGCCCTGTTTAGGGAAGCTTTTAATGTTTGATGTATCACAGTATTTTAATATTCTTTTGGAAGCCGCCCAGAGTGGCTGGGGAAACCCAGCCAGATGGGCGGGGTATAAATAATAAATTATTATTATTATTATTATTATTATTATTATTATTATTATTATTATTATTATTATTAAAATTGTCCCTTGTTGCTGGTCTATTATAGGCCAAGGATAGCTTCATCCAGTTCACTTACATTGACTGTTCTTGCTGAGCACATCTGAGCTCACCTCTTAAAGAAGCACTACACAATAGATTAAGTATTTTCTGTGATGGAAGTGTGGCTGATGTGAAGCTACAACTCATGGAAGATGCAGGATGTTGAGGCTGGGGTCTAGGCTGCCTGGTCTCAGTTGCTGTCCTTGTAGTTTTACTCCAGCCTGATACAGGTTTTCCCTAGTCTCACCCTACTCACATCTTGAGAAAGCTAGGAATCCTAGGCATCAGGGGTGCCACATTGAATAAAATATGGGGGGGGGGCTGCAGTTAAGCCCCACCCTGCATAATTGATCACACACACCATTCCCCCCTGGCCCCGTCAAATATTTTATTGGGAGGGTGAAGCCACCTCGGCCACTAGGAGTTGGCTCCTATGCTAGGCATCATGAGACTTTCTCTTTGTACGGTCAAATCTACACCACACATTTAAAGCAGTATTATGCCACTGAAACAGTCATGGCTGTCCCTCTAGTTCACAAAGTTCTATTCGGAGGTGGATTGATTTCACCTTCTGGAAATTGTAGTTCTGTGATGAGAATACGAGTCGCCTAACTCTTAGGATGCTTAACAAACGGCAGTTCTCAGGATTCTTTAGGGGAAAGTCATAACTCTTATAAAGTGGTATAATAGTGCTTTAAATGTAAGGTGTGGGTGAAGTTCTGTGGTGCCTGCAAAGCTTGGATCACAACTGGATAATTGCTATGCATGGGGTTTTTTTTGGGGGGGGCAGACAAATAGAACCTTAAAAACATTCTATTTCAGAAACTTGTTTTCTTCTATATATAAAAATATTATGCAACAAAGATTACGATAAAGCTGAGCTAAAAGCTAAAAGTACTGCCATCAAAAGAACGGTACCTTTAGTTTTTAGCTCAGCCTTACCTTAATCTTTGTTGTATAGTATTTATTTATTTATTTATTTATTTATTTATTTATTTCTAATGACAATACAACAGCTGTGATATGTGTTTTAAAATTCAGAAAGAATACAAAATATAACCAATGGCTTGGTGAACAAATTCACATTAGAAATAAAGCATACTTTCAAATAAGCATGGATGATTAACAAATAGATCAAACTGTTACTTTATTATTACCGTAATCATAACAGCGGATTTTCTGCAAAGTTTAGGTGCCACTTTAAAAGCCATACTTTAGCAAATAGGATATACCGGGTTTGAGAAAGTAATAAATGGAAGAGATTAAGTTGGCCTCTGCAATGTAGGTCACACCACTTAATCTCACTGGACCCTTTTGACCCTAAAATCTATGAATCTCCTTATTCCAAGTGTTGTAGAAACCGTTTCCAATGGACACTAAACTTATCAATCCTCAAAACTCAGATTGTAGAGGCTTATGAAAGATGTTTTCCTGTAGTGGTCTAAACTTGTCTGAATTAGTAGGGGAAGAAAGTGAGTTTGTTGAGCTATTATTGCCATCATCATGGTCACGATCTGCAATGGAGTCTATACTCAAAGTTGGGGATTTATCTAGTTATGCTGTGGCTTTCTTGCAGAGAAATGTTTTGGGACAGTTTTGATCTCTCAGGCATAAAGGAGTCCTGAGAGTAGTTTTGAGGTATCATGTCTTTGTCCATATTTTAATGGTCCTGAAAGCTTTCATTTCATTTTATCAAACTCTAGTTATGTTTTATGCCTGTAAAATTTCGTGAATGCTTCAATCTAGCTCTCAGAAGAGTTATGATTGTATTTTGAGCCAGCATGAGCAACATCTGCCCCACTTATCTTCCATTTCAATTTAATATTCGTACTGCTGGAGTTGCCTATATTATCAATGTCAAAAAACCCTAAAAAGTCTTATCTTCAACTTTCATTCCAGTGCTTCAAAAGGGGCTTTGAATTTGCATCTTACTCTAGGGAAGATGTAGTTTAAAAACATTTTTTTTTTGCCCAGCTTGCTCCATTAATTTCTGAGGAAAATGCACCTACTGCTGTGAATATGACAGTTCTCAACCTTGGTATTTTTCCAGGATGTCCCTCTCCAGGGAACTGGCAACACCATTCTGACTTACCCTGCTGGAACTGCACCTCCTGCTGGGTAATCAGCTACTACAGTGCTAAGGGAGAGACCTCGGTATGATTAACTGAATGCCTCTTGTGAATGCTAAGGAAAAGGAGAAACAGTAAGATCTGGGGGTGGGGTGGGGGATTTAAAAGATAAAAAGATCCATTTTAAGTAATCATCTCTTTTTCAATCAAGGCAGATAATTTACAGGTACACAGAATAGCTTAATTATTAGTAGCACCTAGTATTTTATACGCATATCTTAAGTAAGCTTTAACTTAAAATAATATTCATCATCCCCATCAAACATTTTTCTCCCAATTACTACTTTGAGCGAGTGAAGAACGAAATTCATTTTGTAATGATTATCTGACTCAGGTAAAGCTGATTTTCTATTACTTCAGGCCCAAGCCTCTGACAAGGGCACAAAAAGGATTATTTTTTCAGCAGTTTTCAGCCCAGCTAAATCAGCAGATAATGCCATCTACGATGCAGAGTGATCTTCACCTAAAGCCCTCCTCATTGTTAATGTTTCTTACATCTCAAATGTGCCACAGTGGCAAAATTATTCCAGAGACATCTCTCTACAGTGTCACAAGAGAAAGTCACTTTTTTATTATTCTACCCCCCCTCCCCACCAGCTTCTATACCTTTTCCTGTCAATTAATATCCTTCTCTCTTTTTTGCAACAAAATACCCAGAGCTCTGCCCCCATTTTAAATTGCATTATCACTTGAAGGAAGTGTATCACCTGATAATCCATCTGTAACTGCTTTATCATACTCAGCACATCAAATGAATACTCTAAGCACTCTGAGATAAATGAAGAGACACAAAAGAAGACTATTGTGTTCTCTGGCAAGGTACAAAAAAATGAAATGGAACTGACAGTTATTGGTGGCTATTCAGATAAGAGCAGGTGGCAGTATCTTTTTAAGACTGGCAGAGAAAGAGGGCTAAGCTTCTTATACTGAAAGTTTTATTATTGAACCTGTGTGTTACTCTTTACAGAAGAATCATTTTTAGCTGAATCTTTCCATTTGCTCCAGCAAACCTTTTGACATTTAGTACAGGCCTGAATAAGATGATACAAATATTCCAGGGAGGACGCTTGACCCTTTCCAAGAAGTCACTATGAGATGAGATCTGCTGGTTCAGGCGGCCTCTGTTTCAAGTGGCTATGCTGGAGACCTCTCCAAAAGCAAATCTACTCATGGGAACGCACCCGAAACTACTGTTTACACTCCAAGACCTGATCTAAGGAATGATGGAAGGAGATGACCAGGAGGGATTATTTGTACAGGAGGGAAATCTCAGAAGCACAGTGAAGCTAAAGAATTAAACCAGAGGGAAAAGGATGGCAGGAGGACGGGCTTATTTTCTGATACTGGCTGCATTTGGATGCAACATTAAGGCATGCGTCAACATTACAAGAACAAGGCTCAGTGAACATTGGGGTTACACAAGCTTCCCCTCCCAGTCTAGCCAACTTTTAAAGTTGTTTTTTTATTTTTAATCTGCTTCTGTCTTAGATTAACTTCAGTTTAGCATTAGAGTGGTCATGTGTCCTACTTTACAGAGGACAGTCCTTGAAGGCATACCCTCCAACATTTCTCCCATGAAATTAGGGACATCCTAAGAAAAAGCAAGACGTTCCGTGTTCAAATCAGAAACCAGGACGGCTTCTCTAAATCAGAGACGTCCCTGGAAAATAGGGACACTTGGAGCATCTGTGAAGGCATCTTCTGTTTCAAGGGTTGTCCAATCTCAGTCTGGTTTAAAAATAAAAATTCATTAGACGAGAGAGCAGGGCGTTCCAGGTGACCATCAACAGTGGGAACCTGGGCAGTGTACTCAGTATACCCAGAGGGCAATCTAGATGGGAATGTAATATTGAAAATGGCTCATTCAGATATTGTAAATACTAGTGGGGTTCTTTTGCGGTGGGGCGGGGACCCAGTTGTTTCACAGAAAAGGTAAATCTAGATTAAATTGAGGTAGATATAGAGAGGTTGCATTTTGATGCCAATTATATCACGTGGATTCTGCACTCATCGTACAATACAGTACACGCCTGTTTGGAATCACCCGTGGACACAGTCTCCCCCACTATGGGGGATGTATTAGATTTCTGTTTAAATTACAGTAATATTAACTTGCAATTTTGCACCTATACATCGTTGTTGTTGTTGTTGGCATCTGTTTATCTCAGGAGACAATGGAAGCGTGGGCCTTTGGGCCTTTGGGCCTTTGGGGGTAAAGTCAAACTGTTGGAGTGTTACTGATGTCCATACATACACATCAGTAAACTCAATTTTTATGCACACTTGTATCCTTTTAGTTTTTGTGACATATAAGTGGTGTAAATATTAAGTATGCTGACTTAGCCCTAAACTGTGGTTGATGCTAAGTGTGGTTGGTTGACGCAAACTAGTTTCATAAACTATAGTTTGGCTTGCATCAACTAATCACATATAAGATAATGTACAATTTGTCTGGGTTTGGCTGATGCAGTAGTGAAAGGTTCCAAATTCCTCCTCCTAGCTGCATTGTAGGAGAGGATAGTGTGCTAGCCCAAGGCTTGCTGCAACTGATTCTCATAACTATGGATTACTGTTACACCTGAACCAGCACACTGTCTATACAGCCACTAATCCTTTAGCTAGATCAATTTTGTAGAGGAGTTCAGTGGTCAATTGCTGTTTCTGTAACTGTCATATTGAAAAAGTATTCATGGTTTCTTAGTTATAGTAACTAATAATTGTCTCCTCCATCAGAGCAAACTATCTCCCACAATTCCACCCATCACTACTTAGAAAACATCAAGGGATAATTTACACTTGCTTTTTGCAGTTTCACATTCCATTGTGCAAAAATAATTTTGATATAAAACAGAAAACAGTGAACACTGATAATTGTTAAGGTTGTTTTTGAAAGCTTCATTTTTTCATACAAAGATTACAAAAGGACACTCTAGCTGAGGCTTGTAGTTAAAGCACACATAATAATTGTGTGATTATGAGGCTGATGCATATCAAAGAGCTATTATGGTGTTATACATGATTATGCTCATAGATACTTCTATAGTTTCATAAAATATGAAGCCATTGCATTCCAATGCCTTCCTCATGCTGGAACTTTCCAAGTAGTCTTCTCCTTCATTTACTTTTAAATTATGTATATTTCTGGACCATCCTTCATCCCATATAGTGAACAAGGAAATAAAACAACGGTGTAAAACCCAACCAAACCATTAATTGAAGCACAAAGGCACACTATGAAACTAATTCCATAGCAACATTAAAACCACCACATTCAACTTACAAACCTTACCCAAATGCCTGTTCTTAAGACTTAAGTTGACATCTGAAACTCATCAGTGATGAGGCCAGCCATATTGCCAGAGGGAGCTCCATAACCGGGGCGCTGCCACAGATAACATCCTATCTTGCATCACAATCCATCCGGCAATGTTCACTAACAGGAGAACAAGCCAATAACCCTGTAGGACTTCACAGTCCATAAACCAAGGGTCTGAACAGTAGTTTGTCAGTGCCACCCTCTAGCAGCAGAAATAGAAATAGAAATAATAAAATAAATAATAAATCCAATTACAATAAACACAACCAATAAAAAACTTAAAAAGCAAACAGACACGCATCTCTACAAATAAAACACAGGTCTAGCAGATTCTACCTCACCAAAAGAGGCCTCAGATACTTTAAAATTCTTCAACCTAAGGGCCAAAAGCCCATGCATAAAGAAATATTCTTGCCTGGTGCCAAAAAGCAGATAAAGATGGAGCCTCCCTTAAGAAAGCATTCCACAAGTGAGAGACCACCATTGAAAAGGCCCATTCTAATGCTGCCACCCCCTGGACCAGTGGGGGACTTTGGGCTCTCGAATTTCAGCAGTGCCCTGTACAATGCTAAAATTTGGCCTCTTGTGCTTTGTTCTGCATCATTGTTGTGGTGCTCCCTGCAGTGCAGTGTCATAGTCTCATTGCTAAGCAACAGTGTGTACAGCTCAGTGGAGTGGGAGGCCAGCCAACCAGAAGAGTCTCTGAGGTGTACTTGCCTGGAAGGAGAGTCAGGTCCAGTCCTAAGGTTGGGAAAACAGCAACTAGTGTGGTCAGACAGTCCAGGGGTCAGGGAATCTGATGATCAGAGGCTGAAGATTCAAAATGACCAGGAAGCAGCAAGAGCCAGGTACTACAAATGTTGTTACCAGCACCTGACTGCTGCTGGAAGTTCTGCTTAAGAAAATTGAAGCCAGCTGGTTCGCATTAGTGCCTTCTCTGTGTTCTTGGAGGCTGATCAGTTGCAGGTGGAGTCACTCCACATTCTCCCCCTTCAGGCTGCTGTTCAGCAGGTGAAGCTGACTCCTCGTCCATGACACGTGGTTCCCAGTGCTGCTGCATTGGTCATGCCACCCTAAAACTGCTTCTGTTTGGACATCCAATGGAAGGGCTCATGGAGAAGGGCTTCAAATGAAGATTGCAGGGTCTGGATTAGTTCATGTGAGGTGATACTGAAGTACTGCTCTCCTGAGCTGCATATTAGATCTTTATAGGTCAAAACCAATACTGTGAATTGATCCTGGAAACTAATCGGTAGCCATCGCCAAAACTGGTGTTATGTGCTTACCCCAGTGAACAGCCTGCCTGCTGAATTTTGCACCAGCTGCAGTTTCTAAACCATGGCACATTGCAGTAATCTAACCTAGAGGTTAGCAGAGCATAGACAATAGAAGTTAGGCTATCCCTCTCCAGACAGGGGTGCAGCTAGGCCACCAGCCAAAGCTGATGCCACAGAGGCCACTTGGGCCTCAGGCAACAGTGTTGAATCCAGAAGTGTCCTCAATCTGCATCTTCAGAGCAGGCCACATCCCACCCATCCAGTCCATTAACATCCTGATGCTATGTAGTGCTGGATATGTGTAACTCCAGTGTATCAATAATATTGTCTATAGCATGGAGGTTTTGGAGTTCAGTTCAAGCCCTGATTCAAGGCTGTGACCCTGATAAATTCTGCAACATTGTGTCCACAGAAAACCTGGCAAGTTTAGTGTTAGAGTGGAGTAGTGCCTACTGCAAATGTCAATCTTTAAATATATCATGTTAGGACGCATCACAGGAATAAATTGTAATTCATTCCAACAGAAACCAATCTACCCACTTTACTTTGTCACATGAATGCCATCCAAGGGAAGGGGGGGGGAATCTGTCATCTAGCCTTCAGAATTGAAGCAAAATTGATCATTTTCCTCTCCTTTCCATATCTCTTTGCCACTTGTCAGTCAGAAGCCAGATGACCTGTGTTAAAATATCCATTAATTTTTAAACATGTTTACTCATTTTTGCCAGGAAGGGGGAAATGAAATGCAAATGTCTAAAATTAAATTTTGGGTTGATAGGAAAACATTGTGACAGGGATAAAAACTGACCTGCAGCCTCACTTTATAATGTCATTTTAGCTGTGAGGGCAATTATCCATCTGTAACAAAATGGTGAACCATTTCTGTCTAATGAGAAGCAGATATCTGATTTGCATAAATGTCTTAACAAATAGTTCTTATTCTTAGAATAATTGCTAGACTGGTTTTTCTATGTTTTATCTCCCTTTTTTATTACTATTGCTCCATAACAGAAACTTCTGTTATCACTTCTTCTGTACATAAATAGATCTATAAACCCAAAGAAGATGTTTAATGGAAAGTAATGTGAGCCAAACTTCTCTGGACACATAATACAAACACTTTTAAACTCTTTTAAATACTTTAGCTATTCAAACCTGTGAATTTTTGATATTTGTGAGATTTTCAGAGTCTGGTGTGTATGTGTGTGCCTGCACACAGAGAGTTGAACAATTTGATTGATTGGTTGATTAATTGATCATTTAGTTTAGCGCCCTTCATCTGACGATCTCAGGGCAGTTCACAGCAAAAAAGGACAAAATAAAAAGACAAAATGCATAATAAAAATAAGAACAAAAACAAACTAGTAACCCCGCCTCCACAAACACATTTAAAAGGGCATACAAGGTTAAGCATTCTCTCCCTCTCTTGTGAGAACATTCCACTAATGCGGAGACACTTGTGTTGCCACCCTCTAGACCTCTCATGTACTTGTGTTGCCACCCTCTAGACCTCTCATGGAGGAGGCACACAAAGAAGGGCCTCAGAATGGTCCAAGTAGGTTCATATGGAGAGAGGCGTTCTTTGAGGTATTGCAGTTCTCAGCCATTTAAAGCTTTATAGGTCAAAATCAACACTTTGAATTGGACCCAGAAACTAATTGACAGACAGTGTCCTTGGGGCAGAATTGGTGTAATATGTTCAAACTTTCTTTCCGCAGTGAGCAACCTGGCCATCAAGTTCTGCACCAGTTTCTGAACTGTCCAGAGA
This sequence comes from Podarcis bocagei, assembly GCF_964188305.1. NCBI lineage: Eukaryota > Metazoa > Chordata > Lepidosauria > Squamata > Lacertidae > Podarcis > Podarcis bocagei. Next base: position 29,907,306 of record NC_138134.1, read on the forward strand.
CAGCGGCATATAGAACATGTTGCACTAATCTAGCCTGGAGGTTACAAAGAGCATAGACAACAGAAATTAGGCTATCCCTGTCCAGATAGGGGCACAGCTAGGCCACCAGTCAAAGCTAATGGAAGGCACTCTGCTATACTGAGGCTACCCAAGCCTCAAGCAACAGCAGAGGATCCAGAAGTACCCACAAGCTATGTACCCATTCCTTCAGAAGGAGTGTAACTCCATAAAGAGCAAGGTACTACCCATCCATCCAGTCTAGGGAACCACCCACTAACAGTGTCTCGGTCTTATCTGTGTCAAGGGCCTTATCCATTCAGATATTCCTTAAGTCAACCATGGCTTCTACAGGACTGCCAGTCATATCAGCCTGGATATCCCTCAGGGCGGTCTGGAAAGTGATTGACTCCATCAGTCTCTGAGGGTGGACGATCCTCATAGGTCCTCTGTGGGAGGCAAAGCTCCTGGGGAACAATACAGCATGGCAATGTAGGATTGTTTTCAGGAGACGTTCTGCAGGGTGAAGGATGGCTGCCCCCATTAGGCCCAAGCTGACACTTGGAAAAACCCTCACCAACTTAATATTTGAGCTTAAAGTAATATGAATGTTTTGCAAAATTCACCTCCCTTCTCTGCCTGAAAGCTGATGAATATACCCCACCTTTGTGAAAGATGAATGTTTTCAAAAAAAAAAAGGGGGTGGCTATTTGACCCAAGTTCTAAATCATTCAACTCTGAAAAAAGAAGAAGAGTTTGGATTTGATATCCCGCTTTATCACTACCCGAAGGAGTCTTAAAGCAGCTAACATTCTCCTTTCCCTTCTTCCCCCACAACAAACACTCTGTGAGGCTTCTGAGAGACTTCAGAGAAGTGTGACTAGCCCAAGGTCACCCAGCAGCTGCATGTGGAGGAGCGGAGATGCGAACCCGGTTCACCAGATTACAAGTCTACTGCTCTTAACCACTACACCACACTCAGTGAAATGAAACGAAAAATATTCCATCCATCCTTACTCAAAGGCAGCTCAGAACTGGAGACACCCTGCTTCTTCTATAGTGCATTCCAAACTGCATAATGGTCTTCAGTGTATAAAGTTTAAAGGTGAGGGGCACAGGGCAAAACTGTACTTGCACTCAGGCAGAGGTTTCAGCTGGATTACCTTGTGGACCCTTTCAGGTTTATGAATCTAACTTTCTATAGTCCAGAGATACAAAGGGAAAGAACTGTCAGAAGGCAAAGGGAAAAAAGCCCAATGCTGAAGTGTCACATTTCACAGATTTATTATGCGTTTATAGTGCAGATAAACTCAGTGGGAGAAGTTAATATCAATTGATAGATACGGTGGAGGTGGTGCCCACACCGAGCATGAGCTGCTGTGGTTTAAGTAGATTTTAATGCCCAGTTGGAAATATACTTTGATGTAACAGAAAAGTTCATGGATTGACTGAGAAATTGTAAGGAAATGACTACCACCAAAGAGTACAGCTCTGCAAACATTTTTTTTCTGTCAAAGCAAACCTTAATATACAGTTGCTATTTTCACAATTCTTTTTATAACTATAAAGGGTTCAGAATCTTGCCTTTTTTGCAATGGTAGTTTAATTGGATCTCTCTATTAGCTGTTGTTGCTGTTTTTAAATTCCTAACCTCTTCATAAGTCACTGGGACTGAGTGGGCTAGAATTGTGTGAGTTTAATAGAGTCAAGTTAAGATGACACTATTATTATCTACTGTTATCTACTATTACTTCTTAATTACATAAAAATATTAATAGTGCACCATATCTGCTGCAAAGTTACTTCTTTGATTACTTAGGTGAAGTGGGGTGGGGCAGAATGTTGTAGAACAGAAATTTGGGTGTGCAAATCACTGTACTATGCCATTTCAATTAGGATCGCCCCCCCCCCCCCAATTTCCCAGCTAATACAGCAATCTTGCATGATTGAGAGTCTATTTGGATTGCTATGGGGAAAGTCCCCAGTATATATATAAAAAAACAAACAAACCAGAATTGTACTTATTAAAGTTTTTGTTTAGATATGTAATGGCTTCTGCAAAGACAAGTTCTGTCTCATGAACCTTTTACAGTTGTTTGAGACTGTCAACAAGCATATAGCTACAGCTCGTCTTACTTCAGAAATGACATTGTGCAGCTCAAAAAAGGGTAACCAATATGATCAAGAGGCTAGAACAACTTCCCTTTGAGGAAAGGGACACAATTTGGGGATTTTTTAAAGATAAGATAAAAGCCAAGTGAGCATTGACATGACAGAGATATATAAAATTATCTGTGATATGGTAAAAGCTGAGAGACAAAAGTTCTATTCCTTCTGTGATGGTGCCAAAAACTGGGATCATTCAGTGAAGCAGGATGCTGGAAGAATCAGGACAGAGAAAATTAAGTACTTCTTTGCACAGCACATAGTTAAACTATGGGGTTAGCTACCACAAGGTGGTAATTGCCACATCTCTCACCAACTTGGAGAGCTTTAAAAGAGGATTATACAAATGTCTAGGCTGTACTGTCTTTAGTACTGAAAGGAGTAAGCCTCTGAATGCCAGTTGCTATTGTACTCAGATCCTGCTCACAAGTTTTCCATTAGCAGCTGGGCAGCCACTGTTAAAACAGGATGCTGGACTCTTCTGTTTATAAAATACGCACAGACAACACAAGAACCTCTAGGCTCTGCAGGTTAGGGAGGATGGCAGGTCTGTTCACAAGACTCATATGTATTTAGTCAGTGAAAGTTATTCATGCATTGTACAGTGGAACACAGTGGCAAGGGGTGGGCTGGATTCTATACACATCCCAAAGACACCTCACATTTCTCCTAATGGTCTCTGGTACAAGTGTGTCAGTAGTGGAGAAAAAGAGGCTATATGAAAAAGACTGTAGTTACAGAAGTCCTCAGAACATGTGAGTTGTGGGATGGCTTGTTCTTCATGTATTGTTCTATGTGCCTATCCCATGAGCACCAGACATTTTAAGGAAGCTATTTACAGGTTGTGATACAACACAGGAGTCTATCGTTGAAAAAAAGAGGGGGAAAGGGGAAACATCTCAGGGGGCATGCCTAAAATACCTGCAGTCATTTGTGATATTGTGTGTTATTCAAAAGAGGGAGGGAGGGAGGAGACAAGACAAAAGATGCCTTAAGTAGCTTTTTGGAATCTGGCTGGTATAGCTACATGCTGTCACAAGGGAATAGGCATGCTCTGGAAAGGAGAAGCATTCTAAGAAGAATACATACTATGAAGCTCACCCAGTGATCACACTTGTGGAAAAATGTGTGGGGAAGATAAATGAAACACAGAAGTGGCCAAGAGAAAGATGGTGACAAGCTAGAGCCATTCAAAGATGTGACAGGAGCGAGTCTGGTGAATGAAGAGCAATAGAAATAGTAGAGACAACAGGTAAGCTTACAGTCTGGAACATTTAAGGCTGTAGATTTGTGGTTGTTCTTTTTCCCTGAAAGAGGAAAGAACTGTCATTATGATGGAACCCAAAAGTGATGGGAACATAAAATAAAACTGGTAAAAGAGAAAAGTCCTAATGTACAAGAACTGTAGCTTTAAGAATTCTGCCACTGAAATTACACCAGCACTGTTTGGACTGGGATTTATACTGGATCAAGAACAGAGATGGAAAAATAGAGAGAAAAGCTGACTAAGCCACCAGAAATAGACTAGAGAAAAACAAACAAAACCAGAAGAAATTTAACAGTATGTACATACACATGCTACAAGAGACGGAGCCAACACGGGCTGTTAATTTTTTATGGTGCTGTTCGCTTTAACCCTTGCATATGATTTTAGGGGCAGGTGGCAAATAACTGAAGAAGGAAATGTTAGTTTAGCTTCCAAATAAATTTTGCTCTCATCAAAGAGAAGTCTTACACATTTTCAGAAATGCACTTAATTGATAGAAAAGATTGCTTTATCTCTAAGATAACTAGGATAGTTAGATGGCTAGGAAGCTGACTGTAATTTTAATCAGCATTATAGAAGAGTAGTCTGATAAGGTGGTGAAAGAGAAAAAAGATGTTCTCAAGAGTGTTTTTTAAAATGGTATTATCTGAAGTAACCTGAATATTTTTTCTCATCTTGTGCAAACATTCAATGATAATACAAACAGTAATTCAGACTAATTAAGAAATAAAACCCTTTTTTTTTAATGCCAGCATTTCAATCATAAGAATGTAAGAAGAGCCTATCAATCCCAACATTCTGTTCATGCAATGGTCAAACTAGATTCCTGGGCAACATCCACAAGCAGGACATCAGCACAGTGGCATGAAAAGCTATCATATGAAAACTCATCCAATGAAAAATTGGCATTTCCTCACTTCCTCTTGGTCCCTATAGCTATAGTAGCACAGGCTGGACAGGGCTGGACCTACCATTAGACAGAGTGAAGGAGGCACTTCTGGAAGAAGATGCTGAGGACTGGGGAGAAATAGCACCAAAGTGCCACACAGTCTGTCCTGTGCCCCCTGAGCTGGTTGCAATCAGAGGAGGACTCTGTTCTGCTGCCAGGGTTGAAGAAAGATTCAACCGTCAATCCAGCTGAGGGTTTTTGTGGTTTTTTTACACAGAATAGAGGAAGGCACCATCTTGTACCACAAGGAGAGGAAATTTCATTAGCTTGTTAGTAGGGGCTGCATAGCAGAGGCAGGCACTTCAGTGTTGAGGATCTGATTTGATCACCACTGCACATAGTATATGCACTTTTCCCACTTGCCTCTGACAGATCTGTAATACCTCGGCAAAATAAACATATTCCTTTACTTCTGAGTGGTAAACCATGGCCAATTGTTTCTTTTGTCATGTCACCATCAACTGTTAAATATTGCCTATGTAATGGTTGGTTCTCTCCCACAGAAGCGAGACAACTCCAGCAGTAATTAACTCAGGTTTATTGCTCAAAACACACAAATCATTCTGGAGCTGAGTCACTCAGCATCTGCTTCCAAATTAGCCGTTGCAGAGTCTGAGTTCCACCCCTTCCTCTTCCCACATTTAAAGCCCCACTTGCGCTTCCTTTCCTGTTCACAACTCTCATTACTTCTTGCACACCTACGTGTCATGGGATGGGATATTTCTGGTGGCCCTCCCTCTGAGTCTGAGCTTAAACTGTCAGTCTGTGTCTTCCCCCTTGAACTCCCCCCTTCCTTCTCCTTGTTCTCTCATAACTTTTTGGAGAGGTGAGCCATTGCTGTAGCTGCCTTACCAATACACTTGTCCAGGTCAGTGTCAATGGAAAGGTTGTTGATGATGTTGGAGCCCAGGTAAACAAACTTGTCTCCCACCTCAAGCATGTGGTCACCAATGCCAATGTGCGGAGTGCTGGTGATGCCCTGATGCAAGACGTTGGTCTTCGTCAGGCTGATGGGGAGGCCGAACTCCATGCAGGCTTGGGCAAAATGATTGATGAATCTTTGTAGACGTGTCATTTGCAAACAACATCTCACAACATGCCATGGAAACATGCCAGGTTGAACAGACCACTTCACTTCTTGAATGGAAGTACACATCGTCTTCAGTGAAGACATATGAGATTAATAGAGAGAAGAATATGCTAAAATGAGTTGGGACAAGAACACATCTCTGTTTCACACCCTTTATACGGAAGGCATCCAAGAATGAACCAAGAATGAGCCTGGTCTAGTTCCTTCTAGAACAGGTCCTTGATCTGTATGTCCAAGCACATAGTGGGACCACATTCAAGATGTTAACTGGAATGGAGGTGGCTGAAAGTTGGGTAGAGAGCAAGAACTCTGAGCCCTTGGTCAGTGGTTCCTCACTGCGAAGCTTACACCATGAATATGTTGTTCTTCTGGATGCTCTCCTTGCTGTAGTTCTTCTCTCAGAGGCTGCCATTCAAAGTGAGTCTGATCTCCCGTAAAGTGGCAAAATCAATGTTGAGTGTTTCCAGCTCACGATTAATGATGGCCATCTTCTGTGAGTTGTTAACTTGCAGTTGGCCAGCAGAAAAGACAGGACATATTGTCCTGATACTCCAGCTTACTAGGTGCAAGAGGGTTTGTTTATTTTCTTTGTTGCCTGGTGCGGTGGTGGTTTGATCTGTTTGCCAAATGATACTCTGAGCTCCAAGGACACATTGAAACAGGCAGACACTGGCTGGTTGGCACCTTATTGACCAGGGGCTTAAGGTGGGCAGTAGCTGACCAGTGAGACACAAGGATCTCTCCAACCAATTAAAGGCCACCCATAGCCTTTGTACCTTATGCCTAATGCCAATCAGGTTGAGCTTATAACTCATAAGTGCTGCCTCCCACATTGTTCTTGTACTCTGATAGCACTCTAAGTGATAGCAAGTGATAGCACACTTGTTGAGAGCCAGTGTGGTATAGTGGTTAAGAGCAGTAGTCTTGTAATCTGGGGAACCGGGTTCGCATCTCCGCTCCTCCACATGCAGCTGCTGGGTGACCTTGGGCCAGTCACACTTCTTTGAAGTCTCTCAGCCCCACTCACCTCACAGAGTGTTTGTTGTGGGGGAGGAAGGGAAAGGAGAATGTTAGCTGCTTTGAGACTCCTTAAAGGGACTGAAAGGCGGGATATCAAATCTAAACTCTTCTTCTTCTTCTCTGTTGAAATGGGACAGACATTTCCTTCTAAGAAACCTAGTATATTTGCCCAGCAGAGATCTACAAGTTTTTTGGGTTTTGTTTTTTTTTTTAAATCAGATTTCTACCCAACAGTTTTTACACTTAACACAGTAATTTCTGGGCAATTATTTTCATAAGCTTCTCTCTTCAAAAGTGTAATAAGGTGTTTAATCTCGACTACAATGAAGCCGGAATGCCAAATAAAATGTATAAAATAAGTAATTTAATAGGGCTTGTTTTTCTAATGCAGAACAAGCTGAGTGAGTTTAAATAGTCTAAATAGTCATTACAATCTGACTGTGATGTGTTCTTCCCTCCACACTTGCTGAGGCATTTCTTGTGTTATTATAATGGCTTCTGGAGCAATAAATTACAGACGCAGAACCAACTGCTGAAAAGTGTAGGCGGCACACACAGCATGATGCAAATCACACTGTAGGGTACCATTTCTTTATAACGAGAGTTCCATAATATTCCACCCACCATAACACACTTCTTCTCCACTGTCTTGTGGCTGTTGCAAGGAGCTGTAGTGTTGAAGGGTTTGCCATGGAAATAAAAACCCTTTCAGAAATAATGCCGATTGATAATCCCATGCATGTTTACTTAGATATTAGTCACAGCAAGTTCTAGTGGGATTTACTCTGAAGTAAGTGAGTGTTAGATTCCAGCCAGAAACCAGAGTGTTGGATTGCAGCCCTATAAAGGAACTTGAGCATTGCTATTGACACCGCATGCACAAGAAAATATATCTATTTGTTCAAGACCGAAGCTGACAAAGACAATATACTCATTTTTAACAACTTCTCGATGGAATAAATGACTGGGTGATCACCGACTGACCTGTGTTCCACAGGGTGATGATAATACAAGTTAACATCTCAGCATACTTCAAACTTTGCTACATTTTCGTCAAACTGTCTCCTCTCCCTTCAGCTTTCCACTAAGAAGGAACAAGGTATAGTCGTACTTTAGAAGTCGAACGCCTTGCAAGATGAACGTTTTGGCTCCCGAACGCTGCAAACCCGGAAGTGATTGTTCTGGTTTGCAAATGTTCTTTGGAACCCAAACGTCCGTCGTCACTTCCATGGCTTCTGATTGGCTGCAGGAAGCCGCGCCTTGGTTCCCAAATGTTTTGGAAGTCAAACGGACTTCTGGAACAGATTCCGTTTGACTTTCTTTTTAAAAAAACAAAATAAAATTCATTCTTTATTTAGAGTTCAACAATAACAACCCCCCCCCGCAGTAACTACTACATCAGTTCATTATAATTGACCAACTTTAACAATAAATGAACAATAATTGAAAAATTACAAAACATCACTTTTAACTTACTCGAGTTTTTATATTTAACTTTTATCTCTTTAACTCTTTCTTAGCAGGTCCAAGAGGAAAAGACCAAGGAAAGAGGTACAAACAAAACAAAACAAAACAAAACAAAAGAAAAGAAAAGAAAAAAGGAAAGAAGAAAACAAAACAAAATAAACACATTTGACTTCCGATTAGACTCATTGTGTTATTATTTCTACTATTTTTTCAAACACAGTTCCAAATTGTTGTATTGCTTTCTTTGTTTTCCTCAGATACCAAAAAACATATTTGTTGTTTTACAAGGATCATTCTATTTCTGCCAGGAGGTGTTTATTATTATAATACTTTCCCAGATACTCTTTAAAGATTTTCCATTCTTTCTGTACTTTCTGTTTGGGGTAATCTCTAACTCTCCCTGTCATCATGGCCATGACATGATGCCATGCATGCCGTTTGATTTTCAAGGTACGACTGTACTTTTCTTACCTAGTGTGCACTTAATGATAAATATTAGTATTTTTACTGCTATGATTACAAATAGGTTTGATCTTGCTACTTTGCAAAAGTAAAAGAAAATCCTTGTATACATTAGCATCTCCTACTGAAAGAAAGTAGGGGAGTGGCAATTTCCCACTCCAACACACACTTGCTTGGGAGTATACCGCATTGAACTAACAGGGCCTAATATTCATGCAAGCTAGAAAGGGTTCATTATTTTTAGCAACAATGCTGAAAGGAAGAGGGTTGGATCCAGTCCTGTGACTCAACAAAAGGAAGGAATGTGCAAATAGTGGAGGTTCTCATTGGCGGAATGAGGAGAGGATATTTTCATGAATTTCACTTTCCTTCTGAAATCTTTGTTGTTGTTGTTGTTTGTTAATTGTTTTTTTACAAAAAAAGTCTCAGCATAACTTAAGAAGATAAAATGCAAGTTAAAAACATTTAACACCAGAAGAAATAAACGGCGTCTAATGAAGTGTGCATGCACACGAAAGCTCATACCAATGACAAACTTAGTTGGTCTCTAAGGTGCTACTGGAAGGAATTTTTTTTTATTTTGTTTCGACTACGGCAGACCAACTCGGATACCCACCTGTAGCAAAATACCTAAAATACTCATACAGTGACATAATAAGGACTATGCCTAGCTATCCCACTAAAATATGATCACTACACCATGGAAATCAGCTTGGTTACCCAAGGCCTGAGTGAATAAAAAGGTCTTAGTTTGGTCCCTTAAAACTAATAATGATGGTTCCAGGTGTGCTTCCCCAGGGAGAGCATTTCACAGACAAGGCCTTGACCACTGAAAATTGTGGGAATGTTCTGGGGTGCAGGAGAGGATATATTGACTAATTATATCCTTATCCAACTTGTGCTAACAAGTTCCCAAAATATCAGCAAAGTTTAAAGACATTCCCCTTTAAGTTCGCAACGGTAACGTGTGCGCAGGTTCGCTAGAACCTCTATAATAATTACTCTGGTAATTTCCCCTTTGTTCCCTCTTAAAATACAAGACACAACACAGTCTTTATAAAAGTATAAAGAGTTTACTCACGATCTGTTCACAATATGATCCCAGACGGCAGACAGGCTTAAAAAGGTTACATATACTTAGAATCTATCTTGTTGCAAGATAGACTTTATCTCCTCTCCTGGCTGAGAGCCAAGAGGGCATCTTTAGATGCTTCCTCATCGAAGGAAAATGGCAGAGAGAGAGAGATGGCTGCCTGCCCTGTGCTTTTGTCATTACCTGCACAGGTGAGGCCACACCCACCTCTGGTCACATGCGGAGGAAGCCCGTCCCCAGGAAGTTTACCTGCTTGCTGGACAGACATCCCTCCCCATGTTCTAACATGTACACTCTAGTAGTAGATAGGTAGCCGTGTTGGTCTGCCATAGTCAAAATAAAAAAATTCCTTCCAGTCGCACCTTAAAGACCAACTAAGTTAGTTCTTGGTATGAGCTTTCGTGTGCATGCACACTTCTTCAGATACCTTTTTCCATTTCATACGGCTCAATGTGGTGCCTTCCATGGTTCCAGTAGTAGATAGGTAGCCGTGTTGGTCTGCCATAGTCAAAATAAAAAAATTCCTTCCAGTAGCACCTTAAAGACCAATTAAGTTAGTTCTTGGTATGAGCTTTCGTGTGCATGCACACTTCTTCAGATAGGTACACTCTAGGAATGTTGTCACTGACTGCTCCTGTGTTTACATCCCACAAAAATGCCTATTCTTGTGTAACTATACTTAATACTTCCTTTGAGGGAGGCACATGAAGAATAGCCTCTGATGAAGATTGCAGTGTCCAGTACCACCTCTCACATCGTTCTGGAGTGTCCAGATATCAGAACTTCCATTCCCTGGAAGTTTAGATCCATCCCAACAATTATAATTATCCCCAATATCTTTGTGTAACAGATGAATTTAATTAGCCTCTGGGAGTTTGACCAATACTGCCTTCTGTTTAGGCTTTCTTTCCACTATCAGCATTCATCTTTTTAAGTCCAGAATTTGTCTTTGTAATAGCACACAGAATGCACACTGTGACTTGTACCAAGAGAGAAAAAAATCAATGAAAAACAGCATGAATAGCCCTTTTAAGTGTGCTTTTGAGAAATCATGTTCCTTACATTTTAGAGCACATAAAGTATATATATTTATTGATTACCTGCAACTGTTTCATGTTATGCTGATAATGTAATGCTTTGTGGATTTCTCCTGAATTCGCCAGGTTTAATAAAGGTGACCAAAAAGAACATGGCTAAAACCATTAGCTACACCTAAGAAGTGTATTGCTCAAGATGGTCTGTTTATATGTAATCTATCAGGGATTCTTTCATGGTAAAGCTCACATCAAAGAAATTTTAGATGCGATCTTCACCACAAAATAATTAACACTCTAAGAAGAGATTGCTGATTGGCAAATAAAGTATTTAAGCGTAATTGAGTGCAAATAGGTAAATTTAGAGTTTATATAAGTAGACAGCCATTTGAACAATCATTAGGAGATGTGGTGAGGGTTCACACTTGGCCAGCAGCAGCTGACCAGTGGGAGGTGAGTGCTGATTTGCCACTTAAATATAGGAACCCATCTCCTGACACAGTTACCAGCCACCTCAGTGCTTGCCCACCCTCAAGTTGCCATGGGGCAGGGGCTGAATAGGAATTCTTCCCCTTGGCTAAAGCTTTAGCAATGGAATTTTCATTTGACCGTTTTGCACTGCAGCACCTGGTAAACAGCTGCTTGTAATTTGACCAAAGCACTTAATATGTTTTGGTTAGCAAAAGGTAGATAGAAAATCCTAGAAATACATAAATAAAGGAAAACAGGAAACTGAAGGTGCTGATGAGCATCTTGAAGCAACACTTGGATGGTGGTCTCTATGTGGTTTAGTTGGGCATAGACCCAAACTCCCTTGAGGCCAGCCTATCCCCTCCAGCCAAAGTTAATAAACATCAGGAGCAATCCTTGCCACTTCTTCTGACCTTGAAGCCAGGTTAGGGTTCTACTGAATTGAAGATGTTGAAGGAGGTGGGAGGTGGAAACTGGGCATCTACCATTTAAACCCATATAGTTCAACCATACCGGAAATGGGGGTTGACGTTAGAGCAAGTTATGCCATTGCAGATCCACTGACATAATACAACACCACCACCCACTAAAATTCCAGTAGGTGGTCTACTTGGGGAACTCCTGGTTGAAGTGTATTCCCAATCATTTCTGTGAAAGGCAGCTCACATACATATAGAATTGATCCCTGCACTGAAGTGAATGTGTAATGAAGCTTGTAATGCACTCTTCTCTCCAGAAAAAATAGACATTCTGTCCATTAGTGGACACAGTCCATCGTAATCATATTATGGATTCCAGTCTAAGGACAGGATCTAATAACATTATATGTTAAGAGTGTGTCTACAAACGTCAAAATAGCTAATGGAGTGGGATTGATGCTTGGTTGCCCTTTGTATGTGACAACAGTGACATGGGAGCCACTTTTTCATGGCTTCACGCTAAAGTAATGTTTTGGCCCCATGTGGGCAGGCAGGACCAGTTTGTACCTATTTTGGGAAGGATATGCAAAACTGGCCTCCCTGTGCGGTGCTGGGCTTCTATATCGGATGAAGCTATGAAAAAGCAGTTTCCACACCACAAGTTGAAATATATAAAATACAACTTAGCTAAAAAGTGAGAGTGAAGAAATCATACCCTTTGAAAAATTATGAGCACTCAGTTCTCAGGGAAGATTCAGGGCAGACGAGCATGTAGTACAGAATATTCACTTCAGAAGATAAAAGGGCTATAAAATTTAAAAATTATTTTAAAAAACCCCCACACGATTTCACTCTGAAACATGTCTTGAAAAACACTTAATCCATAAAGGTTAGAATATTAGAACATTTATTTGCTTCAAACAATATACTTCTGACTAGTGCATACGCCTTAACTATTGTTTCCTTACCTCATTGCATTTAGTTTAGGTATATTTGTTTATTGCAGCTATTTATTATGTTGCCCTTTAATAAAATGCTCAGAGTACTTTGCAATAAAAATAAGCAAGAAATACAAATTAGCTAGAATAAAGATGTCTGATCAGAACCAAATTAGGAAAGAAATGATTTAGTTGTGACTTAAGACCTCCTTAATCATCTCCCTCATTTTCTCTATGAAGATTATAGATGTTTTGTTGCATGAAAAGTCTTGCTTTATAACTGAAAAAAATGAAAAGACAGTCCTTGGGGACTGACTTTTCTGTTCTAATTTCAAACTGCACCCCACCCCCTGCCTCTTTGGGAACTCCAAAAAATGTTGGAAGAGCAGGAATACCTGAATTTGCCCAGCTGAAAGGGCAATATTTGGAGAGTGATATCTGGCCTCAACCAGCAGCTCTCCCCCAGTGACCTTGATAACTCCAGCAACAGCCAAAGGTCCTGGTTTCTTGTTTTCCCTTCTGCATTTTCCAATTTTCTATTTTTAAAAAATCATCCCATGCCCCATCCTTTCAATGCAATTATTGCCCAGTTTCCCCTTCTTTTTATCTCCACACTCCTGGAACACGTTGTATCCTCCTGGTTTCTTACTCCTCCAATTCTGTTTTTGATTCCCAGTGCCTACACTACTCCTCTGACTTCATCTCTGACTTGTCATCTCAAGTTCAATGTGTTCCAGACAAACCAGCTAGTCTTTGCTCAAAAGCTATCTTCTGTTACTGATACATTTTCCTGATACAGTGATGCGATCATCAAGCAGATCTGGCAAAAAGCATCGTTTTTCTTGGACTTTCTTATGTTCCACCCCTATTCAGGTTGCCGCTATCACCCTTTTACAAGCATACTCTCTATTTCTTCTAAACCTTCCTTGGCCTTGTGCCACACCTTATTTTCCCAGCCTTATATCTTGACACACCCTTTAACCTTTTGTTTCTCAAGTTCCAACATCTGCAGCTGCCCTAAGGCCTCCTGCTGGCTCAGAGGTTCCCTTTCTCCCTTGCTGCCCCTTATATCTGGAAGTGTTCTTTGTAATATCTGCATGACCCTGAGTCTCTGCTTTTCTGTGAAGCCTTAGGAACAACTACCTTGTCTCAGGTATCTGTTGCTGTAACGAAGCCTAAATATGTGTTGCTGAAATAACTGCATATTCATTGCCTGTTTACACTTGCTGCCTATCTTATTTTCAAGAATAGCAAATTCATAAGATGAAGGGAAATACATTTTTTTCAGTGTTTCAGTGGGGCATGATAGCTATGACAAACAAGACTGCATAGATGGCATCCTATTGCAAAAGCATGCACAGGAAAACATCAGCAATTTTTATTGTTTAGGACAAAATGTTTTTATCTGCAAAATCAAGTGTTTATCTGCAAAATCAAGTGTTTTGATTCTACTATGACAGTACTCGGTGCCACCAACAGACTGCATTGTACAGCTTGATTTCCTTTTTTTTTGAATAGTTGCTACCTTTCTTTCAAATATACTATTAATCTAATGCTGTATCTGTCACTGATAACAGAAGAGATTTTATATTTCTGTCATTAAATGTTTGGTGTAATACTAAATTTTAATAGAATGTGTTAATAGAAACATATCTAGTCGTCGTCTTGTATAAGTGACAATAGAGTGTAAGGTAATGTTAATTGTGCTATAGTATTAGTAATCACATCATCTTTTTGGTTAAGGATGAATAAATACCTAGCTTTTAGTATGTAAATTACCAAATTACCACTTTGCAGAAATGGGTCAGGTTACAGATGTAAATGAGGCCTAAAATGTCTCATTAAGTTTCGAATTGCCTTTTTTTGTTTTCTTTTCTAAGCATTATAAATCTTGTAAGCTTTTGAGGTAATTTTCTTGCTTGACTAAGTTGGTATGGTCTCTTCCAATAACAAATGAACCAAATACTTCTTAGCACTAATTTGATCTGAAAAGAATCCAGAAAATTGAATAAGAACTATACTTTTCCTTTTATGGAAAGTAAAATGTCACCCCTGTGTTCCTCCGCACAGCCCATTGAATGGGCAGAAATTATTTACTGTCCATGTTCTCCTCTCCCCCAATACCTTGGCCTTTACTCCTGCAAATGGAAGTAGCACAGGAAGAAGTCAGTATCATAGCTCTGCAGCCTAATTTGAACTACTGCTCAGTTCTGTTACCTGTTTTTGATGACATGCCTCAGCTCTGAAATATGTCAGGTGGGATATTAATGGATTTGCTTAGGCATCTCCAGTTAAAGAGCTGTCTTCACTCCCTTGTACAATTTCTTTCTGTTATACTGTCATTCTTTATGTACTAGAAAAGGAGATATATATGACACTCGTCTACAGAGCAGTCTCTGCCAAGGATATATAGCATATTGTCCAGGTTGATAGGTGTTCAGGCTACATTCACAGCTAAAAGAAAGGAAAATCTATTTCAGGACTTAATTTAAGCACTGACCTGTTCCAATTACTGGGGGAATGGGAATAATCAGTATTGAGGGATTTGCAGTCTGGTTGTATCCCATCTGTTGTCACTCATCTGTTGTCACTCACGCAAACACACACACACACACACACACACACAGTCATTCATAAATTTAAATTTCAATAAAATTGTGAATGTCAAGAATTGGGGTAAGGCCTTGAATATGTTCTAGAAGTCTCTTTACATGAACACTGAGGGCCCATTCTTACATCATCTAATATTGGGTATTGAAGCAACTTTCCCATGTTTCCATGTAACACCATTCATGTTTAATGGCAATGTTTGCTAACCTGGTTGGAGAGGGTGGCATTGCCATTGCATATTATAATCCCACTTGACCTCTTGTATATTGATGTTAATGGAGTGGTGTGGACAGAGATATGTAGGCTAGAGCTATGGGAGAAAAATAGCCATGCTTAAAGCATCTGAGTTATCACACATCTTGAGTTAAATGGGATGCACAATCCAGGTGGGATATGAGGAGCTTGTACTTAACAGGTACTATTATATTCCATTTGAATTTAAGTAATGTAGTTGAATTCCTGGAGACAAATTTCATACTAGTATAGAACTTCTTTCTTCACTGATCTAAATGTTGTTTGGCCTTTGTGGAGGATAGGGAAGGGCAATTGCTCAGCTGTGGAGCACAGAATTCATATCCAATAAAATTTGAGGTTCAATCTCTGGCGTCTTCACTCAGTGCTTTTCCCACAAAAAGCTGTTGGCAGTGAGCATGGGGAATAGGTTCCAGACAACAGTCAGGATTCTGAGTTACTCTACCTACAGTGGACCATTTTGACAGGTGGGCAGGGCCTGCCAATAATTGGTAGTGCACTGTTTGTGTACTCCCTGTTCTCCCTTTTCCTGCTTTGAAGCCTAGCGTGAACTCCAGGAAGATCTCTGCTGAAAGCAGAAACTGACTGTACTAGGGAGTTCTTGATCAGGAACTCAGCGGTGTATCTGATCCCTGCCCAAAGCATACTATGAAAAAGACGCATGGGGGGTAAAAATTAATATATTGAGGGCATTTTTTACAAACTTAAATCTGTAATAGAAATGTAAGGCCTGCATTCGTTAGAAACCACCTTTGATTTATTTTCCACATAATATCCTGCATTAACCACATTTTCAAGTACCACAAATGCTCAATGTACTTTACAATGGTTTGTGTGAAAATAGTTTAGTGGTATGCTATATGCATACACTGAAGGGTAGGGAATAAAAGACTTAAATGAATTGAAGCACATAACAAATACATGCTACCAGTACCATATAGCAGGTTAGTTGAACACAGAAACATGTGTTAGAGGAAGTATTCTCTGATACAGCAATGGATGAGAACAATCACAGTTAAGGATATAAGCAGTTAGTCTATCTCAGAAGTATATAGCCTTTCCTGTGCTCTTCAATGCCTCAAGTACAATGGTACCTCGGGTTACAGACACTTCAGGTTACAGACTCTGCTAACCTGGAAGTAGTACCTCGGGTTGTTAACTTTACCTCAGGATGAGAATGGAAATCACACGGCGACAGGGCAGTGGCGGCGGGAGGAGGCCTCATTAGCTAAAGTGGTACCTCAGGTTTAGAACAGTTTCAGGTTAAGAACGGACCTCCAGAACGAATTAAGTTCTTAACCCCAGGTACCACTATAGAGGTCTTTTGTGGTTCTGCTGCTAGAGATCATTTCAACAGAGGATGCCAGAAAATGAACTTGGACTCTCAGATTCATGCTCTGTGTGATCAGGAGTAATAGTTTTGTACAAAGCAATGTTTGATGAGTTTATGTGCTTTAAGCTGCAATCTTACGCACACTTACTTGGTTCTAAGTCTCATTGAACTCAGAGTAGGATTGCTATTTTTCACACTGCTCATTTTAATTATTGTTGAGACTGGAATAAGTAAACTTAAGTAGAAGAAATAAAACAAACATCTGTGAAAAATATGATTGACATTTTCCCAGCAGGAAGTGATTCTTGTAAAGATCCTGAAAGTCTTCTGTTTATTTGAAAAAAGGTAATTATTCAAATATAATTGGGCTCAGGAATTTATCTGTTCCTTTGTCTTTGACTTAACATATTACTGATAATACCCAAAACATTTAAAGACGTTCCAAGTTCAAGTTAAGTTTTGCTTATCATAGCAGAATAAAAGTTTTAGACAACTTTACAAACCATTATATCTTGAATAAGGTCAATGATAGCTGTATACAAAAACTAATGCTTGCCAAACTCTTCCCAGTGCCTATGCTTATGTAGCAAACACCACAAACAAACAAACAAACAAACAAACAAACAAACAAACAAACAAACAAGAGGGAGGTACTGGCAGACTTGAGGCACCAATGTGGTATGCATAAGTACAAAAATGTTCAGAGGAAAAACTCTAAGAGGGAGAACAACTTCCAAGCAACCCCATGATATCTTAGTGACATCGACTGCTGAGAAACTGAGGCCCTATTCAAGTATCCTCCCTCATGTAATTACAGCTGCATAGAGGTGGGGAGACTGGACTTCCACTTCATGCCCCTGCCCCCTCTGTCATGTTCTTGTTGCCTGGTCCATCCACTGCTCATGCATTGTAAGAGTGAAATGCAATGTATAGCTCTCTGTGTAATTTAGCACCACGGAAGATCATGCAGGAAGCTTACACACTAACAGAAGACTCCCTGCTACAGAAGTTATCCTTACAGGAAGTGAAAGGCACATGGAGGGGGCGGGGACAGAAGTGCAAACTGTTCTCCTTCCTCACATCATTTTAATATGTGGGCGGGGGGATGCCCTAATAAGGCTTGGGAGACATAAAGAAACCATGACAACTGGGTGGGGGAGGAAAATAGAGTGGAATGGCTGAAACAGGACATAGAAACGTATGATGTAATAAACATATAATGTAATAAATACATCTGGACTAACTAACTAGCTGTCAGATTGTCTGGATAGGACAATGAAATGTAGAATATTATCCCAGAAACATACATTCTCCACCACTGGGCTCAGATAATGTTCACAACCATCAATAGTTGATAGTTTAAAAATTATGCGTTTGCTCGTGCAACAAATAAGTAGGACAACATTTTGTTTTCTGAGTGTGACAGAGGTAATGAGGTGTGAGAAATATATTTCCTTTGCAGTGCACATGGTTATAGTTATTTATAACATCTAACAATATGCTGCTTTATTTGTTTTACATGATTGTAACAGTCATAGAAAAGAGCTGGTGATATTTTATTTTTTGAGTATTTGAGACGGAGGACAGAAGTTAATAATCTTAGATGGAAATTGCAAGAAGGTAGTAGTTTATGAAGCACTATCAAAATATGCAAAGTGTGGTGGCATGCTAATTAAATCTGTCTAAATGAATTCCCCTATATTACTGCTTATAAATCATCATAGAAGTTCTTTCCTAAGAATTTAGGATGGGAAGCACTAGAGCAAGAATAAAATTCAGATGAATCTAGTTAATTTACATTAATGATGGGGGGATCTTGTGTGAATTTTCAAAATTATACCATCCCTGTATAAGCTATAAAAAACTAAAAGAACAGTTCACAACAAAAATACTTTGCAATGGATTATGACAATTATAGTGTAGTTTTATTATTTATGATAAACCCCTTATAAATACTAGAAAACATTTTCTAATATATCTTGTAAAAATATGATACTGCACTACGGTTTCTGTTACTAAATCTTTGCTAGGACAGTTATTTTTTTTAAAGAATGAAAAGCATGGCTTTTCAAAGCTAATAATAATAGATAACATATTATTTGCTAATGATGTTCTTGTAAGGCAAAGGGCAAGAAGAGATTGAGTAACTTGAATACTGAAGCTTGAATACTTGAATACTGAAATAATGATAATGGTACTAAGAGCTCTGAGTGCTCACTGGAAGGACAGATCCTGAAGCTGAGGCTCCAGTACTTTGGCCACCTCATGAGAAGAGAAGACTCCCTGGAAAAGACCCTGATGTCGGGGGAAATGGAGGGCACAAGGAGAGGGGGACGACATAGGACGAGATGGTTGGATACTGTTCTCGAAGCTACCAGCATGAGTTTGACCAAGCTGCGGGAGGCAGTGGAAGACAGGAGTGCCTGGCGTGCTCTGGTCCATGGGGTCATGAAGAGTCGGACATGACTAAACGACTAAACAACAACAACAACAAACTAAGGAATGTGTGAATATTATTTCCTCCCTGAGTTGGCATGACCTGATTCTTGATGGGGGCAACAGAAGACCCTAAGAGGGCAATCCTATGGCATAATACACTGGGGTGAGCCAATTTCCATCTCAGCAGATGTGAAGTCTCCAACCTGGCTCACCCAAAGATATGACAGCGCAGCTTCTTCATCCCATCTCAGCCTGTGTGTCCACCAAAAGGGGCATTGGTGGAGCTTGGACTTAGGCCTAAGCCTATTGAGCTCAGCCACATGACTTGGCAACCTGGCATAAAACACTGTTTTAAAGGCTTGTTTTATTTCCGCCAGGTCCTACTGTTTATGTTGGCTTCTCTTATACCGTTTTGCTTTATGCCAGCTTCTTCTGCATAGGATACCTTTCTAATTGATATTTGCTTGAACTAGGTATCCAAAGTATGCATCATACATTACTGTATGGGTGGGAAGCTGATATCCTGGATATCTGGAAGAATGTAATAATTATAGGGTTGGAAGGGATATCAAAGGTTATCTAGTCAATACCCTGATAATGTGCACACTGTGTGCACATAAGTTTTTATCCTCTCCTGTCTTGCATTATTTTTCTTCTTTGCTGTGAAGGAGAAGGAGAAGGAGAAGGAGAAGGAGAAGGAGAAGAAGAAGAAGAAGAAGAAGAAGAAGAAGAAGAAGAGAGTTTGGATTTGATATCCCACTTTATTACTACCCTAAGGAGTCTCAAAGCGGCTAACAATCTCCTTTCCCTTCCTCCCCACAACAAACACTCTGTGAGGTGAGTAAGGCTGAGAGACGTCAGAGACGTGTGACTAGCCCAAGATCAGCCAGCAGCTGCATGTGGAGGAGCGGGAACGTGAACCCGGTTCACCAGATTACGAGTCTACCGCTTTAACCACTACACCACACTGGCTCTCAATGACACAAATGAAGCAAAGAAAATGTGTAAAAGTGAAAGCCTGCCTTCTATTTAAGCAGAAGAGGCACAATAGCTAAACCTCTAATGAGAAGGCATGGAAGGTAGCACCTAGATTTTGAAGAGTCGCTTCTACAGTAAAATAAATTTACACACATGATTTGGTTGGTTTCTTGTGTAATCTGTTCAACTATTTTGCTGTCTGCTTCAGGTGCCAAACTGTGTTGGGCCAGCCCTGGTCAGCCTTGAGTATGTGTTCATATCCTCTGTTGTTCATGACCTCTTACTTTTCTGTTAAGTTTTCACAAGATTTGTCTCTTCAAACAAATTTCTTAAGACTTTACCTCACAACCACATTGCGAAGACTATAAAATGTGGATTTTGCACATACAGTGAAATGACTACAAGACAATACATCATCATAAGCATATTGGAAAAGCATGACATTTTATTTCAAACTCTGTAGAAAAAGGAGTACCTCAATTCTGGCATTTCAACATTGAAGGAGTAAATTAAACCTTCTGTTTCACTGGGCAACAATGCATTCTACAGTGTGCAATTAAAAATAAATTAGACATAAAACCTTAAAGGATTGCATAAAAATTTGCAGTATTATGATTATAGAGCATATATATCTGTAATTCATTTTGGCCAAGGAGGAAGAAGCTTGCCTTCAGTCTAGAATAATTTAATCTGCAACTGATCTGATTGGATATACTATTTTACCATTTGGGCAACTGAAGAACTGCAAGTGCAATAAACCACTAAGGATTTCAGTCACTAGCACACTTTTATCCATGATGCAAAGCTGGTATTGAATTATAATCACCTTCAAAAAAAAATTGCATGCCTGTGGGTATTACGCTTTGCACTAACCCCGTTAAAGAAAAACAACAAAAATATTTTTTGGCTTGACTGGGTGATTGAAAAGCTTAATACCCACAGGTAAGATTTATGCAACCTACTTGGGACCTGAGCCTTATTCATAGCAGTTGATCTGATAAGAGCACTCTGAGACCTTGAAGTTTATTTTCATCAGAAGTTTTGCATTCAAGGACTCAACCATTAGACCTTTTTAGTGACGATCAAAAGTTTTTCATTCCAAGTTCAAGCACAGACACTGTACAAGCACGTAACATTCCTAAAATATAAAAGGAACAGAAGAATGGAAAATGTGCCTTTTAGTTCTCAAAATAAAAGGATACTTGAAGACCTAAAAAACAATTTCTGATGTCTCTTGGAAAGAATTCACAATTGTATTTGCATTTTTCTGTCTGAAATTGATTTATCAGCGATGTCTGGATATTTTTTTTACTTAACATTATTTAAATGACAGGTAACATCAGTATCAAAAGCTGAAGTATTTTTGTAAGAATTATTGGTATACAGTAATGACTGCTCTGTCTCCATGGCTTATGCATAGTGTCCCCATGTGTTTACAAACTAAAATATAAAAGGAAAACTGAAGGAGAAACAAGGTGAAGAGTTACTCCCCTTTGATTTTTTTTAAAAAAACATTATAAAAATCACAAAAATTGAGAAACTGTGTAGGGGATCGCAAAACTGCCACAGTGTTATCACCAACTTCCATCTCTGCTGGTCCTTGGAAACAAAAGAATAAATCTAGGAAATAAAGCACTGTCTACTCACTCAGGGGCCTTAGTCCATCAAGTGAAGCCTGATGTGGCCCCAAGACCATACTCAACACACCATACTCCCAAACACCTTGGAGAACTGAAAACATCTGGTGCAGTGAAGCAATGGAGATGTCACTGATAGATCTTGTAACATGCACAGATAGCTGGTCATACTTTCAGAACTCATGAGCTGTGCAACTCTAGGTGTTTCCTGTATACCTTTAGAGACTTATCAAGATTTCAGTCCTTGACATAAGAACAGAAAGTGTAAAATGAACAGTATGCTGGCTATTAGAGAAAAACAGGATGATATTGCAATCTCAGAAGTCTCTACTTTTGTTCTCAATGCATCATTACACTTGCAGAGGAGAGAGGAAATGAGACCTCCTTTCTCGCTCGCTCTCTCCCTCTCCCTACCCCCGGCTTGCTATTGCCTTATTAGCTGCAGATCTATAAGCATAGTTAAAGGGGAAAGGGTTGGGGGGCTTGGAAAGTTGATAGGTGATTGGTGGAAAGAAGTCTGGGTAAGTAGGTGGGAGGGGAATCTTTCCCCAGCTCAAAGTGGAAAATAATTTGGAATGGTAAAGCTCACCATCTATTTGAGGCCCTAAGTCTCATATTTATGAGCCAGGAAATATACATTTCTGAAGCTGGAAATATACATTTTGGTGATGTCAATATTTTGGAAAAAGAAACTGAAAGCCATGAAAAATAATTTTTAAAAATGACCTGTTTCCACTGTTGGCTTGGGTGGCAGATATGGCATTGGGTTGGATCCCTAGTCAAGGCAGAGTGGGATGGGTCGAGAGCTACAACACATCCTTCCAAGGAAGTGGAGTACCCCCTTAATGGAGTCCAGGCAGAAGATGCTTGTGTCCTGATGCCCAGACAGAGGCTGATGGACCATAGCATCACGCAAAGTAGTGATCTAGGTGGGTCATGCCTATTTGATGTACGTCATAGGGGGATCCTTAACCCTGGATCAGGAACAGTCAACCAGCAGGTGGGTTGGATGAATTTCGATACACACCCAATGCCTATGTCAAAGCCTACTGACATATGTTATCAATAAAGTTGTGGCCTGTTTTGTTCCCAATATCTTGTCCTGTGTTTATTTCATTCCCTCTGCCCTGCTCTCTCCCCATGGTGGTGCACCTGGGCATACAACAAAAAACTGAAGGCCATGAAAAATAATTTAAGGAAAGGACCTCTTTCCATGTCTTGTTAAACAAGATTAATCACTGTATGTGCACGGAATGTGCACTTCTACTAAATATTCACCTATTTCAATTTTATGACCAAAAATAGCACCCCTCCCTCCCAAAAAAGCAATTTAATTGTGCAAATATTAATAGCATTGACTCTTCTGTTTGCAGGCTCAGTACTATTCATCCCCATGCAAGTCACTGCTCCTTTCCCTTTTCATGATTAGTCACATATGTGATCCCATATCTATTAGATTTAGCAAGAAAATAATATCATAATGGGGAAACAGTGTTAACAGAAAGTGAATATAAGGTTTCTTGGATTAGTCATATGGATATTCCCAGCCAATGAAGGATTACACAATGAATGAAGTGATGTCACTATATTGCATAACCAATCAGACTTGGCTATGAGATGATAGCATCATTACCAAAATAAGTAATTAAACAAAATGAGTAAAGAAGATATGCTAATGAAAGTGAAAAGGCAAATGTTTCTTCGTTATGCTGAAAAACTGGAAAAGGGTGGTTGTTTTTCCAAAGCTGAAGGAATGTTCCCAACATCCTGTACCCTTTTAAAATGTGGGGGTATTATATTTTGATTTTATTTTGTGAACTGTCCTGAGACCTCTAGGTATAGGGCGATATATAAATTCAATAAATAATAATAATTATAACATTTTGCATGAGCAAAAATTGAGATACACAGGTAGACTTATTTAAAAGCATGATGCAGTTCTGACACCCCCCTCAGGACACATCCTGGATAAAGTTACTTCATTTTAATGTGCAGTTAATTAATTAATTAATCACACCAATCTATTAATACTTGCTATTCTCCTTAATAACTTATTAGAAGTGATGAAATATGCCTCTTGCTTGAAGTATTTGCCTTTCACACTAACAACAGAATGCATCTTAATTAGCAGCATATGCTAAGAGTGTGCAAGGCATATGTCAAATAAGCCCTGCCTTTCCTCCTAATCTACACCTGTTTAATTACTGTCATTAAAAGGACAGGGCATTATTGCATTTAAACAGCTGTTTAATTCCAGCCTATGAAGATTTATGCGTTGGCTCTGTTCAGAAAAAGGGAAATTATTTAGAGCTTTGAATGTACACTTGTATGCTGGTATGTTTTGTTTATTTGGGAATTCAGGCACTCGGACGTGAATGCAGAGAATCACGCTTGTGAACTGCACTCCTTGTTTGTTTGCTATTACCTGTTACTGTCCTCCACCCTTGCTATTGAACTGTACCTGATTTGTGTGGTTAGCAATCCCTAAGATGGTGAAAAGCAGAGGACAACTGCTGTGGCACCAGAGGGGCCAGATACAAAACAGGACAGCAAGCCACTTCTGCTGAAATGCCTTCTACTATTAAAAGTGCAGGCACCCTGTCCTCTTTTGCATCTAGCCACTCGGGTGGCGCTGTGGTCTAAACCACAGAGCCTAGGGCTTGCCGATCAGAAGGTTGGCGGTTCGAATCCCCACGATTCAGTTAATCAGTCCCTGCTCCTGCCAACCTAGCAGTTCGAAAGCACATCGAAGTGCAAGTAGATAAATAGGTACCGCTCCAGCGGGAAGGTAAACAGAGTTTCTGTGCGCTGCTCTGGTTCGCCAGAAGAGGTTTAGTCATGCTGGCCACATGACCTGGAAGCTGTCTGCGGACAAACACCGGCTCCCTTGGCCTATAGAGCGAGATGAGCGCCGCAACCCCAGAGTTGTCCGCGACTGGACCTAATGGTCAGGGGTACCTTTACCTTTTTTACCCTAGATGATAGCCAACAGCTGTGGGTATGCTTACAGGGCAGCTGGCAAAAGCAGGCATAGAAAAGGAGAGGGTATAAAGCAACTGTCTAAGCTTGTTTCAACATAGTTGAAGCCACTAAAACAAATGAAACAAAAAATCCTTCTAAATGACAGTAGAATACTAGGACAACTGAGGACAGTTCCAGCTAAAGCAAACAAAAACAAACCACAAAGCTCCCTAGAAACAGAAAACAAGCATGGTTCTATTCAACTTCTTTCTTCTTTGCAACAAGGTTTTAACATAGGGGGGGAAATGATTTCGCATCTACTGTTTCAGCACTTCAGCACCTCATTCTGTGATTCGACCAGTGACCAGAAGCCACTTTCACCTCCCTGATCAACACTTTTGCTGCTATTCTGCTTTGTAACTATTATGCTTCCCTCCCCCCACCACCAAAAAAACATTTCTTCTGAAATAATCATATAAGGAGGGGCTAGGGACCCAGCATAATTTCAAGGCAGCACATTTAAAACAAACTAGGAGCAACTTTAGTCACCCAGATATCAGCTTGGTTAGAATACTTCTTCAGATCTTTAAGAAAAACAAATAGAACATTAGTATTCCTAAAGGCATGAGTTTAACTAAAGTAAAACTTATTACCGTGCAAACATCCAAGATATGTCATTCTCTTTTTCTTGGATGATGAAAGGAAAGAACATGAAGTGAAAATACAGAAATCTCACGATGGAGATGAAGTTGTGGGTAACAGGATAGGTGAAGGACTTTCTTATGCTTGCATGCTCACCTGCCCAGCAGAGATGACTGTGATCTCAAAAGAGACTTTGATCAAAATAAAACAGAAAGGTGTCACTGTAAAGCCACCTTTTTGCGGAGCATCTGATTGCTGTTTTCTGCATAATTGTATATGCCTAGTTATTAGTTATTTGAGCATTACACACATACATCTTTGTGGAATAAATTGTAAGCAATAAAGAGTGATATTCCCTATTAAATGCATGCCATTGCACAATAGCAAGTCACTGGAGCTTAAAAGCCACAATTACTTCTTTGAAGAATAACATTATCTTCATATTGGAGGCTGCACTGAAAAAAACCTCCCACTGTCACTAGAATGTTATACAGCCACTGTCAACTTTCCCCCGCCCCTACTGTCATTCCCTCAAAATTCAATACCATTTACTTATAGAGCTTTATATGTAGTTCCTGATCCCCTCTTGGGTTTCTCCTTCAGTTTTTATTTATTCAGTTGTTAATAATAATAATAATAATAATAATAATAATAATAATAATATTTAAAAAAACAGTTCAGGGGAAGGAGAATGGAAACAGATGCTAAAGAAAGACTATGCATTGTGAAAAATATATTTCATGGTAGGATACAAGCATGGTAGGATACATAGTAGGATACAATCCAACTCAATGGTATAAAGTTGGAAAATGTTGATCACTTCTCCTACCTAGGCAGTTATCTTTCCACAAGGGTCAGCATTGATGCCAAAATCCAGCATCACCTGAGCTCTGCGAGTGCGGCTTTCTCCCGATTGAAGTGCAGTGTTTGTACTACCAACCTTACTGTATGTGAAACATGGGCCACTTACAAACACCATCTCCAATTTCTCAAAAGATTCCATCAACAGTGTCTCTGAAAAATCTAACACATCACTTGGGAAGACAGGTAAACTAATATCAGTGTACTGGATGAAGCAAAGATCACCAGTGTTGAAGCAATGATTCTTCAACATCAACTTTGTTGGACTGGTCATATTGTGCGGATACCTGATTATCATCTGCCAAAGCAACTACTCTATTTCGAACTTAAAAATAGAAAGCGTAATGCTGGTGAACAAAAAAAGAGGTTTAAAGACTTTCTCAAGGCAAATCTTTAAAAATGTAGTATAAACACCGACAACTGGGAAACACTGGCCTGCGAGCGCTCCAGTCGGAGAACAGCCTTTACCAAAGGTGTCATGGACTTTGAAGACACTCAAACTCAGAACGCAAGGGAGAAATGTGCTAAAAGGAAGGCACGCTTGGCAAATCTACATCGTGATCAACTCCCGCCCAGGAACCAATGTTCCCACTGTGGAAGGATGTGTGGGTCCAGAATTGGCCTCCACAGTCACTTACGGACTCATTGTTAAAACTGCATTTATGGAAGACAATCTTACTCGGCTACGAGTGATTGCCAAAGAAGAAGACAGGATTTATATCTATGCAAAATATATCAAGTATTCACAAATATCACCAGAT
This sequence comes from Podarcis bocagei, assembly GCF_964188305.1. Lineage (NCBI taxonomy): Eukaryota > Metazoa > Chordata > Lepidosauria > Squamata > Lacertidae > Podarcis > Podarcis bocagei. Next base: position 29,934,153 of record NC_138134.1, read on the forward strand.
AAAATAATATTTAGTAGGAAAGCACCAAGCATGAGACTGTTCGATCATATAAATCACAAACAACCACCAAACAGATGCAAAATCTGAGGGGTCCACTTCCCCCCTGGTGGCACTTATCTTATGGGTCAGTATTTCCAGAGATGGCAATAAACATGGTTGTTGTTTTTTTAAAAAAGCACGAGACAAAAAAAAAGCAAGATATGTTTTTCCTTCAATTTAAAATGCTTATAGCCCGTCCTTCACTACTAAAAAGGCATCCCAGAGCAGGCTGTAGTAAAAAAACCCCAAAATGTTAAACACACAAATAATAAAAACTAAATGGATGTGTGCTGGTATATCATTGGCTGTGTAAGGGTTAGAGACTTAATGCCAGCTTAAGTCTGACTGATCTGGGAATCAGCTGGCTGAACCAGAGATCCTCTACATCCTAAGCTGCTCATTCTGGCACATCTTACTATAGGATTGCCCCCTTAATAAATGTTGAAAATGAATAAAATTGCAACATGCCCTTTAAGTATTATTTTCGTTTTGTTAATGCATCAGACGCAAAAGGTTTTAACTGGAATACAACATGAGAATATGACACTTTTATTCATAGATGACAAAACTAATCTTTAGAGAATCCTATATCCATGACAATTGCAAAAGCAGAGCTGGATCCGTACAGAGTATTAAATAAATGCTTAGGAGGACTTAGTAGCAGTTGACAAAGATTAAAAGTGTGCACCCTTCTTCTCCAGGAACCCCTGGATTCTTATTAGCAGAACATGGAAATAAGTAATGTGTGACAGACCCCTTAATCCTGGCTCTGCTTTTCCTATAGTTCCTCCAAAGCTGCTGTAACAGATAGTAGATATAGAGCTGAGGTTGAAAGCTCATGAAGTGCCCGATGACTGCCCACGAGTCTGATCTCATATGTACAATAGTGATAAACAGCAAATACAAGTCCATTCCCACTTTTTGACATGGCTACTTCTACTGAAGGCCTTATTTCTCAATGCTGCATGCATTCAAAAATCCAAACGTGTCCATGGATCTGAAAAAGGTGACCCCAATTTACTGCAATTGTGTTGTGTAAGCAAGCTGCCTTGAGCATTAGAGTGGGACTTGACCAAATCAAGCTGCCTTTAGAGATGAATGGGAAAATCCTGAGGTTAAACAGGTCTTAGGTTATGGTAAACCAATAAATTAGTGTCAGAGCTGCTTCAAGATCCTAGCTCACAGAGGATCACGCTAGCCAGCGGTCATTAAGTAAAAGTCTTTATTGAGTTACAGTTTCCATTCTCAAGCTGCTACTTGCAACTCTACGTCTAATGGCTAGATCGGCGAAGCTCCGTCTGAGTCTCCGCCCCTTGTGCACCAACTTAATATCCTAGCCCTGCTCCACCTTTTCCGCCTGACTGTCCTCCTCTGGGTCCCTCTACCCCCCGGGGTTTCTTCCTTCCTGGATTCTTCTGACGCTGACCCGGACCCTCCTGCCTCCTTGCGCCGGGCTTTAGGACCTGGTTCCCTTTCCGGGCTGCTTACTGCGCCGCCTTCCTCTGCATTTGAACTTGGCGCGCGCGCCCAGCCTTCCACTTTCCTCTTAACCGTTTCTTCGCTCCCCGATGGAGGTGTGGCCACTCCTGACTCATGCCCTCCCTCCTGTGGATTCTTCTGACGCTGACCCGGACCCTCCTGCCTCCTTGCGCCGGGCTTTAGGACCTGGTTCCCTTTCCGGGCTGCTTACTGCGCCGCCTTCCTCTGCATTTGAACTTGGCGCGCGCGCCCAGCCTTCCACTTTCCTCTTAACCGTTTCTTCGCTCCCCGATGGAGGTGTGGCCACTCCTGACTCATGCCCTCCCTCCTGTGGTGAGCTGCCAGCGCTTGCCCCCTGGCTCCCTCCTTCTTCCCTGCTCCCTGGCGGTGACGCTGGTCCCAATTTCCAACTGCTCTCCCCTGAGTCCCCTCTGGCTCTATCTTCCTGGGGTGCCCCCCTAGACTCCCCCCTTGCCCTGGCCACTGGTGCTCCTTTCTGTGAATCCTCTGATTCACTGGAAAGACTAGGAGATCTCGGGTCGTCGTCATCACTCATCTTTTCTTCTGCCTCCTCCCCTTCGCTCTCTGTTTCCTCCCTTGGCCTTGCCTCTGCTCCTAAACCCCTGACATCCATCCCCCCCTCGAAGCCCCCCATTCCCCCCTCCCCTCCTTCCGGTGCTGGAGCTGGGTGCTGCTGTTGCAAAGGGACGAACGTCGGATATCGTTCGCTTCCCGTGGCGGGCCTCCATCTGAAGTCTCTCGGGTCTTCCTCCCTGCTCTCGTCGACGACGGTCACCTCCGCTTCCATCTCTGTGCCGCCGTGCTCGAAACCAGGGTCGTCCCCGAAAACGTCCATGTCCGTTTCTCCCTCACTTCCTCCTGGCGGCGTTGCTCGTCCTGGGCCTTCCAGCCACCTTCTGCGGAACTGCTCCTCTGGTCTATCGTCCCACCAATACGAGGGTTCTGATGCAGATCCCGAGGGTGACCCCTCCGGGGAACGGACGTCTTGTGTCGGGTCCTCTTCCGAGTCGAACCCCCGGAAAGTGCTGGCCGAAAGCGTGGGCGTGAAAAGCCAGTCGTCGAAAAAGTCTGCTGGCATAGGTCTATGTGGGAAGAGGGCATGAAACTCGTCTTTGAGTAGAGGTTCGTCCAAGGCGTAGCCCGGCACCCAGCTGTTCGCACTGGCCGGGGTGCCCTCCTTGGCGAGAAAGTATTCTACCCCCTCTTCCCCCCATCTGGAGTCCAAAATCTCCGTGACTTCGTTGATGCGCTCCTTCTGTGCCACTCCCGCGTGCCCTGTTCTGTCTCTGACCGGACTCGGCGCCGTTCCTGGTTCCTGGAACCTGTGCGGTGCCTTGTAGGGAGTGAGCACCGATCTGTGGAACACCGGATGCATTCTGGAACCCTCCGGAAGTGCCAGTCTGAAAGCTACCGGGTTGACCTGCTCTTCGACTTGGTAGGGCCCCAGTTGTTTATGCCCTAGTTTCTTCTTGGCCAACGACCTGGCCGGCACTGCGTGGGCTGCTAACCAGACCCAGTCTCCCACGTGGAGCTCTTCGCCAACCCTTCTGTGTCTGTCCGCTTGTACCTTGTATGCGTGTTTGGCCAGCTCCAGGTGGCGCCTCAGCTGATCGTGGACTTCCTGCAGCTCCGACGCGAACGCATCTGCCGTCTGCGGCTCCCCCTCCCCCATTCTTTCCAGTCCCGGGAAGGTTCTGGGGTGCCTCCCGTTGTTGGCGAAGAACGGCGTGACCCCCGTGGACACGTGCTTCGTGTTGTTGTAGGCGAACTCGGCAAGCGGCAGGTAATCCACCCACGTCGCAGGCTGTTGATTCGCATAGCATCTCAGGTACTGCTGCATGATGGCATTGACCCGCTCCGCTTGCCCGTTGGTCTGCGGGTGCCTCGCCGACGCCAGGTTGATCTTGACGTTTAGGAAGCCCATCAGCTTCTGCCAGAAATTCGAGATGAACTGCCGCCCGTGGTCGGACAGAATAGACCGTGGCAGACCGTGAACCTTGAACACGTGGTCTATGAACAGTTTGGCGGTTTGCTCCGCCGTGGCCACCTTAGCACACGGAATGAAATGGGCCATCTTGGAAAACAGGTCCACCACCACCAGCACTGCCGTCTTGCCCCTCGAGCTGGGCAGATCCGTGACAAAGTCCAGAGCCACCCTTTCCCAAGGTTCGACCGGAGTTTGCAGCGGTTCCAACAGTCCGGCCGGCGGTCTGTGCACTGGTTTGGCCCTCTGGCAGGTGTCACACCTCGCCACGTAGTCTGCGACCTCCCCTCTCATTCCAGGCCACCAGAAATCCCTGGCTACTAATTCCACCGTCTTCTCCTTGCCAAAGTGCCCGGCCGTGGGCGCGTCGTGCAGCTGCTGCAGCACCTTGGCGCGAAGGTCGTCTCCCGGCACGTAGATGGCCCCTTTACGGATGAGCAATCCATCTCGTAGCTGGAAACCGTCGGCCACAGCCTTGCCCCTTTGCACCTCTGCCATCTTTGCTTGCGCGAAGGAGTCATCCTGCAACGCTCGTCGCACCGCCTCCAGGTCCACGGTGGCCGCGGCGCACGCCCATACTGTTGGTGCGAAGATGTGCATGGCTGCCGCTGGCGTTGCGTCCTCCAGATACTGTGGCTTACGGGAGAGGGCGTCCGCCATGATGTTAGTGTCCCCCGGGACATACTCTATGCGGAAGTCGAAGTTCGCAAAAAACTCAGCCCAGCGTATCTGCCTCTGGTTTAGGAATTGTGCCGTGCGCCAGTGCTCCAGATTCTTGTGGTCCGTGCAAACCTGCACCGTGTGCTTGGCGCCGATCAGGAAGTGCCTCCACGCTTTGAACGCTGCATGAATGGCCAGCAACTCCCTGTCCCAGATGGTGTAGTTCTGCTCGGACTTGCTGAGCTTCCTGGAGTAAAACGCTCCCGGTCGCCACACCCCCTGCTGGTCCTTTTGCAGCAGGACCGCCCCCACGGCTCTGTCCGAGGCGTCTGTCTCCACCCTCATCAGCCTGCTGGGGTTGACGTGAAGCAGCTGCTCTTCCGACGCGAAGAGACGCTTGAGTGCCTGAAAGGACTGCTCCGCCTCCTCTGTCCAAACGAACTTCTTTTTCTTGGAGCTAAGCGTGTCTGTGATGGCCGCTGTCTGCATAGCGAAGCCCTTGATAAACTTGCGATAGAAGTTCGCAAAGCCGACAAACCTTTGGACCTCTTTCCGGTTGCGTGGGCTCTTCCAGTCCAATACCGCTCGAACCTTGGCGCTGTCCATGGCGAGCCCCTTGTCAGACAACTTGTAGCCCAGAAAATCCACCTCCGTCACGTCGAATTGGCACTTCTCCAGCTTGGCGTAGAGCCTATGTTGCTTTAGTCTGGTCAGCACTTCCTTGACGTGCCTGTCATGCTCCTGCTGCGATTCCGAAAAGATCAGGATGTCATCTAAGAAACAGACGCACGTCTTGTAGAGAAGTCCCGCCAACACGTGATGCATGAAAGCTTGAAAAACGTGGGAGCCATTTTGCAGTCCAAAAGGCATAACTCTGTATTCGTAGGTACCCAGTGGCGTGAACATGGCCGTCTTCCACTCATCTCCCTCCCGCATGCGAATGAGGTTGTACGCCCCTCGCAGGTCTAATTTGGTGAACACTTTTCCCTTCCGCACCTTCGCCAGGAGGTCGTCGATTCGGGGCATGGGGAAGTCCGACGGCTTGGTCACACTGTTTAAAATGCGATAGTCCACGACCAGTCTTTTTTGGGGCGTGTCTCGCTTTTTAACAAAGAATACAGGACTGCCCCCCGCTGCCTTGGACTCTCGGATGAAACCGCGCTCCAAATTATGATCGATGAACTCTTTGAGTTCCTGCAGCTCGTCCTCCGACATGGAATACAGTTTCCCTTTAGGCAGCGCCGCCCCCGGCAGCAGGTCAATTTTGCAGTCATATGGTCTGTGAGGGGGTAGCCTGTCCGCCTCCTTCTCGCAGAAAACTTCCAAAAATTCTGCGTACTTGTGGGGAATCGCTTGCAGCGTGCCTAGCAGCAGCTGTGACTCCTCTTCCTCTCCTTCCTGCCGGTGCACGATGCAGTGTTCAGCACAAAAGGAAGAGCCGAAGACCAGCTGCCTCTGGTACCAAGCCAGCGTTGGGCTGTGCTTGTCCAGCCAACTCATTCCCAATACAATGGGCGTATCCGATAGTTGAGTGACATTGAAGCTGATGATTTCTTTGTGATTCCCAAGTCGCATCGCCATTGGCGGCGTCTGCTTCACCACTTGCCCCCCTAGCAACTCCCTGCCATCCACCGTGACAACCTGCAGGGGCAGTGTGGCCGGCAGCAACTGTATAGCGTGCTTGTCGACAAAGTCCTGCCCTATAAAGTCCGCGTTGCTGCCCGAGTCCACTGTGATGGGCACGTCCATGGTGATTCCATTGGGCAGCTGGAGAGATGCGGTGAGCCTCACCACTGGTTTGGGCGGGAGGGGGTTCACGGGCTGTAAAATCTCTGGGGACTGCGGCACTAACACGTCTGGCTGGGCCCCAGGGCCTCTTCCTCCAGCCAGACTGCTTCGTTTCCCTGCTGTGTTCCTCCTTGCTGCGTTGCTGCAGTCACCATTGCCGAGGCTGCAGTGAGCTTGTGGAGCCTCTGGGGACACTCTTTCGCCATATGCCCTGGCTCCCCACAGACGTAACACTTCCTGTTCCCTCTAGGAGGCTTCGCTTTCACTGCTGCCGGTGCTAGGGCTCTGGTTGCTGACTGAGCCCTTGCACCTCCAACCTCCATAGGTTCGGCTCCTCCTCCTGGCGGAGGCGTGGATTGCGCCCGCGCTGCTTCTCTGGGAAGGAAGGAGGGGCCCCTGGCTGGTTCGCGCCCTCCACGCCCTTCGTCCCTGCTCCACGGGCGTTCTTCCAGCCTCACCCCCACTGCCAGTGCCCTCTGAACGACCTCCTGGGTGGTTCGGGGTCTCTCCCCCCTCGCGATCTCATCTTTAATCGAGCTGTGCAACCCCTCCCAAAAGAGGTCTCTTACAGGGGCCGAATCTCTGTCCCACTCCAGGGCACTGACCAAGGCGAAAAAGCGGGCATGGTACTGCCTGACGCTGGCCCTCCCTTGTCTTAGCCCATGCACCTCCTTCCGGGCAAGATCCACGTCAATGCTTGATAAAAAACACCCATCCATCGCTTTAATAAAGGCATCTGCATTCTGGAGCGCCGGATCCTTATCTCTCCATAAATTGCGTAGCCATGCTTTAGCATCCCCATGCAAATGAGACATGATGAATCCCACTCTCTCTTGCTCATCTCTAAAGTCTTTATGCAGCAGTTGCAGTGCGCACAGTACGTCTGCTCTAAAGTTGGGATACTGTTGCAGGTTCCCATCGAAGTGAGAGACCAGCCCGCCTGTTCGTCTCGCCAACCCAATTCCCTCCTGCCGGGGTGTCTGCTTTGTCAGCACGTCTAACCTGACCTGGAGATCCCTGCAGGCGGCAGCTGCCTCCTCCTCTCTCTTCCTGGATGCGAGAGCCTCGGCAGTCAGTTGTGACACTGCTTTTCTGAGTTCCTCTATCTGCTGCTCAGCCGTCATGTTGTCTGCCGTTTGTGAGCTAGCTAGTAGGCACCTGCTTCTCTCCTCTCCTCGAGGCTGTAGATGCCCACAATTTTTGGCAGACGGAGCTTACTGTCAGAGCTGCTTCAAGATCCTAGCTCACAGAGGATCACGCTAGCCAGCGGTCATTAAGTAAAAGTCTTTATTGAGTTACAGTTTCCATTCTCAAGCTGCTACTTGCAACTCTACGTCTAATGGCTAGATCGGCGAAGCTCCGTCTGAGTCTCCGCCCCTTGTGCACCAACTTAATATCCTAGCCCTGCTCCACCTTTTCCGCCTGACTGTCCTCCTCTGGGTCCCTCTACCCCCCGGGGTTTCTTCCTTCCTGGATTCTTCTGACGCTGACCCGGACCCTCCTGCCTCCTTGCGCCGGGCTTTAGGACCTGGTTCCCTTTCCGGGCTGCTTACTGCGCCGCCTTCCTCTGCATTTGAACTTGGCGCGCGCGCCCAGCCTTCCACTTTCCTCTTAACCGTTTCTTCGCTCCCCGATGGAGGTGTGGCCACTCCTGACTCATGCCCTCCCTCCTGTGGTGAGCTGCCAGCGCTTGCCCCCTGGCTCCCTCCTTCTTCCCTGCTCCCTGGCGGTGACGCTGGTCCCGATTTCCAACTGCTCTCCCCTGAGTCCCCTCTGGCTCTATCTTCCTGGGGTGCCCCCCTAGACTCCCCCCTTGCCCTGGCCACTGGTGCTCCTTTCTGTGAATCCTCTGATTCACTGGAAAGACTAGGAGATCTCGGGTCGTCGTCATCACTCATCTTTTCTTCTGCCTCCTCCCCTTCGCTCTCTGTTTCCTCCCTTGGCCTTGCCTCTGCTCCTAAACCCCTGACAATTAGTAATTTCAAAATGTAACATGAACCACAAAACTTAGAAGGAGATTAAAGAGATAAGCATCTCAGACTGCAATCCTACACCCACTTCTTACCTGGGAGTAAGCCCCGTTGAACTCAATATGATTTAGTTAAGAGTACATATTTATAGGACTCTTAAAATATTTCCATATGCTAAAAATCTGAAAATTCTACTTAGAATTATGCTTTCTCCAAAATTTATTGCAGTTTGTGCAGTTTGTTTTCTATTCTATATTAGTTTGCAGCTCCACTGCTACTTGTATTAAAGCTGATGCTTCCAAAAATTATTTGTATTTTATAGTTTGCTTTCAAAAAAATATTTTATTGTATTTGATTATTCATTTGTTAAGCATTTTGCATGTTATTGAAACAGAAATGCAAGATATAATTGTTTTAAAACAATATTTAAAATTATGATTTATGATTTTACTTGCAGTTCCAAGAAAGGGTTACATCCAGTTATTTCACCTCTCACTAAATAGTATATTACTTTGAACCCAGTCTCTGAGAGAGACTGACAGTGCTCACAATGTCTGCTGACACACAAACACACTATTAGTAGGTGTTGATTCTGCTAGGAAAGGGTAAATTGGATTCTGCCAATTCACCCATTGACTTTACTGCAATGCTCAGAATTAAAGTAGCTAGAAGTGATTCTTCGCAGGGGACAGGAGCTGGGGTGTGAAATGAACTGTCCTAAAGTAAGAACCTCAAGAATAGCCAAGTCAGTAGGAAGGAGAAAAAACACTTTGTGCTGCTCTTTTTGGTCATTAATTTCTCCACTAATCGAAATAAGGCAATGAGGCACTGTGATTCCACATCATGTTTATACTATGCTCAAAAGGAAGTTATCAAAGAAAGTTATATTTAGTGTCTGGCCAGATGAGCCTAAATAATTCTTTGCAGAAAGCCTACTCACAAGATGCCTCAATGTTAATAACAGCAATTCCCCCCCCCCTTTGACGTTATAGCATATACTGCAACATGCGTGAAAATTCAAAAATAAATGTGGCATGATTTTTTCTGTTAAAAAGCACACACACACACACACACACACACACACACACACAGTGCCTCTGTTACCAACATCGTGTGTGTGTGTGTGTGTGTGTGTGTGTGTGTGTGTGTGTGTGTACACCTACCATGTTAGTAACATAGGCAATGATTATTTGCATTTGAAAATAAGTACAGAAGATTAATTTTTCTTCTGGTGTAGTTTTATGTCTTGTACCATAGATTGTATTACATTATTTGGCCTCAAGTTAATTATGCTTATATCCATTTAAATCAATGGAACATGTTAGTCCTGATTAAATTAAGACCTGTTAATTTTAACAGGAATATAAGCATAATGTAATATAAGACTTCATAAAACTTAGGGAAGTGCTGGGTGGGATCCCATGGATAGTAATACTAAAAGGAAAGGGAGTTCATGATGGCTGGGAGTTTGTTAAGAGGGAGATAGTAAAAGCACAACTTCAGGCAATACCAATGAGACGGAAACATGGAAGGTGCCTAAAGAAGCCAGGGTGGCTATCTAAAGAACTTTTAACTGAGTTAAGATAAAAAAAGGATGCGTACAAAAAATGCAAAAGGGGGGAAACCACCAAAGAGGAATTCAAACAAATAGCCAGCACATGTAGACACAAAGTCAGAAAAGCTAAAGCACAGAATGAACTCAGGCTTGCTAGAGAGGTTAAAAGCAACAAAAAAAGGCTTTTATGGGTATGTCCGTAGCAAAAGGAAGAACAAAGAAACAGTGGGGTCACTCAGAGGAGAAGATGGTGAAATGCAAACAGGGGACACAGAAAGGGCTGAACTCCTCAATGCCTTCTTTGCCTCAGTCTTCTCCAATAAAGAAAACAATGCCCAACCTGAAGAATTTGGAGCAAATGATTCAGCAGAGGAAACACAGCCCAGAGTAACTAAGGAGATAGTACAAGAATACTTGGCTAGTTTAGATGTATTCAAGTCTCCAGGGCCAGATGAACTGCATCCAAGAGTATTAAAAGAACTGGCAGATGTGATCTCAGAACCACTGGCAGTCATCTTTGAGAATTCCTGGAGAACAGGCGAAGTCCCGGCAGACTGGAGGAGGGCAAATGTTGTCCCTATTTTCAAAAAGGGGAAAAGAGAGGACCCAAATAATTATCGCCCAGTCAGTCTGACATCAAGACCAGGGAAGATTCTGGAGCAGATCATTAAGAAAACAGTCTGTGAACACCTAGAAAGGAATGCTGTGATCACTAATAGTCAGCATGGATTTCTGAAAAATAAGTCATGTCAGACTAACCTGATCTCGTTTTTTGACAGAATTACAAGCCTGGTAGATGAAGAGAACGCAGTGGATGTAGCCTACCTTGATTTCAGCAAGGAATTTGACAAGGTGCCCCATGATATTCTTGTAAAGAAGCTGGTAAAATGTGGTCTTGACTATGCTACCACTCAGTGGATTTGTAACTGGCTGACTGACCGAACCCAAAGGGTGCTCATCAATGCTTCCTCTTCATCCTGGAGAAGAGTGATTAGTGGGGTGCCACAGGGTTCTGTCTTGGGCCCGGTCTTATTCAACATCTTTATCAACGACTTGGATGATGGACTCAAGGGCATCCTGAGCAAATTTGCAGATGACACCAAACTGGGAGGGGTGGCTAACACCCCAGAGGACAGGATCACACTTCAAAATGACCTTGACAGATTAGAGAACTGGGCAAAAACAAACAAGATGAACTTTAACGGGGATAAATGTAAAGTATTGCACTTGGGCAAAAAAAATGAGAGGCACAAATACAAGATGGGTGACACCTGGCTTGAGAGCAGTACATGTGAAAAGGATCTAGGAGTCTTGGTTGACCACAAACTTGACATGAGCCAACAGTGTGACGCAGCAGCTAAAAAAGCCAATGCAATTCTGGGCTGCATCAATAGGAGTATAGCATCTAGATCAAGGGAAGTAATAGTGCCACTGTATTCTGCTCTGGTCAGACCTCACCTGGAGTACTGTGTCCAGTTCTGGGCACCACAGTTCAAGAAGGACACTGACAAACTGGAACGTGTCCAGAGGAGGACAACCAAAATGGTCAAAGGCCTGGAAACGATGCCTTATGAGGAACAGCTAAGGGAGCTGGGCATGTTTAGCCTGGAGAAGAGGAGGTTAAGGGGTGATATGATAGCCATGTTCAAATATATAAAAGGATGTCATATAGAGGAGGGAGAAAGGTTGTTTTCTGCTGCTCCAGAGAAGCAGACACGGAGCAATGGATCCAAACTACAAGAAAGAAGATTCCACCTAAACATTAGGAAGAACTTCCTGACAGTAAGAGCTGTTCGACAGTGGAATTTGCTGCCAAGGAGTGTGGTGGAGTCTCCTTCTTTGGAGGTCTTTAAGCAGAGGCTTGACAACCATATGTCAGGAGTGCTCTGATGGTGTTTGCTGCCTGGCAGGGGGTTGGACTCGATGGGCCTTGTGGTCTATTCCAACTCTATGATTCTATTATTCTATGATTCTATGAAAGTAAACATATAACTGAAACTATATGTTTACTTTCATAAGCATTGCATATGTCAAAAATTTAAAGTCTGATGGATTCAGTTGCCTCTTTGACTGGTGGGCATGGTGATGGGCCAATGGTACAATATTAGAAGCACATGTTAACAATCTATCGATCAATAGATATAGTATGGCAGGAATTGTTAGCATGTGCTTCTAATATTGTAGTTTATTGTTTTGCTTTCTACATTTCTTGAAAGCTCCCCTTACTTAAAATGTATACTTATTTTGAGTCTTTCTGCAGAAATATACTTTCTTTTTTTAAAAATCCTCCCTGCTTTGCGCTGTCCCTTTCAGGACCTCATGATATTGCAACATAATCACTGAATTCATATTCTTGCGCTTTCAGCCACAGACATACCATTCTACTGTAAGATTTATTTTTACATTTGAAAAATGTAAATGCGATCATTAGCTTAGCACATAAAATAAACTTGGGGGGGGGGACCACAACTGTCCTGCTGTTTGCCAGGCTGTTTAAAAGCTGCCATGGCTCCCTTTCTTCTTCTTCTTCCATGTAATGAGATAAGACAAGAGATCAGAAAGTCTCGAAGGATTGCATATTTTTTCTTATTTGGAAAAAGAAATTGCATTTTTAGCATCCAGACCTGACAAGTTTGGAATGCCTGTAAAAATGGACCTCTGTACGTTTAAAACAAAGTGACCAATCTAAAACCCACAGGGAAGCTACTCTGTAAACTTGTGATTTATCTCACTCATGCTAGGGGAGAGGTCCCTTGCTGCTCTCAGCATACTGCTGAAAATGCATAAACATTACTTCTCTAACTACTCATGCAGTTACATTGCAGCCAGAAATGTGTGTAGTCTTTGAAATTTTAGTGAGAGTCCATATGAGTTATCATGCTTGCTGTTATAAACAAAATTATTGTGAAATTTGCCCTTGAAACTTGAAATCCAGCAACTAAAAGGAAAAGGAAAAAACTCACCCAAATAACAGAAATAGTAAGCAAATGGCTTTTTTAAAAAAGAACTTCTGAAGGCAGGGCGATTTGTGTTCTTCAGAACTGGGCAACACTGGATGGCTTTTCTAAAATCCTAAAACAAGGTCAGTGCAAGGAGAACTATACAGTTGGCCAGAGATTTCATACAGGTTTCCACTTCCAGTACTAAAGAGAACATCTGTATGTGACACTCCAAAGTGCCTTGCTCCCTCAAAAGTGCAAATACAAATACCTGCAGGGGAAGTATAAAGCAATTTCTACCCCACTTTTAAATGCTTTTTGAATACCCTTGAATTTTGACCCACATTATGTCACATTCTTGAAAGAAAAAAAAGGAAGGGGAGGACACGAGGGATTAGAAATATGCGATATAATAATATATGCACATTGTGTTAGTAAATCAATGAGACCTGCTCCTGAGGCATCAGTCACATTCATTTTCAGTGCTTTGGATCTAGAGTTCTGCTCAAGAACAGAGTATTATTGATTCCACCTTTCCTTTGCACCCCCTAGAAACCTGCTCCAGAGGTTTGGGGAACCCTCTGGAGGAGTGTGGGAGGTAGCATGGGGGGGGAGGGGACCTTTTGAGAGGTTAAAATTGCCTCCCTGCTCCACTCCCACTAGTAGAAATGTCTGCTGGGTCCAAGCCCCATTCACATGGAAGGGGACATTCTGCTAAGAGGACACATTTGGATTAAACCTGTTGATCAAACCTACTATGTTCCCTGTTTTTGTTAACCTAGTATTTGGCGGGGGGTTGGGATGTCTAATAACCGAGGTCTCAGGAACTGCTACTGTCAAAGGCAGTATGCTTCTGAATACCAGTTACTGGGAAAGAAGGCTGGAGCACTGCTGCATTAAGGCTTCCCTTAGGCATCTACCGTATTTTTCGCCTTATAGGACGCACTTTTCCCCCTCCAAAAATGAAGGGGAAATGTGTGTGCGTCCTATGGGGCGAATGCAGGCTTTCGCTGAAGCCTGGAGAGCGAGAGGGGTCGGTGCACACCAACCCCTCTGCTCTCCAGGCTTCGCGGACCTCTCCGCAAGCAGCGGGAGCGCTCCCGCTGCTTGCGGAGAGTTGCCTGCATGCTAAAGCCTGCGGGCGCCGAGCTCAGCGCGTCCAGGCTTCGCGGACCTCTCCGCAAACAGCGGGAGCGCTCCCGCTGCTTGCGGAGAGTTGCCTGCATGCTGAAGCCTGCACGTGCTGAGCTCAGCGTGTCCAGGCTTCGTGGACCTCTCAGCAAGCAGCGGGAGCCAGCGCTGGGCTCCCCCTGCTTGCAGAGAGCTGCCTGTTTGGGGGCTGGGGTCAGGGGAAGCTCGGGCTTCCCCCACCCCAGCCCCGCGCCTGAGGGGGAAATAAATTTTCCCCCTTTATTTCCTCCCCAAAAAACCAGGTGCACCTTATGGGATGGTGCGTCCTATAGGGCGAAAAATACGGTAATTGGCCACAGGCAGAACAGGATGGTGGACTAGATGAGCCATTGGGCTTGTCCAGCAGCCTCTTATGCAATATTGCATGAGCTGCATAGGATCTGAGCAAAAGACACAGGCTTTTGTACAGGTCCCAATCTTTTCAAGGCAGCATGAGCAGGAGAAATTCCTGGACTGTGCATATCTATATATCTATGAGACATTTAAAAATTAACAGTTCTAATAGAGACGGATCGGCATTACCAATTTATTTTGAGACTGGCCTAAGCAGTCAGCCAAAGCAGCTGGGATATAATCTGCCATATAAGAAGTATTTTTTGATTATTTTTAAAATGTCATTGAAACTTTTCACACAAATATAGTTATAATATAGACTTCAGTGATTTCAAAAGGATCTAGCCATTCCAAGATCATATTTTCAATATGACATGATGCATGGTATTTCTGAAGCTACTTTTTTAAAAAAGACATTGCCTCAGGAAGTAAAACTGAGTCACTTTTCACACAGGTATGCTATTTCATGACTGTCAGGTGAAAACTTTTCAGGATTAATGCTTTATAATTCTCATATGGCTGATGCTTAGAACTTCAAAGTGCAGTAGAACATTTCAAATTTTCTGTGGCCCATGAGGAAAAACCTCTCTTTTATTGAAAGTGGCTGTCATTTTGGAACCTTGCATTTTATGCTATACAATGATTACAGATTTTTATGAGAATTAAATTTATGCACAAGCCAAACAGAGCCACCCCAGCAAAGTAAGGCTTTTCGATATCTGTGGAATTTATAGCTACATGACCTTCCCTCTCTAATATGTTTCATTTAAAACCTCCTCAGTCCTCCTTAAACTTGATGGTTTTGCTGAAGAAGTTTGTCAGAAGAATGAACATACTCCAGATTGCTTGTCTTTTCATATCACTAGTTATTATGAACTAAAATGACATAAAATCAATATATATTTCCAGGGCATGGATCTTACTACACTTTTAATTTGAAATCTAACAGTGGTAAGCCATGAATATAGAATTTACTTCTGCAAAAATAATGTTGTTTTTTTTTTTTAAAAAAAGAGCCTTCCCTATTTATCTAATACTTCAAGAAAGAGTAGTAGCACCCTCTCTGAATTTGTGTGAAGCTGGCACCCTTTGGCAACTAAAACAGCTCTTTGAACCATAGAACAGATGTAATGAAAATTGGTTCCATTAAATGCAGCTGGCAAATTACAAACTGAGAAATTAATGCACCATACCGTGACTCTTGAGGCTAGAATGAATCAAGGTGTGGTTGCCAGATGCTAACGCTTCTTCCCCTTCGATGTAAAACAGTTGAGTATTGTAAATATAAGCCAAACTAGAAACTATATTAAATCATGTATGACTATACCAGATCAATCCAAAGAAATCTCTACCAATTTATGGACAATGAGGCTAGTGAAAGACACCTATCCAGGAAAAAAATACATAGTATAATCAGTTGCGCTGATCCAGAGATCCACTTAATGCTCAGAAGCAGCCTGCAATATGCACCCCTAGTTAGATGAGGAGCTGGCATATGTGGTTTCCCATCTCAATCTGGAAACTGGAGCTGTGTGCACAGGTTCTGCAGTGTGTATTCTTAGATAGATGGGGACCAGGTATGCTAGTAAGTGCTGCATGTATGGTTCCCTAATTTGATCCCACAACTGAAGCTTTGTGCACAAAGTCTGTTTTAGATGCAATAACTGGATGCTCAGGAAGGGAGCAGAGGACCAGAATAAGTTCTCCTCCTCCCATTTTCCTGCCAAATAGCTGTGCCTGGACCATCCCTTGTCATTAGGGATGATGGGAGTTCTCCACTGCTAATGTACACCGTCCTAGATGCTCCACTGTATAGGTACTACAAATGCTAAGAACTAAGACTTGAGGGGTGGGGGAGCGCTCTAATTAAATCTATTTACTTTTCATTCCCAGTACACTAGTCTATTAACATATAGCATATTAAGCATAACAATTCAAACACTGAAAAGAATGAATAGAAAGGCCTAGTACTTCTTTTTCGAGAAAAATAGGTGCCAGTACTCACCATGAAGTTGTTACTGTTAAGTGCCACACTTTTTAACAACAACAAAAAGAGGTGCCAGTACTACATACCCTTGATTACCCCTGAAAAAAACACTGCCACAGTAAATCACAGAAACATACTACACTATTTCCACATTCTGCTGACATTTTTTTAACAACAAACAGCCTCAGTACAATTCCAGAGGGTTGGAGACAGCTAATATATGAAATGCGTTAAATGGGTGTATGAATTTACTGTGTCTTGTTTTTACTTTCAAAATAACAGCTACGATAGCCCAATAAGGATCATGGCATGCAGCGAGGATACTTAACTATGCCCATTTCCCCAGTTCAGGAAGACAGGAACCTGGATGGGAGCTGTTGCTTCAGCAATGAAAAAGCTTAGACTGAGAGCTTACTGTATATACACCCCAACTGCCATGGCCAATGGACCAATAACATTTGGAGAGCACCACTTTGACGATCCCTGCTCTGTCCGTGAAGACTGACTGGCCTTCAGTCAGTTAACTGAGCACTTCAATGTTGGCTCTAAAATTCCACACCGGCTCACCACCTCCTCTGCTTCTGTGGCCCAGCAGAGATAAGAGCTGACTAGGAATCTCCAGTCCACCTTAGGTAGCAATGCCCAGATCCAAAAACTCCTCAGAGACTTTGGCAGTGTGGAAAATTGAGGGAAGGGTCTGCTTCCCTTGCTCCTCAGGGGAAGAGGCCTCATCCTTGAGGTCTGGGAAGGACTGAACTCTGACTTCTCCATATCCTAGTTCCAGTGAAAACCACACTCCATCTAGCAAGCTGCTATTTGCCCTGGAAGGAAATGAATTTATTTAAAATAAATAAGCCACCTAGAATGCCTAGGGAAACCCAGCCAGATGGGTGGGGTATAAATAAATAAATGATGATGATGATGATGATGATTTGTAGTAGTAGTTGTAAGATTAAAAGTAAAGGTAAATGGACCCCTGACCATTAGGTCCAGTCATGGCCGACTCTGGGGTTGCAGCGCTCATCTCGCTTTATTGGCCGAGGGAGCCAGCATACAGCTTCCGGGTCATGTGGCCAGCATGACTAAGCCGCTTCTGGCGAACCAGAGCAGCACACGGAAATGCCATTTACCTTTCCACTGGAGCGGTACCTATTTATCTACTTGCACACTGATGTGCTTTCGAACTGCTAGGTTGGCAGGAGCAGGGACCGAGCAACGGGAGCTCACCCCGTTGCGGGGATTCGAACCGCCAACCTTCTGATCGGCAAGTCCTAGGCTCTGTGGTTTAACCCACAGTGCCACCTGCATCCCAGTAGTAAGATAAATAATATTAAAAACATATATGTATCCACTGTATTAACTATTTTGACCCTGAGTGTCAAGAGTTCTGAATCATTATGCCACACGCCCTTAACCACAATCAACCTTTATAGGAATTACACACCTGTGTGAGATTTCTGAACATGGTTCTAAAAGGATATAGTTATATGTATGTTTGGTTCTCTGCTCTACTTTACCACCTTCAAGTATATATGCTTAGACTCTGAATATTGCTAGCCAGCTGATAGGGACGGAGAGTGGGCCCTGGCTTTAGTGCTTCTCCTGATCTCATCCTCTTGAATGAACAGCTAATTGACACTATTTATCATACCTTACTAGGGATATTAAATTTGGATCAAATCCATTTGCTTTATCAGTCCTTGGGCTGATTACTCATAGTCCAAATGGATCAGCCTTGGTTCCTCAGCAACTATGTCTGCTGCCCCGTGCTAATAGAAGGTTGTTTCTCTTCTCTGTATTACTTACAGGAATTGGTGTCCTTTTTCTCTGGCAAGATGCTATTTGTTCCACAGAAAAAACATACCAGTGCCAGGTCCCAGTATGCTTTCTCCCTATTGTGAAAATAGCTTGTGGGGCAATTTAGATCAGGAAATCAGGGGAAAGGGTAAGACCTTGACCCAGTTCAGGTTCCCTAATATTCTGAGCTTGAATTTCATTTGGTTGTGCCCTTGTTGATAGAGAGAGCTGAGGAATTACTTTTCACTTCTGACAATGCTTCCACATTTGGTCTACTAAATCCATTTCTATAGACCTTGTGAGTAAAAATAGTAATTAGATTTTTAGGTAGCTAGATTCTGGAAAGCTTGTCTTCTGGAAGGCTGAGCTTGGTAAATTAGCTGGGTAGTGACCCTAACTACTTCAAAATGAAGTTTTTATTAAAGCAATGAATGGAAACTAATAAAGGCCAAGTTATATTCCCTTGAATGTAATGGCCCACAATTCAGCCTCAAAAGAGTTCATAAGAGAGGATGTGATTTAGATGACATTTAAATGCAAAAGCTCCCAAGAGCTCATTAAATTGTACAGCAAACAATAGAAATTTCCTTAATAAAATCAGGCTGAATCTGTAAACACACCCGGGTACAGAAATGAATGTGGATGCTACAGGAAAAATAAGTGGTGTGGATCCGGACTAAGCTAGTTGAATTTAGCTTCCACTGAAATCAATAGGATAAGTTAATCATAATATAACCTCGGTCCCAGTGATTCAAATGTAACTAGGTCTTATTAACTTAGCCTGGATCCAACCCATTATAATTAAATATCTTCCTTCACATAGTTTTCATGCATACACTGAGTGCCAGATAGTAAATTCTTGCACAGGATTCAGATGATGTTTTCCCCAGCAAGAGATTTTAGAGTGCATTCACACTCATTTGGTTTCAAGCAGCAGTAATTTCAACAGCAGAGTACTTCTGCCAATACACTGGAAAGTAAACAACTTTTGTTTATTTCTGTGCATTTGTACATAGCACAATGGAAGCTACCAGGTGAGACCTGGGAGGATCCACCACTTTCCAGTTGAGAGAATCCTCTGCGTTTTCTTTTCTCTTTCTTTTTCTATTTAGATTAGTTTCTCTTATCTTGTGGTATTATGATTTTTTAAAAATAAAATCTTATGACAAAAAGTAAGATGGTTATGCAGCTGTCACAGACTATAGCCACATGCAGACTAATTTAGGAATAAAGGTAAAGGGACCCCTGACCATTAGGTCCAGTCGTGGCCGACTCTGGAGTTGAGGCGCTCATCTTGCTTTATTGGCCGAGGGAGCTGGCGTACAGCTTCTGGGTCATGTGGCCAGCATGACTAAGCCACTTCTGGCGAAGCAGAGCAGCGCACGGAAACGCCGTTTACCTTCTCACCAGAGCGGTACCTATTTATCTACTTGTACTTTGACATGCTTTCGAACTGCTAGGTTGGCAGGAGCAGGGATGGAGCAACGGGAGCTCACCCCATCGTGGGGATTCGAACCAGCGACCTTTGATCGGCAAGTCCTAGGCTCTGTGGTTTAACCCACAGTGCCACCTGCGTCCCTTATTTAGGAATAAGTCCCAATAAACTTGGTAGAATTCTCTTTCAAGTCAATTCATATTGAACTGGGCTGGCAGATGCCTACCAGCTTTGTGCATGTGACATTATCAGTGACCAGTCCTCCTGGTTCCTCTGCTTTCATTCAAGGGGACCCAGTCATGGTATTGGGGGAACATAACTTATACTGAGTCAGACCATTGGTGCATCTAGCTCACTGTTGTCTACACTGTCTGGCAGTGGCTCTCCATGGTTTCAGGCAGGGGACATTCCCAACCCTTACCTGGAGATGCAAGGGGTTGAACTGGAGCCCTTCTGCATGCAAAAGCAGATTCTCAACAACAGAGCCACGCCCTCCTCAGAGGTGGAATTCTTTGGCACTAATGGCTGTGCCTGCTTACCCCCAGTCATATTTATTGGATGTCTGTAAATTGCATTGAGTGTCAAGACTATTAGCTAAAAAATGGCCTGCTACTGCACCATTTTGTCACCTATGTTAACTAATGTTGCCTTTTGTTTTGTATGTTCATCGTATAGAAGGCTGCGCTGCACGTCTCCCTCACTCCATGTGTAAATAAAAGCAAGCAAGCAGCATTGCTACATTTCCCCACAGCATGGCGGTCCCTCGTGTAGCAAGTTTATCCTCCATTCCTTACGTGCATGCAGGCAATCTAGGCATTGATGTAGAACTGCTCATATGCTTCAGGTTACATACGCTTCAGGTTACAGACTCCGCTAACCCAGAAATAGTGCTTCAGGTTAAGAACTTTGCTTCAAGATAAGAACAGAAAGCGTGCTCCGACAGCGCGGCGGCATCAGGAGGCCCCATTAGCTAAAGTGGCGCTTCAGGTTAAGAACAGTTTCAGGCTAAGTACGGACTTCCGGAACGAATTAAGTACTTAACCCGAGGTACCACTGTATTGACTTGGAAATTAGCCAATCTCTAGAGTGAACTCTTATGCTTATATACCGCGAAGGCAAGGGAATTTCTGTACTGCTGCTTATGCTATATCGTTCAGGAATTTTGATTGGAGTTGCAGTCGTCCAAATTAGTTTATATCCCTGTGAATGACCATGACAAGAGGTCTGGGGATTTCCTCCCACTCTTACTAAAGTTATATAAGTGTTTTGGTTTGCATATTGTTTAGGAACATTTAGGAAATTTGACTGTTAGGCCTTTAAAAATGAACTGAATCAAAATTTTCACTCATCCCTACCTACAGCATATATCAGACTTGTGGTCTGGCAGTTCCTTGCCCATTCTTTAGAAGGACAGATCCAGAGTAAACAAATCAACTCAACTCACTGGAGGCCAAGATTACACTAACCATAACATTTATTTTACGATCTGAAGCTCCTCTTTACTAGAATGATAGTCCGTGAGAGACAAGGTGGATATGTTTGCTTATACCACATTTTCCTTCCTTAGGGCATAGGTGCTTCTCTCATAAATTATTCTGGAATTGAATATTCAAATACTAACAGAACAAGTGATCAGACTTTTATAACTCTTTTTTTCATAATTGCTGTTCCTTTCCTACCATAGCTATTGTCAGCACTTACCAATATATGTTCTAAAGAGGTCATAGAGGAAAAGAAAAGAAAAACTTGGCTGAACATTTCCTTGTCTGTGAAATCATTTCACTGTTTTTATATTCATTTAAACCCTTGACCTGCCAAAGCTTAAAAATAAGCTACTGAAGAAAAAAAGTGAAATGAGCAACACTTTGACAAAATTCTTTCATAATAAGGTAGCTTCTAGGTGTTATACTAGACAATTAATACTGCCTTCAAGGTCATTGAAACATACACATGCCTGGCCCCTAGAGAGGTAATTAAAAGTTGAATTGGGTGGTGATTTTTTTCAATGGGATGTAAGGCCAAATGGGAAATTTTAAAAGTAATTTTTATTGCTGAAAACAACTGATACCACCAATTGGGTATCATTTATTATGGAAAACAGCCCGTTCATTCTTTTGCAATGAGATGATAACCCCCCCCAAATAACAATGGGAGATCAGTTGAAACTGAATATGAAACAGAAGGTATTTCAGATTGAATCTGAAACAAATTGGGCAAGACTACCTGTGAGAAGTGAGAGCTGGACCATAAACAAGGCTGATCGCCGAAGAATTGATGCTTTTGAATTATGGTGCTGGAGGAGACTTTTGAGAGTCCCATGGACTGCAAGAAGATCAAACCTATCCATTCTTAAGGAAATCAGCCTTGAGTGCTCACTGGAAGGACAGATCGTGAAGCTGAGGCTCCAGTACTTTGGCTACCTCATGAGAAGAGAAGACTCCCTGGAAAAGACCCTGATGTTGGGAAAGATGGAGGGCACAAGAAGAAGGGGACGACAGAGGGCAAGATGGTTGGATAGTGTCTTCGAAGCTACCAGCATGAGTTTGACCAAACTGCAGGAGGCAGTGGAAGACAGAAGTGCCTGGCGTGCTCTGGTCCATGGGGTCACGAAGAGTTGGACACGACTAAACGACTAAACAACAACAACACGTGTGCATTTTAGACCAAAGAAGTAATGCAATGCAGGTCAATTAAATGATACCTAGTAACTGCTGTAGCATGGGTCCAAAGCTGTCTAGCCTTGGATATGTCAGTGGAAATTGTAACTTTTCCCCCTGAATGGAAAACTCCCATGGCATATCAGATATTACTTATAAAATGACCTTTGGTTTCAAAGAGATTTGCCAGGTAGCACTGGGGGGAGGGGGTTGCTGCTGTTTGAAAACAAGTCCAAAGCTCCCAGGGTGCATGGAATCCAATGTATGGTGCTTTGAATCTAGGCCTGTGTGTTTTCAATGGGTGTCCCCTACATAGGAAATGACCTCCACTATCACTATTGCTGCCCTCTTCTTTGCAGGTATTTCGTTTCCCCACACTCTTGAGAATAAAGCCATTTTTTATTTTGTACACTCCAGTGTGTGATATTGAGGCAATAATACCTTAATAGTTCCTAGAACTCCAAGAAAGAAAGCAATTGCGGTAGCAAACTGCAGAATTGTACCTATGGATTGTTAGTCTGACTTGTATCCAGTGTCTGCCTCCACTATGTTTTCGGTTTCCCCCCAATTCCCTAAAGCATGTTTGGGGAAGATGATGGATGCATATGGGAGAGGAAAGGGTGGAAAGTTTCATTATGCAAGTGTAAATCCTTGTGGTGATGGAATGGTTACAGTGGTGCATTGGATAGAATCTTCTGTGCTGTCCCTGAAGCCTTGGGGCAGACAACATTTAAGAGTAATCTAACTGAGATCTGTCAAAAACTATTTGCCACTGGACAGTGTGGTACAATAGTTCAGACAGTCAGAATCAAGGCTTTGTTACCCTGGGGATACCAATATATATATTCTGTGTCAGGAATAGGCTTACCGTGTTCTCTGAACTCAAAGTGTATGTTCAAACCTCAGTGTTAGAAACTGGCTTGTTTGAACTCCCCATTATTTACCATTTATAATTCAGATGGCTGTGGTGCTAAACTGTGGTTAACCTAAAATATACGTAAGTGGAAGCTTCTGATTTCCTCCTTGCAGCTGCAACAGAAGAGGAAAGGAGGTGGGGGAGCAACTGATGCTTCCCATGACTCAATTTTGTATTGCTGAATCTAACCAGGCCAGTGCACTCAGGACAAGGAGCTGTGCAATATAGATTTAAAAGAAGACACTCCTAACAAAAGTACATTAGAATGATGGATAATCTTCCACAATTTTTCTTCTGCACTCCTGGAGAGGTGTATGTGCTAAATCTGCTTAGGAATTTAAGAGGTGACTTTCTGAACATAATGCTGGCCCAGCACTTCCAGTTGCTATCCTGCTTCTAGCAATGACCTATAACCAGTACTTTGTTGCAAGATGAAAAACCCATAATATATCTGGACTATTTTGTAGAGCTGTACCACATGTGAGAGGGAAGGAATTCCTTCTTAACTACAGATAGCAATTACTTTATGCCCTGGAGCAAGAAGACTGATATCCCTTATACCTAGCCAGTGGAAGCGTAAAACTATTCTCAAATACTATGAATGTTTGAACTTCCTGAAGCACTCCAGAAAGTGTTTCATCTCAATACAGATTCAGTGGATCCATTACAGCTTATGTTGCACTACACAAAAAAACATATTGTATTTGCCTTTCTTTTATCACTTCTTTGATCATGCAGTAAAGGACAAAAGAGTTAAAAATGTTCAGTTCAATTTCCCTAATCAATTTATTATTAATATTTCCTTGTGAAGGTCTTTATATCAACAGAAAGGAGAAATAAGTAATTAAACTGGTTATAAGAAAGTTTGGTTAATGTTGTTGGTGTTCAAAATCAATGAATAAGAACAAAAAAATATATTTTTTTTATTGTTACAATGCACAATGTATTGTTTTAGAATCTGGTCATCTTAGCTACACCCCTTGATAGGCAGAGGAGTTTTGCTTTCATCAAAACAATTCAGAAAGCAAAGCCCAAACACAGTGACAGGGAGCATCTGCAGACCATTGCCAATGTCATTTCTCTGTTCCCACAAGGCAGAAAATGTTTACTTGGTTGGTGTAATAGACAGAATCACTAACTACGCACATGTGCACAAAGGGAGAGATGGAAAGTCAGTCACACAGAACATAACAATCCTCTGGGACTGAAAGGTCACGTCCAATAGTGTGACAAAAAAATACCCCTCCAAACCCAATATTCCAATCAGGTTGTTGTCAAGTAGCTAATGCCTTCATGAATACTATTGAATGCATTTCAGAGCAATGACCAGGGTACTCATTTAACTCAAAGAAAACTGCAGTTTTTGATCAACTCCCTTCAGTTTTCCTACAGATACTGATGCTTGTTATTATGCTATTATCCTAATTCTATGTATTATCGTAAGTCGACATAAATCTTCATGATAATGTCTTAAATGTGTAATAGGAACCTTATGCCTTTTTTAGCATTATACATTTATTGCTGATATGTAAACAATTTTACACCATAGTTTCGCTCTGCATTAATGGCTGTATAATCTCTAAAGAAGGAGATCAAGCCCACTGTATATCATAATTATCTAATACTCATAATGAAATAAGAGATAAACCAATAAACCTCTGCTGCTGCAGGGTAGATAAGATCTACTAAAGGAGCAAATTATTTTTATACAACATTGCAGAATAATGCATTTTTGATATAAGGAAACATTTTCTGTAGCATAAAATCCTAAAAAGGAGTTCCACAGATTGCATTATCTAGAAGTTACTTTCATACACTTTGTAATGACAAAAAATACATTTGATTCACCCTATGGAAATTAGTATGTCAAAATGTACCATTACTGTATATCTTGTGTTGAATCATAAATGTACATTAAAACTCAAAAGTAAATGAGTTTCAGTAGAGCAATTAAAAAATTCTCACCCATGAACAAAGACAGGAAAGATATCCCACATATTAAAAACTGAGGGAAAAAATGTCTCATTTTTGTTACGTACAAAACAGTGTGTCCAACATGAAGGACACAAGATACGACAAGTCTCTCTACACAGCAAATATAAGAAGAGCTGACAGAAGAAAGGTTCAAGCAACAGAAATGCACAGTGCTTAATGTCATGAGCTGCCCTTAACCTTTACCTGGAAGAGTGGCTTTTAACCCTTTATACTACTGTTAAGGGATGCGGGTGGCGCTGTGGTCTAAACCACAGAGCGTAGGGCTTGCCGATCAGAAGGTCAGCGGTTTGAATCCCCGCAACGGGGTGAGCTCCCGTTGTTCGGTCCCAGCTCCTGCCAACCTAGCAGTTCAAAAGCATGTCAAGTGCAAGTAGGTACTGCTCTGGAGGGAAGGTAAACGGCGTTTCCGTGTGCTGCTCTGGTTCGCCAGAAGCAGCTTAGTCATGCTGGCCACATGACCCAGAAGCTGTCTGTGGACAAACGCCAGCTCCCTCGGCCAGTAAAGCGAGATGAGTGCCGCAACCCCAGAATCGTCCGCGACTGGACTTAACAGTCAGGGGTCCCTTTACCTTTACTACTGTTATGGGCCTACAATCCCCAGGAAAATGTTCAAGTCCATCACTAGCACAACTAATGAAGTAGGACTGTTATCAGAGTACATGCTCTGCAAGCAGAAAGTCCTGAGTTTAATACCCCTCTTTCCCAGCCAAAACAAGGGAAGACCTGAGACTTGGTGAACTATTCAGTCAGAATAGGCAGCACTGAGCTAGATGGATCTATATTGTGAATCAGTATAAACAGCCCATAGAGATGGGTGGTACACTTTTGTATGTGGTTTTGAACAATATACACATTTTTGCAAACAGTTCCCCTAACATAATGTATTTGTGTGGTATTTTGACCTCTACATGCATTTGGTATGCACACCTTAGCTTAGTATATGAATTTTTGTACATATTACTTGGGTAGATGATACTACTACTACTAATTTATTATTTATACCCCTCCCGTCTGGCTGGGTTTCCCCAGCCACTCTGGGCGGCTCCCAACAGAATACTAAAAACACAATAAAAGATAAAATATTAAAAACTTCCCTAAACAGGGCTGCTTTCACATGTCTTCTAAAAGTCAGATACAGTAGTTGTTTATTTCCTTGACATCTGATGGGAAGGTGTTCCACAAGGCGGGTGCCACTACCGAGCCTCTGTCTGGTTCCCTGCAACCTGACTTATCGCAGTGAAGGAACTGCCAGAAGGCCCTCGGAGCTGGACCTCAGAGAAGCATATTGAAAAATCTGGCTATGTGCAAATTTCAAAGGATGGCTGTACTTTGGTTTGTGTATTTTTTCAGAAAATACAACTTAAGTAAGCTGGTCTTTTGATGCAAACTGAGCTGAATTTCTCCTGTGCTACATACTTGTGTACAGAATTTACAGGGTTGCTCCTTATGTGTTGAAAAAACACAGGGCATAAATCCTTTTTGATTGCCTCAGACAGAATGGAAAGATTCATACAGATATACTTTCCTTTAAGGAAAGCAGTTGACAATGTCTTTCATGTGGGCTCTTGGAGTTAATTGTAGGGAACTCTGAGGATTAAAGACATCTTTCCAAATAATGGGTTTGTATAGAATCTCAAGAAATATCTCATTGCTCATTTTAGCCGAAAATAGCTCACAAAGATAGGAAGCAATGTCTTGCAGCGTACAGGGTAGGGGCCACTGTGGTTCAGGCCAGTGTTCGAATCAATCCTTGCTTCTTCTTTTTCCTGGGGCTTCTACTAATTAGACAGAAAAGGGAATTGCTACTGTGTTAGAAAGACAGTGAGTTGGGTTCACTGCACCTCAAGTTTAATTCTGGGTCAAAACCAGAGCAACTTGGATAGAATAGTTTCAAACATCTATCAAAATAATTACCAAATCCACTGTATATCATCGTAAAAATTATGTCAAACTTTAAAGAAGCTAGAAGTCATAGGGTAGCCTATATAAATCTACATGATTAGTATTAATATTCAGGGTTTTTTTCTTTCTTTGTGAATTTTGGGATCTGAAAGGGTTATTTGGAAATAAGTAATTTTTAAATGTCTTAAGGCCAGTATCAGGCAGCATACAATCTTTTATAGTTTTCTAATCTTTGTGACACGATGCCCTCCAGCAAGCACAGAATGGTTCCTCTTTTGGTGCTTTTAAAAAGACCAGAATGAATCAGAATAAAGTTGGTCTCAGCATGTTAAAACAGCGTGAAATGCATTCCCTTGCAAATTGTTTACAGAAAAATGTGTTTATGGAAATGTATCCCTGATTAATATTACTAAAGGTAAAAGATCCTCTTGGAGTCATTTTAATTGTATTCCTTCCCTTAGTGTATTGAGTCTGTGTGACATTCAGACTATCACTAAATCCAGAAACAGGTACGCAACACAGCCGTATGCATTTTGCATGGAATTAAAGTTCAGCGGGAGCAAGGGTGCTGTAGAACCCAGACACTCTCACAACCTTATCCTTAACATTTTCCAGGCCTTCTAAGATTTCGTCATTCTTTTTATTTTTTAAATTCTGCTGCTTTGCTATACGATTAATTGTTATCTTTTATCATTTTGTTGAAACTATAAGCTGTCCAAAGAACATATTAGGTGGCACATAATTAGGTAGCATATAACAATTTTATACAAGTAATAAAAATAAATATTTATTCAGAAGCAACAGAGCAAGCTAACCACACCCCCTCGCTGGGCGAAGGGTTGGAATGAACAGTGTTCCTCTGTCCAAGTTTCCTGGTTTAGGTGGCCTCCTGGGCAGAATGGATACCGGCAGAATCCCCGCCAGAGGTAGCCAGCGGAATTGGGGTGCTTTGAGTGCAAATAGGAGCTGGACCAGCCGATGATCCATTGGATCCCAAGCCCATTTCACTGCTGTTGTGCATAGGACCAAATTCAGACCTGGCTGTTATGCCACCTCCAGACTGACACAGTAAAATCCCTGCCTTCACCCTCCCAAAAGGACTGCAGATGCAATGGTGTCCCTACCACTCCATGCAGACACATTGACAGAGAAGGGGGGATAGTTTGTATTTCAGCCTAAATCCTACTCAGGAAAGTGGGTCTTATTTCCTAGTAAACCTATGTAGGATTGCGCTATTAATAAAGCAGATTGAATTTAGCTTCAAAACTGTGATGCAGCTACAGCCTGAAACTAAGGAAGGTCTTAACAGCAGAAGACACTTGTGATTATGCGTAGGAACAAGTCCCTCTTCCCAACCATTTCATCTCCAATACAGGAATATGGAGGTGCTTGTTGATTCAATATTGTTGATGGAAGCCCAAATGACCTCCGCAGCATGAAGTGCCTTTTATTAGCTGAAGTTGGTGCATCAGCTGTGAGGCCACCTGGACAGAGATATCCCAGCAACATTTAGTGCTCTAGTAACCACCAGACAAAAATAAGCACTTATTCACACCACTAGTTCTCTCACCAAGCCTTATTTAATACAAGAAAGCTGACTTTCTCACATTTCAAAGCTAGTTAGTAATAGAATCACTCAGATTAGCTTTCTTCCTGCAGGTTCCTATTGAATCACTTTTGCTACCACTCAGTAAGAGCACATCACTAAATTTAATATGAACAACTACTGTGTCTATTCAGCACCCATCTACTGATAATCTGCAGCTACCATTCAGCCTTTGTCTTCACTGTTCCAACACACATACAACTTTAAGTCTACAGAGGCATACAGGATGCCTGAATATCTTTTTTTCTGCTTTTGCACCAGTATTTCAGTTCAGAACCAAAATATAGTAGGCAAGCTCCAACATCACATCAGGAGACTCAGCATAATTCCCTTTCCTCCCCACCCCGCAAATTTGCCCCAGGTGGTAACCCAGCTCTCCATAGAATGTTTTGAGGGTGCACAGTGGGTGGCATGTTGGAGGAGAAAAAGGGTAAGTCTCATTGCTGCAACTGGAGGTCTGTTGCACAACAAGAACACAACAAGTGACACACAATAATTATAATTATCATGTCCACTGGAGATACACTTGGTATACACACTGGAGATACACTGGAGAATGAGTTAGATAAAGTCACAGGACAGTTTCATGGATGGCCCATTACAAATGTGAAAATCAGGGATGCAATTTGACTTGCATCAAGTCACGGGAGCTTAGGGTATACCTGTTACTGTTTCAGAATCTGTGTGAGAAGCTGTAGCTATACTTTACAAACACAAAAATGACTCAGCTATGTTAGTTGCTCTGGAATCTTACACTTTAAATATCTCCTATGGAAACCCCTTATCAATAGAAAAGAAATTAATTTTACAAATATTTAAATTGTTAATTACACATGCAATCTCCACAATACATCTATTAAAATTGAAGATATGTGTTTGTGGAGTGAAGTCCATTTCCCACTCTGTGCACAGTATTTTACCATTCCAACAGCATGAAAGTTACACTGAGTTATAGAATTAACATCCAGAACAACAAAATCTACTAGTCAAATGCATATCAGTTGTGATTCTTGAGACTTTTACCATGACATTTGTCAGGGAACTGCCATCAGAGCATCAGGTGGTGGAGGGACTTAGGCAGGATGAAAGAGACTCAACTGCTGAAGCAGGGACCAGCAGGGGGAGGAGTGGGTCTCTGAGGGAATGCGAGCAGGAGGGAGGGCTCAGGGAGACTTCCAGCGAGAACAGTGGTGAGGTATCGGAGTCTCCCATAGGGAGACCCATACCTCGCAGGAAACTGTCACGCCGTGAGTCCAGGAGACGCGTTTCCGTTAAGGAACTTCTTTGTTGGAAACGCTTCCGCAGACAGCCACTGTCGGACTCTACTAGTGACTAGAGCAGACATGTCTGAGGAGCTCCGTCACACACGGAGGTTTGTGGGGGCGCACAAACTCTGAGGGAGCACGTTTTCACGCACAAGCAGCTAATCAAACCCTCACAGCAGTCCGACAGTCTTTGTACGCTGCCTGTGCAAGAGAAGGCATCATGAGCGAACCAACCGGAACCGGAGGAGCAGGGGCTGGAGCTGGTCCAAGCTTGGAAGATAGATACCGAGCGTTGGAGGTTCAACTGGCCCTGCAGACGGCGAGGCTGGAGGAGAGAAGGGCTCAGGATGCAGACAAGAAGGGGAGAGCCACTCAATTCCCCAGAAAGGTACCAGGATTGGTGCAGAAATTTGGGGGGGACCCCAAGGACTACCATGCTTTTAGGACAGAGATGCAATATGCCCTTAATGTGCAGTTCGATGAGTTCCCTGATGAGGAATCGCGAGTTGCTTTTGTAATTGGGCATCTTGAGAAAGGGGCTAGAGACTGGGTGCGACCCCTAATGGCAACGCACAATGACATACTAAAGGACACAATGAAGTTCTTTCGTGCAATGGATATCATGTTTTCCAGCGATATTGAGGAAGGGGTGGTGCGCAGACAGCTAATGGCTTGTAAGCAGGGGAGTCGATCTGTCCGTGAATATTGGACTGAGTTTACCATGCTGATTCACAGACTGAGTTGGGATTTATCGGCGGCACCCGTTCAAATGCTATTTGAAGAAGGTCTTTCTTCGGGGGTGAAAGACGAGCTGGCACGGAGCCCCAGGGCGGAGTCTATGGATCAGCTGACCAAATCTGCGCTGACCATAGGAGCGCGGCAGGAGGCAAGAGCCTTGGAGAGGCGGGAAGGGAGAGGGGAACGTTGGAAGGAGTTCCGCATTCCAGACATTCCTGAGCCAGCTTTCCCGCCGGCAGAGCCGATGGAAATCGGAACAGCGCGCGCGCGCGCATTTTCAAAAACCAGCGAGGGAGCTAAGAAGGAGGGAAAGGGCCCCCGGAAATGCTATCTCTGCCAACAGCCAGGCCACTTTGCCAGAGTCTGCCCCCAGAGGAAGGAATGGCAAGGGATGGTGGGAGCTGTTGAGGGGGGAGAAGAAGGGGGAGCGGAGCAGGTAAAAGCCAACGCCTGGTTGCCACAATTGGGGCACTGCAGCCAGGCCAAAGAGCAGTGAAAGTGCCCGTGCCAGAAGCTCCTCGACCTGCTCTAGTGATTGAAGTGTCGCTAGAGCTGCAGAATGGGCACCCCCTAAAAATAAAGGCGCTATTGGACTCAGGCAGCTCCTGCAATTTTATGAGCAAGGAGTTTGCTGCTGAACACCAGATACAGACCATCCCTTTAAGCAACCCCCTGCAGGTGACCACGATTGATGGCAGGGAGTTGTTGGGAGGAGGAGTCCGCTTGCAGACTGTCCCAATGATAATGAGGGTGGCAAGGCACACAGAACTGATAGCGTTTAATGTGGCCACCCTGGGAGGCGCTCCCATTATTTTGGGAATGAGCTGGCTAGCTCTACATGATCCGCTGGTTGGCTGGCATCAAAGAGTGGTGTCCTTTGGTTCAGCACATTGCCTAGAACACTGCAAAGGGGAGAAGGGTTCAGTAGGGGCCCAAGCCACCCTAGCAGGGACTGAAGTAATGGGGAAGGTGAAGGTACCACCACAGTATGCAGATCTCAGCGACGTGTTCAGCGAGAAGGAAGCTGACCAACTACCACCTCATAGACCCTTTGATTGTCAGATCAATTTACTCCCTGGAGCACAGCTTCCCGTGGGCAAGTTGTATGCCATGTCAGACAGGGAAATGCAGGAGTTGCGAGGGTTCATTGACAAGAACCTGAAGAGAGGCTTCATCAGAGAGTCCAAAGCAGCAGGGGGGAGCCCAGTGTTCTTTGTGGACAAAAAAAAAGCGGACAAGCCGAGACTTGTATGTGATTTTAGGCGGCTGAATGCAGTGACTGAACCGGTGGCGTTCCCTATGCCCAGAATTGATGATATTTTGACCATGGTGAGGAAGGGAAAGATTTTCACAAAGCTGGATCTAAGGGGGGCGTACAACCTGATACGCATAAGGAAAGGGGATGAATGGAAAACCACCATGTTTACCCCTTTGGGGGCGTTTGAATACCTCGTTATGCCATTTGGATTACAAGCAGGCTCCGCGTGTTTTCAATCTTTTATGAACCACGTGCTGGGCCCTTTGCTCTACAAGAATTGCGTTGCCTTTCTAGATGATGTGTTGGTGTATTCTGAGAATGAGGAGCAACATGTGAGAGACGTCAGAGAAGTGTTGAGCAGACTGCAAGCCAACAGGCTGTGGGTCAAACTGGAGAAGTGTCGGTTCCATACCAAGGAGGTGGAATTCCTGGGGTACCGCCTGTCAGACAAGGGATTGGCCATGGATCCCGGCAAGGTACAGGCAGTGCTGGAATGGAAAACACCCAAAACCAAGAAGGATGTGCAGAGGTTCCTAGGGTTTGGAAACTTTTATCGTAAGTTCATCCGCAACTTCGCCCATCTGACGGCGCCCATCACTGACTGTCTCAGCAGTAAGAAGAAGTTTGTATGGACGGCGGAGGCGGAGCGAGCGTTTGAGGAACTGAAAAGGGCCTTCGCCTCTGAAGAACAACTTCTGCATGTGGATTTACGAAAGAAGCTAAGGGTTGAAACAGACGCATCTGACAGAGCCATAGGGGCGGTGCTTCTTCTGCAGCCGGGGAAGGAGGAGTCGGAGTGGCGTCCGTGTGCCTTCTTCTCGCGGAAGCTGAACAAATCCGAGAGGAACTACACGGTGTACGACCGAGAACTGCTTGCTATTCATGAGGCGTTCCGGAGATGGAGGCATCTGCTAGTTGGTGCACAACATAAAGTGCAAGTGTGCACGGACCATAAAAATCTAGAGTACTGGAGAACGGCGCGAGTGCTCAACCAAAGGCAGTTGAGATGGGCCCAAGAGTTCTCCAAATTTAACTTTGAGATTTGTTATGTGCCAGGCCCAGAGAATGTTAGGGCGGACGCTCTCTCACGCAAACCTGAATATTTGGAGGGGGAGGGAGCACCCGAAGAAACCCATATCATTCCAGAGGACCGCTGGGTGTGTGGGGCGACTTTGGTGGGGCAAAGGGAATTGGTAGAGGGTACGGTGCAGGATGCATACGCCCAGGGGAAACTCAGGGATCTCAGAGGGGAGGAAGACAAACCCGGTGGTTTTGAGGAGAGAAATGGGGCATTGTATTACAAGGGAGCGTTATATATACCTGAAGGGGAATTGAGGGAGAAAGTACTCAAGCAGCTGCACGATAGCCCCACAGCAGGGCACTTTGGGCAACACAAGACCATGTGGCTGGTTACCAGGGAATTTTGGTGGCCCAAGGTCAGGGAAGATGTGCGGGAGTATGTGAGAGGGTGTGAACAATGCCAAAGAGCCAAGGGGGAGAGGCAGGCGCCGGCTGGTTTATTAGAACCACTGCCCACACCTGAGAGACCGTGGGAAGCAGTGGCAATAGATTTCATGACTGATCTGCCAAGGTCTAGAGGGAAAACAGCCATCATGGTTGTAGTAGACCTGTTAACTAAAATGGCCCACTTCATAGCCTGCTCACATGCGGTTACAGCAGAAGAAACCGCCAAATTGTTTGTAGAGAATGTGTTTAGGTTGCATGGCGCCCCCTTGAGGGTGGTTTCAGACCGAGGGAAACAATTTACTTCCAGGTTCTGGAGGAAGCTCATGAGCTTACTGCATGTAGAGGTTAATTTCTCGACGGCCCGTCATCCTGAAACCAACGGGCAGGCGGAAAGAGCAAATGGGGTTCTCCAACAATATTTGAGGTGTTATGTTAATGACAGAGAGAATGATTGGGTGGAGAAGCTGGCGTTGGCAGAATTTGCCTACAACAATGCAGAGAACGTGTCCACGGGGATGAGCCCCTTTTTGGCTAATCACGGGTGCCATCCCAGAGCCTTCCCAGGGGGGGAGGGGGAGAACTGGAGCGTTCCAGCTGCAGAACAGTTCGTGGAAGAAATGGAAGCGATCCATCGCCAGCTCCAACTCAACTTAAACAGGGCTAAGGAGGAATATAAGAGGCAAGCAGACAAAAACAGAAGGGAAGGTGAAAGCATCAGGGTGGGGGACCAGGTGTGGCTGTCAACCCAAGGGTTGCCATTCAAAGGAGGTTGTAAGAAATTAAGACCCAAAAGGCTGGGTCCGTTTGAAGTCATACAGCAGGTCAATCCAGTGGCTTTCAGGCTCCGGTTACCGAACCACATGAAGCTGCACCCAGTTTTTCACAGGTCGTTGCTGTCACCGTATAGAGGAGACAGTGAGGGGAGGGTCACTAGGGGACCAGCAATGGAGGAGAAGGAACACAGCTACCATGTAGCGGAGATCCTCGATTCCAGGTGGAAGGGAGATCAAGTAGAGTATTTGGTAATGTGGGAAGGGGAACCGGAGTCGGAAAACACCTGGGTTAGGGCAGAGGATGTCAATGACGAGGTTTTAATAGAGACTTTTCATCAGAGGTTCCCACGTAAACCTCAGCCTGTAGCGAGGTTCCGAAGGGAATACTTTGCCACCACCGACGAGGAAGAGGAGTTGGAGGGGTTCCCAGATTCTGAAGAGCAGGAGGATTCAGCTGGCCAGGACGACGATCGATGGAGAGAATTGTTCGAGACGTCAGAAGATGAGGAAGATTCGTTTCGGGGTTTTAGCCCTTCACCTCCCAGGGGGGAGGAATTGGGAGGGGGTGAGGGGGGCCCTGGAGGGGAGGTGGATGTCAGGGAACTGCCATCAGAGCATCAGGTGGTGGAGGGACTTAGGCAGGATGAAAGAGACTCAACTGCTGAAGCAGGGACCAGCAGGGGGAGGAGTGGGTCTCTGAGGGAATGCGAGCAGGAGGGAGGGCTCAGGGAGACTTCCAGCGAGAACAGTGGTGAGGTATCGGAGTCTCCCATAGGGAGACCCATACCTCGCAGGAAACTGTCACGCCGTGAGTCCAGGAGACGCGTTTCCGTTAAGGAACTTCTTTGTTGGAAACGCTTCCGCAGACAGCCACTGTCGGACTCTACTAGTGACTAGAGCAGACATGTCTGAGGAGCTCCGTCACACACGGAGGTTTGTGGGGGCGCACAAACTCTGAGGGAGCACGTTTTCACGCACAAGCAGCTAATCAAACCCTCACAACATTGTTTTTTTACCCCATCTTACATGGATCAAACTATTTCAGTCACGCAGACTCATAAGGAGTCAAGCACTGAATTTCTTTGCAATAGTCCTAAATTCTTTACTTGACTTTTAAGATACTGCTTCGAATTATTCATCTTCATACTTCTAATGCCGTGTGTATCATGCATGGAAAAAATGAATACGCCTAGGGAACATGTGCAGTGTGATCTTTAAAGGGCACAGCAGATATTTTACTTTCATGTAAGAAAATAGAAATCCTGCCACTCAGAATTCCTGAAAGGCTTAAAAACACGTAAACAAGTAAAAGACTCAAAAGAAAGGTAATATATGCCATGTAAGTTCAAAGGAAATGTTCTACAGCCAGATAAAACTAATTTTGTGGCTTTCATTCTGAGATCCAATACATTTAAAGTAAACTACTAAAATATAAAAGATTACAAGTTCGCTGAATCAGAAGAATCCCAGCTTTTGGTATGATTAAGTTTTAATTGTATTTCTCCTTAGGGATCACTAGTAGCTAATAAGCTCACAAAAATAGTTCTTTAAATAGCAAGAGTAGTAAAAGTCTCTCCATGTGCTTTATTTTGATATGCTTGGTTGCCTAAGGCATCCTACTGCCTGGAGTTTCAAATGCTCTGTTTTCATCAATGAAATATCTAAATGAAACACAAAATATGCTCATTTGGAAAATGACAGCTCAGTGGCCCTTGTTTCAAGAGCTAATCTAGGGTTCAGTAAATCTAAAATATAAAGCTTTTACTTGGTGCATTTAAATCTATTTAAATCTATTTAAATTTATTTCTAAGAAATATCAAAATGTATTTGGCATGCTGTAGAATATATTCCCCCCCACACACATACTTAAATCATGCCTATTTTACAATGATTTCAGACATGATAAAGAAGTATTATCCATCAGATCCACAAGCACGAAACTGGCTGACAATACTTTTTTGTATCGTATGAAGGACAACTGCCTAAATTGTACTAGCATCGATAATCTCTTTGATTATACACATATTCCCAAGCCCGATATGTGAGTAACTGAGCATTTAACTAGTGATAATCATTTATCACATTCAAAATGAACTCTTTCAGTGCCAGGGCCATCTGGGCACCTGGTGTCTGGTTGAAATCTCTGCACACCACCTTCTGATACAGAGACATGTTTTAAGGATGCTACCCATACCATTTTGAAGACTTTAGAAGACTACATTTAGAAGACTGTACAAACAAAGGCAGATCTAGTTGTGCCATAGGTACACAGTGCACAGTGATTCCAGGAAGATTTTCAGTGGACATGTATTCTAGATAGCACTGGTTGCGTGCTTAATTAAATGTTCCTTGAGAAATACATTAATTGAGTGGTCTTAGGGAAGCCAAATTCCCAATTTGGATATAAATTATTGGTACCCCCCATAATTTACTAGGATGAGAATGCAAGATTATTACGATGAAGATATCCTTGACCTTCCACCTTGCCCACCACTGTGCTTTAGTACTGAAAGTATGGTTTCTGAAACCACAAGTCCTTGCCTGAATAGTGCCATAATCTCTGCATACAGACCAGTATACAGAATCAAAATTAGTTCTTCATTTCATAAATCTGGTTTGTACTCGAGGCAAAGAGTTTTTTTCTCTTCAGATGTAACAGGAAACTATCGCCTAACAAATCCTATAAGGCTCTCATCACAGCATGCAGAAGAAGGGATGAGGGCATGTGCAGGAACATTTATTCTTGGGTTAAGAACATTGATGGTCAATGCACAGCTGCTGGTGGGGAAGTGCATTAGCAATGAAGGAGCATGGCTACCCTCACACATTTGTGAACACATAAGCGATGTACATTTTCTTAGCTCTGAACTGGGTCACCATTTTTCAGCCTCAGAACCCAGTTTGTAGTTTGGAAATAACACACAAGTTTGTTGTAATGATTCACAAACCCTTAGAGAAATCCTAAGGAAAAGAGAATAACCCCACAGGAAGAGCGCTATGTATAAACATTTAAAGTTGCTTAAATAATTATTAGGAATATAGGAACCTAAGTCAGATCTATGGTCTATCTAGCTCAGTATTATTCACAGTGGCTGCCAATGGCTCTCCAGGGTTTCAGACAGGAGTCTTTCCCAAACCTACCTGGGATCTTCTGCATACAAAGTAGATGCTCTGCTCTTGAGCCATGGCACTTCCCTTTTTAAGCATATACTGTTTTCTTTTTTTAAAAAAACCCCACATTTACACGTTTAGGATTGTTTTAAATCGCATGTCGCCAACTTACAATCGGCCTACACAAGTAATGATTACAAACAGGAGACACTGAGTGCTTACAATCAAAACTGTGTGTGTGGCCAGCGGATATGGGTTAAGTCAATCCTTATTCAAGCAGGATGAATGGTGAAGTGGTTGTTTGATCACTTCGTCATTCACTCAGCTCGCCTGTCAACACACAATGAAGTTTGTAAAAACCTCTCCACACACTGATGGGTGAGCTGAATGAATAATGGAGTGATAGAATGACAACCTCCATACGTGACCAGTTTGAATAAGGATTGATTCAACCCAAATCAGGCTGTGTACACAGTCCTTAAACTGTGCCATCCAAATGCTTCCATAACCTCATTTACAAAGAAAATTGGCTCCAAATATTCCTTTACTGTGACAGAATGTCCTTTCCATAAGAAGGAAGGAGCCTTTGGATCCAAGCTAGAATTCCCATGGTGCTTTAGTGATTTTTATCCTCTTCCTAGAGCTCAAGTCTCCCCTTCCCTTCCCTTTTATCCTCATAATAACCCTGTGAGGTAGGTTAGGCTTATAAACAGTGACTTGCCTAAAGTCATCCAGTAAGCTTTATTGCTTCTGGGGATTGTGAGATTAGACCTGGGTCTCACTAGCTAGAGCTCAAGTAGCAAATTCTCAGTCCCAAATCTACAAACTCTGACCATTTCTGTCTGTGAGCACCAACAGCAGGAAACCTTAGAAATTTTGTAATTACAGGCAAGGGCTACTAATCATTCGCTGAAGGGCAACACACCCACAGAGTAATATCCGGACCTTCCTTAAAGGTATGGAGTCAATAATTTAAATGGAATAGAATCCTGGGGAATATTTATAGTGGGGAAAGATTTTCCATGGAATTTGCCAGCTGAAGAGAGAACACAAGTTCCTACACGGAACAAAGGGAGTTGGAGAAGTCCTTTGGTTCCCCACTCTCCCAATAATTAATGTAACATTCTCATTGTTAGTAAATTCATACCAACATGTCACAATTTGAAAGTGCAAGAATGATTGATGAGATATTGCTCCATTTTTAATAAAACACTGTAAAAATATAGTGCCGGTAAATTGCAGTGAATTCTGTGCAGAATTAGCTAAATCCCACAGAATTTATGCAGTGAAAGGTCCCTTAACAGGTGTGACAATTAAGGATATAACAAACTGAAGGATAAATCCCCCAGTCAACTTGTAACAAAGCAACTGCTGGTGAGAAAATTAACTTAATGAATATTAAACTCTGAACTGTCGACTGAAAATGAAGCCCATGACAAATAATATGCCCATTCCAAAGAGAGAGAAAAGGCAAGGCACTTAAACCATTGAAACTAGAACTTGTCATAACAACTAATAATTTTCAAAGTTAAAAATCAGTTTTATTTTCAAGCTCATTCCTAGATTTTAAAAAGTGTTTATATAATTTATTAATTGCATTTGTATATTCTACATTATATTTGGCCTGATATTTTGGTTTTACTATGGTATTGTAATTTTAGTTGTTCTAAACTGCCCTGATTGACGTCTAAATGAAGGAGCAAAATGTTGTTCATCCTGGTCATTATTTATATTTTCAGTCCAATTCAGAGTAGTGAAACTTAATAAATTACATCATCTTGAGTTAGAATATTATGAAGCTGTATACAGAATACACATATGACTACACAGGCTTTCCCTAGTCACTATTCAATCTAAAACAAATCACTCACTAGTTCTTATCACTACCAACACCAGCCAAATAGCTGCTCCATTCCCACTGGTTACTTAAAACATACAATCTTTATTCGGCTTGTGCAGTGCCATTGGTGTGCACCCAGGGAATTTTGCCTGTGGAATAGAGGGCAGGAACATTTAGGCAAAATTTCTTAGGCATGCCTTTGAGCAGTAAACACAACCTTAACCCTGAAGTTCCGTCACTTGGAGGGACCTGCGCTGTGGCTTGAGGTAATGCAACAATGCAGAGCTCCAACATAAACATGCCACAGAAACAGCCCCCCCCCCCATTTGTCTTGTGGCATGAAGCAACATGAAGCAAAACAAGCTTGAGAGCCTGGGAAACAGTGGTGTATTGTAACCTGTTTTATTTATAGTTACAAAGTCTTAAAATCAGCTAATATGGTGGGGCAGGAAGTAATGCAGACGCACACATGCAACCACTGAGAAATGTCCACTACAGGGGGAGAGTATGCATTTATTGGGGAAGGTACACTGGTACCCCGCAAGACGAACGCCTCGCGAGACAAAAAACTCGCAAAACGAAAGGTTTTTTCATTTTCGAGTTGCCTCGCAAGACGAATTTCCCTATGGGCTTGCTTCGCAAAACGAAGCTTGCCCCGGGGACAGCGGGTCTTCTCTTTTGAAGCAAGGGGCGGCGGGGAGAAGCGATCTTCTCCCCGCAGCCCCTTGCTTCAAAAAAGGTCCGGGGGCAGCGGGAGCGCTTCCCGCTGCCCCCGGACCTCTTTTGAAGCAAGGGGCGGTGGGGAGAAGCGATCTCCCCGTGCTCCGAAGCCGGGCGGGGGGGTGGGAACACCTGCCCCAGCCACCCCGCTTCGGAACGCTGCTCCGAAGCGGGGGGGGGGAGCACCTGCCCCAGCCGCCGGGCTTCGTAGCGCTGCTGCGAAGCCGGGCGGGGGGTGGGAACACCTGCCCCAGCCACCCCGCTTTGGAACGCTGCTCCGAAGCGGGGGGGGGCGGGAGCACCTGCCCCAGCCGCCGGGCTTCGTAGCGCTGCTGCGAAGCCGGGTGGGGGTGGGAACACCTGCCCCAGCCACCCCGCTTCAGAACGCTGCTCCGAAGCGGGGTGGGGGGGGCAGGAGCACCTGCCCCAGCCGCCGGGCTTCGTAGCGCTGCTGCGAAGCCGGGCGGGGTGGGAACACCTGCCCCAGCCACCCCGCTTCGGAACGCTGCTCTGAAGCGGGGTGGGGGTGGCGGGAGCACCTGCCCCAGCCGCCGGGCTTCGTAGCGCTGCTGCGAAGCCGGGCGGGGGGTGGGAACACCTGCCCCAGCCACCCCGCTTTGGAACGCTGCTCCGAAGCGGGGGGGGGGCGGGAGCACCTGCCCCAGCCGCCGGGCTTCGTAGCGCTGCTGCGAAGCCGGGTGGGGGGTGGGAACACCTGCCCCAGCCACCCCGCTTCGGAACGCTGCTCCGAAGCGGGGTGGGGGGGCGGGAGCACCTGCCCCAGCCGCCGGGCTTCGTAGCGCTGCTGCGAAGCCGGGCGGGGGGTGGGAACACCTGCCCCAGCCACCCCGCTTCGGAACGCTGCTCAGAAGCGGGGTGGGGGGGCGGGAGCACCTGCCCCAGCCGCCGGGCTTCGTAGCGCTGCTGCGAAGCCGGGCGGGGGGGTGGGAACACCTGCCCCAGCCACCCCGCTTCGGAACGCTGCTCCGAAGCGGGGGGGGGCGGGACCACCTGCCCCAGCCGCCGGG
Source organism: Podarcis bocagei (assembly GCF_964188305.1). Taxonomy (NCBI): domain Eukaryota; kingdom Metazoa; phylum Chordata; class Lepidosauria; order Squamata; family Lacertidae; genus Podarcis; species Podarcis bocagei. The sequence continues at coordinate 29,974,607 of NC_138134.1, forward strand.
CTTCGTAGCGCTGCTGCGAAGCCGGGCGGGGGGTGGGAACACCTGCCCCAGCCACCCCGCTTCGGAACGCTGCTCCGAAGCGGGGGGGGGCGGGAGCACCTGCCCCAGCCGCCGGGCTTCGTAGCGCTGCTGCGAAGCCGGGCGGGGGGTGGGAACACCTGCCCCAGCCACCCCGCTTCGGAACGCTGCTCCGAAGCGGGGTGGGGGGGTGGGAGCACCTGCCCCAGCCACCGGGCTTCGTAGCGCTGCTGCGAAGCTGGGCGGGGGGGGGGTGGAACACCTTCTGAAGGCGGGCGGGGGGCGAAAGTCTTTGTCCCCCCCTTCCTGCCTTCCCAGGGGCTTTTAAATCGCCCCGGACAGCGGAGAAGTCCTCCGCTGTCCCGGGGCGATTTTAAAATGCCGCCCGCCAGCATTTTAAGATCGTCCGGACAGCGGAGAAGTCCTCCGCTGTCCCGGGTTTTTTAAAATGCTGGGGGTGGGAAGAAAAGCCCTTACCCCCCCCCAGCCTTCAGAAGAGGTCCGGGGACAGACTGTCCCCGGACCTGGTCTGAAGGCGGTTTCCCTAGGAACGCATTAATTGATTTTCAATGCATTCCTATGGGAAACCGTGCATCGCAAGACGAAAAAACTGCAAGACGAAGAGACTTGCGGAACGAATTAATTTCGTCTTGCGAGGCACCACTGTATTGGGGCAGTGTGTAGGGAAGGAGGAAGGTGAATCCACACTGTATGGAGACAACATCCATTCCACATGAATACAAAGTGCTGAGCCAGCCTCTAATGCAACCCCTCAACACACATGGTATACCCCCTTGCCCATTATTCTTGTCCGTCAGTTATTTGTTTATATACCCTACTTGCCAACCTGGCTTCTAAGTGGTATGATTTTGTGGTGCGGACAAGTATTACCCGTTGAACCCACCTCATCTGTGATGTTAGCCAATTTAATGCAAAAAGGATCTCCAGGTTGTAAATCTGAAACCCTAATACGGACATAAACTTTGGACAAAGAGTTCTCACACTCTTACAAGGTACGCAGCCCAATGGTATGTCATGAGCTCATTAAGTAGTAAGCTTTCTATTTTCCAAGAGAAAATGTAATCATAATAATATACAATTTCTTTTAGGCTCCCTTCCAAAATGCTTGGCACTGAATTGCCAAGGGTGAAAAGAAAGCTGGCCTTAAATACGTAAAGGAAATTTAAACAGATATTAACAAATTGATACCAGGAAAAAAACATGCCCTTGGCTGAAAGCTAGAGGATTTGCTCATTCCCACATGTAGAGTAAATTGAAAATTCATAGCTTTTTTTCCAACATGCTCAGCAAGTTAAATAAAATAAACACTTTTTTTTATAAACACTGCTGTGACCAAAGCAATTATATAAAAGAAAATGATACATATGTTAGTCTTACAGCTTCAACTAAATATTAAGACAGCCTTAGTGGGAAGCTGGTATTTTGCTTAATCATAAGATAAGAACAAAAGGCTACAAATGAGCTTCCCCATAATGCATTGCAAATTATGTCAATAATACTCATCGGCAGGTAGTGCCAATTTTGTCTTAATACTCGTTTCATCTGGATGTCTCATCTCCTCAGCAGGCAATGCCAAGTCTGCCAAACTGTGTGGAATTAATTGTGGTTATTTGGCTACATCTCCTGCTAGACATGAAAGTAGGTAAGCAAGTTATTTTTTATATCTTACTTGCTGAATACATTACATCCAGAGTTGCTATCAGCATTTTGCCTAAAGTGAAATCTGCAGCAAATTTGGAGACTCCTCCTCAAGTTGAACTTCTAAAGAATTTGGAGGGTAAGCAAAGGAGTTTAGATATGACCAGCCACATGTCTCAGGGGGTTTATGCATCTTGCTGAATTGCCACTCATTTTCACCCAAAAGTGAAATTTGAAGCAAAATTGAAGAATCTGATAAATATTTTAGTATTTTATGTAAAGCTCTTAAAGGTTTGTTTGTTTGTTTTTAAAAGCATATATTATTGAGCGGTAGAAAAACATTGTTAAATAAATAAATAAAAACAGCAGAGTTTGAATAAGACTAGAACAATTTCTCAGGGAAGATGTATTTGGATCTTCTAAATCTCTTAACACAAAAAAGAAGAAATAAAAATGTTTGTTTATGGGATATCAATTGGTATTTTAAACCAATAACTGAGTCATTTCAAAAAGCAATAAATGTTGCAGCCTGCAACTTAAAAACCGGGGCTTTGTTTCAGCCAGAACTTGCCGGAACTCGGTTCCAGCACCTTTCAGGTGGGCGCCACTGCCATTATAAGAGAACAAAGGAGGTATTCATGGTGAGTTCTGGCACCTCTTTTTCTAGAAAAATAGCATGGCTGAAAACCTTTCCTGTAAAAATCTAAGCTGCAAAGTAACAACCATCGTTGGACAATTTTTATCTCTCCATAACCATTAATTATAGCAGTTTGGGATTCCCTCACTTATTGTGTGAATTTGTGTATCAATATCATTTGGTCCTGAGAAAGAGGAATGAAGAAAAACTGCATTAATAGTGCAATCCTATAGACAGTTATTCACAAGTGAATACTACTGAGTTCAGTGGGTATTACTTCCAGATAAGCGCAAATAGGATTGTAGCTGAAATAGGAGAAATATTGGAATAAAATAAAGACACGTGTGTGTGCAATGCGTATACACACATATTTAAATGTTTTTATGGATTTTATGCCAAGAATGGACTAATTGAGGCAGGTGTTTGATTCAGCCCACAAGCCCTTTTTCGACCCTTTGCTTATCTACTATGTAAGTTATGTTTAAGTTGACAATGCAGATCACATCTTAGGCTGAGATGTGGACATTCACGGCAGTAATCCTGTAGCCTAATACAGCATACCAAATAGGTCTGGCCTCTGGTCTGTAAATCCAGCAATACGCTATTCAATATATACACTATATATTATTAGATATTTATGTCTATCTAATTTTGTGGTTGGCATCCGTCTGTCTGGAGAGGCAATGGAGTGCACCTCTAGGGGTGAAGTCAAACAGCTGCATTAGCAGCACTGAAAAGTGACTTCCCCTGGGTGCAAGCCTGGGCAGTGTGTATGGAGATCCACGGTTGTCCAGACAGCCTCCCTGATGTGGTCCAAAGGAAATCAGAGTGATATGCTTGGTACAAGCTTGGCTGCAGGAGTTGCCAGAAGGGGGCTTACAAGGTGCCATCCCACTGTCTTAGGGATTCAGCTCTGGATTTGTGTAGGGTTTACTCCTTAGCCTTTTCTTCTCCCTGTCTTCTTTTCTTCTACCTATCTAATATATGTTAGATTTTTGTGTATGTGCATGCTAAGAAAATCTGATTGTGAATGCACTTATGTGCTGTTACATTTTCATGAAGTCATTTGCTGCACTTATACATTTTTTATTCTTCAGTAAAATGTAATGGTTAAACTTCCAAACTCCAGTAGACTTTATATGAATAAATACAATAAATAAAAGGTCAAAAAGAGTGGTTGAAACTGCTGTTAAGCCTTTGAAACTTTCCTAAACTTGCTAGTGCAGACATCTGTCAACAAGGCTTCCCCCTGCTACCCAACAAAAGGCCTGAACTTTATTCTGGAGGGAGCATCCCAGCTGTCAAGGCATGCAGAAGCTATTCATGATCACACTGAAAATGAACAGATATATGCAGGGGGCTTTACATATTTTTCATTCAAATGCACAATAATCTCAAAAGTTCTGATATTCAGCTAGGTGCTGATCTGCTGCTAAGCAATAAGAACACGTGCATTAGAGTATTTCAATTACATCAGACAGTAATTTTGAATCAAAGCAAGACAACAAATGGAGGAGGTTTGGTAATTCTCAGGAGTCTCACTCCCATCAGCAAAAAAATACTTGGATTGAAACTCTTGCAATATGCAAGGCTATCTCTACACTAACAGGATTTCAAATAGGTTTCATTTTTTATTATTTCAGTTCATATTTTATCCAAGCAATGGGCACTTCAACACCAATATCTACTTCATCTTTGCAGTGCTCCAGGTACTCCTTTTTAGGCACGAAGCCTACATGGCAACATGCTGCAGTTGAACACATCTTGATGCCACCCATAACCATATTATAAGGGTTTTCCCTAAGTGGGGAAAAAATAATGTGTATAGTAAAGCCCAGCATAGTTAGTTGCAAAAACTGTATTTTGGGGACCGAAAAGAAAAGGGAAAGGAAAAGGAAAAGAAAAAGGCTTGCAACAACAAAAGAGAGGTTTGACTCTATGGAATGAAGCAAATATATATTTATGCTCAGCTGGTTACATCAATGGGGTAACCACATCAACAAACCCCTAGTAGCCATTTATATTTCCCGCCCTCAGGTCTACACTGTACCGATAAATCTTTGGATGCAAATTCAAGGAATTGAGCACCTACTGCCAAGACTCTGTAGGTGCACTGATGGCTCTTTGTAGAGGCATTAAAACTTTCCGAAGACTTCTCCTTCAGAAGCGGGTCTCCTTCTAGCATACAGCCCCAGCTGAGGCTCCATCTCCACCATGGCTGGTATAATTAGGCCTCTACCACCCAGGTGGTGGTATCCCAAAACCTAAAGGGAAAGATTTGGAGGGAGTGGAAAGGTGGGCCATTGGTTAGCTTCTTTGTAGCCAAGCAGGCTGGTGTAATCCCAGGTTGGGATTGCAGATCTGGCATCTCTCCAAGGCTGAAACGTGTGCCCCCAGCTTGCAGAAGTTTTCCTGCAGCAGCACTGCATGACCCTGAGTCTTGTGCTCTCTAGCAAGGGTTGGCACCAACACCCTGGTAATTCTTGGGCTTCCCCCTTCTCTCTTCAGCACCTGCTCTTCCTGTCTGCTTTTCCATCTACTTCTCTTGTGTTAATGGCATAAGGACTTTTGGACCTGGATTCATGTAACACCTCTTTCAATTACAGAAAGGGCTATGAAAGCTTTGAGACTTTCATAATAGAAGAGTACAAAGGACGTTGTCTCATTTGAATATTGTTTTGCTGATAAACTACATGAAGTCACTTTCATATTCTTAAAAAAAATTGATGGTCTGAGATCAGACTGTGGAGAAACCTTGGGAAGCATTTAGTCCTGCTGTATCTGTTCCCAAGATAAACAGATTACATTAATTTATCATGTAGTCAATATGGCTCCTTTCATTAACAATGGATAAAACTGATGCATTATTTTTTTAATCTATTAAATATGCCTTTTTTGCTCCAGCTGTATAGCATTCCTCATAGAAAGAACTAGGAGGACGTACTGTGAGATTTTAGATAACTTGTCACCACTATTGTTTTCTTTAGCAGAGCTATCCACTTGTTCAGTATTCTATTTAATTACATTTTTAAATAGCCTTCCAGCTGTCTGGTTTTGTTTGTGGCTCCCCCAGCATCCCACATGCAGTGAATAATGTCAGCACCTTACCATAATAGCAATTTTCCAAACTACGATTATGGGTTGCCTTGTGAAGAAAGCACAGATCTTGAACAGTAATGTGTGTGCTTGGGGATTATTGGAAATATCACTTAACGTTTTAAAAACTGCTACTCAAAGCAAATTACTTCAGGTGAGACGTGATTTTACATTTAGATGGCAAAATGAAATACGATTTCAGTTGTGTAGACAATAGTGTAGTATAACTGAACAGGAACATGAAATAAATATACTTTTTTTTGTATAGTATGTACAGCACAAGCATATGCAAACACCGTATCATGAAATATAATTTGTGTATAGAAACCTACACCCAGAACTTTATTACTAGAGATGGCATCACAGTTCGGAATGATCTTTCTTGGTGCATGAATTCTCCAGCTCAGAACATGAGAGGAGCTGTATTCCCCCAGAAAGTCTTCCAAAACTTGAATGTAAAATAAAATCCTGTGCATCACACTTACATGCACCAGACTAGGCTCTCAAAATATCAGCTTCTCTATAGAAATTGTTGGCTCTTAATAAGACTTCCAGTTTCCATGGCCCTGAGTCTATCCAAAGACTTCCCGCACACAAACTAATGACTTATATAGCTACAAGATCAAATATACACAAGACCATCTAAGTATTAAGATAGGCAGAGAGTCTGCCTTGCTAGTTCCGCCATCCTTAGATGTTAAAGGACCAGTGGCCCACGACAGGGCTTTTTTCTGTAGCAGCCCCCAAACTATGGAATTCACTTTGTTTAGAGTTGCATTTAGTGCCATCACTATTCAGTTTTCTTCATTTGCTGAAGACACATTTATTTTCCTTGGTCAGTGACATCTGAAAGTATCACTGTGGTCTATCTGAAATGGGTTAATTAATGTGTGGGTGCTGTTGTATTTGTGTTGGGTTTTTATTTTGTTTTCAACTGTATTATTTGTGTAAACTGTCCTGGGACCTTAGTTTGAAAGGCAGGTAATAAATCTCATAAATACTAACACCAACTCATTAATAACATATACATTATGATTGCTGCTGCTACTATCGCTACCACCACCACCACTCTCTCCTTTTCTGCTGAAAATTATTTGGCATTATTTGCAGCAGCAATTATAAAGACTGCTTCTGCTTTTGTTACGCAGTAACACCATTTTGGACTCAATGGTTCCTTGAAACTGTCATTCACCAGACTTCCAAGGTCCTTAATAAGGACCCAGAAGCCCTAGGAAATGACATTTCTCAGCAACATTGGAGCCCACAAAGGTGTCACAGCCTAGCAAAAGAAAGCAAGTGCAACAACACCCCTTTTCATTCTGAAGGAATCTTGTTTCGTAAGTTAGTAAGATTGACTGTATCAGAAATAATAGCTGTTAGAGTCTTAAGTTAGGAAAGCTAGGGTGCTAACTTATATTAAGTCACATCTCTCATTTATTCTAGTGCAATATTGCCTACACTGATTGGCAGTAAGTCTCTAGGCTGGAGACATGCCAGGCTGAACAGACCACTATGATGTTTATAAACGATAACAGGAGGACTTGCGCATTCAAATCTACACTTGTAAAACTCACTTGTTTATCATAAATGAAATTTATTCCTTCTCCCATCTGGCAGCTCTTTGAAAACTAGGTGACACATACTACCCAAAAGACCAAACAAAGGCTGTATCTTGTACATTTGCTTTGTGTACAAGAAAGTGATGGCAACATGGAATCTTTTCCCTTCTATTTCACTGATAAATAAAGGGAGGAAGCTGACCATGCAACAAGGCAACTTGCTTTTAACTCTATCAAACATAGGTAGTGGTAGTTAGTGGGCAGAAGCTCGGCTGTCAGAGTTCTAATAGCACAAGGCTGGAAGACTGGAGTAACCCCAACTAAAGAATCATGGCAAGAAAAATTGATGGACTATACAGAACTGGCAAAATTGACATATAAGCTACGGGACAAGGATAACTGTGACTTAAAAGATGAATGGGAACTCTTCACAAAGTATTTGAAAACGCAACAAAGCGAACTGGACTCCTTGGCTGGCTTTGAATAAACATTAAGAACCTTTTCTATTGATGACAATCAGCTAAATAGTTTGAGGATCTATACAACTGTGTAACATGCAGAAAACAGCATTCTTAGAGAAATCAAAGACTGGAACTGAGGGAGGCCAGGGGGTGGGGGGGTTGTGGGGGAGGGTGGGGGGAGGGAGGAAAAATGGGGAAAAATAAGGATGATATGTTTCTGGATAATATGTTGTGTTTTAATTTTGAATAAAAAAGTTTTTTTAAAAAAAAGTGGGCAGAAGCTGCTGTAAGACATCTGTTTTATTTCCTCAAAACTCCCTTGGTTGGGAAGTCCAGAAAGAGGAGAGTGTGATCTAGCATAGTAATGTACAGTAACACTGATATAGATTATGGGATAGTTACAGGCGAATATTCTGAATTCCCCCAAGAGAACTCCTTATTTGATGAGAGAAAAAACCCATAGGCTGGTGTGAGAGCCACCAGCCAAACTAGAAGAGAAACAGTGCTGAATTCAGCTGCAGGGAGAGGGTGCCACGGGCTTGAAGTCAGAACTTCAGCATGTGTACATTAACTTTCCTAATGAAATCTAAAACTTTTCAAGCTAACAGAAGACATGCAGAAGTAGAACAGTTGGATGGAAGCTATCCTATGTATTGCACTGAATTCTTCCTATATGACTCTTCTTTCCTGATTGGGAAGAAAATCAGATGGATTTATTTTAAGTCAGGATGACTATGTTGAAGATGCTGAGGAAGAGAGAGATATTGATGAGATCTTCAGGGACGGAACAGAGCAGTCCTGCTTCTATTTTGACAGTTCTGCTGTTGCAAAGAGTGAGTCTCTGGCAGTAAGGCATTGCACTAAAGCAGGGGGTGGGGAGAATCCTAGATTGGAACCATCTCGACTTAGGTTTTATTTTCCTCTCAAATTGAGGGTACACTTCCAATAGTTGGGTCCATGAAATAGGAAATTATTTTGCAAGCTAGGTTAGTTGCATTGGCCACAAGGGAAGTGTGTTTGAGGATTTAATTCAGGCCACATTTTTAAGTAAACCAGCTTATTCACACTTCCTGGAGTAATAAACAGATTGAGTACAGTTATTCTTCACACCTCTCATTCTTAGGATATTTTTTCCCTTTTCTGAATTTTGTGATAACAGTCCTCTCCTCAAAAAACATACCAAAATGCATATTAATATATATTTAAATAGCAAATTTTAGATTAAAATGCATACAAAAGTGCATAGCTTAGAGTAAAATGCCTACCAAAATATATGCAGAATTGGGAAAGGATGAACTTATGAATATGAAACTGAAACAGACCAGAAAGAGATTGATCTATTCTTCCACACCACATTGTAATGTCTGTCTGTTGCAGACATAATAAAAAGTCTAGATAATCAAAATGGTTTAAAATTAAGGAATGTACAGCAACTGTAAAGCAACTGCAGAAACTTAAAATAATAATTTAAAAAATCTTATAGTGAACCTTTATTATTATTATTATTGTTATTAGAATTTATATACTGCTCTATACCTGGAGGTCTCAGAGTGGTTCACAGTGCAGATGACTAGGAGTTCCTAGTTTTGAAAGCTCTGTCCCTTAGAAGTTTAAATATATACTGTCAACTAAAATTTCCACAGTTGTTCTTGGAATAAAAACAAGAAAATGGCAAGGAGAAGGCAGTGGTGAAGACTGAGTAATAATGAATGTATTCAACCATCTTCAAGCTGACTCATGGAATTTTGACTTGATTCATGACCAAAATTGGTCAGTCAATGAATATGGAAATATTCGCACACACATCAACACTTAAAACCTAAAGAAAATGCAAACACCAATCACAACTCCCCACTTTAGCCAGAAATGGAAACATCATACTTTTTCTGTTCTATCGCTTTTGAGCTTACTGTTTAAATCAGTGGAAACTGGTGGAGTCGCTTTTTAATTAAAACATCAGAGACTCAGATTGCCCACTGAATCATATAATCATTGATAGACAGCACCCCACAAGAGGTTCATTTTGCATTTTTTTGGGCTAGCATATTGTAGTTTTGTTTAAGACCATTATTTTAAAAGGAAGCCAGCAGCTCTGCTGGTGTGAAGAACCAGGATTCTTGGGAAGCTGCAGAGACCCTACCACCTTGAAATGGAAAACTGATAATCCCTGACTCAATGCTAAGGCTACTCAACACTATTAGTCACTGACCATTTATTTTCCCACAGGACCACTGGGTGAAAGTGTGAGCAGAGGCAATAATAATAATGGCAAATAGAAAGATCTACCACTATTTCCTGCTTATCAACTCTCTGAACAGGCAATATGGATGAGATAACGCTACAGAGCAACTGTCAGAGAATGTGATAGTTTAGTAGAAAAATGACCCCTGGAATGTAAGGGCAAGTTGGCAAGGATCCCACTAAATTTGAAGTTGGGCATAGCTGGCAGTCCTTGTTCACTATTTCTTACTGCAAAATATTTCTGTGTGGAAGATTACTGCAAAATCACCTTGGGGACACAGCAGACCCTATGTTACCTATCTCATATTTAGCCATAAGGATAAATTGATAGTGTCTATAGATGTAGCGAAGCAAATCTGGAACGTTGCCAACACAATTGTAGTTAATTTTATGGTGTGTGAGCATCATTGGATGAAATGTATCCCGTTCTCCGCTGCATATGACAAGCGGGATATGTGCAAAAAGGTACTATCATCCACACAAGAAGTGTAGTGCTGCAAATAAGTAGATATAGATTGTACTGTTTCTTAAATAACTAATTCAAAACATGATCGCTTTTGAGAGTTGTACCATTGATTCCTCCTCTTGTGCACTACACTTCTAAAATGTAATAACTTTCGTAGCTGATGTATCCACAAAGGATTCCTATACCACATTCTGTACCTAAATAACCTTTTCTGGACCTTCCAAAAGCCCTATAATCAAAATTACCTGTCTGCTTGATGAATCAGTCTTACCTCTATAATCTGTCTGCTGAGTATATTAAGCCTAAGTATATTGAACCTAATTTCAATTAGGTTTATTTTGGTATTTAGTTAATACTCATGTTTGTATTACATCAGGAGACTTGACTGAGAAAAGATTTAACTTTGCTTTATCATCATTTAAAATATGCTTGGATGAAACTGTATTTTTCCTTTGGGGGGGAGGAGAGTGATTTACAGGACAATCCGATACAAATCTACTTCTGTAAGCTACATAAACCAGGGAAAGTACCACTGAGTTCAATTGGGCTTACTCACAGGTAAGTAAGTATAAAACTGCAGCTTCAGTTAAATTAAAACTCAATAAGTAATCTGCATTTAATTCATTAGTGGGAAAATATGTGAAGGGGTATACTTATTGCTGCTCTCCTTAACACAATATGGCTTGCTACCTCTAACAAAGACCAATGCTATGTCTTCTGCGCAGGAGTATATAAAAGCACTTTCCCATCTCTGAGGTGGGAGTAAGGGGGGTAGTGGTTTGTGTGTGCTTTATTCTTGATTTTATTGTGTATTTTATGGTTTTATCTTGTATTTATCTTGTTGTGAACTGCCCTGAGATCTACAGGTGAAGGGTGGTATACAAATTTAATAAATAATGACAATAATAATAATTGGTCTTTGGGTCTTTTGGATGGATGTGCCGAGTAGACATCTAATAAATAATAAAGAAAGAAATACATTTTCAGAGCAATGTGATGTCCATTTTTCTGTGCATGGTCACCAGAAGACACAACACAGAAAACATTTATTTATTTATTTTATAAAAGCACTCTGTCTCACCCCTCTGGCAGATCTGGGAGCTGTTTACATTTTCATGTGTCAGGGACTGGACTGAAGCGGAAGGCTGGGAATCGCGCCCCCCCTGCTTCTCTCAGAGGAGTGGGAGTGGGTGGATTGCCTCCCCTTCCCCAGTTGTCTCAAGAGAAGGAGAAGACAGGATTGAATTGCAGCAGAGTTCAGAGCTGCCAAGTTATGAGGTGTTAGGAGAACGAGGGGCAGAATTTTCCAGCAGAGATGCTCTTGGAAAGCATAGGAGAGCCACCATCCCCAGTTACTTACTGCTCACTTAGAATTTAAGAGCAAAGGGCTCAAATATGTTTTACTCCTGAGGTCACCTGTAGGGACACAGGCTGTTGCTGGGGAAGGAAGGGGAGGAGCTCAGAGTGAGCAACGTCACTATGGAGTTAAGGACTGAATTCTTTGTCTTGTACCATGAGAACTGATAAAACCATAAATACAAACTTTCTTGCTTCTTCCTTGGTCCTTGATGCTGCCGGTGGCGTATAGAATTCCCCAAGCCTGACATCACATTTAAATGTCCAGATTAATTCTGTGCAACTCCCAAATTTGCATTTGACATCTTCTAAATGTTTTCTTTACCATATTTTCCCTTCCTTCTAAATACGTTCCTCATAGGCTAGTGCAATTTATGGCCAACAAACATTTCAGAATGTTTTCACTGATCATCTGTGAACGGCATGATTGTGCAGTTTCATCCACATGGGTCCAAGTTCTAATAATTCATACTGGGATTGTTATGTTCTCAAAACAACATCTCTACTCTAGTGGCCAAATAGCACACTCTGAGGCTTAATCCAAGAGAGCCCATTAGTAGCTTGTTTTTATATTTCTCATAGCACCTAGCAGCAAAATGCTGGAAATAAATTGTAAGATGTGTTTAATACACCAATGAAACAATGTATAGTTTGTTAATAAGAACGACCATTTGTATAAGTGAATAGTGAGAACTTCCAGTCAAATACCAGTAAATATCAAGTACAAGGGCTATTCATGTTTCAAACAAGACAAATAGTTCTGTGTTCACATTTCCCTATTCTCTAACTGCCCCGCATAAAAATTCAGGATTCCAATCTGTAACAACTAATTTACTAGACTGTGACCCTGGTCCTCAGTCTTCTTCCATGTAACATGTTTAGGACTGGAGTTTATGTTCAAAGAATCCGGTCCCATTGTGTTCAGTCCCTTGCATGGACTTGAGAAATGCTCTAACTTTTATCTTTCAGCAGAGAAAGATGGATTAGCCTTTTCAAAAAAAGGTGGCCCATAAGGTATTAAGTATTACCCTTCAACACTTCTGTAAAAGTCAGGTGGAGTATATATCCTCATTTTAAGGTGGAAAAATGCACTACAGGTGAAAAGGATACTTTAAGAAAAAGATGAAGGTGAACAAGAAGCAAGGAAAGGATGCAATTGTTCAAAGAAAGTGACAGGAAGCTGCCTTAGTCATGAACTGTTGCACATTGTGTTTGCCAACTGAAAAGCTTCTCAAAGCCAGACATTCATAATTCTGACCCTAGCACAGCCCTCTCCATCCTTGCTTAAGCTGCTGAAGGCTTAGGTTCTCTACCACAAAGTTATTCATCTGCAATGTGCAGCCACAGCTGCTGTCAAAAATGCAGCAGATAAGTATTTTATTTTATTTTTAGATTTATGGTGCTTGGCCTAATTTTAACCTATTCTGATGTTTATCAGCAGCCTCTAGCATTTCTGCAAATACTGATGGAGACACTAGAACAACTTAAGAGACCCATGATGTTAATGCCAGCAGAGGGTTGCACTTTAAAAATCAAATCTGAAAATACTTTCACACTATTGCAGATGAATACAAATCTGCAAGGAAAATAGTGTAGCTTCAGATTGAGACAGAATTAGTAAACAGAGGCAGTGGAAGACAAAAGTGCCTGGCGTGCTCTGGTCCATGGGGTCACGAAGAGTTGGACACAACTAAACGACTAAACAACAACAACAACAAGTTTCATTCACGGGTGGCTTTGGACAAGTCAAAAGAAGGAAAGGAACCTGAGCAGTTGGTTAATTAATTATTAATTTATACATCAAAGGAAATTTTGCAATATGTAGTAAAACAAAACAAAAAAAGATATTGTTACAACTAATAAAACAGTAAAAATATTAAAACCAAAAATGTACAGTCCATAACACCAATAAAGCAGCTCATAAATCAGTACAGTAATATCTCTGGTTACGTACCGTCCTCCTTGCAAACGCTTCGGGTAACGAGCTCTGCTAACCCAGAAGTAGGTCTCCTGGAAGCGAACTTTGACCTGGGATGCGAGTGGAAGTCGTGTGCCAGAGGCGCTCACGCAGCGGGAGGCTCCATTAGCAAAAGCACGCTTCATGTTAAGAATGGTTTCAGGATAAGAATGGACCTCCGGAAAGGATTAAGTTCGTAACCAGAGGTACCACTGTACAGTTAGGACAGCTCTATCCATCTTGTGAACCAGAAAGCTACGTTAACTCTATCCACCTTAGAAGGTGGCTTACTAGGAACCTGTGCTATATCCTGTTTTTGCTGCTTATCTGTGGCTGCAAAACTGCTTTATCAAGCCACCTTTGAGCCACTTCAGATGATGGTGGGCCATGTTCTTTGTGCTACTGTTTGCTGTTGGAAAGCTGTTCAGTGCAAACACATTAACCTGCAAATATGAGGGACAGATTTAAAATGTTCAGATAATCAAAAGGTCAGATAATAACTGGAGAGTTAATCACATAGCAGTAAATTGACACGGAAGGACCCACTGTGAATTTGAATGGTCAGCATTCAAGCAATGCAGCGTCTACTTTACAAAGATGGATTGCAAGGCAAAGGCAGGAAAAGAGTGAGCAGTCTGAGACGACAAAATGCATTTGGGAGACACAGTGGCAGGTGAAGGATAGCTGCAGCTCAAGAGTTTCCATGTGTAATGACAAGGAGGACCTCCTGCTGTATGTCATTTTCCAGCAATTGTACAGTCTTTTTAACAGAGCAGTGCATTCATTGGTTTCACGCGAAACTCATAACAAAAAAGAATGCCTAGGTAGTAATGTTCAAATCATGTATTAGTGTACGAGTTAGCACAAGGTAAATACATGTATTCCTGCAGACAGTGAATTATATTATCAGAGAGAAATATCTAAGGCCTGTAATTACATTGGCTAACACTCTTTACTATAAAGTGCTCACTATTTTGGAGAAGAGCATTAAGAGCTTTCATGGTGTGCAGCAACAAAATGAGATTTCCTCAAAGAAATAGTCAGAATGGGCAAGAGATACAGCTGAAAGACTAGTGGATTTCTTTCTTTTTTAACAATAACATCTCATTCTGACTCTTACAACCTGTAGGGAACTTAAAATTGTTATTTAATCAAACATTCTTAAAAACTAAGCTGACATTGTCACAAGCATTTTAAGAATAGTAAGCTTCTTTAATGTTTGCGTTGTCACAGGATGATTCCACAAACAAATGGCACCACAATTTTACTTGAAAAAAATTGCATCAGATCTCACCACCTTTACCAAGGATTAGGCTCAATACTGTACAGTTGATTGGTTGATTATCAGGGAAATTATCCTTCCCTCCCCAAAATTTGGTGGGTTGCTAACTATTAATACATTCTAATTTCCTTTTTTATAAGATACGCCGTGACAACTTCCCCCACACAGTCCTATACCTGGAATGGTTTGCAAGGTCACCTAGGTTTTCTGTATATACACTTATTTTGTTGAGGGACTGAGAAGATTTCTTCCTGAATCCTGCTGCCACTGAATGCCTGTTTAACATTAGGGGATGTCAGTTGTGCAGACTCCTGGCAAATAGTACGGATTACATTGCTGGGTTAGAGGTTTCACTGTACATTTGAAGAGAGTTCATAGATATGTCCCAAGAGCCCTAGTGCATCAGTGGCTTTACACATACAGTATCAAAAGCTTGGCCAAACTTTTGTCATCACCTGACACTGTGATAGAAAAAGACCAGTATTTGCCCATGCTGAAAATTTCTGACGGACGCTATGAAGATGCAAAAGGCCAGACAGCCAAGTTATAATAAAGACAAGAATGAAGCCGAAAGCAGCAAGAACAGAGAAAACTACATGGTGAAATTCCCAAGCTGAACACTTTCCACCAGGTTTCTTTGTGAATCCTGAGAGACTTATTATCTCCACCTCCTCCATTTGCAAGCAGATAAAGGTAGAACATTGATTTCCCAGATGGCATGGTCTGGACAATCCCCATTTTAATTGTAGAGACTTGATCATTTTCCATTTAAAACAATAATAATAACATTAAATCTTTGAAAACAGAAGCATATGACACTTTTTATATAGTTTGTAATACCCAGGTGGTATTATGGCTTCATACTATAGAAGCACATAATACTGTTAATATTGCACAGATTCACAGCCTATGCCATTACAGCACCAAAGGAGCAATTAAAGAATGTGAATGTGTATTAAGATTAATACCTCAAACCCTGACAATCCTCAACTGGCCCATTAACATGATAATAGGTTCAAAGTTTCTTTATGTCTCTTAGCATGTAGATGGTACAGCCTCTCCCCCTTCCTTCAGCCTTATTCCAACTACCCTCCCTGTTTTATTTTGCATTTGCAAATTGCCTTAACAAGAAGTTAAGCACACACACAAATACTTCCACATAGCATCAAGAGGCTGATCAAAAGGGATAAGTCACTTTTATTTATTACTCCACAAGAGATTTCAAACAACTGAAGGACATGACAAACATAAAACTAAGGAGACGGGAATGAAGAAGTCTTTCACTGCTGCCACCCTGCCACAACACTTCCTGCTGTGCTTGGAACTTCTGAAGATGCTGACAAACACTCTGTGATCTTATGCATCATGCTGAATGTCCCTTATAGCATCTAGCTGCCACAGGTGGGTTAGGCAGGCTTGCAAGGCTTATTTCTAAACTGTGTAGCTTCTGTTAATGTTAAGGCAAATTTTTAGTATTGTAAACCTTTTGTAGTCAGCTGAGATGGAAAATAAAACTCCTTGATCTGCTTTGTTTTTAAAGACTTTACAACTCTACTTTATGGTGGTAACTACTTGTCCTCTTGTCACATCCTATCTGTTAGAAGATACTGCAGAAAAGCAATTTTCTGCCTCAAAAGCACTCTATTTTTTAAAAAGTTTGTCTCTGGGCAATTTTCAGGTCTACTAGAGCTGCACAACTGTATACAGATGAGAAAGACCAAAATAGGGCAATTTATTTGATTCCTTCCCTTCAAAACATTTAGCAAAGATTACACATCCAACAGCAGAAATAAAGCTCAACAAAAATATTCAGAGATAACTTGGTGCCATGAAAAAAACATCATTTGCAAGAGCCTTCTATATTAGCATTTTGTTTAATATGATATCAAAAATAAATATGTCCCAGGATACTATCAGCTAATTTCTACTTTAAAAGTGAGCACTTAGAACCAGGCAGTAAAAGAGACCCCTATATAGTTTTCAGAAAAATGATTGTGTGTGTTAAGGGCCTCACTGGAGACCTATTGAATGGTGAATTTATTTTTTTCAGTGTTCAGCTTTGAAATTTGACATTTTGGATGCAACAAGCTGCCAACTTAATAGTCCCGCACTAAGACTATAAACATTTCTTTTACTTCTCAGACAGTTTTTTCTTTAAACAAAAATATAGGTATGAAAGGCCAAGGGTCCAACGTTGCCTTCTCTTTTCCTCCAAGGCTATGCCTGTTCAGATTAGGAATGCAGAGTTTTCAATCAATTACATAAAATGGATTCTGATAAAACACTTTCCTGCACCAAAAAATGAACTGACTTTTGCAGATGTGGGTCAGAGGCAGTCATGTGCATCTAGTCAATCTGAAGGAATTCAATGCATGGCGATTTCCATGGTTAGTTGTCACTGGGAATACGTGCCCATTATCTGCTTCTGTGGAATGCATTGTATCTACTTTCAAATGAACAGGCTCCACTACACTGTAGATGCATGCACAGCCTATGCACATTTTTTGGAGGAGGTGGTGGATGAAAGCCCTATTTACACCCAGTCTGAATAAAATATAAATAAGTAGCATTTTCCATCTCGTTTGGTTTTTGTTTCATAGAGTAGCTGAAGTGAGGCTGGACCAGGGATCCTCAGGAAACTCAGATTATGGTGACATGGCTGAGATGGAGAGATGAAATAAATGGAAGAGACATCTCTCTGTTCTACTCTGCCTTCTCACGCCTTACAATCCTAAACTGATTTCTTCATAGTTCCTGCAATGCTCAGGCATTATACCAGGTCAATGAAAGAAATCTAGACACTCAATAGAAAATGTAATTTATTATAATGATCACAGAAACACTGAGATAAAACACATATATAAATAAGTGCATGTGACTATTTGCGTGAAGAAATCAGTGCTGGGGAAAAACAAATGGCCAAATTTCGGTGGTGGGTCAGAGGATAAAGGAGGGTGGAAATATTCACTGCACTGCATTTCCCATGTTGTATGACGGTGGCAGTGATTGAAGCAGTGCTCCTACTGACTGCTACTGCCACCACTTCTCTTCCTAGAATACTCTTTGCAATGATGCTACATGATGATGGGGGACGCGGGTGGTGCTGTGGTCTAAACACTAAGCCTCTTGGGCTTGCCAATCAGAAGGTCAGCAGTTTGAATCCACACAATGGGGTGAGCTCCCATTGCTCTGGCCCAGTTTCTGCCAACCTAGCAGTTCAAAAGCATACCAGTGCAAGTAGATAAATAGGTAACACGACAGTGGGGAGGTAAACGGTGTTTCTGTGCACTCTCGCTTCTGTCACAGTGTTCCGTTGCACTAGAAGTGGTTTAATCATGCTGGCTAAGTGACCTGGAAAGCTGTCTGCGGACAAACGCTGGCTCCCTTGGCCTGAAGCGAGATGAGCACTGCACCCCATAGTCGCCTTTGACTAGACTTGACCATCCAGGGGTCCTTTACCTTTACCTTTTTACCTTGACATGACAATATAGCTTTGCTCAGCAGGGTGTTCTGGAAAAAAATGGCAGCAGTGCACCACAGTAGAAAGGTTGCTGCCTACCTCCATAATCAGTGAACCTCACCTCCCCATTTCACAACCTGTAAATGGAGCCACAAAATGGTGGCAGCCATTATGGCTCAGGGCCAGACAGCACACAAATTTTGCTAGTCACTCCAGTGCAAAAAAAGTGCATTTTGATGCTGTGCTACTTTATCTGTGGTGAACTCTTCACCGGATACCTCAGTAAGAAGGCTGAATAGGAAACGTTTCTTTAAACAACAATGACAATTTTAAAAATCCTTGTAAAAGCAGGCCCTGTAGCACTGTGTGCAATGAAGTATCAATGTTTTGTTGTCGGAGTTATCTACATAATATATGAACTGACACCCCGCTTTCTCTGAAACAATTCATGCACAATTTACTGCACCGCCATTTGTTATAACCTTAGGCTGGTCATAGTTCCTACAGGTGTGAAGTCATATGCTACGAGAAGAAAATTATTCACATATTGATAGATCCATTAACACCACCATATCTTCAGAGGGCATTTCCCTGGCACACAATAACATGAATAATTCAGTGGCTAGATTGCTGACCAGGACCAGATGGTCTGAGTATATAAAACCAATTCTGGTCTGATTGCACTGGCTACTAGTCAGTTTTCAGACTCAATTCAAAGTGCTGGCTTTTATTTATAAAGCCTGATGTGGCTCAGGATCCCATATCTCAAGGATTGCTTTTCCTTACATGAACCAACCCAGACAATGCATTCATCACTTAATTTGCTCCTTCTAAGGGAGGTGTGGAGTGGCAACATAAGAATGGTCTTTTTTAGTGGCGAATGTGCTTTTAATTTTTTTAACTGTTTTTGTTTTACATTGTTTTTTAATACTTGTACTACTTTGGAAGTCACGTTGGGTTAGTTTTAGTAAAATAAACTAATAAGTGGCAACAAAAACAACAACAACCAAGCTCCACATGCCGGATCTGAAGCATAAACTGCTGTGTTTTCTGTTGCCAGAAAAATCATTAATGCCATTAAGTATGTAAAAGAATAATCTTATATTTTATATTTTGGAACACCTTTATCAATATATGCAATTTTAAAAGCATGAACCCTAGAACACATATATGCTCTTAATCTTGATATTTCCTTCCACAGTCAGTTGATTTAGTAAATGCTATATCTCAAAATGCCTTCCAGTAAAATTGCACATAACACAATGTGTTCTATTGTTAAAAAAATCTGCATAAAACTCATTTTAGGCCATTCTTTGTAATCAAACAAAGCAACTTATCAGAGTACCATGTGAGCAAGAAAATCTTATTTTTATTATTTTTATGAGAGGGCTGCTTCACAATTCCACCCCCTCCATTTTCTAAGGATCTCTCCAAAGGAGATAAATGAATGAATTCAGTGATTCATTTAGTTGATAAATTCACCATGTTGTCTTCACAATTTATCAAGCACAACTGTGAAACAGTCACATACATCTAATATTAAAAGTTACCCATGAATTTCTTCGATAAATAACTCTGTCAAAAAATTACAGATAGCTCATAGTGAATATTGTTCGTCATAAGTTTATACATTATCTCACTTAAAGTCTAGGGTATCCTCTTTGGGGATACTTACATGGAGCTAAAACTACTGTATGTCTAAAGCTCTTGTTACTGCGCAGAGCAGCCCCAAGTGTAAAGGATCGCCTTGGTGAATTGTGCTCCATGAGTATTCCAATATGTAACTTATCATTGCTCTCTCCCTCATTATTCCCATTGTGCAGTAAGAATGATTCAACAACCAATCACATAAACCTTATTCAGTATATAAATTGAATAAATAATAATAATAATAAGCATAGTTCTATATAGTTATTGACCACATTTTCCTTTCAACATCAGGGAAAACACATCTGAGGAACAAGGACACCTTAAAACCCTAAAATGGAAAAGTATTTTATGAAATCGCAACTGATAGCAAAAAAACCCACTTGTCTAGGACTGTGGATTGCTCATGATGCTGGAAGCTAATGCAAGTGTGTACAGTCAATCAATATTTGTACCAAGCAACATGGAAGTGTCCTCATTAAGCCTCTATGTGTACTTCAGAGACACAGACTTCAAAGTGGCAAACATGTCTTTAAAGCTTTTTATATATAACTTTCACTGAAAACTTCTGAAAAATAGTCTGGCAGCATTTTTATATATATATATATAAAGAAACCTGATATGTTATGGGTTAAGCCCCCTGCACCTTACCTTGCCACCTTGTTCCAATACAGAATAGGAAGAAAAGCAGCAGCAACAGAGCACATTTGCTTTGGAATCCTTACGGTAAATAAGACATCACTACGTAAAAATTTAATTTCTGGCAGAATGTTGTTTAACACAAACACTCTGTTCAAAGAGAAGCTATCACAAGCCCACTTTAAAAAAAATAAACAAAAAGTAAACTGCAGTCCCAAGACAAATCACTAAAATACATTATCAAGAAAAGTAATAGCCACATGACATTAAAAAATTTTAAAAACTGGATTAGGTTTAGAGCAACTGTATATAAATAATTCTGGATCACTTCCTGGTTTTTATAAGTCTAAAAGGAACTTGGTTCTTGCCTATGAAAGGAGGGGAAATCTAATTCAGTTTACATTTAAAGGCAAATTTGTCAAATCCAAAACAATATGAAAACTAAAACACAGCCATTCTTTGAAATTTGCTATTATCTGAATTTTGTAACACAGTTCTCCAACTAACCAATGGTTACAAAATGCAAATACTAGGTAAAAATGAGCACAAAAGTGAGAGTGTTAGTGGAAACACTTACAAAAGTGTGTTCTGTTAGGAGACATTGCTTGCGAAACGTGTACACTAGTCAAAACAGCATACAAATATATATATTTATTAGGGTAAAGCTATACTAAAATGCTGGTGAATTTTCATGATATTTATTTTTTTAAGAAAAATTCCTGCAAACTGAAGCAGAAATGTAGAGAACTGAAATCAAGACTGGAAAAATGAGAAATGAGAAATGAAGAGAATCAAATTTGACAGATCCTCCCATACCTATTCTTGACCAATGGAAAAGAAACGCATTATAGTTTTCCGCACAATGCAAAATATATAGCAACTATCAACAAATTCAGAGAATTATTCTCAGGGAAGAAAGGTGGACTAAAAGCCCCATGTGAGGTGACCAAAAGTTAAGCTATTTCCTAGTTCTTCCACTTGGTGCTATGTGGTTATTCCTATGAAAGTGTAGAGAATCTGCTCATGGCAGATCCCCCTGGACCCCAAGTACAGCACTAGTGCATGGCACTAAAGAAGAAACATGGAGCTGCAGAGAGCAGTCCCAACAGAACAAGGTCCAAGAGGACTGGTGAGAGGACTGAAGGGGACCTTTCCTTCTAAAATTAGGATAGTTAAAATGCTTATCTTCCCCAAAAGTCACATGACTCATGCCTCCACACACACACACAGTAGAACCTCTACTTACGTCCCACTCTACTTAGGCCCGTTCCAAGTTGCGACCGCGGCGAACCCAGAAGTAAACACCGGGTTTGCCGTGATTCGTTCATGCGCAGAAGCGGCTGCCGCCATCTGCACATGCACAGAAGTGGGCTACCGCCAAATGTGCCTGCGCACAGCGGCGCTTCTACCAGTGACCCATTTCGCCATAAGGAACGGATTTGTAGTAACATTATTGTTGCATGCCACCCCAATTACTGAGTGGTGCAAGGTTCCAGGGGTTCCGTCCAGTTACCCCTGTTTCCTTCAGAATGAGCACATGTAGTCTTTATGACATGTGCTTTACTTACACAAATTAGTAACTTGAGCTGCAGCATTAATACCCAAGCGGGCCTTGCTTCCTCCATAGCCACAGCCTTAGATCCTTAGATTCAAGCAGAAATCAAGCTTCACTGTGACTCTCTGGCTTCCCAGCCTGCTGCCTTGCGGCTTCTAACTCACATCAGTCAACTCTCCTCTCTGGCCTTTGTCTTTCTAACTACCAACCAGTTGAGGGGCCCTACCTATTTTCTATATGGCACAGATCCACTTCCTTTGTTCCCTTAATGGCTCATTACCTCGGCTATCCCCTTACCAGGAAACTAGGTTGGCTATTCCAGGAACTGAATCCTTGCTTATATTTGAACAGTTGCTGGATCCAGAGATTAGAAGGGTCTGGGCATAACTCTATAGTTATGAGGAACTATTTGGAAGTTCATAAGGATTATTGTGTGCAAGGGGTTGTGCATTTGAATTAAATGTCAAACATCATCCTTTGAAGACAGGAATCCTTCTAAACTTCCCAATCGTTCCTCAGAGCTAATGCAAAACCCGAAGGATGAATTGTAGATAGTGAAAAATTTATGTCTAAGACTTGAGAAGAGGCTAGGAGAAAGAAAATTGATCTCGTTGTAGTAGAAGTGCCCTACTGAATATAGTTCTCAATTCCCTATTAGAGGCAGGTTAGTCGTCTGAGATCCATTTTAGCATTAAAAATGCCCCAGGCTCAACTGTGTGTTGCACTAATGCACCCATTTCTTTTTCCAGTTCATTTGGGCAATGAAACATTCTTTGCATTGGCCAAAACTCCACTCTGATTCTGTATTTCCAAGGATTCTAAAGAAGATAAGACAAGGAAGCTGCCATCCCTGGGACTGACTGCTCTCTCTTATTTCAAGTATAATCCCCCCATTTTCAAAAGGGGAGGGAGAAAGGATTTTCTCATATTCCAGATTACTACAATGCAAAAAGAGTAACAGATGCCTGTTATTTCAGAACTCCAGAACTCTAAAGCGTCTACTAGTTCTGAAATATTGACCGGGCAATGCTAATAATCACAGATTATGGCATGCCTTAATATCAGGCAGTGATTATTGGAACATACATCTTTCTTCAGAGAACACCAGATGGCTGCTATTCACTACCCCCATAGCTTTGGTTCTAACATGACACAAAGGAGTACTGATTATTTTTCTTCTGTGTTTTTGTAGATGTGGGACAAAACCACAAACCTCTGAATTGCAGCAGCAGCAGTAGAAACAACAAAAAAATATTTGGGGGAGGGGTGAGTGTCATGGGTCTGCCTGTGTGTTCCATCTCTGTGTTACACTTCCTATACTACCTTTTAGGGAGTGGGAGGGATGCATCAACATAAGCCTCAGGGAATAGTACATAAGTCGTCTTTGAGAGAGACAGAGGCTTTCCTAAATCTCGAGCAAGGCAATGATTTCATGTTGCTCGTGTAATCTGCAAAAAGCATTAGTATGTGCCTTTAAGTTAAAAATAGAAATGTAGGTTATATGGAATAGTGATTAAAACAAAGAAAGAAAAATCTTGCGCATAATTTTTTTCTGCACACATCCCCAATGTTTACCCCATGTGAAAACACAGTTTTAAGCAATGTAGTGCCCTCAGGCCACTACAGCCCCCCCTCCAAAAGAAGTTCTCTTTCAGCAGGGAGCTTCTTTCCCCTTGTGGTCACTCACCAATATTTACAAGGCAAGGTCACTTTGGATGCCAGTGGCAGTTGAAAGAGCAAGAGGAAGAGGGACACTTTTTGTCTTCAGCGATCTGGCTGATTCTGCCACTGTGATAGCCGACAATGACATGACACAAGGGAATGGTTGTCGCAGTCTCACACTCCTGGCTCTGCTGCGGAGACCAAACAGAACAAAAACAAGGAGAGAAATATATATATATGTTATTTTTCTTTCCCTGTGAAGGTAATACAAAAATATGAAAACATTTTATCTTTGGAATACCAAAACAAGAGAGCTTTAATCTTGACTATGAAAGCGGATATCTAAAACTTACTTTAAAATTGGGATTTAAACAGACCCCCTAAGAAATGGAATATCCTTCTGTAAAATTAATTAATTACGTTGAAAGCTTGCTGGAAGGAGATGGCCATAAACATCTTACACACACAGCAGGTGGTAGAGAGTAGACAGAAATGATGATTTTATTAAAATTACAGGGAAAGACATTTGCAGTAAAGAGACACATTTTGGGCGGAAAGGGATGGATGGCAGTGTCTATAGGTTCATGTAACCAGTGAAGAAATATAACAAGGCAAGAGACTAATGAGAGTTTTTATTTATTTATTTGCATTTTTATATAATCTACAAGAATTATTACCTATATGCCTGATATGTCCTAAAAAAAACACAACTGTGATGAATAAATAAACAGCTCTAGAAATCTTCAATAGGGTGCTTTACCTTGCAGGGAATATTATCATTGGCTTTTGATACAATTTCTGCTGCAGGGAAAGACTTTCAAAGCTTGGAATGCTGAAGTATTGCCAGGCGCTCAAAGACCCCCTGCTGTGCGCGTCAAACTAAGAAATCTCTCTGAACTTGTCGAATTAAAAGTCATCTCTCTCTCTCTGCAACCCCTGCATGAGCTGGGAAGCTCTGTCCTCGTTTTTTTATTTTTTTCTTTCCCAGGCCCTCTATGATAAACAAATGGAGCCTGGAGCATCTTTATTCTTTACAGGCACATAATTAAAATTCTTCTAAAAATGTAATTGAATGCAATAAATTTCAAAAGGAGGTTCTAGTTAACAATGACACTAAAATGGTTTGAGTAGGCCACACTACTTTACCATTCAAATGTCTTTCAAAGGTAAATCAAAACAGCTTGTTAAGATCTGGGAACGGTGTGTGTGTGTGTGTGTGTGTGTGTGTGTGTGTACACACACACACACACACACACAAACACACACACACATATATTTGTACGCCATCAAGAGGATGCTCCTAACTTAAATATCTCAGCAGGATTTATGCTTTTTAGAATGTCATATTAATTACTGAAACCACAAAACAGTAAACTATTAAAATAGGAACAAAGCAAGCTGAGATCCCTAGTCATTATTTATCTATCCCTCCCCCATGAAAGAAGCTTTATTTTTGTTTGTTGTACCGTTTCACAGCAGCACTCTTTTAATTCACCCACAACAGTGTATATATTCACAGCCTTGCAACAACTCCCAAACCTGCTAATGACCACAAGGTTAAGCTGTTGAGCATGCAGTTAAGAGCTGTGGAACATTGTTAACAATTAGCTGGGTAGCAAATTACAAATTGCAAAAGAATAATAAAAAGATTCTCTGCTCCCCCACCCTCAGATCCAAATATTTAAGGGACTTTGGTTTTTAAAAAAATCACACCTAGAGAGGAAAATAACAGAACATTCCCTCTCCTTTTCATGTCCTACCTGAAGATTTTACTTGGCACTACTGACTACAAAATACTATACAGAATTCATTATTTTTAGAGATGTATCTAGATACGCTGTAGACAGAATATGTTTATAGTGTCTGTGATAACCAATGTGTGCTGATAGGCAATTCTGTGATGACTCATAATATGATGACTGATTCAATAGATAATAAAGCCATTCATATCAATTAACAATATAGGAAGTGAATGTATTACAATTTCTAATTGGAACAACTGATCATTGCAGTAACATACATCATTCTTTATCAAAGGCTATTTCTGAATACAGTGGTACCTCGGGTTACATACGCTTCAGGTTACATACGCTTCAGGTTACAGACTCCGCTAACCCAGAAATATTACCTCGGGTTAAGAACTTTGCTTCAGGGTGAGAACAGAAATCGTGCTCTGGCGGCGCGGCGGCAACAGGAGGCCCCATTAGCCAAAGTGGTGCTTCAGGTTAAGAACAGTTTCAGGTTAAGAACGGACCTCCGGAACGAATTAAGTACATAACCAGAGGTACCACTGTACAATTTACAGTTTGCCCAGTCCCTGCTTGGATGCAGTCAGCCTTTATCTCCACCCTGGCTCCATCCCTCAGCTTGCCCATGATAGGGCAATTACAAACTTTGTGATGGCTGGGGAGGTTTCAGCACCAGGTTGCAACCACCACCCACTTTCTGACCAGGTAAGTGGCCATTATGTGATCCATGAGAGCAGCAAAATAACCAGACTATACAATGGTGTTGGGATAAAAACAAGCCAAATCCTTATTGACAGCAGCAGACTGACTGGAATTTCAGCTGACTGGAATTGCCATTGTTAGTGGGTAAGTAAGCGGTGTGAACAACGTGCAAGGCTCAATTAAGATTCCTTTGTTCTAAGGGACTTTGCCCCGCAGTGAGAGTATTTCTAAGGGACAGGATGTTCTGCCTTAGCTCTGAGCCACCAACCTACAGTCAAGCCAGCTCTCAGTGTAGATAACCAATGCCACCGTGGATACAGATGATGAGGAGTGTCCCATAGCTAGATGAAGTAGCTTTGTTTCTAGGAATCGTAATTGTGTGATTAGAGTGAAGAAGGGCCTAGCAAAGCTGTGGGTACAGGTCACAGGTAGATGTGGACAGGAAATAAAATTGGTGAAAGCTCTCAAGTCATGACCCACATGTTGAGAGGCAAACTCAGAAGTTGCTCTGATCCCAAATGGCCTCATAACTGGTCTAATTGAGATTGTGTTGGGGGGGCGGATCCCTCTAACTATGTAGCTTGAAGCTGGGACATTGGAGACCAGCAAAGGCAACGACAATGGAGGGAAGGGAGGAGAGAGCATTGCTTGAATAGTGGAGGAGCAAGTGGGATGAGTTGCGGAGCAGCTGTGATCCTGGTCCTCACCCATTCAAGAGCACAAGGACTTCAACACAGGTCCATAGAGTACAGGACAAACACCCATTTTCAAGCCAGTAGGTCAAGACTCTTATTTTCCAGAAGGTGGTGAAGAACAGGTGAAGGTGACTGGAGGCACAGACTAAAATTGCCTCAGTTCACAGCTATCCATTGTTGGAACAAGTTGCTCACAGAGGCTCTCCCTTAGTGCTGCAACAACTTTGTCATCTTTCCCAGTGGGATGAACAGGACATAAACCTGCTCAGAGAGATAAAGTTACAGAATGGAGGTCCTTTATTCAGGGCTGGGGAACTGCTAGCCCATGAGCCAATCATGGCCCAGCAGGGGGTCCAAGTTGGTCTGTGAAGCCACTTCCCCCAAACCTTGTCCAGCTGACACCAGCCTGATGGGTGGGTGACTCTAGCTGATAGGCAGGGTTTAGCTCTGCACTGACAAAAACCACCAATGCACCCAAAGCAGCAGGATTTAACCACTGGTCATCAGTTGATGAAAAGTGGGTGGAAGTTAAATCCTGCTCAGATTCCAGCAGAGAGCATGACTGAAAACTCCATTCATCAGCTGATGTCAGTTCAATATTACTTGTTGCTGTTAGACCCATCCTGCTGGGTGCTGCTTCATCAATGTGTTTCCTCGCCGGGACCCCTGCAAAGAAGCCTGTGAAGAGCAGAACTGATGTCTCTGCTCATCAGCTGTTAAAAAGAGACTTCAGTCCTGCTGAGTGCTGCTTTGCCAGCTGTGAGGAATGCATTGAAGAAACAGACTCCACCCCCATGGCTCAACTTTGGCAGATGGCCAGGACTGTGGGCAGGTGTGAGACCAATGCAGCTCTCAATACAGTTCTCTCTGTATGTCCCATGATCATATTAGGAAGTAGTTGTGTTCTGCCATCAAGCACTGCCATGAGTTACTTTTTGTTTTCCAGTATATTCCTTGTCAATAAAAAAATTCAATGTAGCACAAACAAATTTTTATTCTGGAAGTGTGGCCCAGAGGATAAAGTTTGAGAAATACTATGCTAATGTGTATTAGCGTAACAGAAGTCAGGCTGGGAAATAATGACACTTTTATTTCCTGTGCAATTTTGCTTGTTTTGTTTAAAAAATAAAAATAAAATATGGGTTAGTTTCTGGAGATAAAGAATTTGTATGTGGAGATGTACAAAATATAAACAGAAAAGTAAGCATAATCTTTTCTCTATAAATGTGCATATCTGTATACTTGAATTAACTCTCGTGTGTTAACAAAGCCATTCCTTTTTGGATGAGAACAATTCTATTCCTCCATGCATGTAATCTTTCAATAGAAGTTAAAGATGGTGTCAAATGAAGGAGACAGAGTGGAAGAAGGAAAAGAAATATCAACAGCCAGATCCTACACATGTTTACTTGGGGGGGGGGGAATCTTTCTGAGCTCAATGGAGCTCATCCCATGGCAAAATGGAAGAGGGGAAGAAAGAAGAGCACCACTTTTCATTTCATGTTTCTCCCTCGTCGGAAAAAAAAGGAACCTGTAAAACATTTCACAAAAAATGTTCAGACTGAGAGATTTCATGTACCAGTGGTTCCCAACCATTTTGGTGCAGTGGGCACATTTAAATTTTTAAGAAAGTGCCATGACTTCCAGTCACAAAATGGCTGTCACATCTAAAAGAGCAGGAAAAGAGACAAGATCATAAAATGGTGTGGTTATACACCCCATTGGCCACACCGTCAAGAGGGGGAAAGGCACCAAACTGCTAATTCCAGCCTCAGGTACATTGTGGATTTTTATGGAGATATTACTGAGACCTTTTGTGGGCAGCATAGAAGGTATGGTGGGCCCACTGTTTCCGTGTTGGCAATCCCGCCATATAGTTTATGCTGCTTGATGCACACTCAGTAGAATTTTTGAACAGATGATACATGCATTAAAAACTATACAGGTCTAGGCTTGTCTGCATAATTGAGGAACTGCAAAAAGTTGAGAAAAGGCTTAAATAAAAACACATCATGTAACGTGCTAAATGAAGATGGAAATGGAAAAGAGGCAAAGACAAAAGAAACGCAATTATGAAAGTGTGCCTGTAATATGAAAAAAGCAAGCAATTTCAAATAGTACAAGGGCAAAACAATTGGGAATATTTCTAGCTTAATTTCCCACTTTTGGCTTAAAATGTTTAGAATGTTTAGTTTAGAATGCCCATTTCATTTCTATGCTTTTGGTGTGCAAAAACTTTTATTTCCACTGGTGAACCAGTCAACATTAATTCCCCTATCTAACTTCTCATTTGAAGTGCTCTGGCAAACTTTTCAGCATCAGTGATTCAAAGGTTCCTCAGCCTTTGTTTCCACTTGTAAACTGACAAAACCTGACATTCGTGGCTATATACTCTTACATGGTTTTGCTGATCTCTTCAGTTCTCCTTGAAATACACAAAAATCTCTTTTGACCATCAACCAAATGTTCACATGGATTATTGCAGAGGCCAGCTAGCACTATCTGGATTTCTGTACTGTCAGAAATGACAACTGAAGCAGGTAAAAAAATAAAGATTATTGAAGTGAAACATTCAAACAAACCATTTTACTATGGGTCAGCCAAAGCAGGTAACTGATGAATGATTCTAGAATCTGAAACTTTCAGTCTTTATTATTGAGGATTAGTGAATAGTAAACTAAAGCTCTTGTTTTAAGTAAGCAGAAGCATATCCTGCACAAATGCACCTGGACTGGTCAAATATTCTGAAGCTTTGCTAATATATATATATATAGTCTCTCTTTTATGAAAACAATGAGTTTTCTTCTTCCTCAATAGAAGATTCTTCTGTTTTATTTCATGAGAGGGGATGCTAATCAAATGCCTGATCCCTACAGGAATTACAAGAAATTGCAACAAAGGACCAGCACTTTGCTGTGTGTCATGGGAATGTTCTTCATGGGAATATAAGCATATAATTTTTTGCGCCATGATGACCAAAGGAATAGTTTAGTATGCCAGAAAAAGGTAGACATGTTTATTAAATAAACCTTTTGATGGTAGATTTCTCCTGTTTTAGTCAGTCTAGTAACCAGGAAAGTATTTTATTGGTTTATAAGCTGATGTTCTTGCTCAGTAACCAATAGAACCCCCCCTAAAAAAACCCCTTCCCAGTGGGTTGTATCTAACATTTACAGGATGCTCTAGCTAGAGGAAGATGAAGGCAATTTTCACTAGTTCCTCATTCCTCTGGAGTTCCCCAAATCCCTTCAAAAGTTGTTCTGGAAGGCTGCAGAGCAAAGGAGGAATCAGACAAATTACCCCAGTGGATCTCTGTTCATGGAATTATTTTGTTAATGGAAGGGACACCCTGGATCCAACTCAATGATATGTAGATTTATTGGTTCCTGATTGAAAATTCATTTGGTGAACTGGAAAATACTTAATTGTCAGCTAGATCTATCTAGTGATGAGGGCAAGTCTCAGGCTCCTGTCCCAAAGCATGGCAGTGACTCTTGCAAGCCAGCAAGCCAGAGATCTTTATTCAGGCTAATAGCAGTACACACTCCAAAGCAAACAGGTTCCAGAAGTTCATATTCCAAGGTTCATGAGCAAGGAAAGAGGTTCACAAATGAATGGAAGCTACAAAGATGTCCCAACAGGTGATACATCCCACTCACTCAGCTTTCAAACAACAACAACAAAATAAATTTATTGTATCCCGCCCATCTGACTGGGCAGCTTCCAACAAAGTATAAAGACAACAAAACATCAAACTTTAAAAGCTTCCTGATGTAGATTAAGATAGCCACTAAAAGTCATGTGATTCTTTATCTTTTAGACATATGATGGGAGGATGTTCTACAGGGCGGGTGCAGCTACTGAGAAAGCCTTTTGCCTGCTTCCTTGCAATTTCACTTCTCACAATAAAAGACAGAATGAGGAGGTCTCACTCACATGATGCTCTTGCCTGTCTTCCCTAGATGCAGCCTTCTCTCTTTGGTAATGAAATTTACCCATGCTTTGTATAGTGGAACACAATTTAGTTATATTGATGCAAGTGGAGGTCAGGATGTTGTACACCTTCCACACCTCCTTCTCATTCCTCCTAATGGCCTCTGGCGTAGCTGTGTTCTGCTTCCACTGTTGGAGACAGTGGAATACAAGCTGCTGGGACTCTCAAGTGGGGTGAATGCTCTTGTACTTGGGCTCTGTTTGCAAGCTTCCCACAGGCACCTGGTTGGTCATTGTGAGAACAGAATGCTGGACTAGATGGGCTTTTGACCTGACCCAGCTGGGCTCTTCTTATGCTCAGTGTTACCGTGTTTTATGTTCTTATGTACAGTATATCATCAAATTATGAATAAAAACTCCATTTTGGGGCTGCCAGAAACCCCATTATTAATTTGCCACGAACCTGACTAAGCATATAAGAGAGGGGTTTGATTCCAGGGTGAACTCTGGGGTTCTGGGACACCCCAAATTTCTGCATAAGTGTGAATTTGGATAATTTATTTGACACCTTTTACTGCATTATGCCTGTGCATAGCATACAGATGCAATGATCATACAAAAGTTAAAACTGTGTAACAGTCTGCATTAATAAAGTAGGCTCGTGCTGTAACAACCAAATTCATGGGGATTTCTTCTCACTTTTAAATCTCAGTTGCCTTTTTTCCTTCATAAAGCACAACTTTGATACTCATCTGGAAATGCTACAGAAGTATTCCACATCTCCCAGTGTTGATATTCAGAAGGGGAGGGGGGATGCAAAAGGACCTTATCTCCAATGCAACACATTCCCTTTTATAAAATATAAAATATCTTCAGAATGTAGTCACTTAATATCATCTATCACTTCTGTCACAGTTTTCTTAAGATTTCTAACCTCTCCAACTTGCTCCTCTTATTACACACCATATGATTTATGAGTACTGCTAGTAAGAGAGACAGCTGTGAGATTAGCATTGTAACCGATCCCAGATCACCTTAGGAGCAATTGCTTCTGAAACATGCTGTCCCTCTGAAATGAAATTACAACACATTTTGGGGTGATTCTGACATATACTTTTAAAATATTTTATGCAATTGACAGCAAAAGTAAAAAAGATAATGAACCAGAGGATTTAAAAAAAACGAATTTAACTGATTTTATTTCCCAGTTAGGCTGTTTAATTGGATTTCACAATCTACTAGCTACTTGGGAATTACAAGCTAGGATGAACCATTGGGAGGGGAGGCTGAATGGTGCTTCAGTGCTGGCATCTGTCACCCTTTCTGATCTCCAGAATGCTGCAGGTAATCTAAATTTGCTCCAGGCACAAGTAACCTGCCCACTATAGAACTGTGGGCTACATGAATCTTAGTATGGGAACTACCAAAAGGCTTTCTGTTGTAAGAAACGCCTGAACGGTTAGTGATGTGCCGGCCAAAGAGTGACGGGGAGAAGGATTTAGAGAGTTATGTGAGGTCTATGGAGGGTTCCCCTTTCCTTTGCACATTGAAGGTCTAAGAGCAGATTGATCATACTATTGCTTTGGAAACATGCTGGAGATTTCATTGAACAAAGATAAGGCTAAACTTACAGCAATTAAATTGAAAAAGGCAACCTCCCTATCAGCAATGTAATTAGATTAATTAATTGCACTACACAACCTATTAGGTATTTGGCAATTTTGGATGATAAGAACCATAGAAAAATACTTTTTTATCATTATTGTCTATTATCTGAACTTTTCTGGTCTTTATGCTACTACTAAAAAGCGAAACAAAAGCAATCCCCCTGTAATCAGTAGAAAAGAGAAGGAAGTGGGATACTAAACTTGTTTCATTCTTATCATACAAATAAGCCAATTCAGCAGTCTGATTGGATGGAGAAATATGGCAGTTCTTCCCTCCCATTCAGACTTGTTTGCTGTAAATTACCATTATGTGATCTAATTTTGATAAAAGAGCAATAGATATAAACAGAACACATTAGGACCATTTATAGTAAGTGCCTTATTGGAAGCATGGGATAAACCTTGGAAAATGTTAACAAAGAATTATTATATCATTATTAGCATCTGTGCTGAATGAGGAGGTATTTAACCCATATCATTTCAGGAACTTTGATATATGGGGACTACATAACTGAGACATATTTAAGGAAAACACAGTTTTATTATATGAGGAAATAATAATATAAATACAAAACTACTGTTTCAATATGTGCAAATTAAGACATTTTCTGTCCACCTGCTGCATGCAATTTTAACATATTAGCATAAAATTTTAATTCAGAAAAACTATCAATTGGTGAAAACTAAAAGCACAACATATAAATCCCAAATTGTGGAATAGAAGAGTTTGGATTTGATTTGATATCCTGCTTTATCACTACCCGAAGGAGTCTCAAAGCGGCTAACATTCTCCTTTCCCTTCCTCCCCCACAACAAACGCTCTGTGAGGTAAGTGAGGCTGAGAGACTTCAGAGAAGTGTGGCTGGCCCAAGATCACCCAGCAGCTGCATGTGGAGGAGCGGAGACGCAAACCCGGTTAACCGGATTACGAGTCTATCGCTCTTAACCACTACACCGCTGGCTCTCCTGAGTTCTAAGGAGTTCTAAGATGTTGGAGATGTTGTATGTTGCTTGAAAAGTAAAGCAGCTCAGAAGGCAAACTTCTTTATACGTGGCAGCTCTACCTTTCCTGGCTTTCAACCGGGCATTGTAATGGGTAGGTATTTATACCTGAGTCTACCATCTCCTAAGTAGCTTGTTGGACATTTCATTGGCACTCCAAAGCTCCTGCTTGTTTTGTCATCTCCTCTATTCCTGTAGACCTGGAGGTGACTAGGTGGGACGTGAAAGCTAACTAGGAACACAGGCAAGTGAGGTTGAGATCTGTGGTAAGGACACATTGATCCTCAGGTTTGCCGGCAATGCAGGAGGAATCTGCTAGGGGCTCCTGCTTTCCCATCTCCTCATCCAAGGTGTTTCTAGGTCTGAACAAAGCAAATCCTGACAATTATTATTATTATTTTTACAAAAAAGCAAAAAGGAAAAAGCAAAACCAACACTGAACTCTTATGTTTTCTTTAACTGTTGTGGTTGAAAAGGTGGGCATGAATGAGGAATCGGAATCTTTTGCAAGTTTTTATTGAGGAATATGGGGGGAAAGGTTGTTTTGACTTGATTTATAGTCCAAAAGTTCATTGTCTTTCAATAAGAATTAGGGAGCAATTCTGCAGCCAGCACTCAGCCATCTGAAGGACTGTAGGAAGAGGTTTAAGAGCTTCTCTGCCAGCAGAGAGAAAGGCTTGCCAGTAGGATGGCACTTAAATGTGATTTCCATGCAGATTTTAAAAAAATATATATAATTGCAGATTAATTTGGAAGCGGCATGGAATGAACTTACATGCAAAAGTGACACAGATCAGAATTTGATTCACTCATCCCTATTTAAATTTTTGCTTGTGGGTACAAGAGACTGAGACAAAAGAACTGACATAGTTTGAAGAAGGTGTTTTATTTATCAACACTTTTTCTTGAGTAGCCTTAGGAGAAACCTTGCTAGAGAAAGGGTTTTTTGTAGGCTGTGGAATAGATGGCAAAACCTTTATCTTACAAAACGTAAAATTAGCATTTGTTCAGCCATTGTAGACTATTATAAATCTTCATATCTAAAAGTTTTTCCTAGATAAGGTGCACAGAAAGCAAACTTCCTGTTGATAGGATCATACTTGCAGACAATACACCATTTCTGGTCGGAAACACAATTACCCAAAGTAAGAAGCAGTGGGGAGGATGTAGAGTTTTTATCCAAATGACATCATGATGCATCACCACAGCCATGCGATGGGAATAAATGGCAAAGAGAAACTTAGATGCAGAACAAAGAAAACAGCTGGGAGCACACAAACATCAAAGGAGAAATAGCACGTAATAAGCAAAAGGGAAGCTGGGGTGCATAAAGTAAAAAAAGAAAAGCTCTTAGGTATTATAATGGAAAACCTTAAAGCAGGGGTGAACAACTTGCAGCTTTTATCATACATTTATGAAGCTCTTAGCCTAATTCCATGCATATGGCAAGGAGACAGAAAGATACTGGCAGAAAGAAAGAAAGAGAAGAGATGGGGTTCCTCGTTTGTGTTTGGCTTTGCCCACTTTAACTCTGGTTCCATTGACCAGTGGCTCCACCAGCATGTGGCCTCCTCCAACAGAATACTCCAAGGAAATACAGTAAAGAACCAAAAAGTGATTGAGAGTTGAGAGTCAGGGCCACACTTCCTTTTGTCCCACTGCTTTTCCCTGGGGAAAACGCTGTTTAGTGCTCAATCAGAGCAAACGGCAATTGAGGTTTTCTCCAGATTGACGTTTGATCCAATTTAGAGCTAAAAAGTGGGTTTCCCCCCAGGAAAGGAGTGGGGCAAGGGGGAAATTGCTTGGACCTTTGCCTTCTATGCAGGGGAAGTGTGGATGAGTTCCCGGTGGTGGTTTAGTACTTAGAGCACTGGATTGGATTTACATCCCCACTTGGCCATGAAGCTCACTGGGTGACCTTGGGGCAGTCATGCTAACCTACCTCACAGGGTTATTATGAGAATAAAACAGGGAGGAGGAGACCTATGTACCAAATCCTGAGTTCCTTGAGGAAAGATGGGATTCAATTGTAATAAATAAGGAATGCTGACTGGAATGCTTGCATTCATAAAACACCAGTTACAGATATGCAACTTTTAAATACCTATATAGTGTCCATATATAACTATATGTTTATATTTCTGGAAAACTTTATATAAACAGGGAAATAATATACGCTATGAAGAACTGCTCTGACAAAGACTATGTCTAGTTTTGCTCACACATCTACAGCATAGTGTTTTACAAATGTTGATGGAATGGACCAGGTGGCTGCTTAACATAAAAAAGTCAGGAAAATGCCTCTAGAAAAGCAGAAGGTAGAGCCAGGTCCTCAGTCAAATGGCATTTTGCAGCAGAAGTTGATTTGCCAACACATAGCAAATGGTGTATGTGGACAATAGCCAATGAAAAGGCCTCTGAGGGGAAGTTCAGAAACATTGCATAGGATTAGCGTTAACAGATACAACCTGACTGCTATTCTCCTTAAGCTGTCCTGATTAAAAAAAACTGATGGGCCTGCAAATGTCCAGGCCATGAGAAACAGTTCCCTGACTTCTTGTAGGTCAGAAAGAATTGAGAACTGAAGGATGGGTGAGATGGAAATAAGATACCATTTTAGTGAGCTATGTGGAGAATAAAGTTGCCATTGACACTAAGGGTCAGCACTAGGCCCCTCACAATATGTGGAAGAGAGCTTGGAACACAAGGCAGCTTTCTTGCTGATGGATACTAGAAACAATCAAACCATTGCTATTGTATTGCCCTCCCCCACTCATAGTGTAGGGCACTCCATAGTCCTGTCAGAATTAGTAGCTGTCAGCACTTGTTCCCACGAGGATGTTAAGCTTCAAAAAGCAATGGTGACATGCTTGCTTGGTAATGTTCAGGCAGTGTGATAAGAATTCCTCGTATCATTATTTATTTATTACACTGATAATAAATGTAAAGCACTGAAATTGGTGTAACCGGTTCCACTGCCCCCCCATCTCCTCAGAAGTAAGCTGGGTCCTACACACTCTAAATGCAATGGGGAGGTTAGATGAGAATTGTGTGGAAAGATGCCAGACCCAACCTTTGAGGTTTTTACAGATGGAAGGCTGTTCTATTGGACAGGGTAAGAGTTGAAGCTCTATGGTTAATGTTCTAGAATGTTCCTTAAGCTTGGTTTGCACAGGTGCTGAGCCTTTGTAGAAAAGAGCAGAGGCTATAGAAAAGAACCCAGTGTAACAAAGCTCCAGTTTCCTATATTGTTGAGAGAAGCAGACAACAATTGAGAATAAAATTGAACAAATGTCAAAGATTAACACAGTGTTAAAAATGAATTCAATGCTTGTGTTTCATGCACTGTGAAATCATGCTGAATAGCTCTATGTTTACTATATTCCTTAAATGTTAGTTATTTCCCTCTCATTCCAACAAGCTGTTGCTGGTATTACTGTTAATAAATTATTTGGTGATTTGCCAAAAATATACAGTATTAATTACCAAAATATGTAGAGAACTATTTTAGGAAATTCATTCATATAATTATTCAGAAACTGCATGTTTAGTAATTGCAATGCAGAAAACACACAGCTCAATACTGAGTTTTGCTTTTGATAATCAGTAATGACTGTTTAGTACTATTATTGAACCTTTTTTAAAGCACCCAGTGAAACAATGTATCATGGGGCTCTAATTTCACACTTTCAGTTTATTACTTTAAATCATTTCAGTTTGTTTCTAACACAAAGGTATGGAAGCCTATCATAAATACCTGTTGGTAATACAGATCCTCATTAAGCCACTTTCCATTTACTATCAAGAAGAGAAACATAAAGAGAATACAGTACATTGCAGTGTTTCTCTGAATAACCTCTTTTGTGTGAAATAAAACAATTTTTTGTTTGGGGGGGAAAACCCAACTGTAAGAATTTGGAAGTACGGTATTGGAACGAACAAAAACACAAATGCCACCTTGAGGGGCTTTGAATCAAAATTCTCTTAAGCTTTTGCCAAGCCTCTTGAAGTGCTAGGACCAGCCACATTTCTAGTGTATCTTTTATAAACTTGGGCTCCATATATAAGCTTCCACCTGGTAATGACAGTGATATAATGCTCATGTCATCAAATGAGTTTCTAACAGCACTGTGTTACTTATCTTCAGAGCCATATTACTTTAAAGATCATTTCCTTTAGAAACAAACAAAGCATTCCTTTGTATTAAGAATTTCTAGAAACACGTTCAAGAAATCAGTGGTTAACAGGGACAAAATCAGTATCATACTCCCTTACAAAAGTTTGCTTTCAAATGGAAAAGATCCAAAGAAAGAATAATCGATAATAGCCTTCAAGTTCTGTCTTATCAAGGTTGTCATTTGTTCTAAGCTCAAAGCATGACGGAAACTCATATTCTGTCAAGGTCTTCTAGATTTGGATTAAAAAATCTTTATCTCCATTTTACTGTAGTTCCCTTGCTGACACATCTCCATATGCACTGGTTCAATCCCCAAGTATGGCCCTCCAGTAGCGACATTGCTTAGGAAGGCATCCTTTGGGTGTAGGTTATACTACCATCATTCTCAGTTGTGAGGTCATCCCAAACCCACCCAATATCTCACTCTTCAAACTAGTAATATTACATAAATGTCTTCACCTGTGGGGATAGTACTGAACTTCAGAAATACCCCCAATAATTTTATTTGCTCTATTTCGAGAGAGTAAAGTATAAACAGATTCTGGAAATGCAGAAAATGACCTAAAAGGTGCAAATTAATCTATCTGCTTAGGCTCTGCATTTTATGATGGCTTCTAGTTAATTGATACTAAGGTAAGACTCAGCATATTCAAGCCTTGGTATAAATCAATCAATCAGTCAGTCAATTTTTGTTGGCATAGTAAGAGTACATTGTTTACATGGATCAGAAGAAAACACTGTAATGAAACATAGTAGTAGGTACTTTAGGATAAAACTGTACAGACATCATGAGATACGAAGGTACGCCTTTGGCATTGGGATTTCTAGCCAGTCAGGAGAGGAGTGGTGTATCTTAGTGTCATTTGTGCATTAAGGATCTTTGAAACTGACCTTTCCAGTCACATGGTTACATGCTAAAGGAAAACGTGGTATAAAACAAATCTATATACATCAAATCAGGTAGATTTCTTAATGATCACCACCACTTAACCAGACATTTATCAGATGGTTGCCTAATCAGGTTTGTAGGATGCATTTCGGTTTTGAAGGGACACTGGGATAGGCTCCTAGAGACACAGTTGCTATTACCTCAATGTAATAGACAATCGTGACAATTGTGGGGACAGTTTTAATTCCAAGATATCTAAATGTTTCCAAAGGGGGTTCTCTATCACACATTTCCTATCACAATCTGAAGAAAGCCACACAAATTGAACTCGTTTGCTTTGTTTATACAGCACACAGAATATATGCAATTGAACCCTCATTTGCAAATGTTTACTCTATCAAAAGCATCATTAGGCTATATTTTCTAGGTAGCATGCAGAGTAAACTAATGCACATCCAGACTGCAGGTGTTGATTAGACATTTTCTGTTCAAAATGAGAATTACAAACACTGTTACATTTAAATTGTCCTCTTTTTTTCCTCTAGAAATAGAGTTAATTAATTCCACAGGGACTAAGAAATGCAGAAAGCCTAAACTTCAGTGAAAAGGCAGGTTAAGAAGAAAGAATGCTGAAGAGACACGCTACCTTAGCTGATTTACCAAAGCCTGCTTGCTTTCCCACTTGGTGGCAGTCAAAAGTTCCCTGGGTTGTTTGCAATAGTGTAAAATCAAAATAATTTTCATGGAGAGCAATATATTAAAACAAATATTTGGCTTGAGTGACCTGGCTACATACAGATAATGATGTTTCCCTGGATTGCTTGTATTTCTGAGTAATATAAACAGGGATTTTTCTTCTTTTTTAAAGTTTGCCGAATAAGAAAACATATTAATG
Organism: Podarcis bocagei; assembly: GCF_964188305.1. NCBI lineage: Eukaryota > Metazoa > Chordata > Lepidosauria > Squamata > Lacertidae > Podarcis > Podarcis bocagei. Next base: position 30,014,010 of record NC_138134.1, read on the forward strand.
GAAATTTACAACCTCTCTCCTTATCAAACGTTAAACAAACATACATTGCTATTTGCTCCTTTAGGAGAAACACAATCACATGCATGTCTACTTGGATTTTCAGTTAGATTTACTCCCAGGCAAGTGCATATAGGACAGCAGTCTCAGTTGCCATGAAGTAGTTTCAGTTATTCAAGATAAAACCATTCTCAAGAATGGTTCAACTAGTAACAGGGTTCATTCATTGGGAGAACGTATGGAAGCTGCTAATGTAACCAGAAGGAAGGATAAAAAAATGTGAGAGCCACAGTTTAGGGTTATATCCAATGCTGAATCTTCTGCTTGTACAATGAGACTTCCCCTAACTCTTAACTATTCACCCCCCCAAAAAAAAAACTGTTTTGGAGTGTTCCCCAACCCTTTGGAACATATTTTTGGGATGTAAGGAGTGCTATAGCAGAGAGCAACAAATGAGGAATTTCCACTGCAGAAGTCTGTTGCGGAAATACAATGACCATAGTTGCTTCATCTAGTGGCCAATATAAAGTAACATGTTTGCCACTTTCCCATGCGGGGATTACATGACTTGCAAAAAGGACATCCAAATATTTATACATACCCTCTGTGTTATACTGTATGTGTCTAAATTCTGGATCATTCACTATGTGTCTCAGGAAGTGTAAGAGATCCTACAGGGCCACTCACCTCATGACTAGCCACCCTACTAAGTTGCTCAGTCATTGTTCACCGTGGTGGCAGCCACCTTTCCACTGTTGGTGCTGCACCTCCACCTGCTTCAGGTAATGTAATGCTTGGTCTGTCTGGTGTGCTACTCTTTATTTTCTCTTACATGCATCTTGTAAACGCTAAGCCTCTGTCTGTGGCTCTGCCTTAAACAGTCATCACACAAAATTTATGCCTGCAATAATTAATGAAACAGCTGAGGTTTCATTTCTTTGCAGACACATAAAGGCCTTCCACTGACTTTTCCATGAAAAACATGCCCACAGAATTGCGCTCAATAATTTTGTTCAAAACCAAATTACTATTCTCTGGGTTGTGCTAATATTTGTGTTTTGGTATTACGGCATTTTTTATTCTCTTGCACTTATATATTGTACTTATTTTTAATGCCCCGTATCTTCAAATTAATATGCCACCTGCTTCCTTTCAAAAATGCACTGTCTTATAGGTTTGGGGGATTGGTTTGAATGATATCTTTGGGTTCCAACCAATCCTTTTATTTTGAATCTGCAAGATTATGAGCCTGCAGTGGAGGGGAAATGCTGAACTAGTCAACCTGGTTTCTTTGGTAAGTGTACTGCCCTAACTGGGGGCTGTAAGTATCCTATCTGAATGGCCAGTTAGTCATGTTGCTATAGAGACAACAGGTTGGTGGTGCTCTTCCACCTGGCTGGATTCCACATCATTCTAGCAGTGGGAGAACACTAAACCATGGGGATAGCCTTTATTTTAGTTTCATCTGAAGCTGGGAGCTGGAAAAGATAGGCTTGCTTTGCTCCCTCTATGCTGACACCCCAAGCTATGGCTTTGAGGATCCTCCTATAAACCTAATGGGGAAGTAAGATCTGTTAATGCTGTATGTTATTCCATCCTATGCTCAGGTTGTATATGTGGGGAAGGGAAAGCATATATTCCAAACACATCACAGTCTACAGTGACCTGCATTCCAAGAAAACCAAACCCTGGGAAAGCACTGGAACCCCTGGAGGCTCTTGCTGCACAACAATATACTTTGACTGATCTGCTGCAATTCTGTTGACTTGTCAAAATCATTCTTTAAAAATAAACTGTACTTTGAGAAGTAGAACATTCTTGAATTTGATTTATTCAAGTGTGTCATTTTGGGAGCCATTAGCATGCTTTTTAAAATTCAACTTGCCCAAAATAGAACCGTTTGGTGGAAGAGTCAGGTTTAATCTTCCTAACCGCAGGACAATGACAGTATTTGTAATGATGTTGAAATACTGGGTATTTCATTTGGAAACCATAGGTACATTCTTTATTACACTGACAGTTAGAGATAACAGGATTTAGTTCTGGGATAGGATAAACTAATTCCAGAGAACAGTGTTATTTATTTTTTCTTCCAATGCAAACACAAATGCTTCTTGGTAAATGTATGGAAGAGTTCTATTTATTTGTTTTCTTTCTTGACATTTGTTTATAGAACCAGGCACCAGTGCAGCCAAGTCAGCTTTTTTTATTCATTGGAGTTTTGAAATATTTTACAGTTACTTTGGTGGTGCATTTGTTTAGGTAGAAAAAAATAATACTGAATTGTAGGGCTTTTGTACTGGCCTAGAATGAAGCAGGACAAATAAAAGGTAAAACAAAAAACAAAAACCCAAGCAAAAATTTGTCCAAATTGTGACAATTTCATACAGCTTCCATGACAATATGGCCTACTGTCAAACACCTTAATAACCGTACTTCCCTCCTCACACAGTATTTAATAGGAGTGTGAACTGGCCACAAGATCTGTCCTATATCTGAGCATATCTTAGAATTCCCTTCTGTTTTTGTTACTCTGTGCTCTCCACTTCATTCTGTAATTGAGCTCCCAAGCCGCTCTGTATAAAGTGGAGCTCTCTGTTCCTCTACTTGCTAAGATGGGGAATCTAAACACAGCTATAACCTTTTACCTTGTGGTCAATGTGAAAATTGCTGGCACACGAATCCATCCAAAGCCTGCCAAATTGCAGACAAATAGGTCCAGGAATTTTTGGAGGGGGAAATAAAAGTGATTCACTTTCTAATATAGCCCCTTATGGGGGAGAGAAGCAGGGGTTTGTTTCTTTCTTACAATAATTAAGAAATGGCTGAGTGGTGTGTATTCTTGCTTATATGTTTCTTTTTAATTCGCAACTTCAAACAAGTCCTTTTTTTGGGGGGGGGTACTTGTTTGTGCCCTTCAGAAGGCTTTACAAGCCTTCCAATTGGACTTTACAGGTATCCAATGGGTCTCACAATGTGAAGCTATCAGGAGTACTGCCTAAGGAGTTCTGGAGATCTTTGGTTTTGGTTCAAGCATAGCAACACTGGATTGATAAAGCACTTAAACTTTTTTAAATGTCCCAGTGCTGCTGGTGGAATGAAAACATACCCACCAATACTACTGCAGTTACAATCATTACTAGAGCAATCTATGAATCCTTGCACAACTACAAATGTTTTCACAGTGTTGGTAGAGGCATGGGAGTAATATTGGAAGAAGCAGGGACATCCAGAGATGTTGCTGTTAGAGTCTTGAAGAACCAAACCACAATATGAGAGATAGTGGGGTATGTAAATTACCTGATGCAGGCTGCAATAGATGGTTGTTATTTTCCTGTATTTGGAACTTTTGAGAAACTGGAGGTGGGCTATTTTATTTATTAATACCTTCCTCCACAGGAAAGTTTGACTCTTGTTTGTATATTTTGGCAAATCGTTCATATAATTTATGTGTGTTTTAATTATTTTTCATTGCCTATTTTATAATGAATTTAAAATGTTTGTCAAAATGAACTGTTTGGACTGTTATTATATGTCCACCCCAATCTCAGAGGAGAGTTCATGGGTCCTAGTACAATCCTTGGGTTTGGTTTCTTTTGAATGCAAGTCACCAGAGACTATGGTTTCTTTGTGATAATGAATTTATTTACACATACACACATATATGCTCAGCATAAAATGGAAAGCCACACAGCATTAAGCCTCCCACATATCTTTCTACTCCATAAGGTGTCCAGTGAGGTTTCCAAAGTCATAACTTTGGTTTTAGCGCACAGAGCTAGTCAAACCTCAGTGGCTTGCCAATTCCAGACCAGAGTAGACTGACCATGGTCTATTGATCTCCTACACCCAGAATGGCATCACATCGAGCCTGGTGAATGTGGAAGGCTTGCTTTCTTCACCTGGGAACATCCCTAGCTAGTCCTTTTCAGGGTAATACACTTGTACTTGGTCAGCACTTTTGCCATGCCAAAAGATGTTTCAACCATGGTTACAACCATTAACTTAATAAAGAGGCTGGTTCCACCACTTCAGCAGTTCCGTCTTCTACAAAATGTCATCTTTCAGATATGAAGCCACAGGCTTGTAGAGGACCCAAAGGAGGTCCTAGATTCCTGGACAGGTAAAACATTGCCTGGGATGTTATGTTTCAAAGGGCTTCTTTGTATGGTTTTGCAATGAGCTGACTTTAGACTATACCTCTGCTGGCTTCCTAAGCACAAGAAACGTCCTTAGATGTGACAGTACAAACAAACATTGGCATGAAAAACTCCTTCCTTGAAAAATGTTTAAAGATATGGGAGTGTTGTACTGATGGCTTATTTTTAGCCAGGGCTTATCCCCAGTTTAGCACCCTCCCGTAAAAAACTGCTGGGAATGGCAATGGTCCTCTCTGAACATGTGAAGTATGAATAGAAAGAGCAATGTTGAAAACATGCAGGGTACCTTTCCATCACCTCTGGCTGAGGAACTATCCACTCAGAAAAACTGGGGCTTACTCCCAAGTAACTGTGTACAGCCTAGCAGCTTAACAAAAATCACAACCATCTCTCACACATTTGAGACTAAGGCTAGCCCAATCATTGCAGTTGCTCATCTCCACTAGCACTTTTTCAAAAACATTATCTTAATTCCATCTACCCCTATCAGTTCTTTTGTCCATTCTGAGGTTCTGTTCCTTACTTTGGCAAGTTTTAATTGTATGTTTCCAATGCCGCCAGGCCACTTCTTCCCTGCTGTGCTGAACTGACACTCCAGAAAACAGGACCTTCTCTTAGCAAAGGACTGCTGACTTCACATATGGAAAAAGGAAACTCTGCTTCCTTAAATGCTGATTCAGCACAGTGGGGGATAGACAGGCCCGAGGCAGCAGGAGCAGACAACTTAAATTATCCATAAAAAGTGGAAAATTGCAGAGCACCTTGGGAAAGAAAAATCAAACCACATTTTTTTCCCTGGCATGATTTTCATTTGCTTTTTTTTTATTTGAATCATACTATCGTGACTAATATTCTCTGTGACAGTTTTGTGAGACTGTGAAGTCTGCCTAAAAAGTTTCACACACTGCTGAAGAAATAGCTTATTTCTTACTTAAGCATAAATTCAGCTTTCTACTTCAAAAAAAAATACTATTACAAAAAGAAAGTCTGTAAACAAAGGAGTGAGATGGAGCTCTGAAAATACCTTCTTGACATGCAAAATATAACAGAGCTATGATCCAGTTGTTGGACACTGCAATCCCATATGCAGTTACGCAGAAGTCAGTCTCACTGAACTCAATAGCACTATGCCTAGGATTGTAAATCTGCAAAAACACGCATTTTGAAAGTAATCCACTTTGAACAAAGTGAAACAAACTTCTGTGTAGGCACATGTCAGACCACACAATAAGGTCGTGTAAATGTAGCTGCTTAGAATTCATTTGAATAGGATCTTAGGAGCCATCTTGCTCCCCATCCTTTGAAGGCAACAATCAGCTACACATATCACTTTGCCTCACTTCTTATGGCTACACATTATATTCTGGCACAATAACAGGAGTGATAGCAATGAGACAACATGACAGAGATGTGTAAAATCATGCATGGTATGGAGAAAGTGGATAGAGAAATCCCCCCCCCACTGGTGGAGGAAGAGGAGTGCAGGGGGAGTGCACTGCCCCCAGCAGTGCAATCCCAATGGGGTGCCATCGCGGCTGCCCCCCACCCACACTGGGCACCACGCCCCTGCGGGCAGCGTGCCCCACCCCAGGACACATGCCATGCCCCTGCAGGTGGCACCCCCGCCCCCAGGACGCTTGCTACGCCCCTGTGGGTGGCACACTCTGCCCCTGGGACGCATGCACGCTAGCCCCGCCCCGCCCCGCCTGCTCTCCCCCCCCTGGTGCCAGAACATGAAGCTCCGCCACTGCCCCCCCATGACACTAGAACTCATGGACATTTGATGAAGCTGAATGTTGGAGAATTCTAGGCACACAAAAGAATAGCATATAGTTAAACTATGCAATTCGCTCCCAAAGAGGGCATTAATGGCCACCAACTTGGACTGCTTTTGAAGAGGATTAGGCAAAATGCTGTATATAATGTGGACAAGGGAATTCAACAAAGGATTCCCACTGCAGTTGTGGGACTAGAACACAGATAACTACACCATGGTCTTCTAGGTTTCAGATTTGTTGAAAATTGGTAACAGCATATGAGTTGCTTTGAACCCTGCTGGCAACCTGCCAGCATGCAAAATTGACATATGTGACATTACTGGTACATAACGGAAGGTCCATTCCACTGCCTGTTCTGCCTTGGTTCCTGCCAGCGGAACCTATTTGTGTCCTGTTCAGGCCAGGAGAGACAGCCTGCACCACTCACATGCTTGTGGGTGATTCCCCCCGTCCCAGTGGTCCTGTTTATTACTGGAGAGGGAAACAATATTCCTCAAGTGATAATGAACATTTTTTGTGATACCCGTTAAGTCAATATTCTTTCATATTTTGAGAAGTATGAATTTTGAATTGTTAATTAGCTAAAACATGAACTTTGTGTGTGTGTGTGTGCTGCAAACTTTACAAATATTATTTCTTTTTTTTAAAAAGATGATGCCTGGCTATTGTCCATACTTTAGCAAACCTCATTGAATACAATGAGTTTTACACCCAGGTAATTGTTTATAGGATTGCAGCTGAAACACTGGTGGGAAACACTGTGTAGCCAAAATAAATGACGGTCATGTAAATTGTAAAGCCATTACAGAGACATCAAATTATTTTGTCATTTCCCCCACTTTTATACTGCCAAACTGAAATAATACCAATTTACCACAAATCTTGACAGCATCCCCCCCTTTATAAAAAGAAAGTAGAACAGAGCATGTACAGGATACTATGGATTTTGCAAGCGAGAACATTTTAAAACCCTTCCTTTCTTGCTTAACCCTTTCATCTGTGCCACCTCCCTGATTCCTCATGCATCAGGTCTTCCCGTCTTTTCATAGCAGCTGGGGTCCTTTAAAGCAGGGATGCAATTAAAAACAACCTACCCCCTTCTAGGGTGCTACTGAGTCACACAATTGAGCTGTGAGGAACAGAAATAACTTGGCTTTGAAGCACTGCCTGGAGGAGAACTACCAATGGCGCTTCAAAGCAAAAGACAGAAGCTTTACCCTGCAGTCCAGCTTTAGATGGTTCTTTAACTAAAGCCAGATAATTTAGTGAAAGGAACTTTTTTTTTTTTACTGTTATTTCTCCTTCTCTCATTTAATACAGGGGGGTTCGTTTTTGTTTTACTGTTTGTAAAATGGGGAAAGCTAGGCTGAGATTTCGTCGCTGAAAGCACTGCCTAACAGTGTCTCACAAAATGCCAACACAATAAGTTCTTCCTTGCTTCTTGTCCCACCATCAATAGGTGGATTAAATTATTCCTTCTCATGTTTCTGAGATGTATTTTAAAAAGCTTGAAAATGCTCAACCTTTGCACTGCTCTATTTTCCCTCCCCATATCTTTTTAAATGGTATTTTAATATTACAACTGTTCGCCTTTTCGTAAATAAGAATAATAGCTACTCAGCTTTAATCACAATTTCCAGAGGTTAAGCATATCCTGCCTTTACAACTTTTTGTCTTCTAGATGCCTTAGTACTTAGTACTCTTTTGAAGCCTTGTTTCAATATGCTACATAGCACTCCAGTGAGGTAGTGCAATTAATGGGGATTCCTACTGGAGTGAGAAAAGGACTTAGAGGAAGTGAATGATATGCCTCATCTTCCTGTCTTGCCCTAGTGCCAGATTGTGTGTCTGCTAAAGATGGACAGATAAATCTATTTCCTCCATGTTAGTCTCCCATGTGTTTAATTATACATTCTTCCTTGTTTTTTGGATTATTTTTTAAATCACACATAATTTCTCTTGTTGGGTGTGTAGGTACATGAATTTCTGTGCATTTGATGAATGTGTGTGCTTATAATATAAAGTATACACCGTGCACTGTAGATGTATAGCTATATAGAAATGGTTTATATGATTCCTGTGTTAAAACATATTGATACATCCCAAGTAGTTTATTTGGGCTTCTCTCACTGCAGCCTAATTCAAAAACTCATCTTAGTGGTGTGTGAAGAAAATAAAAATATATCAACAATGAAAAGTTAACACCTTAACTGCTGCATGAAGTGTCATTTTCCCCCTGTTTGAAGATGTCAGTGAAATTTTAAAATTAAAATTTAAAAGAGGGAAGTGGGCAGGAGTTGAAACCAAAAAGTTACATTGTTATGCTTCAGGAAGACGCACAGGCTATTATGGGATACAGAAAAAATGTTACACATCTTGCTTTCTGTTCCTTTTAGCTCTCTCAAACACTTGGGATAGTTAAAACCACTTTTACACACACACACACACACACACACACACAGTATTAGATGTGCTTTACAATTATAACTACAAGTGTGGATTTGATAAACGTAATTGCCAATGAAGCTAGATGCACACATGCTTAGATGCCATGCTTGATACTTGCCTCTCTCTCTATATATATATATATAAAACACAAAATTTATAGGCTGCGCTCTCTCTCTCTTTGTGTGTGTGTGTGTGTGTGTGTGTGTGTGTGTGTGTGTATGTATGTATGCATGCAGTTTACCAAAAATAGTGTAAAATTCCTAATATACTGCCTAACAAATTACACAGTGAGTTTTGTATGCCACAGGTATACATGTGGCACAATTTGTGGGGTTATATAAAATTTTGCTACCAGCCATGGCTGTCCCCTTTGGAGAAATATTTTTAAGTCATTCAGGTACTATAATTGCATTTTATAAGTATATAATAAGTTGCTATGCTGTGGTGGTTAAGAAATTAACTCAAGTGTGAAGTGAGTCTATCACTCTTTTCTTTATTAACAATACTTTTCTCAAATCCTTTTTTCCTACAAAAAGCAAAAATGCCCCATTGAAAAGAAAAGGCTAAAAGCTGATTCAAATACACATTTTGAAAAACATAATATCTTTATATATTAAAAGGCCCACTTTAAATCCCACTGAAGTCAGTAACAAAAACCCCAATGAACTACAACCACGATCCTAGCACAATTAACATTGGCAATTCAGAAACATCCTATTCATCAATGTTTAAAGAAGACTTAAAGAAGTGAGTTCTTTTGTAAAAGGCTATTAATTTGAATTGTGCTTTATAAAACTTTGCTTGCTGAACTGTTTTTGACCAACTTCCTTCATTATAACTGCATGACTGCTCCTTCTTATTGACAGTATATGACGAGACAGAATGCAAGCACATTTCAGCTAGCACCTTCTAATGCAGATATGCAAGATGAGATGTGAGTGAGACTGAGATTGATTTTACATGTGCTGCTTATGTTACTTTATAATTTCTGAACTAAAAGTGGTGGCAAAAGGACAATGACCTGACTTACAGATATAAATCAACGTCCGCTTTCAAAGCTTACTCGATTACAAAGTGGTATCTAATACAATGGACACAGACTCACAAATAGTTCCTGCTCATTTAGAATTACAGTACTGCTGCTGATATTATTTATGTTACAGAATAGCAATTGTTTCCGGCAGTCCAACAAAATCTACTTTTGTCTTATAAATTACGGAAAATGTCTTCTTGTGTCACTATGATACATATTACCGAACAACTGAGCGAAAGGAATCAAAGAGTCTATTAACATTCTCGAAGACTTCTAAAAGAAAGTATCTGTTCAGGTGACATTCTGGGGCACAATCTTTTTGAAAATTACTAAGATGTTAAAAATAGGTACAATATAGCAGTTAATGAGGATAATGTGGGAAAAAATGGAAGAGAAAAAGAATACTTTGAAACAGGTAAAAAGCCTAAAATATTCTTGTCTGATCCACATGCAAATTAGCAACAGATTTGCCACAAAATGGTAAGATTTTAAAAGCTTTGATCCAGTTACCAACAGTTTTCAGAGAGTGTACTGTAGGGTTTTTACGTACATCGTTGGCTAAGACTCTAATCATCATTTGGGTTCTCTGATCATGAGGCTACACAGTGAGGCAAATGGTAGAGAGTGGGGTGCTTTCCATGTTAGAAAAAGTGTTCTATCCTTTCAAGAGGAAAGAATTCCATGATCTGCTTAGGGCTCCCTGGTTGCTGAAGAACATAAGCACCGTGGGGTGAATCCAGAGTTGGAGTGGTGGCTTATGACTTAGAACCATGTATTACCAAGTGAAAGCGAAATTATTCTGCTCCAACAAAGGAGTAGCTGTATTTTTTCTTAATAGCTGGTGAGTTTGATTGCTTCTTCCCCTAAAGCCTTTCTGTACTTAGCATTTATACTTGCTGTTTGATCTAACTTTTTAAAAATGTTACTTGGTAGCTGATTGCCTGCACCTTTGGTCACATGCCGCTGTTATTAGGAACTGGATTTGGGGTTCTCCGTTCCACACTAATGGTGGGTTGTGCCCAAACTGGGAGAAATTCAGTGGCTGAAGGCACAGCCCTTACATACCCTTGTGTTTCTACAGCCAGTGAATATCAGAATTCCGAGCATGCTAATAGGGCTAGCCCTTTTATGGCTTAAAAATAAATAAATCATTTGCATCCTTATAGGCAAGCCAGGGTTTGAGGTTTAGCAGGCAGTCTACTCCACCCCCAGTATTCCCAAACCGCCTGGGTTTTTGGTTACAAAGCCCTGGCAACTGAGCAACATCTACCAGAGGTGGCTTGACTGGTTGGATCCAGAAAGTGGTTAGTATTTCATTGAATGAGGCAGAGGTCCCTGTTGCACTGAAAAAAATATGGTGGTGTAGCCAGCCCTGAACATGTTGGTTTGAAATAACTACTGACCAGTCACAAATATTTCCTTTTTAGGGGACATTGTAGAGTGGGTTGTGGAGGCACTGCAGGCATTCCGGGATAAAATGGATTATCAGATCCCATGCCAATTTGGGTTCAGCTTAGCTGTGGGACTGAATTGGCCTTGGTCACCCTGACAGATGATGTTTATCAAGAATGAGACCAGGGCATGTGACCTTGCTCCTCCTCCTTGATCTCTCTGCAGCTTTTGATAGCACAGAAACTGTATTCTCCTGGAACAGCTCTGTGGTACAGGCTTTGGGTCCCTCCCTTCCTCCACAAAGCAGTGGGGCAAGGTGCCATCAGTTTGCTGATGACACCCTGCTCTCTTTTGCGGTAACATCCAAATCAAAAGAAGCCAAGGAGACGCCAAACCAGTGCCTGGATACTGTGGTGGGCTGAACAAGGAAGAGTAAACCAAACTTGAATGATAGCAATACAGAGGATCTATGGCTGAATGGTTCTAATAACTTTATCACTTTTGTGTGAAGCAGCCCTACATTTCTGTTTGGATTTCACTGAATATAATAATTATGATACAGTATGAAGTTTCCGTGTGACTCTTTATCTAACTAACAAAAGTCTTATAGGGTCTTTCTTTCTTGCAATCTCATAAAAGCTTGAATCAAGCAGAGTGGAAAAGCACCCAGCATAGGGCAGGTATTATAAAGAGAAGCAGCAAAAATATCTCTCTTATCATTTTATTTTGGAGGTATAGCATCAAAAGTGTGTAATTTAATTGCCACACTTATTTAGTCCTTGGCCTCCCTCCTGATATTGCCAACTAGAGTGATAATTAATGCTAGCTCTGTTGGTGTTCTGTGTGACATGAATTTGGGGAAGTGGATTGAGTCAGTCTACTCATTTTGCATTAGTCATAGCACTACAGGACGTCACTCAAGGCCATAATCTAAACAGAATTCAGATGAATTTTGTTGCCTGCTGAGTTGTGAGTGACCAAAAGGTTAAAAGAATAAATGAGCAGAAGGTTGTGTGGTCATGAGAAGTGATCTCAGGGTTAGAAACAAAAAACTACTGAGACCAACTAACGACATTCTCACTGTGTATTGTCTGAAGCTGTACAAGTCACTTAGGGTATATTTTTCCTGTGATACTTGTAGACAGACACCAGTGTAATTAACAAATGAATAAAGAAGAGTGTGAGAGTCTCCACATTACAGCACAGGGATCTTAAGCAATTTTGCTTAATCACTCATACACTGAATGTTTTTGCAACTGATGGGAGAACTGCCTTTCTTGGAACATAATGTGAAGTCACCACAATCACTAACTTAGAGCCTAATACTGTGTCATTTTACTTGTCCTCTTGTGGGTAATTCTGACAGAGAGGATAGGAGAATGATTTCTCTCTACTTTTATACATTGGTGCCAAACTAGCTCTGGAAAAACAGAGGATATTCTTAAAGGAGAAAAGCAGATAATATTCTTAAAGGAGAAAGAGTGAGCTCAGAATATTGCACTCTATTCAGGAATCTTCTGCCTGAAACAATGCCTGTTAACAATGCTCTTCCTAGTCATTGACTGATCCTCTTGGTATTGACTTCACTCAAGTGTGTTCCATCATCTTGAAGTTGGAAGGCGTGATGTGAGTGACTTGTTTCTGGTGTATTTTAGAAGAGAATATAGCCCTTCTAAAATACATCAGAAACAAGAATATAGCTCTTGGTTTGTATAGATACAGAAAGCTCATGGGCTGAGTCTTCCTAGGAGAACATGGGAAGTTGGAAAGGTGGTTTATCTTTTCTAAAGCTTATTAAGTCTTCAAAGATGCAATCCTAGCTAAACAATCTTTCTTTAAGAAAAGTCCAACTGCTAGTATATTACACTCCCCAGGTACATTTAAGCATGTGCAGCTTATCATTTGGGTTGAGTGTATGTAAAACCCAGTGATCAAACTATTATCACACATAAAGCATAAACCTCTGTGGAAATTGTGTGCCTTTTCTTATTCATTTTCTTATTCATTCAGAATAATGACTTCATATATTTGTCCTTTGCATAGGATCTTATCTTAATCATCTTCCTTGAAATTTTGAAAGGTAGGTTACTATTATTCCCTCTCTAAGGAAATCTGATAAGACACTGGCCTACCCTGTCATCCCATATGGCTGAAATGAGACTTAAATTCAAGTCTCCCAGGTTTATGTCCATCATTCCATTACTTATACAATTAATTATAAAGGGCAATGGAATGGCAAGGTATGCATAGTGCTAGAGAACATGAGATTTGTAATTGTTTCTTACATGTTCTAACACTTTGATTTCTACAATGCTTTCTGTAATATTTGCCGTTAATTATGTTTGGATAAGATGTTATACTGTCATCATATAAACAATGGTGTGTGAGAGAGAGTGAGAGAGAGAGAGAGAATAGATACCATCCATATCTGTGATGAGAAGTTTAGACAGTACCAAAATAAACTATCACATAAACTATCTTGCAGTAATTCTCAGGGTTGCTGCTGCTATCACCTGCCAACAGTCTAGTTGTAAAATTCTGTAAAAATGACTCCCCCTCTATTACTCATATCAAAAACTTCTTCAGGGAAACCTACAAAAATACAGCGTAAAGGTGTAATATACAATCCCACACTAACAGGGGGATGCACAAGATGACCTAATAAAGTTTTCCCTTTTTCATTCTCTAGAATTCCTATATTTGAAATTCTGAACAGGCCTTCAACTACATCAGGTTCCATTCTGCCCTTTGTTATTTTGGAAAGTTATCATACTTGTAGCACACAGGTGGATCATGCTGTAATAACCCTAGGCTCTTCTGTAGCTGCTACAGTACATCAATATTTCAGAATTCATATGGGGATTACAGTAAACTATCAGTATTCCATACCAGCAGGCAGTACAATGGTCTTTTGTTATGTTTTGTTGTGTTGTGTTACTTACTAATAACAAATTTATCTAGAAGCAATGCTGACTCACTGCAAAGTAGACTTATTTCAGTAAGTGATTTAACTATACTATAAAAGACACATAAAATAAATTATTCCCTGTTACTGTAGAATAGACAGTGCACAACACAGCTGTGGATACTGGCAAAAAATAGGCAGCTGCTATTTACTGGGTTTTTACGTGCACAAATATTATTTGTTCGAGTGTAATGTGTATGTGACACTACAAAAGAGGAAAGCAAAATATATGGAATTCTTAAAGACACAAGATAAACCACAATGTGCATATGTCAACATCTTTCACCCCATGTATAACTTGGGCCTTGGAAACCTAGTGTGGAAGGGAAGGGAAGCAAACTCATTTATTTCAGTGAGACTTCCATGTTAAGAATTTTTAGGATCTCAACTATAATGTCAAATTTTTTCATATTCAACACATTATGAAGCAATGATTTATAATGACATTTAAAAGTTAGATCTTTAAGCACTTTTGAATTTGGAACTTGGGTGCTGTTTACTTGAATGATTGCCTTACCCCATATTTACTCACTTGACTGCTTTGATCTGTGGACCTGGCAATATTACAGCTCCCATGTAATAACTTTCTCTGTTATAAGAAACTGATGTTTTAGTGTGGCAGCACCTACACTTTGGAACTCCCTGCCTATTGAAATCAGGCAGGCACCTTCACCTTGACACCTGCTTAGAATATTTTCATTTAAGCAAGTCTATCCAAGCATGTAGAAGTTATGTGTGTTCTTATCTCTCTTTAATCATCTTTTGAATATATTTAAAATATATATTTTGCTGTTTTCATTAAGAATTTTAATGTTTTTATATATTTTATATAAACTGCTTAAAAGTTTTCTTACAATCAAGTGGTATATAGTGTCAAATAAAATAAAAATATTGCAGTTCTACATGAAGATCTATATTCAGATGCTATCCGCAAAAAAAATTCCACTTGCTTTTTGCCTACAAAGACACATTAACTTTATTCTCTACTAAATGCACGTATTAAGCACAGATAGTGATTAAAAGTAGCTATACCAGTCAATGCATGACTTAACCTCATTATAAGTGTGAGTGATTGGCAGCTATATAAAGTGGAATCTTTCGTTTCTCTTGCCATGTTCTATTTCTTTAAAAAAGTAATAATGATTGCACCTAAGAAGAATAGCAGATAATACTTTTATATGTAGCTTTTAAGTTTAAAATTAGCTAATAAAACAAGAGGTTTTAGAAGGAGGTTGGCGTTTCCGTGCGCTGCTCTGGTTTCGCCAGAAGCGGCTAAGTCATGCTGGCCACATGACCCGGAAAAACTGTCTGCGGACAAACGTTGGCTCCCTCGGCCATTAAAGCAAGATGAGTTCCACAACCCCAGAGTCATTCACAACTGGACTTAACTGTCAGGGGTCCTTTACCTTCACCTTTTAGCAGAATCCTGTAACTATCACATCTCACAGGATTGGGGACATCATGAACCAGTGAAAAAATATGGTAGGGGGACAGACAACAGAAAATGATTTTGTATGAAAAAGTTGCAAGAGTTCTAAAGGCGACAAGAGAGAAATCATGAAATAGCGATATATCCAAGGCAAAATTTCCTGGAGAGCTGCTGCCCGCCAGTGTAGAGAACACTAATCTAAAGGGACCAATGGTTTGACTCAGTATAAGGCAGCTTCCTACATTGCCATTACTGTTATCTTTGGGACTGCTGAGCATAGTTTGCGCATTGGTAGTCCTATTCAGGCATTCACCTGAAAATATGTTGGGGGAGAAGTTGGGGAAACACATGTTTGCCTCACATCTCCTTCAGCTACAGCCTCATAGATTCATAGGTCTGTAGAACTGGAAGGGACCCTGAGGGTCATCTAATCCAATCCCTTGCAATGCAGACCTCCACACTGGGTGGAAGATATGAAGGGGGATCCTTTGTGCATTCAGATGAATGTGGTTAAAAGTCCTACCTGTGACTGGGAACCGTTATCACACTGGATCACCAGCCTCAGGGGTGCTTCTATGCACATTCTATCAAAAGTGCCTAGAACTCCCCTTCAAACTGTCCTGGTAAATGCAGGAATATCAATGAGTGGAGCTGGTGGTGCTGACATGCACTGAGATGTTGAGGGAAGGGTACGGCACATGCTTTATTCCCCTACATGTTATTTGAATGTCCATATGTGGCTAGTGACTCTGCTACTCTGCAGGATGAAAAGCTGGATGGTGCCTATATTGAGCAAGTGGCTATGTGGTCCTGATCAATAAATCTAGTGGACTCATTAAGCTACAAATGATGCATCTAGATCAATCTTTCTGTCCTTGGAGTAGCTTTATGAAAGGTTCAGTCACAGAACTCGAATTCTATACAAAAGCGCATTAATAAAAAAGGCACTCTTGCCCAGATTTTTTGCTTTTAATTTTATTTCTCCCCATTTATACAGACCTTGACAAATACAAAAAGAAGAAATCATTACTGCTGGAATCAAGTGGCACTTGCATCCACAGTAAGGTGATAAAAAGTATTATTGCCATAATTAAATTAAATAATTGTATAAGTTGGTTTTATAGATGAACATAGTGGAAGAATGGTGCTAAAATAAATGAGTGAGGGGAAAACACACAAGAGCAAAGCAGAAACTGTTCCTCCCCCCTCCCCAACATACACCTGATGGTGTGAGTGAATCAGGCTACTGGATTCAAGCCATGGAATCAATGCATAAAAAGCTGTCCATGCCTCATTATGTTTTCTGTGCATTTACAAAGGGACAAAATAGAAAATGTCCAAGCATGCAGGTACACAATACCTTCCCTGCTATTCGTAATTGCTACTTCATCAGACTATTTTTCAGCAAGGGAGAAGGTATTCTTATAGTAGCAGCATGTCGCTTTCTGGCTGTCTCTTCAGGAAGTTGTGCAGGGAGGCTGGGTAATTCTTTTATATTAGAATGCCGCTGTTACAGTTGTCCTGGCATGTCTAGACAACTTTAGCTGCCAAGACAGCATTTCCACTCTTTTCAGACACTGCCTTGTAAAGATTTTGATGACATAATTATTATTAATAATAATGGAACATTTATAACAACAGTTCAAAATTGCAAATAGTGTTTTACCTGCCTCATGATTGCCGAGAAGGTATTGATGCAATATTGCAGATTTTAAAAGTTTTAAGTGAGTAGCAAGGTTGACTTAAATTGCTCTGACATTTAATAGAGGCTATTTTCTGGAGATTTTGGTATATGAATTGGCGTAGTCCAAAGTTTATTGTAGGGTGCAAAACCGCAGTTTCTTATTCATTTCTCTGTACATTGGATAGTATAAGAATGGGGTACTATGCATGAGAGTACACTGTGTCCAAATGAAGCATGGGCTGGATGTGCTGCTATGGCAGCTGGGATAGCAGCACACAGAGGACTCTGTACTGGAGATGTGCATGATCACACAAAACATTCTACATCTTGTCTTGTCTCCTTGCTGGCGCTGCTTTAAGCAGGTTGCTTAATATTTTTGCATGGCTGAGCTTGTCCTTTTATATAAATTGTGATCGCATGCAAAACCATATGAATGTTGCAGGTCTACTACCTATTATCTATCTTTTGGAGATGAAGACCTTGCCAAAAAATGACACTCAGCATTATTCACCACGTATGGCAATAAACATTGTTCCTGGGTGAACATGTACTAAATGTTTGTTTGGACTAACTGAGGAGCAACCCCCAGGCTGGGTACTTCTAAGTTTTAGGGAATTTTAAGAGACCCCACCTCCTGTATTCATTACGATGAACTTTCAGTTGTATAGAAGCAAACTACTTTTTTCTAAACATCTAAATAATCTTAAAGTAACAACAAAACAATATCACCATCAACAAAACAACAACAACAACGTTCTAACTATTGCAAACACTGCCACATGAAGTTTTCTCCTCAAAGTTGGTGATTGTAAGTGAAGTCTCCAAACCATATTAACCTAATTGGTAGTAGTGCAAGATTTCCTCTTTTTCCTTCCAGTTCCAAATTAAACCCAAGAGAGCAGAGATGGGTCTGCTATCAAGGTTCTTGTGAACTATCTATATGCAATTCTGTCTGGATTTTCAGACTGACAATTTCATTCCATGGCTCCTTCTGTGTTTTGTTTCTCCTGTTTTAATTATCACTTAAGTAAGTGAACTGAATGTACGCTTATCAACTCTTCATTTCCCATGTGGACCACACTATGGGGCATAAAACAGAATTTCCATTTTATCTCTGTTGGCCTAAATGAGACATGTGTGAAAAAAGGATGGGCTACTTAATGCAACTGAGAATGATGTTGATATAGCACTGGCTCTAGGGGTTAGATTAGCGGGACAGAAGATAGAGTTTCTAGCCCAAAATTCACTGGTAATTTCCAAGGATTTAGTAGAAAGGTGCTGAGAGGATTAATAATATGAAAAACCAGACTGAAGATGTACACTTACGGTTCAAGGAAAACAAAACACTTTGGCACACACTGACATTTTGCAACAAAAATGTATTCCCTTTTAGACACGTACATAACATAGCTTGGATTGTTTGTTTGTTTGTTTGTTGCAGATTGGCTAAACTATTCTACAATCACAATTGTATAATAGTGCAATCCTATGTTCAGGTTAGTCATATTGAGTTCAATGGAACTTACTTTCACCAGTTAAGTGACTTTAGGATTGCAAGTTAAGGATTACTTCTAAGTAGATAGAAAACACTTTATTTGCATCAGCCACTAGCCATAGCAATGTTCTGAGTATATATGTATAGCAGATATGCACTGTAAATATAATAATAATAATGCATAATAATGCATTAAATATATGCACAATACTGTGCATATTTCAGTAAATTTGAAAATAAAGTACTTTCCTATCATTGATAATAAATATATGAAGTACTTCTGTAACAGGTAAAAAAAAACCCCTTCCTTATTTTATGTTTCATGTAACAGAAAGCTAACAGAATTCCCAGTTTCAAAAATATACTTACTAAGTAGATTTTCAATAACTCTGCAAACATTTATATTGCATATATATCCTGATGCTCTAGATTTCCAAATTACAGACTCCTGGAGATTTGAATCATACATAGGCCATTTATCCTGATCCTTTGAAAAAGTCAGAGCATATTGTAACAACTACTCACAGAAAATTGTACTGTGCCATAGTTAAGGATCTGCAACACAATATGCTGCCAGAGTAGCAAATAACTTCAGATGACTCACTCAATGCAGCTGTGTCATGTAAAAAGAATCCCAAGCCAAGCACACCCATTTGTGTTGTCCGAGTGGGCATGCATGATTTTTCTCATTGAACTGACTTATGTATGAAAATTGCATTGTGTGTAGAGGCTCTCAGTTGGCAAAAATTAAGCTTGCATAATAGGATTAACTGGGGGCAATTATTAGAAAATGTGTTGCAGCTGGGATGGATACAGAGACTGAAAAGAGCAGAGTTTTATTAGAATTCTAACTTGCAATTTCTAACACTTAAATATAATAAAGCCTGACATTGTGAATTTATATTTAGATTATTGCTGTGTGAGTACATTGAAGCTTGTCTTGTGACCCAACAAAACCCTGCCACAACCAATGAAGAAAAGTTATCGGCTCTGCTACCTGACCTTTGTGACCAGCTGCCATGAAAGTTACAGGGGAAAGGGTTAACCTGAATGGCCAAACTGATGGATACAGCTGGTTCTCAAAATCATCTCTAAACCTATTTGTTGTGTTTGTAAGAGGACTATGAAGAAACAACTGGCAGTGTTATCTCACAGAAACAGTTTAACACATAAAAATGGATTTTACAATTAATGTACAAAATCCAATGACTGCTATAAACAGTTCTTCCAAAATTTTCAAAACTCCATAAAGATTTTATGTAGGTCTTACATGGGCAAATTAAAAAGAGGCACTTTCCTGCTTTTTCTTTATTCTTTTGCTCCGTAATCATGTGCTCAGCTACTGTCTTATTACAGCAAGATTTCAATACATGTACATGCTCCCTGCAGCAGAGCCTTACTAAAGCCCCAAACTGATCTCACAGTATTTGTCATCTCTGCAGTAATTCTTGCTGTAAATCTCCTCCCTTGTTTTTTATTGAAAAACAAGATCAGCTCCATCTACAAATCTGATTCCAGCACTACCCACAAAATAACTTACAGTGATTTAAAAATATTTTTGCTTGGCATATTAGACTCACTACTTTCCTCCTACCCCACCCCTAAGGCTATAGCCAGTTGTGTGCTTTCTAAGCATGGGCAGAAATGGCTGCAGAAATGTGCCCTTGTCACATCTTTCTCTAGCATGGGACCCAGTGATGCAACAAAGTATCCCCATACAACAAAGTATTCCTACCAAAGAATACTTATATGATTCCTGTGTAAATCTGTTCTGAGAACGCTGCCAACCAACATTTCTCCAAAGAAATCTGACTATATATATATATATATATATATATATATATGCTTTCGTAGATTTTCACGGGTACAGGAATGCAGGTTTTGGTGTCTTCGGGTATATATATGCAGGTTTTGTTGTCTTCGGGTGTCTTCCCGTGTAAGAGTTGGGGTGTCTAGGCGACGTTTCGACGAGGTCTCACTCGTCATCTTCAAGAGACCTCGTCGAAACGTCGCCTAGACACCCCAACTCTTACACGGGAAGACACCCGAAGACAACAAAACCTGCATTCCTGTACCCGTGAAAATCTACGAAAGCAAATTATATATATATATATATATATGTTAATATTATTACACTGAATTAAAGTTTTTAAAAAAGGAGAACAGAATAATAGAATCATTGAACTGTAGATATGGAAAGGATCCTGAGGGTCATGTAGTCCAAACCACTGCAATGCTGAAATCTTGACTAAAGCGTCTAAGCCATCCAACTTACGCTTAAAAACCTCCATTCAAGCAGAACCCACCACCTTCTGAGGGAGTCCATTCTGCTGTCAAACAGCTCTTAATGTTTAGTCAGAATCTTCTTTCTTGTAACTGGAAGCCATTGGTTTGTGTCCAACCCTCCAGACCAGGAGAAAACAAGCTTGTTCCATTCTCCTTTAGATATTTGGTTATAATATCTCCTCTCAGTCTCCTCTTAGTCAGGCTAAACATACCAACTCCTTCAACCGTCCCTCATAAGTCTTGGTTTCCAGACCTTTGATCATCTTGGTTGCCTTCCTCTGCACTCGTTCCAGCTTGTCAGTATCTATCCTTCGTAAATTGTGGTGCCCAGAACTGGACACAGAACTTTAGGTGTGGTCTGACTAAGGCAGAAGAGGGAGGTACTATTACTTCCCTTCTGTTGCTGCTGCATCACACTGTTTATTCATGTTAAGTTTGTGGTATATTAAGACCCCTAGATCCTTTTCACATGTACTACTACAAAGCCAGGTGTTCCCCATCTTATATTTGTGCAGCTGGTTCTTCCTGCCTAAGTAAAGAACCTAAAATTTGTCCCTCTTTTGTTAGTTTTGGCCCAATCTGGTCTCCAATGTGTTGAGATCAATTTGAATCCCGATTCTGTCTTCTGCAATATTAGCTACCTCTCCCAGCTTGGTGTTATCTGCAAATTTGAAGAGTATCCCCTCAATTCCTTCATCCAGGTCATATATAAAGATGTTGAATAACAATGAGCCCAGGACAGAACCCTGTGGCACCCCACTTGTCACTTTTTTCCAGGATGTTGAGGAACCATGAAGATCAGATCCTTATAATTTAGTAGCAAAAATTCAAACACTAGAACTGTGGGGAAAACGGATATCTCAAAACACTTCCCATGTTACAGCTACTCTGCTTTCTCCCTCCCTATATCTACTTTGCACATATTCACAATTAAATATGAAAACAGTATAGAGTTCCTGTCAAATTGTGTGTGTCCACTCCCACTTACTAAGTAGTGCTAAACATAAAACTTACTTTATGAAAGAAAATTCCACTTTAAGTCAGCCCTCTACGTTTTGGCTTATTGTCTTAGGCATCCCAAGCCAAGGAAGGAACATGTCTGATACTTATTTATTGAGAAAAATCACACAATTACAGCAACTCCCGTGGTGTTCCCAGATACTCATGCACAAATGTTGCTACCCTCTTGGCAGCTGTCCTCTGGTCAGTGTCCTGCAAAGTAGTTGCAGTAACAGTGGGACAAGCCCCATGCACCAACTAATGTACTCTCATCTGATGGGGTGCATGTGCGCAACTTGAGGCTTTTCTTACATGGAAGACATTGCTGCTTTTCCCTCTGGAAGCCTGTCCTGGTTCTAGGAGACAGTGGGGCAGGGAATGGCAGGTATTTGACTATCCCTCACCTGAACAGCCTCTTCCTCCAGGTGCACAACCTGCACACCCTGGCTCTGAACATTCCACTTCCTCCTGCCCTGGCTCCTGCCTCGCAGGTAGCACCAAATCCCATAAATTGCTGGCCCCCTCTCCTGGGTTAATCCCCTGGGCTCTGGTCCCTGCCACACACTTGCAACAGCCCTCTCACTGAAACTTATCTAGGGCATTAATTACCCGGAAATTCTCTTGTACAAGCTTTGCTGAAATGAAAAACACAGTAATACTCGTGCGGAGCATCCTTTTTGTCTCAATCTATCTTGTGGTAGACCAACGTCCTATCCAACTGTAACCATAATGTTCAGAGGTTTTGATTAACGAATGCAAATTTAGATTTTTTTAAAATGACAGCTAACATTAATCAATGCACCCATCCTGCCTTACAGGCACATAAAAGAGCAGAATGATAATAATTAGCATGTATATATGACTTAATTATCAGTAGGAAAAAGCTCTAATGTGTAATTTGATCTAAATAATAGAAATAATACGTGGCATCAAACCGAACACCTAGATCTTGATCTTGAAAGCTGCACACCAGCTCAAGTCAAGCAGAATTAGCTTTCAGACCTGTATTGCTCCTGGCTTTTATGTATAAGTACTTTCCCTTTCTTTAATTAATGTCATCAAAAGAAATTTTTAGGAAGAGCCCCATGCTGAGTTCTTTTGGGGATAAAATGCAGTACTTCTGATGTAGTATTAAAAATAAGCCAGGCTTTAAAAAACAACAACAACCCACCACTATTCATATGTAAATGTAATTATGTCCTTATAGCTCCTGTTACAATTGGGTACGTGAATGCTATTGGTCTGATTAACTGATTAATAACTTGATGATCAGAGATTCAAAACAGAGCTCAAAATGGAATAATAAAGATGGAATTGCTCTTTCTCAACAATATATCTGACCCTTCTTCAAGTACACTGGATCCTGACATCTCTTCAGGAAAGATAAACTGCTTGGATACAGAAATATGAGTAAGAGAGTTATGATTCCCAAGGCCTCTCAAAAATATGGCAATACTAGAGGCTGCACCCTTGCTCTCACCTACCTCCTTATCAAAGCCACCCACCCACCCATGCCTTTAACTCCTCTCCATAGCCACCCCATCCCCATATTCTTTGCCAATGCTACCCTCTTCCCTTTGCATCTCACCAAAGCTATCCCTCTGCACCTTCACTTGCTGGCCAAAGAAACGAATCTGCCTGGGTGACCCGGCAATTTGCTTGCCAGCCTGGGATACCCACTCACATTTTTGCTGGCCTCACTGGCACTGAGTTGTCCTGGTCTCTGGTTCCCTTCTTCTTACTCTGCTGTGATGACTCAGTGGCTTTGAGATCCCAGTTTGATGTCACACTGTAGTTTGCACCACCACCTGTTGGCAGCCCTGTGAACTGCAACCTGATGACATCCTTAAAGGTAAAGGGACCCCTGACCATTAGGTCCAGTTGTGACCGACTCTGGGGTTGCGGCGCTCATCTTGCTTTATTGGCCGAGGGAGCCAGCGTACAGGCATCACCATGTGGCCTGCATGACTAAGCCGCTTCTGGCGAACCAGAGCAGCAGAAAATCTATATTAGGAGCCATTTATCCATAACATTCTACAATCATATGAATGTATGATCAGGTACACATGTAACTAAAAAGGAGATGTTGGTGCATATGTGGCTGAGGAGGGGATATGCTAATATATAGGACAAATTGTTGGGGACAAACACACACATGCAACACAAATCCCATCTCTAAACTGTCAGGGGAGCATATGATTCTGGGATTTCTTTCCTCAGCAGACTTGATCATAGGAAGAATGAGTAGAGACCAGAGGAGAGAATATTTTATGGCGATCTGATACTCTTGCTATTAAGGAATTGGAATCCCCAGGGTAGGATATTGGTGGCAGAAGCTCCTATGGATTTGAAGGACCCAGTTTATAGTCAGTTCCTATGAAACTGTGAAGAATCTCTGCAATAAAAACATGATTGTAGATTTTAGTAAAGGTGTAAAATGTCATTTCACTCTCCACATCACTTCTTTTTTTTTCTTTTTTTAAATAAAAACCCATTGAAATTATTCTAATCAGTGTAATTATTACTTAGATGAAAGGAGGGGGGGAAATCAGCTGATGGTAGGACTCAGGGAACAGAGTCTCCACGGACCTTTATTGTACCAGTCATAAATGGAGAAAGTATTCTGCACTAAGATTGGATTAGGTCTATAATAATGCACACTGCCTTGGGGAGAAAATTAGTTTTGCAACACAATGCTTTAATTTCAAAAACCCACTACAGGGCAATGAGAAGGGGTAGCGGTGTAGTAGGAATTGCATCTTAATATAGGCTGGAAAAGTGAATAGTATCAAGGGAACTTTGTTAATGTATTCTAAATTATGAAGGGCAACTGGTCAGTGCCATTGTTTCATTCTGTCTCATAATACAGGAGCAGAGAAAGCAGTATTTAATACATTTAAAAGCCAGTAAATTCAGATCCAATTCCCAGATCAAGAATGAATGTTAAACTGGAGTCAGATTTGCTCAGGCCACCAAGCTTGTTAGTCATAAAAGAATTCCTATGCTGCTAAATGTATAGAGTTCCAAGTTTGAATTTATAAAGTAACAGTATGGAGGGAAAGGTAGTTAAGTAAAGGGCTCCTGTTTCTGCCTGAGGTGCTCAGAGCAAGTCAGATACAAAGGGCTTAAAAACTCTTAACAATGTTAATCCTTTACTGTATTCCCTACACATGCTGGGTAAGATAACATGGCAAAAGGGGAAGAAAAGTTACTGAGGATGTCCACGGTACATCAAATTTTTTCTGGGAATGCAACTAAACTGTCAGGTGGCTGGTATTAATTGCTAATTTCACCATGAAAACAAGGCACCCACCAAATAGAGAAGGGAAATCTTTGGACAACTATAAAGGTAACTGACTTACAAACCAAACTTATTTCCTCCTCCCACCCCTTCCTATTAAGAGATTTATTGCTCTTGCATTTCCAGGTACCCCTTGGTATTGTGGTATACCTGCTGGTGGGCTTGTGGCTACTGATCCCACTCTTTGCTATACCCGGTCTCCATGTGCTGGAGGTGATGTCTGCTCAGAGACCTACTGGTGTACAACTTACCATACACTTTCTACATTTCATTGATATGAAATTGCAGCCAAGGCCTATGCAACTTTATCTGTTTGTATGTTGGATCCTGTGCAGGTATCACTTCCAATCCAGGAAGGTTACACATAACAAGAAAGAAAGAAAGAAAGAAAGAAAGAAAGAAAGAAAGAAAGAAAGAAAGAAAGGCTATCAAGTGTAATTCTGGCCTCCACTTACACATAGCTCCTCATGGGTTTTTCTATCACATAAGAGTACCACAAAAGACATGGTGAACTATCAGAATAGGTAAGCAAGTACATTACTGTACTGTCAAGCTAAAGAGGACCCATGGCACAAAGCAGAAAGTGCTGCTTTGTCATGAACCAACACAGCTAGAACAGCTATATCTGAATTTTGTGAATGCTTCTCTGATTCCATCAAACAAGCTCTACTGAACTGCCTTAGAGACAGTGCTGCTCTCCTATGCCATCAGCTCAACTGAATATGGTGTGTACATCCATTCAAGGAGCAATGATGTCTGTTTAACCTGGCATATCTCCACATCAAGACAAAAGTGTGGCAGGTCCTTATATGTTGTTTACAGATGACACAGTCTTGACAACACACTACAACACACAAGCTCTACATCAACTGTTTTGCCCAAGATTGAATCAGCCTAATGAAGACCAACATCATAGGTCAGAATGTTTCCAGAAATCCACTCAACAGCATTGGTGTCCACATGCTTGAGGTAGTAGACGATTTTGTCTATCTGTGTTCCACCATAAACAACATCTGACAATCAACACTGAGCTGAACACGTGTATTGGAAAGGCAACTATGCCAATGGCTTGCCTCTCCAAAAGGGTATGTGATGGAGAATGTGATGCTAATGACCAATGGTAATGGTAGTGAAACATGGGCAACTTACACTTGCCAGAAGCGACGCCTGAATGCCTTCCACATGTGCTGTGTCGGGAAGTTTTGGGGCATGACATGGCAGGACAGAGTCTCAAGCAAAGATGGACTCTCCCAAGCCCACATTCCCAGCATGTTTGCACTCCTGTCTCAGTGATGTCTACGCTGGCTTGGTCATATCCGCAGAATGGAAGATGGCTGTATCTCTAAGGACGTGATTTGTGGACAGCTTGCTTCAGGCACCAGGCCCATCGGCAGACCAACTCTGTGTTACAAAGATGTCTGCAAATATGGTATGAAGGATGGCAACATTAACCCCACCATGTGGAAATCCCTTGCACATGACTGCAGCACCTAGAGACAGGTTGTGTATCCACAACAGTGGCAGGCGGAAAAAGGACTGCTGGGAGGATTACAGGAAGAAGAAATGCCATGGTACACCTGCATCAGCACAAGTGTACGCCTTTATCTGCCCCAAAACACCTGCAGCAAAACATGTCTCTCCCATATCAGTCTCTGCAACTACATCAGGTGCTGTAACTCCTATTTGACTTCACCCCTGAAGACACACTCTTCCATTGTCTTCCGAGACTCTGTATACCCGGGTTCATTAGCATCTCAAATATAAAATGGAACTTAAAGTAAACTGATATGGATAAAAACTGAGCCTATAGGCAGAAACACACTACAGATGTTCTTGGCAGAGATTCTCCATAGCTTAGGAACCACCACTTCCTAGGTCCTGCCTGGCTCATGTTTTCCCTCCTTCCCTTCTTTGTACTTCCTTGTATCTTTCATTTTAAATAAATAAATCCCCTCCTATTGGTTTCAAAATCTGGTGCCTACATGCCATGAACGTATGAAGTTAATCATTGCAGGCTAAGCAAAGTTTTACTTTAGCCTTGAAATGCACAAATTGAAAAAAGTTGCTCCTCCAAAGACCAGATCTAAACGTTCTTTTGCTGTCCCTTATGCTCTTTGAAACAGATTAGATGCGTTCAGATTCAAGCACTAGAACGGCTTTCAGCAGGCTAGCAGACAGTTTCTTGTTAGTAATTGGGTGAAATCTACATTAAAAACCACCCAAACAGCTGTTTACTTGGCAGCATCAATTTTAACAGGGCTGTCTGTGGAAGGTTGTCAGTGTAGTCAGTTTAAATACAATCTACAAGGGCAAAGAGCTAGCTAACTGGCTCATTGTACCATAACATTTAAGGCACTGAGACATGAGGAAAATGTAAGCTGTCTTTTTTATAGCACCTGCTATGCATTAAGGGTATGCTACCTACACAGAATTATTCTTTGCTGTTTCATACTTCATTGAGATTCTTCATGTATGAATGCCTGCGAATGTCTCTGAAGATGGCACATACCTAGAAAAGGTCAACTAGTTCACAAGGAATAATTTATATAATGAATTTAGCCTCTCTTTCTGTACATGTAAGCTGATTGCAGCAATCATTTTTAAAAATGAATTTAGCCTCTTTTTCTGTACACGGGCATTGATAAAAGCATAGATAGTTTAAGGGACTATGTTGTGATAGTATCAGTACCGGTGATCAAATCTTTATTTTTCATGACCACTGTTTCTTGTTATCTGAGGAACTGCTATGAGTGACAAATGAACTAGCTGAATAGAGAGCACTGTGAGAACTGGGAAAATACAATTCACATATCCATCCTGGAACTCCATTAGATAATATTATTGAGGAAGTTGGCCATCCAAATACTAGTGGTTGGACTTTTAACAGTTTGATACAGTTCCTACCACATAACACTAGTCTAGACATGCAGTTCTCTTCTCAATATCCACGGGTTCCACACAAATCTCTCTTAATCTCTTTCATTCACAGACAAAGATACAGGTAGAAACATACTAAAAACT
This sequence comes from Podarcis bocagei, assembly GCF_964188305.1. NCBI lineage: Eukaryota > Metazoa > Chordata > Lepidosauria > Squamata > Lacertidae > Podarcis > Podarcis bocagei. The sequence goes on from NC_138134.1 coordinate 30,041,998, forward strand.
GTACACATAGTGAGATTGGGAGTAGGTTTTAGGCATGTGCATTCTGCACAACTCTACTAACAGTCCATCTCACAATATGAAGGTAATATCTGAAGTATAAGTTTCATTTAAAAATAAGATCACCCCAACCCTACCAACGGAAATGTAGGAAGGGTTGAGCTTATGAGGCCAGGGAGATGCCATATTCAAATAAACATTGTTCTTCCCAATTTGGACACTTAATGAAGGGTGAAGGGGAGTCAACCACCCTAAGAATTGTGCTTGATCTCACCTTACATACAGAGTTATGAGAATAGAGTAAATATAATCTGAAGATGCCGACACAGAATGAGATGTTTGGCATGCCACCATTTTTCTGACGTTCATCTGTTTTCTGCTTTAATTGCAGAAATTTCCAGTGGAGGGAAAACCACACCTGCAGAGACTCCATTTGTTTTATTCTCAACATCTAGCATCACTTCAGATGCTAGATGGAACTGATTGTGGTTTGTTGTTGTGTAGCCATTTTGACCCAAGAAGATTGTAAAGAAGTCTGGCAATGCAAGTGGTTCCCTTTTTCTAATCAAGTTAGTTAAAATGTAGATTAGAAATTGCATTTAAAGGCAAACCAACCTAATGTACACTTTCTGAAACAATATTCAAATGAAAACATGGTTATCTTTTGAAATTTGCACTGCTCTGAATTTTGCAGTGTGGTTCGCCAGCCAAGTAATATGTACAAAAATGCATATATTAGTGAAAGTAGCATATAAAATAATTTATGGGAGGAGAAATTGCTTTGCAAAAATATGTATGGTAGGCAAAATTGCATATATTAGGAGTGTATCTTAGGAAATACACTAAAATGCTACTGAATTTTCATTAAAACCTATTGTTAAAAAAATAAAAACTGATGTGGAAATGTGGAGAAATGTGAATTTAAGAGTGGAAAAATAAGAAACCAAAAGGAACTGAAACGGACAGCTTTGCCTATACCTAATATAGCTACTATACTAGTCTAGCATATTTAAAATTGTGTAAATAGGATGGATTTGCCTATACCTAATATAGCTACTATACTAGTCTAGCATATTTAAAATTGTGTAAATAGGATGGATTGTCGATGCTTACTTCTAGCACAATATATATGAGCCAAACTAGACTGGACGTAATAGCTGCATTGGTTTGTTGTACTAAAAAAAAATTCACAACTGTATGCTTATTTGAAAGTAACCCCATAGACTTCATTGGGACTTACTTCTGAGTACATCTGAATCAAATTATGAATTCTAATCTGAGATAGTCATGGAGAAAATTAAGGCACACAGATTTCATTTCAGATTAATTAACCCACAAGCGCTGTTTTCTCTGGCTCTGCTCATCTTTGGTTTTAGCACCGCCTACCGCTACCCAACAGGTTATTCCCCAAGGAAATACAATCCTCAACAAGAACAAAAAACAACGTATTTCTCCTGTGACAGGCAAAAACCACTCTATAACAAGATAGATGACTACCAAAAGAAGAGGCCCCCCACACCCCATCAACATCAGCATGCTGTATGTGGTGATTTATAGCAGCACAGAATAAAGGAATTACAGTAGTACAGTGGTATCTCGGTTTAAGTACTTAATTCGTTCCGCAGGTCCGTTCTTAACCTGAAACTGTTCTTAACCCGAAGCACCAATTTAGCTAATGGGGCCTCCTGCTGCTGCTGCGCCACCGGAGCACAATTTCTGTTCTCATCCTGAAGCAAAGTTCTTAACCCGAGGTACTATTTCTGGGTTAGCAGAGAGTGTAACATGAAGTGTATGTAACCCGAGGTACCACTGTACCTCTGGTTATGTAACCCTCTGGTTACGTAAACTTCGGGATGCGAAAACAGCAAACCCGGAAGTATTTTACCGGGTTTGCCGTGTGTGCATTTGCAGAAGCGGTTCTCAAGTTGCAGAAACCTCGGGATCCCACTGGACCTCCAGAACGGATCCCGTCCGCAACTGGAGGTACCACTGTAATCGCTTTCAGTTTCACAAAACGATTCATTTAAGAAAAATAGACAGGGGTCAGCGAACTTTTTCAGCAGGGGGCCGGTCCATTGTCCCTCAGACCTTGTGGGGGGCCGGACTATTTTTTTTGGGGGGGGGAAACAAACGAATTCCTATGCCCCACAAATAACCCAGAGATGCATTTTAAATAAAAGCACACATTCTACTCATGTAAAAACACCAAGCAGGCCCCACAAATAACCTAGAGATGCATTTTAAATAAAAGGAAACATTCTACTCATGTAAAAACACGCTGATTCCCGGACCGCCCGTGGGCCGGATTTAGAGGGGGATTTGGCCAGATCCAGCCCCCGGGCCTTAGTTTGCCTACCCATGAAATAGAATATCCAGAACGGGAACTGAACAAAGAATATCTAGAAAGGTAATTTCCATTAAAGAGGAGGGATAACAGAATGCTTGCCAGGCTAGGTTGACTCATGAGGGTAAACACTATGCTTAGCAGTACTGCTAGGGCATCACTATCAGACACCAATGGTGGCTCTGAAGGAGACCTTGCCTCAAGCAGCTTGTACCATAAGAATATAAGCAATCCATCACAGCTACTCAATTAGGTAGAATGCTGCATTATCTAGATTCTTTGTGCTACACTATGGACTTATTGACTAAAAAAGAAAGGAGAGCTTTACTTCATAAGAGAAGGCTGAATATGCAGCATGGCCTGTCAGTATTCTCCATCATACACTACGCTTTTGCAATAGTTTCTGCTTTAGGAGAATGCTGTCTGGTATCAAAAGCACAGACCTCTGGTGTGCAACAAAATAAATAGCAAACAAGAAAATAATGAAGAAAAATAAGAGGGTAAGGCACTCAGAAACCAGGAGGGGAAAAACCAACAACCCTCTAGTGGAATGCGGTATGTCTCTCTCTCCCCCACAACTGAGCCATTCATTCAATGCTTCTCTTCCCATCTTTTTTGTTTTAAATATAAATACACCAAGTCCAAACAACTCTAAATTTAGTGCCAGGTTTTGTTTTGTTTTTGTTGCTCACAGACCAGCAACTATGAAGCTAGAAGGGCAAAAGTTAGATTCATTTAAGATTTATTCTGCTGCACTCCAAGAGGTGAAAAAAAGGTGAAGACAAGTCAAGAAAAGGGAATGTTTATAGCAAACACATTCTCACAAGGGTTAGAAAATTCTGCAGCGCATTTGCCTTTTTGTACAGGAAGTCTCATGGGCAAAAGGGAATGGCCTATAGCAGGATTAGACAAGAAAATAAATGATAGCTGTTGAAGATTACAAGAGCTTTAGATATGAAAACACACACACACAAAGCTAACTTTTGCAATACTGCTTCTTCCAAGTATAGATAGACCAAACTAAATCTTCTTCAAGGTTTAACAGCACATGCAATTTTAAAATTGATATATTTCTCACTTGCCACATACTGCTTATGAACAAGGAAAAGGTCTATCAGGGGTCAAATTAAAATTATTACTAACCGACCAAAAATAAATAAAATGAGTTTGATCTTCACTATGGTCAGTGAAGTCTGTTGGTAGTATAAAGATTTTATGCTGCTGTCTTTCAGTTGCAGCTCCTTGTGCAACCTGAAAAGCTGTTTGAGGCCTGAAAGTTGTGTATTGTTTAACAACTCTTTGAGGTAAAGGGAGCTGGGAATAGAGATGTCAAGTTCATCCTCAGCAGCCATGGGCCCACAAATTGGCAAATCCATTCAGGGTATGGGACAACACCAGGGTGTTGTATTATACCTATGTAAGGTACCAGTGGAGGGAACATCTTGAACCAGGACCTCCAATAGCCAGTCTACAGTGCTTTCACTCCTGCATCACCAGTACTCTGGACCAACACATGGTCAGCAGTCCAAGCAACAAAGGAAAGAGTGGCCTCAGAGCTGCAGCTCCATCCTGAGGGCAGTCAACTAACTTTCCAGGTTTGAATACAGTGAGATGACTCCTTAAACTGATCCGGACATGTCAGATTCTAAAAAACTCATTGCGGTCAAGTTAGTTAGAGCAATGTATTCTTGACCCTGGCATCTATCAGTCCGTGTAGACATTTATTGAGCTAGATGGACAATGGTTTCCTGTGTCTACCTGTGCCTTCACAACACCATAGTTTATATTGGGAAAAAATACTTCAAGAAGCACAGCTGTGCTAAGGAAGGGGATCTACTGCAATTTAATTCTAATATCCTTTTAGAAAATAGAATGAAGTCAGAGATCTTGAGCAGATTTCTTGTTCCCTTTTTGCCTATACTCTCTGTTAATAGCTCTCAATAACTCAGAAGAAACTTACTGTAGAAAAGAAAAATAAATATATTATTCGTAGTAAACTTTGATTTTGGGCCCATACAATAAAATTGGTGTCTCCCCCCCCCCCATCTCGATCCACACTACTGGTATACTAAAAGCAACAAACAATTACTGCAGGGGACACAAGAAAGTAGAACACATCTGCTAATACCCTATAATAACCAAAATAAGTGTGATTTAGCAACTCCACGGGACTGGGGTTTATATCCCACTTGGAAATTTCCAAGCATAGCGGTGGTACAAAGCCATGCTCTTGCTGTGCAGAAACTTGTGTATTTTATTATATATTGAAACCTAGCTTTATCACAATTCCTATATTGCTTGTTTTAGCACCTTTTAATAAAAAATATGGTTTTTAATTTGATTGAATTGATAAGGATTATGAATCAAATTAAAGGGGAAAAAGAGCTTTCCCCATATTATGTATGTCATTTTATCATTGCTGAACATGCAATCTGGATCCACAGAACGTGCTCTCAGTAACTTAAAATTTGGTTCAGAGCTTTCTTTTCACCACCCCATCCCACCTGAAATACTTTCAGACAAAGAAGGAAAGCATGTGATGACACACTGAATGATTAGATATTAGTAGCCATATAATAGTTGTCAACAGATTTCAGTTCCTCAGCAACAGTTCTACAGCAACAGCTATACTGATTCCCTTTAGTTTCTAGAATAAAGACAGACAATCAAATCAATCAATCAATCAATCAATCAATCAATCAATCAATTCTCATGCCAAAGATAGAGGTCAATGATCTACTAGTAAATTTCTGTCTTAACATATTTAAATATTAAAGATGACAGCATTCCTTAATGTCAATACAAAACATATTGATATATTGATATTTTTTTAGAACAACATTTAATTGCAGTAGTTTATGTGTATCTCATCTCAGACATGTTGAGTCCCAAAACTGGGATGTGTGTCTTCCTGGCAGTGCTCCTGTGCAAGTCACATGACCCGCACAAAATCACAGAGCCCCAAAGAAGCACTTTTTGTGGGCCATGCTCTCATGCAAGAGCATGACACCTGGAAACATGTGCTTTGGGGCGCTGCATGAGATCGCGGCCCCAAAAAACTGGTTTTCTGGTGTGACAGCTCAGTGCAAAATTGTGTGAGATCACGATATGCAAAACGACTGCCACACTCTTGCATAAAAAATGGAATGTCCCAGTTTTTTTATATGGGGTATGCCATATAAAATCCATGTATGTCTGACATATAAAATTATTAGTTATATTTACAAAGACATATGTGTATTTGATCATCGCTCTTCAAGCATTCAGCTTGTTCTTAGACTGAAGATTCAGCTAGATAAGTTTATAGGAGATCTAGAATCAGTCACATGACTCTGTCCACCACCCCATGCCTATTCTTTGCAGGGTAAAGACAGCCATGCTTCATGCAGTTCCTTTGGAGAATCAAAAAACTATGCCTAGGTTACATAAAGCATCAACTGACAAAACTTAAGGCTTCATCTAATGTGCATGTCAAAACACTCTCTAACACACACACACACACACACACACACACACACACACACACGTCTCAACCTGGCTGCTTGTTTAAAACCAGAATCTTCAAGTGGAATCATGGTTTGTAAATCAGGAGAGCTGGAGGATAAGCGGAATATTGAGACCCTGGTGACTCCTTCAGATAATATGGAAGTCCTAAACCATATCACTTTTCTTGATACTAGTGGGTCCTTTCCTCTAGGCCTATATGCTAGGACTACAACTCGCCATTTGCAGTGAAGGTTATTTTGGATGAAAGGGATAGCATTTGAGAGAGTGATCTGGCCTTGGAGGCATAAAAGTCTTTAATTCACCCTCACAATAGTTTATCAAGTTGCTCACCTGGAGCTTTTCTCACTGCCCAAACCAATCATGTTCTGTGAGTTCCTTGTCCAGGACAGAATAAATACCATCTCTAGCCAGTGATGGATTTAGGGAAGTGTGGGTGGTTTCCCCACATAGGGTGCCGAGCCGAGGGGGTGCAAAATTGAGAAGATCTACAGCTGAGAAGATCCAATTAGGGGCACCAGATTTTGGCCCCGCTCAGGGCACCATACTACCAAAGATTACCAAAGTCTGCCCCTCCTCTGGTACTATGCAATTTCCTTTTCCCAGTCCCTCTTACTGGTTTCCTTTGACTGTCTACCTGGTTGCAACTCTGGTTACTGCTGATCTTGGTTTTGCTTTGAGCCAGTCATATTGATAAAAAAGACTCTTTCTGAGCCTGATTTCCATCAGTTACACCCGTTTTTTCTTCCTGTTCGCTTCCCTTCATAAATCTTATCCGATGCCTGAAGCATGAGTGCTTTACATTTTCTCTGGTGCTTTGATTCTGTAAAGATGTGGGGCTTAAGCATGGCATACATTTTGTATCAATACAAATTACCCAGAATACTTCAATCAAAACCTGGTTTCATTCCAGCTTTTAATTATTTGCCCAGGTAATTTTAACCACTTTGACAATATTTATGCAAAGTACTTGCAGGAAAATTTAAACTGCAGTGCCATGTATGCTGCATAAAAAGATGTCTGAGCATATTCAATAAAAAGGTGGCACTCTGCTTTTTGGACATCTGTTACGAAAAGCAGAAAAGCAGCAAGTTGCAGCATATAAAGTTATATTTAATGTAACTTTAAATTGCTGTTCTGATATTACACTGGACTGTCATAGTAATTTCATTTCTTCATTCCAAGTTAACTTATAGGCACCTTTGTTGGTACAGAATATAGCTTTATGTCATATTTTTTAAACCTTCTCATTTCATGCAGAAAATGTCAATAAATATAATAGGATCTTCATTCATTTTTAAACCATATTTGAAATGCGTGCGGCAAAAGGGGTATAATAATAAGAGAGATTACCCGCTTATTTTTCAGATCATACCTAATAGTCTGTGTTATCATTTTCAGTCATAGTTCACCAGAGCTAAATAATAAAAAAAATAATAAAACTGGCCACCTTTGCATGTAATTAGACTTCAGGAACAAAGTTGGTAAACTCTGTGTTGTGTTAAGCATAACACAGATAAATCCTTGTGGGCAAGATGAAACAATTTAACAAAATTAAATGGAAGGTAATACTTTGTAAAGGTATATAATAAAGCAAGTAAGCTACCATGATTTAACACTGTGAAAAAATGTGTTTCAGCTGTGGAAGAACATGCCACAGTGCAAATTGTCTTATTCTGCCTGAAACTGAGGACAAACATGGAATATTTTATGCACTGAAGCTTAACGCTTTGTAAATTATGCCAGGAAGTCAGGCAGTTCAATACCTCTCATTTAAGTATGGATGGCACTGTTGCAAATTGTGGCAGAGTCATTTATTTTCAGGAGCAGTGGGGAAAATATTTAAAGAATGTTGTGCATATTCTTTGAAGGGGGAAAACACACAGAGACTGTGTAAGTCTTCATAATGTAGCAAAAAAGCTGATTATCATATTCTCTCAGGCCTGTCATTAGCAATGCCTCTGCCGCAAAGCCCATGTCAGAAAGAAGGTTCACTGTAAAAAAAAATAAGGATGAATTATCTTCTAAAACTAGACTAACCCAGACCCATAAGTCACAGTCATTTTTTCAAGAAAGGTGTGGGGTTTTTTGGTAAGGGGGTGGGATGTGTTGTATAGAATTTTGTTCAAATTAAAATGAACTGGTGAAGCAGACCAGGAAAGAAATCTTGTGGTCGTGAATGGAAAAAGAAAAACATCAACCCAGTCATATGGCAACTGTTCACTTGAAAGAATAGAAAAACTTGGTAAACTCATACCTAAGTACACACATGGAGTTATGGGATTGTGGCCAATATTCTTGAATAGCAGTACAGTACCACTATACTGCACTGAGGCCCTAAACAGCCTCGGTCCAGTATACCTGAAGGAGTGTTTCCAACCCCATCGTTCTGCCCAGACACTGAGGTCCAGCACCGAGGGCCTTCTGGCGGTTCGTTCACAGAGAGAAGCGAAGTTACAGGGAACCAGACAGAGGGCCTTCTTGGTAGTGGTGCCTGCCCTGTGGAACACCCTCCCACCATGAACATGAAATTTATTATGGTCAGAGACCAGCTTGTGAAACACAAATGAAACTACAATCCCAAAAGCAAAACAAACATTTAAAACAATATATAACAATGGATTTTAAGTTTAAAAATGCAGTAGGCATATAAACACATAAAAACTTTAAGATAGACTACCATAGAGAAATGGCCTAGAGTCGCCCGTGGATCCGAGTTTGGCAATTTTCTTAACAAACTATATTGAATCGGGGGATGGTCTGCGCCTACAGATCTGTGAGTGTTGGAAGATGGAAGACCTATTAGGCAGTCTGAAACTTAAGACAGATATTTCTGGTCACAGTCTCTTCTTGTCTGTGCCAACAGAAATTGTCTGACTACTAGACAGCAGAGCCTGAGTGGTGGACTGGAGGCCCACCCGCAAAGCCATCTGCCCGAGAAGTGGCAAACAGATTTATTGGGGTAATTGCATATAGTTTACATGTTTCTCCATCAGGCAACTTATAGTCTTGCTGTTGTCTTCTGACTCATCCACTTAAATGTTAAGCGTAAGTATTTATGTATAGACCAGCAGTTTATGAATCACAGCCATAGAAATCTATTGGCAAAGTAGCAAATCCTACCATTTATTCAAATATACCCTCTGACATTGCTTCAAGTCAGAAATAACAGATGTTAGTAAGACTCCCACATGTGCATTGCTTCTCTTACCATATTATAGGCCTATAAAGGATTTATTCTGCAGATTTCTTTACATCTTTAATACCGTGTTGTTACAAAACGCTCTGAGAACCCAGCATTTTTGCAATTATAACTGGTGTAGTGTATACCTTATGGAAGTATTAACATCTGAGGCATCTACAGTCTGGAGCTATGTCTGACATATGGGAACAGGATACTGGTAAAAACATTCCCATATCTACTTATCCCAGTCGTCCCCACAATTTAAAGAAATGCTCATGCTTGTGCCCACTACACCTCAACAGATGTGACTTGTGGGGCAGAGAGACTTGCAACATGATGTTAGGAGAGGGTGTCCCCACACATTTCAGGAAAGAGGAACGTTAAGCATGAAGGTATTATTTTCAGCAGGATCCCACATATTTCCCTTAGTCATGTCCTCTGAGTTACATGTCAGTGCTACCCAGCACAGACATATAAGGAAAGGGATCAGAGCCATGTGTGCCACTGTGACTCCAGAAATAAAATCAGAGGTGCTAGTAATGGAAAGATGAAGAAAGATGAAGCGGAAGGGAGTGGAGACTTTCACTCCAGTCCACCACTTAGGCTCTGCCCCCTAGTAGTCAGACAATTTCTGTTGGCACGGACAAGAGACAGTGACCAGAAATATCTGTCTTAAGTTTCAGACTGCATAAAAAGTCTTCCATCTTGCAACACTCACAGCTGTCACATTAGTAATATATTAGGATCCACTACAATGGAGACTGCTAAACATGTGTATTGTTTAACAATTCTTCTTTAGCTATTGCAGCTCTGACTCTGAGCATCTCAGGCACTTCGCTTCAATGAAAATTCTGTAGACATTTCTTCTTTTGTTGCTGTATTTTAACATAAAACCTCAAGTGCAACTCCTGTGGGAAGTGTGAACTAAGGCACAAAATGCCAAATTATTATGTATTTGAACATTAAACACAGATAAAAATATTTAACTATGAAACCTCTGTACCTATTCCCCAGCTGTCAAAACCTTCCTTTTATAATAATATTGCTACTACTGAATAAAAGCCTACATTAATTCTAGAAAGCGTTTGGGCTGGGGAACAGCTACTGCAAAGTCACTTCCAGGTGTTGTGACTAAATTGCATTGTTAGGTAGTATATAGGAAGACTGAATTAACTGTTGTGGATCATCATGGGTTTCAGCGCCTCTAATGCATATCATGTTTGGGCCAGGGATGTATCCAAATTCTAGCCATTTTTATGTACACCAGCACAGTATTTATTCCTTGGCTGTCAGAAGAGTGCTTGAGACTGTATAGCAGGGCTGGGGAACCTGCAGCCCTCTGGATTTTTGTTGGACTCCAAATCCCATCAGCCCCAACTAGCATGGCCAGTGGTCAGGGATAATGGGAGTTGTAGTTCAGCAGCACTGAGCGAGCCAATGTTTTCCCAGCCCTGCTGTTTAGCCTATACCCATAACCACTAGATTAGTATACACTATTGTTAGTCAAGGGCAGTAGGATGGAGCATTGTGGACCGTTAGCTAGGGTTGTGAATATGAAGGAGGACAGGTTGCCATTGCCATTAAAAAAGATGACAGTGGCTTCTTATAAAGTCATCATTTGCAACGATGACAACTTCTCTTTTTAGGAAAGATGGCTTGAATATATGGTAGCAGAGTAGGTTGAATCATTTCTAGATGTGGCATCTTTTTTCTAACTATTTCAATCAGGGTTTCAGTTTGCTAAGGAGACCAAGACTGCTTTAAGCTTTCTGTAGATTTTGACATGAACATGGCAGGGAAACCATTTTAAGGTTAAAACCTGCATTTCCTTATAGGTAACCTTTCATGACTCACATGGTAGTGGTGGACAGCTAAAAGAGGGTAGGAACAAAGCGACACTCCATTTGTATCTATGGATCCATACACACCACATTTACGTACAACTATTCACACACACAGTGGGTGGTGCTGTGGTCTAAACTACTGAGCCTCTTAGGATTGCCGATCAGAAGGTTGGCGGTTTGAATCCCTGCAACAGGGTGAGCTCCTGTTGCTCGGTGTCCCAGCTCCTGCCAACCTAGCAGTTCGAAAGCACATCAAAGGTACCGCTCCAGCGGGAAGGTAAACCGCGTTTCCGTGCGCTACTCTGGTTTCGGTGTTCCATTGCACCAGAAGCGGTTTAGTCATGCTGGCCACACGACCTGGAAAAACTGTCTGCGGACAAATGCCGGCTCCTTTGGCCTGTAAAGCGAGATGAGCACCACAAACTCAGAGTCGTCTGTGACTGGACCTAACTGTCAGGGGTCCTTTAGCTTTACCTTTACACACACACACACACACACACACACACACACACACACACACTATATTCATCTAACCCATCCATCCACACTCATACATACATTTATCTTCCAGCTATACGGTCTTTTAAACCTCATCTCTCTCTTTCTTTCTCCCTAATTTCTCCCCTTATCTCTTCCCCCCTACTCCTCTTATCTCCCATGGCAATTAGGCTTAGGAAAAAATTCCATTCACATGAATAAAACCGTCAGTGCAATTGCTCAAAGTCCATACAATTGTTTCCCTGTGAAGGTTAGGATGAGCCTCTTCCTGGTGGTTTTCTTTAGGGGCTGCAAGGCCTCTGGTCCTGGATAGCTTATGGTAGAGGCACCAGGTTGCTCCCAAGATTGGGGTGGGGTGGGGTGCTGCGTGTGTGTAATGTCATGTGTGTCACACACCTATAATGACGCATGCACGATGTGTGCGCAACGGAGGAAGCTGAGCACTGGAGGACCTGCAACACATAAAGCATGTTGTGCGCACAGGTCCACCTCAAGATTGAAGGGGCCTGGGCCCCTTAAAACAAATTTGAGGTGCTGAGGTCCCCTCCCCTAGAGTTGGTGCACTTGGCCTATGGGAGGTGATGTGAGCTGCTGATTTGAGTTGTTGTTCACTGCCAAATTTCTTTTGGCTCATTGTTATTATGGTTTCATTGCGTTCTGGTATGAACCTAGGCAATGCAGTATATCAATATTTTAATTAAATATTTATGAATATCAAAGGAAAGAATATATATTGGTTGCACTTGTTCCACTATTCCATTGACATAGATGCACAATACTTGTACAAAGGCCTTTCATATAGCATGCAGAATGGATGATATGTCTGTATGTAGTATGCACATATTCTGCTGGGGTGTATGTTCCCTCCTGGTCTACACATATTCACCACTAACAACTACATGAAAATTCAACATTAAATACAAAAATAAAAATGTATGTGGATGACATTTGCTCACTGCAAAGCACCTGAGAGGTATTAATGTTCAGGATTTCAATTAGAGGTGGGTGAACTTGCTTAGCTAAAATAAAAAGCAGCATGAACATCTGGCCATTCTCTCAAAATGAAGTTAAGTATGCTTTTATTTGGCAAGAGAGGAGAAGTTCAGATCCAGATCAGGTTTCAGGCTATATTTTGGTTTCCGGGCAAATCATATTTAAGCTTCTAGTTCAGATTAGATGAGTGACTTTTCAAAAGCAGCCTTACACTGAAGAAAACTCACAACTTCATTTGTTCTTCTGTAATCTATTTTAACTTGGAACCCCCTTTGCCTAATTTTGGTAGTGTGAAGCTGAAAAATAGATTTCTTTCAATTTTAAATCCCTGTCAGAATGAAAATAATACAATCATATTTGAAAACAATTCTTCACATTCCACACTTAATTGTAAAACAGCATAATGAAAGAGAAGGGCAGAAAGCTGCCACTGAAACAAGAACATACTTTATATTAGAGAACAAACCCTCATGTGTAGCAGTGTAGCATTCTTCAAAAATCACTATTTGTGGGGAGGGTTATTAAAGTTTCTGGCCATGATGCAATGGACATATATAGACAGTACAAAGATTTGAATGTACTCAAGTGCATTTTTGTGTGCTCTTGATTAGACCTAACACATATCCTCACAATTCTCTCATCAGAAGGAATTTTCTCTTTTTATGGAAAGCTCATACTTAAAATTAGAAATTGCCAAAGCACTTTCATTTTGTGTTGAGTTCTTCTCCAGCTCATATTTCAAGCTGATCCAGAGAATTCTTTCCCCTCAGCCAGGGCTTTTTTGCAGCTGTAACTCAGTTCCGACACCTCTCAGGTGGATGCCATCGTCCATTATAAGAGAACAAGGGAGGCATTCATGGTGAGTTCTGGCACCTGCCCAGCACTGCTCTCACCTATACTGAGCAACACCTTCACCTCTTTACATTCCTTCTTGTTTTTGCTTTTAGCTCTGACACTGGGGAAAAAGTAAGCACAGCAGTATCTTCCACCCCTTTGCCTTCCATTGGTGCCTGGTGCTGTCACAAAAGTAGGATGGATGCTATTGAAGAATGGAGAGATCTCCTTATGTGGAGATCTGAAGACCCAAGGATTACAAATTTGATTAAGGTGAAAGTTGGAGCTTTGGGGACATTTGGACTTGAAAGGAATAAGAAACAAGATTTGGGCTCCACTTTTAAGTATGGAGGTCTGGCTGGAAGAAACATTGTCCCTATCGGGCCAGAGCGTCTCCGAGATTTGGTGTTTAATACTAAGGACTATCAAAAAAACCGGCAGAGAGGAACTGAGAGAGAATTGAGAGCCTCGGACGTGAGATCTCCAGGCTGATAGCAGATTAAGACTGATGGACATCTGTTGGGGATTGAAACTGGGAAAGGGGACGGGGTGGGGTTTGGGGATCCAAAGGGTGCATAATTATAATCCATCTTTTTTCTTTTTATTCTGTTTTGTTATTAGTATGAAAAGTGGGGAATTCGTGGAAGGGAATTTGGGTCGATTTTAGAAAAAGGATTTAAGATTTAAGAATGAACATTGATGCAAAAATTTTGATGTTGTAAAAATGGTCTTTTAAATTCAACTAAATATAATTAAAAATTGGGGATAAGAACTTGTTGAATTAACAATTTGAATTGGAATATAAGAAGGGGAGGTGTGGGGAAGTCAGAGAAATATGTTATAGAAAAGAAGGGTTCTAAACTGTATATGTCTTTTTTGTTTTTTTTGTTTTTTGAAATGGAAAATTCTTAATAAATATCTATTTAAAAAAAAAAGTAGGATGGATGCTAAGGGTAGGAAGGAGAAAAATCTCAATCCCTCTCCACTGGAGCCATAATTCCAAGGTAAACTTGTTAACAGATGGTTGAAGAAAGTGGTTGGAGGCCAGTGAGTGGGTTGCAGAGTTTTAGCTTGATGGGAGGCAGGCAGGAGTACAATTCAATGCTTAAGGATAGGATCAGAGAAGGATTGGTCTATGCCCTTGACTAGATGCACTACAGAGTCTGATTTAATTCAGATTGTCTCTGAATAGTCTAAGCAATTTCCCAGTTGGGAGAAAACTAGATTGATATGAACTAATTCAAGGAAAACTAGGGAAGGAGCAGTATTCACCTATCACTAGCCAGAACTCATGCATCTTTCAATCTACCAGATGTTCTGCCCCAATTTAGTTACAAATTAAAAAGTGCTTGTTTGTAACTTCTGAAGCTACCCAAAGCAAACAGGCTGAAACTCTGCCATGGGAAAGTTGCATCAGCATTTGTGTCATGCATCCTGCACCAGTGTTCCAAACTCATGCACACTGAGTTGCCTAGCTGCAACTAACAATAATAATTATGCTTTTATTCTGAAGTATTTAAGTCCTTGTCCAGGAGGTTGGTTCTCAGAGTGGTAATAAACAACAACAACAAGTTTCTTATACCCCACCCATCTGACTGGTTTATCCCAGCCACTCTGGGTGGCTTCCAACAAAATTATAAAGGAACAAAACAAAGTTCTTATACAGGAACACCATACTAATATAATTGAAACACATTAAAACCGGTGTAAAACAACTTGAAATGGAAGGATGAATTCAAATGTAGGAGGCAGCTGGGAGTGGTGTTGAAGGGTCATGGCGGAGTTATGGGAACAAACTCTGAAAGCATCTACAGAATAACCAAATCTCTACAAAATTTAAACAAAGGATAAACTGCAGCAGATATAAACTGGCTGGGTACACCAGAGAAGATAGAAGGTCCTGTGCTACTAAAGGCAGAGTTGCCTGCCAATCTAAGGTATATCAATGGAGGGAGGGATTCCCATCTCTGTATATCGCAGATGGGAAAACCAGGCTGGTGCAGCGGCTTGCTCATAACATCCAATGAGCTCAAATATGAGGTGAAATTTGAACCAGGATTTCATGGCTTACAGCTCACAATGCTAGCAACTACCCCTTACAACTTCTCTCAATAGAGGCCAAACTTAAAGAATAATATTTTTCAGTAGATTTTTCAAGGTTAACTTCTTTCCAACCTAATTATCAAACCATAATGGAAAACTCAAGTAGTGTTCAAAGTGTATGTCCTTGGATCTTCTTTGAGATTGCAACAAAATCCGGTTTTTAAGTAGCTATTGAAATGCTCTTTTCTGCAATTATGACTCCACTACAATGCTTAAGTAATAAAAGTGAATCTATGCTTAAGTCAAGGACTTTATTCTCAATTTCTTTGTGAGTAAGTGGAGTAGGGAATTCTTTGGTGTTTTGCAAGGAGGCCTCTAGCATGCTGCTTGTGGTACTTCACTGAAATAAAAAAACAAAAACAATGGTGCCCATCATTGAGAAATACATAGTGAGTAAGTACTTGAAGCACTTATTTTCCTGCACAGCAAAAATATCATCCTTTTACATGTTGCAAACTAATCAATATAGTAGAAGTGGAACTGTAATGTCAGAGCCATACAAATGAAGTGTCAGATGCATGTTCTTACAAGAATAATTCAAAAGCTGACATTGAAAGGGAAAGAATGAAGTAACCATTAGTGTTATGTGTATATCTGCCACCCACATCTTTTGCTAGTCCCTCTGGAATTCTTTTAACTTCACTCAACATTTCTTCACTCATTCTTCCAAGCAAAAAGTTCAACATTTGACTTCATTTCACTCTAAGTGAAATTCTATTGAAAATGTAGTCCCACTGCACAGGCAACTTCTTCACTAACCCACAAATCCTAATGTGAATATGAAAAGCAGGTGACAGTCTTGGCACAGCTTCATTACAATTTTCTGTGGGTTCAAAATAGGAGACTTCCCCTATAGTTTTGTTAATCTTGGTGTAGCTCTTTCTCCATTCCCCCAAATTCCTTAGATGTTTCACTGAGGTGGCAACCTCCAAGATTAACTCCAAAGTTCACCTTAGCTAAAATTTGATGGCCACTCTGAAAACAACGAACTGACGATTTCCTGCTGGAATACATTTGGACCTTCCAGTACAGCAGCGTTCACACTCTCACAAACCACACAGTCTGAAAAGAATAGAATGACGCTCCCATCAGGCCTAACCAGCATGGCCAACAGACAGAGATGATGGGTGTTTCTGGATAGTTCAGTCTTAGACAGTTAGCTCTCTTCTATTACAAATAGGAATGCAAACTGCCAAGCTTCCAGTGCCACTAGTGCCTAAACAATTGGCCTTGGCATCTGGTTTCCTAAAGAGGGCAGAAAGTAGTCCGTAAACCCCCCCCCCCTCCGTTGGACCGGTCACTTTTTCCTATTTAGTTAGTTCCTAGTTGAAACCAGCAGCCACTCACTGGGGGAGGGGCAGGGCTTCCATTTAAATTTCTGTAACTCCCAGGTACGTTTCAACCCAGAAACCTTACAATCAAGTATGGTTTGGAAGAAAGGACAATAGGGAGATAAGGAGAACAGAAATTCTCTTCTCTTCCTGGCAGTTGTGTTTTCTTTCTTCCAAGCTGACTTTTAAGTTTTGCGCGCGTGCACACACACACACACACACACACACACACACACACACACATTACACCCTGGTCATAATCGTTAGCTATTGCCCTTTGGTAAGCATGTAGAGTAATCATGTGCTAATCACAAAATTCACTATTAGTAAATGATATTTTGTGATATAATTAATGTACTGAGAGGACATTAATCTGTGGTAATCTGCCATCTTCAATTTCCTAAAACCAATATTATTCCATTGGTCTGGGCAATTATTCCAAACTTTTCTTTAAAAGTTACTTTTCAGCAGGTAGAAAGAATGGCAGATGGGTGCCAACGTTCCATTCATGGGCATAAACTGCAACACACTCTACCTCTGTCTCAAGAAAGGGTATGGATTACTAGTGTATTAATGTCATAATGTTATTCCATACTCAGTCTATCTTGACTATATATGTCAGAGACATACTTCACAACACTTAACACTTTAACACATAAAAGTATTAACTCATACATGGTACCTTTGCTGCTCCAGCTTTTCAGATGAGAAAATCCCTAGTCCAATTACATTACAAAAGGGAGCTATTTAACTCACTGAATTTCCCTAATGACTCTCGGGAGCAATGATCATATGGCTCTCGAAAATACACCAAGTTCTCCTGGTAATTTCAGTTGCATTAATATCCACTCTCACATGCTGTCCTGAGCTCTTGTGTGGTCCTGCTGTGGGCAATTAAAAAGTTGCCATGTTCTACCCCAGAGATCCGTGCATTTTAGTGGTAATAATGAAATGTATTTATTTACACAATAATCTTTGGCATGTATTTTTAAGTCTAAGCATAAAATAATTTCCAGACAACTCAGCTGTCATTTGGTTCATTTTATACATAAGGAAAATGTTTTGAGAAAAACACATACTAAGTGATTACCCAATATGAAAACACATAACTAGCAGATTAAAGACAAAATCTGTGTATTTATTAGGCTGAAATTCAAAGATCTTCAGCTGACTACTGCTCGTGGAAGAGCCATTTCCCACAATTAAACAGCCTGTGTTTGAATTCTGCACAAAATAAAGCCTTTTCCAGATATTTTGCTTAGCCTACATAAACTAAGGTTACCAGATTTTTTTCAATGAATCCGGGGACACTTTATATAAATTGTGTGTGTGTGTAAAGTTATTTTTAAAAATTAAGAAGTAATGTCTTCTCTTCTGTGGTCTCCTCTGTTGCTTGGCCTTCCTCTGGGTCCCAGCCTGCTTTCTTGGAGCACTAGCCATGTTTCCACTCCCTTCCTCTCCCACCTTGCACTGCGATCCCTTACAGACTTACTCAGGAGTAAGCGTTAGCAGAAACTCCTTCCATCTGCTGCTGCCCTGCCCACCTGTGGGTGTCTCCTGCACGGGCGTCAGCCGAGTTTGAGAATATGACTGTGGGATGATCACAGAATCGCAGCTTTGGAAAGGACCTCTGAGGGGCATCTAGTCCAACCCCCTGCAATGGAGGTACCGCAAAAAGAGCAGCCACAATTTAAAAGAGCATAAGGCTTCTCTGCTCCATTTTTACACCTATTGTGACACAGAAGATACCCCCCCCAAGCCCCATCACACCAATCTCTCCCTTTTTATTAAAGGGAAGGGGAGGGGAGGGAGGCAAGCAAGCAAGCATAGGTAGCCTCTTTTAATTTATTTAAAGGTTAATTTTTTTAAGGTTCATTTTTTAATAAGAAGGGAACAGGAAAGCTCTTTAGGGGGAACCAACATAAACACCCCCAAAATAAACATAAAACATTCTTCCCCTTTTATTTTTTGCTAGTGGGGGGTGGGTGCAAGGGAATAAAAATGTAGCAGCAGCACATAATGATGTATAGGCTTGGGGAACCAAATGTGTGAAAAGACAAAGGGAGAATTTGAAAGAGTTTATGGGTACGGAGGAAAAAATGGGGAGACAGACAATTACACAGAGAGAAGGGAGGGAAGGAAGGCAGTCCAATATAGCTCACAAACATGCAGAATGGAGTAAATGAGGCAAGACAATTTCCCCCACCACCACCCTTAACTTTGAAGCAACAGCCTCTGTCTGGGAGAGCGAAGGGAAGGCTCAAGGCAGCATCCTGCTTTCTGCCAGCTTGGTAGCTCAGCTCACAAGCAGGCAGAATACAGCAAAGGGGGCTTTAAAGGCATGAAAAAAGTGATCCTTCTTCCTCATGAGCAAGCAGGAGAGACAGGGTAGCTTGCAGAGATGTCATGCAGGGAGGCTTCTTCCCTACACCTCAGCTCCGCGGGTCCAAAGAGCAGCCTTGCCTTTCCATCTCAAGCAAGCAAGCAGGAGGAGCAGGGCTGTTTGCAGAGCTGACAGAGAGGGAGGTTTCTTTTTGCATGTCAGCTGATAGGTGGGAGAGTTGCAGCAAAGCCCAGCTGCACCTCTCTGGAGCTGTAGTGGATGCTTGCTTCGGGCTCTGGGGAGGGTCTGGAAGTGCCCAGGCATATGATTAATCCAGGGACATTACTTTAAATGCAGGGACATTCCGGAGATAGATTTTGTCTGGGGACAGATTGGTAAATCCGGGGGCTGTCCCCGGGAACCGAGGACATCTGGTAACCATAACATAAACTAATGCAGATACAAAGTGGTGGCAAAGGAGATGGTGAATCAGGTATAGACTTCAGGGCTGATGGTAGAGAGCCTGGCTACCTGCACAGGAGTGCAAGAATGGAGTGTAGAAGCAAATGTAAGCACTTGCTAACATTGAGTGCTGGCTGACAGCCACAAAGCAGAGTCTCTTCTAAATCACTACTGAAGCAACGTCTTCCTGGGGGGTGGGGTGAGAATGAAACCCAGCAAAGCCAAATTCTGCTAATTAATAAATACTAAGTCAGGACTGCATCCTCTGGTGCTATGAAATGATTTTTCAAGCATCCATCATATGCTTAACTCTTTTCTCACTGACTGAAAAGTATTCTCATTGATTTAAGATCCAGGCTATGGCAACTTCCTTTGAAAGTCATATCCTATGTGCATAGTCAGAGGGGGGAAATCTTTCCTCTGACTTCCACAGCACAGGCATACACTCAGGAGGTCACTTGTGTCAGAACCACAGGAGGTAGCACTTTGAGGCAGGGACAGATATGAGGTGGTATAAGCTTAGAATCTTTAAGCATTTATACTGCCTGACCTGCTGACCTGGTGCTATGCATAGACTATTCCTGCCTGGGGCAGGAGTAATCTGCCCTGGGGGTTAGGTCTGGATCTACTGTCAGATGTCATATGTGCTTCTCTGACAGTATTATTTTGCATCCATTTCAGGACAAATAGTAATAGAATTTAAATTATTCTCTCTAAGAAGTAAGTGGTATGTATTTAATCATTTCATTTTGCAGAATTGTACCCTAAAAGCCATTAACATCAAAATGAATATGATAAACACAATATGAATTTGTACAGGATCACCTATTACTTACTGTAAACCATTAAGCCGGAGTGAGGTTTTGTGGACAAGCTATAAACAATTGATATAATACTATATAGCAAAGCAGCCACAGAAATTACCACCAGTTTCAATCACTTGTAATATTAATAACTTTAACTAGTACTAAACCACCACACAACTTTTTCTTTTTCTTTTTAAAGTGATGCATGGGTTCTACGTGACACTCATTTTCATGCTCTCATCATATAATTTAAAGTGTATGTTTAAATTACATATTAAAGAGATATTAATGGCACAACAATTAACTCATATGTTGAAAATGAGTTAAATGAAATGAATTTCCAAGCAATGGTCAACTATTTAAAACAGGAAATGCCAGAATAGGGCAGAGAAAATGATAAGCTTAATTTACATTTGTGTGTTTGTGTGCATAATTTTTTCCAATTTATTTCAAAGGAATAGGAACTGTAGCCTCCTGGCAATCACTAATGTATTGTTTGTATTCTGAGTTGAGATTATCCACTAGGGTGCTACACTGAAGTTGCCTATGCTATTTTGACACGGCAACCAGATGCTCCAATTTTGCTTGACTGACTTTAAGCTGAGCCAGAATGCCTTAAAGCAACACTGAAAGGGGAAGGGTTCCATGAACAATTAACGCACTCTGGTGTCAAAAGAAGTGTTTCAAACACCTAGTACTGGTACTGAAATGACCTTTTGTCAAGAGGTGGCCTTTTGCTGACACTCTGCAAGTTATGATTTAATGCAAGAGACAGGTAGCTTGAATCAGACAAGAGTTAATTCTATTTCATAAGTACTAAGTGCAATATAGGAGTGCCACTAACATGCAACATAAACCAAACAAAAAGTATATATTTCTGCTGAACGTACATCCAGAATATATATTGACTTGCTCATTTAATTGGTCTGTGTGTATAAAACTGACAATAGTACAGTGAGAAATACTGTCTCGATAAAGCAACTTCTGCTATGTGGTATCGGGCTCTAGGGTTCATTACTTATCTGAGTTCTGTCTGAACAAATTAATTAATAGGTTAATTCTGTTTGTTTTCTCAAACTTTTGTTCACAAGGGAAATTGTTTTATTGTTTTAGCTGCTCCCTACTGGGCTGTTTGGTAAAGTTTTAATACATCTATTTTTTGTATTATTTTAATGTTATTTATATGTAAGCCATCTTGAACATTAATTGATGCAAAGGCAAGGGATAAATCTTTTAAAACAAATAGTATCCATCCATGTGCAGCTGGGCTGTGAGTTTCCTCAAGGAATTCAGTGCTACAAATTGTACAGGACACTCGTCCCTAAAAAATTAAGTTAGTACTTAATATGATATACATTAGGTGGTCTAGCTGACTGCAATAACAACATATTTGTTTTTGCAAAGTGTGACTGTATGCATGCATTCCTTTCTTCAATAAGACAGGCAATTAAAGATAGCCAAAAAGAAAAGTGTTATGCAAGGCAATTGTGGCGGGAAAACATATTAAAGTGTGGGGGAAATGAGTAGAATTGATCTAGAGCAGGAAAAGTCTTATGGCAGATTTCTGCCATCATTTAATACAGGGGTGGGAACTGTGCCTGCCATATGTTTTGGACTCCAAATCCCATTAACCCTTGCATGGGTGGGGTGCAGGGATGATGGGAACCAGAGTCCAGCAATATCCTGGTGCCCCTTGCCTGACTTAACGTTTTATCTTATTAACAAAAGTATTAGGAATAATGATACATATCAATATAACATCATTTCATAATTACAAAGGGTTGTATCCAATGGCAGCTTTATCTTAGGAGAACAGGCTTCTGTTTGTTCAAACTGGAACACCCCCATAGGAAGCCATGGGTTCATCCTAGATTCAAGCATCACCAAAACGTCATCCTTTTCCTAGATTTGACAACATTGCAGTCTTTGTTTTCCCATTGTGCTGCACTTTGTTAGCTATTGCTTGAAAAGACAGAGAACCTCAGAGTACAATGACATCACATCATATGCTTTGTATTACAGTGGTACCTCGGGTTACATACGCTTCAGGTTACAGACTCCGCTAACCCAGAAATAGTACCTCGGGTTAAGAACTTTGCTTCAGGATCAGAACAGAAATTATACTCTGGCGGCGCGGCAGCAGCGGAAGGCCCCATTAACTAAAATGGTGCTTCAGGTTAAGAACAGTTTCAGGTTAAGAATGGACCTTTGGAACAAATTAAGTACTTAACCTGAGGTACCACTGTATTAAAAGAAATGTTACTGAGCACCAGATAAGCATTAGGCTGAGCTGTAGTTTTCTGCAGCTTCCATGCGCTCTCTATAACATCTCTTTCCAGTCAAAGTAAGCAGTATCGTCCTGTAATCCTAAACATGTTTACTCATAAGTGACTCTCATTTATTTCAATGGGAGTTACTTCCCTGTAAGCTTATGCTTGCATCTTCAAATAATAAACAGTGTTATGACATTGTTGTCAGGCTGAATAATATTCATTTCGGCTACCTATAGAACCAGCTTGCATAAAAATCTATTTGGAATAAGTATTTTGAAAATGTCTCCAAGACAGATTCAGACACATAAAAACCAGCAATCCATTTCAGAATAGAGCTCAGATGTGAAATGTTATACTTTTCTGACTTATTTAACATAACCAGTTTCCACTTGAAACATGAAATATACTCTTGTGTATTTGTGTGTGTTCAGAATAGGATTATATTTTTCCTAATATTATTCTTCTTCATATACATTTGCATTCTGCCACAAAACCACTTTACTGTGACTCTCTAATTCTAAAGACTCTGAAGTAGGAACGGATAAAAGAGTCCTAATCCAATCTGTGTTCCCTGCACATGAGTAGATCATCAAGTCCAACCCTGGTTCATGTGGATTTTTTAAAAGGAAATATCCTTAAAAGTCTGCATGTTTTTAACAAATTTAAATTGTTTTTAGAGAACTTATGAGGGTTTCCCTGGTTATTTATTTATTTTTAAAAAACTGTTATCAATCCAGGATATATGTCCAATATATATGTCACTGTTGTTTCAGAGTAAAAGCAATATATAATTGATCTCTCCACCTCACCACAATGGTATTGAAGAATGTAATTAATTATGGAGAATTCCACCACAGGCCACAGTGAGACAAATAATGCAGTTTTTGTTGGAAGCTGAACTGCAGCAGAATGAAAACAACAATGCATGTGAACAACACAGGTCGGAATAGAAATGATGTCTTCTTACATCCCTACCTGGATGATGGTATGAAGAAAATGATGGCATGTACCTTGGGGGGGGGATCCATATATTTTTCTATACAGGCTAGTAATGGTTGTATCTCAAAGTAGCTGAAAATGCCTTCCTTTAAAAAACAAACAAACAGAGAAGTTCTCAGGCCACCTTGTATTAATGTAAATTGGAACAAACCATGCTTTGGAACAGTGCATATACATGCAATCTAATCCACTTGTCTGTGCTTTGATCAGAGCATGATCTGCCAGATGTAGATTGGGGAGGGGGTTCACTCCAAATTGTGGATTGAACCAAAATTCTTCCCCATTCCTATTCTGAAGAGGTATGCCACAAATCTAGACACTGGCTAATGTTTTGTCACCAATTTCTTTAATTAAAAATATTTTTGTTTATGCCCTTAATAAAATGATACAGCACTGTTGTAACTCAGTGTGGTGTAAGATCATATTGATGCCTAAAAGGGTGGATTAATTTATATAAAAGATCAAGAAAGTAAGTTGTTTCTGGGTTATTGGCCTCTTAATCTTGTATATTAATTCAGGTAATGTACCACTACCACTATCTTCTATTTAATTATTTTTATTTATGTACCATTAAGCCCAGTTTTCATTACTTTTATTGTGGAAAGGGGATAAGTCCATTGTATTGGCGCAGCATTGTCATCTCATTTGCAATCCTCAAAAGACCCCTTTTCTTCCTGGAGAAATCAAATGACATAATCTCTGGCACTCTTTAGAAACCTTCTTTTTTATTTCTTTAATTAGGAGTTTTCACTAGGACCTCCTCCTTGAACTCTTAGCATTTTAATACACTTCTGCCTCGCTAACCCATCTGATGGTTTCAGAGTTTGTGCAGCACACATTCCTGATCTGCAAGAAAGCTGCTTTCTTCCAGGACTTTTCATATTCTGCCCTAATCCCTTGGTAATTACAAAGGCTCTCTCTGCAACAATAAGCAAGTCTGAGAGGAATTTCTGTTGCGGTGCTTCTCACAGAAAAACTCTGCTTGAGCATCCCAGTTAAATTTCCTTCCCAGGAGTCTCAGACTCAGAATACAAGCCTGCAGAATGCCAAAACAGAGGCACTCAAAGGTTATCGTGGAAACCTGGGTTGTAACAAAACTTTGGTTAAACAGGAGTGAGAAAAGAATGTCTCCTGACAAAAAATTGTTCAGTCAGGACGGGGATAAATTCCAATTCTAAAAGCTTTGCCACAAAGATGACAGCACTTCAAAACATTTATATAATGGCTGGCAACCATTTACCTCAGGGCTCTTTTGTAACCTTTTCTATAATGGTTTATATATAATAGTGTTATTTGGCACATTTACCTCAGGAGTGGGAAAATATTTTCAGCTTGAAGGCCGCATCCCCTTCTGAGTAACCTTCCAAAGGTCACATGCCAGAGTAGTAGGTGGGGCCAAAAGCAAAAGTAGGTGGAGCAACAAATTTAAATTTTACCTCAGCACAGTAGGCTAGTTTCTATTCACACACTCTTCTTTATCCTCCATCTGGGCAGGCAAGAGGCATTACCAGAGTTCAAGGATACATTCCAGCCAACCAAAAACATTTGGGGAGTCCTTGATCTTGGGTGGGGGAGAGTAGAGAGGTCAGACAGAGAGACCGGCAGCTCTGTATTCTTCTCCTGCACCTGAGGGTCCTCACGCTTGCATGAAGTATGTGTGACCTGGTTAAGTGGATGGAGAGATTCTGCTTCAAAAAGCCCACAGACAAACAGCTATGTGATTTTTAAAAGAAGGCATCTGAAAGCAGCCCTGCTCAGGGAAGTTTTTAGTGTATGATGTTGTGCTTTTGTTTTTTACTATTTTTTGTTGGAAGCTGCCCAGACTGTCTGGGACAAACCCAGTCAGATGGGTGGCATATAAATAATATATTATTGATGATTATTATTATTACATGTTACACACACACACACACACACACACACACATGTAAAAAGCCTTCATTTCCTTCTTTCTAAATATAGATGATAGTATGTACCTTTCTTTGAAAGGAAGGGCAACAGAAGGTGTCATAATTATATTTTTATGGGTATTTCAGGAGTGGGCAATGGTTTTCCCCCTCAGGGTCTACATTCCTTTGTAAACAAGCTGGCAGTGGGCTAGGAATGCTCAAGAAATTTGATTTCTGTGAATGTAAGGGGACCTGATCCACAATGACTAGTTCTAACATGCAAATAAACATGTGATTATCCTTCAAATTTCTCACTTCTCTAAATTTAGCAAAATAGCTTTTGGCTAAAAAATATACAAAATTCCTGAAACAATGTATGATAAAAAACATTTCAGATGTATTCGGTAACGGAATATGGCTGTATATATAAAAATAAATTAAAAAATTGTCCAGTAGCACCCTAGAGACCAACTAAGTTTGTTCTTGGTATAAGCGTTTGTGTGCATGCCAGAGGTATCTGAAGAAGTGTGCATGCACACGAAAGCTTATACCAAGAACAAACTTATTTGGTCTCTAGGGTGCTACTGGACAATTTTTTAATTTTTTTTATATATTTCAACTGTGTCAGACCAACATGGCTGAATCTAGAATACGGCTGGAACTTTTTAAAAAATAAAATGCTGGTACATGTGATAACAGGACAGTATGGATTTAGGGATGAGCATATGAGAAATTGACATGGACCAGCATGATCTGTCCTCCCTGCCCTAAATATTACTACCCAGTCAGCATTACTCTTAAGAATCTGGGTGCTTTCTAAGACTTTTCTTTCTCTGCTCAGGCAAGAAGTGATGGCCCCCTAAATTCCAGAAAAGGGGAAGGCTTGAAAGCCAGGATTAGATGCATGTTCTCAAATGGCTGTTCTCTCTCTTCTTGTGCAGGCTTCTGAAAGACCAAGAAGTTGGTCACAGACATCTCTCTCCACTCCAGCCACCACACTCAGTGGCTTCTGTCTGAAAAAATGGCATTCTTCGGAAAGAAAAAGAAAAAAGGTGCAGTGCGCGGCTTAGAGTGACAAAACTGTTCATAGCCCATCTCTTTCTATCTATCCACCAGCAAGGAATGTGTTACGCTTGGAGGGAAGCAGAGGTCACATTCAGGAAGACTGTGAGCTGCACAGTGGATTGTGCACCTCTGGTTTCGCCTTCCAGTACCAGGTAAAATATAAAACACAAATCAGTAACACAGACTCACTTTCCCTATTTCCTGTGCTTTTTGTATATTTGGCATAGAAAAGAAATCACGTAATTGACTCGAACCTGGCTCTTCCTATGTTAATCCCCTTTGGCTGCCTATCTGCAAGGCTAAGTCTCGAAGCATGAAAATCTGAGTTTTTATATTATCTAAACTCAAAACCTCTTATTTTATTTTTAATGTTTTCCCATTTGGGGGAATTGATTATCTTTCACCCTCTAGCCGCAAAGAACATTCTAAGGAGTGAAATAATTTTAGAGAGAGTTATGTTACTAGGCATGGCCTACTAAATAGGTAACCATTTCCTCCCAATTATATTGTATGCTTGAATTCAACCAATTCTGCCCTACACAATCTGATCAATTTTTAATCTTGGAATTCAAGCAGCCTAAGAACATAGTTCTTCGGCATCTGTGGCCTTGTTGGTGAGAGGGGAAAGGTCAAGCTTATTTAATTGTATACAGTTGTGTTAAGAACTGTGAAATAACCACAAACAGAGAGATACAAACACACACATGATTGCTTCCAACCAATGCAACTAATTGTGGATACATAGGATTCAGGTTAAAACAGCGTACAAATTGTCAAATCACTTCATTTCTCTTATAGTGGCTAGGCTGCTTCTTCTAATTTGCTGTGCTCTTGTGAAGCAGGAATCTGAAACCTTAGGGGAGGAAAGAAAACATACAAATGCTATTACAGTACACATTTCTAAGCAGCAGGAAGTCTGTAGTAAGTGTCAGATTGATCAGGATTTTACTCTCCATATAAACAACTGCTATCAAGTGTACCATGGGAAAAGGTCAGGCATTCATCTATGCTATAATATTTTTACCAATTTAGACTTAGACAAGACTTGATGGGGAATAAATTATTGAAAACTTTAAACTTGAACCACAAGTAGCTTTAAAAGCAGAACAGCCTTCTACTTTTACATCCTTTCCAAGGAACTTGGATTTGCCAATGTACATAAAAATATGATAGGCAAGCTTGAGAAAGATCCGCCGACATTCTGAAAGAAGTGTGTTGGCAGCATATATACATTATAAACCTCAATATGCAAAAGTACATATGCATATAAAACCACATGTAAGGAAGGAAGTGTGGATACTTAATTGCTATGAATAATGTGT
The DNA here is from genome assembly GCF_964188305.1 of Podarcis bocagei. NCBI lineage: Eukaryota > Metazoa > Chordata > Lepidosauria > Squamata > Lacertidae > Podarcis > Podarcis bocagei. Next base: position 30,069,769 of record NC_138134.1, read on the forward strand.
AGCTGTTCAGCTTAATAAACTACAGGTTTGTAGAGGCGGGCAAGACCAGAGCTCATTTTGCCCTACCTCTTATTCAGAAGTGTGAACATTCATTTATCAGTCCCCCGAATATGAGCTTGTTGAGTTTACATTACAAAACAATACAAGCAAAATGTAGCTTTATTGCAGAAAGGCCATTGCAGACCAGTTACACAGTGTAGGTAAAGGTTTACAATAATATAATAGAAGATGAGTAGGAGCACATGTAATGGAGCATAGAACAAATGGTTAAGGTTCTGTAAATGTGGAGAGTTCAGAAATGCAGGATTTCACTTCCAATAAGAAACTGCCATCTAATGTGGTTATGTTGTTATTAAATTGCCCTATTGTATGGCACACTCTTAGCATTGTAATTAAGCATAGAGTGGTAAACGACATTGATACATCTTAAGAACACTCCAAAGGAGCATGATGCATTAAATCCTTTATAATCCACATGCATTAAGGTCCCAGGATATCATTTACACCAACTTGTTTAAACACTTAGAAAAATAAATGCACACAAATTGCACACGTTTCAACAATTACTGTGAAATAAGAGGCTTCTATGCATTACTGATAGGAACACTTGCCTTTCCAAAACAATATTTGTCACTCAAAGTACCTGGAGGTTTACTCAAAATTTATATGTTTAAATTCCTCTGTCATTATGATTTAAGGAAGAATGATAAGCCATAAACGGCAGCAGGCGACTTGTTTTAAAAACAATTGTATCCACTCAGAATGAATGAATCTGGGGATCGGTGATGTCAAAAAGACACTTCCACTTGCCACCATAAAAGGTTACAGCTGAATTCCACATTATCTGCATTGCTTTTACACCATCACTTTAAAGTAGGAATGGGGAATCTGTGACCCTCCAGATTTTACTAGACCCCCAACTCTCATCATCCTTGAGCACTGACCACACTGGCTGGGGCTGATGAGAGTTGGTGTCCAAGAATATATGGATGACCACAGGTTCCTTTCCCCTTCTTTACAGAATACAAGAGTGCTATATCCTAGGACATTGCAACCTAAAATTCAACACTGCAAAATTATCAAAGTAGAGGTAAGTGGATCCAGGGATAAACACTGAAAAAAATATGTGATTGTTTTAGACAAATTTATTTAAGCTTGGGCACAGGCTTAACTGCAGTGGGGCATGGGACAAGAACTAGGGGGTTGGGAGCGAACAAGGTAGCTATTGAGAAGGGATTTGAAGTAAGGAAGCTTGTAACTCATGTTGATACAGAATTCTTAGCGTAGAGAAGAAATCAAAGGATATGTGTTATCAACATATGGTTAATTTTCTAATATTTTTGACTACGACTTTATCAACCGAGTGGTTGTTTATAGATATGTTTTTAACTCTGTTACACACACACACACACACACACACACACACACACGGTATTCCTGATTTATTTGTTTTTGGCCAACTTACATACAGCTCTTTCAGTTAATTCCACTTGTGTGAACTATTAATTGTCAGGACTCAAAACTGCATTATATACTAAACCTGGCATCTTGTTCACTTGCTGAATGTTACCACCAAATGCTGTTCAAAGGCAGGAATTAAATGTTCTAGTGCTGGTTTGCTTTTTTTTTGTTTTTGTTTGTCTGGGGAGGTCGGTTTCCTGGTGGCCTCTGCCACAGAATCACCTTACTACTACTATCTGTGCTGTGCCTTCAATTGCTAACCTGCTCCTTTTGAATAGGGTGGTGCCAAATTGAGTCAGGTTCTGTCCCCTTGCAACATGTCCTGATTCAAATTAGGGATTGCATCCTGCCTCCACAGCTTGCTCTCTCTTGCCTAAGCAAGAAACATATTTATCTTGGAAAAAGGGGAAGCCTCAACAAAGCATGCAGACTTACTAGCCAGTTGAATATTGACTAAACATTGGGAGAAACATCTTGATGGTAAGAATAGTTTGGTAATGGAACCAATAACTTAATGTGGTGGTGGGTTCTCTCCAGTGGAAGGTTTTGAAGCAGAGGCTCAACCGCCATGTTGGGGCTATCTAGATCTGAATTTCCTGTACCAAGCAGAGAGTTAGACGAGATCCCTTCAAACTCATTTTACACCTGCCCACTATATCTCTTTCATTTCCTTCCACTGTCACTTCTTCCCTGTGCTGGCTGAAGAAAGTGGCTTATATATCCATGTGCTTCAGATGGAAGTAAAAGAGCCCCTTCCTTTATCACCAGGCTGTGGGCACTTTGCTAGCTTCTACCAGCTGGAAGAATATGATTATTGCAGTGGACCAACTGAATCTGATGCTCCTGAACTTGCCTGCAGAATGATTCACTTCTCCAGAAGTCCCCTCCAAGTTTTGGACTACTACTTGTTTCAGCTTCCACTGGCATGGTCAATAAGCAAGGATAATTGGAGCTGCAGTACAACATAGCTGGCAAGTATATGCTTGGGGAAGACCTTCTTAGTAACTAAAGAGAATATATACAGACACAGCATAAACATGGGGTACTTAGCATTGCTAAAGCAAAGACTATACCCCAACAACAAGCTTGATGCAGCACTCGCCAGTAGTATGAATATGCAAAGGATTCTACACATTTACAATTTCTAGTCTGCTAAGTAACATGAATTCAGCCAAACAAATATTAAATAGAAAGGTTATGAGAATAATAGAGGTCTTTGCCTAAGGCACATTTCTAACTCACATTAATATGAATGAAAGTTAACCATGGGCCAGAAGAGAAAGAATACATTGCTGTGTGTGTATGGAGTCTCTGAATATTTCATTTAAATATATATTTTTTAAAAAACGTCTAGTTTATCAGAACAAAGACTTCAGATTCTGTTTTAGAATTACTGAGGCGCAAGATAGGACCAGGAAAGTTCACCCGGCCATGTATATTTTACTGCAAACATGTCATTTTAGACATCTTTCAAAGCTGTATGTGAATATGAAAAGCAATCCTACTGAGGTATTCTTTGCAACTCCTCATTGACATATTCATGCAATGTAAAATCAATCAAAAACTGAGGAAGCATTTTATGGAAGTGGGGTGGGGGTGGGGAGATGGCTCCAAAAAAGCCATCTCCAGGATTTAAAGTGTATAAAATATCAGTGGAAGCTGGCTTTTCTCTCTTTAAAATCTCAGCTTTAGATGAAAATTGAAACAAATATTGATTTTTTTATTACAAAATCCTTAACAATTAATGGAACATTTCCCATGCCATGCTGATGGATCCAAATTAGTGTACCAATTCTTCATAATCAAAATAACATAAAATACACAAGGACTTTTTCTTCTGTGCTGCTAGGAAAAGGTTAAATCTAAACTGGATAAGGTCTGAGTCAAAATGTGGAACAGTACAAATCTGCCAAAAATCTAATGTCATATTTCTAGAAATGTAGTATTTTGCCTTCTTGCATGTAAGAGTTTGCATGCCAGCTTTGCACTTTAGCCAGGATTATAATATTAACAATGTGAGTTCTGGGGTGCAAAATATTTTGTCATAGAATTGTAGAGTTGGGAGGGACCATGAGGATCATCTAATCCAACCCCCTGCAGTGCAGGAATTTTTTTGCCCAACATGGGAAATTGTCACTTCTCCATAATGAGGAGTCTTAATTCTAACTTCGTGTCAAACAAACTTTTTTCCTTCCACATACACAGCAGCAGTGGGAGACCTTTTTTGTGGTGCAATTACATGCAACTAGGAAAGTGTGTGTGAATACTGGTAGTCTGTTGGCAGAGTTGATTGCGCCAGTCATTCCAATCTGATTATCACTCTACCCCAGAACAGTTTTGGTTGGTTTGGAAAGACACACATGATCAGCCCTGTCCACATAGCTAGAATATTTGTATACACTTCGTTGTTTGATTATATTTTCTTCATGATTGACTATTATGAAAACTTGCCTTGAGGTTGCTTTTGGGAATCAAAAGCAAGATAAATGGTTTTATAAAACAAAACAAACATGTTCCTGGAGGTGAAGTGAAAGTGCTTATGTGGAAATTCTGTGAATCTGGGATATAAGATTGTGTGGAAAGTCTGTGAATCTGGGATATAAGATTGTGTTAAGGAAAGTAATTTTAAAAGAATTATGTATACTTTGAACATTGTTTGCAATTGTTGTTTTAAAGACTGCCTATTTTAAACTAATAAGTAACCAGCATGTTTTAAATTTCCACAATACAGTCAATATTTTATAGTACAGTCATGGCAACAGGAGTTAACTATCTGCTTGGTTGCATAATGTTTCATATAAGCATTTAAAAGTATGTGTTCATAAATAATCTAAGGAGGCATACTATGATTTTTTTTTTTTTGCCTTTTCTTTCTGTCTAGGTATAGTACACTGTAAACCCCAGTGTAACAAACTTTATAGCTTACCATATCAAAGTTTATCAAAGTTTACTTTCTTTATCATTTACTACTGTATTGGATCTAGCAATATTTTGGCAGCCTAAAATTACCCTAGTCTGACCTTGACATTAGTATTCAACAGCACTGATGGAAGAATGACAGCTTCTCCATCCTAGTGGGTGATTTTGCAAGCTTTTACCTTCATGACTATGGAGTTTCTGTCAAACGTGCTTCCAGCTGAATGATCACATTCTTTTGAATTATGAAGTGGCTGCAAACTGTGCTAATTAGGTCCATATTGATGTCACTCATAAGGATTAAACAGCCTTAATAGCCTTAAAGTTATATAAATATGTCTAATCTTAATACACCATTATCTCTTGCTTGTATTTCATTTAGGAACACAATTAAATAGCTCAGAAAATGTATGCTCAGAGGTTTAAATTTGATTTTTTTTTTAAAAAAGGCTATTGAAGGAGAGATACTTTTTTAAAAAAAACAACTTGCATAAGTAACAAATAACAGTATTATTAACATTGAGAATTATTAATAATAGTTTAAATAGAATAAAGGCCAATGTATCTAATCAGCTACCATTTATGATATTGTCTGGCATGTTCGTGGGGTTTAATTTTTTTGATGTAGAAGTTCGGGGGGTGTGGTGCATGTATTGGCGGGGAAATATTTTCATGTATTCTTTCATGCCTTGGTTTCCTCTGTTTGATCCCTAAAAACCATTCATGAAGGCAAGTGGGCAGAAGAGGACCTTCCATCACCTCCTTCCCACTACAGCTCCTTTGGCTCCTGAAAAACCGTACCTGAGAGTTGGAGGAACCCACAGAAGGTGCCTAACAGATTTTGGGCAATTCACCCCTTCCCACAAGCTTCCCCTTACAACAACCCACCGTGTTCAAGATGGTCCCCTGATCCCCAGGAGAAGCTTTTTGACGGCACAGGGATTTCAGATGGGAGGAAAGGTGAGAAAGTCTTGTCTCACTTCAATGAGCATTGCTTAGGGTCCAACTGCTTCTCTGCCACTGCACTGACACCATTTTTCACAGCATGCTCCCAGAGAATTTAAATAAGATGCATCATCAAAATCCAATGAAAGATAGGCTAACATTTTCTATCTTTCTCAATAGATGTTGGCTAAACCTCAGACGTTTAAAACTGGAATGTATCAAAAATATGTATTATTGCTCATTCTATGACCCATTCAAATTGTGTCCAGGGCTAAGGGACCATATGTTATGCTTTGAAGCCAAGAGGAATTGAGTGGTTCAGAACATTTTTGTGTAAGTAAGGAGCATGCAAATATCACACGGTTTGTTCAACATACCCAGATCCAAAACATTTTTGTCAGTCAACCACTAGATAGCTTTCTATAGGATTCTTCCTACAAAGGTATTTGCTTTAAATGTATTATATATTGTGTTTGCTGCTGGATAGGATCCTATATTAAAGTGTTGCCACAAATAATTTAGCACAGTTGGTAGTTCATAGCTGAAAATGATAACAATATATACTATACTTTTCACTGTAAAGAGAAACCAAGGCAAATATTATCCCAACCAATGTTTGTCACCCAGACACAGGAAGCAGGGCAAGACAGCAGTCACAAGGTTTAAAGGTTAGAGTATGCTCTATTTAGAACAAAGGGGTGTCTACTCAATCCTGATCAGCTGGCTACTCTAGGCATTTATAGCTACCAGTGCTCTAGTGACTCCATCTGAAATAGTAATGAATGATGAAATGGTCACACCTCTCCTACAGTGATTCTAAGACAGCCTTGCTGGTAAGAACATCATGCCACAATTTTGGTAAAGATAAATAAACCTTTTACCATGAATGTATTTAATGGCAAACTGCTTGGTCAAAGTCATAAAATCAATTTATTATGTAAAATCATGAGATAAAGATCACTATTCCATCTCTAAACCACCTATATCAGCATAGCCCAGAGGATTCTAAGTTTGGTATGTTTTGGTTTTACTTTAATAATAATAATAATAATAATTTATTATTTATACCCCGCCCATCTGGCTGGGCCTCCCCAGCCACTCTGGGCGGCTTCCATAAAAACCAAAAATACAGTAAAATGTCATACGTTAAAAACTTCCCTGAACAGGGCTGCCTTAAGATGTCTCCTGAATGTCCTTTAGGAGATACTTAGCTGCATTTTAGTGTGCACATTATTCCAAAAGGCAGCATAATGGAATAATTAATCATTTCCTCAGACAAATGTGATCAAGTTCTACTCCCACCCACCCAATGCTACTAGGGCCTTGTGTTCTTAATACAAATAAAATGGATATGTAAAAGAGGCACAGTGTAAACAGAAACAGCCACTTGCTTCTCTTATGAAGCCATACTGGGATGAGTAGTGACAGAGCAATCATTAATAAAGTCTTAATAAAAGGTCAAAGATGTCAGAAGCCCAACAGTTACCTAGAAACTAAACTACAGTGTAACTGACAGAGGATCTTGCCCTAGTTCCTGTCTCCGAGCTGATCCTGGTGATCACTGAAAGTGAGTGTGGCTGGAAACAGCCCACTGAAACAGATCTCATAGCACCCATAGCACACCCAACCAAAGTTAGGACCCTAATTGGTGATTTCTCCCAGCTCAAGAAACCAAATACCTCCCACATAACATCAGCAATCCAACAACAATTCAAGAGTTTGGAGGGAGACCATGAATCATAGGAAAAGTGCCCATCTTTAGATGACAGTTGGCTCTTAAGAAATTCCAGCCTCAGTTCACTCCCAACCCTTTTTGATTCTATGGTTCTGTTATTACTGTTTGTCAGATTGTTATCCTGCCCTTCCTTCCAAAGGAGCCCAGGGCAGCGAATTAAAAATATCCAGAAAAAAGCATAGGACATGCAATCTAAACACACAACTAAAATAATTCCATGGTTAAATCCTGTCATCAAAATGCCTGGTCAGAAGAAGGCATCTTACATTGACCCTGAAAGACTTTTGTGGATTGCCAAAGAAGGCTGGAACACAGTTAAAGCAAATAATAATAATATTATTATTATTAATAATAATAATAATAATAATAATAATAATAATAACCACCCTTCATCCGAAGATCACAGGGCAGTTTACACAACAAAACCACAAAAATATCTAGCACAGGAACAAACATAAACAAACCCCCCCCCCCATGTAAAAGGCCATAGATTCTTTAATCTAATGGGTGGGAGAAGAGGAATGTTTAGCTACTACACAACCTTTTCCAAGAGGGGAACCTGGATGTGCTCTTCAGTAATGACTCCACCAGCCTAGCGCTCCCATCCCTTTCACCCCATTGCCATTGAAATCACAGGAGTGACAGCTGCCAAGGCAACCCTACAGCCTTTGAAGTCCTTCTGCTCTCTCCTCAAGTTCTCCTGCTCTTTCTTCTGCACATGCTTTGCAGAAATCTCCCTACTCAGTTCCAAGTATCTTTAGTTAAAAGAATCTCAGATAGCAAGGCAGAGAAAGGACTTAGTATGAGACCTTGGAAAGACACAGCCAGGCAGTCAGAATAAACAGCACTGGTCAAGAAGGACCTGTGGTCTCAGCTGGTACAAGCCAGCTTTATATATTCACTACCTGCAGAGACAAAGAAAAAAGAGAGAACTGTGTCTGTCATGACTTGCTTGAGGACTTCCTGGACAACATTGAACATCTGGCATGCTACAGTTGGAAACAAAATGTTGCACTAGATTAACCTGCATATTTCAAAGAATAGGATTCTCAGAGCTAGAGAGCAGTGAAAAGGAACCTCTCTTAAATATCTCTACTATCCAATTTGATATGAAGAGGGGACTGTTGAAACTGTATTTCTCAGCTGTATAAATTGCAGGCAGAACCTTTGGTTATATCCAGAAGGCTGTAAGCAGCTTTTTCAGAGCCTGAACCTCTATAAAGGTAAAGGTAAAGGGACCCCTGACCGTTAGGGTCAGTCGCAGACGACTCTATTAATTAACCACCCACATTAATAGCTGGGAGGCATTGTAATCTAAGACTGGATAGTCTTCAGAATACCTATATGTAGTGGGCACTGTAACCTCAGCTCTTTAAAATCTAGGCATGCAATATAGGATTGCAAACCACTATAGGATTGCAAAAGATATCGAACATAGGACATATGAATCCTACTGCCCACACTCTGCCTCTATCAGGAAACAATAAACATAATTAATGCAGCAATATCTCATTTTCTAACATTTTCTTTAAGTAATTGGAAACAGCACCTTGTTAGTCCCCAGTGGTCCTATAGTTCTAAAGGTTAGCTCTGTAAGATTCACTTCAATTAGCAAGATATTCCTTACATCACATCAGACTCTCTTTCAATTTCAATAATCAGACAGTCTGTTGAGTGTGCCAGCCTTGACCAAGCGTGGCTTTAATGTAAATTTAAATCACAACAAATGTGCAGTTACCAAAGATGGAGTTTTGTATGCACAAGGTTTTTGAAAATAATGGAGTCTTTGTGCTAGAAACAGTTCAAGAGTGAGCAAATATGGTAAAGAAGAATTCAAGTGCAACCTGTGTTCATCTGTGGCACAAAAGGCTTGGGCATAGAGGCTTTGGGATTATAGCAGACCTGCCAAAGAAAGATTTGGTGAGAAGAATGGAGATTAAACCTAGCAAAGTTGACCTGAATAGTGAAATATGTGCAGGTTGTTTGTTGATGAAGAGAACAAGACCTTCTATCCCCAAGCAAAGCCAGAAAAGTTCCACAGAGCCTTTGCAACCTATTCATACTGAAAAATGTGGTCCAATTCAACTGATGTTTCATGAGGAAAAACAACAAAATGTGAAAATGACTTTTCTGCTTGTATATGTTGATAACATGATTTTGGTTACTGCAAACAAAGATTGTATAAAAAAAATTGAGATTTTTGAGAATTTACATGCTAGATTAAAATTGATTAATTCAAATTAGGCATATTGAGAAGGGGACTGTAAGAAAAACACTGGGGTCTAATTTGAATCTGTTTATAGTACAGTCAAACCTCTTCTTACGTCTGTCTCCGCTTGCGTCCATTTCACCCAATGTCCGCAGCAAACCCGGAAGTAACCGAAGGATTTGCCGCCGGTCGCGCATGCGCAGAAGCAGCACTCACCACCTGCGCCTCTCCCAGCAACCCGCTTCAACCTCTGGAACGGATTATGGTTGCAGGTAGAAGTTTCACTGTAGTTTATAGGTGTATATAAACTATATATTGTAATATATTGTAAACTATATATTGTAATGGCACCACAGTCTCTGCTGTGCCTTGTTCCAAAGGAAACAGAAACTCGGGGTAAGCCCTTGGATTCTCGCACTGGGTGGAGATGGGGTGTTGTGTAACACTATTTTAGATGCATGGGATGCATTCTAAACATATATAATATAACATCGAGGCCATACTAAATGTGTGAGGCAATCAGCTGTATTTTAAGCACGTTTGCCCCTTTCACATAATAGCAGATGTATGTATGTATGTAATGTAATGTACTTGTTACACTAGAAAGGTGCAGGCAGAAATTGTCAAGTAACCTTCCAATCCTCTTCTGGTTTTATCTCACCCAGCCCAGCTCTCATATCCAAAATGAACTAGGCAGACCAAAGCGAAATACACTAATTTCAGCAAATCTCTATGACATAAATCTGAAGCTCTCTTTTTAATATATTTATATATAGAGGGTGGGAGTTAATTGTTTCTTTTGATTTCAGAATGAACACATCCCATGCATCTTGGGGAACTGTGGCATATGGTATGATTACTTTCCCCTGCAGAGTGACACCTTTTGTTTATATGGACATAAATACAATGTATAACCCTCTCATGTGGTGTTGCCACAGCTAAACAGAAGACAGGCACAGGGAAGCTCACCAAAGCTTTCTTCCTGGCAGGGGTGTGGGAAGGGGTGTGTGGTGGGTGCGGCTACCCCGGGTGTCACCAGTGAGGGGGGTGACAAAATGATAAAAATATGAGGTCGTTTTTTAAAAAAGAAATGGGCTCATGAAACTTTTTAGTTCAGTCCAGAAACGTAACATAATGCGGCTGGCGCTAGGCGCCTGCCCATCGCCTCTCCCTCAGCTGCCCTACAGCTGAGGGGGAGGTTGTGGAGAGGCTCCACGCAGCGCCCCTGCCTTGGCTCTCCCCCAGTGGTGGGGCTTCATGCTCCTGCACCAGGGGTCGGAGAGCAGGTGGGGGCAGGGCTGGCTTACGTGCCGGGGGAGTGGCGTACGTGCTGGGGGCGTGGCACGCCGCTCTCCCCGCATCCCTCTTCTTCTGCCAGTGCTTGCCCCGCCCACATGGGTGGCTCTTCTTTCTCTGGCTTCATCCCCCTTCATTCTACCCTCTTGCCTGCCTACCATCTTCGCGTTGCTTCCCTCTTCCCCCTAGTTGTCCTCCTTCCTTTGCTCTTGGATTTCTCCCCACTCCCTTCACTGCTCCCCACCCCCACATCTCTTTGATCTTCTCTCCCCTCGCCCATCCCTATACAGCATGCCCCATCTGCTTTGCTGGAGGAAAGAAGTTGGAGGGCAGCTGCCCCGTCCAGTCAATTGCAGCAAGGGCTGTGTTCAGCTCTCTCCCATCTGCCTCCTGCATCCTCCTCCTTCTCCTCGCCCTAGGCTCCCTGCAACCTCAGCAGCAGCAGCGAGAGCAGCCGCTGTGGGGGCGTGACCAGGCAGGAGGGCCTGCGAAGGGGCGGATCTCCCAGCAGCACCACTTAATGAAGTGGAGCCCCAGCCGATGTGCGTACCGCACTGGGCACCAAAGCAGCTAGCTTCCCGGAATTACCTATAGCACTTTGGCTACTTCCCAGGCTGTGTGGCAATACAGGAAATGGGACAACTGACATCATGGCTCATTCAACACCAACATACCCTCTTCTGGAAACCTGAGCAATGGTGAGTGGAATGGAACACAAGATTTCTGGTGTCACTAAGTGGTGCAGGAAAAAGCCATGATAAAAAGGCTCTTATCCGTTAACGGGTTTGCTGTGAAAAGTTTACTGGTTATGGGATGGAACATGTTGTTATACTTTTTTAAAAAAAAGTTAATATATTTCAAATTACCTGTCTCATTCTACTTTGGAGGGCCCTCATAAGCATAAATGTCTGTGCTGCAAAGTGAGATGAGTAGTGATTAAGACTAAGTGGATCTTGTTAATTCAGCAACACTTTAAAATAATTGAACATGAATAAAATGGTAACATTAAAATGAACTTCTGGAGGAAGTACATACAAATCCACATTAGCTGCATATTAAGTTCATCATGACTAACATTATTACAATTAAAACAAAGATGATAAAATAATGACTGGCTACTTATAATTGCGTTGTTACTATTTCTAATCTTGCCACTAAGTAGTAAAATGTTGGTTTTTTTTAAAGAGAGAGAGAATGGGAAGACAACTGTTGGAACTTTCCTTCATCAAGAGTCAAATTCTCATGAACCTGCTTGATTATCAAGGTCTTAATTAGAGGCACTGCTCAGAGTGTTTCCATTCTCTGAGGTAAGATTAATGGCAGACAAAGAAGAAAATGAACTTTCTGGTTGGGCTGTCTTGCGACTCTTCTGTCTCCTCAATTTGCCAAGGAGAGTTAGCTGAAGACAATGAGTAGTGTTTCCAACTCCTTGATCAGATTTTTGGCTTTTCTTATTTACTTGAAGCTGTTTTAAAACTGTTTTAAATGATGTTACATTTGTTTTGTCCCTTCTGGAATTCTAGAGTATGAGTGTTTCATCAGGAAAGGACCGTGTGCCCTGGGTCTCGACGAAGCTAATTTCTTTAAATGAGGGAAATTAGCAATAAGCCAACTTCCCTTACCAATCCTAAATGGGCTTGGCATAGTGATTTAATTGTGGGATCATTTGATCAATATTTGACTTTTTGCAGTTTTACCTTGAAGTTGATTTTGTCTCTAGGAAGATGACTGGGTACAGATGCCCTCCTGCCTAGACTCTGCTGCAAATATTTGCAACAGTATTCATGCAAGCAGAACCAAGAGAAAGTCCACATGGTTTTGGGTGGAACCAGCAGGATATAATAGTTCTCTTAGTTTTGTTTATGCGTACAACACTGTCTAGATCTTAACGGAGACGCTTCAAGAGCCTATTGCCACAACCACCAGCATGTTTAGGAACGGAAAGGCAGTGAAGGTTCATGGTAGAGGAACATTTGCAGCTACTGCAAGTTGGAATAGATTTGAGAAGCAACTATTAAATTACATTTCCAAACTGTGAAAGTTGAGATTTGCCTTCAGAATCACAGCCATGGATCATAAGCAATGTAAGAAAGGAGGCACTCCCTACATTAATACTGAGTGCAAAGCCAAAACAGACTCTCATCCTTGTCAGCAGACAGACCACAAAAGTATATACTAGCTGAAGCCTGAAAGATGATGTCTCCAAGGACAGCCCCACTTGGAGTGCATTGCATTAGTCTATTAGCAATGCATGGGTGATGGCAGAAACTCATGCATCCATATTAATCTCTGTTTAAAAGGTTTCCCTATTGTAGTGTCTACCTGTAGTTTGGGAACTATTTCAGATTAGAATTACCTCAAGAATGTGCATACCTCGAGATATATAGGCAGATCTCACAAGAGTGGAAGCTGGGATTTTGCTGGATGAAAAGTTTTTTAGATTATGTCACAGCACAACATTATTTGGAGGGGAAAAATAGTGGCAAGCGGAGCCAAGGCAGAAGTGAGCAAATGCAACAAACAAAAAACAAACAAACAAACACCTATATTCAAAGCCTTAAATGCTCCTACAGTCCTTGAAAAAGTGATGGATTGAAATGTGAAGAGCTAAACATTATAAGAAAAGCCAATATTAATGTGATTTCAGATAAACATGTATTTGTAGATTACTATATATCCGCGGTTCACATAAATGTCTGTTCTTTATATCTGCTTTATAAGTCAGTGATGGCAGAAATATAGAAGTCAGTCTGTTAGTATAAAAGGTGACATTTTTACATGGCTTTTTCATGATACCCCAAGCCTATACACATCTACTTGGAAGTAAGTGTGCTTGGGAACTGCTAAAAAGATCACTTGGGTATTGCTGAATAGCTAATGATGGAGATTCACAGCTTCTTTGTGTGAGATTTTTCCTCATCTGACATATTTGGGTCAAGAGCACTGAGAGCTAAAGTTCAAACACAGGTCAGCGCTGTTTGGTAAATCCTGGAAACTGACACAACCTGTTCTATCACTTTAACCTCTAAGACTTCTGGCTCGGCATATAGTTGTACATTGTGTGTGGTATTAACAGTGTTTGACCCATGCTCTCAAAGCTGGACACTTTCAGGTGTCTTCATCATTACTTTACACAGGTCACTGCTGAACCAAAATTGATTTAACCTTAAATTGGCCTGTGGTGTCTGTCCTGAAAATGTAGGTGAATGGCTGGAGACACCCACAGGACGTTATGTTAAGTTGCAGCGCTTTGAAGATGGCAGTCATGTCCAGTAAAATGTCTGAAGGCAGAGATCTATTTTAGATGCATACAACATGTACTTGGCCATTGTTGTTTTGTGTTTGCCAAGCCAGTTTCCTTTTCTGCCTGGGCTTCTGCTTGCCTTCTGCTCTCTTACATTTCTCCATCAGACAGGCAAGGTTATTTTTTAGCTTGTTTCTGACCTCTCTTTGTGGGTAGAAGGATAAATCTCACCCCGACTTCTCATTGAGTATACCTTGGTGTTATTCCTACTCAGTGCTTAAAAAAAAATATGTTTAGAGGTACTCGCATTTTCCTACTCATATTGAAATACTGCCGCTCAATGAGGCCAAATTTAGATTCACAAAATGTTTAGGGTTATGTGTACCCCTGCATCTCCCCAGAAAAAAGCACTGTTCATACTTATTTTACAGTGTTATGTGCGCACAGTCCCAGCTTTGGAATTGTGTATACAACAACCAATTTTTATGTGTTACACCCCAGTTAGAGCATGAATATATAGCTCAAATTGCTCAGCAGACCACATTTCCATTTCATTAATGTGAAGGTCAGATTGCTCACTCAATCTTTTTTGGTACAATTTTAATGCAATGCTTAATTTTTTTCCTGGTATCATAATTAAATTTTGGGAATACTCTTGTTCTTCTATACAAACTATAGGGTTTTCTGTTTACACCCTGCGTCCCCCAGGGATGTTCCCTCACTATTTGCCATTTTACTGTCCATTGGTCTTTGTAGCAATCACATTTACACCTTGCGAAAGTGTCATTGCAACAGATCACAACCATGGTACTTTTAGCAGCATGAGCTTCTGCCTAGTTTTTCCACTCTGCTCAGACATTAAGTACAGGTGTTTCTGGCAATCACTTTCAGAATGCTAACCTGCATAACAGCACATTTCAAATGCTGCAACAACACTACTAAAAGGCTGGCAGGAGATAAAGCCGAGGATGAGAGATGGGAAGGGAAAGCAGGCATGGGCAAACTATCACCAATGCAAGCCTCCTAAAAATCAAAGTATGCTCAACATTTAACAGAGCTCTGAGCTGCAGTGCATTAGTTGGGACTGCAACAGTGTCTGAAGAAACAGACCAGACCATTCTCAATCATACATATTATGTTTGTATAGTGCAGGGGTTCCACATGGATGCCTGTCTAACTTTTTTGAGGTGGTTTAAGAACTGTAGGAATCAGGAATCTATCTAATCTGGCATCTGTATGGGCTACCCATGCCGTACCTCACCCAAGTCCAAACCAGATGTGATGTAAATAGTAGCTACGAGGGTGTCCATGCAAGAGGCAGTGTCTGCAATGATGGAACATGAGAGTTTAACAGTTCCGCCACATCATGGTATCGCCAAATTTAGTCACTGATGCTGCTATTTGTGGACAGTTTGCCTCTGTTCGCAACAATGGTGCGTTACCTTTACCTTTCATGCATCCTTTTTAATACGTCTGGATAATGAATGAAGGGCAAAGTTGTACTTCTCCTCTGTGCATGTATTAACTGCATTGGCAACACAGTCTTTTAACTACATGGATGCCGGTATGTGGCTCACATATTCCTTTTTATGCTTTTGATTAGTATGTAAAAGGTGGGGCAGAAGTGTAGGAAGGTCAGGTGGTACCCAGTGCGAAAAATTTCTTGTCACCGCCCCCCAACATTGATTTTTTTTTTTGCCTGCAAAAATAGTTTTACATTATTTCATATTTTCTTACAAAGGAATGTGGATTATGTGCCTCTGATAACAAGGAGGTGACTGTGGACAGATACTTCAATCTACAGGATGGATTGTGTTTTGGCTTCACTGAATTGAAATTTCAGCCTTCACGACATAGGAAAACAGCCAAGTAAACAGTTATTTTCATGGAGGAGGGTCAAGATATTAACTGATATGCATGAAATTTCTGATATAGCTATATAATCCCTAGTGTAGTAAGATAAGACCTTTGGAGCAGGCATTTTCAAAAAAAGGTTTTTTTATGAAGCGCCCTAGTAGGGCAGTAATTGTTCCTTTTTGACCCCTCCCCCTGCCCCCTTACTACGCCCCTGGGGTGGGGAAGTTGAAAATCTTCCCTGTAGTGAATTCGATACATTTCTGATGCAGGGCCAGCACATGCTTTCTGCCAAAGAACACTTACCCATTTGTGCCCTTTTGCAAAACACAGGAAGAGAAGTTCAAGTCACACATCCTCCATTAGCACTTTCAAAGTAAAGCGTGAACTTGCTCTAAAACTTTATTGTTACAGCCAGCTTTAGATGTCAAAGCGAAACCAGATAGAGATAATTAAAGCTCATGGCATGCATTATATTATTTAGTGGATACATTATTCTGTGGGTTTATCTGGTTTTGCTTTAAAAGCATTGTAAGTACCAATCCAGAGCCTTCTAAATAAATACATACATAAGGATTGATTAAAACGAGTAATCAGTTTTGCAGCTGCGAGTGTGACATCAATGACTAATTTGCAAAGATTATAACATTACATCTACTTAATTTTAGATCGTTGTTAACAATGCAGAAATCCAGTGAGAGCTGCCAAAGGGAACACTTTTAGTTTGGGCACTGAATTAGCAAATTTGGTGACCCAAATGCAACATCTGGGTTAAAGAGTGACAAATGTAATGATTCCTGGGGTTCTTAAATGTCAACATGACTCTTGGCAGTTATGTCTGAATTGATATTTGAAGAGGCTGACCTTGTGAGCCAGGATAAGAAAGTAGGCGTTTTAGAAAGGGAAACACAATCTTTTATTATATAGGCTGGGATTTGCTGCTATTGTAGATGGTTAGCAATAAAACAATTCAAGATCTACAGTGGCAATTATTCCCTTATCATCATCCAGAACCATTCTGAATTCTGGATTATAAATGACCTATATAATATTTTAAAAAGAGAAGGATGTGGCATTTATAGGGGGATGGTAAAAAAATACATGCAACACTTACTGCAGAACCGAAGATTTTGCTTTATCTGATCAAAGTAGTAAAGATTTTTGTGTGTGTGGGCAACATCCCTACCATCTCCAGAATAATTGCAATCATCTCACATCACTTGCCACTTTGCATTTGTCTGTATTTCGTATTCATTGCTGAATGATCAGTGAATCAGTGTCCAAGGCATTTTTGTGGCAGATTTATTTAAATTTATTGAGCTCTTTAACATCTATCTAGCCTCAACTACAATAAGCTCTTTATGAATTCCACTTTCCTTGCTCATAACTAAAAGAGGACATTGCACAAGGAATAACAAAACTACAGGCTATGAAAAGGATTAGGAGAACCCTATGTCAAAACGGACAAAGAAAAGCTGGTATTATGCTATAAAAATAATGGCTTCTCTGTCTCATGGGCAAGGAGAAATAACTTTTCCGCCACATAATAAATTTATTAACCTTCCCGACCTCATCATTCCCACCTTAACTGAGATACAGCATCAAAGACAAGAACATCTGTTTGACAGCAGCATTTTCAAATCTATTCAGCTTGTTAACAGGCACAATGGCTACAAAGTCTGTAAAAGTTACTGCATCAGCACCACCTTGTGGGAGTTTTCAAAAACTGCTAAATCAAATTGTACCACTTGGTTAATAGCGACAGCTAGATGCTGATGCCTACAGACTTTCATAAATGTATTGGAACTGATTCTTGAAGGTGCTGATATTTTGAGCTCAGATATGCAGCGTTACTGAGCCACATGTAGAGTGCTAGGTGAGGACACAATTTATAATCATCTGCAAATAGCTCAAACCCACCCCCATCTTTCTTACTATCACTCATTATCACAAGTGATCTTATCTTTTTTGATTTTATGCATCTATATTAAGAACATAATTGTTGCTCTGCTAGATCCTAGCCAAGGTCTATCTTGTCTAGCATTCTGTTTTCTACAGAGAGATGACTCTGCCTGCTGAAGTAGAGGACTTGTAAGTGCTGGCTTTCCCCCATTGTTTCTCTGCAGCATCTGATAAGCAGAAATATACTTATTCTGCACATGGAGGCTCAATTTAGCTATTATAACTCTGGTGAATCTGTCTAATCCACATACCTATCTGCCACTTTTTAAAAATCCATTGACTTTCAAGGGGGGGGGGGAGGAACAGCTTTCATGAACCAGTTGCTGGATCTCGGTTGCTGTCAGAGTTTGATTTAGAGTATTGTACAAGTATATTCGTGTTACCCATCTGTGAGTCCCCTCTAGTCATTGTCTGAGTTTGCTGTCACATCATGGAATAATCATGAACATTTCAATTGTCAAGATGAGTGTGTCAGCAAAGTAGAACCAACACTGTAGCTTCTGCAAGGGAAGTGGACAGTCAGATTAGCCAGCATTAAATCTGCACACAGGACCAGAGAATGGAGGACAATTACAGGAGAGAAGATCACAATGAGAAGCAGGGACCTGAAGGAAGGTGGGTGAATGGTCAGAAAAGCAAGTGGCAGAAGAAACAGGGAGGTTGGGCTGGGAAGATGAAGGAAATAAAAACAGTGGGGAAGGAGCATAGGAAGATCAGTGGTACAGCATCTGCCAGGTAGCCAATTTCCAGGTAGGGCTGGGAAAGAAACCTGCCTGAAGCACCTGCAGCGTTGCTGCCAGTCAGTGTTAACAATGCTGAGGTAGGTATCCCAATGGTCTGACTCAGTAGGAGGCAGCTTTATGCTCCTGACAGCTGCAGCAAGCAGCTAGGCTATAAAGCCAGAGGAGAGGAAAGGAAGAAAAATAGGTTTTACTTGTGGAGCCTACGAGGAAATGTTCCTAAAAGCAAGTGGATGAAGGAAAGAGGGAGATTCCAGGACTTGACAACCAAGAGCCGAAACTAGGAATAAGACTGGTTGTGTAGCGCTGCCACGAAAGAGATCAACAAGTAAAGAATGTTTCAGTATCGGTGTCAAAAGCACAGTGAGCATATCTAGAATTCACATGCTGGTTCAGATGTCCATCTCCCTGCACATTGTGCAATTCAGGAGGCAGCGTATGATTTCATAAACAATAACATTAGTTTTTGTAACTACATGTGCCAATTTTTATACATCATATGGATGTACAGAAAGAGCTGTCGTTACTTAGCTCATTTAGTTAGTTTCTCTCTCATAGAACACACACACACACCTGTTCATGCCGACAGGATTAAAAGGCCAATATTGCTGCCATTGGATTATGAGTCTGCTAGAGCACAGGCTGTTTATAGAAGGTTTAATCAAAGCCAGAGTGTGAAGGAAATTGGTCAATGCGGGTTTTACCGCTCCTCTCGTTTTGGTGACTGGCATTCCCCTTTTTGATGGATTTATTTTGTTTATAGCAAATGAGGCTGCCCTTTCTCCATGAGCTTTCTCAAAAAGCACCACAAAACAGCAAAACATAAAACCCAACGAATGCTTTAAAAAGGAAGACAGAGATTTTATCAAGAAGTACAATTATAACCACAAGATCTATACATCAGACCATTCGAAATCCATCTCTCACCAGATGCCTTTGAGCGGAAAAATGCAGATGTGGATAAAGCTTGCCAAAACCCAGACTTCTATAAAATAAGGAAGCTGCAGATTCCAAAACTAGAAAATGTGTACACACACACACACGTCTGTTAGAAATCTGCTTCCTATTTAAAACTGGGTAGGAAAAAGGGGGAAATGATAATATTTCTTCTGGTTTTCAATGTTGGAAAAGAAGTGGTCACACAGACAACCAAGTTAGAGATATCAGGTTTGCTGAACATAGAACAGCTGGTTCTATAGGAAAATGTAGCCGACTGGTACACATCAATTACTGCTTCAGCAGGCTTCTGACATCAGGAAAATATTATGAGCTCAAACTAGAGAAAGGTATGCACATGAAAATCACACTAAAATCATTTCCAGCAATGTGGATGATATTTTATTGGTCGCAATCCTGCCTAGTTGGTTGTGTTTATATTTCATTGAATCTCGTGGGACAAAGGAATCTTTAACTTTTGAATGTGTGAGGTGTTAATACACAGATCAAAAAGACACTTTAAAAACACATTTGCAGGGATAGCACACAGCTGTATACATGCCTAGGTTCTTAATGAAAGTATGTACTTGGAACACAACCCGTTGTGTAGTCAAATATACTTCCACAGGCTGTAGAAGTGTGCTTAACTCTTGTGTTGGATTGTGACCTTGTTTCTCTACTAATCCTAAACAGGATTTCCAAAAAGATGGAATCATGAAGCACTTATTGACAAGGACACTGCAAAAGGAAATACAGTAGCATTGTTACTGGCTTAGTAACAGTTCCATAGACAGATCAAAATCAGGTGTCAGGCTGCCATTCTTACAGGCAGAGCAAAGGCATAACTTTAATAAATAACAGCTTCAAAGAAAGCACTTACTAGTTTTAGGTTCCAGAAACTATAGTTTTGGGCAATAGAGACTATATTGCAACTGTTAGATTGGGTCAGCAAACAACAGCTCAAGTGCAAACTCATGAAAATGTACTTTGCATTTTACATTCATTCTGCCTAATTTTCCAAGCTTTATTCCACACGGATGGATTAGATCTTTTCTAAAACATTTCCCTAAGCTATTTAGGCTCTTAAACAAATCAAGTCATAAAACTACTGATCAGCTTCTTTGTTTAAAGTTAGCTTCAAATACTTATCAAGCATAAAAGAAATTGCAATAAAGAGTTTGCAGTGGTAAAATAACATCCGTTCTCCCTAGAGCAGCGTAATTTCAATAGAACGTTTTTTGCCATTTTAGGGTGGACAGGGCAATCTATTTGCTGCTCTCCCGTTTTGCTGAAGCCAGATCATGCTATTAAAAAACTGCCGGAAAGTTTATTTCACTAATAAAGATACAAAGCCATCTGCAACTTTTCAGGTATTCTTATTTTGGTACAATGCAGTTGCACGCTCTCCCATTTATCCAAGAACCTTTTTTTCAGTTATACTACAAAGGCACAATTATCAACACCCTGGCGCCCATGTTTATCTCTTGTGTATACTATTTATCTCTCCTGTCTCCCAATTCATTTTGAAGAACAGCAACCTTTCTCTGCCCCTTCAGCATCACTTATGGCTATCATCATCTGACTAGGCTGGTCTCTGTTGCTACACCAGAGTGAAGATCTTTGTTTATGTTTTTGTTAATTGCCCCATATGGATTTTTTTTATAGACGATCAAGTGCAGTTGAAAACATTTAAGTTATCTGTATACATTTAAGGCAGTTAAAGAATGAAAATGAGTCCAACATTCCCCCCCTCCAGGTACTGCACTTGTTTCTTCTTTTATTTGCTAATGAACACTTAATATAGATGACAGTGTCAGCAAACTTTCCCCTACAACTCCCAAGATTCCTTTCTCCATCAGTAATTTAGAATCTTCCTTGATATAATTACTCATTTGGTTTTCTGTTGTGTTACCACTTTATATATACTTTTGTTTGCCGTTTGACCACCCAATAATTACACATTATATGGAACATGGCTATTTTTTAAAATAAAAAATTGTATACTCTTTACATTTTAATTGTCTTCAACCATTCATATTATGACAAGCAGATCAGTGGTGGTGCTAGCTGCAGAATTAAACCCAAGCAGACATACATCTGCACAGGATTGTTGCCTCTGAAAGCTAGCAAAAGTTTCAAGATAGTATGGTAGGCCAATAGTCACATCCAAGTAACTTGGTGTGGAAAAACCGTCTCATCCAAAGAACTGGAATGGACTTGGGCCAAGGTAGAAGCCAAGGAATGATGTTTCAAGAGACAATTATGAAGCAGGCACACAGGGGTGAGAAGACAGGGGCAAAATCAAATGAACAGACTGGAGCAGGTGAGAAGGACCATGGACAAGTATCAGTGTCAGACAGGAACCAAGACAATACAGATATGTAGACCAGATAGGGATGATTCTTGCATTGATTAAAGGAGGAGGAAAAAAGCAGGAACTTCAAAGGAAGAAGAGTTTTATTTTACAGTATTCGAATTCATCTCAGATACTGTGGAGACACATTCTCATTTATTTCCAAGATGTACCAGATTTTTCTTTTGAAGTAAAAGGCATATTAGGTAACCATGTTTCAGACTGATAATAGCAGGCCTGAAGCCTAAATATTCTGCTTGTCCTAGAGGGGATTTTCCAGATATACAGCCTAAAATCCACTGAATAACACAATACTACTGGAAACAAAAGAAGTTTATAAACTGAAAACTTTTTCCTGTACTAAATAAAAACTAAAAAGCAAGAACTGTATTCAAAAGCTGTGGTCAACCATTTTCCCCATCCCAAACAATGGGGAGACATCACTGTCACTTACAGCAATAGAAGCTATTAAATTCCCTGTGAAATATTGCACCAATGAAACCTCTGTATAGATTTGCAATGAGAAATATAGTGCTAAAGCTGTTTGAAATTGAAGAATTAGAGCTGTCTGCACATAATTTTTTTTAATTGGTTAAACTTAATTGATTTGCATAGACCACAGGAATATTACCAAGAAATATTTTTTACTGAGATAATTAAAAATGTGACAGACAGCTTACAAATTATCAGCCCTATGAGAGTGAAGTGACCACCTCTGCTGGCAGGTGTTGGTAGGAAGAGGCAGGAAAGTGGCACTTGGGGCTCCCTCATCTTCCCACCCCCCACTTCCACAGGCCTAGTTCCATTCTCCTAAGCTGGCACCTGGTGGCAGAGAGACTGGCTTTTCGCAGACCTGGGTTGGTGCTGTGCTGTCTCCCCTAATCTGCTTCATCCAGAGCCTCACCAACAACACTTTTGAGAAAGGCCTGTGTCTGATAAAGCAGGCAGAGAGTCAGGCCATGTGTTCTAGCAGGCTCACATGATACATACTGGTGCTGCCACTGCTGTGCTGAAACCATTTTGGGGGGTAGGCAGCAAGCAGGCATCAAGTGGAATGGTGCAGAGATAGCAGCAACATGTCGGATGACAGTGCTGTGTGTTTCATGGGACCTGCCTTAAGTGCCCTGTGCTAGCCTGTTCTTCTTAGGTATGGTGGAGGGTGCACTGAAGCAAGATCAAACTCCCAGTGTATTTAGCTTCTGCACATGCATATTTGTAGACTATAAGTACAAGTCATCACAATGCATTATAAGAAAGCCACGCTTTTGGGGAAAAAATTCAAAATGACTACTAACTCTGAAATATTCTGTTTGATACTATTTTTTGGCAAATGCTTCTAAACCCAGGAAATCAAAGAGCAAATAAATGATTGGGCACTTCTTATCATACACAGTTCATAAAACATAAAAAAATTCATAAAACATAAAAAGAAGAGTGATATTTTCTTTTGCCAAATGACACCTTTTGATCTGCAAATCACACATCAAACTGTATAACAGCAAAGCCTGAATAACTGAACTGTATAACAAAATTGTTTAAAATCACTCTGTTTTCAAATGAATGTGTCCACTTATAAAGCACCCTTTATGATGCACTATGTTATTTAGTTTTAAGGAGGAACCCCAATTTTGTTATTTCCAGTCAAATAAGTGGCAGGTATTTCTGCATGAATCCAGCCTTCCTTGACATTGCTTTGCAACTACAGTCGCAGGAAAATGTTATTCAAAGTATATTTCTTAGAATAATCATTCTCTTCACATTTTTTTTCCTTTTTAAATAAACCGAACCATCTCACCAGTACCTTGAATTTTCCACATGGTAACATTCTAAATTCTTTAGATACATTTGTTCCACCACATTTTTTTTTTCTAAAACCCAGTGAAGACAAGAGGATTCAGCCTTGCATAAATGCATTTATTCTCATGTTTTCCTTTCTTTATACATGTGATTAATCGATGTAGCCACTGTAGAATATTCATACTTGTTTTGTTCTTGTTCTTTTCTAGTTGGTATATAAACTGCTCACTATTAAAAAAAATCAGGTGACAATAATAGTATTTTAAAATATTGAGAGAATGAAAAATTTTGTTCACAGGGAGTGCATGAAGTACAGAAAGCATGTCACTCTCATCTTCAAGCGAAGTACTCTTAGGGCGCTATAAGTGGAAGGGGATGCTCCGGCTAGTGGGTGGCGAAAGAAGCCTTGATCCTGATGAAAATCATGCTGCAGAATATGGACTACTGATGTATGAATCAAAAGTAATCTGAAGACAGAGGCCAAATTGATGTCACCATTGTTTTCTAACAGTACAAGTGTAATATAAAACCAATCGATTCTCCCATGTGTTGGAAAGCCATGTCCCACCATGGGGACATATCATCACATGTTGTGGGAGTGTCAAAAAATAGAAACATTCTGGGGGAAAATGTATGCACAGAAATATATTTGATGACAAGGCAGACAGTCCCCGTGACCCTAGGACTCGCTGCACTTAACTTGCATAGTCTGGATATGTTGCAAAATTGAAATAAAGAACCAATGACACCTCTATTAACCTATATTAACATAACACATCTATTAATCTATTAACTCAGTGTGTGGTGGCCATGAAGAAGGCAAATACCATGCTAGGGATCATTAGTAAAAGAAATGAAAATGGAATTGCCAATAGCACAATAACATTATACATGTCTAATGTGCAACCACATTTGAAGTACTGTGTACAGTTCTGGTCTCCTCAGCTCAAAAAGGATATTATAGAGTCAGAAAAGGGCCACCAAAATGACCAAGGGGAAGCAGCGACTCCACTATGAAGAAAGGCTGCAGCATTTGGGACTTTTCAGTTTAGAGAAAAGGCAAGTAACAGGCAATATGATAGAAGTTTATAAAATTATGCACGGCATGGAGAAAGTGAATAGAGAAAAACTTTCCTCCCTTTCTTATAGCACAGGAACTTGCACAGATCCAATGACTCTTAGTGTTGGAAGATTCAGAACAGATAAAAGAAAGTACCGTATTTTTCGCTCTATAAGACGCACCAGACCACAAGACGCACCTAGTTTTTGGAGGAGGAAAGCACGAGAAAAAAATATTCTGAATCTCAGAAGCCAGAACAGCAAGAGGGATTGCTACGCAGTGAAAGCAGCAATCCCTCTTGCTTTTCTGGCTTCTGGGATAGCTGTGCAGCCTGCATTCGCTCCATAAGACGCACACACATTTCCCCTTACTTTTTAGGAAGAAAAAAGTGAATCTTATAGAGCAAAAAATAGGGTACTTCTTCCTGGAGGAGAGGGCTATTGAAGGCTAATAGCCTTGATGGCTATGCTCTACCTCCACAGTTGGAGGTGGGAATGTTTCTGAATACCAGTTGCTGGAAACTACAGGAGGGGAGAGTGCCCAAATCCTGCTTGCAAATTCCCCACAGGCACTTGGTTGGCTCCTGTGAGAACAAGATGCTGGACAAGATGGGTCAATGGCTTGGTGTACAACCATTTCACACGTTGGGCACATTTATGTTTACAACCAGAACATATGCACTGCATGCAATTGAGTCAGGTTTAAACTTTCTCCTGAGAAAAGATTTCTGTGTAAAAGTCAGATTCTGTCTCATTATATAGAAGGTGAAATTTTGGAAGTTTGATCATTCATCATCCTGCTGGTCATACATGGTGTTGGTACAGCCTGACTCACAATATCTCTTTTGCCGCTATTCTATAGGGTTCAATGTGAGCTGTTTAGTCATTTTCAGCAAATTTTAAAGCATGTGTGTTCAGTGCTTTTATTGGCAGTATCCTTCTGAAAACCAGTCTTTTATTAAACACTGTGGAAGACACCGTGGAAGAATGGGAGGAGCAACACCCCCCCCCCAATATTAGCAATAACAGTTATTATCTTATTTTCTACACAAACTTTTCTGCTGCTAAACAAAAACAGTGTCAAGAAGCACTTTGCCACACTGCATGAAAAGCCCAATAAGTATCAAACAACAATAACTTTTGACAAAATGTGAACAAAAACAGGGATGAAACAAACCTTCATGGCTTTCATTATCAGAAGTGAAACATCACATACTTGCAACTGTGCCTTGAATACAGCAACAGGTTATATTGAATTGTAATCTTTTTAAAGGCTACTTGAAGTATGAGACTGTGCAACTTGCACAATACCAAGCTAAGGATTTAAATGGAGCACAAAGTCTGGCAATGGTATGGCACACTGTGTAAACAGCAAACACTTAAAAATAAATTAAGAAGAAGGAACTGGAAGGATGTGTCACCTGTGTGCCCCTGTACAGAATAAAAATAAGAAAACAGCACAAGGCTACCTGTTCACCAGCAAGTCAGGAACAAATAAAGCAAAATTAAGCCAACTCTCTGTGCTTTTAATAGGAACAATGCACAACAATTGCTAGGATCCAAACCAGCTTGGGAAATAACTAGTCAGCAATTCCTACCCAACTTTTGTAGATATATATGGAAAAATGCAGCACATTTTTCCCCTCAGTGAGGCACAAATGTCTATGCAAACAAGAGTGAAGTTTTCATATGTCCCTAGTGAAAAGTAAATGCTATTAATCAATACTATGTATCTCTGCTAAACATACAAGCTCCAATAACTGCATGTTTCTAAAGTAGCAAGCGAAATAAATAAATGGAAAATTAAACCTAGATTTCCATTTGGCTTCTATTCAGTTTCTTTCGGATGAGTGTACCCAAAAATCAAACCATGTTTGCGAGATGCTGAGAGAAATTCTGGGGCAGGGGTGGAATGCACATGCAAGCCCACAGTTCTGGCAAGGAGAAAAGAGGAGTATAGTGAGGCTAAAATGATTCTTAGATTATAAAATAGGTTAATCTGGTCACTTTGGCAGGAAGGTGTGGGGATGGGAACATGCTAGGGCAGCTTGGTGACCCTTTTAGGCTCGCTTAGAGGTGATTGGTGGTGCGTGAGGTCTGCATCTAAGGGATGTATGGTCTGGGATGAGGATAAGGGCTGCTTCTGAGGTTGACCTGCCTCACCAACGCAGAGTTGCAGGTCCCTGGGGGGTAGGGATAAGAGAAAGTCTCTCTACTCACCTTCAGGGTGTGGCTGGGCTCAGGGGTAGGCAGATATGGTTCCCTGGGCCCAGCAGGGGTTTTGTTGCCCTTATAGCTGCAGGATTTTCAAAAACACAAGCAGCTCCCACACCTATAGTTTTCCTCTGCTGGTTTGGTTTTATATAAATATTCCCTTATACAACCCAGCTATACATCTCTGTGTGTTTATTTGGATGCAATGCTGTTTTGCTATCAGGCATGCACATACTTTGTTAAGAAGGAAGTCTTGTTCCGTAGACTATTCAATTTCTACAGTATTTTCAGAATATGAAAACTACCAACGTATACTTATTTGGAGATCAATTGAGTGGCATATTTTGTCATATGGAGATTCTTGCACAGTTCAAATGGCCAAGAGAATTAGCCCTCGGCATTGTTATCTGATCATTCAGTTCAAGGTGACAAACATTTAACCACGGAGGAGTTTAATGAAATTCACAACAAGTCAGACCAACAGCCTACACTTGCATGTCCTCTGCCTGCTACTGGAGAATCAATTCTAGAATCAAAGGGAGGCTCTTGGTAGCGCACTTAAGGCCGGAGCTGATCTTGTAGTGTAATATCATTATAAATAATCATGCAGTGCTACTGTTCCCACCAGTGTCTGTAATGGATAAAAGAGGTGAAGGGAGCCAGGAAGTCAGGAGCTAGCCACATAGTCTAATCTAGATTAGGATAGGTTAGTTAGTCTAATCTGGAGATTAGACCAGGCTTCCTCAACCTCGGCCCTCCTGATGTTTTTGGCCTACAACTCCCATGATCCCTAGCTAGCAAGACCAGTGGTCAGGGATGATGGGAATTGTAGTCTCAGAACATCTGGAGGGCCGAGGTTGAGGAAGCCTGGATTAGAGTAACTGTCACTGGAACAAATAAGTTAAAACTATTCACTTTCTAAAGAGAATTGTTAAACAAACCCAAGAGACATAAGAATTCCCACATGGACAACAATGCTACAAACCCACTGCGGACTTTGACTTGGAGACTCTAATAATGCAGGGCAACATTTATATAGCACCAGTAGAAATGACAGGAGATAGGATCACAAAGCAGCATTTTGACAACTATGAGAAAGATAAATGTGCCCCTTTCCGAACATCACTTTCCTTGTTGCCACAGCTGGCACAGGTTATATTATAGGCACCATGGATATATTATAATTTATTTATCAAGGTTGTTCAAATGTGCATGGGGATGCAGATTTGTCTCTGCACCCCCAATAAAAATGCAACATTTCTGTTGCAAGAATATTGGTGGCATGTGTCAGATTCCCCCCCCCCCCATCACAAACACATGCCATGGCATTCTTTAAACTTTTTATTTGTTTTATTTTATTTAGAAAGTGAGTGCTCCCAGTCTTTCCCTGACAGTCATTACCAAATGCACCTTTATGTTCTGTTTATAGAATCTAGAGTACTTTGTGAATGAAAAATTATGTTCAAGCTCTGTAGTTTCATACCAGAAATGTTAGAAATACCGATACTGAGCAGACACACTCAAGAAACCATTTTCTGTTTTTAAGAGGTCTATAAAAGGGATGTAGTTTCCATTAAATAATTGGTTTTACAACAACAAAGAGCATCTAGTTTGCTAAGTAGGAAAATGACGCTTATTTCACTGTGTAAGAAAGTCATTGGGTCCTAATCAGACACCAAAAAATACACTAAATCAAACAGCACTAAATGTCTTGCCAGCCCAGATTCCTATGTTTCCAAACAACGATGCAAAGAGGATGGGGGAAGCAATAGTAGGACAAATGCACTCTTCAGCGGCATAACCTTACACACAGAAGTACAAAGGTGAAAGAAAGGACAGCTCTGAAAAGGAATCAAAATTTCCTTCAAGAAATATGCTAGGAATCTAGAGGTGAAAAGCACAAAGAACTCAGTTATCTTCAGCAGCTGACTGATCTGCTTTTTCTCCCTTGACATCCAGAATTAATGACCTTAATTTTGAGTTTCAAGATGTGAGGAAAGGGGAACCTGACAGAAACGTCTGGACCATTAAGTGCCTTCAAAATGAACTTATGCAGTCCTAGAAACACTCTTTTCATTACTTTTCTAGCACTGGGAAGAAAACAATTGAGAGAATAAGTTGTGATTAGGGGTGTATTCTTTCGAAAACCATGAAAGATTTTCCAAATTTACCAGTGTCAAAGCAATGTGGTGTCTTCATCTCTCTCTCTCTCTCTCTCTCTCTCTCTCTCTCTCTCTCTCTCTCACACACACACACACACACACACATTATGTGTAAGAACTCATTCATAATGTGCAAGTTCGAATCTTTAATCTACATAGAAACACAGGGATGCTGGTTGTTATTGAGTCAGACCAGTGGTGTACATCTAACTCAATTATTGTCTACACTGACTGGTAATGACTTACCAGGGTTTTAGGCAGGTGCCTCTTCCAGTCCTGCCTGGGTATGAATCTGGGAAGATGCTCTTCCATTGCGCTATGGGTTTCCTGTCATAACCAGAGATCTAGAAAACCTCTGTATATGTGGTCTTGTATTGAAAGCGGAGTATATTCAAGATGACATCGGAGAAAAAGCAACCACTGTTTTGAGGGGGTTGCTGGGAGCAGAATATTAAGAACCTCATTTAATATTCTCCGCTATAAATCCATAAATGCAACTCTTCCACTTTGCCTTCAGTATTCATTCAAGACAGAATTCAGCAGCAACTTTGATTCATCATACAATGAAATTCAAGTCAGATTGCAAATATGTTGAAAACAAATGTTGCTGACTTGGCAATGAAATGATAATATTTTCAAACAGCTATGCAGGAATTAGAGATGTCATAGAATTCAAATGGAAATGGGAGTGAAAATGGCTGCATATTCATCAGAGGCCAGGGAAGGAAATCACACGAGTGAGAACAGTATTCACTATCGTTTTTTCTAATCTGCAAACATTATGCAAATTATTACGTTATTTACTCCACTGTTTTTGACATTTCTGCTCAGATTTCTCCTCAAGCTTTACTAACTGAAACTCATCCAACACAACAGGACTAGACAGTTTTCTGGACAACTCTTGAGATTTATCTGCTATAACAGTGGAGTCAAGCTCCCCACTGATGCAAGTGATTTTATTCTCAAAATGCTCTGTAAATAATTCCTTTCAGAGAGTCTGTAAAAGGCCCCATACAGTCCAGAAAAGCTCTGCTAGACTGCACTGTGAGAATGGATTTCTTCACATTTAGAAATGTCATACTGAACTCTGTCAGACTTACAAGGATAGAATCAAGGTTGCATCGTTTATAGTTTAGGCTCATGTATGGAAATAATTACCCTGGCTACTGTTACATCTTCATTACCTTTATTTACTTTTGCTTATTCCAAAGGCCCTCTAAGCTGCAGGCCACGTTCCAGGGAATTTATTCATATTGTAATGAGTATGCAGATAACATAAGTTATTATCCCAGTGTGTTCAAACTACTCCATTTGTTGTTTGCGTACAACACAATGCTCAGGGAAATGACAGCACTGAGCACTCTCCTATAACTCAAATATACGAGAAAATAAAGTAAACCAAAATCTGCCATACTATTTTCTTCTGAGATCATCTTGCTAACATGGGTGTTTTGAGAGAATAAACATGAAAAAAACCCAGAGATGAAGGACCAAACTTGGGAAAGTGATATGACAGTTAAGGATAGGCAGAACTAAACAGTTCAGCATCTTCCATCTTGTGTCAGGGAAATTAACACACAAAGCCCCTGACAGTTCAGTTTGTAGCTTGTAACATACAGGAAACTATCTATTTTTCTGCACTGTGAAAATGAGTGGTGCACAATGCTGTAAAAGAATTTCTTATTCCTTTGAAGCTAGAAGCTGCAAAGGTAACCACATTTCCTCAGTGGGAGTGATCCCCACAGGAACTATAGCTGAAGCAAGGTGATTTTCAGCAGCAACAAATTCCCCCTACTTACTGAAACAGTAATACCAAAAATTAGTCACCATTAGGGCAAACTGTAACAGGCCAGCCTGTAGCACCCATGCTGTTAGCAGGTGTTGATCATGCTGGGAAAAGGTTAAGTGGATTCTGTTGACTCACTGAAGCAGGTAGAGTTTTATGTCCGTGGGATGCCAGAAAAGTAGGACTGGTCTAGCAAACAACAAAGCTTTATGCTGAGAATTGCTAAGGTGCGATAGCTACAGTCACGGTCTCCAAAGAAATGTCAAGCTGCACAGCCAAGTTATAGCTATTCTCATCATTAAGCAATGAGGCTAAAGTTATGACATTGTCCCATGAAGATTGTGCACCTCACAATGAAGGGATTTGTTTTAGAGCAAAGGTTGTGAGCAACAGTTCATTACTGTTCTGAAATCAAATTTTAGAATATCAGAGAGAAGAAATCACTGCTGACAAAACAGACTTTCCACTCCATGGAAAGGTGCTGTCTAATACCAACAGACCACAGGTTATTGTCTGCACCAGAGATAGGCAATTTTTTTGGTACTCAAAGGCCACATGGAGATGTGGCCACGACAGGCTCAGTCAGAGCATGAGACTCTTAGTCTCATGTTGGGCAAAAATATTCCTGCCTTGCAAGGAATTGGACTAGATGATTCTTGTGGTCCTTCCAGCTCTACAATTCTATGCTTCTTTGACATGCCAGTAGCTGTGGAACACAAACACTCTTATTCAGTACATATGTCTCATAGTTTTACATGCTCGTCTCACAGTTAAGCACACACACACACTCGCTTACTCACATTCACACTTGCACAAACCCTACCCCCTTTCAAACACAGGATGGTGTCCTTCCCAACACACACACACACACACACACACACACACACACACACACCCTGCTGGGCCAGTTGATGGTTCATTTTGCAGTTCAATTCAGCTGGGCAGCAGGAAAGAGATCACTGACCCTGCACTCATAGGGAAAGGAGCAAGTAATATCCTGCATTAGTGAAAATATGAGTGAGAGGTGACATGATATCAGTTCATAAAATTATGCACAGCTATGGTATAAACCACTGAGCCTTGGGCTTGCTGATCGGAAGGTCGATGGTTTGAATCCCCGCAATGGGGTGAGCTCCCATTGCTCGGTCCCTGCTCCTGCCAACCTAGCAGTTTGAAAGCACTCCAAAAAGTGCAAGTAGATGAATAGGAACCATTCTGGCGGGAAGGTAAACAGCGTTTCCATGAGCTGCTCTGGTTTCGCCAGAAGCAGCTTACATGACCTGGAAAAACTGTCTGCTGACAAACGTCGGCTCCCTTGGCCTGTAAAGCAAGATGAGTGCCGTAGGATCTATAGGTAGATCTTAAAAATGAAATACCTTGCTGACTGATATATAAATAAATTGAAGAGGAAATAATGATCAAAATATGTTTCATTTATTCCAATATTTAGCATAAACATATAATAAAGCATTCAACAATAAGTGCCCAATGATGCCTGACCTCATCAAGCGTTATTTGCCTAATTGTGTGTCCCTTGCGGATTTTTCATAATAATATACAGATTTAATTTAAATAGTCTTACAAATTCATCACATATATTCTCTGAGGCACATTTACTGAACTTACTTTTAAAACTTCTAATGAAGTCTCCTGATATGAATTTTACACTCAGCATCATGATTTGAATTAAATATTATTGAAGGTGTTCATTATTGGTTATGAAATATAATTAAAGTGATGGGCAACCTTAAATAAGGTAATAGGCAGCCAATTCTCCTGCAGTTCTTAATTCAAATAAGATAGCAACCTATTGAGAACTCTCCTTAAAGGTTACAGGTGAGATAAGCACTGGTAATCTTAACATAAAGAATCAAGGGTTATTAGCTTTAACTAGTGCAATTTTAGCCACAAAACAGGAGAAATGGCTGTATAGTAAACACAATCAAATATCTGAGAAAGCTAGAGTTGTCAGCAACGTCTCAAATACCTGCAATTCTTAATGCCGAAAGTGAAAATTTCCTATTTCCTCTTGTGGATGTCCTCCCCCCCCCCCGCCCGAGACCCCAGCAACGGCAGCACACACACACAGATTTGCAGAGTATTGTTGGATTCACAATGAAGGGAGCATTTTTGTGGGAGCTCTTGATCAGTTAACCTACTTGTAAATAAACAGTTGGATCAGCATGGTATTGCTTAAATGTGTGCTTTTGAGTGGAGACTGAGGCACTGTTAAGCAATACCACAGTTAAGCCACAAGTATGAGTGGGAAAAATACAAAAAAGGGGGGGGGGAAATGGGCATGCAATGATAACACTGGGCAACAATTTTTTACTTTTTGAATGTTGTCTAGATTTCTACAACTGATTTAGGGTATTTTTGCACTGCTGAATCAGGAAATGGCATCCGTTTCTCTCCATCAGGCCAGGTTTCTGTGCTATGTTGGTTTGAAAAAATCAGATCTTGTGACAAAATCGATTACATTTTTGTGGCATTATCAGCTGATTTTTGTCAACACATATCATTCTAAATATGTTTTTAAGAGAAAAAAATGTTTTTCCAACAACATATATTGATTACCTGATAGAAACATCGATTACTGTAAACTGAATGGTGGGCATTGATAAAGGTAAGTACACGTAAATTGCATGTTGCTTCACCATTTTTCAAACTTCAGGGCTTGAACTTCCATTTCTTGGAACTCCTGGAATGCTCAGCGGCAGGGAAGTCTCTCTTCAGATTCCAACAGTAGTCAGCCATCATGACTGCGTCCCAGCGACCCCGATACCTGGTCTCCATCTCTTTCATGTCCTGATGGAATCTCTCCCCCTGCTCGTCACTCATTGAACCCAGGTTCTCAGGAAACCGGTCCATATGTGAAAATAGGTAGTGCATCTTGACGCTCATGTTGCAGCCCAGGTTTCTGAAAGCAGTCAGCATGTTGTTGACAAGTTCTGCATAGTTTCTGGCCTTATTGTTGACAAGAAAGTTCTTCACTACCAGAACAAATGCCTTCCACGCTTCCAGTTCCACTTCGTTCATTGAGTTTCCAAACTCTGGATCACTGATGAGCTGACGGATCTAAGGTCAGTCAAAAATGCCAGCTTTCAACTTCTCCATGGTCAATCCTGGAAAAGCCTGGCACAAGTAAGTGAAGCAGTCACCATCCTTGTCCGGAGCCTTGGTGAACTGCTTGATTAAGCCGAGCTTGATGTGCAGCGGTGGGAAGAGTATTCTGTCTCTGTCCACCAGAGGGTCGTTGATGACGTTCCTTTCTTTGCAAGGCACCAATTCCTCCCGCACAGGCCAGTCCTTCTTTGTGTAATGCGGAGCACGGTCCCTACTATCCCACATGCACAGAAAACATGGGTACTTGGTGAAGCCAGACTGTTGTCCCAACAAAAAGTTTACCATCTTCAGGTCAACAAAAATAAACCACTTATGCGGATCATAACCAATTTTCTCCAGCACATACTTCCCCGCTTCATAGTTCTCCTTCAGTGTACTCGAGTGAGCCAAGGGTATAGAGGCAAACTGGTTGCCGTTGTGTAGCAGAACACATTTCAGTGATCGCTTGCTGCTGTCAATGAACAGTCTCCAATCTTTGGGTTCGTACTGTGGCACTCCAAGCTTGAGCAGAAGCTGCGCAATATCTGCACAGTACACCAAGTCCTTCTCTTCCGAGAAAAAACGGAGGTACTCTTGATGCCTGTTGCGGAAGAAGCTGATGTGAGCACTGTCAGAGAGGAGTTTTTTTCCCTCTTCAATCTGGATGCCAACAGTTCGGCAGAGTCCTTTGACAAGCTGAGGTCACGAACTAGATCATTCAACTCCTTTTGGGAAAATGAATGTGGAACATCATCTTCAAGAACCACTTCTTCTTCTTCATGTCCTTCAACACTGGAGGCATCTTCGTCACTAATGTCAGGAAGTTCTCCGAAGATAGGCACTGGAATTTCAGCACAATGAGCTACAGGACGACGTGCTGATTGAAGATCAGGATACTTGAGGCTGCTCCGGTTCTTTCTGTTGATCCCAGTCACATAAACAGCGCAGAAGTAGCAGTCAGTGACATGGTTTGTCGGCTCCCTCCAAACCATGGGAATTCCAAAGTTCAGACTCCTCTTGCCATTGGTCCACCCACGTAGAGTCTCGGTGCATGGCTTGCACACCATGTGTGGCGCCCAAGCTTTATCCTGGTCACCAAGTTTAATACCAAAATAACTTTATGCTTTGCCGCACCAATTTATGGAAGATTTCGAGGTTTTATGACTTCAAACTGATCCCTTTTCGACATAATCACCCAGAACTATCGGACCTGAATACTTCTTGTCATTAAAATAATCATTTCCAATCAAAACAATTATTCGACATGGTATTTTACCCCCACCAACTTCTTCTAAAATGCTCCACACAAGCGTACATGTGAACAAAAATGTAAAAAAATGACGTGGCCATAGCTCAAAAACCTGACCTGATTGAGCAAAACCAATGTGATTTTTGGATTCAGCGCATCAGATTCGTCGTAAATCAACTGGAAAAACACAGACAACAAATTTGTTGTTGTACAGTAATTTATGAACTGTGATAGTTACCTAGATCTATCTCATAACTATGACAAAAAGTATCCTGAATATGTGATTCTAATGATTACGAAGACATATATCTCTGCAGGAATAAGTGGAAAGCTATTGGACATTGATAAATAAATAGATTCCCACATCTTGATTCAAAATGTTCTCTCCCAACATGAGCTAAATTAGGCTCAGTTTGGACTAGTCCTAAACTGGTTCCGTTTAAACACCTCCTTCTGAGCTCCAGGCTTCTTTTGTTTCCAGTGTTCAAAAAGTTTCCTTGTTTTGTTTATTCTAGCTTTGTCTGGCTCATGTTTTAAAAAACACTGGAAAGGAATCAAGGTTCCTTTTCACAGAGTTGAGGTACAGAAAATGAAATAACTGCTGAGGCATTTCTGATTTACAGGATTGTTATTAAGGTCATAGCTGTGGAACGATTGCCGGTATTAATCCAGACAGAAATATATTATGCAATAACTGTCTCCATTTTAATACATAGTCTAAAATCCAGTTACAATATATCAACACTTTACCGCTTATCTTCTTAAGGTTCCTCCTAGTTCTGAACACAGACAAGTATGGTAGTTTGTTCTGGCAAAAGTTTTCCCTTCTCAACTTAGTACAAACCCACAAACCGGTTACTGCACCACAACACAATAGGCCATTATCAGCAACTGATATTCAGAGTCATATGGACACTGACAGTGGAGGGACAAGACAGCCATTTTGGCTAGTATCTGTTGATGACCTTATCCTCCATGAATTTATCTGTTCTTAAATGGCTTTGGTCCTGTAGTCCAGTCCTAATTGCCCCACTGGCTCTGTTAAACATGGCACTGATCCAATCACACCTAGATGGGAAAGGGTCATATATGTGATTAGTGATGCTTTTTAAAGAAGCTTTACTTTAAACAGAATGCTACATGCTGTTCTTCCTGCCACATAAAGGAAGCAAACTCTTTTTCTACTGCTTTAAAATACAGTGGTACCTCAGCTTACAGACGCTTCAGGTTACAGATGCTTCAGGTTACAGACTCTGCTAACCCAGAAATAGTACCTCGGGTTAAGAACTTTGCTTCAGGATGAGAATAAAAATCGCGCGGCGGCGGCATGGCGGCAACGGGAGTCCCCATTAGCTAAAGTGGTACCTCAGGTTAAGAACAGTTTCAGGTTAAGAATGGACCTCCAGAACGAGTTAAGTTCTTAACCCAAGGTACCACTGTATGTTCCAGAAAACAATTGTTCAGAGACTTTTATTCCACAAGACACGTCTAAACATCCAGATGAGGAAACATTCTGTGAAAGCTTCCATGGGGCTAAATAGTTAATAGTGAATAGGAAGTGCTTGTATACATGCTGCAATAGCAATTTAGGGTGAAGTTTGCCCT
This sequence comes from Podarcis bocagei, assembly GCF_964188305.1. Taxonomy (NCBI): domain Eukaryota; kingdom Metazoa; phylum Chordata; class Lepidosauria; order Squamata; family Lacertidae; genus Podarcis; species Podarcis bocagei. The sequence goes on from NC_138134.1 coordinate 30,106,397, forward strand.
TTTCGTTTCAAAACAAGAGCCCTGTAATACACAAGGGAAACAGAGTGGTGAATATGAACTAAAATGAAAACAATCTTCTTCTGCAGAAAGAGCTTTCTTCTCAGATGGTTTATGAGAAGGGCACAAATAACCAGCTTCAGGTGTAGATGGAAGGACAGTGTTTCTAATGATGGAGGTACTTGAAATCAGATGGTTATTGTTTGCAATAGCTTTCAGCTCTGTGAAGATTTATGACCTGGTCTCACTGAACAACCACTGGCAGTGCCCTCCTAATACCCTCTCTAAGGGTGTCTAGTGAAAGTAAAGATGCTCACCACTTTACAGATCAGGCGTTTCAAGTCTTACAAGCATATTGCTACTCTTTCGCAGGTCTATTAACTGTAGTAGCTCTCAGCTCCTATTCACCAACTCCACTGCTCTAAAGAAAGATTATTTAATCCTAAAACTGATTTCTGTTTCTCTGTGTGTCCATTTAGTTATTCATTGCAACTGATGAGCAAAGCTGGTTTCCTTGGAAAGCAATTAAGACCAAATATCTGAATTTATAAGAGAGTAATTCAATGCATGTTTATTCAGAAGCAACTCCCACTGTGTACAGTAGGGCTTACTGACTGGTGACTGTGTATAGCATTGCAGTCTCAATCTGTTAATTTATTCGCTGTTACATAGAGCCAATAATCTCCTTTTAGAAGTAATTGATTGTTTACACATCATTTTGAGAAGTCTTCAAGGGGCATGGAATTGCATTTAGCACCAATACATTGCCACATTTGATTGAAAATACAGGAAAAATAATCTGCATTGTAAGGGCATTTAATATTGCTTTCAGAATTGCACTTTTAAAAGAGGGTTGGGAGTTAATATACAAATTTAACCCAGGGACAAAATTAAACAAGGAGTTTTCATTCTGCTGTTGGTTAGACTACAGTAGTCTATAAACAAAAGCCTTCACATATAGGTTTGTACTATGGCTATCACTCCCCATCCTGAAACTAAACACATTTACTTGAAAATAATTTGAAAATTGCTTTCAGTTGAGTAATATGTGTTCTGGATTATAGTAGCAAAGAGTGTGAAATAATGCTAGCAATGATTATAAATTGTCACTAAGTGGAGCTTTATAGTTGTTTGGATGACCATCTTGCACATAGTGAGGAAGCTGAAAAACCATCTGTAATTAATTTCTGCAGGAAGAGGTTACACTATGTTTACAAAAACAAACAGCAAGAGATGAAATTCTGGGAGAAACTTCTGTGAAGCATTTATTTTTATGCTTGTTAAATCTAGTGGCCAGGATCCAAGAAACATAAGCGGAAATAAGGACTCCTCCATGAGTTTTCTGAAAATATAAGAGGAACACAAGAAGCAAAAAGCAACCAACGTCTCCCCCCTTGGATGTTCAAAAATTGATACACAATAATAATGAATGCTTTTCTTATTTGGGCATTTGTGTGTAGCTCATTTTCCCATACATTAAAGCACACTATCTGCTTTCCAATAGCATAAGGCACAACGCTGCCTTTAAGTGGAGGGCTTAAACCCAAATGTGGTGTTTTGCTAGTATGATTATTAAAATAAAACAACGATTAGTAAAATAAGGTCAAATCCAATTCAAAACATAGGCAGAAAGAAACACTATTCATGCAGAACTCTAAATCATTCTGTTGGGAGTCTATAGAAGTACAGCAGGCTCCCCACTATAGAAGTTCAGTTCCAACAGGTGGAAGGTGGTGACAGGATTGGGCCATTGAAAAAATAATAGAGATAGTGGGGCCAGTGAAATTATCCCTTCTTATGTCATTGTGATTGCAGGAGATTTATATACTTTCAGGCCTGCTTCAGAAGCTCCAGCTGGTGCAGAATGCAATGGATGGCTGACAGTATATGACACCTCTACTAAAACATCTGCACAGGTTGCCTATATCGTACCAGGCCAGGTTCAAGGTACTGGTGTTGAGACATAAATCCCTGAACCACTGGGGTCCATGATACCCGAACCATTATATCCCAGCCCGATCACTGAGATCATTCAAAGGTGTGCTGTTAGTAGCCTGCCCCATGTTACAGAGGCTCGACTGGTCTCTACTAGAAGTCAATTTTTCAAAAGAGAGAATCAAATGTGCCTTTCGGTCTGTTTCTCCTAAATAAGAAAGTACGGAATATACATTCATAGATCTAGAAGGATCTTATACCACAATATATCATCATCATCACCACCACCATCATTTTAACACTATGCTTCTTTCACTAAGGCTCTGGCTATTTTGTCCCCTGGAAATGTTAAGACTTGTAGTTCTGTTACTGAGAGGCAAGCTTTTGAGTTGTTCCAACAGTCAGGCTCCAGAATTAATTACGTGGGAAAATCTGTCAACACTTCTGTTTTATGATTAAGTATTTTCAGTACTGGTTTCTGAAGGGTGAAAGTCTCTTCTCTTGACAGCCAGGCCAATAGCTCCCTTCATGTCTGAGATACTTTTATCTGTGGGCTTGGTTCTGGTTCATTTGGTTTTGTTTTGTTTTTTAAATGTATGCTATTGTTTTACTTTTTCCTCAGTTTTCCCCTCTCAAAGTTCATCCAATTCTTTCTCACCTTCCAGCTGATGCATGAGTGCTCTCTCTGGATGAGTTACAGGTAGGTAGCCGTGCTGGTCTGCTGTAGTAAAAAAAAAAAAAAAATATCTTTCCAGTAGCACCTTAGAGACCAACTAAGTTTGTTACTGATATGAGCTTTCGTGTGTATGCACACTTCTTCAGATACACTGAAACAGAAGTCACCAGACCCTTATATATAGTGAGAGGGTGGGAAGGGGTATTACTCAGAAGGGTGGTGGGAATGGGTGATTGGCTGATAGGCGTGGTAAACCTATTGACACAATTGGTTTTACAGGAAAAAGCAAGGGGTGAGATAGCTAAAAATAGCTTTATCATGTATAATGAGATAAGAATCCAATGTCTCTATTCAGACCAGGTCTCTCCATGGTTTTAAGTTTGGTAATAGGTTGCAATTCAGCAACTTCTCTTTCTAGTCTGTTTCTGAAATTCTTTTGTAATAAGACAGCTACTTTGAGACCTAAGTGGATCTTACCTCTCATATGTGCTTCAGCTTCCTAAAATTTAGCATTGGGATTTTTTGAGATTGAAAGGTGTATGCAAGTCTCTGTTGCCTTTGTATCACCTGCATTTCAGGTGGAGGCAGCACACATGCCATGCATGTGAAGTAGCTTCTGCAAAGCTATACACAGACACAATGGACATTAATGCAGGCCCACTAATCACATGTAATTGATTAACATGTAAGTTTGAGCTGATATAGGTATTAGTGCATTCTGAGAGACATTTCACACTGAGTTTTGTTTTTGTGTTTTTAACACCAAGCACTATGTTTACAGATCTGCAGTGCTCAACACACCCACAAAAAGTAAAATGGGAAGAAGCCCAAGAGCTAAATAAACAGTACCTGCTTTCTGTGTTTCTGTTCTTTCAGCACTTACTTGTATTTGTGTGGGTACAATTTTCAGGAATAGAGTAGAAGGGGAATTTATTCAGGTGTGCATAGGTGGATGTTACTTTGGTCCTGATTTACTGCTACATGAACTCTCAGTGTCCTTTCCACAAAATACTACACCTTCATGGTCATGTAGAATTGTGGTACTTCCCTTGAGGCTAAAAGTGCAGAGAACAGCTCTATCACTGGCAAGTCAAAATGCTGAATGTTTCTCATACCGATTGCATTGAGACCTCCAGATTTGACCAGGCAAATATTTTTCATTTTCAAAGCATGCTGCATGTTATTCTGATGGTTTCGCTGCTAGGTGAAATATTCCCCAGTCCAGTAAATGCTAGCTGGACTTTGTTTGGCTAAATACATTTTCCAATGTGATGTAGAAGAATATGTCACAGTAATTTGTTTGCAACATTGCTCAGGGTGATGATTGTCCAAAACTAGCTCATGGCTTTAAGCATTACATTCGTCTGACTGCTAGGTAACGTTTCCCATTTTGGCTTGTATTTACTTTTGTTGCCTGGTACCCCACCTAACATTGATCTCCAGCTTTGTTAATATCAAGCTGCTATGCTTCTCTTTCCAGAATAATTTCCAGAAGCAAATAATTACACAAAAGTAGGAAGCTGCAGCAGGTGCTTCACAATTTCTGGCACAATAGTATGGGGATCAAATCAGTGTGGGGATCAAAACAGCTCGAGTTTTACCTGAGGGCTCAACAAGCTATTCCAAGTGTAAGAGGCTTAAAGGACTGGGTCAAGTTTGTAGAATTTTGTGGAATTAACTAAATTGTTTTCATTGAATTTTGAATATATGTGCAATTAATTGCTACTATTTTGAATTTTATTATGTTAATATCTTCATTAGGAGGTCATGCAAACCACTATTCTGAATATTGCTTTTTATAAGGTAGAGTAGGGGACACTGGGAATGAGTTTATGGAACCAAGGGGAATATAAGAGTAGAGGTAGTAATAACCAGTGAAAATATGTCGTAGGCAGGGAGGGCGGTGTAACATTCTCTAGGCTACATAGCTATCATTTTATGTAATATATATAGCATATCAATTATGCAATAATAGTATTCTGAATGAGTTGCAGTAAAACTAGCCTAGAAAGAAATAATCAGCATGATTTCCTGAGCTGAAATTTGGGGCAAGCAACTTTTCTAAATAACATTTTAAACCTCCATGTATATTAATGAAGATAATAAAGATATGATAATACAAGAATTAAAAACCCTTCAATAATTAATGGTTAGGTTGATCTCATAGATATAAAACCATCTAGGACAACCCATGTATGTTTTAGAAATGCCACTGCAATGTTTGATTGGCTTGATGTATAGTTTCACAATGGAACTTGATAGCGTTCAACTATATGTAGCAGCTTAAAGACGAAAGTGCTCTATTTTCTATTAGTGACACAGGTAACTAGAGAACTAGGCACTGCAGTATCAAAACACTGATGATAAAGGTCATGCAAGCCATGGCCCTTTCCCTTCTCCCACCTTTGTGCCACTGACTGGATGATTCTCTTGATGCGTAACTTCATCATAGAAAGAAAAATAATATAATGGGTTTAGCCATTCACTTTGTTTTAGCGATACATATTACTGTATTTTGTATCCATAAAACTGGTCTGCGAAAAGGTCAAACACAATTAAAAGCTTTATATTTGAGTAAATACTAGGATAGAATGCATTCTCATGGATGAGCAGACTTTTTGATCACAAGTGCAATGTTCAGCCAGTTGGCAAAGGAGGTGTGTGTGTGTGTGTGTGTGTGTGTGTGTGTGTGTGAAAACTTTTAAAAACAACCACCACCCTAGGCAGACATCTGAATCAGATACCAAGGTCTACATGCAGCAGTTTGCTTGTTAATAACTAAGGTCTAAAATGAGTCAAACAGAAGTAGAATGCTGAACAATTAAGATTCTTCCCATAAGCCCATCTCTATCATTTTATTAAAGGCAACTGGGAAATGCCTTACTGAATTAGTAATTCTAAATTATATTTGAAGAAAACAAATTAATGCAATAATTTTCTTTTTGAAATTAATTAAAATCTCAGAGGATCCTATAACACATTTTGTCTTTACTATGCAGGAGGAAAAAAGTTACGAAAAGCCTTACTATGCTGCTTTAGGCAAGAATCATTGTTTCACAGTCACGGGGAACGACCAGTATTCCCATGCAACCAGCTTGTTGTACAACATGCACATTTTGCTTTTCCATTTATGCAAGCATGAGAAATGGATGCTTCTCTGATTTGGATGATTTTTAATGTGATGGTATTTGAAGAGATACCTACTAGACTGAATAAACCATGTACATCAGATCATATCTCTTTCATTATCTGGAAGGGGGGGAAACCAGGTTATTGGTTAAATAAAACCATAGCTATTTATTTGTAATTCTTGGACTTCCACATGGCTCTCTCATTGCTAAGCCTGTGCATGCCCTTATTTGCTTGTTACATGAACTTGCAAATGGCATGTAGAACTATAGAGGTATGATCTTTAATCTGGTGCTCATTTTGTGCCACGGAATATTGTGCACCATATATTTACTTGAATTGCCTTTTTGTGTGGGTCGGTGGAGCAAAACCAACTAAGTGGCAATTTGGATTGAAAAACAGGGTGGGGGGGATGCTTATTGGTCATTGTGTAAAATGGCTTTACAGTTTGCACTGCCAGATGTAATGCGTACAAAAAAGGAAAATAGCTAGTTCAAATATAGATACTAATCCATGCTACCCAAACCACTGTTGTCCATGCAGTTAACTTGTTGCTATGATAGACAGAGCACCAGACAAAGGCAGGTACTCTTATGGTTGCTGTAAATGAAGCAGAAAATGACACTAACAATCTGGCAAGTTGAATTGGAGGCCTAAACACATGAGGGGAAAAGTTGAAAGGCATGGGTTTGGACCATGGAGGGCAGAAGGATAGCAGGATTTAGGAAACAAAGGTGACAGGGAGAGGACAAAGGGATGAAATATTGATAAGTAACCTGTTCTAAGGAGAGGGAGCAAGTTCCCCAATTTCCACTGTGATCTGAGATTTTAGCATCATGTCTATACAGAACAGTTCTTTGAGTGGCTAATCACAAGCCTTGTATGCCACAGTCTGCCTCATTTAATATTTCACAGATACAAATTGAAGATATTACTATCAAGTTATTCAAAAGAATAAATTATTGATGTTGAATTAAAATTGCTTTTTGCAGTTCTTGATCCCAGGAGTACAAATAATTTCTTAACAATGAGGTAAGCCAGTCTATGCTTTCACACTCATTGCACAGTTCCCTGCTGGGTGAAGGTAAGGGAATCATGTCTTTTCGGGGTATGTGCAGAGTGCCAGCTGAACCAAGCTCCTTAGTAACACCATGCAGATTTTTTGAATGTTTGTTAGAAGACAAAAAAGGGCAGTAGTTTTCTAAATTGGCATAGAAAAATGTACAAAGCGTATATTCTTTTATTGTTTTCAAACTCTGAATAATGTTATGGGGTGCACATGGCACAGTTTTCCATTTTGTAGATGGGAGAATTGAAGCTGGAGATGGAGTGAATTAATGAAAGCCACCTACGATGTTCATGGCTGAACAAGATTTTTTGAACCTATAGCTAAGATTTAATCCATTTATCAGATCAGTTCTGCAAGATATTTTCACATAAAGCAGACTTGAAACGACTTTCCCACATCTTGGGAATGGCTGATGCCATTCAGATTACATCCTGGGTGAAGTCATTGATGGTTGTCACATCTGGGTTTGATAATGCAGAATGAGTTCCACTTAAGGAAGAATTTACTTTCCTATTATATCATATTTTCCACAATGGTTTGATCAGACATCATGAGGAACGTTGAATTCGCTATAGAAGCACCCAAGACTGACTAGTGAAATGGCACCATTGGAGTTTCACTCGTTAAAAAATCCATGGCAGGAAAGATTTCTATTGATTGTTTTAAATGAATTCATATCTGGCCAACAGACTTGCCCTTGGTGACAGCTGGACAAGATTTAGAAACTAGGAAAACTGCATGATCTACCAATATTACTAATATACCATACATAGCAGACTAGCAATCATGGTGGTGGGGTGGCTGAGGTGGGTGGGGCAGGTGCAGCTGTTTTACTGACCCGGCTTCTCAATGATGTGCACCACTATTACCTTCCCTCCACAGCAGTACCTATTTATCTACTTGCACTGATGTGCTTTCAAACTGCTAGGTTGGCAGGAGCTGGGACAGAGCAATGGGAGCTCACCCCATCGCGCGGATTCAAACTGCTGACCTTCTGATCAGCAAGCCCAAGAGGCTCAGTGGTCTAGACCACAGTGCCACCCATATTTCTGTGCGCTCTGGCTTCTGTCACAGTATTCTGTTGCACCAGAAGCGGTTTAGTCATGCTGGCCACATGGCCCGGAAAGCTGTCTGTGGACAAACGCCGGTTCCCTTGGCCTGAGAGCAAGATGAGCGTCGAAACCCCATAGTCGCCTTTGAGTGGACTTAACCATCCAGGGGTCCTTTACCTTTTTAAAAAACCTGTATCACTATTAGTTACCAAGAGGAAGAGGGTCAAGGCAGCAGGGAGCTTGGTGTGGTGCAGGCAGAACCGTGGAGCTAACCCACTGCTCCAGCCATGGTGCCTGCACTGATCTCCCTGCTGCCTTGTGCCTCTTCCTCTGATTAACCAGCAGCAACACATGGTCCTGGGAAGTCAGATCAATAATGCAGAGCCACTCTGCCCGCCACTACTGCAGGCTATTTATTTGACAAGTAATTCTCGTGAACTCTACAGGTTCAAATTGAAGACCCATGAAGAGTAGCAGCAAAAATTCAAGTGAAAGTGAGAGTAAGAATGTTTTGTGTACATTTGATTGTAAGATAAAATATATGCAAAGGGACCTGACAGGAAGTCAAAGTTGAAGAAAAGATTTTGGAAGATAAAAGGGGGGAAAATATTAACTTTCATTATTATCATTTTGTGTGTGGGTGTCTGCACATATGTGTGTTTTTGTATGGAATGTTTAGGAGGAAATAAGACGGTAAATAACAAACTAAATATTGATGTATGTAATTTTTATTTCTTAATTATATTTAGTGGTACTATGGCTGTATTGTTTTTTGTAACATAAAATCATTCAATAAAAATTATTAAAAGAGAAAGAAAGAAAGAAAGAAAGAAAGAAAGAAAGAAAGAAAGAAAGAAAGAAAGAGTAAGCTCATTTATCTTGCTGTCCACCAATATGTGGATGCTGCAAATATCACCCTATCTAAAACATTGATATCCTAAATAATTAACAAACAGGCAACCACTCTGATGGCTAAATGAACAAGAGATTATACAGAGATTCTGTTTTGTTTTTTAATTTCTGGTTGAGCCCAAAGGTTTCTGCATGTTCTGATAATGATAGTTACCCTTATTTAATTGATTTATTTTTTATCCCACCCTTCACATAACTTACAGATCAATAAAAATAAGACAGTTCCTGCCCTGGGACTTACTTTCCAAAATACTTCATTTATAAAACAAGAACTAGAATATATAAGTGGCTATTGTAGAAATGTTGTCATTGCTGGTTTGTTTGAGAGAGAAAAATAACTACCGTATTTGTCGCCCTATAGGGTGCACTTTGCCCCAACCAAAAATGAAGGGGAAATGTGTGTGCGTCCTATGGAGCGAATGCAGGCTTTCACTGAAGCCTGGAGAGCGAGAGGGGTCGGTGTGCACTGACCCCTCTCGCTCTCCAGGCTTCAGGAAGCTATCCGCAAGCCTAGGGAGCCCGGCGGGAGCTCCCACCGGGCTCCCAAGGCTTGCGGATAGCAGCCTGCAGCCCGAAACCTGGGGAGCGCAGCGCCGCGCACCCCGGGCTTCGGGCATCTATCCGCAAGCCTTCGGAGCCCGGCAGGAACTCCTGCCAGCCCCATAAGCTGGGGGGGGCAGCGGCAAGGCTGCGCGCAGCCTTTGCGCTGTTCCCCGACCTGCTCTTGAATGCACCTTATTTTTGAGGGGGAGAACAAAAAATCCCCCCCTTGTTCTCCCCCTATGGTCCGGTGCGTCCTATAGAGCGAAAAATATGGTAACTTAGCTGACACGAACACAGAAGGCCAAGTCAACCAAAATAGCCTACAACACACCAGACTAAAACACCCCTATTGTCATTTCATGAACCACAACAGCTCAGAAAGGAAACAAGTCATAATCAAAAATTCTAAACTGAAATTGGGGCTCCTTGGTGTGTCCAATATTGTCTACCATTCTAAATGCAGGCAGATGGAAAATTCTGTGCCCGGCTTCTGCTGAAGGACTGACTAGAGACAAGGTCAGAGACTGCATGAAAAGAAAGTGAGGCTGTGTACTTGAAAGTAAAGCACCTTCTAATGCCCCATCATCTCAGTGAACCACTGGAATGGCATTCAAAAGCCACAGAAGAAGATTCCCTATTTCCATTTCTCAGTTCTACGCTAGATAGAAATAAATAGATAGATAGATAGATGATAGATATAGATAGATAGATAGATAGATAGATGATAAATAGATAGATAATAGAGAGAGAGAGAGAGAGATGAAAGAAAGAAAGAAAGAAAGAAAGAAAGAAAGAAAGAAAGAAATAAAGAAAGAAAGAAAGAAAGAAAGAAAGAAAGAAAGAAAGAAAGAAAATATTTATACCAATTAATATAAGATGTTGGGAACAGTGTGAAAAACATTAAACACTGGAGTTTCCTATAATATACCATTCACCTGAGAAACCAAGAGAAACATGGAACTAAATAAAGGAGTATTTGATATGATTATCCAGAAAGCAATTAGTGCTCTTTAATATTTCTCTATGCATAAAAGCTTTGCATCACTCTAGCCTCAGATATAGTCTCCTACTCTTCCTAATATTAGCACTAGCTGTTTTTTAAATTATTCTAACCAGGAGTGCATGCTGATCTTCATTCAGATTGAAATATTGATAATGCCAATATAGGTGGCTTTAAATAAAAATATAATCACCCTTTGAAGATGAAGAATTGAATTGTATGAAGGCTTAGTCAAGATTGTGAGAAGCCAAATATTAATAAAGATGAAAACAATAACAAAGCAAAACTGCCCCTCCAGATATACCTTTGCTCATTAGACTCCTGTGGCCAACTGAGCATTAAAAAAAAATCCTGATTTTTTTTTAAAAAAAACCACACACATGCACACTATTGTTAAAAATGAATTAAAATCACTATGGAGCCCTATTTTTGACCTTGTTTCTAGATGGCCAATTAATAATAGAGTGAAGGGCAGACCTCTACCCCAATAACCACTGGGCATGGTTAAAAACCTCACCGGGAACCCAGTATGGTTGGGAAGGAACATGGTAGTTGTTGGGGCAGCCCAATATATTTTGGTGCCTCCTGCCGCCCCTGCATTGGAGGGGCAGAAGCCTCTATAAGGACTTATTAAGGAGAAGGAAAAGTCTCACCACACCACCGAAGGGTGGGATTAAGCTGGGGGAATTCTTGCATCATCATCATCATCATACCCCACCCATTTATATGAAGAAAAGTTTAATTTAGAATTATTTAACCCCCTTTCACGTAATAAATTACTACTATTACATTTATGCAGATTTTATAAATATATATTTATCTGTTTAAAGTGATTTGTTGCAGATTTAATATAAATCTATACCTAATTAATGGAATATAATTATATATAATAGTTTGATTTTGAATATTATGAATGTAGTATATGCTGTTATATTTGTTATCATGTACAGTATGTTTGTTATCACGTAACACTTAAACAAAAAAAAAAAGGAGTTTATCAAAGCACCCCACATTGACTTGCCTTTCTCTAGGGTTTGTTTTTCCCCATATGTAAACTGCCTCTGTATGATTTGTGTTCCTCAAATGTGTGCTATAAATGATGCTCCAAATTACAAGAACATCTGTTTAGATTGTGAGCTTCAACAAACTTTCACCTAGCTCCACACGTGGCTTAATTTAAGCAGTAAATCTATTTCCATTGCTTTGGGTGGGGGAGGGAGGAGAGAATTAGCCCTGTATGCACTCTTAAACATCTTAATCTTTCTGAGCAGATGGGATTGTTACCTTACACACTGAAAATAACAATATTCTTAATGGATACATTAAAGAATCAAAAGGACTTCTATCAATTAATGACAGTCTGGCAAAATCAAGAGGAAGTTTCACTGCCTTCATTTATACCTGATTTTTCTGAAGATAAAATGCAGAAATTGGTCTTGGATAGGTTTAAGTTCATTTGGTTTTTTTAAATTAGTAATGAATAAAAATATTGTTAAAATTCAATTGAGCTAAAAGATGAAGGCAGCATAGTATCCTTTTCTTACTACGAATGTTCTATAGATTGGGGTGAATAATACTTCACAGCTAAAGGGTCACATTTGCTCCTGTAGAAGCTTCCAGTTCCTGCCTGAGGGTTAGGAAGAGCCAGATGCAAAACTGGACAGAGCAACAAATGTAAACTTTACCTCTGTACAGTTAGCAAGTTTTTGCACACACTGTCAGGACGATCGCTGTCCTTCAGGCATTCTCAGAGTTCAAGGATGCAAACTAGCCAGGCAAAACTGCTCAAGAAGGTGTGAAATGTGACTGGGGAAGATGTGGCTTGGGGAATGTTTCAGATAAGGCCAGGAGGACTCCATTCAGTCCCTGGGTACAAGGTTCCTCACCCCTGGTATAGACTGATTATAGAATCATGGAATTGGGAGAGACCCTGAGGATCATCTAGCTGAACTCCCTTCAGTGCAGAAATATGCAGTTGTCCCTTACAGCAGTGGTTTTCAACCAGTGTGCTGTGGCACCTTGGGTGCCTTGAATGATGATCAGGGGTCCCTCTTTCTTTCCCTTCCTTCCTTTGGTGCCTTCTCACATCCCTGCCTCCCAAAGGCTTGTAAAGCTGTTTGTTGCAGCAGCCCTGGCTGCAAGCTCCCCAGGTGAATGATGCCTCTGGGACTGGCCAGGGGGTGCTCCCAGGCCCCTGTGGGGAAGTGAGGAGGCATCTCTCTTTGAGGAGGCGGGACAGCTGTGGCTGCCCAGAGAAGAAGGGAGAAGAGGAGGCTGAGGGAACCCTCCACAAGGGAGGGGTGTGCGGCTGACAGCTCTGCAGGCAAGGGTGACATAACTGGGCTCCTGAGTCCCACAGGGGTGCCGCCGAAAGACTGCATATTGGTCAAGGGAACCATGGACCCAAAAAGGTTGAAAACTTCTGCCTTATGGGGATCAAACCTGTAACCTTTGCATTATCAGCACCATACTCTAAACAACTGAGCTATACAGCTGGACTTTGATTATATCCTTGTTTTACAGGATGCTGTTTCTGAGCAAGGCACTCCATCCTAGGGCTTCTTTATCTACAACATATTTTAGAAGACCTTGGTAATAGTTTATTTATTTCTTAAATTTCTGCCCCTCCATTCCAAAGGATTCTGGGACAGCAAAAAAACCAAACAGTTTTTTTATTGAATCATAGGGTTGGAAGAGACCCAAGCGCCATCTAGCCCAACCCCCTGCAATGCCGGAATCTCAGCTAAAGCATCCATGACAGATGGCAATCCAACCTCTGCTTAAAAACCTCCAAGGAAGGGCAACAACCCACATTTAAAATATATTTATGGTTTTGCCTGGAATTATTTCATGTAATAAATCTGTTAAATGCAGTAATTCAGGGTGCCTTACTGACAGAGCTACATTTTCAACAGTCTCTCAAGTAACCACAAAAGCAAGTGTTCCCCAATCAGTAATTCATTACAATTTTCTGTTATCAATTATCAGAAACGAAAGAGAGGGATTGTGTTTGAAATGACAATGAAAACATAATCCTTTGAACAACAGCTGTATCGTCCCTTTAAGGTGGCACAAAATTATGACGCTTGGTAAAGTGGATCTCCCTCTTCCCCTTTTGCGCTGTTTTTGCATCTGCTTATTGTACAATTGTATGGTGGGATATGGGGACTTGAGGCTTTGTGGATGAAGTAATACAATTCTATTTTATATCTGGCAGCCCTCTCTCACAACCCTCCCCCCCTGCATCATGCAAGAAAGAAAAAGCCTCATTAAGGTTTCAAGGGAAGATACAAGAAATCTGAAATGCACTTTTCCACATAATGTGCTTTTAAAAATTCATCACCTTTCCTTCCATACTTCTGGGTTCACTTCTGATTTCTTTGCCACAGGGCATGTATCTCCAACAGGGAACACAACGGTAAAACAGAACACACACACACACACACACACACACACACACACACAAACACACACCATAGTGCTCCGGCAATTACATTTCTACCTTAACAACATACCTAATGGGTTTATTTAACAATGTCTGTTATCTTTGGCATAGAAAAGAAAATAGGTATTCAGAAGTCATTCTATTCAATCCCAAAGGCTATACAGATACTATCTTATGCACCTGGATTGAACTACCTTTATTCTAGGTATTTTTAGGAAACTAGCCATTTTGCTATCTGAATAACACTTGCTGTACTGTACACAATGTTAACATTAAAAATGTATATGAAGAGAGCAGCTGTTCAACTGAGTCCTGGTAGGCATGTATTTTTATAGACATTCTACAAGCACCTTCATAGTAAGACGTGGTCCCTGCTTTGAACAGTCGAAAGTAAAACAGCTTTATGGTATAAACCAATCTGTCAAAGTGAAATGGGGGCTTATTCATAGAATCATAGAATTGTAGAGTTGGAAAGGGAGCACTAGGGTCATCTAGTCCAATCCCCTGCAATGCAGGAATCTTTTGCATAATTGGTTGTTGTTTTTTTTAAAAAAAACCCACAGCAAATGCAATTAAAATGATTTTGTGTGATGTGTTGAACTAATCCTGTGGTTGTGTAACATGTAGTTATAGCACAGGGGATGGGGAGGAGAACTGGAACTGGCTGGTAGGCCAAATCCATATGTCCCCATACTTTCCATGGGCCAACTTTGGCATGTGAATGGGACTGGTCACCTGTCTGTCAACTGAGTCTTTATACCGTAATATCAAATGAGGGACACCAATCAAAGTTCAAAGGGGTGGGAGTCACTTAAACCATCAATCAGCTGATGGATGGTTTCAACTACCTCCTTCGTAGGTATGCTCTCAGTGCCAATGAGCTGGTTGGTGGTGGAAGCATGCACAGCAGTTTCCATTGAAATCAATTGGTAAAACAATGGAGTAAGGCTTCCTTTTAGCAAGTGGGATTTGATGCAAATTGGTGCACTATGGACTTCCCAGTGGGGGAGTCCCTAATGCAGCCAATTGTCATGAATCCCTCTGTCAGCACCGATCAACTAACTGGCCCCACTTGCAAATGAACAATTGGAAGCTCACTTCAAACTCCTGGTTGCTTCTTTGTAGCCACCCCATATCTTTTGCAGGACATTATGAACCAGGATCATGTGGCATATTAGAAAGCTTCCACCAAGGAAAAAAAAAATGGGTTCACATTAGCCATCATGTACAATGAAGAAAATGAAGGGATGAACTTCATGATGTCAAAGCTTCTGCTTCTGTTTTTTTGAGGGGCGAGGCGGTCAGGACTGAGAGTGAAGTGGAATACCATTGAAATAGATCTGAGAATGTGCATACATGTGCACAGAAGTTACAAAAACTCCTGAAAATTTAAGTGGATAAACTGGTAGCATTCTTCATCCACATACAGCAATTTTTGTGGAAGGCGCCTTATAGATCACTACAATCAAATCAGATCATTGTGAAGAAAGGTAGAGGAAATCCATAATATTTCTAAGAATTAAGATTATGGATATAGTGGAAAAGTAAAGAGAAATCATATTGAAAAGCACCTGCAAGTTAGGGCACTTGGCTTCTAACCATAAGGCTTGTGAAATGCTTGATGAAAAGCATTTATTGGGTCAAATATGGTTTAAATGTTTGTGCCAGAAGAACATTTCCCCATGTTAATTTTAGAAGTACATATTTATTTTTGCAGAATGATGCTTAATGATTTGCAATCATATCCGCGTCTGCCACAATGTTTGGAACTTTTTAATAGCAGAACAGATGGTCCTAATTATTTAAGTAAAATGCAACAAGCCAGTCAAAAAGAATTCAGGGTATTTCATTGTGAGCAAGATGAGATTTTTCTCATACTATTTTCTGCTTCACAAACCCTTCAGGCTTGAAGTGTATTGAATAGATATGTCTTATGTGTTATGTATGAACAGATTGCAAAAAATAATTTCTTAACCTTAGGAGGATTCACTATTGTAGAAAACGTTCATTTTTCCAGGAGTGTCTCCTAGGAAAAACAGTGTACTCTTTCCATCAACTTATTTTCTATTTTTGAATTGGTGGTATATAGCCACATTTCACATATGAAATCTCATTTCCTAGTTTTATGAAATAACTTAGTTACAAAACATTACAACCTTTTCAAAACTTGGTTTCTTGTTAGGAAAAACCCTCTTCCTCTTAATACCTAAGGGTAAATATATGTTTACCTAACAATAACAGCATTAAAACAATTCCATTCATTGTGCATATTGTTTCAAAAGGCCCATCCATGTGACCAACTAATTTTAAGGAGAATGTGATCTGGGTAGCAGGACCTAAACACATGGTTTAGCTGTCCTGCAAAGAGCCACTACAACCTGATTACAGTTCTCAGTCTAAGGTCGGATCTACACTCATGGTTTTTAAAGTTAAAAAAGGGTTAAGGAATGGTTGTCATGACGTAGGTGACATACTGCTTTTAATGTTCTTAAAGCATTATTAAAATGTGACACCAGAAGGCGCTGCAGAGCGAACAGCAGACAGCAGCAGGGAGACACAAAGAAACCAAGGTAAAAAAGATTTGATTTACAAGTATGCCCTGTGATGTTTTAGAACGGTATACTGTATCTAATATCGTTCTAATAATGTTAAACAGTGTGGATCCAGCCTAACTAAAAGAATCTAGCTACACAGAAATTATTTCACTAAAGATGCAGCTGAATGCATACTTACATGGGCATAAATTTCATTGAACACAATAGGACTTTTTTATGAATAAACTTGTTCAATGATTACTCTGTAAATAATTTAACCCTGGTTTTGAAAGTCAAAGAAGTTGAAGCCTGAGAGTACACAGAAGGTTTAGCTTCAAAGAAGACTCATACACAAGAAGAAAAAATATTAATGTTCATCTACCAGTTTTTTATTGCTTCAAAGGGCAATAAAATGATATTCTTTGCATAAACCTAATTAAGGTATACAAAATTTGTATTTAAATATTATCTCATTTTTGTTGTTAGAATAGCACTGTAAAGATAACAGGTAAGATTAAAAGGGATTAATATTATTAAGCCTTAAATGCTACAGATAAAACTGATTTAATTAGAGTTAGGACAAAAAGAAAGCATATCAGCAAATTATTATACACCTCTCCCTTGTATTTAGATTTTATCCTAGAAACATGTTGCAATGAAATCAGTATATATAAAAAAGTAATCAAAAATTAAAAGCCAATCCAGATTTTTCCAAAATGCTAAAACAGAGCAACCACCAAAACCACCTATTTCTGCTTACAGGAGTTAATAACGTTTGTATCTGGAATAGTCAGCTAACAGTGATATTTCAGGCAACATCTGAATTAGTCTTAAATAACAATGGAAACAACCTTACATATGCCCCCTTGCTTTGCTAAAGCTTTGCAAATAAACCCTAAGCATGGTAAAAGGTATACCTTAGCCATTAGGGAGAATGTGTGCACCACAAGTATGATGAAGGTCTAGAAGGGTCACTTAATGGAACCTAGTGTCTTCTATTATCAGATACAAAAAATCAAAAACCTAATAGTCCCTGCCAGTTCTCAGCTGCTGAACGTCCACCTGAGTCTGAAATTTAGCATGGGGAAAATTAAACACCAATGTTCATCTAGATTCCCTTTGATTCTGCCCCCCACCCCCCGCAACAAGTAAGGAGGCTGATGTAAGAGTCAAAAGGTGTTAACAACTACCCAATATATTATATTGGTTTGTGGACACATAATTGCTTTTCCATCATACCTTATTGTTTTATTATTTGTATTTTTAACCAGTTAATCTTCAGGTGTTGAGGAATAGGGTAGGCAAGATCAAGCACCTGAAAATGATGTACCTTAAGGTTTTCCCCTCAAGTTATAGAAATATAAATTGATACATAAATAAAATCGGCTTGCCCCTAAAGTATTGTCTTTGTCGAAAACTGTATTTTTAAAAGGTAAAGAGTTTTCAGTGATGGTGGCACATCTTTACTTGTTAGTTATCATTACAGATTTGTTCTAACAACAAAATGGGAGAATATGTAAATATGATTTTGTATACATTAGCTTGGTCTTATTTTAAAGTTAGGGGGGGAAATGATAGCAAATCAAGTTTCAGTGGTACTTTCTCGTCATTTTTATTATGAGATACCTTGCATGCAAAAACAACATATGACCGAGCATCGTTGACAAATAACATGTGGGTACATATTGATGGCTACATATAACTTTCAGTATTAGATACTGTGTGCCTCTGAATATGAATTGTTGAGATTCACAAGTGAAGAGAGAGAGCACGTTTGCACTGAGGTCCAGCTGGACCCTTTAACCTGATCCAACAGGAGTTTTATCCTGTTATGCTAAGCCATGTCTGTTTCCTCCATTTTCTATAGGCAGTTCTCTCTTGTGCCTTGGAGAAGGAAAAAAGGGAGTGTCTAAAAAAAAAAACTAGAAACCAGGCGGATGGTAGGAGACTATCAATTAAATAAATGTTTGAGAGCAGCTGAGTCAGAGTATGAGTAGAAGAGAGAGAGGGAGAGAGAGAGAGAGAGAGAGAGATACAGGTTGGGAAGAGAGTTTTGCTTTGCACTGCTTATAATACATATCCTGGAAGGACAGAATACAGCTACCGTGAGGTGTATGCAGTGATGCACAAAAGCTCCTCTCTCTTTAATATACAAGGACATGTTGGGAGGAATGAACATGTTGGGAGGATTTTTCAGACTCCACTCAATCCCCTGCTGTTTAGCAGCAAAATGCTCAAGTTTGGAACTTACCCCCAGCACTATACAGCACACAGATGCCGCAGCCTAAACCTATGAACAACACTTCCAGGCTGGGGTCGTCCTGAAAAGAAGCACTCCCCTTAGGAGCTGGAGAAAACACACTGCAACTTCTTCTTCTTTGCAGGTTTCATTTGCATCTCTGTATACCTATGGAGGCCCCTTTCCCCAAGGAACAATACAACTGTGGTTTTCATGATCAGTGATGATATTATATGACACCCACTGGAGAATTTACATGCCCAAAGCACGCAAAGATGTCTAGCAAATGCAAATTTAGGATTATCCTCACAGGTTTCCAAATATTTAACCGCTGAAAGCAGAACACGCTATTTAAGTGGATTCTCTATACAGAATGGTATGAAATCACCATGGAAAAGTAGAATTCAGTGGGTTTTCCCCCCTGATAAGAATGCTTAGGATTGCAGACATTAATCATTTTATGGAGGCCATGGAAGTTGATCAAGCCACATTTCCCCCAACCCATTGCAAGTTAAGCAGGTGTTATTTATTTAGAAGCTGTTGGTATCATTTTTAAAAAACAACACCAACACCAACCCAGTTTGTTTCTATTTCATCGTGAGAGTTATCAAAGCATTAAGTATAAAGAACTACCGTAATATCCTGTAGTCATATTTTCCTTAGATAAGAGTCTAATTTTCAAGCGGTGAGGCTACCTGTTTCTTATCATTGAAAACAATCAGTGATTCTGATTACAACACAATATTATAGCAATATTTCATACTGGGATCATTTCTGCAGATGTTCTGTATTATTTCTGTTTGCTCAGCTACAGCAGTGAGCAGCGTTAGTAACATATATGATGCAAGCAAGACCTCTTGTGCCCAGCACAAATAAACTGCAATAATGTCAGCCAGAACTCAAGGTTACGTTTATACTTTTCAGGCACATTACACTCAATGAAGCAACTTTGGTTTCTTTAGTTTTTTTTGTCTAAGAGTTTTGCTTTGTTTTTGCTTTAGTAATACAGTGTATTGTACAATATTATATTTACAAGGAGTAGGCAATAGCACAGTGGCCTAATGCATTTGGATCATTATTCATCCATTACATTTAATACATTTATTTATAGATTTGTGATATAGTCATAGGAAAAGAAGCTGCCTTATATGACTAGTCCATCTCATTCAGCATTGTCTACTCCACACTGGCTGGCAGCAGCGCTCCAGGGTTTCAGACAGGAGGAACTTGAGCCCTACCTGAATTGAATCAGTAACCTTCTGCATGCAATTCAAATGCTCTACTACTGAGAAAAATCACCCCTGAATTGCAACACACATTATATTTTAACAAGCACACAGGACATAGAATGAAATAATTGGAAGGTACCCCAAGGGTCATCTAGTCCAACCCATTGCAACGAAGGAATATGCAGGTGGCCCATATGGGGATCGAACCCATGACCTTGGTGTTTTCAGCACTACACTCCAAAAATGAACATGCAAATGCAAAACAACATTGGATACATGCAGGAAATGTGCATTTGTTTATGTATGATGCGATTTATAAATGTATAATACACACGTCTCATGTGTTATCGTATAAGTACATACGTATATCAGGAGATCTGAGCAGACTAATGCAACTCTTCTTCATATATGATTTCTGGCAACTACAGCAGCTGCCCCAACAATGGCTAATCTATGGACCCTTGTATGCTGTAGGACTACAACTCCTATCATCCCTATAGGCCATGCCAGCTGGGGCTGATGGGAGTTTCAGTCTCACAACAGCTGGATGGCCAGAGCTTAGATACCCCTGTTGTAATGGTAACATGAGCCCTATTCAGTCAACTCTTTATAAGCATATGGGAATAACATATGGCAGGCATCTGAGGTTGTGTGTGCCACCCTCACCCCAAACATTCCTGTCATTTCCAATTCACATCTTGCTATGTTGAGTGAATTTGGTTGGTTAGAAGCTTCCCTGAGAACAAAGTCTAAATGACTTGGGCCCCAAATATCTGAAGAGGTGCCTCCAAAGGTCTGACCTTGCCTTTCTTTACCTTCCGATCTGTACCAGAACCCCAGGGAAAACAATACTGAAACCAAAACACAGCCATCTTTCAAAATTTACACTTCCCTGAATTCTGCAGTGCAATTCTCTAGACAAGTAATGAGGGTAAAGCTTTGCAAAAGTAAGTGTATTAGGCAATTGCATACAAGCATGTGTGTGTGTGTGTGTGTGTATGCAAAATGATGTTGAAATGTGAAGAACTGAATTTAAGATTCAAAAAATGAGTAACCGAGGACTCAGCTAAACTAGTCAAAAAGCAACAGTTTGAATTCATTATAAACATACAACACAAGATGGCGCCAGAGAGCAAAAGAATTTCCTATGTGATTTTTACATATCATTTTTTCTTTTGTTCTAACGATTTAATTTCTGACTTATTTATAGCGTTTCCCCTCCCTGTGTGTAGATCCGCCCAGAGTGAAACTGAAATTGACAGACTTGCCCATTCTTAGCTGTAACTGACCAACATCACACAGCCTTTTGTCAGAATCTGCCATCAGAAGGGGTGGCTCATTTGGTTTCACCACCTGAGGCAAAACGGGAAGGTGCTCCTCCCACACTGAAGGCTCAGTTCTTGGGTTGCACAGCTGCAGCTTCTGAGTTCTGGCAAGATATTGTAAGAGCTCCACAAGATCCTGCTGGAATCCACTTCCACCTCTCCTTACTTCTCTGGCGGCAGCAGGTGTGCTAATAATAATAGTAATAATAGTAATAGTAATAGTAATAATGCCCTGCAACTCATGGCGGTGGGCAGAGCTTAGCTCACAAGTTGGTTTTACACATGGGTAGAATCCCTGGCTAGAGTTGCAAATATTTCTTAAATCATATACTGTTTCTTTTTCAGAAAGGCTAAGTGTAGCTTACAGCTTCCAATGGCTTTGGTAAAAGTATTTAGCAAGTGGGAAATTAGGTCAGGACAACACAGTATGATGTTCATATTTGCAGCATCATGATATATCTGTATTGCAAATTCATGCTTCAATCTAGCCACAAAAGCTCTGATTATTGGAATGCACCTACAATGTCAATAAAAACACTTAGCACAGCAATTCCTTCCTTAAGAAGTAGACCCTTGGGAATACTGCAAGCAGGAAAAAATGAGAGCAAAGCAAACAAGTGCCTGCCCAGAGCACCAAAACTGGGGCAAACGGATCAGATCCAAGCATTTATTGTCATTTCCCCCCATCTGTATTACATTCAGTCACCTGCAGCTGGCTTTAAAATGCTGCCAGGATGCTTCAAGACTTCACGCTTCGAGGCCACGTCAAGACATCTTGACACAGACTGGAAGTAGGATGCCTCAGGGTAGCCTTGAAGCAGAGAGAAGGCGGCGGTGGATAAATGAATGAAAGTAGACAGAGAAACTAAGAACAACTGAGTACTATGTTGCAAGGAGCAAGGTGATTGCTCAGTGTATCAGAGACAAAACATGTGAACAGGGGCAGAATTTGGACTTGCCTTAAGAAATGTGTGTCCATATATACTGTGCCTGTCAAGAAAAAAGCAGCGTTTCAAAAGAAAGGATTGCTGCATGATACTGCTGATTGTTTTATAACAACTGCAGGGTTGGCCTAAGGTTTCTTGCTGCTCTAGGCAAATTAGCATTCTCTTCCCTCTGTGTATACACATCTGATCGTATGCTGAGCAGCACAACAGCAGCACACTAAATAATCAAAATGTGTCAGGTATTATTTTCTGGTTACCAGATTTAACACCCTTAAGTCCTTTCCTTTCCCCCCTTTTACAACTGAGTCTATGCTTGGGCAGCTGATGGAGATCAGAAGGTTCTCAGTCATGATACTTGAGGGATCATGATGGCATTACTTAGCAGATGAGCTACTAAGCTGCTTCACTGCACCTCCTTCAAGAGTGCAGCAGTGCCTCATTCGACATGGGTGTTCCTGGAATGGTAGACAGTCGCTTAGCTTGCTATCTGATTGCACCAGCCCTTAAACGCTGTGTGGCACAGAAGTGGTATTTCATCCCCTAGTCAGTTGGGTATGTTTAGGTTTCTTGCTTTGGGTTCTGTGATGCTGACCCAATATTATAATTCACATGCAGAAATAACCTCTTATTATGGATTCAATTAATGCTTGGAATGAATCTCTTCCTAATCAAATATGGCTTTTAAAAGTGAACAGTAATTTCAACATAGCCATAAAATGTGGAGCAGACACGATAAAGCAAGCCCAAAGATCATAGTTGTTAAAATTAGTGGAAAGACTTTTCTATTTGTAGAAATATCTGCTTAAATCTATTGTAAAACAATTAAAATATTTCTTATGAGGGATTTATGCTATGTGTCTATTATACCTTTTGGGGTCATGAGACTTCATTCAACAGTAATTCGGGAGAAGGTCATTCACATTTGATGCAAGTTTGACAAAATCTGAAACATAATTTCTACACCCATAATTGAGTCCATAGGCTGACTGTGAATACTGATGAAGTATGCACTATTCAAGAAATGGTGCTGAATGCTGGAAAATGGAGGGCCGAGGACAGGAAATGCAGAAAAGACCGTAAGCTGATTGGAGCAGAGGTCTGTCTAAATAATGGTTTTGCAGAGCCCATAGCTTAAATAAAATATTAGGCACACATTAACTTATTTATTTATACTTTGTTAATGAAATATTTCATACCCTGAGCATGAACATGTAACACTTTATTTATGAAAACATGAAGACAAATAGCTCTAAAACTGTTTAGATTATACAGTGGTACCTCGCAAGACGAATGCCTCGCAAGACAAAAAACTCGCTAGACGAAAGGTTTTTCCGTTTTCGAGTTGCCTCGCAAGACGAATTTCCCTATGGGCTTGCTTCGCAAGACGAAAACGTCTTGCAAGTTTGTTTCCTTTTTCTTAACACTGTTAATACAGTTGCGACTTGACTTCGAGGAGCAACTCATAGAACGCAGTGTACATAGTAGCCTTTTTTGAGGTTTTTAAAGACTTTGGTGATTTTTGAAGCTTTTCCAGAACTTCTTTTGCAGCCATTTGGTAAGTTAAGTTTTTAAAACTTTTTTGGGGGGTTTTGGATTTTGGGTTGGGGTGTTTGGAATTCAAGGACTTGGTGTTGGGGAGGGGTTTGCAAGAATCTGGAAGCTTGTGTGTTTTTTTCTGCATTTTTATGATTTTTTGTGACCATTGGGGCACTCTGCTGTTTTTTCAAAAAAAATTCTGGATTTGAATTTCTGTGTGCTGGGTGGCTGGGGGAACAGTTGGGGAGGGGTTTGCAAGAATCTGGAAGCTTGTGTGTTTTTTTCTGCATTTTTATGATTTTCTGTGACCATTGGGCCACTCTGCTGTTTTTTTAAAAAAATTCTGGATTTGAATTTCTGTGTGCTGGGTGGCTGGGGGAACAGTTGGAGAGGGGTTTGCAAGAATCTGGAAGCTTGTGTTTTTTTTTTCTGGCATGGAGAGGCTGCCAGTTCTGATGTTTCTGCGGCTGAAGACTTTGCAGCGGAGTTCCTGGAGGTTGTGAAGACGGAGGGCTACGTTCCACAGCAGGTCTTCAACTGCGACGAGACCGGGCTGTTTGGAAGAGGATGCCCAAAAGGACTTTCATCACACAGGAGGAGGCCAAGTTGCCTGGCCACAAGCCCATGAAGGACCGTCTGACCCTGCTCTTCTGTGCCAACGCAAGCGGCGACCTGAAGATCAAGCCCTTGCTGGTGTACCACTCGGAGAACCCACGGGCCTTCAAGAGACACAAGATCGACAAGGAGCGGCTGAGTGTCATGTGGCGATCCAACAGCAAGGCTTGGGTCACACGTGTGCTGTTTGTGGACTGGGTCAATCTTGCTTTTGGCCCTGCTGTCAAGCAGTACCTGCTGGACAACGACCTGCCGCTGAAGGCTTTGCTTCTGATGGACAATGCTCCTGCCCATCCTAAAGGCCTTGAGGTGGACTTGTTGGAGGAGTTCAGCTTCATCAACATCATGTTCCTGCCGCCTAACACCACGCCACTGCTCCAGCCGATGGATCAGCAGGTCATCGCCAATTTCAAAAAACTCTACACCAAGGAGCTTTTCAGGCGATGCTTCGAGGTGACTGACTGCACCACCATCACCCTGCGGGAATTCTGGAAGGACCACTTCGACATCGTCACCTGCTTGAAGATGATCACCACGGCCTGGAACGGGATCAGCCAGAGAAATTTGAATTGCGCTTGGCGCAGCCTGTGGCCGGACTGTGTGGCACCAAGTGACTCTGATGCACCAGAGTCAACAGTGGTGCAGGACATTGTTGCCTTGGGGAGGACCATGGGCCTGGAGGTCACGGAGGAGGACGTCTGCGAGTTAGTGGAGGAGCACGACGACGAGCTGACCACCGTGGAGCTGGTCGAACTGCAGGCAGAGGCTGCGCAGGAGCAGGCCTCACTGGAAGAGGAGGAAGCAACTGAGGAACGGCTGTCCTCCGAAAAACTGAGGGACATTTGCCTGAAGTGGAAGGAGGTGCAGACTTTTGCAGAGCAGCACCACCCTGAGAAGCACGTGGCACATGACGTTGGGAACTTTTTTGATACGAGGGTCATGTCACCTTTCAGGGAGGTGCTGAAAAGGCGGATGAAGCAGCAGACTATGGACAGGTTCTTGAGCAAGAAGCAAAGAGTGGAAGAGGAGCCTTCTTCGAGTGGTCCCCCAGAGTCTTAGAAAATGTACTGTACACTTTGTTGATTTTTAAATGTTTTTCTGTCATGTTTATAAAGTTAATTTATTTTCCCTTCAATTTTTGAACTGCTCTTTACAGTATGTGTGACTTTAAAGAGCAGTTAATAAACTGTTGTTGTACCAAATTTGGCTTTGTTTGGCCTTTTTTCGACCATAGGAACGCATTAATTGATTTTCAATGCATTCCTATGGGATTTCGTGATTCGCAAGACGAAAAATTCGCTAGACGACAAAACTTGCGGAACGAATTAATTTCGTCTTGCGGGGCACCACTGTACAGGTTTTTATAGGGAATAACTTTGCCTGTAAGAAAAAAATAATCATAATCAACACATCTATTTTAACTGGTTTGACCTTATTGTTCATTGCTTGTAAGTACATCTGATCTGATTAGACACAGGGGCATTGAATTTCTTAAGATAACACCCAAATGGTTTGCCACATCTTATCCGAGATATTCAAAATGAAGATACTTCAAATACGAAGAATTCATCATACATAATATAAAACATGAGTAAATATTTAATGCTATAATAATGAAATAGATGACATCTGATTTTTTAAGGTATAGGACAGTCAAAATTGGAGAGTGTTTAGTACTGGGCTTTCTGTAAATGATAGAGCTGGTTATTATTTCTACAGTATTTTAATAATCTGATCTTGCTAGCATGACATTGTAAAGACTGTGTGCTGTTATTTGAGAAGGTAGTCTCTAGTTGCAGTAAAATTAATAGTCTGATGAGCCAGATGTGTCCAAGGCTTCTGAGACGCTGCCCCAGACCAGAAGAGTAGAACCTAATGTAAACAGGGCACCCACAGTGTCTGAGCATTTGTGTGTCCATAATCACATTACACTAACACATGTCTACAGGTGTAACTATCAGGGGCGACACCTCTCCTGCCACCACCATACCTGCTGCTGTCGCCGCTGCCTGCACCACCCACTCTGCTGCCACCACACACCCTGTTGCATCTGCCACTGGCAGAGAAGTGCCGCCATCGTTGGCATCAATTTCAGGTAAAATTGAGCTGATTTGGGGTGAAATCTCACCCAATTTTGATGCGATCTCACTCAAAATTGGCCCCGCTGGCTGTGGAGCTTCTCCACCTCTGGTGTAGGCAGCAGAGCAGGTGGGGCGCCCACATGGGTGCTGTTTTGGGGACATAGCTGGATATTAAATGTAGATGAAGGAGTCTTGGTTCAGATTTTCATTTCAACAGGACAGTGCTTTGCAAAAGTGGGGGAGGGAACAGTATATTAGTTACAAAAATACTAAACAGCTGTGTTCTTATAATAAAATGAGAAATTGAAAAAATAACAATTACTATTACTTGCTTCTTGATTGGGTATGGCTTGATCTACATATGAAAGGCAATCATGCAAAGTTCTTTTGAAAAAAGGAATCCTCCAATTAAGTCTGTGTTTCTAATAATAATAATATTATATGCATATACAAGAATATGCATACAGAAGACATGCAAATAGGCTGGGGCAGTGAGTTCTTCAAGCCTGCTGCTGACTTTGGAAAGCAGCTACCAGCCTCCTTCCATCTGCAGCAATGAGACAGTATTTACTTTACTTTGTCCCATATAAATGAATGACTGCCTTTCAATACCATGAAGGTGAAGTAAAACCTTCCCTAATCCATGAAACTAGGTGGCCCACAGAAGACAGATACCTTGCAAACTAGCTAGATTGGCTGCCAACATATGTAAATATTGCTGTTTCGCAGGCTGCATACATGCATAGCTGACTCACATAAAAGAGGAACTACCAGTAAAGGCAGTTCAGCGCAGGTGAGGCAGATTTCCCCCCAACACATGATCAGTTATGAGGCAGAATATGAATTGGTCACTTGATTTTCACTTGGAGGGGTTGCACTGATTTGCAAAAGCAGATGTTGCGGGTAGGTTTTTAGTTTCCCATCAGGGCTAATTAAGTATTTAGGAGAAGTAATTTTCAGTCTGTACCATTTAAAATGTAGGGTGACAACCACAGTCGAAAGCTCTTCCATCTTTAAAGATAATGTGTTCATGTGATGTTAAAATGCCTGGCGAAAGGGTACTGGCCTGTCCTTCTCCCTAATGTGTTAGCTTTCTGTTTTCAAATAATTCAAACATGCAATCATCACTTGCACAATGAATCATAGAACTGTAGAGTTGGAAGGGACCCTAAGCGTCATTTAGTCCAACCCTCTGTGATGCAAGACTCTCAGCTAAAGCATCCATACCAGATGGCCATCCAACCTTTGCTTAAAAACCTCCAAGCAAGAAGAATCCACAACCTCCAAAGGGAATCTGTTCCACTGCTGAACAACCCTTACTGTCAGAAAGTTCTTCCTGACGTTTAGTCAGAACTGCCTTCCTTGGTACTAACTCCAGAGAAGGAGAAAACAAGCTTGCTTTTACTCCAGGTCAATCAGTTTGGATCAACTGTTAATGTCATATGTCAGTGCAACAGTAAAGTCTGCTCTATGCATGAATGCTATCATGCTATTCTGCAACCCTTATCATGATATTATTACATGAAAGGGAATGTCTGAAGGAGCCTTTGTGCTGCAGTGAATTTATTTTATAATACAGAGTTAATTTATTTAAGGGTTCATATATACAGACCTAAGATCATCATTCCAGTTTTACTACAGGAACTGTTTGTTAACCAAATTAAATGGATTGTTTAAATATCTGCTTAAAAGCAGCTGAAAGATTAAACAAGTTTCCCCAGGAAGGGAAGGGAAGGGAAGCATGTGTACCCACCAACCTACTAACACACACCAACCCCAGAAATCAAATACCAAAAACACAGGAACTCAGATTTTAAAGATGGGATGAGCAGCACAGACCATTTTTGTGGACTGGGAAGCGGAGACAGCATTTGGGTAGAGAAAGATTATATTCTTGGGTAGACAGAGGGAGGGATGGGTCATCTAGGAAACTAGCCTTACAAAGGAAAAAAATATTGAAGAATTCTTGGGCCTGCTCTTTTTGCCAGCGGGCACCACGAATGACCTAAGCTAGGTACAGCAGTCCAGCTATTGTCATGTATCCACTCTAAATTGTTCATATCACTGCAATGCTTCAGTATTCTGCAGATTTGGAGGTTCTGAACAAACTGATCCACAATAACATAATAGAATACAGACTGTATTCTTCTAACGGCTTATCTACACTTCCCTTTGGCCTTTTGGCTTTCTCCCAGGGAAAACCACTCTTAACACTCAGTTGAAGCAAACAGCAACTGGGTTTTGCAGTTTTCTCTGGTTTAGACCTAAAGAGCAGGTTTTCCCTGGGAGAGTAGCAGCTCACAGGGAAAACAGGGGAAGTATAGATGAGCCCTACATCTCTCTGGGCTTCAAAACCTGTCTTTTAGGTCAACTAATCTAGGAGTCCCACCAGCAGATTTTATCAGAATAGTTCCCAGACCACATAAATTTATAGCTTAAGTTGCCACTGAGAGGAAAGCATTCTCAGCTATTCCTCTGGAAGTGTTCAGTGTACCATCTGGTCTTAGCAGAACAGTTTTGAGTGTTGCTGCTTGAGGATGTGGTCAATCTGCTTCAGAGGGTGAGGCATACCATTTGTCTTCATGATCCTTGCCCTTCTTGGTTGATAAAAGCCAGCCCAAATGGGATTGACTGTGCAAGTCCAGGAACTAGTGGATGCATGTTGCACTGTTAAGATGTTTTAGATTTCCACTCTCAAATATCCTTTTTTGAATATTAACACTGGATTCTTCAGCCATATAACTGAGATGCAAAGTTGCCACAGATATCAAGCTACATATTACTTCCCTAGCCAGAGGAGGAGAGGTGGTGAAGCAGGCAGTGAATGAGCAGCAGGGACGAGCCAAAGTGATGATGGCTTGAACTGATTTTCATTTCACTGGTCTGTCAACTTAGTTCCAAAGCTTGGCTCTGAGCACAGGTGGAGAATGCACAACATCTTTTTTATTTTATACCTGTTTTTGCACCTACATTTTAATACTCACAGATTTAAAAAAGCTTATCGAGAGAGCATGGATATGTCAAAATAATTATTTCAAATGTATTGCTACTAATCTGACTTTCTCTCCCCAGGAAACAAGATTAGAAAAGTTAGTTGAAAACTATTACACACATTCATTGTGTTTAAATGATGTAGTTTTGCTTTGAAATTGTGCATATTATAGCTTTGGTACAACATGACTTTAATTGGCAGGAACATTGTGCCAGAAGCTTGGATTTTGCCTCCATAAGGTGCTGTGCAACAATTTCCTATGGTATTAATAGATTCTTTCCAAGGAATGCAATGTACTACTAATTCCTTACATTCCATAGTGTGTCCGCTTGCTGATTAGAGCAGAGCTCAGCTTAGCATTAGCTCTTGCTTCTTTTGGCCTGCTCAAAATGTCTTTTAATTAAATATGCACACTCTAATGCTGTATTTGCTTGCATTCCATCTAAATGAGGATTTACCTGACTGTCACAGAGTACTGTCATTCTTAAATCAAATTTACATCGGTTTCAGGCAGACAAACTATGATATTGCAAAATACTGGTTTTAATTTTTTATCCTAATCCCATAGTAAGGTTGAGTCTTTTTCTAAAATACATTTCAAAACCACAATATTAGCTTACTAAAAAAATTCCTCAAAATGATCGCGCACTAGCAGAACTGCTTTTAGTAAAAAAAAAATTATTCAAATAATTATTTATGAAATATAATGCTAAAGAACAAATGTGGTAAAAATATTGCTGTGTATTATATTGTTTTGCTAACAATTACACTTTTGTCTTATTGGAATGGGCTGAATATCATTTATTACACATTCATTATTATACGTAAATAATAAACTGTGAGGTTGTGTGTGGAGTTATCTGTATTCCGCCCCAATCCTCATTTGCCTTTGTTGCAACCCCCTCTTCTCCCATGCCTTTTTCACTGTTATCTACCCAAACACTTTTTGTAAAAAAAGAGGGGGGGGGAAGTGTTAGCCTGGAATGCTGTATTCCAAGGTAAATGCAACATCCTCTGAGATAAGAGAAAATGCACACTTTGAAAGTAATCCCAGGTATGCGGATTAAAAAGATAACTTGAAGCTTCATTTCTCTTATCTTATCACATCTTTGCTCCCTCACAGGAGTAGAAATGATAAATGCACCATACAAGAATGGCACATGGCAGACACACTAATCAAGGCAGGACCTCTCTCAGACGAACGATGGAAGAAACCAGTCAAGGAAAATCTGCCTTTCTTTCTCTTTAGTGACAGGTTCTTCTCTCAGCCATCAAAAAGATTTATATGGAAAAACCAACACTGCTAGACAATAAAGCTTCTGGGGAAGAAATAGGTGTTGGACTGGTGGAATCCTTGGATAAACTTGTTAACGTAACACAACTATATCGTCAAACCCAACCTGTCCCTATCCTTACACACCAGAAGAGATATCCACAAGGCAGTTTGACATTTCGTTCATTAAAATGGTGTTGACTCTGGAAGAGGAACTACTGCTGTAAAATATTTACTTGAGTTCTCTTTTTCACTTAGTACACCAATGTTAGTAAATCCATTTGTATATCAATATATGTGCTTATAATTTGTGATATGTATCCCCCCCGACTTTATGCTTCCCTAAGCTCCCAAAATGTTATTGGGGTTATCTAACACACTGTTACATAAAAGAAAGCTGACTGCATGCCATTTGAGCTGGAATACCCTCAGTCTGACATGTTTTATTGTTGATTTTGCCTAGTCTTTAAATAAAAATAAAAATGAGCCTTAAGTCCAAGTTTCAAAATCACTCCAGTTTGAATACAAACAGTTTGAAAATGAACACAAATATGTCTAAGAAATACATAACTGGATTGCATTTTACTTTTTCCTTAATCTTTATCTCCACATTTATTAAAAACTGTGCAGTGGATGTTTTAAAGGCAAAGGGCATGAATAAAATGCATGCATGCAGTACTCATTTGTGCCTTTTGTTTTAGGCACTGTTAAGTATCACCCTTATAGGTAATTATCCGCTCTCCTCGGTTGTTCTATCTATTCACTATTCTGTTTACATAAAGAATTTCTCCTGGGAGGTTTAGTTCTATCTCAAAAACCATCAATTTCTGGGTAATCCTGCTGGATATGAAGTGAGATATGGCACACAGAGGTGTGGAAATGCAGGAGTCATCAAAGTGTGAATAAAAGTCACCTTGAAGAGCTAATATTATTTTGCATTTTGCCTAAAGGGTGCCAGTTGTTATCTTTTGGTTCAGCACAAAATGAACAAAACACATTTTGACTGCTTAACTTCAAAATTAAATTATACTTTGAGACCATCAGTTTATAATTGAAGGCAACATATTAAATTAATTTTAGGGGAAAGTATGTTTCTTAACTAATGTATGTAAAACAACCTTTTAGTTGCTCAGTGGATGACCCAATATTTGTTGCTAAATGTGATTGTTCTGGACAGTACTACCATAGCTAATAATAGTGTTGATTTGTCATGTGTGTGAGAGGGGACAACTTAGTTACTGACTTAAAATTTTCTTTTTTAAGCCACTGACTTAGTCACTGACTTAAAATTTTCTTTTTTAACCACTGTAATCCTATACAAACTTGCCTGTGAGTAACCGCCATTGACCTTAATAGGATTTACTTATGAGAAGACATGCACAGGATCACAATTTTAGTCATTGTAATGTGATGCAAATTGTCCATAGGGCTTAGACGGCTAGTGATGGGTCAGGATAATATCTCTGTACATCTAGAAAAATGTAATCGTGTTAAAGTAGTCTCTCTTCTGAAAAATGTAGCTAGAATATTTGTCATATCTTCCACTGCATATAAAGTTAGCAGAGTGAAATTATTCTATTCTATTATTCTATTTTTTAATTTTTATATTTGTATCTCTTTCTACAGAGCTTGCAGGAACAGTTGAGTCTCTATCAGGTTTCCATCAAATTAAGCGTCAGTCGCATCCCTGCTTACTTTTACAGCCTGAAAAAAATCTATCATTCATTCAGATTATCAGTTTTAATTAAACTTCTCTTTGTTGGCTTGACCCAACCTATTTTAAATATTCTCCTGCAATGAGGCATAACACCATCTGTTTGTAGGATTTTGTTAGTCATAACAACAAAATAGCCATGCAAAGTCAACCAAGTTCAATGTTCAGTCCCTGGCAGTGGTCAATGAGATGTATAAGCAAAGTTTAAAATGTAAGGCAAAGTGGTGATATTTGTCACCTATTGATTCCAAGTATCTGGCAGTCAGTAGCTCTGGCTGTTGTGGCTAATAATTGCTGAAATACCTGCCCCAGCGACTTTATCTGATCCTTTAAAAGACACACACACTGACATAGCCGTCACCACAACATGCTGTAGCAATGATAAAACAGTCAAAATAATCAATACACATACAGAGAGAGACCATAAACATACAGGTCACTTGCAACTTAAGCATGTTTAACATTGTCATTTCAACTTTACACAGTTGATGGCTGGCTGGTTCAAAGCACATAAATGGAATGCATGGAAGGTAGAGAGCTTAAAAGCTATTTTGCATTGGGTTTTCCTGGTAACGGAAGAGCTTTCAAGCTCTCAGACTTGCTTACAGGGCTCTGGGAAGCTCTCTAGTGGGCTCTGGTGAGGTTTCGCTTAAAATAGCTCTCTGCCTTGATATTCGGCACACCAGCTCCAGAAGGTAAGTTTGGTCATGTTGGGGGTGCTTCCAAGGGATTGGTTTGAGCATATGCATTTTTGCTTATACGTGCCATCCCCTGAACGTACCCCCCAAGTAAGATGCTGGTGGCCTGTACACATAATCTCCTCTGCCTCAACAAGAAGCCATTGAAATATAAAGTTAATAATTCAAATCTTTGTATTTCACATTGACCCAATTAAAGCATGATTTAAAACAGCAGTCTGGCCTCAGTGCAGCGCACATACTAAGTTTCCATGAGAAGTAAACTGGGGAAAAGTCATATCCTCATGGAGTACATATGGCACCAGGGTTTTGTAGTGGGTACTATGGCAGGAAGAGAAGCAAGTTCAATTTCAACAGAGAGCAGGAGAATGAGAAAGTCATGCTTTGTATATCTAATACAACTGAGTGCTGTTTTTTTCTCCTTAGAAAAAGCAGCTTCTGAGTTTTTCTCACACATTTGAATCATTTGCCAACCTGGTGCCCTGCATATGTTTTGTGCTGCAACATCCATCAGGCCCAGTGATCACAGCCAGAAAGATACACTGGTTTTAACTTATATGTTGAAGGAATTACTAAGGGGGAAATGGACATGTTCATATATTTTAGGTATCTAGAGTTGTGGGTGGCTAACACATCAAAATCAAGTGCTTAATATTTCCTCTGCAACATATTTTATTGCAAAAGATGAAATTATTATGATTTTTCCTGGCAGACTACATTCACGCCTAGTGCATGGAATTCCAAGGTGCAATCACTAAAACAAATTTTGTCATGGCCATTTATCAACTGTTAGAAGAGAAAGGTTTTAAAAGATCCTACGACATTGTGATGGGCCTCAATAGTTAACCTCCACATTATTTCATCACACTAGGAAATAGTCTGTTTTCTAAACCCATTAAGTGAATGAGTGAAGACAGGAAGCCACACCTGTCTAATTTCTCTCAGATAACATTAGTCTTTTTTTTTTTTTGCTAAAGAAGAATGGAGTACTCCTAAACTGAAAAAATGCATCTACAGATAGCAAGGAAAAAATTATTGTTTTGCCTAAGGCAAGCTTAATATCAGCTTTTTTATTTTTATTGATTGATTTTGTTTCAGCAGAGCTGATTTATTTATTTTTTAAGAACAGAGCTATTTCACTATTAACCCATCTCAAGATAAAATATATCATCTAAAGCCCCAAAGAGAACAATTTCACTTTTAAATTTTGTTTTCAATACAAATATTTTGCCAAATAATCCAATATTAATCTTTTTATTCCCTCCCCAAATTTCAATAAAAGTTATTCCAAAAATAGAAAAATAGTTTTTTAAAAATCATTTTTATTCTGTTTTCTTTTGTTCTGATTTTTTTTTTTGCATTGCCATAACCAAAGAGTGACAACCCCAATGCTACCCACCCACTAAGGATGCTGATGGCACTTAAAGTTTGAAAACTAGGATAGAAATCACAAAAAATCATTGCAAAAGTTCATTAGCATTTAATGTGAATTTCTCCTAATATTTTATATGCCATTTTGCCTAATGTACACATTTTTTGCAAAGCCATTTTCCCTAGCACAATGCATTTTTATTTGCAGCTTATGCTGTTTTGCCCTAGTATATGCATTTTTGTGCATATTACATGGCTGACGAACTGCACTGCAAAATTCAGAAAAGTTCAAATTTTGAAGGATACCTGTGTTTTTGGTTTGTGTATTGTTTCAGATAGTGTGTATTATGTAGGTGTGTGTATTACGTAAATTTACCTTTAAATGTAAACTGAACTGAACAAACAACGAAGAACACGAGAAGAATAAGAGGTTCTTACACAATGCCAGCAAAGGGAACAAGACATATCAACTACACATTGCAGACAGGTAGGCTTGCATTTGAATGGAACTTTATTTGCAGAAATTCTGACCATAATTCAAAGAGCTATTTTAGATGTACCCTAGAGCTTAGATAGTTGCCTATTTACTGAGTCAGACCCGTAGCTGAGGGTTTCGGGCAGTGTACATTCCCAGTCTGACCTGGTGATGTCAAAGAACTGAACTTGGGGTCTTCTGCATGCAAAGCAGATGATCTAACATTGAGCTATGGCCCTTCCTGTTGGCATATCCAGTAGGATTAGTGACTTCTGCTTTAAACATCAGAACCCTATGCTGCATCACAAACTCCCTTCAGTTTCAAATTTGTTATGTGCCATAGTTGTTTGTGTAAAGAACAAGTTACAAAGCTTTTTGGCTCCAGGCTTTCAGGTTCCTGGCAGTTCACAACACAACATAGCTTTATTGATTGTGGTGATTTGTCTATATGCATTTTTTATACCTGACTTGAAATATATAGTGTTTTTCTACTGTCTTAAACAGGTGTGGGAAATCTTTTTTTGATCCAAGGGTGAATGAGGGATGCCTACCACGGGGCTTTTAAAAAGCATGCTACCTTTTTTCAAGACTAATTGCTGGAGCAGAGGGATCTTCCTTGGGAGTGCAGCTGGGATTAACCTTTCCGTTCCCAGTTTCACTTGCCAGGAAGATCATTGTGCCTGACCCAGAACAACTAGGCTTTTAATAAAGCTTCTTTTGGAGCCAATAAAACACACATTTCTTCCAAAATATTGTAGCACAGGGGACTTCCAGGATGGTCACAGGGTACAAAGAGAAGAATATTAACCCTTCCATTTCCAACTG
Organism: Podarcis bocagei; assembly: GCF_964188305.1. Taxonomy (NCBI): domain Eukaryota; kingdom Metazoa; phylum Chordata; class Lepidosauria; order Squamata; family Lacertidae; genus Podarcis; species Podarcis bocagei. The sequence goes on from NC_138134.1 coordinate 30,142,009, forward strand.
TGAGACAGCAGAAAATGCCTCCTGAACTGCAATTAGTCTTGGTGTTTCCCCTTTCTATTGGCTTCATTAGAAGATTTTCCCCAAGACTATTTGCACTGGGGAAGAAGAGAAAATGGGCAAGGAATAGATGCTGTAGGCTAGATGTGGAGAGAAGGGGTTGCAGTTCTCTAAACCTGATCTAAAATATATCTGCTTTTTATGGCTTTATAGCACACAATAGCACCTGAAAATAACTAAGGCTGCAATCCTACCTCCATTTATCTAGGAGTAAGCCCCACTGAATTGAGCAGGGCTTAACCTCTATGCAGATATGACTGGGACTGCACTGTAATTTCCTTTACTAACGACTAAAAGTTCTTCCAAGAAATCATGCACTTAACCATCATTATTACTAGCAGACCAGAGCACTGTCAGAGCAAGTACTGATATACAGCCACATTAAACCAGAAGAGACTCACAGGAATGTTGGACTTGCTTCAACCTTTCCAGCCTCCCCACCACCTTTCCTTTCCTGGTAAGCAACAGTGACCCACCTGCCAGGAAGCAACTATAGAAGTTCCACTCCACCTGGCAAGCCACTTTTGCAGAATCACCGTACAAAACTGATACAGAAAAGTGGCAGTCCTACATGCTCTTGGAGTGCTTATGAGGGAACAGCTGCATGTCTGAAATGTCACAATGTCAAGATAGCATTTAAGCCAATGTATGTTTGCAATGGCTGGTGCTGTGGGTTAAACCACAGAGCCTAGGACTTGCCGATCAGAAGGTTGGTGGTTTGAATGCCCGCGACGGGGTGAGCTCCCATTGCTCGATCCCTGCTCCTGCCAACCTAGCAGTTCGAAAGCACATCAAAAGTGCAAGTAGATAAATAGGTACCACTCCGGCGGGAAGGTAAACGGCATTTCCGTGCGCTGCTCTGGTTCGCCAGAAGCGACTTAGTCATGCTGGCCACATGACCCGGAAGCTGTACGCCAGCTCCCTCAGCCAATAAAGTGAGATGAGCGCCGCAACCCCAGAGTCGGCCACGACTGGACCTAATGGTCAGGGGTCTCTTTAACTTTATGTTTGCAATGCACAATATGAGAGCCAAATTCACATTAGATATGAAGAACACTATACCGAGTATGACCATTCAAAAGCAGCACAGGAAAAAAAAAAGATTTCTCTCACCCAGTGTGAGACAGGGAAGTTACACCAAGCATTCTGGAAAAGCTGAGAGGTCACTGACAGTAATCCCCCTCCTCCTAAATTTGATGAATTTATTGTTGAAAACACTTTCAAACATGAGTCATAATTGGAAACCTGGATATAAATAAACTGTGTGAGAGAAAGAAATATTGGGATACAATGAGAGAATAAATCCACTATCAATGTCCAGTGTGAGTTCAAATGTGTAAAATATATATCAGTGGTTTGGGTTGTCTAGCTTGTGGTATTGCAGTTTCAAAGTAGTGTTCTTTAAAGATTGATTCACTAGTAGATAAAAATGTGACATTAAAGCCTTTAAATAATGAGCTCCTTGCAGTTAGAGGTTGCCACAGCTAGACAGCAAAACAATTACATTCTGTGACAGATCACAGGAAAAAATGGAAACATTATTTAAAGTAGCTGTAAATTTGCAATCTTAGCACAGTGATTATTCCTTGTCGTTTTAGAAAGGGGTTTTTCCCCACTGTCATGCATCTCATTCTAATAAAACCCCTTGAAGAAGTTCTCATGATTGCTTTACCACAATTATCCTGTGTGAAACAGTGAACATGTGGGTCATTTTAGGATAGTTAGGTAACAGCTAATGTGTTCAATCACTGTATTATTTTTGTAGGTTTTTGCAAAAGGATCTAGGATACAATGACACTTTTATGACTGGAACAGAAGTTTTGATGGCACTTTATGTCACTTTCTAAAATAGCCTTCCTCAACCTAGCACCATTTAGATGACTTGGACTACAATACATATATGCTCCACCCAAGATGACAAATTACATACCATTGATGATGGAATTTTACTCCAAAACATTTGGAAAGCAGCAGATTGCAGATAGCTGGTCTAAACATTCTCTCGTTCTTCCTAACAGGTATCTGTTAAAAGCTAGCACAGGTGAAAGTTTAAAAGATCTGCTTGAATATAACGTGTTAAAAGGGACATACAGTCGTACCTTAGAATTCGAACAGCTTAGTTCCTGGATGTTTTGGCTTTTGAATATCGCAAACATGAAAGTGACTGTTCCGGTTTGCGAACTATTTTTGGAAGCCGAAGGTCCGAAGGCTTCCGTGGCTTCTGATTGCTGAAGGAGCTTCCTGCAGCCAATCAGAAGCCACACTTTGGTTTTGGAACGTTTTGGAAGTTGAATGGACTTCTGGACCTGATTCTGTTCGACTTCCAAGGTACAACTGTATATAAGAAACACAAGCTGAAAACGGAGCATCCAAAATAAAGAAGGAAGAAAATGTTATGAACTACGCTTAGATTAACTATCACTGAAACATTGCAAAGTATATTACTGTTTGCACCAGCTCGCAATAACCCAGCAAAGGGCTAGTTTTCACCTCATTAACTGATTAGGCTGTTATTTTAGTGAACTCTGCTTTCTTAGCTTTTGTAGTATTATACATTGCAATATGCTAAGAGCATCATCACAAATCAGGAAAACTATCTTTATAATAGAGGCAATATAGGTCAAACAGTATTTTTCGAGTCTTCTCTATAGTTATGAGTTCCATAGTTATGGAATGAATGAAGTGAATCGTGTGGAGAGGCGGGGGCTCTGCTCCAACATATCTGAATACAAAGGAAAACTATATTGCTACAAACTTTTTTTTACCCGCATTCTTACTAGAGTGATGTAGTGTAATGTAGTCCATCATGAATTAAATAATTCCCCAATGAAATCTCACTTTTACCATTTCACTTTGTAGCCCATGGTATGAGTCTCCTCTTAGTGAAACTCTTCTGGCTTCCCTTAAAACGTAAGTAGTAGCTTGATTCTCACCTAACAACAGTCATCTACCCATTAATATACAACACAAGGGGGGGGGGAGAGGATATGCCATTTATCACTTGAAAGGCTGCTTCAGGGAGATGAACAGCAGTTCTTTCTCTTTCTCAAAGTGACAGTTAAATTAATCCATGTCCAAAGCATTCTGAAAAGTTCCCAAATACATTATTTTATTTTTATTTTTTTGCATAGAGCTGAATCCCTGTTTTGAAGATCTTTTTGCTGGAATTTAGCCTAGCATATTGCAACTTTGTGGAGCCAAGAAAACACTCAGGGACCACTCAGTTGCAGATGTTCATAAATATCCACAATGAATGCTGGATGGGAATGTGACTTTCCCACATAATAATTATTGCTACATGCTTAGCCCTTTTGGCATGCCCTCAAATTGCTCCAGTGGCAAACATACTGCTTCTGAAACATACTGCTTCTGAAATGCGAAGTCAAATGCTGGACTTAGTGCTAAAAGAACCGGGAGAAACAAATAGGATGTGAGCTCCTCTCTAAGACCTAGTACATTTGCCCAGTCCCAGTAAAATGTAATTTGGTTTACCATGACTACTGAATTACACACACACACACACACACACACACACACACACAAAATGCCCAAGAAGATCCATAACTCAGGGTTGCAAAGTCATAGCATTGGAAATAAGGCTGCTATGGGGTTTTCTCTTTTTCAATGCCTTGCACTAAGCCTGGGAACCTAAAAATTGCAGGATCTTTAAGAAAAGCCATGTTTAAAAATGTATGTGAGTATATATTTGTGTGTGTACATTCCATTAGTGAAATCCCTTCATCTATAGATCTAGAATATAATGTGTTCACAGCTGGCATGAGTTACTGTGTTAACGTCTCAAATATAGCTTAATTTATAACACTTCAAGAACTAATGATATAGCATTAATCATGTTTGGTAACATAAAATATATGTTTTAAGTTAATATGTTTGGAATTGTTTAGGCATCAATTGGGTTATATGTGCAAAAGTGGATAAATTATTTCACAGACCAGGTGTTCTTAGACACAGTACAATTTCTTCAGAAATAATTTCTGCCCAAAGGCAAGTACAGACAGAGGAGCCTTCAAGTAATTCTGTGTTCCTATTGTAATTTTGAAATTCAGTGCATTTAGTAACCAATGTCTCAAAGGAAAAAAACAACTTTCATTTTTGTCTCCCACAGCTATTCCAACAGGGAAAGGTCTGGTTTCTGAAAATGCAGCTCATTAAAATGAAGAATTTTCCAGACTTTGATATATACAGTTCACTGGGGACCTACTACCTGTGCACAGAGCTGTTAGGTCTAATAGGAGGTGGCTGCACAGCAGACTACATCTTGATTACATCTTACATTTATAAAATATGATGAGTTGTATGTGGCACTCTTACAGCAGTTTCTAAAATACAGAAGTTTTTTTTAAAAAAAACATTCACCTGTCCATGAAAAAAATCTGACATTACTTTTAACTGTTTCATAAATAAGTGTTTAAGCTAGTAAAACATAGCCTTAATTTAGCTCAATTTATTAACTGCCCAGTATGACAACATTTTTGTTGATATTTTGAGACTACCTTCCTTATCTAAAACATGTGTCTCCATCACTGTCCTTCAGTGGCATTGTAACATCATCTCCAGCTATTAGCTATTGTTCTATTGCCATGTACTTTCAAGCAGGGGATAAATATAACAACCAGTGATATGCATACCAATATGCAATTTGGACAAAAGCATAAGCATTCAAGCACAGCTAGTTCGTAATTCATTTATTGGGCTTATCCAAACAATACTGATCTCAGAGTTGAGTTCAGAGCTCTCCACTCTTTCCTCTAGAGATACTTCTCTCATTGAGCAGGTGACCTGTTCTCTTCTCCCACAGCAGTCAGCCTCACCTGTCCCACTGCTAGGCTAGATGTTATATCATTAGCAGGGACATGAGTAACTTTCTGCTCTTTTTGATTGCAAGTAATATTTGAATTTGCATATGCCTTTTTCACCTTCAGGAAAAAAGACCCCTTTCTCCGTCACTTTTCCATGACTTGGCTTTCTTCTGTAGGTATCCACATGCCATCACATTTATATTTAAGTATATTTTAAATTACTTTAAACATACAGTTTCTAATTTTGATTAAATATTAATCTGGTCATTCATTCATTAAATGTATATACTGCCCTTCATCTGAGAATCATAGGGCAGCTTACAATATAGAAACACAAAAATACATAACATAGTAACAAAACAAAACAAAATCTCCCACAGTTTGAAAGGCCGTAGGTTGTTTAATTAGCCAAAGGCATGGGAGAAGATGAATGTTTTTGCCCTACGTGTAAAGATATTGTTGCACACCACCCCAGTCTCTGAGCAGTGTGAGATTCTAGGGGTTCCACACATGGTTGCCTTGGGTTCTTACTTCCTTTTGGAAACTGAGGCACAGCAGAGACAATGGTGTCATTTACCATTCCCTGTTGATCCTTTTTTCCCCCTGAATGACCCATCAACCAGACTAGCACCTCAACATAGGATACTAGCCGGACTTAATTAGCTTTTGATGCTTGCTAATTCCAGGACATTAGAAGTGTTTATTACACAATTTAAAACTAGGTGGCAGATTTGTGTGTATTAAAACCCTATGCATTAATTAAATGTCAATGCCTGTTGGACCCAGAAATTTAAGGATGTCTAGCACCCACAACCACAGAGCCTAGGACTTGCTGATCAGAAGGTTGGCGGTTCAAATCCCTCCCATTGTTAGGTCCCTGCTCCTGCCAACCTAGCAGTTCGAAAGCACGTCAAAGTAGAAGTAGATAAATAGGTACCACTCCAGCGGGAAGGTAAACGGTGTTTCCGTGCACTGCTCTTGTTCACCTGAAGCGGCTTAGTCATGCTGGCCACATGACCCGGAAGCTGTACGCCGGCTCCCTCAGCCAATAAAGCGAGATGAGAGCTGCAACCCCAGAGTCGGTCATGACTGGACCTAATGGTCAGGGGTCCCTTTACGTTTAGCACCCACAAACTCATAACACTATGTAAGGAAAGGACTGTTTATTGAGGAGTGTTTTTTTACCACTGGCCACCTCCTCTTGCAGGGAGGCAGTAATCACCACTCAGGTCCAGCCAGATGTCCCCTCCAGTTTTTATCAGCCAAGAGGGATGAGAGTCCAGAGCATAAGCAGCTGTTCTGACCAGTCCAAGCACCTTATCCATGTCCTCAAGCCTCACTAACTGAGAGTCATCCAACATAAGAGGACCAGACAGTGCTCTGGGCACCAATTGAAATTCATGTGCTGTAACAGCTGAGTGCTGGTGCCACTGGATGCAAGAGTCCTGCCCCCCCCAATGCTTTGCAAACAAGTCACAGTGAGCTGCCATTGGTTCTGTCACCTCCTTCAGGCCAGACAATTAAAAAAGCCTCATATTACCTGGAAAAGCTCTGCTGAATGGGGGGGCCACTAGGGGCGCATCAGAAGATGGATGACAATAACATCTCTCCGACCCACACGAGGTAATTTGGAGGCTGTGATGGGAGTAAATAGCCTCCCCCCCCAGGATTGTGGGGGGGACTGCCCTTGCCTGCTGTGCCCTATACCACCCCCGAATTTGTGGGGATGGGGGCACTAGGCACAATGCCCTCCTATGGGATTTCGGCGCTCCTGGACGTCGTCTCTGATCCACGCCACTAGCTGCAAGAACTTCAAAAGAAACAATTTGGATGAAGCGAATGCACATATTTCAAGGAAGAAGGGGGAGTAAAGACTGCTAACAGAAGAGATCTCTGATAAAACAAGACGAGTCGGAGGAACAAGTATAAATCATGAGAAGATACGCCAAGACTCGGTATGGCAAAGGGACTGATGGGGGAGGGGAAAAAACTTTCCTTTCTTTCTTTTATGTGATTAAACAAGAATCCCCCCCCCTCACAAGTCAGAAATGTCGTTTTAAGGACTTAAGCTGTTGATTTAAGGCTGTGTGGAGATAAACTTTCGAACCAAAGCATGTTCTAAGAAGAACGTGGAATGTATAAGAGCTTTGGAATGACGCAGTTAAAAATACCGTCGCCATATTGGGAAGTTCTGTCGGAGGACTTAAGTCTGAGAGGAGAAATAGAGAAATAGAGCTGTTTTTATATTGTGGGTGAAACTCCTCAGTGGGACTTAAGAACGACAGTTCTGTAATTAATGATGGAAAGAGCGCTGTTATCTATGAAGGCGATGATATATGGAAACCATCTCGATTTGAGGATTGGAAGAACGGAAAAATTCACACAGGATTATTATTGGTGCTTATCGGCTTAAGGAGACTATCATAAGAGATCATAAAGAAAAAAGAGAAAATATATGAACAAGATGTGATGTGGAAACAGCAAGATAAGACTGGATAGAATTATGAACTTTGTTTGGACTGATTTGGACATTAACGCAGTAGCAAGAAGATGATCAGAATCCCCCTTCGGATCTTGAAATATGGGTCCCCTCAACAAAATTTAAAATTCGGCTTTGTAATTCGGAATTTATGTGATTTGATTTGATTTGATTTGATTGGCCGGTTAATAAAAATTATTAAAAAAGAAAAGAAAAGCTCTGCTGAATGAGGATGCACAATGAGGATGCAATGGAGGCAACAGAATACACCTTCTTTGCAGCATTCAATGCCTCTAATTAGGCTTGATGGTGAGCCCTCACCATCAGTGTTTGATGGCATTCGACTGGAGCTTTCCTCCACTCGTGAGTATAGCAGGGTTATATCAGTACATATGAACAGAATGCAATAGGGAATACTCAAGGCATGTGACTAACAGTGCAATCCTACACTTGTCTACCTAAATGTAAGTTCCATTGAGTTCAGTGGAGCTTACTTCCTTGAAAATGGTCAAATGAAAGTAACTGCTTGGATTGGGGGAATAAAGTATAAAGTTCTGGTCTCCTTTATGCAGGTGAACTACAATGTAACTTTTATTCAAATGTAGCCCCCTTAGAATGTATTCTTAAATTCTAACAAATTTCCTTTTTACTTTTAGTCAAGTTGTTGCTATATCTACTGAAAAAACAGCCAAGGTCTTAAATCTCTTTAAACTCAAAGTATAAGCATCAAAGTAACAGATACATACCACACTAATTCCTGAATAATCTCAGTTGTATTTTAAAAGGCAGTTCAGAAAAAAATAGCATACATTCTTATATATCTTTGTACAATCTTGCACTTTCACAGGCAAACAGAATTTTGCAACTGAATGACTCTGCTGAACCTCAAGATGATATAGTAAGGTAATTCCTAGCTATTATGCTGTAGAGGTTTTATGTGGAGTTGCAAAACTGCAATCCAGCCCCATCTGCTGACATTTTTGGGAAACTGCAGCTTAATCTAATTGAGATAGCACAATTTAGAAAGACCAATCAATGTTCTGCATGTTTCTTTATGGAATATAACATAGTACGATCACATACAGTATACATTATAATCCACAGGTGGGAAATAAATCATATCAGATATTCAAATGTAATGAAGAGCTTTTTGTAGTAACACAAGTTTACAAGAGGAGGAGCAATGTTGATAATCTCATAGAATCATAGAGCTGGAAGGGGCCTTGCTGATATTTCCAGTTTCTACTAGAAGATCTTCAACAGGGAAGGCTTCTACATTTCTGGCTGCTACTGTAAATACTCTCATCATTCCATCTGTATCTTAACTTGCTCTCTGCTGCTACTGTTTTGAGGCAGGTTGCTTTGAGTGAAAGAGGGGAAACAATCCCACTTTAAGACTTTTTTTTTTTAGCATGCTCTGGAAATTCAATAATCTGTTCTAGAAGTACCTAACAGTTTGACATCTCACCTGAATGTGCTGACAAATTAGTAAGAACCAGGTGCCTATAGGTGGCATGCAACAAACTAATTTGATCAATGCAATGCATTTTGGCTGTACAACAGAACTTCCCCCCTCTCTTTTCTCCCATCTACCCTCTAAATCTGTTTTGGGGATTCCCTCAACCCACCTGAGCAGATCTGGAGAGTGTGTGGGGCATGCATGATGAGGGGACGGGGAAGTTCCATTTCACAAATGGAAATCCTTGTGCTAATGGAATGAGTGCATTGTATACTGTGTATAATGCCATGCATATCCTTCTATATAACAAAAATGCAAGAGTGCCATCATGCTATAGTTTGCTTGGCAACAGGCAGAAGGCACTGTGAACCATAGCATGACAAGAGGAAGTGAATAGACAGACCAGATGAGTCCCAGAGGACTATCAGATTTCCATCAACCTTCAGAATCAGTATTCATCTTTAAGAGACTCAAGTAAAAATGGTAATTACTCTTCATTTGAAGCATACTGTTTGCCTGATCGTCTTAGGCCTGAGGAACCATAAAATTGGAAGCTGTTATATGAAATCTATTAATAGAAGTATTTAGAAGGCCTAGAAAATATGTAACTAATTAATATTACTTGGGAAACTTGGCTGAATACCTGAAACAATTTTACTTGATCAGATGATCCTTGGCCTCCCTTCCCTCTAAGCCATATTTATGTAAGAACAGAGTGTTTTGCAGGAGCTAATACTGTCACACACCATATTAAGTCACATATTATTTTGTAAAATGAGTCTGGAAGTTTTGTGGATATACTCATGTAGTATTACTATTCTGGATGAATGAAAAGATGGATGAGCATTTGAAATAAATGTGACCACAGAATGGAATATTACTGTTGTGATAGCCATCTTAAATAAAGAGGACCTAAAATAATCAGAATATGAGATTGCAAAACTACATTTCTTGGAAGGAAAATGCCATGTTTCAAGCCAGTTGTGTCCGCTTGCTTACAGGCACTCTGATAAAATCAAGGATGACATCAGGCCTTGCAATCCAGAGCTTATGTGTGACCATCAGTCTATGGTCTTGAAATTCAAAGAATATCTGCAATGATCAAGAGACCGAGGAGAGAGTATAAGAATTTTGAAAACACAGCCATTTTGGGGTGAAATCTTCTGCAGCACCCCATGGAGCTGTGCAAAGCTTTGTTTTTATGCCATTCAATTTCAGTTGACTAGCCATCTAGTCAACTATCTTTGGTAACTATATCCTTGCAGAGCATGTGTGAATTGGTTCTCTTATTGAGGATATTGAATAAATTAATCATTTTTGAAAACCAGTACCGTTACTGTGGTTTCTGTGTCCTCCTTCTCCAATCCCAGGTTGCACTCGCCTCTGACATTCCTTTCTGCATACTCTTCTAGACATTGGGTCAAACTGCCTAAAGGGTTGTTTTACAGCACAATTTGTATGGCTCATGTTTTTGGCACTCTGAGCCTAAAATTCATTTTCATCTACAGAGGTGCGAATGGAGACCAATATATATTTCCCCCTCTGAAGCAATGCTGCCAATTAATGTTAGTGGGGAGGGATTCCCCTATAGTCTTTTGTAAGGTAGGCACATTTATTATTTTGCTCATATTTAACTTAACTAAACAGAAAACGAATGCCAAAACCAAAACTCCAACTCTACCGATAGACTAAAAAGATCAAATGGCTGTGTTAAATTTCAATAGAAAATAAAGCAATTACCTGAACAATGGCTGTATGCAACAAACTGGTAATATATTTTTCAAACAATCTACAAAGCAGCAAGGTGGGCTATAAATAATAAATTTGAAGCCATATGTTTTCTGCATTCACCACCTTCCTGGAAATGCATGCCTATCATGCAATCGTAAGGTAATGGGGTGGATAATTTGAAGCTAAACCACCTTATCCAAAGTTCTGCTGGGCTCTTGTGATACTCCATCTTTTCCCCATTTTGTATTAAAAAAACAAATCTTTTACTCCCCTTCGGAACAATGGGAAGGAAATAACGAGACATTTCTTCTGGAATTAGGGCATATTGGGGGAATAGGAAATCACTGGATCCTAGAGGAGAAGGCCTTGGGCTGAACCCGACATACCTCCAAGCTGAACTCCTCAAAAAGGAGGATACATATTTGCATAAAATTTGTGTATGCCACTATATATCCAGAAATACAGAAATAATTACTATAATTTAAATAGGAAATCCTAATACCAAGCCCAGTACATTAACATGATCCTTTGGGGTTACTGAGGTACCCACTACTGTTGCTTGTCTCCTTGTCCTGCCTTGGAAAGAGGGAAACAGTGGCTTGAGCCAGACGCTTGGCAAAGGCTTAAACTTCAGCTTCTATGTCATTCTGTAAAGCAATGGCAAGCACATGGATTTATTACCCATCTTATATCAAAACTGTAGCCATGCAGGGAAATGAGGAGGCATTACAACACAGCAGACAGGAACAGTGGTGCAAGATATGAACTATTTATAACAAACTGTGGCTGAACCTATCCAGTCTGGGGTGAGGAGTGCTACCTGCTTCACCTGCTCCTGGAGCTCCATATCTCTGGTCACCTGTTATAGGTTGGCCTCAAAGGTGCCAGGGAATACCACAGTCCTGAAGGCAAGTCTCAAGATTACACCCTTCACCCTTAAATGTGCCCAAGGGTCTTTATGAAACCTTAACAACCTGATAACGTCCCATACCTATTTAATGGCTACACCCCTCCTGGCTAACTAAGTAAAGGTAAAGGGACCCCTGACCATTAGGTCCAGTCGCGGATGACTCTGGGGTTGCGGCGCTCATCTTGCTTTATTGGCCGAGGGAGCCGGTGTACAGCTTCCGGGTCATGTGGCCAGCATGACTAAGCCGCTTCTGGCAAACCAGAGCAGCGCACGGAAACACCGTTTACCTTCCCGCCGGAGCGGTACCTATTTATCTACTTCCACTTTGACGTGCTTTCGAACTGCTAGGTTGGCAGGAGCTGAGACCGAGCAACGGGAGCTTACCCCGTCGCGGGGATTTGAACCACCGACCTTCTGATCGGCAAGTCCTAGGCTCTGTGGTTTAACCCACAGCGCCACCCGCATCCCAAGTCCTGGCTAACTAAACCAACTGCCAAATCCATGCAGAGTAGGCAAAATATGAAAAGAAAAAAACCACTACCCATCAGGAAGGCCAATCAGCTGGCAAGCAAACAATTCCTATTTTACCCCAATGCCAGTATTGAATAAAGGGAAGGAAGGTGGGCACCTGCAAGATGAAGAGGCCAAGAGAAAGGCAGGGTACTTAAATGGCTCCAGGTTGGCTTCACTCCCTCTCCAGTGGCAAGAACCCCACACCTGCGGCACCCACCTTTGTACATGCGTCTTTGTGCTGAAGCCAGGTGGCAGGCCTCATATTCCCTCTGCATCCACAAAGGCCACTCACCACCACAGCCACAGGTGTCTTGGGTACAGCAGGTGTGGGGTTCTTGCATGGTGGGGACACACTAACCTGTAATCTTCCCTGGAAGAAGTGCTTTTGGGATCATTGTATTACTTGAAAAACAGTTGTGTCAACTGACTCTTTAGTGTTCAGCTGCTTCATCAGGAGAGGAAATTGCAGGTGGAGCATTTCATTAATTTTTATACAAGTTAAAACAAGTCACCCAGAGATGCCTTATGTTTCAAGCCATTAACAGATTGCTTTAGGAAAGGTCAGATCATTTTTATCTATTAAACGCAAGATATATACAGTATATGCCAACACATATATAAACCGTTAAGAGATTGCTTCTTGTTCAGTGGGGAGAGAGGCACAGATTTCAAAAAGACAGGCACAGTAATATCCATCTGTCCCTGGAGTAAATGTTACAACACACTAAGAGGTTCCATCAGAGCCCATTGGTTTGTCAACATTTATATATTTGGGTTTTCCCCCCAGACAGTATATAGAACCGTCAAGGAAAATTAGATTTGAGACAGAGAGTAGACATGAGGAAGCACAGGAGAATTAATAAAGTTCAAGAACAGAATAAGCATTTGTGTTATCAGAGGGCCATTCAAATGGGACCTCCAAACAACTTGGAGGGTTTTGTTTTTTAAACATTGATTATATTGGTTGAGCATCCACAACAATGGGTGCTCTTCTGTGAGAGAAAGTAAGAGAAATATGATTCATACAACCCCTTTAGATGATTTTTCTGCTTTACTATTTGCTTTGAAATGATTTTATATGAGCAGCTCTTTCAGATATTCTCTGCGGCATAATATAAAATTTATTTTTGCTACCACAGCAGCACATTTTATGATAATAAGATGGTAATCCAAAGGGTAAAACACAATGCAGCAATCAAAATAAGTACAAATAATTAGAGCCACCTCCATCATGTGGAAAATAACCCACTTGGGTACCACTGAGCATTCTGAGTCCATTCACATTCAAATGTGCTCTTCCCACAGACTAATCTCTTAATCAGTCAAATCACCACTGCTGTGAAAGACACCAAATGAAGAAAAGTTAATATATCTTTATGCATCTGTGGTGATATCCTACACAAATAATTTAAAACAAATATGCATGAAAGTCATGAGAAAAGGATCTGCAATACAATAGCTAGGGTTTAGATATATCCAAAAAGAATCTCTCAAAGATGAGGGAAAGCAAATACAAACAATTATAACTGATGTTTAGAGCTACCAGCTTAGGAGGGGAATTGGTTTTCTGAACAGGAAAAGAAACATAGATTGTATATAAAGTTTTTGTAATGCAGTTTATGACTTCTTGAAAGTTAGGAAACAAGAACCAAAAAATTAAAATAAAATATGAAGGTCTAGGCCTGGAGTAGTAGAATTAACTGGTCTTAACCAGATCATTACAAATTGAAAGGCAGGGATGAAAAGATCTGTCAATTCTGGTTCTCTCTCTCTCTCTCTCTCTATTACACTTTTCATTGAAAATACAAATTAAAAATAAATCAAACAAAATAGATGCAAAAGTTCTCTCAGTTTCTCATTTTTCCAATCTGAAATCTGGTTCTCCGCATTTCTGCTCCATTTGTGAATTTTCTTTTTTAAAATCCTTATGAAAATTTTTCATTTAATGTGAATTTCTCCCAACAAACACATTTTTGTATGCAGTTTTGACCAATGTACACATTTTCACCAAGAAAAATATTCTAATAACATGCATTTTAGAATGAGAACCATAGTGTTTGAAGGGACCCTTATGGCCATCTAGTCCAACCCTTGCAATGCAGGAATCCTGCCCATAGCAGTCCCTGGGTGGGCTCCAACCTCCAACCTTCTGGTTAACAGCCAGATACACTGACTCATTCATTGCACCATAGGGTAGAGGACCTGAAGAGCACCCAGAGAAGGCAATTTGAGGTAGATTCAAGAAAGCAAAAACACACAAAAAATTATTCAGACTTTAAACCCTTCGTGTGATTCCCCCTCCCCCACCTCCCATCCTGTGGAACCTCTCTCACGCTGTCAGGGACTGGCTGGATGATGAGGAATGGTGGGAGGCTTCAGCTGGAGAAGCCCCTAGGGAAGCCTCAGAAGAGGAAGGCTCAGAGCAAGGGGAGTGGTGGTGGGACACTGAAGACAGGTCAGAGGATGAAGGGGGGGGAGAATGGTTGGATGCTGAACAAGCAACAGGCTTGAGTGAGAGAGAGGAAGAAGAGGCAGAAAGCATTGCAGATGCAGGACAGGCAGCTGAGGAGGAGGTGGCTGAAGCTGCAACAGATTCACGGGAGCCTGCTGGTACTACTGTATTCATATCCCCTCTCTCTTGCCTCCAAGTACACGGACAGCTTTGCATGTAGCAGAGCAGAGAGCACAGAGAGCAAAGGGCCCTCCTCCCCGATGATGTTTTAAGACTGCTGGGAAAACAGCTGGACCAATAAGAGACAAAGATGGAAGTGGGAGGCACAGATCATCAGTTCTGGCAACTGTTTTATTGGTCAAATCTTGCCCATAGGTTTCTCTGTATTCTGTTTATTTGAATAAAGAATCAACTTTACTGCTTGCCTTTGAGTCTCGGTGCAGACCTGCAGCTGAACCATCTCTGACAAATGCATAGGCTTCCAAAGTGCAAGTGTCCATGCCAACAAGTGGATGTCTAGAGGACAAGGGACACACCAGGCACCCAGGTGCCAAGGCTGGCATCCAATAGAGACGATGAAGCACTTTTGTGCAAGCCCCGTTCCATGCCCAATAAGCACAGGATGCCTTTGCCCGGAGGTGCTGTGGCCCATAGAGTGCAGCAAAATACTGAGCAAGCTTTTGCCCAGTATCTTCTCTGTGTAATGGGCTCATGGGGAAAAGTTGTCCCATGAGCCCTTGCTGAAGAGAGGAGGGGAAGCCTATATAAGGCTTCTTTTCCTGGATCTCACAGCCATTTTGCTTTGGGAGCTTCCCACCCACCCACCCTCAGCTTAGAGCCTTCACTAGGCTATTTTGGGTTGTTGGTTGACAGGGCTGGAATGGATTTTTTCTCTCTTAACCTGATTGGCACGGTGTTTCCCCCCCCCCTTTCCTCCCCTCAGTGAAATTATGGCTTTCCTTTGTTAGGCGGAATAATGTTGTTTATATGAGGATGGAAATGGCATTGGTCAGGATCAATATAGTATAGCCCCCCCCCTATAAGGGGCTTAAGGGGAGGATTGACCACGGCAAACCCAAGTGTGGGTTTGGTAACTGCCTGGTTGGAATTTGCACCACGACCAGGTTCAACACTGGCCGACTCCTGTTGTACAGGTTTGGAGCAATCCAAACCCAACATATCCATTCCATCAACATGGGGCTTGTGGAATGATAAACTGATCCTGGGACCCAATGCCATGCCAACCCTTGCCCTGACTGCTGCCGTCAATAAAGATTTGACCTGATTTTATCCCATTACCGTTGTACAGTCTGGTTGTTTTGTTGCTCTCATGGGTCACATAATGCACCAGCCTAGGCAATTAACATGTGAATGGGGCTATAATTAACACAGAATTCACTCCATGAGATCTGTTTATGGTGGTAGGATTAGATGAAGAAGATAAATCTAGTCATGGTTTGACCATGCAGTTTTCAGAGGTAGTATGTTTCTGATTACTAAATGCCAGGGACTAAATGAGAGGGGGGGGGGACATTATGGTATTTATCAGAGCTTCTGAACATTGAAAGGTATTTATCTGTCTCCCATCAGAAGAAGGCTTCTGGACTGGATGAGGGTTTGCTTGATCTTATGATCTTAAATTTCTTTCTAAAGGAAAACAATAAGTTTTTATTTGCTTTCAAGAACAGGAAAAAGCAGTAGACAACCAACCATGCTGGGTGAACTGGGAAAAGTGTATGTAAAGACTGAAGTAAGTAGTGTTTCCTGGTCTTAAGAGATCAGAGGGCTCCAAAGAGACTTTAAGAGCCAATCCTTACACATTCACAGTTATACTGTGTGAGCCAGGGGTCTTCTTGGTTCATTTTGCATTGGCCTTTGGAAAGGTATGGGCAGCCATAAAGTTTTTGGATAAAATCAGCCTCTATTTCAGGCACTGTTCAGCATTGTGCCTATTCATAATGTAGAAGAGCTAATCATGTCATTATAACTTACATTGTACCACAAATAACTCCATTCTATTCAGTTCTATTAGCATGCAACAGACTTGAGCATACTGAAACACAATATGCAGAGTCTATAGACATCTATTTGAGGTTTCTTATTATCAGCTGAAGTAGCAGCACTCTGAGGTGTAATTGACCCTGCTGTGTGATCAGTCATATAGCCAGCAAAGAATTTTATATGTAGAAAAGAGGAGGAGAGCCTTTTTCTTTCAGAAAAAAGACTGTGGGAAGGTCTGTCATATTCGCCAAGTACCATAATTAGCGGCTTTAAAAACAAAGTACACATACAGACTATTTGCAACAATTTGTTTATAGCAAATCTTGGAGCACACTAGAATATATTTGAATCATCTCCTGCTCCTAACAAAAACTAATTATCATTGAGGCAGTGTCTGTGATAGTGAAGACACAGCATCTAATAATTTGACCGGGAAATGGTGATATATTGGACAAAAGTCTGCTCTACACAGGTGACAAGGGAACAAAGCAGGAAGTGCCAGGACTCACATTCACTTCTGTCATTCAGGAGAAATGTTTTACAATGTCTGAGGAGATGGACCATTAAGGGCAAGATCATTACACAGTTCATGGACCAGGGAAACCTTTGCAAAGAGGGTAACTGTTGGCAGACAGGTGTCTGTGTGGCTCTAAGCTGAAAATGACATTCTTGGAAATGCTCAGGATCATCTGTTCCAGACAGGACAAGGGTCTGTAGCTTTTATGGAGCTGCAGTTTCTGATTTTTCATGGTATGGGACACAGCACCATAGTGGTGTTGAAACCTGCATTCAGACGAAAACAGAATGAATAAAGGAAGGATGACAAGTCCCATGTATTAAGCTCTATTCAGGATGGGATGGTGGGGCAGGGGAATAATATAATTTCTCAGATGCAATTATTTATACTTCCCTTTCCAAGCTTTATTGAACAAAACAAATAATGGAAAGAAACGCCTATAACGTCCCTTCTTTATACACCACGCTAATGTTTCATACTCCAACTCCATACCCTTTCTGGTTTTCTGAAACTTTTAAGAGAAGTCTCCTTCTGTGAAACTTTTTTGGAGTATGTTTCATAAAGCTAAGGGCTCGCTAAAATTCAAGACATGTGACAGTACCTTTACTAAAAAACAAAAGTTTTGCAAATGAAAAGCTATGAAAAGTAAATGCAGGCTTTGATTCAAAGATGCAACTGGAGAAAAATAAAGGATTGGGGTCTATAATATTAATTTTTTAATTCTCCTGTGTTGTTCTTGAAACTCATGTGTGTACGTGAGCAACTACTGTGGTATGCAGTATCTGTTGATCAAAACTGAAAATTAAATGCTTTATTTCAATTCATATGCATAAGCACAGTATGACTCACACTATCGGATACAAAAACGAACAAAAAATTATTCTGGATATGGAACAATCCGATATAAATTACTCATAAGTCTTTTGCATCAGTCCAATGGTATGCATGTTTTTTCACAAATCAGGTGGACTGAGCTGTGTGCATAAAGAGTTTGACATATTGAAATTCATGAATAAGAGTCAGGGATGGAACTTACTGTGCAAAATATACACTTAGTATTGAGTATAGTAGTCATATTAAGTTAACAATTTCAGGTTTCATATAACAAAAATATACAGGGATAATCATGGTGTTCTTAAATTTATGATACTGCAGGCATGGATAAAAATTATGTATTTCTTAAAATAAATTTGAAGGAAACCCTTGAATATAAATTGCATTTAGCATTCAATTTCCATGTTTTCAAGCCCAGAAAAAGCATAAAAAGGACCATAAAACATTAATGAACCTGGCCTTGACATTTAAATTCTATACATTTTAATGTCCTTTTGCTTGCCTTTGATTTCTTTAGGGACCTTTTGCTGTATATGTAGCATAAATGTTTGTACATATGCTTGGTTCACCCTACAGGAAATATGACAGCAACTGTAAATATTAAAATGGTCTGAACAAAGTATAACCTTTTCTTAAATGGATAACTTAACTTGAACACTTCCTGACTTTTTCCGCAATGAGAATGTATTTGAAATATCAACCCTACATAAAATTCAACCTCATGGCAGCCAATTTAATTCTTAGAGGGTACTATGTAGAAATGAGAAGCTACAAGAATTTAATCACACACACACAAAATAATTTCTGATTTTTATACAAGCTTATTTTTTGTAAAGTACAACATACATGTATACATACATAAGAATATTTCTGTATATGGGTCAATGATACATACATATAACTGTTATATGTGCTAGCAGAACTGTTTAGCCAGATACCACCCACTGTTTTGAATGCATGCCATTCTGACCTCCTTATGGAGGAACAGCAGGTTATAAATAATTCAGAATATCAATCTAACATGACTTACATTAGTGCAAACATTTCCACTTACCAAATGGACCAATCTCCCCTCTTCTCTCCCTACCATACTGCTTTTGGGGTTCTCCTGACCCCTCCCCAGAACAGATCTGAGGAAGGTGGGGAGAACACAGGGGGAATATGAGGGGGAAGACCTGTTCCCATTTCACCATACTGGGTGGGGCTGTTGTGGTTCTGGTGTGGCCATGGCAGGGGCTGGTCTCCTGCTCCCTTGGCTTTGGCACAAGTTCTCGGCATTGGGTTGGATCCTTAGTCCATGCGGGTGCAGGGTGGGCCCCCCTGGTCTGTTGTCATGGGGTATCCCCTTAAAGGAGCTGTGTGTGTGTGTGTGTGTGTGTGTGTGTGTGTGTTCCATGTCCAGAGACCCAACTTGGGCCTTAGAATCCCCTTGGCTCAGTGATCTTGCTGGGTCACCCATGAAATGCATGTCACAGGGTGGCTCTTAACCTTGGTCAACTCCATCTAACCATCAGCTTGTGGATGGGCTGGTTGATCCTAGGATACACACCAGATGCCTGCATAAAAATACCTGTAATAAATAAAGTTGTGCCCTTATTTCATTCCAGCATGTTGCCCTGTCTCTTCTAGCTGCCTGTATGTGCTTTCACCCTGCCACTGGCTCCACTACGACTGGGCCTGCGAAGCTCCAATGTGCTAGTGGGAGTCCTTGCACAGGTTTCCACCAGCATACTGGGTAAGTTGAATCTGGCACAAAGGCCAGAACCCAGAAAGCTGTGTTGACTTTTAATCAAGGTATTGAATATATACAATAGTATGTACGTATATATGTATTTGTAGCAGGAAACTATCATGCTTTATTGCAAACAAAACAAAACAAGACACACCCTACCTTTAGAAGTCCTCCAAAATGTCTAATTAAAAATGAGATGTGATGGGATTTTCTTTGAAAAACCCAAGTTCAAAACGCAGCTGAGTTTGTGACGCTAATTCTGATTTCTATTATACTTATTTCATCAAGATGGCAAAAATACATTAGCTTTTTTTACACTGAATGCATAGAAAAGAATGGTATTTCTGTTCTGCAATTTCCCTGCTGGGGGCAATATCACACCACTTCGCTTCAGCAAATAACCAGAAATAACAAAGTAGCATAAAAACTGAAAACATATTTAAAAGAAAAAGGGAAAGACAGTAAAATGGGGGCATAAAGCACTGAATATGCCTTAATGAAATATTTTCGAAGTTCCTCTAAGTGCAGAAAGCCACTGGAACTTTGGCCAAAAAGCCACTATGTTTTTTATTACTAAAAAACACAAGAATCAAGTTGTTTTAAAGGCTGAACAAGAACAAAAGCATTAGAGAGGATGTCAAAACAAGCTTACATGGTGTGATATTTTTTTTAATGTTTATGTTTCAAGTTTCCCTTTCCAATAATTTATCTATCAATATTGTAATACAGCATAATGGCCACAACTTACCGTAATTCATTTCTGGTCTATATAACTTTCCCCCCTCTGAACTAGAGACATTGTATATATATATACAGACAAAATTATCCATGTGAATTCTCCCTAAGTTCCAGAACAGGCTTGATTCTGAAGTGAAACTGGTATATATGGAATCCTCCATTGGTCAACATGGAAAAATGCTTGCCAGCTGACTTACAGCACTGCACTAGATACATATTCAGTTCTCTCTCTCTCTCTCTCTCTCTCTCTCTCTCTCTCTCACACACACACACACACACACACACACACACACACACACACACACTGCAATTTACAAGTTAAATAAATGTTAGTACCTCAGAAAATGCAACAAATGCCCAGAACAAAACTTGCCTCATTGGCAATCATAACAGCCTTAACTTTCCACAATTATAGAGGTTACTCAAGAGTGCAGAAGGACATAATCAAGTGGCAGCAACAATTTTCTTTAACTAATCCCATTCACACAAAAGATTTTCATTTTTTTTTATAAAAAAGGTACAACACATCCATGTTTTCCACCTAGAATATATCACTTGCATAGACTTCTGCAAATATTATATATTTCCCCTATTACCACATTCCCATATTACACTCAATGCTCAGTTTCCTTTTACTTCTGTGACTACTGACTATGATGATTCACTGGTTTTGGCATTTAAACAGTTACAACCCCATTTCATTACTATTAAGTAGTGGGTTGACATAGCAGCCGGCACAGCGATTTCTTCAAGTAGCTCTTTATTAAGACAAGCTGGAATAGAACTGACTGCGAACAGCTCAGCCGGCCTGTATTTATAGGCAGCCGGCTGTCAACATTGTAACCACAACAGCTCAGAGTTCCCGCCTAAACTAACTGCCGCGGACCTGAGTGAAAACTATCTACAGACCTGAGTGAAAACTATATACAGTATCCCCCTGTTGGCCCAGGGTGAAACTACACTACATAACACCCCTCCCCACCGAGATAAGGCGTTAGTTACAATCGTAATGGTTTCCTTATATACAGCACTACGCGTAATGGTTCAATTAGGCACAAAAGCATATCGGTTACATTTCCCATACTTAGACCAACAGTGATACCTGTCCAACAACGTAGTCCTTTAAATGAGTTGGGCGCTTGGAAACTCCGCCAGACCGCCGGGGACTGGTAGCCAAGTCCGGAGGGCCACACAGTTCTCGCTGAGGCTGTGGTGCGACCCTAGGTGGCGTTGGAACCAACTCCCCTGGATCCGCTGCTGTGGGTGGAGCCTCCGCAAGTGGAGTGGTCTGAGTCTGTTCTGAGACGGCTTGGTTCGGCTCCACGCTGGCAGTTTGCGAGGGAGGTGTAGGTGGGGCCTCGCCATCTGTACGTGTCTCTTCTGGAGCCGCAAGCGCAGTTGGGGGCACCTCGGTAGTGTCTAAGTCGCCAACCCTGCGCCTAAGCTGGTCTATGTGCCGTCGCCACAAACGTCCGTCTTCGAGTGCCACCTGGTACGAGCGAGGTCCAGTGACTCCCACTACTGTGGCTGGCACCCAAGGAATGTCCCCCACATAGTTCCGGGCAAAGACCTGGTTTCCTGGGACAAATGACCGTGGTGCGTTGGCACAGCCTGGGGGTTCAGCCACGGCAAAGTCTGGGTGTAGCCGGTTGAGCGGTGACCTGAGGCGGCGGCCCATAAGCAGTTCAGCAGGACTCCTCCCTGTGGCCGCATGAGGAGTGATGTGCTGTACGAACAAGTATTTGGCGACCCGCTCATGCCAGTCTCCCCGGTCCAGGCGCGCCAGTGCCTCTTTTGTCGAGCGCACCATTCTTTCCGCTTGCCCGTTGCTGGATGGATGAAAAGGTGCCGTTAGGGCATGGCGGATGCCCAGTCCCAAAAGATACCGTTCAAACGTGCCTGACATGAACTGCGGCCCGTTGTCAGAGACAAGGACATCAGGACACCCATGCGTTGCAAACAGGCCTCGCAGCACCCGGATGACAGCTTCGGTAGTGGTGGAGGGCATCAGGGCGACCTCCAGCCATTTGGAATAGGCGTCCACCACTACCATAAAGGTCCGACCGTGAAAGGGGCCAGCCAGATCGATGTGCACCCTCGACCAGGGTGTCTTTGGCGTCTCCCAGGTGTGTCCCTTAGCTGCCGGTGGTGCAGGCCTCGACTCTTGGCACGCTTGACAGGCGGATACCCAGGCAGTGATGGCATCGTCCATATTAGGCCACCAGACGTAACATCGAGCCAACGCCTTCATTTTGACAATTCCCGGGTGGCCAACGTGCAGAGCCTCCAGGACGCGCTGACGGAGTCCCTGGGGAATCACGACGCGGTCTCCCCACAGCAGACAGCCGCGATGAGCTGAGAGTTCATGTTGTCTGGTTGCGAAGGGCTGGAACTCCGATGCAAAAGGCCCTTGTGGCCACCCCCTCCACACCCAGTTGAGCACCCGGCTGATGGTGCGATCCTGGGCAGATGCGGAGGCCACAGTGGCAGCCGATACAGGCGCTGCCGGAAGATCCTCAATCAGAAGGAGCGATGAAGCTGGAGCCGGGTCTTCCACAAATGCTGGAAGAGGGCAACGGCTGAGGGCGTCGGCATGGCCCATCGATTTCCCCGGGCGATGGATGAGCCGGTAGTGGTAGGCAGCCAGGAAAACAGTCCATCGCAGCATGCGTGGTGAGAGGACCGGGGGAGTTGGACGATCACCGGCGAGGAGGCCCAGGAGTGGCTTGTGGTCAGTGATGAGGTCAAAAGTCCTGCCATAGAGGTATTCATGGAACCTCTTCACTCCAGCCACAAGTGCCAATGCCTCCTTGTCGAGCTGGCTGTAATTCCGTTCCGCCGGAGATAGTGTCCTGGAAAAGTAGGCGAGCGGTGCTTCTCTTCCATCTGGAAAACGGTGACTAAGGGCAGCACCGATGCCAAAAGGTGAGGCGTCGCAGGCAAGGACCAGCGGTCTGGATTCACTGTACTGTACCAGCACACTGTCTGAAGAAAGGAGAGCCTTGACCGCGTTGAAGGCCGCCGTCTCTCGATGACCCCAGGCCCAAGGCGTCTTAGTGCTAAGGAGTCGGTGAAGAGGCTCAGCCACTGTGGCTTTGTGGGGCAGGAACATGTTATAAAAGTTCAGCAGCCCCAGGAATGCCTGCAACTCCGTTTTGTCCTTCGGGGTGGGGGCCTGCTGGATAGCGCGGATCTTGGATGTGGTTGGATGAAGGCCGGAGGCATCGATAAGATAGCCCAGGAACTCTACCTGTGGAACGGCAATCAGGCACTTCTCCCTCTTTACCTTGAGCCCGGCCTCCTGGAACCTGGTCAGCACGGCACGGAGGCGCTCGAACAGCTGCTGGTGTGATTCTGCAGACACCAAGACGTCATCAAAATATGGTACCACGCCCGGAAGCCCTTGCAGGAGCCGCTCCATAAGGCTTTGGAAGATGCCAGGAGCCACACTCACCCCGAACTGCAACCGGCGGCAACGGAATGCCCCCCGGTGGGTGACGATCGTCTGGGCTTCAGCAGTGGCATCATCGACTGGCAGTTGTTGATAGGCTTGGGCAAGGTCCAGCTTAGCGAAGACCTTACCCTCACCCAGGGAATGCAGCAGGTGTTGGACAACAGGAACCGGATAAGCGTGCTGCTGAAGTGCCTTGTTGATTGTGCACTTGTAGTCAGCGCAGATTCTCACCGACCCATCTGGCTTGACAGGCGTGACGATGGGGGTTTCCCACTTTGCGTGGTCAACGGGCTCCAAAACTCCTTGGGCGATCAGTTTGTCCAGTTGTTCGTCCACCTTAGCCTTGAGAGCAAAGGGAACCCGGCGTGGCTTAAGCTTGATGGGGGTGACTTGTGGATCAAGGCTAAAGGAGATGGGCGTACCAGTATATTGTCCCAAGGTGCCGTCAAAAACCTCGGCAAAGTCTTTGACCAGACCCTCAGTCTCTGCGTTAGAGATGCAGTTGATGCCGGTGACTTCCAGGCCGAGGGCATCAAACCAGTCTAGCCCTAGGAGGCTTGGCCGCTGACCTTCGACCACCACCAACCGGAGCAGGCCCGAAAAATCCTTGAAGTCGATCCGGAACCGGCCAACGCCTACCACGGGAATGTCGTTTCCCTGGTAGTCTCTCAGGTGTACGCGGTGAGAGTCGAGTTGCCTTTTGGATACTCTGGGTACCAGTCTTTTGATGGTGCTCCATGACACGACGGACAGGGCAGACCCGGTGTCAATCTCCATGTCACATGGAGCTCCTTCAATGAGCACCGTGACGTTCAGCTTGCGTCGCGTAGACGAGTCGGTTTGGCCAATCGTGGTTCCAGACGGGCAGCGGCAGTTGGTGAGAGCGAAACAACTTTCCTTGGCAGACTGGAGTGAAGACTTGAACTTGCGAGTCGATGAAGGGGGGGTGTCAGACGGAGCCGATCGGCAGACCTTAGCGATGTGGCCCCTTCTGGAACACCTCCTACAGATGGCGTCTCTGAATCGACACTTGGCACGGGAATGGTCGCCTCCGCAGCCAGCACATTCCGGTTGGCCCTTGGACTTCTGTTGGAGCTTCCGGCGCTCCCGCTTTGTCTGGTGCACGTCATCGTCTTCACTGGAGGATGCCTCATCACTGCTGGCCTCTTCATGATGCACCGGAACTGGCCCCCTAGCAAGACGCGGGCTGCTGGACTTGCGGATCTCCTGGGCGGAGCGTTCAGCAGCTTCTGAGGCCACAGCCTCCTCAATGGCTTTCTGTAGCGTGAGGTCTGGCTTGGCTAGGAGACGCCGTTGCAGATGGATGTCCCGGACTCCGCAGACGATTCGATCCATCAGGGCATCGTCTAAGTCTCGGAACTCACAGTGCATTGCAGCCTGTCGCAGGGCGGTGGCGTAGTTGTTGATTGACTCCCCCTCTGCCTGGTTCCGGTGGTAGAACGCATGGCGGGCAGCAATCTTGGACGGCTTTGGTGCGTAGTGGTTGCGGAGTTTCTCTTGGATCGTGTCCCATGGTGTTGCCTGGACTGCTTCAGGCGCAACCAATGCTCGGGCCGTCTCAAACACCTCAGGCCCACAGAGGCTGAGAAATAGGCCCCGCTTCCGATCCACTGATACTGCTGTCAGCTCGTTGGCTTGGAGGTAGCAGTCGAACCGAGCGAGGTAGGAGTCCCATGACTCAGAGGCTGGCGCAAACGGCAGTAGAGGCACAAGTGAAGCCATGATTCCGATGCCGGCGTGAAGGGCGATGGATGGAACACAGTGCTCTAGCCAGAACAGTCAGCTCTGAATTGGTTCTGCCCAGTGATTTCGCTCAGTGATTTCGCTCAGTGATTTCGCTCTGTGATTCAGCTCAATTCAGAGGCTGGCCGCATCTGGCTGTGCTCTGATGTCCATCCATCCCATCCTCGTCGCCAGTATTAAGTAGTGGGTTGACATAGCAGCCGGCACAGCGATTTCTTCAAGTAGCTCTTTATTAAGACAAGCTGGAATAGAACTGACTGCGAACAGCTCAGCCGGCCTGTATTTATAGGCAGCCGGCTGTCAACATTGTAACCACAACAGCTCAGAGTTCCCGCCTAAACTAACTGCCGCGGACCTGAGTGAAAACTATCTACAGACCTGAGTGAAAACTATATACAGTATCCCCCTGTTGGCCCAGGGTGAAACTACACTACATAACAATTACTCTGCATTTAAGGGAGTTGCACACAGACACACATGTGCAAGTGCAAGTGCCCACATACCCTTTTAGAGTTTAAGGTAGTAATGGCAGAAGTATTTACTTTCTAAGTTGTTGCCTGTTAAATGGGAAGTATTTTCTTGCACTGCAGCATGATATCACCTCATCCACGCATCTCTCTTCATTTCACTTTCCTTTCTTACCTCTTCCAATGATCATCTGCTTCTCATTTCTTTTTTCTGCTTTCACTCTCACTGAGTTGGAGACTTACCTTCACATTTCCCATTTGATTTGTTGGTTGTTCCTACCTAGAGGGCAGCATGTTCACAATTTCTGGTTTTAAGAGGGCGATGAAAGTTACTGTCAGTTTTCAAATTAGGGTCTGTCAGTTTTCAAATTATAATATTTCCCTTCCTTTTTTGGTTACTAACTTCATTCATGTGTGAAGACAGGAAGAACTGACAGATTCTTTTTTCTCTCTAGGACTACTAATTGTGCCTAATCTTTGTGGGGGAAAAATCTACACTGGCCTTACATGCAATGATTTCCAAATAGTATGCTGGCATCTACCACAGAGCTAACATAATCTTTCTGGATGCTTCAGTAGGTTCCCTGGTGCCTATTACAGTCATGATTTCAACCAGAAATTAACATTGCATCCACATTTGTTAATCTTCATTGCTGTAGGTTTCTGAAACAGCACTCTGAATGGAAACTACAGTTTGAAAACCAGCAATATTTCATTAAGTACCTATATAACATATTCCACCTTGCTCTGTTTTTATGAAAGTTCAGATTATAAATCCTTAAATAAATAAATATCATGGGTATTGTTTATTGCAGGCAGTCATTCTGGAATATATGTACTGTGTGTTGCCTCCATGAATCTATATCTAAAGAACATTTGTTGAACGTAACATTTGCAGGAAAGGCCTTGAGTGCTAGGTTGTAGTCTGGAGGTCAAAGTTATGGCTAGTTATAAATCTTTGAAGAACAAGGCACAGTAGCAAGCAATCAGATTTATACCTTCACTCCATATGTTATAGCTACTAAACAAGTTTGAGATAGAGTTTTCCTTAAAAAAATAGTATTAAAGCATCGTGAGTGAAATTCAGCTAATTTTACTCAGAAAAGACCCACTGAAATTAATAGACCTAACTTAGTCATGTTCTTTCATTTCAGTGCATCTACTCTGGGTAAAACTTAGTTGAATACTACCAGATAATTTTAATAAACAATTTTATTTTCTTTAATTAAATGTGTTAGACTTTGCTCACGTTGTAGAAACTGAAGACAGGGGAAGCTGGGGTAAAATAAGAACTTATTAGACAGTTACAATGAATCATTATCACAATTTCTATTCAAACACTATTTGGAAACAGGTCATATTGCTATGGCCCTAGTATTTCAGCTAATCATCTGATATCTCTTACCAGAAGATAATTTAAAGATAGCACAAAAGAAGGTTACTGATATCTGAGAGTTATAATTCCTTAATGGGAGCTCAATTATCAGATAACAGCAAATAACCCCAAATAATAAGTTTCTGAGGAACATTATTGTTATGCAGGGGTGGTGTGTCCTGTTTCTCCAGTTAAGGCAAGAGCTCAATGAGATCTCACAATATTTCCTGGGGCTCTCACAAGATCATTTTGGAAGCCATTGCCACAGCTGCTTCTCCTTGCTTGTCTTTCGTCATTGTGGGGTGGTGGTGGTGGGGTGTGTGGATGGGACACCTGTGGCACTGGCACCCACCTGGATTCTGCCACCTGAGGCAGCTGCCTCAGTTCACTTCATGGACGGCCTGGCCCTGTTGTGGTACAAACTTAGTGGAGCTCTACATAAATCACTATAAGAAGAAGTGACTCACCTACTTAAAGTAATAACTTCGCATAGGAACAAGTTTGATCAAGACAGAATGCTCTCCAGAATGTTAAGATGAGACTTCGGTGCACATTTCAGAGTTAGCCATACTTTATTTTTGCTGCCATTATTTTAATTAATATTCATTTAGTCAATAGCTATTAAATAACAGTTTAAAGCAATTGTGCACATCTGTGTACTGAAGCATTATAAACATTGATCAAAGGTATTCAATTTTTAATAAAACCATCTAATTTCTGTCATTTTGTGTTAACACTCACATAATTATTTTTCTTATTGAGGCATATTCCCACATTTTATGTTTGAAATTGCACTGAATCTTTGATAATAAGGAAACCTAGGATTATTTATTAGGCATCACACGCATGCAGGTGTTCATCTGAATACACAAACATTACCCTCCCCCCCGCCCCCCCCCAAAAAAAGCTGAGGGAGAAGCATTGTTATCTAGTCCCCTGCCCACTACTCAAATGAACAAATTTTATTTTATGCAGTTACTTTGCTATGGAGAAACACTGAACAATGTGAGCTGATATCTGGTACAAATGAGACACAAACCTGCCACCTCATCTCATAAGAAGGAAGTCTGATAGTTGCAAAATGCTTTGAATAGTAGAATGAGATGGAACAGCATGCTCTTTCTAACCTATGCCTTTTAAACTGCATTTAACTGATCTACTCATAACAGAGATATGGGTGGCTGAATCCAAAACAAAACATCAACAGTACCAGTATCAGCTTTACTAATAATGAAAAAATAAGAACTTTAATTCCCAATTCATTTTCAACACATTTCCCTCTCTGGGGAAAATTATGTAAGTTACAAAACAAACACACAAACAAACAAACAATGCAACATATGTAATTCAACACCTTCCACTGAAATAAATAAAATATTATAAAATCAACATTGCCTATAAATAGCACCTCAAAAATAAAATAGTTTACTAATGTATAAATAATGCTTTGCATCTCTAAATAAACCATATTACAAAAACATACATATTATGTATAAATCTTTCTTTCACAGTAAACATTTCAGAAACATACTTGTGAATCTACTCTGTATTTGTGTGTGTGTCTGTATACCCACACCCACCAAACCTGCTCCTCAAAGGAAATGCAACCCCATTCAGAAAAGGTAGGCAACACAGTTCCCATCCTGAAAAACCACTGTCCTACAGAACATCTGTTTTACCAGGACTCGGCTTCAGATTACCTGTTTGTGTGTTTGTGTCTGTGTAAGCAACCTCTAAGCAGTTTATGAAAATCATGATGATTCAATACATGCCCACTATTTCTGCAGACAATTGTGTGATATCCAAATCATGTCCTCTTCACAGAGGGCATGCCTTGGGTGAGATCACTAAGGCTGACTTCACTGTTTGTGTGGGTGAGATCGTTTGGATAGCCACAACAACCCGATTGGGTCCCTCGGTTGCTGGAGTAATTTGACCAATGGGGTTGAGAGAATTTGCAGCAGGGGGGCCTATTTATACTGCTGCACGTTGCGTCGAGCTTCCTCTTTTCGCCTCATGCATCGGATCACCTGCCCATTCTCCCTATATTTAGGGTCTTGCTATGACTTTTCTATGCTGTCTTGGGTCATTCGCTTTTGGGCCAGGGGCCCGGTAGGAATTTTCCCATTTTGTTGATTGGCTGGTGCCACTTGGGTTTCGCCTGCTGCGTAGCAAATCGTCACAACTTTGTAAGGTATGGCAGTTAGGCATTGGTTCAAGGTGTGGTGGGGGGAGGTAGTCACACCTGCCCCTCCCAATGTGCGATAGGGTATTCTGTTAAAGGAATCCAGGTGCCTTGCTTTTGTCCGATCCTCTTCCAGGGGTTTGGGCCATGCCAGAGCACCTGGGAGCATTTTGGGGTGAGGTTGCATTTGTGGTAGGACCAATGCTCCCCCAGTATGTTTACCCTTACTGACTTCTGCCGGTGTCCAGTTGTTAGTGCTGCCCTACCGGAGGTGTAGGTGCAGCTAGTCGAACCAATGCCTAAGCAAACCACTCAGTTTTGGCCAAAATTAGGCCAATAACCTTAAACTAATATTGATGTCAACTGTGTCTTTCTTTGGGAGGTCTTGGGGGGTCTTCACATGCAACTAAATTATACCTGAAGTAGGCAAACTGAAGTCCATGAACCTAAGTCCATTGACTTCAATGGGTCTAATTGCAGTCTCACTAACATTGGACATTACCAGTTGCAACAATACACTGCTTGAAAGGAGATAATCGTTGAAAAAATAATGTATTTATTTATTTCATTTCATAAAATTTATACACTGCTCAACTTTTAAAAAAGCACCCCACCTCAAAGTGGTTTACAAAAGATAAAACAGTAAAATCAATAAAAAAAATCACACGATATTATAAGAAAGAAGACAAATAATCAGAAGAAAACAAGGATACAAAAAGGATGAGTTTTCTATACTTCTTCTATTGTGTGATTACATATAATAAAAGGAGGCAGAGCTGTGTATCTGCACCACAGGGCAAGCTTTCTATTTTTACATAGCAGTTACTGACAACTGAGGGTAGAAAGGGTTGTAATTTAAATTCAATTCTAGTGAAGTTCTTGTGAATGAACATCTGCAGCTGTCTTGATGAAGCAAGGCAGCAAACATTCTTTCTGTGATGCCTTATGCGCTTCCGTCACAGAAAGTATCTAGCTTTTGTTCTGTACTAAAGATGACAAGTTGCAAGTTTTATGTCAGATGATATTGCCTTTCACTTCTGATTTGTTATTTTACAAATACAGAATGAAAGAAGGCATGATAAAATGCAGAGACAGAAAGCTTGGCTCCTCGTTCTTTCAAAGATCAATTCTTGCCACCATGCATGCAGCTTGGATTTGTCTTGCCCTGCTGAAGCTCTGAGAATTAGATCAGTAGTTGCTCTAGTTGGAGCGATTCAGACTGCAGAGCCTTACTTGGACCTTCCTTATCCTATGAAACCTTAATTGAAAAAGTAGGACGGCTCATGTTGGTTCTAACCTTGGAATATGTCGGCTGCTGGAAAGCACATTAGACTATAAAATTTAATCAAAATATTGATTGTTTATTGGGGTTTGGAATGGCCTAAGAGTGACCAGGGAAACCTTACATATTGTGCTGGGATGGGGAAGTACAGTTGATTTGTTGAAGCATATTCAAAGTTATATTGTAGATGCATAAATGAAAATAGCTTTAAAACGTCACTGGAATTGGTTCTAAAATTATTACTGACACATATGTAAGCATGTAGATAAAGTAACCGAAGTAACTGATTCTAGTTCTTGTCACAGCAGCTATTTCTCTCACCTAGCAAAGCAGGTAATTTACACAAAATGATTCTGTAGGGTTCCAGACTGTGACCTAACATCATAGCACCATCTCAATCGCCACTATGACAAGTATGATCTTTGCACCAAAGAATGCTGAAACCCAGCTTGATATGGTGCTGTAATCCTAACCTCTCAGTGATCACCTGCCTTTTTTGAGGTTAAATATTAGAACAATAAGACTAGCAGGTACCAAGAACTGGACCCTCCCAGCAGTGGCCTCACACTTTTAAAACACCTTCCCTGGGATGTATGCATGACATTCTCATAAGGTTTTTTTTTAAAAAAAGTTGATTTTTAACCACACTTGTTCTGCCTAGCTTCTTATTTATGGCTTTACTTTACAATCAACAAGAAAGACTCACAGGATTGAAGACACTTTTGAGATAGGCTTCACCATACTGATTCATGTGGCAAATGCCTCAATCACAACTTCTTTCTAAAAGCTATAAAATACTCTTCCTGTAACTAAAGATTGCCTCCAGGCATTTCCTCATCCGCCAACATGCACCCTATGCCTGTCAGTTCACAACTAAGCCGCAACTGCAACTGGGTTGTAGAGCAGGCCTAGGGAGCCAAAGAAAACACAGGGAATTCCAATGGATACATAATAAAGCTTTGTTTTTTGTCATGGACTCGCTGGATGAGGAAGTGGTGGGAGGCACCAGCAGGGGATCCCCAAGGGAACCCCCAGAGGAAGGAGACTCAGAGCCAGGGAATTGGTGGTGGGATGATGATGAGCGGTCAGGGGGATAAGAGGGAACAGACTGAGAGGAGAGGGTACCGGAAGCTGAAGAGGCAACAGCGTTTGGTGAGCGAAAGGGGGGGGGGGCAGAGAGCAGTCCTGATTCTGAAGCTGGACAAGTGGGGAGCCAGGAGACAGAAATGATACAGGCTGCTGAAGAATCCAGGGAGTCCCCCCCCCCCCCACGGAACAAGCTCCCCTCCCCCCTGGTCTCCCAGAACACAGAGATAAATAAAAAAGAGCAGAATAGAGACTGGAGATGTGCAGATGCAGTCTCTGATTGCTTGGGGGGAAAAACCCTGGTGAGGAGGGGACCTACTCCTGACAGCTTTAGAATCTGCACAAAGCAAGGAGAGGGAGGCCATGAAGTCATTCTCAAACCCAAAGAAGCTATACTGAATATTTACCTTAGAGATATGAATTCAAACACGTGCTTCTGTTGAGTTGAACAATTTCGTAACTTCAGTTAAGTGATCCATAAAAAAGTGTTCAAAATTCAACAGGCTCATCGCCTGCAATTGTTTAAACAGAGCTCAAGAGAAAGATGAAGTAGTAAATGCTGCTCTTTTCAATATTTATGAATTAATTTGATTCCAGAATCATTAGCAGTAATGTACAGAGCTGCAATAATTCTGTACAAAAAAAATTGACTGAGTGTGCTATTGAGTGAGAGCAGATGCATGTTGTTCACTCTGGAACACTTTCAATTCCATCTGCTTTTAAATGTAGGTAAATAATACAAGTAGGTAAAGAATGCTTTATATCAACATAAAGCATGCAAACAGCTGTCTATATTGATGCAATAGCTGGAATTTAAGAAAATGTACATGAAATAGATATACAGTAATAAATAGATTTGCTACACTAGCAATAATGGCTGATAATTGGGTTGTGATAACAGTGAGGCATTTTGCTAGAATCTTGCTACCGCTCAGCAGAGATTGGGGGTGGCCTGTAACATTATAGAAAACAGGATCTTATTGACAGATGTGAGGAGGAGTGCAGTTTCACATTTTAAAAATAATTTAAAGCATAGCATGACAACAGAAGGAAAACAGGCTTTGGGTCTGCTAAGCGCATTAACTGTTCAGTAATAGAAGATTAGGCATGTTTTATTGCATATATAATATCTATCTAAAGTAAAAATAATAAAATGAGTAACATTAACCATGCACATGTTCTGTCATCCATCTACATCACAGATGCTGAGTGTTTGCCCTGCTCTCATCATCATCATCTGCTCTTTGTGAGATCATTTGGGTTTCACTGAGTTTTGAAACCCTGGACTTCAGCCAATGTCAAGCTCTAGATGCACCACTAAGCACAGCAATCCAACCTCTCCCCCCCCCCCAAGGTTTCCTCTACTTATCTTTTTAGTGAACTCCTTTTAACAAATAACATGGAGACAGCATAACTAATAGCCAGTAGTGATGTATGGAAGTGAGCTGGACCATAAAAAAGGCTGATCGTTGAAGAATTGATGCTTTTGAATTATGGTGCTGGAGGAGACTCTTGAGAGTCTCATGGACTGCAAGAAGATCAAACGTATCCATTCTTAAGGAAATCAGCCCTGAGTGCTCACTGGAAGGACAGATCCTGAAGCTGAGACTCCAATACTTTGGCCACCTCATGAGAAGAGAAGACTCCTTGGAAAAGACCCTGATGTTGGGAAAGATGGAAGGCACAAGGAGAAGGGGACGACAGAGGACGAGATGGTTGGACAGTGTTCTCGAAGCTACCAGCATGAGTTTGACCAAACTGCAGGAGGCAGTGGAAGACAGGAGTGCCTGGCATGCTCTGGTCCATGGGGTCACAAAGAGTCGGACATGACTAAATGACTAAACAACAACAACAACAACAACACTAATTCTTTGTGAATTAAATCTCCATCCGAACCAGTGGCCATCAGCACAGTTTGTAGCACTACATTATTTGGCATAGTTAATAGGGACAGTGTTGGATTATAGAATGGCTGGGGGAGGAAACTCAAAAATCAGAAATGGTGCACCAGTTACAAGTAAGGGTGGACAGATCAGCCTATTACTGATCAATGTCAGCTTTACAGTGTAGAATGAATGAACTCCTTCTCCATTCCTAACTACAAACCAAAATCCCCTCCAAAGTTCTGCTCAGCTGGTAATTCTCAGCAGAGTTGACATGTCATCACTTCTGTTGTTTGTTCCCTCCATCTCCTTTTTCAAACATTTTATAAGTTATTATTTAAAAAGTGATCCAGATCTTTAAAGCAACTAAACAGATTAGGGTACTAACAAGTCTAAGAACAATGCATATGCTGGAATGGATGGAAAACTGCCATTCTCCGAGTGCGGGCCAGATGCCAGGGTTCTAGGAACAAAAAGTTACATCATGTTCCAGAGGCTACCTTGTGAGTAGTCATATTAGTGTTAAGCCGGTGGCCCATTTCCCCAACCTATCCTGTTAAACAAGAGAAATGTAATTCCAAGTGATTCTTAAAGAACTAAATATATTCCATTTTCCTCCAAAGCTTCTGTCTCCGAAAACCCTCATGGAAGCTTTCCAATTCTTAATCTTTTGCCCATTGTTGCTTCAAAATTGTGTGTTAGGCTGCTAAAAGCAAGCAAATATGGATGGCTTTACGCAAGAGCTATCAAACAGTGTTAATTATCTCTTTCCTCCTCTGCATCACTATTTCTCTGCATCCTGCTCCATATTAGGAAAAACAAAATTATGATGGCCTTACTCTGCTAGATCATTGTCCACCACTGATAAGACTTTTCCTGCAGGACAGTGCATTTAAACCACTATTAATGAGATTTCAGGGAGAAAGAATAGAAGTGCCACAGGTCTCCTGCCTGTGTTGTTTTGTCTTACAGTGGCTTAAAAAAAATCATTTCTTCAATATTTCAAGACATCACTATGTCTAAATATCTAATAGCTTATCTATAGTCTGAAAGAATTGACCATCAGCTGAAGCACTTCCACACAGATGTGCAAGCACACATATACTGAACATTAATGATTGTGAACATATATAAAACAGAAAGCTGAACTACTCCTTTAAGAACTAGACTCTTGTAAGTTTAGGAGAGCTTTATGCATGAGAGGGTTAACTAAATCAGGAAGAGTACTGATAGTGATGTTGTGAGGACGCTGACAAATCCTTTTTTGTGAGATTGTTTGCTCTCAGTGGCTGAATTTTCCTTAAGTCTTCTGAATGGCTATGAGATAGCTTGAAAGGGGTGGGTGCCTTAAACCTTCTACCACTTCTATCTATGGTGTAATATTGGCCTTTTCGTAAAAGGAAACAACGTAAACTGCAGTTTAAATCAAATACTATGAAGTCATTTAGAGAGAAAACCAAGAGAGCTGAAAATAAATCCTGGCATCATCACCATCATCACTATTATTATTATTGTTGGAGGGGAGTGACTGCCTTTCACTGGAGATATAATATTACAATGGGTTTATCTTTCTGCTGAAGTGTTTGATGTTTGATGTATCATTAATGTTTGATGTATCACAGTATTTTAATATTCTTTTGGAAGCCGCTCAGAGTGGCTGGGGAAACCCAGCCAGATGGGCGGGGTATAAATAATAATAAATAAATTAATAATAATAATAATAATAATAATAATAATAATAATAATAATAATAATAATTTACATTTGCCTCCACCTCTGCTCAACTTGTAGATTTCTAAATTTCACAAATCATAAGTCTATAATGATGCTCTTTCTAAAGAAGCCAATTCTAAATAATTGTTGTGCCCCTGAACTAATTGGAGATGTGCAGACAACATAACAGTATCACTTGACTTGAGAAACCCTCAGTCTGTCTATGAAAGATTAGTGTTTAATGAGCTTCTGTAGATTATTTTGTGTTTAAATTGGTATGATACTGCTTTAAATGTATAATGCATTTGGGATCTAAGTGCTTAGAACCCCGCAACATACATTAAATATAATTGCTATAAATATATTATTACTATTATAGTAATTATAAATATTATATTTGTAGCATGTAATAGGTTTTTAACTACTGTATTTATGCTTATTAACGTCTCCATTATTCTGTATAGCTGATTGTTCGTGCAGTGAAATTTAGCAAATATTTAACATTGCCATTGCTGCTCACAAGCAGTACCAAGCTATTTTGCACCCTTGGCAAGGCTAACTGCTTGCACCCTTCCAAAAAATGCTAACTTCAGTTTTCAAAAACAGATGGCTTGTAGAAAAAAATGAAAAGTACAAAACTTGAAACTGCTAGATTTATTTTAAATTGCAAGAATAAATAATAATAAAACCATCTTTGATTATCTTTCTCAAATATAAATAAAAAAGATTTAGCACAAAAATCATTTTAAGTAAACTTGTGAATTCCTTCAGGTCAAGTGCTGATGCTTCAGCATGTTCAATTGATATAGTTGCCAAGCCAACTAGTCTCTTTTGCAACATCGTTGAACATATGTAAGTTTTTTTATAAGTTTGAGCTTTGGGAAACTATGTTCACCCTTGGCTCTGACACTGGAAGTGTGAGAAGGATCCTTAAGGCAGCAGAAACATTATCCAGGATTTTTTGTTGTAGTATGAAGAGAAGTACTCCTTGTAGTAGCACAGACTTTGAAAGTCTTTAAGCTATGGCTATAAGTTCACAGCACAGATCTTCAGCATCAATATATTTATTTCTATTGTGCATCAATGATTCCACCCCACCCCCCACCCCCCAAATTCTTGCAGGCCTTAAGAACATCTTCAATAGATTTGTTGTTGATACCGTATCACCAAGGAATTATTTTTGGACAAAATCTTTGGGCTTTAAGATCTTAAAGCATCATATGTACTACCAATATGACATCTCGTTTGTGTCAAGGCACCAAACTAACTCTCCCATCTTGTTTCACTCAATGGTTTAACAGTTATGCCTAAGTACGATACATGGCTAGTTAGAATTTGGCAATACTGAGTCGATGAAGAGAAATAATTATAGATCTGTTGAAACAAACAGAATAAACTAGTTGCTTCCAGACAACACTGATTACCAAGTTTAAAGAATGCGAATTACAGGGCACAGAAAGTGCACGGGAGTTTATGACCAGGACTCTTGTATGCCCTTTTCTTTGACTTTCATGTTACCAGTGACCACAGATACTTGACCACAGATTCTCAATTTGTAATCCCATTTCCTCCAAGCTTTCCAAGAATAGCTTCTGTAATAAAGGAACCAGTAGTCTCCTTTTGTAGAACGAATACCAATAAATAGTTTTTTATAATAGCCTCAGGCTCAGACATCTCATTAGCCAATGGTTTGATTACGTCAACATAATATACAATCGTGGCCATTTGTTCCAATATGACCAACCTCAAGTGTGCAGTCTAGAATAATTCTGTGGTATTTGGCTGAGTATACACATGCTAATTTCTTTCTGCTTTATAACACCTGCTAGAAGCTGTATAAGCTCATTTGGGATATCTTTTCCTAGGTAGGGAACCACTGTGTCTGGATTTTTAATGTTGAGCAAATGTTTGTTCATGGTAGGATCAAAAAGGGCTAGATATTCTACAAATTTCAAAAAATTAAATAAAAAATAAAATCAATTGCTAACACTTTTCAGTTGTGCCATGGGATGCCAAGTTTTGCAAACCATGAACTCTGACCAAAGCGATCAAGCATTCCAAGATTTGTCACCAGTATTGTTCTTCTTGCTTAACTTTCTGCTGCTTAATATCACCTATTGTTTTTCATTTAAAATTGTGAGAAAATAAACAGGTATAAAGATGGGGTTAAGGATGAGATGTGGGATGGGAACTAAAAGTCGTCCCCCCCATCTTGCCGGTGATCAGTTGATTATACACTGACTGGAACTGAGCAGGTAGGTAAGAGTATTGGCATGGAAGGAATTTGTGTTTCATTCTTTCTAAGTGTTGGAGGTACAATCTGAAAAGGTGTGTGTGTGGGGGGGCAAATTCTTACAAGAGAAGCCCAGCCTGGATGGAATACATGGAGTGTGAAAGAAAGAAAGAAAGAAAGAAAGAAAGAAAGAAAGAAAGAAAGAGTGATGTCATTGCATACGCATGCAAGCACATACAAATTCCACACAACCCATTTTGTGAAAAGAACATCTGCTTAGATAATCTATCACACATTTATGTGGATTGCAGTATTTTAAAACCTTTTAAGAGAAATGCAAGTCATCACAAAGTTTGGCAATATTGCCAAGAGAAAATCAACTTGACCTCTATCAAGGCTTTCTAGGGAAATGTATAATCTATATGTGATCTGGAATTGGTCCAGTAAAATGACAGAAATGAAATAGCCTTCTTGATATTATACATACATACAAACATATTTGTGTCACTTAAATTATGATGAAAACTGACATCATGACCTCAAATAGTTCTTTCAAGGGCACAAACTTGGATGGCTAGTTTTGTGCCTCTTTCCATGCCCACTGTGTACCATTTTCCTTATGAATAAATGTAAGGTTTTCCATATTTATTTAGTCTATATAATGCACTTCCTTCAAAAGGAGTGCAGGGGGATATTTTCATTTGAGGCTCTTCTTGATGAACATTATGTTTTTGCTATCTTCGAAAGAAAGAAAGTGTAACATTATATGTAATCAGATAAAACACTAATGGAACAATTCCAGCTTACTACAAGCCTGCAGTTGGTCCATTAATTGCTTCTAACCTAGTAAAAGCTAATGCAAATGAAGCTTACATTACAAAAGATGAGGGAAATAGTTGAGAACAGTGAATAGTGAGACCACGAGGCATATTTTATTACATTACAAGGAGGTACTGTATGCTTTTAAAATGATCCCATCAGTATATGAGTTGTAATAAATTTCTGAGTGAAACAGACTTGTATAAGAGATACAACT
Organism: Podarcis bocagei; assembly: GCF_964188305.1. NCBI lineage: Eukaryota > Metazoa > Chordata > Lepidosauria > Squamata > Lacertidae > Podarcis > Podarcis bocagei. The sequence continues at coordinate 30,180,730 of NC_138134.1, forward strand.
GCATGAGGTTGCAGTTCTTGCTTGTAATCCCTTGCTTGTAACTTTGCAAGCAACCACCCATCAACAGCCCTAGAAGGAGACATATGCAGCAACAGCACAGGCTTTGCCTCTTCCTGTTAACTGAAGCACTTGCGAGCAATATATTTTGAAACAGTCCTGCCACCAAACCAGCAGGTTGCAGGAAATACTATAGCGTTGTCTCATCACCTGCTGACAGATTCATGTGCATTTGCCCTATTCTTTCCTTCAGTACCACATTCTGAGGCTTTTATGTCAATGTTTTGTAACATAGGATTCATTATACCTCTTGTGATTTCAGCTTTGACACTTGCAGGGGACCTCCTGCTGATGGAAGGCATCTATGACATTCTTCATAGAAAGCAGACCTTGCTATTTACTATATTTAACTGAGCAGGAGGGGAAACAAATCCCTAGGTTGTGCTCTTTTGGGTGGAAGGCAGAAAAGCACGTCAGGCTACAACCCTGCAGAAGTGCAAGTATTTTAGACAAAAGGTTTAGCATTAATTCACACCCCTTGGGTTTGTAAAATATCTACCATGACAGCCAGCTGACTCAGGGCAAATGTAATAATTATTCAATTAATTTCCACTGTGGGTCGACCTCGTACTTCAAGTCAGAAGTAAACTAGAAAGTTAACACCAAAAGCAACATATTCCAGATGGATAGCAAAGTCTGCCAAAGGAAAAAACAGCGAAGAGTCTTGCCATTGTAAAGGCTAACAGATTATTCTGGGATTAAACCTGGGACTTTTTGCATACAAAGCATGTGCTCTATCTCTTAACCACAACCCTATCTTTCACAGGATGCTTGAACAGAATAGCGCTCTGAGTAGGTCTGTTGGCAAGTTCTGAATTTGGGGCCCACCTGCTTTATCTTCAAGGGACTTGCAAAAGTAAATTAAAAAACTGAAGGATGGTCCTTTTCATCCTTCTTGAAGAATACTGGTTGTGAGGCACATGAACATGATATCTGTACTAAGAGCATCTAATCTTCTTCTGTTTAAATCAGGATGGTGGTGGGTTTTTTTTTGTTTTTTTTTTAGTATTTAAAATAGACAAAAGAGAAGATCCCTTTCCCCATCCAACTCCATGTTGTGCTGACTCTCCCCTGTGAACATGGGTCTCCAGCAGGAACAGTGATGGAGGGTGAATGCTGGTGATGAAATGAACAGCAGCAATTAAAATGTGCATCCAATGGCATGTAGTTTTTACAGGAAAGTCTACCTAGGAGATGAAAGGAAGCGTGCACATTTATAATAATATTGCATAAAGTAATAATAAGGCACCAGGCAAAAATGTTTCTCTTCAATTAGGCATTCAGCTGATAACATTCTATGGCTTTTTAAATGTGTTTGGGTGAGAGGGGGTTATTGGCTTGGTTTTTGTTTTTATTATGCCTTTTGTATTCACATTTTTTATTTCTCTGTTGTGAAACACTCTGGGATCTTCAGATGAACAGTGGTATACAAATTTAAGTAAGCAAATCAAAACACATTTAAGCACTAAAACTTTAGGAAGTAGCAGGTTGTTAACTGACCAGTAGAGAATCTTCCCTTTATATAGCTGTACAGTATATCCTGAGAATGTCCAAATGAAAGAATGTTAAGTACAGTTCAAATGAACACTCTATACAGAGGGCCTTCTCGGTAGTGGCGCCTGCCCTGTGGAACGCCCTCTCATCAGATGTCAAGGAGATAAACAACTATATGACGTTTAGAAGACATCTGTTTAGGGAAATTTTTAATGACTGATGTTTTAATGTATTTTTAATCTTTTGTTGGAAGCCGCCCAGAGTGGCTGGGGAAACCCAGCCAGATGTGCGGGGTATTATTATTATTATTATTTCTTCTTTGGGATTTGAGAATGGAATCCAGCTACTTAAAAAATGTCCTTAGGCTGAAATCCTATATACACACTTATCTGGGAGTCAATCCTGTTGAACTCAATGTGGCTAGGTTTTAAGGAGATATGTACAGTATGAGATTGCGCTGTAAAGGTTTGATACTTGTTGTTGTTTTTTAAAGTGATACGGAACAATGTTAAATCCAAAGAACAATAATGTGTACTTTTTTTGGCAATTCACATCTTTTTGTACTTGTTAAAAAGCAACAACAAAGAGGGAAAGAATGTATAAGTTAAGTAAAGAGAAGGGTATTAACTTACACTCTGAAGAATAATCCATTGATTATCCCTTAATCCATATTTAATTATATGTCAGAGAAAATATTTATAGATATAGTTGGATGTGGTATTAGATTTTAATGTCTAAAAACCAGGTTTTTTGAAAGAGCAGCAGATTATTTAGTGCAGAATGGTGGACAGGTGTGTTAATAATAAGGAAATTACTGTTTGAAAGTAGAATTGTTACCATTCAGTGAATGAAACTACCAGAGATACAGCAACTATTGTGCTCAATGGGATTCATTGCTTCAGCCTGTTTATAAATCACTCAGTACAGAGCAGCCTAACCATCTATGGAATGCAGGCAGATGAAAGAAACAACATCTGAACCACAGCATACTTGGATGGTTGAAACAGTCATGGGCTCATGGCTTTCCTTAAAAAACCCTAGGAAGTGTAGTTTATTAAGAGTGCTGAGAGTTTTAAGGATACCCCTATAGCCCACACAGAGGTACAGCGAAGGCTATAGCTCTGACTGGGTATCTTCTAACAGCTCTCAGTACCTTTAGCAAACTGCAGCTTCCAATGTTCACTGGGGGAAGAGCCATGGCTGTTTAAGGTAGTATGATACAGTAGTATGATGAGTCCTAACTTTGCAATGGATTTTTAATGAATGAGAGGGGTGGCATTATCATTTGTTATTGAAATGTATTCCTAAGGAAACATGAAATATGTAGGGAAGTGTGGTAGAAAAAGAATACCTATAGATGATTGGGAAGTTGAGTGTCAGCTCCAACTCCACTTCCTAAGGTTCCACAGGGCTATTTCCTAGAGTAGCCCCATGTGGAATAGGTCAGCAATTTTAAGTGGAAAGGTATCTGTCTAAATCATATGCACTCCCACAGGATGCAATGATGACCACTAACTTGGGTAGCTTTAAGAGAGGAAAAGGTAAATTCATAGAGGGCATCGGTGGTTAGTAGCTATGATGACCAGGTTCTGCCTCCACTAGTTGCTCAAGAGGGGTGTGTGTGCTTCTTTGCTCAGTTTCCGCTTGCAGGTATCCTACAGGCATTTGTTGTGCCACTGTGAGAACATGATGCTGGATTAAATGGACCACTGGCTGACACATCAGGCTCTTATGCACAAACATATTTAAAAAGCAGGGAGGCATTGAAGAAAGTATTTTGTCCAAGACTTTCACCAAAGACATAAATTAGAAAATCACTGGATTTAAACCTTTCAGCAGCAGTAGTATTTACAGATAGTATTCACACAAATGCTGGTCTTGCTGTGACTCCCATAATGTAGAAGTGCCAGTAATGCAATTAACATGCGGACTGGAATGTTTTAAAAGAACAAAGCTGAATCATTGCCATTCTGAACCAAAGTCTAATGTACTGTAGTTATGAAGTTTATATCTATTTCTTGCTGTGCAGCAGTCAAATCACAAATGACAAATAACCCTGGCTTTAATTTTGTTTATTCCCCCCCTTAACCGTTTGAACACTTATAACAATATCTTTCATTCAAATAATCTCAATGCAGTTCAATGATATATTTTAAAATAGAAATATGTTTTATGCACATTAACTATGGTGAAAATATGCTGTTTATCTGATTAAATAAATGGAAAACATTTGTCCACCTGAGTATATGTATAGATTCAGCTGGGGGAATAGTACTTGTTAATAATACAGTGCATTTTCTGTGTGGTACTGAGACAAAGCCTTATATAGTGCAATACCATACAACAGCATTTATTTTTATTTATTTAAAATATTTATATCCTGCCCTGTAACCATATTTTCAACAAGATAATAGAAATCAGGGTTAGCCAAAGTAGTCCACATATTGCTGACCTACAGCTTTCATCAATCCCAACCAGTATGGCCAACAGTCAGGGATGATGGGATCTGTAGCTGCTACCCCCAATTTAAAAAGAGAGGAAAAAAGATTTGTTATGAACAATATTTAAATCACAGCTCAGGTCTCCTACAGTGTGTATTCATGCCTCTCCTCTCTGTTTTACACTTTATGTCATTGGTTCTTTTCTCAGTTTACAATGCAACATGGATAGAAGCTATTGATCTTTCTCAAGAGTATTTTCTTCAATCTGGGTTGCCAAACTTTTTTGTTTCTATCATATCAGGAATGTAGACACCGTTGTAAAGTATTCATTGTTCATTTTTTAAATTGTTGTATAGAAAACCTGGCTTCTTTAATCTGACAGTGTCAGCTTTGGGAAAAAGAGGCACACCCTGATAAAATACCAGCAGGTGCCAAGGCACATGGCATGCTGTGGAAATAATGGTAGTTCAAAAAGGTGGAAAGGAAAATGGAAGGGGAATTATTGCAGATTGGAATTAAGGTAAATTAGTACAGGCGCTGAAGACCGCTACACATATCCTGTTTTGCAGTTCAATATCCACATACTGTTTGGTAGTTTCCAAATCTGCCAGAAGGAAGCTATAGTGATTTAGGATTGAGGAAACATTCTGCAACTCATTCTGGTACAATGCAGAAACAGAAAAACTGAGACAAAGAAACAGCAGGAAGTCATGTACCATTTGTCAAGCCAAGACCATGATAAAATGAAGAAAATAAATTAATTCCAAACACTGGAGACAGGATTAGAATAAAGAAGGGGGCAGAATAAAAATCTCCAATTTGGATTTCACAAGCCAGTAAATTGCAATCATTTAAAAATTTACAACAATAAAATAAAGAGCAATTTGTCATTGTAAAGTATTATGTTATTATTGTGAGGAAGAAATACAAATAACTGTTGTAGTCATCTCTGATATTCTTACTAATAATAGCTACAAAACAAATATTTGCAAGCATACAAGGTCAGTATTGTTAATATAGATTTTAACCTTTAGATAAATAATATAAAAAGGCTGTATCTGATTTTATTACAACCTCAGCTAATCCAGATCTTTAGGGGGAAAATCTTCAGTTTTTTTGTTTTTTTAAAAAAATCAGGACACCTTCATAGTGAGTGATGGCAATTGGTCCCTGGGATCATGCACAGTAATACCGAGAGCAAAAACTTATGTTACTATGCATATTTATGAATATGAGCTAACAGCACAATTTTAAGTGATATATGTATGGGTCACAAATATTATTTAAGCATGCTGTAAAAGTGTCTTGTATCAAACTCTTTCTCCTGTAATACATTAAGATAACTTGACATTTCTATACATCTGTAAGCAATGCAAAGTGTTCTAATGTCTGAGTATTTTTTTGACATCTGTTATAGTTTTCTCTGTCATAGAAGAGAATTGGAAATCTCTTATGCACAAACTATATCTCTGAATGATTTCAAAAAGCTTTAGGATGTACAGTGGTACCACAGGTTAAGTACTTAATTCGTTCCGGAGGTCCGTTCTTAACCTGAAACTGTTCTTAACCTGAAGCACCACTTTAGCTAATGAGGCCTCCTGCTGGTGCTGCGCTGCCGGAGCATGATTTCTGTTCTCATCCTGAAGCAAAGTCCTTAACCCGAAGTAATATTTCTGGGTTAGCAGAGTCTGTAACCTGAAGCATATGTAACCTGAAGCATATGTAACCCGAGGTACCACTGTACTAGGAGGGACCCTATGGTCAGAAATACTCCAAGAGAAAGGAGTGCAAGATGGATGGGAATTTCTTAAATGTGAAATATTGAAGGCCCAAAAAGAAAGAAAAGTGGGGGGCATATAAGGAAACGAGTATGGCTGCATAAGGAGCTTATAAATGAGCTGGGATTTAAGAAGGGCATGCACAAGAAATGGAAGAAAGAGGAAATAATGAAGGCCAACATTTGCAGGGAGAAGGTCAGGCAGGCCAAAGCTCAGAATGAGCTCAGGCTTGCAAGAAAGGTTAAAAAATAATAATACAGATATCTTTGACTATGTTTGAAGTAAGAGGAAGAACAAATAAGTAGTAGGTCCTCTGGATGGAGAAAATGGAGAAATGCTACAGAGTGACAGCAGGAGGGGTAGCCAATGCTGCAGAAAACAGAATTGGAATCTAATATGACCTTAACAGACTGGAGAATTGAGCCCAAACTAACAAAATGAATTTCATTAGGGACAAATGCCAGGTTCTATATTTAGGCAGGAAGAACTAGCTGCACAAATATAAAAGGTGTTGGATACCTGACTTGTCATACGAAAAGAATCTAGGGGTCTTAGTAGCTTAACATAGTGTGATGCAACAGCAAAAAAATAAAAAATCCCTAATGGTATTCTAGGCTGCATCAACAGAAGTATAATGTTCTGATCAAGCAAAGTCATAGTACCATAGTACCACCAAGGCATAGTACTGCCTTGGTCAGACCATGCTTGGAGTATTGTGTCCAGTTCTGTGTGGCACAATTTAAGAAGGATGTTGACAAGCTGGCATGTGTGCAGAGGAAGGTTACCAAGATGATCAAGGCTCTGGAAAACCAAGCCTTATGAGGAACAGTTGAGGGATCTGGATATATTTAGCCTGGAAAAGAAAAGCCTGAGAGGTGATATGATAGTCACATTCAAATATCTAAAGGGCTGTCACAAAGCAGATGGAGCAAGCTTGTTTTTTTCCTGCTTCAGAGGCTAGGACCTCAACCAATGGATTCAAGTTACAAGAAAATATATTCCAACTAAACAGCAGGAAGAACTTTCTGACACTAAAGAGCTGCTTGGCAGTGGAACACACTCCCACAAGAGGTGTTGGGCTCTTCTTCCTTGCAGTTATTTTAAGCAGAGGATGGATGGCCATCTGTCATGGATGCCTTAGTTGAGATTGCTACATTCAGGGGGTTGGACCAGATGACCATTGGGATCCCTTCCAATGCTATGATTCTCTAATTCCTCATCCTGTAGGCTATATTCTTTATCCTTCTAAAATGTTATATCAAAGCCATAATTTTAATTGCAATACAGATACTTTAAACCAACAAAACACACTTTTATGTTTTCTATTGCAACACATTCCCCTTTATCTATTCTATCTTTTCAGCAGTAGGCTTTACAATGTGTTTCTTTTTATATCCATTAACAACAATACAATGTTTCTATTCACTAAGTATTAGCAAAAAAGCTGATTTGTGACTCGTGTGCTTTTCTTTTTCATGCTTCTGTACAGCACGCAAAACAAATCTGCAGATTTCTTCTGTCATGAGATGTGTGAATTCCATAAACCTTTGTAACTCACACATGTCACAAGAGACAGAGAATACACAAGCACCCTGCTTTTCATATAAAATGGAATTTCAAAGCAAAGGCACAAATTGTTAATTCCAATGTCTTGTTTCATTGTTGTAATTTAGAGCAATGAAATTTAGGGAAGCCACAGTGGAGGAGAATTCCTGTGCAACTCTTCATCACCCACTGGTTTTCTAATACACTCTCCACAAGGTATCAGAGAACTCTTTATCATGTAGAAATACTTCTGGAAGGAACCTATCTGCACCCAAGTGAAGAGGGAAAGTGGCTGGCTGGGAAAGAGTTAACATTCTCTCCACAACTCCACCCAATGTTTTTCTATTTCAAATTGTATCATTCTGACCCTGCAGTGGGCCTTCAGGATTTAATTAGTCACATTCATGTGCAACATGTAAAAAGGTAAAGGGACCCCTGGCCAACGACTCTGGGGTTGCGGCACTCATCTCGCTTTACTGGCCGAGGGAGCCGGTGTTTGTCTAAACATACATGTTGGAAATTACAATGCATGGCACACATTCTAAAGTTAATGTGGTTAAGGACTTCCGGGTTGGTGCCTCCGGCAATGGCGGATTTCCTCTGACCGGGAGGAATCTGCTCCGTGGAAATTTGGGCCTCCCGCCACGGCGAAGGCGGATACCCGTATAAATCACAGGTGGGAGAAGCCTGTGAATGTGGGATTTGGCGGGCACCTTTTGCGCCTCCCCTACTCACGGGGAAACCTGGTTTCGGGGATCCGGAGCGACGTGGGGTGAGTGGCGCGGTGCTTCGAATCGTCTGCTTCTTCAATGAAGCGAAGCCACATAGCTGTTGCCGGAGAGCATTGACTTTTTCCTGTGGACAATTTGACTCCAAAGTAATTACCCGTGAGTAGAGCTGAGACGGGAGAATCGGATTTTAAATGTTTAATTTGGCATCGAAACGGGGAGGTTCAAAACAGGAAGTCCGCCTTCCCTACTTGTAAACAGACCGAGGCAAGGAGGCTGTAGGCTGAAGTCTTGGAAAGCCTTTCGTAAAAGCCTAAATTTCCATCGGTAAAGAACATAAAACCCCCCTTGGAGGCAGGAGAAGAGAGGGGGAAGTTGTGGACTGAGTATGCCTGTAGGAGAGAGTGAAGGGAGTTAAAATAACGCCGCTCTGACCCTGGAAACGGGCTGCCAGTAGGACTGACGTTTTGGAATGTTCATTGACAGCACTTAGAACGTTCCTTGACAGCTAGCAAAGGAAGAGAAATACATTGTTTCTATTGTCTCCGGCTGCTTCTAAAAAGGAGTAAAAAGTAACCGAAATCTGAAATTAACTTTGGATTGTATGAGTTGCGTTTAAAGGGGACATTGTTGATTATTATAAATAGAAACTGTTTCTCCCTAGTGGAAGTCTCTGAAATTGGTTACTTTATAAGAGCTGGGCTAGGGGGACTTCCAGCTGCAAGATAAAAACTGTGAGACTCTGAGATTCACCTTGAATCTCTCAAGTGTTATGGTAAATGGAAAGGAAAAAACCAGATGAAATGTCGACAGAAGAGGCCTTAGTGGTCGCATTAGTGAAAATAAACGATTCGCTGGAACAGCTTCACAGGAAAACAGACAATCTGGGACAAAAGGTGAACACCAACACAGAAACCATTCAGAGATGGATACAGGAATTTACCTTGACACGGCAAACTGCGGATGAAGTCAGGGAGAAAACCCTTGCTGCTGAATGTAAAACAATACAACTGGAGTGTGAAAGAGCCCCATCCATTCAAAGGCAACTCGATGTGACATCTGTCATGATGGAACTTAAAGAAAAACAGATGAATTTGAGGACCAGAGCCCTACCTGAATTGGGAAAGGAAAGCTTGACAGAGCTTCAGGAGGAGACAGGACTAACATCGGTTGAGAAAGAGAGGCTTTTGGGGGCCAGTATGACCGCCAAAAATGTGAATTTATTTAAGGGTAACTGTGAAGGACGTTGGATTGAAGAGAAGGGGGATTGGGAAATATGGACAAATCTGAAGTTGCTATTGTTGGGCCGAGCTGTTGTGGTAGGGATGAGGGTTGCTGTGTTGGTGGGGATGTTGCTTTTGTTCCAAATAGTGCAAGTTTTGGATGGGATGGATTGTATCAGGAGGTGGCAGAGGGATGTTTTTGGATTTGTTTGGCAGGGCAGGAAGCCTCGAGTAAAACTTAAGATATTGATGGATGCTAAAGAAGGAGTTGGACCTGCCCTGCCAGACCCCTAAACTTTGTTGTGAACCATCTGCTTTTTGCTGGCTGAGAGAATGGTTGTCCGTTGGAAGCACTGAAGTGTTGGATAATGGCAGATGAAGTTGATGGACTAGATGGAATTGGCAGAGACTGGCAAGATCCAAGACCAGGGAGAAGAGTCGGTGGAAGAAGACTGGGAAAAGTTTAAAGATTATTTATAGAAATATTGTAAAATTAATGAATGTCAGAAGAATGTTGGAATGAAGTTATATGGCTTCAGTAGAAATGTTATAAGGAATTAAGTATAAATAGATTATTAGAGTATTAAAGGAAAATAAGGTTAAAATGTGTTAAGATAATTATAGGATAGAAAACAGGGGAAGATGGAAAGGAATTGCTGAAACAATTAACAGAAGTGGAATACAAAAAGGGAGGTGTGAGGAGGTCGAGGAAATAAGGGAAAGAAAGATAAGATGTTGAAATTGGATTGTGTTTTAAATGGTTTTTTTTTGTTTGTTAGTTTGTTTTACAGTGGTACCCCGCAAGACGAACGCCTCGCGAGACGAAAAACTCGCAAAACGAAAGGTGTTTTCGTTTTTGAGTTGCCTCGCAAGATGAATTTCCCTATGGGCTTGCTTCGCAAAATGAAGCTTGCCCCGCAAGCTCCGGGGACAGCGGGGAAGACCCGCTGTCCCCGGACCTCTTTTGAAGCAAGGGGCAGCGTGGAGAAGCGATCTCCCCGCAGCCCCTTGCTTCAAAAGAGGTCTGGGGACAGTGGGGAAGAAGCGATCTTCTCCCCGCAGCCCCAGGTCCGGGGACAGCGGGAAGCGCTTCCCGCTGTCCCCGGACCTCTCCCCGCAGCCCCTTGCTTCAAAAGAGGTCTGGGGACAGCGGGGAAGAAGCGATCTTCTCCCTGCAGCCCCAGGTCCGGGGACAGCGGGAAGCGCTTCCCGCTGTCCCCGGACCTCTTTTGAAGCAAGGGGCGGCGGGGAGAAGCGATCTCCCTGCAGCCCCTTGCTTCAAAAGAGGTCTGGGGACAGCGGGGAAGAAGCGATCTTCTCCCCGCAGCCGCAGGTCCGGGGACAGCGGGAAGCGCTTCCCGCTGTCCCCGGACCTCTTTTGAAGCAAGGGGCGGCGTGGAGAAGCGATCTTCTCCCCACAGCCCCAGGTCCAGGGACAGCGGGAAGCGCTTCCCGCTGTCCCCGGACCTCTTTTGAAGCAAGGGGCGGCGTGGAGAAGCGATCTCCCCGCAGCCCCTTGCTTCAAAAGAGGTCCAGGGACAGCGGGGAAGAAGCGATCTTCTCCCTGCAGCCCCAGGTCCGGGGACAGCGGGAAGCGCTTCCCGCTGTCCCCGGACCTCTTTTGAAGCAAGGGGCGGCGTGGAGAAGCGATCTCCCCGCAGCCCCTTGCTTCAAAAGAGGTCTGGGGACAGCGGGGAAGAAGCGATCTTCTCCCCGCAGCCCCTTGCTTCAAAAGAGGGGACAGAGCGGCGCTTCCCCTCTGTCGCCGGACGGTCTCCATAGGAACGCATTGATTGATTTTCAATGCATTCCTATGGGAAACCGTGCTTCGCAAGACGAAAAACTCGCAAGAAGAAAAAACTTGCGGAACGAATTAATTTCGTCTTGCGAGGCACCACTGTATTTTGTATTGTATTGTATGTTTTTTCTTTTTTGGTTTTTTGTAGTGTTGTGTTTAATATGTTGGAAATTTAATAAATATTATTTTTTTAAAAAATAAAGTTAATGTGGTTAATATACAAAGTCTTCTTCATGCTAACATAACATTATGTGCAAATAATAATGAGGTTAAGATATGATTTTTAACATTTGTCATAAAGGAGAACAGAAAGCTCCTACACTGTCTTTGAATGATTATCAGTAGCCTATATTATGTCCTCCTAAAATTTTACATCAGAAATGACAGTACAGAAATTAAAAAGCAAGGTTATGTTGTCTCAGATGACTTGAATTATGATACAATTATTATGAAATAGAATAATTTTATTTAGTTCCCCCATTCCAGATCCTGAAAGCAAAACATAATGAGAGGTCACTACTATTTCATTAATTTTTATGCAGAGGTTTCCCTTTACAATCAATAAACACTTAAAATCAATTATGTACCTCCTATCAATAATATTGTAGCAGCACGTATTTCACTGTAAATAATTCCAATCTCTTTTTAAAACCATGGTCAATACTACATCTTCCTTTTGCAATTACTGAGCTAACTGCAACATTAATATTTCTATTTTGCAGCGAAAATTCAGATCCTTTTAATCTAAAAGCTCACATCAACAATTCACATGAAAGTGGAATAGCCAACATTATATTTGTAAGCACATTAGCATTTCCCTACATACTTATAAACAATTCTACTTTGATAACCAAAAGGTGGGGGGGGGGGAAAGAAGGCATTTATTCAATGCATTTTAAATTAAAATACTGTATAATGAGAACAATATCCCTCCTTCTTTATCAGTTAATACTATTAAAACTGTACCACTAAAGTTCTGGGGAAAAAATCTTTGTAAAAGGAATATGACAAGATAGGCCAAAGAAAGGTAGCTTTTAAAAATTCATTCAAATAATACCACAGTCACATATATGAAATAGTATCTTTTTACAACAAGTTATAGCAAACAGAAACACTTACTGTTATTTTCTTGTAGCAGAATCTGTATTCACAATGCCATCTTGAAGTTATTGCCTGTTAAAAAGTCACCAAAACACGAATACATTAATTTAAAATACAATAAACTCTGAATTGCACAGCTAATAAGAATATTTTCATCCCATAAATAAGAAATATAACAACCATAATATCCCCATTTTAGTTTCATTCCATGAATTAAGAACAACAAAAGCAGGGCCAACTGAAAATTATGTCTTAATACCAAGAGCGTCTTAGCAAGAGCTAAGAAATGCCACTTAGGGAATTCGGACAAATTCAGCTTAACATAGAAATTCAAAAATGGAGAATATACACTTAACCCTCTCTACAATTTGAATTCAAAGCCATAAAAGTTCAATGTCATCTACAATAAGAAGCAGCCCAGTGTGTGTCCTCATTGTGAATGGCTCAGATGGCCTTCCAGTGTACAAAAAAAGCAGTTTAGCACAACAAAAATCAGAATCCCAAGGTTCAATAAAACCTATACTAAGTATCAGTGCCCAGGAATGTCTTGTGAAGGGTGTGTGTGTGTGTCATTCTACAATGTAGAAGCCATCATTCGTCAATGTGGAAGATTCTTCTTCAAGGGATCTTGGCTAGAGTTATTGCCAGCTAAACACAACATGACTAGAAGCGCCTTTTAGAATAGTCTAAGTCAGTGGTGGCCAAACGTGGCCCTCCAGCTGTTTTGGGACTACAGTTCCCATCCTCCCTGACCACTGGTCCTGTTAGCTAGGGAGTTGTAGTCCAAAAACAGCTGTAGGGCCAAGTTGGGCAGCCGCTGGTCTAGGTCAACAACAATGCCTGAAACAGGGGGCTGGTGGAAATCACTCAGCATGAACACAATATCTGCAAAGCATTCCATTAAGCATCCTAGCAGCTGCAGTTTGCACTAGCTGCATATAGAGCATGTTTCAATAATTTAATTTAGAAGTTAAAAATGAGTGGGTCACTATGCCCAAGCTGTCTCCATCCAGGACTGGGCATATCTGGCACACCAGCCGAAGGCAATGAAATGTTCTCCTAGATCCCAAGGCCATCTGAATCTCCAGTGGCAAAGAGGGATCAAAATGCACTCTCAAGCTATGAACCTGCTATTTCAAGAGTAATGCAGTTCCTGCCATAAAAGGAAGGCAACATTCTCCCCAAACCTGAAAATCAGTCCCTCATAGGGCAACTGAATAGTAGGACTAAGCTTCTGTCTTACTGGGACTAAGTTTATTAGCCATCATGGCCAATGCCACTTGGCTAGTTCTAATCAGTCACAATGGTCAAGGTTAATTATACACATATGGTAGGCTGGATGTAGGAAGCACCATGTCCACATTCCAGCTTACAATAGCTGTGGCCATCCTAACTACCCCATTCACATTGTCACAGAAACAAGCTGCCATGCAAAAGAACTGTTGGACAGCTACTCAAGGATGTGATGGAGCCAGCTCTCCCTTCACTGCCACACAATATACTGTAAATGATTTTTCACTCTACAAATGCCGAGTTGTCTTCACCACAAATTTTATGACACTTGTGCTTTATCCATCCTCATGCCTGTTTCAGTCACCAAAATTCCTCAGAATACCAAACGACCACTTTGGTGCCAGAGGGATTGCTCAGGATCGATTGTCTTGATGGCATGACACATCTCACCGTCCACAGTAAGACTAGGGCATCAACAAGTTTCCCCATTCTTTCTCTCCCCTTCTGCAACAAATCAGGAAAAATCAATTCCCTGTAGAGGTCAAACTCCTTGTCAAACCCTTGCTGTGAAAGAGATTGTCTTGACTCAGTTTCACCCTTGCCTTTGCTCACAAAACTCTGTTTGCACAAGATGTTTTCCCCCTGTTTTTTCCACATTTCCAATCAGTATTTGCATATCCAGCCACCCATAGTTTCTCCCTGATGGGTAAACTATGGTATAAGGAGTGCCCAGGACACACACTACCATGATGATAACAATTTGATATGAGAATATCACTGCGACATCACTATGGGTCTGGACCCCATGCTGGTAAAAGGCAGCTCAAGGCAAGCTTGGGAGGCTAAATATATTAAGGGAAGTTTAAGAATAAGGGATTTCCAGCCTCTACCTTCCCCTTAAACTGTGAGATGTAGTTACAGGTAAATGAAACATAGCCAGCCAGTACATTCCCAACCTTTTATTTAGTAGCAATAACTGTTTTTCCATAAATGCCACCACAATATAATTGTAGAGTTCTGGATCTCCCAAAATTAACATAAACTGTAGAGAAGAACTATTCATGGACATTTAGCTGCTTCCAACTGCACAATGGGACTTCCTCCCCAGGTGCCCCTGCGCCCTGTCCCCAGTTTGGCTCTAGACGGTTGGGGGATCCCCGGAACTGATTTGCGCAGGTGTGGGGGGAATATGAGTAGCAATTTAGGTTGGCTCTTTTGTACAATGTGGATGCAAATGTTGCTTCTCTTGACAGAACTTATATTAATTAAAGTTATTCATTAAGAAAAGCAGCAGGCAGAAATGTAATTAAAATGGCAAAGTACAATACGCTTTTATGCACTGGTTGGCTTGGATGGCTGTGTGAAGAATTCCAGTTTTGTCGTTAAACACCTTGGTCAAAAATAATGCAATTTCTTTTCCTTATTCACAGCAGCACTGGCTCCAACATGTGTAAACCAGCTCCTTTATCGCTATGTGAGGTGATGTCTTATATACTGAACAAGCCTGTTCATTTTTCTCATATGAGAAACAGCTGAGAAAATTTTACTTATTACCTGCCCCCTTTTTTATTTTGCTCTATCTGGAGAGCAAATGTTCAGCTGTAAGAAAGGTCTTCATGTTACTGGCATCAGCCTACTCTCCTCCACCCCATAAGGAATCCCTCCCACTCTGACACAAGCACACAAGAGGCTTGTTGTTAAGGGTTAATTTCATGCTAAAACTCCTTCTGTGATAGGCCCATGCTCAACCAATGCTAAGCAAGGATTCGGAATCTTCCCTAGTGCAGAGGATTCTTTAAAAAGATGTCCTCAAGTATTTGGGGCTTCCATTAAAAATAAAACAAATAATCTTAGCTGAGTGATGGTGGTGGAATAATATTGAAATACATTTACATGGAGGTTAGGAAGACAGAAGCACTGCACTCAGGACCTCAGGATCTCCATTCCCTTTTTCCATATTGTACTAAGCTGACTTTAGGACATGCATACATGTTCTAAATATCATTTGCTTCAGGTCATCCAACATAAACAAAGATAGTTCTGGTCAAATGGTTTGCATGTTTTTCCATCAGCCCATCTGACTCCTCTGTGGCTATGAGAATGAGAATGAATGAGAAGCGGTGATACAATGAAAACTTATAATTACATGATTTGCAATACAGATTTTCCTATCTTACAATGCTTAAATGCAGCCTGAATCAAATGTTACTTCTCTCAAAAGTTAGCCAACAGAAAATGGAAAACAAGATTCTGCATATGCAAAGGTAATGCTGTTTCATTTTAACTGATGTTTAGTTCAAGGCTTGACATTAACTGGTACCCACACAAAGTATATGTCCTCAAGAGTTTTTCAAAGCTTCAGAGACTGATAGCTCTGACTTTTATGCAGAAAAGATACTGTGTAGCCCCTAAATTTGTTCAACAGCTTTTAAAATCCACAACCGCCCACTATGAGCAATGTAAAGATACAATCACATCAACATTCTTTCTTAATAATATTATTAAACAATTTATTTGAAATGTTTTGTTGTATTTTTCACCAATCTCCTATCAAAGGGACCTAGTCAATGACAATTAATGCATTCTGGCAATGGAGATAATATCAATGTTTCATGATATTTATACACCAGATATGCAAGTCATATTTTGAGTGTGTAGGTGGAAACTAAAAAAAACAACCCCAAACATTTACAATTGACAAAAATAATCTAGAAACTAATAGATCTTCTAAACAGCCTTCAGCTCACAGTAGTCCATCAACACAAAGCCTGTCAAAGAGTTTATTGGAACCTAAAGATTACATTTTCCAGAAATCACTACTTTAGATTGTACTCAATACAGGACAATGAATTATGAAATCACAAAGTGACAGATTAAATATCCAGCTTTAGGACACGCTGTCTGATCCAGTCAAATGAAATATATTCTTACTTCTGTTTTGCTGATACCAAAGACATATGGATGGTATTTCTATTCACACAAATTATAGCTATGGTGACATTGCAGTGTATGTGGATATAAGTGTCTCCTTTCACATTTCTTTGACTTGTAAATTTCTGTTATCTACGATAGTTCCTTTTTTTTCTTTTTACCAAGTCAGGTTTGATTGGAAAATGAAGGTATATTGATTCAGAATGGGGAAGGCTACTCTGTAAGCTTATAGGAGGAAAAGATAATTACAGGTAGACAGACAGCTAGATAGATACAAACATATAGATACACACACCATTGTACCCTCCTGAATGGCATCTAGTGTGCTGATGACCCTTAAAATTAAGAGAGCGCTGCACTCAGCACAATTTATGTTGTGCCTATCCTCTAACATTTGGTACGTGTATGTTGTGCAGTTTTACTTCACACTGCTTATCATACACCCACTAGTCATTAGTTACTACTAATATGTAACTAATGCACATTTTCCTTATCTTATATGCCCACATGCACTGGATTTCCTAGGCAAATAGGAGCATTCAAGTTTTAATGCCTATGGCAACATTAGCAACTATGTTTGATCAAGAGGAAAAAGCTTGGAATGCCTGAGCCCTGGCCTAGAAATAGTGCCTATACATTTAAATGCCATGAGGCACTTAAAGAGGGTGCAACTGCTACACTCCATCTTTATTGATAGTATTAACCCTTATTGTGGCCCTCTTTTTTCCCAACCCTACCAGACTCAGTTACTCAATAATTTCTTGCTCC
The DNA here is from genome assembly GCF_964188305.1 of Podarcis bocagei. Classification (NCBI taxonomy): domain Eukaryota; kingdom Metazoa; phylum Chordata; class Lepidosauria; order Squamata; family Lacertidae; genus Podarcis; species Podarcis bocagei. The sequence continues at coordinate 30,197,827 of NC_138134.1, forward strand.
TGATCAGTACAGTACAGTGGTACCTCAGGTGACAGAAGCTTCAGGTTACAGACGCTTCAGGTTACAGACTCCGCTAACCCAGAAATAGTACCTCGGGTTAAGAACTTTGCTTCAGGATGAGAACAGGAATCGCGCAGTGGTGGCAAGGCAGCAGTGGAGGCCCCATTAGCTAAAGTGGTAGCTCAGGTTAAGAACAGTTTCAGGTTAAGAACATACCTCCAGAATGAATTAAGTTCTTAACCCGAGGAACCACTGTATATGAAGCTGGTGCAGAATCAGGTTACCAGGCTGTGGGGCAACTAAATTGGGTCATGTGACACAGATCCTTAAAGAACCAAATCTGGCTGTCCCAACGGAAGATTTTGATATACAAAGCTCTAAATTGCCCAGGACCCACATTAAACAACCACATACACTCCTGTACTCTGAAATCAGCAGCGAAGGCACTACAGTGGTACTTCGGTTTAAGAACAGCTGTTTACGAACTATTCAGTTACGAACTCTGCAAAACTGGAAGTAGTGTCCCAGTTTGTGAACTTTACCTCGATCTAAGAACGGAAGCCGAACAGTGGAAGAGCACGGGCAGCAGGAGGCCTCATTAGGGAAAGTGCACCTCAGTTTAAGAACAGTTTTGGTTTAAGAACGGACTTCCAGAATGGATTAAGTTCGTAAACCGAGGTACCACTGTACTCATTGGGCATGACCCACAGTAAAGCGTGCAAATGGTTGTTTATGTTGTGCATTGGCCTGGGTTCCTTCAGGATGATGAGTCATATTTATAACAAACAAATTGGACGTCATCACAAGCTCAAACCCAAAACTAAGTACTGTACAGATGCAGCTTCATTTGCTCACATCCATCTCTTGGCCTCTTCTCATGTTTTGCTTCCAGAGCTGCCAACTAAAGGTGCCTGCCACAATCTGAAACATAAGTTTCAGAATCTTATGATGCAAGCATTAGAGAAGAGCACGAGACTCCCAAATACTTTCTCACTAAATCTTATCCAGGGAAGAATTATCAGCTTTGCTATCCCTTATTCTGGACAAGGCAGTATAGAAGTGATGCTCACTACTGATCGTCTTAAAAATAAGACATTACAGTTTGGCTAGGTAAAGATGCACTGATTCACATTATAACTCAATTATAGGAGAGAGATTTATAATATTATTTTTACACATATCACCAGGGAATTGTCACTGGCAACATGTAATGAAGGACCGTGTCATGTTGTAACCAAAAACCAGGGCCCTCAGGGTGTACCGTTATTGCTTTAATAGATAGCTAATGGCTCAGTAGCATTGCTTTTTGGCACTTGCCCCATAAAGTTCCACTTAATATATTATTCATTTCAAAGAAGTTCAGGCCTGTACCTGCAATAATCAGTTGTAGTTCTTTCAGAAAAGCAAGGGAGCATGTATAAATTCTGGCCAGACACTTTATTGCTTGATCATGCCCAATGTTGATTGATGGGGAAAATGCATTATTGAGCTTCTAATAATAGCGCCTCAATGTAAGGTGGTTAGAAAAAACAACACATTGATGCTTATCTTAGATTGGGTTTTTCTCTGCTACTGGAACAACCCATACCTAATATAAAAACTTTCTTGAAATGCTCAGGAGAAGTTTTTTTAGGGGACACACAGGGCAGGAGGGAGGAAATCTGTTTTGCTGAGCGGGCTTCTGCTTGTGCAAAGGGTGGGTCAAAGCCATGGCGACTACCACTAGATTTTGTTTATATAATATGGTTGGCAAATGGTAACAGCTGGGCCAGATTGCTGAATCTCAGGTCTCCTGGGGTATATATATGCAGTGCTATTTTTCTAGAAAAAGAGGTGCCAGAGCTCACCGTGAATGCCTCTCTTGTTCTCTTATAATGGCAATGGTTCTAGTGAGTTCTGGCTGAAAAAAGCAGTGTATATATGGTAATCCTTGGTTCACATTTAATTCGCAACACAATTCCCTTTACCTCCAAGACCACCAATTTCTGAGCTTATCACTGTGACAGTGACTCTCCTAAACTGTCTGATATTAGAATTCAAAACCACATATGAGCAAAATCTCTCTATGCACCTTCCCAATACAAGAAAGGGATCTATGTGCAGAAGCAGTTTATTTCCACTCAAATAGCTGATATGGAAACACATGTGAGGATCTGGGTGCGTATCTCCATCTACCTGGTGATGCACATCTTGGCGTTACTGAACTTTATGTAGCTGCCAATAGGAATGCGCATTTACCACCCAATTGTTATATGAGAGATGGGTCAGGGCCTGTTTTTTCATGGACATTTGAAATGAAGTTTACACTGAGCAATTGCTGGTAGAAGCAACAAACTTGGAACATAAAATGATGCCATAGTCTTAATTCTTGCTGTGTTTACACATGAAAAGAGAAAAAGAGAGAGAGATTCACAAGCAAACCTCTCCCAATGTGAGACACTAACAGTTTTAGCAAGTATCACATCCAGTAGCTTCTTTATGTTGCTGTAAAATGCTCAATCTTTCCCCCACTTATAGATCTGGCAGCCAGTAATGAAGAAGGAAGGTCAGATCTACAGCAATTCCATTTCTGCTGATCTTTAGTACTTTCAAGGTGACAAATTCACTTCCTATTACTGAACCTGTAGAAAGTGGTGTGCATGGTATAGTTTTTTTAAATCCTGAAGCTTGAATGAATGAATGAATCTTTATTTGTGTCAGCCATCGGCCATAGCAATAAAACAACAATATGATATACAAAGAATAGAAATAAAAAGTCAATTATATAAAAAACATTTTAGGATTTTGAATCAATAGTCCTGATGCTTTATGGAACCACACAAACATAGATGCTTCTGTGTGGGGTGGTGGCGTAATTTTTTTGGGGGTAGGGAATAAACAAACAATAAAACCTGTCCAGAGGCATGGAAGTCTATATGATTAATGTAGCATAATTTGGGATACAATAGACTAATCCAAATATTGCACATTTGCAACTGCTGTAATATATACTGTATTTTACTTTAAACTGAATCTGTGGAAAGTATATTTGACTTCAGTTACCTCATATTAAAATATTTACTCAGTAATCGCTACTATCACACGTTTGTAAAGGCCTGGTGTTGCCTCAAAAAGGGGTGGGAACCTTTTTGGCCCAATAAACACAGAGTAACTGGAGTAACACAGAAGCCTGGTTAAGCGGGGGGGGGGGGAGGCGTTAACGCAAAGGAAACTACAGTTTTCACTTTTTAATAAACTACAATTCCAAATGAGGAAATTCCTCTTTTACTTTAGAACGATAACTTCCAGTTAAATCTATTTGGGTTTGATTCTGGTTTGTCTTAACTAAGTTTGGTAAGTGCAAACAATAGTTTCCAGGTTCGTACATAATGGATATACAGTCATACCTCGGGATAAATACGCTTCAGGTTGAGTGCTTTCGGGTTGCGCTCCGCGGCGCGTTACTTCTGGGTTTCACCGCTCGTGCATGCGCAGACAGTCAAAATGACATCACACGCATGTGCAGAAGCGGTGAAACGCGGCCCGCGCACGCACAGACGTATCTTACGTTCTGTTCGGGATGTGAATGGGGCTCCAGAACAGATCCCGTTCTCATCCTGGGATACCACTGTAATGGGGGACCAAGCTTTGTGAAAGAGTATGTTTTGACTCATTTACTTGTATGTGCAAGGGGAGGGAGATGACATAGTCTGAAGCTTTCTGCACCTCATTCCTGATAATCTAAATCATGGTGATCACTTGCACTGGACCAAATGAATAGAAAAATGAGGAATGGCATTTTAAAAACATAGAACAAAACAATGGAACAATGTTGTTACTAAAGGTGTTTCATGGAGAAAAGCAAATTTGCTCCCTACCAATCTTTTAGCTTCTCAGGAAATGAATCAATTTTTCTAGCGCTCATAAAACTGGTATATGGCAAAAAAGAAGGTGCTATCTTGACTACTGCAGGAAATGTTGAGGCAATTACTGTAATGACTCATTGTAAAGATTACCCTTTTATGAAGTGTCTGGCTGCATATTGTCTGGCAAGACTCTTTTGTTGTTAAAAATAGCATCAGATCTGCCTTGTCCATCTTAAATGTTCTGATCTTGCATACTATAAAGTAGCTTCTATCTTATTTGACAACTAAAAAACTACACTGCAGCATAAAATCCAGTAGATCAGAAGTCTTGTGCTCAAAGCTCCCTTAGGCGAGTGTTGAAAACCAAAGATAGTATCCCTAAGGTTTCTGGAATGAAGCATGGTAGAAATTGCTTCATGTTGCTTAATTCAGAAACATTAACATAGCACAAGTAATGGACTCTAATAATTACAGCAAACACATACCTGTACTTTATACAGTATACAAATTGCTATCCTGTAAAATGCATAATTACACTGTTGCAAGGCAATTCATCAAAGAAACTTAACTATCTTGTTATACACTTGAGAGCATTTCAAAATTCATTCCACAATAGCCGCTTACCTGGAGCTCCGAGGAAGCAGTGATTTTCTGCCTGATGTAGCTAAGGCTTGGTTGTTGCGCCCATCCGTTGGGGGATAGCAAAGCCCTCCCCTTCTGGCTGAGTGGTTTTGGTGCAAAAGGCCCTTTCAAATGGGTCAATCAGTGGGAGGGCTGGGCTTGCGACAGTAGCCTGGCTTCAACCAGGTGCACATACTTATTACAAATTCAAGCTGTGCCCCAGCTCTTCTGCTCAATTCACCGTTAGATTCTTTACCCACGTCTTGTTTGTGTGGTTAGTGTGAGGACCTTGCTATGGAATACTCTGTTATTGTTTTTGGGGCCAGGGAGAATCCCCCCCCCAGCAAATAATATGGCCTGTCTGAACATTTTCTTTGCTTACCTCATAGCAAAAGTCACAACTTTGGTGGATAAGACATTGGGTTGGATCATTAGCTTATCAGGTACCCTTCTAAAGGGGTCCAGGAAATCATGTTGTTAACAAACACCAAGGAGGCTAAGGAAATGCTGAATGTAGTACAGGTCTAACAGAAGAAATAAAAGAATTAAATCAAGAAAAGGGGTGTTTCAATATAAAGAATAAAACCCTTAGCAATTAGGTATATTAGATTGTGAACAAGTCTTCCCAACAGAGGGCTAGCCTCCTTGCTGAGTTATCTGAAACTATTTCAACATCTAGATCAACGCCTAGAAAGCACACAGTTGAAAATGAAGTTATATTACATGGACGTTTATAATAACCTGCAAGTCAATTTTTCTTTTCCATTTTCTAATGTGCTTTGAAAATATGCCTACTAGTCCTGAAGACATTTTTCACAGTGTATTATTGAATGATTAACAATTGTTATGAAAACAAAATGAGATATGACGATAATAAATAGAATTTCTGGGGCTACTGTGCTACGTGAAAGGCATTTTCAATACAAGAACATTTTATTTGCACATGAAGTTTCCTTTCAGTATATAAACCAGTTAAGCACCTATGCTCAATCCTTTTGGCCAATTAGGACTTGAATGTGTAAAAGTCTTTGAGGATCTAGACAGACTTATTAATGAGCTGAATATGCAATAAATAATATTTACATACCAAGTTGTGAATAAATTAATGACTTTCTAATGAAAATTTGTGGAGGTGTTGGAGGTCTTTAAATAAAGCGGTTTTCAGTTTTGAACACACACACAAATATATATGCACACATACAGACACACCACATGAACAACTATATTTGGCTTTAATTAAAATCTTATCAGATTAGGAGCCTATCATCATCCAAAGCCTTTGTCCATGTCCATGTCCACACAACTTCATGTGTCTACAGAGCTAGAGAAAGTGATGGGGTTTTTTTTTTAGTAATTCAAGTTACACACAAAGAATGCATTTCATTATTAGTTAAAACACACACACACACACACACACACACACACACACACATCCTGATAGTATTTCTGAAATAAAATACTACATACATTCAATCAAATAAATCAGTTGATTCTGGTAAAACTCAAATATTTGTAATTTAAATAGCCACCTGTAGCTTTACATAGCATAAGTAAGCTGTGTTTAATAATAATAATAATAATAATAATAATAATAATAATAATAATAATATATTTATATGCCACACATCTGACTGGGTTTCCCCAGCCACTCTGGGTGGCTTCCAACAAATTAAAACAAATTTTAAGGACCAAGACTGTTATGAAGACTTTTCTATCTTTATCAGGAGACAGACCATATGCAGTGATCATTCACTGAATGCATGTATGTGCACAGGAGGCTGAACTAACCAGCTGCCCCTGTATAGTTATCCTAGTATGTTAGACAAGTGACATTTGAGTTGTTTGGAGACCTTGATTTTTACGCACAATTACTTAGGAGGAAATCTCACAGGATTTTTGAGTAAACATGCAAGGAACCAGTCTGTAAACTCTTCTGTGATTCAGCTCTAATGCTGAAATTATAATATTTTAGATATGAAATGGAAAGTTCAGTTCACCTAAGCTTTTCATTTTGATATCAAATTATTTATTTCATAGTACTGCTTATTTCTCCAGAGACTAGTATCATGCAATTACTTAGTATCAGTTATCAGAGGTTGCCGTTTGATGTCTAACTGACCACAAAAAATATATCCAAGTTTATTAATATTTTAAAAACAAACAAAAACTTCTTATATTCAAAATACCAGAGAATGTACACACATTACAAAACTTTAGTGATCAAAATCAGCTTAAGGAAGTGTGAGGGGAAAGATATTTACTTGTCTGTTTTTGTTAATTGTTGCTATCATGTACTCTAAAAATCAAACTGTATGAATTAAGTCAAGCCAACAGTAGGTTGTAAACCCAAGGTGCCTAAGGTGCCCCTAAACCCATTAATATCAAGGCATGGTCAAGGGGATTTGGAGTCTCTGGCAGAGGCTGTTTTCACCACTTAGGACCCACACAGCCCACCCTCAGTTTCTCCAGTGCAGGACTGCCAGAAGCATGTGGAAGACATGGGGTGGGAGTGGGGAATCCTGGCACTTGTACTATGCTTTCTTCTGTTCCTTTATGCCGGATGGGATGGAAATATTAGACATTTTTACATCTGCTGATCTAAATTACAGACTTAAGGCGGGTCCATGGGACCTTGTGTTTTATGCAGTGACAACCTGGCCTTTTGAAATGCCCACCATTTATTTGGCTATCACAAATTGTTCTGTTTCTTGACTCACATATCGTTCCTGACAACGTGAAAAGAAATCTGAGTATGCGTTTGATATGGCAATTTGCCTTGCTGCCAACCTGCCATTCATTAGCCCTTGTGTTCCTGTTGCTGCGCCCCCACAGATTCTGACAGCAGGAACAAGCCCTACTTGCTAGATACTGAGAATGCTGCAACCCCCCCTCTTTCCTCCACCTCCTTCTCCAATAGCCCAATTTGTCACTATAGCAATAATATAATGAAGCCAGCTTTCAGGCAAGGCCATACCCTGCAGTTCCCAGTGTTGTAAAATTCCATTTGAACTCCACAGGAGTTTTGTCTTACTAAGCACACCAGGATTAGTCCCTGATTTATAAAGCACTGGATGCCACATCTTCTAGGCACTGTTTCTTAAAAATTAATAGCAGATTATATAAAACTATCCACAATGAATAATGTTAAAGAGAAGTACTGCTAACACCAGTGATATATTAGTAACCCTGGGGTGGGAGGCAGCAGGATCATTTGAATTTTTTTCCCTTCCTTTTGTGATTAACCTCAGTAGGGAATTTTCTTTCCGTGCCCGCCCCCCCCCCCCACATTACTATTTCATAGACACTTCCTAAGTTAACAAGACGGCTGCTACACTGAGATCTCCGTAGGTTTGTTCTTAAAAGCACAGTAAAACCTAATTTAATCACAGCTTCAAAATATCATACAATAAAACTAATTTAATTACACTTACCAATGGCCAGTAGCCTCATTAAAATGTTAATGAGGCATCTAATTATTAAATTGCTTAATGATTGCTAATAGGACTAAATGACAAAATAAAACTTAACTACAAATTAAAAATGCCCTGAGCAGTAGTCGGATCTTACTGCTTTCCCCCAGCCCTTGCTATTAAGGAAACAAGGTAAAATAAAGCCACAGAGACCACAAAAGCTGGAAAGAAAACAGAGAACCAAACATCTATTGCTATAATCCTAGGCACAAATAAAATTAATAAAAGCGGTCAGTTCTATGGGTATATGTGTAAGTATCTAGGATTTCCATCACTTGCATGCCGCCCCATAACACAACATTCTATGGGTGTTGTACAATTTATTAAGAAACTAAATATAAAATAAAGAATAAAAACACAACACCAAAACTGAAAAAGCAGATTAAAAGTGCATTGTAGCTAGATGTAGGGTCACCTCCTGACAGAATCTTTCCCACATGCAACAGGGGAGAGGCACATGTCAAAACCTGCTTTCAGTCATAGATCCCACATATTGCCCTGAAATATTGGATGGGTAAAAGTGGTGCAGAGCAATGGCCAATCTTTGTGGTTTTATATCCTTCAAACACAGTTAAACCCAGCTAGATAGGCAGGGTATAAATAATAAAATGATGATGATGATGAATTCTGCTTACAGGAATCACTGGCATGAAGCAATGGGCAACATCCATGGCTCAGTGGCAGAACATCTGCTTAGTGTGCAGAAGGTTCCAGGTTGAATCCCTGCCATCTTCAGGCTAGGCTGGGAAAACCACTCCTATCTGAAACCCGGGAAAGCTACTGTCAGTCAGTGTAGGCCAGGTATGTGCAACAGGTCAATCATTATCTACTGGTCATTGTTGGGTGTCTGTGGTCAAGCACAGCCGACTGCAAGATTTTGCCTCCCCCCAAAAACAACTGTGGTCTATTCAATGGGTAGATCACTGCCAGTTTTTTTAATAGTAGGAGTAGATTGCAGTCTCTTGGGAGTTGGCCACCCCTGGTGTAGACCAGGAGTCAGCAAAATTTTTCAGCAGGAGGCTGGTAGACTGTCCCTCAGACCTTGTGTGGGGGGCTGAATTATATTTTTTTGGGGGGGGGAAATGAATGAATTCCTATGCCCCACAAATAACCCAGAGATGCATTTTAAATAAAAGCACACATTCTACTCATGTAAAAACACGCTGATTCCTGGACCATCCACGGGCCAGATTTAGAAGGCAATTGAGCCAGATCCAGCCCCCAGGCCTTAGTTTGCCTACCCATGGTGTAGACAATACAAAGGTAAATAGACCAATGCTCTGACTCAATATAAGGAAGCTTTCTGTGTTCTTATGTAACACAGTACAAGTGACCCTTTACATTAACTAGCAAAAGTAACTCAAAGAGACGAGCGACATAGTACAAAGGTGAAGACAGGGATTATAATACATGATGAAAATGGTTTGCAGAGACATTTCCTTCCTTCAGAACAAATGCTTTGGAATGCAGCAACTGTGTGCTCAAATTCTCAGTATACTTTTATCACACTTAGGAGTTGCTCTATGTTACCAGTTATGAAGACTGGCCGGTATAAGCAGCTTTAAGTTGGAATGGTAAAAGTGAAGCATAGATCAATGAGAATAGAATGTCAGCATGCATCTTCTCACTGGAAGGGAAGGGAAGTTAAAGAAAAGAGTACAAAGGATGTCTTGTCAATTAAAACCTGCTTGGGTATGAAGATAACTGCTCGCAGACACCAAGAGATTATGGATAGGGGTGCTGGATCAAAGTTTACAGAATATGGGATGCTGCAGAGATCTGATAATATCACTTCTTTTGTTTTTCTGTTACTAAAATGCCTTATTGCACCATATTTTCTTTGAAGCACATGAAACACTGAGTGAGATGCCATTACATTAAAAAAGAGAAAATTATTTTTTTCACTTTTGGACTGCATAACAGAAGGAACAAGTCCAAAATTCTGATATTCTATCTACGATAAGACATCATGAAATATTAAGCACCACCAAGTGAAGTTTTTTGCTACTATGAATAATATGGTTCTTCAATCATGAGAAATCCATGTTCGACAAGAAATGAGTTGATAGGAACTAAATGAAATCTGGTCTTTGAACAATACTAAAAGAGGCAATCGGGGGGTGGGGGGTGGGATATTTCAACTTGTATTTGATTCTTTGACAGAAACATTTTGAGAATGGCTCCAGATACCAACAAAGAACCAGAACGTTGTGGCCCAGCTAAAGGTCCAGTATTTGGATAGCACAGAAGTCACATGAAAACATTCAGTATTAACTTCTAAGCTGGATCTAAACACATCAAAGAAGTGTTTCAGGAAAACGTGTTGTAAATTTTATATGAGAAATCACGTTGGCAAAAATGGAACTCCACAGCGCCCTCTGGTGTCACCGTGTTATAATGCATATACAACACATATAAAACACTTCTTCTTTACCGGTCTAGCTGTATCCCTAGTATCAATAAAAATGAATCGCTTCCACTACAGATTTCAGCTTGCATATAGCAGCTGCTTCAAATGTGAATAATTTTCTTAATTGGTATAACTTTCATATGCAAACAGCATGTAATTTGTCATATATAAGAAGAAGAGTTTGGATTTGATATCCCGCCTTTCACTCCCTTTAAGGAGTCTCAAAGCGGCTAACATTCTCCTTTTCCCTTCCTCCCCCACAACAAACACTCTGTGAGGTGAGTGGGGCTGAGAGACATCAGAGAAGTGTGACTAGCCCAAGGTCACCCAGCAGCTGCATGTGGAGGAGTGGAGACGCGAACCCGGTTCCCCAGATTACGGGACTACCGCTCTTAACCACTACACCACACTGGCTCTCATATATAACAAATCATATACATCTATTTTGCTGTGTGTACACAGAGTCTATATACAATAGGAAGCTGTTTCCATGTATAGCATTACAGCAGTACCTACATGTAGCAAAATAGCCATATCAAAATTACCATGAGCAACGATCACATTTGTATTTTTTTTTACTTGGAAGTACATTCACCACTTTCAAACAGGCCTTCATTCTATCCTTCTTATAAAAATATGTCGTTTTTTAATCTATAGGGGGGAATGTCCCTGTGTTATCTCCACTTGTTTCCCTAGGTATTATAAGTCAGATGTTACTGAAGAATGTCCTGTTTGTATGCAATTTAGAGCACATTTTATGGGGGAAAGCATAGTAACCACAGTGGGAATGTGAGCAATTATTATTTCAATAGTTTTCTCTGCAGGTGGAAGTTGTATAAGACCTACTAAAATTCCAGCAGTCTCTCAAGGACTGTGAGAGAGTGTGGTATTGAAGTGCAAATCAGAAGAGCTTGAAATATGACCCTCCCAACTGCAAATGCCTCACCCAAACATGGGGCAAGGCAAGCCCCAAATTTGGACCTGGTATTGTATTGTCTCGTATTGGGAATTGCCAACACTTCTTTGAGCCAGCCTTCCTTTTTTCCCTACTCCAAGCTTGCTAGGAGGGAGGAAGAGTTCAGATGACACAGCAATAACTGTTTTTCATCTTCTAGTTACTTTTAACAACTAGAATGTCCAAGACCTGTGTCCCAGATTAAAGGATTCCTATGAAACATAGTTCTCTAGAACTTGCAGAATTCTAGACACTGGAAAGAGGGATGAAGAGAATAGGTGATAGAAGAAGAAGGAAGAGATGAAGAGTCCTTGCTGCTTTTTCCTCTCTGATATGCATACCTAGTAAGAGAAATGGCAGAAAGGTCTATAGGAATTCATGAAGAAGTCAGAATACCAGTCAGGTGACTGCCTCATCCCTTGAAAATCCTTGGAAATGCCTAAAATTCCTGCCCACTCCCCACACAAGGAAATAACCCACTTGTAAAAAGCAAGTAGAAATTAACACAAGCCAGGGTGAATTCACCTATCACTAAGAGAATAGATAAGATCAGAATGGATTACGTCTTATTTGGGTCATTCTAAAAATAATTCAGGTTGTTCAAAGGTGTTAAAGACTGTGTTACAGGGTTGCCTTTCCTTTCTTCCTTATAACAGGGTGATAAAAACTTCAAAGTGCTAAAAGGTGTATGTGAAGTAAGTGCCTAATTACAAAGACAAAACTCTTCTAATAAGGCTCCCCAGCTGTTAGAAACTTAACAGCTATGAACTCTGACATATGTTAGTAAAATTCAGAACCTCTTAGCAACAGGTTTCTTGTTTAACAGCAGCATGATACAACAATATCCTCTAAGGGAGTGGTTTTCCATCACCAAATGATTTATCATGATTGTGAATGGATTTACAGCTTTTTACTTGGTGCAAGTGGCAATTTAACTGCTTCTGCTGATTTCTGTTTTGTTCTGAATCCTTACCATTCACTGTAATTTTCACTACTAAGGCCACACCGTCTAGCTGGGATCTGGGACTCCATTAGTATTTGCAACACCCCTGCTCAAGGTAGTAATGTGATTATGAAAATACAAACATCTACTTCTGTCAGAATACAGGAAATAATAACTGTAGTTCCCCCCATGAGTAAATGTGTGTAGTCAAAGTATAATGGAGATAATCCTGAATACATACATACATACATACAGTTATTCATAAGAGCATGTAGCATTAACACAGCAGAGGGTTGGCTGTCTTCATTGGGATATTCTTTGATCTCCCTTGCTCTTCTAAAGTTCTGTTCAGCAAGGATTAAGTACTGGGAAGGGGAAAACACACTGACTTCCTCTTTAAGCCACCGAGGGGAGAACTTCTTTTGGGTCTTGAATTTAGTTAGGTAAAGGTAAAGGTACCCCTGACCATTAGGTCCAGTCGTGGACGACTCTGGGGTTACAGCGCTCATCTCGCTCTATAGGCCGAGAAAACCGGCGTTTGTCCGCAGACAGCTTCCGGGTCATGTCGCCAGCATGACTAAGCCGCTTCCGATGAACCAGAGCAGCGCACGGAAACGCCGTTTACCTTCCCGCCGGAGCGGTACCTATTTATCTAATTGCACTTAACATGCTTTCAAACTGCTAGGTGGGCAGGAGCAGGAACCGACCAACGGGAGCTCACCCCGTCGCAGGGATTCGAACCACTGGCCTTCTGACCGGCAAGTCCTAGGCTCTGTAGTTTAGACCACAGCGCCACCCACATCCCTTGAATTTAGTTACACCAGAGCTAAACTTTGTTCAGCAGCGAGTCTTCTGCTGCTGCTTTGCCTAAACCTAGCAGAAGGAAAACAAGCCTTTAAAATAGAGTTGTATGCTAGGTTGCCAGGTCTTGTGATTGTGCTGAAAACCCCTTTTGGAGGACAGCAGCCTCAGTTCAACCAGCTTTGGCTCAGTTGCTTGAGCTGGGATGAGCAAATTACATCAGCGTGTTTTGGGCTGAGCTGGGTTTAAGGATTTAAGCTGGGAATCAGGTCAATGAGCGGGAGATCCTCTGAATCCTAGGCACCATCTCATCAGATTTTGCCATAGGATTGCCCTCTTAATCATTCTGAAATACATTTAATGGGAATGGGAAATGAAACTGGGGAAAATTGTTAAACAATATATCTTCTATAAGAAAGATTCTTATTTAATATAAATACCAGCCAAGGGGAAATAAGATGTAGCATGATATTCTAATATCAAATAAGCAATTTGTGATAGCATTCCTTTATTATGAATGCCAATTATAATTTCACATAAAACTTAATTGAGGTCATTACCCCCTAGGCAAGTTATTTCTAAATTATTTCTTCAACTAATTTTTTTTGTATGCATTTCCCACGCATCAGTACATCTTTCACATCTATATTCTTTTTATCTATTTAGAAGATAATAGAAGGTCAACCATCGTTTGGTTGGATCATTGTGCTATTAAGAAGATACGGATTTAAATACATGTATGGAGAATGTGATCTTCCTTTATGTAATTATATGAGAGAATCACAAGACTGTCAACAGTTAAGATGAAGAAATATTGTGAAGGAATAAATAGGCTTGCTCTCTTGGCAAAACAAGTGATAATGCTTTTACATGTAATTTAGAGCAGGCTCACAGAACTTGTGATATATCAAGCAAACAACCTAACAGCTTTGTATGGCGGACTACTGGGAGTTTTGGATATCTGCTGCTCTTGTTGCCTGCCTGAGACTGCAAAATCACAGAGATGTAAACCACATTGCAGGTCATAATAATTAGCTGGCTAACTATGCAAGTTTTGATGGTTCAGGGCTGACATAGACAAGACTGTTATGAGTTTGTGGGTTGGGGCTAGATCCACCCACCTAAATGTGTTCTGGGTTTGTGTCTGATCCTCCCCATAATTTCTGGATTAGAATTAAGCAAAATTTGATTGAACTGTACCAAACACAAAAAAATCCTGGGTTTTGCTTATGCAAATACACCAGGCTAGCTTAGAGGGTCAGCTGAGTGCAAGCTACTAAAGAAAAAAACAGAGTAAGTGGCCCATAATGGAAAACATCCCTGGTTCAGAAGACTCCCTGCTAGTCAACAGAGGAGTGAGGTTTCCAAGGTTACGGGCTGGGGGGGGGCTTCTTTTCTGGGTGCTAGTGGGCAGAGGCAAAGGCCAGGCTTAGGGTTTCCGCTTTGAATTACATAAGCTGGGGAAAGGTCCTTGGAGTTAGTTAGCAGCAGGAAGGAGAAGGAGGGGCAGAATTCTAGTGAGCTAAGGATGACAGGCTGGAGCAAAGAAACAGAGAATTGCCTTTTGCTGTCCTTTGAATCCAACATGGCCCTTAAGTGGGAAGCCAGACCCTCATAGGATGTGAATGCCCTGCAATACTTCCACATAGGTGCTGGTGTGTAAATAAAACCAGATATCATAAAGACACCACAATCTCTGCTGTGCCTAATTTCTGAAGGAAATATGAACCCTGGGTAAGTACTTGGAACCCCTGAAATCTCAAACTGCTAAGAGAGATAAGGATGGTGTGCAACAACATTATAACAATAGTTTGCTTGTGCAGGGAGCAATAGAAAACACTGCTTAGAATGAGAGAGATTTGGAAGGCCTCATCAGGCCTTTCCCATCCTACTGCAGCAACAAAAGAGCTAAGCAGGTAGTTGTGGCAAGGCTTTTGAACATGGGCACTGTGAGCTGACAGTGACTGTATTCTGAGCCTGAGATTTATGAACTTTGGGAGCTTCACTGTTAGAAACCCAGTTCAAACCACAATTTCCAGTTCAGGTTGGGAGGCAAACTAAAGCTTGTCATATATGAATGTCTTGCAAAACTATACATCAAAACTATGGACCAGGAAGTGAGGAAAATAATTAGAATGTGACAGGACAAGAGGAGGAAGGATTGCAAGAGCTCTGTGTACAACCCTGATGTCTGAACTAGTTCAAAGTCTTGTACACATCTTATGGGGGTTTGAGAACTTCATTCACGGTCATTTCTCCCAAAGGAGAAGTTCTATTTATTCCATTTGCCTAGTATGTCCGAAACTGAGCAATGTAGACACAATCAATACCCAAAGCACAATTTAGGTTTTGGAGCTGCAAGGTACTTTTTCAGGGATTAAATTAAGATGAGAATCAGGGGCCTCCAGCTAACATACCTGTTCGTAAGTGGTTCCTGTCATGAGAAAATATATGTGAATAAGTGGGCAGGATTGACCTAATGAGTCCCATCAGGCAAGCCCTGTGTGAGGGCTTCCACTTGTGCAATTTCCCCCGTCCTCCCTCATGCCCTCCCTGCACCCCCAAAACTGGCTCTGGTGTGTGTCAGGAGAACCTAGAACAACATGCAGGAGCTGGAGAGGGAGGCTTATTTACTGTGATTCCTGTATTGCAGGGGGTTGCATTAGATGATCCTTTGGGTCCCTTCAAACTCTACTGTTCTATGATTCTGGGACTCCGTCTGGCAATGACATTCAGCACAGCATTATGCTGAATTCAATCCATTGCATTTAAAAGAATGTGCTGGTGTATGATTGCTGTTGGTTCAATTTCACAGTATATTATACTTCCCTTGTAGCTCTGAAAGAGCCCACCCAGCTGGCTGTTGGTTCTCTCTCTTTCCCTTGATCGAGAGTGTGAGGCATCTCCTTGGCTTTTGATTAAACTCTGAAGACACACACGTCAAATCTGCAGTCACTCTCACTTCCTTAAAAACTCCTGTTAGCCCTATAGAGAAACCTCATCTTGTTCTACTTTCAGCCATGCTGTTATCTAAATTCCAAACACAAAGTATTCATTATTGCTGGTGACATTGCTTGACTTTCCAATGGCACTGACAGCTTCATTGGTGACAGTAAAAATCAAAAATATGAAGAAACAGCATATGCAGAGGAGGTTTAGTACCTATTGACTCCATAGCTAATGGATTTTTTTTTTAGGGAGGGGAACAGATGGATTTTTCTTTGTTAACAACCACAGCTACACAGTCATCCTGGGGACCTATAGCTTCTGTCAATGAACACGGCAAAAGTACAGCTGTTGAAAACAACAATTAAGACTTAGAGCTTCGAGGGAGAGATATAAGTGTGCCCTATATTAACTGCATGCGTTCACTTTCATATTTTTGCAATCAGCAGAACATGCTGTCAGGACAATAATCTACAATGAGTGAAATAAAATTAATCCTAAATGATTTCCAATTTTGCAGTAAATTACATGTATGCATGATACTAAAAGCACACTTGGAAAGAAAAATGATGGTAGTCTGTGCCAAGAAGGGATTTTACCTGCATGTTGTTTCTCTTTTCTTGTATCAACAATTTCAGTGATTCAGCTTGTAGGGGGGAAAAATAAGAAATTTGAATACATGGGAACACGTTTAAAATAAAGAACTGTTCTCATGTGCAGACTTCTAGTTAGGACTTTCGTCACTTTCAAAGTGGATTTGTAACCTGATGGATGTTCGAAGCTGGGTACAAGTTAGTCACATTAATGTGAAGGGAAAACACTGTGGACGTGTGCAGAACAGTAAGACAGAAACAGAAAATGGAATTAATATTGCCACAAGTCTATTGAGGAACATCTCTTGCATAATGCACAGTGAAGAGGAGAGGGGGGTAAGTAGGCCCATGCCTTACGAAATTGCCTAGTCTGGCAAAATGATACTTCCATGTGGCTGGGACCTCATAAATTAGGTCATTTTATTTTTATTGTCACTGAAAAGGAATTTCCCATGCCAAACTTTTATTTCTCCCACTCTGCTGCCACCTAGGGCTTTGGGTTTTTCAGCTCAGAAACATGAATTCTGGGTGCTTCAATTGTTTTGAATTAGTTGAAACTCTTGACGGTTCTAATTCTTATTGCAACACAGACGGTTCTAATCCTTATTTTCACAGGCATGAGACAATGCAAAAGGTAAGAGGGTATAGGGTCACAGTATAGTTGCAAGATATTGGGTTTTACAGGAAAGGATCTGCAAACCTGGAGGGAGGATAGGAGATAACATGTGGTTACTGTTAGCTTGAAATGCAGAGCCTAACACCATCTTCCTCGTGTAAGGAAATGAGTTGTGAAGTTTAATTGCCTAATAGTAGGAATGATCTTTCACTGGCTGATAGTCCACAAAGGCAAGTCCATTAAAAAGATAATTGAAAAGAATTCACAACCTAGTAATAAATAATACTTATCATATTTGTAAGCAGAGGTGTGAACTTGTGCCAATGACTGAGGGGGCCTGGTGCTACTTATGTGTTTCTCTATAGGGCTAGCAGACTCATAAAGGTAAAGGTAAAGGTACCCCTGCCCGAACGGGCCAGTCTTGACAGACTCTGGGGTTTGTGCGCCCATCTCACATCTATTGGCCGGGGGCCAGCGCTGTCCGGAGACACTTCCGGGTCACGTGGCCAGCGTGACAAAGCTGCATCTGGCGAGCCAGCGCAGCACACGGAACGCCGTTTACCTTCCCGCTGGTAAGCGGTACCTATTTATCTACTTGCACCCGAAGGTGCTTTTGAACTGCTAGGTTGGCAGGCACTGGGACCGAGCAGCGGGAGCGCACCCCGCCGCGGGGATTCGAACCGCCGACCTTTCGATCGGCAAGCCCTAGGCGCTGAGGCTTTAGCCCACAGCGCCACCCGCGTCCCTAACAGACTCATACTCAAGATCAAATGAAAGAGAGACAACCAGCAGCCAGCTGGGTGGGCTCTTCAGAGCTACAAGGGAAGTATAATATACTACCAAATTGAACCAACAGCAATCATACTTCAGTCCAGATGCAAAATGCCATGATGCAACTCAATGCCCTGTGACATTCACATATATAATCAATTCTGAAACAAGTATACTGGTTGCTTATTGTCTTCTGGACCTCATTTAAGAAGTTAATAATAAAAGCCCTAAGGGACCTAGGCCCAAAATATGTGAAAGAATGCTTCCTCCCACACCAGCCTGTCAAAATTTTAAGATCTATGGGGAACCATCTGCTGATAGTCCCCACACCTAATGAGATTTGTGTGGTAGTGCCATGTAGACCGGTTCTCTCTGCAGTGGCCTTCACCTTTGGAATGTCCTACCCTCTAAACCATGTCTCACGACAACACTGGTGTTTTACTGGCAGGTGAACAAGCTTTTGGAAATAATTGGGTTGTATTGGGCATTTGAATTCCTGTTTCTGGCTTTATTTGTCACTACAGTGGTACCTCAGGTTACATATGCTTCAGGTTATATACGCTTCAGGTTACAGACTCCGCTAACCCAGAAATAGTACCACGGGTTAAGAACTTTGCTTCAGGATGAGAAAAAAATCGTGCTCCGGCAGTGCGACGGCAGCAGGAGGCCCCATTAGCTAAAGTGGTGCTTCAGGTTAAGAACAGTTTCAGGTTAAGAACGGACCTCCGGAACAAATTAAGTACTTAATCTGAGGTACAACTGTAAATGCTCTGTTTACAGCTATTTAGTCTTATTGTTCAGCTTCTGGTTTCGACTGTGTATACTTGTACTCTGGGGGCCTTCGGGCAAAGGATGGGTTAACAATACATTTAATAAATGAATACATTAATGTAGCCTTGTATATCTTTAGCAACAGCTTTTCTGCGAGAGATTTGTGAAGTAAGCCTGAGCCATGCACTAAATACTGAACAAAATTAACTCATTGGGATTGATAATTACCATTGTACTTTTCAAATCCATTGTCCCATGCCTAGAAAAAAAGTCAATTGCGTTTAAATTCCGGCAGGATAATTTAATCATGAGCAACTTGACTTCCATTTGATGATGAAGATGATGTTGATTAAAAAACAACTACTCTGCTATTCAGCCAGTAACTCTTCAAAACCCTCTAACAAATAAAATTAAATTAAATAAAACACCTGTTAAAAACCCATCAAACCCATCAGCAACAAATTAAAAACAATAGTCTCACTTTGTATCTACTGAACAATATTGGCTTTCTGCCAAAAAGGACACACAGCAAGAAGAACAACTTGATTAGGCCATGAAGGCATAGATTGATTTATACAAACACTCTTTAGCAACATCTCTTAAACGTTTCAGTCATCACTATTTCAAAACAGAAAAGTAATTGCTAGGGTCCTATCTGACTTTAAGTAATTTCTTGGCAGTAAAAAAAAAAAAAGGTGGTGGTGGGGGAGTACCTTCAAACTTGAGCAGAGTCTAACCAAGCATATCGTAATGTATAACAACAGAAACTTGCATGATCTGTTAGATGCGGCACATAAAACCTGTGTTCACTTCAGCTACTCTGTGAAGTCTCATAAAATTTTGAGAGTAACAGTAAGCTAACAATATACTTCTGCCTCAAGTGAAGCAAGAAATACCTATCAAAGTCTTCTTTCTACATGCTCTAAAAGCTCCAGAAGCAGGCAAGAAAATCAAGACCATAGTGATGTGCCGTACAGTGCTCTGAGTAAGATCAATGGGGCTATGTGCAGCAAGCAACCTTTTTAGCATAGCTCTCACAAACCGCATGAGCTGAATCCAACATTGCCACAAATGAGCAGACCTGAATGTCCAACATCCAACAAATGAGCAGACTTGAATCTGCAAAGTTTGTGCTTTCCCAGGGGATGATGAAAAAAAGATATAAGCGTTTGCAGGTTAATTCAGTCAGTATGTGTAACATTAGAATTGCCTGATACTGAAACAGTGATTAAAAAGAAGATATACGAATTGTTTTTTAAAAAAGGAATATAATAAAAACGAAAATGCATGGTAGGCTACTTTTAGGATAACTCAGTGGCAGGGAACTCTGGGCTGACACCTGAAAGTCAAGAAGACATAAATTAAAATGAAAGATCAGACCGTAAGCTTCAACTATCAATTCAATGGACTTATTTTTGTTCTCTCTTATTACATATCACATTTGATACGTTTTATATGCGATTCTTATTACCTGCTGTATTTTGTGCAAAATCTAAATAAACATAGTTTTAAGAAGAAAATAACATGATAAATGTTTTAAAGAAATCACATTAAAGCTACCTGTAAATGACGTATTTTCAAACCACCATAGTCGTGTGTGTGTGTGTGTGTGTGTGTGTGTGTGTGTGTGTTTCCAGTATAGACAGGGTTGTCAGGTGGCACAATGGGTCAGTGCATCAGGCTGTTAACTAGAGGGCTGATGGTTCAAGCCCACCCAGGGACGGCTGTGGGCAAGACTCTTGCATTACAGGAAGTTGGACAAGATGATCCTTGAGGTTCCTTCCAACTTTACAATTCTATGAGAGACAAAATGCCATTTTTTCATTGGTCGATGAAGAGATTTAGTGCTACATTGTGTTAGATTGCAAGTGAAGACACAACTGACTTTAATGCTAGAAATTATCCTCAAACCATGCTGTACTTATGATTGGACTGCTGGCATTTTTTAAAATCAGGTTTTGCTTGTTTGTTTGTTTGTTTTGTCTGGCAACCGTACAGATTTGTGTTGATGTTTATTTGTTTTTGGTTTTTTTTAAAACAAAGGGCTTATTCTAATGTACTCAACTTTTCTATTCAGTAGTGCTTTAAGAAATTTAGGGTCCCCTAAATGCTAATTGAATTAAATTACTCCCACATCCCCAGTGACCACGGCACAGGATGACAGCATATATTGGAAAAGCCCTTAGTTGGCTAGGATACTCTGCCTCAAGGCTAGGAGACCTAAAAGCAGAGATAAATATGAAAATAGGAAATAAAAAAGGCACAAAATCTCAATGTGTGTGTGAGTGTGTGAAAGATAGATGGGGAGAGAGAGAAAAAGCAACCTTCTTAATTGGGCTATGTACATAAAAATGCATTTTCTTTAATAGATAATAGGGCTATGGAGATTGCTGCTTTTACTGCAGTCATTCATCTAGCTGACAGTTTGTGGTCATGGCAACCTGCTTAATTGATGGCTGGCAGACTTGGCAGCCAACTCAAAAAGACTCAGCAGTGTAAATAAATAACTCAGCTGGTCATTTTGTTAAGACACGATAATTCAGGTAACTTGAAAAGCAGGACTATGCAGTTACAGATAATATTATTTCCCCCTGAAACTTAAATTTGTTTTCTTGCTATGAGGGTTATAATCTGTTGTTGTTGCTGCTGCTGCAGCAGTTACACTTGCATTCCTTCAGTTCCTTAATATACTTTCATTTCTACAATACAACTTTTCTTGGAGCCTTGGAACTCTCATTTATTTGAAAGTATTGTATTCTGGTCTCTTAAGTTTATTCACTTATATCTGCTAAGATCTATTCCAGCTATCTGGTTGTCACCTGGAAACAGCAATATGGATCTGTGATGGAGAACAGATCTAAAGGCCCCTATCTTGGAAATG
This sequence comes from Podarcis bocagei, assembly GCF_964188305.1. Classification (NCBI taxonomy): domain Eukaryota; kingdom Metazoa; phylum Chordata; class Lepidosauria; order Squamata; family Lacertidae; genus Podarcis; species Podarcis bocagei. Next base: position 30,219,450 of record NC_138134.1, read on the forward strand.
GGTTTTCATATAAAATAAATCCTCCTCCAAGAAAAGCAGTATGCTGTGAACATGATCTGATATCTGAAGAAATTGGTCCAGTGATGGTATAAGTCTGAGGGAAATTTTGGGAGTGTCTCACGAAAAGGGCAGTGGAAAGGAGGGAATACTATATGCATGATTCAACCCCAAACTTGGCTATCCAGCAACACTGGGCCAAACTGCATGCAACATTAAACGTGAAACATGAAGCTTAACTTTGGTTTTGGGTGCCAATGGGAACTTATCTCTAAGCCTCATTGCAGTTCCAGTAAGCTGGGTGGGTGGGGGATCCAGACTGTGGCTGGGATGCTAAGGGATTAACCTGCCCTGCACTTGTGTAGTGTGGTCCAAGTTGGGAACCCCTATGCCTTTAATTAAATTTCAAAAATGAAGACATAGGTGCATGGTACACACTTGATGTAACATGTAGCTTTCTGCTCTGTTTTCACAGTTCCCACTCACCCCTTCCCAACAGGCGGGCGGAGTTTGTGGCCCCGAGTGGGGCCACCTGGCTGGGTACCAACCCCAGGTAACTGTGGGCTTGGTCCACCCCTGCCGGCAGGCCAATGGGCTGCCAGTGGGGGGTGGCGGCCTGGGAGTAGGTTTGACCAAGACTCACTTATCTTTTTCTCTTCCAGGATCAGGACCTGCTCTTCAGCACTCTTCAGCTGAGATAAGTAACTTTTTCACGTAGGCTGCATGGCAGTCCTTTGTTTTTGTTGGCGGCAGCAAGGGAGGCCGCAGGGCCTCTCTGCTGCCACCACTTGCCAGGGGTGCTGCGTCAGCTAAGCAGGTGGCGAGTGCCCTGGCGCATAGGCCGCATTGCGCCCCTTTTGTTTTGTTAGCCCAGTGAGGGAGGCTGCAGGGCCTCTGCGCTGCCCCCTCTTCAAGCTACACCCGGGACAGAAGCTGTGAAGAACTACAAGAAGAGGAGGAACTCTAGTGTTTGGTAGCTTTAAAAGGGCTGTAGTATGCTTGACCCATCAGTTGCTTATTAGGACGGTCCACTCTACCTTATGATTAGAAACCTGTGCAGTCCTCATGGACAACCTTGAAGGAAGACGGAGTAAGATTTCATTTCATTTCACTTTTCATTTGCATACTGCCTTTCTTTATTACTATACACAAGGTGGTTTACAGCACTAAGACTGTATGGCAGCTTTGTAGCTCCTTATAGGACACTATCCTTTGGAGTAAGGGCCTGCTTACTGAACATGCCCACTCAATGCTCTCCAGAATTTGTTGTCTCAGGCTACACTTCTCCAATGCAAGCTCTTTCTTCACTACCTTTCCCTCTGTACAAGAGGGGTATTTTCAAACCAACTCTCCAACCAGCCTGCCACAATTTTTCTTTTTGTGTGTGTGTATTACTGTTACTTAATTCACAGAGTTCTCCATATGGTCCATAGCCTGATTTTTTTGGTCACTTTTGCACAAGAGAAGACTGGAAAAAGACAGAAAATGTGGTAGTGGAATATTTGGGACAGAAAGATTTGATTGTTGAAGAAGCAGCTTTAGATAGCTGTTTATCTGTCATGGGAAAAGTGAGTCAAGAAGGAAGCCTTCTCTTCCCCACATCAGCTGTAAATATTACCTGTTCTTTTAATTTTAAAAAATCAGAAATAGATTGAGGGCAACCTTTTTCTTTTTTATTCCACAGGAGACCAGAAAAGTGAGGATGTGAAGAGAAAGAGTGCATAAAAGTAAATATCAGATAACTAAGAAAATCCTAGTCAATATATTTTTTCTTCAATCAGGCTATTTTTAATACACACAGTCCTGTCTCTTTCTAGGAGACATATGTTATTGGAAAGATTAGTTTTGCAGTGCCTATTGCTACTGCCAGCCTGCATCAAAGTAAATTTAGAGATGTGCTGACAGTCTAATACCTTTTATCAGGCTTTACCTGCAGATAAGAGGTGAAAAAACATGTGTTGAAGGCCACCCTTAAAAACTCCAGGCACTCTCATCTTCCTGTAAGTTTATGAAAAGTGAGTATTTGGAATACTTCACAGTATGTCCTTGCACTGTATGTACTGTATAGATCACCAGCTACCAGATGCATTTGTGATACTTTGAGCATTTTTTAAGAGGGTGCAATTATTACGAATAATGTGCCGCTACAATTTGAACACTGCTCAATGCATTGCAGTGACCATAATGTACAGATAATACTGCAGATCTGTGTTATCATGAATAATGGGTAAAATAGTTTGGGGTAGACTAGAAATGGGGGAATGATGTTAGAAAGCGTGTTCTCACTAAAGGAGAGCACGTGTTGTGGATGGGGCCAGGCAAAGCACCCCGTAGTTGCCAGGCAGGATAGATTGAAGGGGCCTGGCTTGGATTGGTGGTTGGTGTTGCTGGGGTAAATTTGATGTTGCCAATTTGGGGGTGGGAACAGAGGTTATTTAAACAAGGTTCACAGCAAGCTGCTTTCTCTTTCGCTGTGGGCAACGGATCACCCGCCCACCCTCCCTTGTTTGGGCTTGTGCTTTGACCTTGCTATGCCTGTCATGGGGTCGTCCGCCTTGGTGTGGGGGCCTGGTAGGAATTTTTCCATTGGCTGATTAGTGTGTGCCAATTGGTTTTTGCCTACTGCGTAGCAAATCGTCACAACTTGTAAGGTTGGCAGTTAGGCATTGGTTTAAATTGGTTGGTGGAGGGGCATGGATTGGCTGTGCCTGCCCCTCCAATGCTGCTGCTGCACGGGAATTCCGTTAAAGGAATTCAAGGGCTTACCATCCTTTCATCCAAACCCCTTGAATCGGGTTTGGGCCGCGTAAGCCCCTGGGAGCATGCGGGGAGAAGCTGAGGGTCTGTTCCTCCACACTGGCTTTTGCTGGAATCCAGGAGTCAGTGCTGTCCCCCAAGGCGGGGGAGACAGCTAGTCATAACCAATGCCTAAGCAACCACTCACAATTTGTATTTTAATAAAGGTGTGGCCAAAATTATGCCAAAAATTTATGAGTGATGTGTGAGTTATTGGGGTAGGGGTGTTTTGGGGGACCTCAGCACGCAACAGAACTTATGCCCTATTTGACAGAAACATGAAAACACACACATTTAAATTCATATACACATAAATACCGTCAACACACAACAGAACTTTTAACTCAAAGGCGTGGAACTTGTAAACCTCCAGATGTTGCTAGACTATAATATTCATCATCCCTGACCACTGGCCATGCTGACAGGACCCAGCTTTGTTCCTCCCTTCTGGTGCATGCTGGGAGAATGGAAGGGCTTTGCATCCAGTGGATCCACATCCTCCCCAAATCTGCCCATGACCCCTGATTTGTTGTCATCTCCACTGAAAAAGCAACAGTGGCAGACCTTTCCAAGGCAACGGGGAGGACTACCAGGATGGACCACCAGCAGAAACAGAGATCTGTAAAATTCTGTACCACAGAATCCCACTCCTTCAGGTGCCCCTGAATGGGCAGTTTAAAATAGTGAATGTGAGAAAAATATTTTGGGAAATCTAAATGCTAAAAGAACTGAAAGGCAAACCTGAACATTTTCTGCCATTAGGAAGTATCCCCAACATTGCACACTGCCACCATAAAGTAACCCCCAAACATGAATAAATCATTCTATTTATTGACACTAATACATATGTACAGCAGTACAAATTATGTTAACGGTAGAGTTTTGCCCAGTAAATCAATAAGAGTGATAAAACTGCCCCTTTTTTGGCTTTGTTTTGTACATGTTTTGTAAAGTATGTAAATTCTTCAGATTATCCACTAGAAGGAGCTAGATGGTAACATCTCAGACAGAAAAATCATTTCTCTCTCTTTAAAAAGAGCTAGGAAAAGACTGAACAGAAGGTTACAGGTTAAAGTTTCCTCGATTTTCCTTACTGCAAAAAATAACACCACTACCACCAACAAAACCCCACTTGAATTGCTTTTAGCAGGATCATATGTCTAGTAATGAAAGGTGACATTTATACTGTTAAATGCTCAGCATTATTATTTCTGAACAACTATGGATCAGTTCTGAAAGAACGTATTTCAAAGAAGATAGAGGGAGAGTGTGTATGTGTATAAAAGTATCCAGATTGCAAAACTGAAAGTAGTCGTGGCCAATAAATGCACTAATAAAAATTCAGGCTATAATTATCTGTGGATTCAAAGTATATTTAGAATATTAAGTAAGATCATTTATATGCATATGTTTATTCATTTCTCATGTACACTGTAAAACATCTTTTATGAACTTATTGATCTAAGGTATGGTCTGAAGAAGGTTAAGAGGGTCTGAGATTGGCCAATGTCTGGATCGGTGTCCACCTGGAAAACAACTACAGTGGTACCTTGGGTTAAGTACTTAATTCATTCCGGAGGTCCGTTCTTAACCTGAAACTGTTCTTAACCTGAAGCACCACTTTAGCTAATGGGGCCTCCTGCTGCTGCCGCGCCACCGGAGCATCCTGAAGCAAAGTTCTTAACCTGAAACACTATTTCTGGGTTAGCGGAGCCTGTAACCTGAAGCATATGTAACCTGAAGCATATGTAACCCGAGGTACCACTGTATGTGCCACTTTGGGCTCCATGATAGAAGAAAGGTGGGATATAAATATAAAAATATACAATAAATGTGACTATAGTGGCCAGGCCCCTATCCAGTTTTTTGTGTCATATTTTTCCTTTTGGAATTCCCGTACCTCGTTAGCTGAAATAGCGTTGTGCCAAATAAACCCACAAAAAACAATAAATCCCTTGCATTTCCGCCCGACCATTTTCCATCAGTTGATGAGAAAATAATTTGCATTCAAAAATTCTCAAAGGAGTGAAAGCTTTTTGGTGAAATTCTAATGGCTGGGGGTGCAAGGTGTTTGTGTGTGTGCGCGCACGCATAACTTTCTTTCAAGGTGTCTGTGAGCATCCTTTCATTCATTCTAAGCATAATCTCTCTTGTAGTCTTTATTCTCCAGCCTTTCCTGAAAACCCCATGGGATCCTCAGCAGGACTCTCCTATAAAAGGGGGGAAGTGGAGTGGTTGCCTCCTGTGCACCTGACAGCTATTCATCGTTATGTTGTGAAGTTAAGAATTGTTTTACTTTTAATTATAGTAAATCAATATAGAAAGTGTGCTTTTTTAAAGTAAAAGGGAGAACTTAAAAATAAACTCAGCAAGCACGCTGATCTCGGGCATCCAGTATCCAGCTTCCTTGACTTCTCGTGCTTCAGCTAAAGCTCAGGTTGAAGATGCCATGAAGTAACTCCTCTAATGGGGCTTTTGCAGTTGAGGAATTACAGGCTCCACAGCACTGGAGAAATATCTAATGGAAAGAAAATACAACCACCCAATCTCGCAACAATCTCTTCAGCTCTCAGCCTGCACTCCACAAAATTTCTGAGGGAATTTCAAAGAAAATCTGAGTACCCCAAGATTAAGAAAGAGAAGGAGAAGCAACTTTTTGTAGTAGGAAAAAATATTTTGAGAACTTGAAATGACAGGTTTTGGTACAGTGCTAATCAGAAGTGAGATCCAGATTGGTCATCTGTCCTCTTGGCTACAGCTTTTGAACAACGAGAAAATGATACTGGAAGGCTGATTGTATTTGATCATCATGAATCTTTGATCATTGTGAATCTAACCGCTTAACATTTTAATTTCTGGTCTTCTGGAACCCTTGTGAAACAGTTTATTGGCATACTTTCTCATTTGATACCTTCCCAGGTATCATCTGTCTGTTCTGGGTATCATCTTCCTGTCTTGGTTCTAGCCCAGAATAATAGCAGCCTTGGTCCATTCTCCTTGGATCTAATCCTTCCAGGTCTTGACCCTTCTCTCTAAATTTAATCCTATAATGTCCACTCACTCAATCTCTGACAGTATGCCACACTCAAGTAACTTTAATCCTTATTTCCATTTTCCCCAAAAAAGTTTGGATCCTATGCAGCACATGCTTACACATTCTAAAGTATATTTGGTTCCTATAAATCAATACAAGGATGGTGGGAGGATGGGATACATTTATATGCAGTGATTCTCTCACAGACATATGCCAAAGAAGCATATTATCTCTCTGCTTGGCTTTCAGAGTTTCTGTGAAAATATATTTCCTGGGTTTCATTCTTATTTTTATGAAAATTTCTTTTGCTTTCCTGTTCTTTGGAGTCCTTCTTCTTCTGATAGGTCTTTAGTCTTCATTTCTAATATTTGTGCTTGTCTTGTTGCTAGTTATGGCTGGATGTCTTTTCATTAGAGAAATCTTAACTTATCCAACATCAAGCTATAGGTCTGCATTGCTGCTGTCCTCAGTGTCTCTCAAGGAGGGAGTGGGTGCATCATTTTGTTTTGATGGGTTTTGACATACTGAAAATATCAGGTTTCATGAGTGGAGAAAAAAGTCTGAAAGGTTGGTGCTATCACTTGAAGGCTTATAAACAAATTAGAGCGTTGGATCAGAACTCTCAGTCATTATGGTGAAGGTCTTAATTTGCATAATTTATTCAAAGCATTCAATTTCTTTCTCAAAAGGTTTGGATTTTTCAAGTGAGTACACGAGCTATAAATTCTTGTCATAGTAGGCCTTCACTTTTAAGCCAAAATTCTTCAATGGGCTCTCAATATGACTGCTGTTAACTTTTACTGCTTCTGAAAATATTAGGATACTAAATGCATCATTTATGAAAACATTATGATTATTTATAATGATGTTGATGGTGCTGTTATAAAACTTAGCTTGAAATATATTTACTTCCGTTTCACTACAAATTCCTTAAAGATTTTATAAATACTGAATTTTGTTCCATGGCTTGGCAGGCCTCTTAATTATGGAACAGAATGAAATAATTTTTGTACAGCGTGACATCTTGCTTCTTTAGTTGTTGTCCAGCAGAACACATATTCCAGTAAGATTTAATTAGTGGATATGATGGTAAAATAGCATTCTGTTTGTAAAGAAAGAGGGTTTTCCCCTCCTACAGTGGTTTGTTTTAAATGGAGATGTGTTGATTTAAGAAGGCAGCCTTTATTTCAGATTCTCAGGGTGTGATGAGGGAGAACTCAGAATTTTCCTTAATTACAAACTTGTACTGCAAGAAGGTGTCAATAGTGCTGCATGCTTCAAACAGTTGCCTGCTTTGAATACACTAAATAATCTCAAACATTCTAAAATGACTTTTTTTTGACACAGTACGATCAAAAAATTGTAGACTTGTAGAGTTGGAAGGGACTCAAGGGTTAATTATTGAGCTTGTTCAACACACTGACCCATGTCTCATTGGACAGATAGTACAGATATTAAGCTATTCTTAAGAACCCCATAAAGTTTAACACATGAATCTGATGAAGTGGACTGTGGTCCACAAAAAACTGCATCTGTCTTTCTTTCTTTTCTGTGGATCTAACTTGTCCTTTAATGTGTGTAAACACCAAGGAAAAATTCATACCCACTGCCTTGTGGGACACCTTTAGGAGAAGAAAGGGGCAAGGAATAAACCCTACACAAATCTGGAGTAGAGTTCCTAAGATAGTTGCATGGTGCCTTGTATGCTTCCTTCTGGCAACTCCTGCAGTTAGGCTGATGCCAAACCTACTGCTCTCCTTTCCTCTGGTCCACATCAGCAAGGCTGTCATCTGGGCATCTCCACACATCCTGCCCAAGCCTATGGCTCAACATGGATGGATCAAGCTCATTTTCTGCTGTTCCAGAGGTAAGATGCAGACCAATGGATTCAAATTGCAAGAAAGGAGATTCTGAATAAACATCAGGAAGAAGCTGTGATGGTGAAAGCTGCTTGGTACAGACTTTCATCATCATCATCATCATTTATTAAATTTGTTAGTTGCTTTTTCATCTCCAAGGCAACATAAAGTGACTCACAACCTACCTACCAACCAAGCAAACAAACAAACAAACTACATTGGAAGTGAGTGGACTCTGCTTCGCCGGAGGTTTTTCAACAGAGATTGGATGGCCATCTGCCAGGGATTCTTCAGCTGTAATACCTGACTTGCAGGAGTGTTGAACTAGATAACCTTGGCATCTCCTTTACATTTCTAAGTCTGTAATTAAGAGTTTTCAGAACAAAATTTGTTCATTTTTTGTTTTAATTGTGTGTGTGTGTGTGTGTGTGTGCATATGCATCAGATAGAGAGGCAAACAAATTTTCTCATTATGCTGTGCCCTCCCTGCTCTACACCATTGAAAGAAAATAATAAAAACACACAAACACTCTGATCAAATCATACTCAGATGTACATACAAACAAATGTTAGGTTGCAGTACCATTCATCAAATCCTATAACAGGGAAGAAAAAAGAAATAAAAGATTATTGTTCCATATCACCAGTACAGTGCAGGATTACATGATGGTTGCAGGTTGTTGATGTAGTAGTTGTTCTTAATGCCTGTTAAAACTGAATTGCTTTCCCCTTGATTTCCTTATATTCAATTTAATCATTTATATATCTGTACAATGTATTCCATAAATCTGAATAAAAATTTGTCAAAGTTTCCCATTTTTAGAGGTCAGTGAAGCTGTCTGCTTAATGGAGTGTCCTAGAATAATCTATTTCAATTTTATCTCTTCCTCTCTTTGGTAAATAGTCTTATTTGGATTAATATCATGATTGTATTGTAAACTACATAATAAATAGATATAGCAATTTGTCTTAGTATGTATTAATAGAAGAAAAAGTGTATTAAGGGAAAAACACGCTGTAAATTACATTTGTCACCCTTAAGCAATCAGCAAGCGCAAGAGTCCTTGCTCCAAAAGCTATTATTCACTCCTAATAGACTTGCTGTTTACCACGGTGTCCTGAACTACTACATCTTGTAAAAGAAAGCTATTGAGAGAAGCTATAGTGTCTGAGTCCTTGGTTATGTGGATTCCTAGATAAATTTTGATTCTGATTATCACAGTAATTCCATTAGAGGATCAATGACTATTCTCTTTCAAGTGTCGCATATGGTGTTTTTATAAACAAGCCCCTGCTGCATAGCGGAAGCCTACCAGAATAGTACTGGCATTTGCTGCTATAGAATCCCAAAGAACTCATTGTGTAGGAAGTAACAATGTCAGTAAGTCTCCTCTGGAGTAAATTTAACCTGCCAAACAACCATTGCAGCAGCTGTGGAACTTTACACCCCACAGATCTGATGAGTGAGAGGTATAGGAATTGCTGCTGTAGAAGAGGAAGCCTACCACTACAACAAAGCTGCTAGTAAACACAGACAGGTTCTGGGATGGTGAATTGAGGTGCTGAGGGCTAGGCAGTATGGAATTGCCTCTGTTGGCTCATAAGCCATGGGAAGGAAAAAGAAGGAAGCTGTTACTGGCCAGCTAAGGGGTTTCCTTTCCATGGGTGAGGGCAGAAGTGCCGTGGACAGGTGGACTGGGAGATCCAGGAGACATGAAGGACAGGTGGATTTTTCAAGCTATTTCTCTGCATTCTGCCCAATGATAGGCAAAGATTCTCAGGTATAGCAGAAAGACAGAGAAGGGAATTCAACCTCTTCTCCCAAGGCAAGAAAGGAGCAACTGGACTAAGCTCTGATAGACAGGAAAGTGACAACTGATGTCTGACAAATAAGCAGCTACTGAAGTTAACTGTGTTTCATTCAAGAAGTTCATTAACACAGTAATGCGGAATTACAAGAAACCAAAAATGGTATATTGAAGTAGTGAACGTTAATTTGCGTGATGATATTGAAAAACGGAAACTAAATCAAATAACGTAAGATTTAATAATATTAGATTAACCCATCATTCTGAAACTTTTTCTTTTTCTTTTCTTAGGCTGATGTGCTGTGCTGGGGGTGAATGGTGCAGAGATTGCACTCAAGCCAGCTCAAAACAACTACACTGGCCTCCACCCACAAAAGGAACCTGGTGTAATTCCTATGGCAGAAACCTTTCCATTCTGTCTGCAGAAAATGCAGGCAGGCAAAAGTACCATTGGTGGGATTCCCACCTATGGTAGCCCTTGTTCCTTGTTCAGGAGCAAGGAAGAGGCTAAGCTGCCCTGGGATCCAGTGAGTGCTTGACAATCTGGGCCTGATGGTAATGCCAGCTCCAGGCTGCCATAGCTTGAAGAAGGGGTTGGCCTACCTTGTTCTCTGGCTGGCACTGAACACAGTAGTGCTGCAGATGCAGCAGCAGTGGCAGACTTGGGGTCTCAGATTTCAGCAGCGCACTCTGTGACACTAAAATTTGGTGAGGTCTGGCTCTCGTGTTCTGTCCTACATCATTGTTACAGCACCCCCTTTGGTGCTGGTGCCCAATGCAGCCAAACCAGTTGTGCTACCCTAAAATTGCCTCTGGCGGCAGTAGCTATGCGACTCTGTCATGTACAACTGCTGCCAGACCTATGTTAGTATTGTTCTACTATTTACTATGGTGCCACATTAAGTGAACCACATTGGTCAAGCGGAAAGGAGCTTCAAAACATCACCCCCCCCCCGTACAAAATGTGTACAAAAGAAAACATTTATTTTGAAGCTGGGATAATTATGTGATGGGTGCATATCATGAAATGTTTATGCATTATTATTGCATTTCCATGCAAAGTTTGATACTGTTAACAGGAAGTGCCATATTGAGTCAGGAATGTTGGCTTAACGACACTGTCAGAAGTACAAAATCCTATGTGTATCTTGCTTAAGACAGAGCATGCAACCCTGGAAGAAAATCTCTTAAATTGAAAACCACGAAATGCTAAAATCATGACCCTATTTTAAAAACCGAAGGGATAAAAGATATGACATGGTATCTTCTGTTTAATTTTTCATTGTACTACAGGATGGTTGCCAAACATTTTCATATTTTTTTTCAATAAAGAGAAATGAAATATGCGCTTCCTACTCTAATTGCATTCCTCTCCTCTCAAGGGAAAAAAGTATTGCTGCTCAAATCAATCTTTACTTTCAGCCGTTGCTACTGACACCTGAAACTATGTTGTAATAGTCTCATCCATTCCTAATTTAAGTGATAAATGCATTTATTGCACACACTGACAAATGCTTTCATATATAAGCATGCTTTCAGCTCCCAACATTTCTGACTAAAGTCTTTAATATTGTTCAAGTGACAGAAACTTATCGTTTCCTCCCCCCCTCTAAGCACTTCACTTTATTAATGAAAGAAATCTTTTCAGTATTTTTTCTAAAAGATATTCACTTCAATTTTCTGTAAGGCTGAACACGGGTAGCATATTGCATATTTATTCTTATTTGAGTTTTAAATGGTAAAGCAAGAGTATAAGAATTGCCAATAAATATCAATTCTAAAGGGAGCATCAGTATTGGTACTAAAAATAGAAACTAAGGGTAAAATCCTCAATAATTGAAATCAATAGGATAACAAAATATCATAGATATACGGGCTGATATATTTATATTAACAAAAATATTACACACACCTGGGAAGGCGTTTTCTTGCTGTTTTTATAGGAGCAAACAGGTTGTCACCACCCTCCTCCTTGACCTAACGGTGTCTGATTCAAGATGCTAATGACTCACTAATATCAAATCAAAGGAAGCATCAGTTATTCTTTAAAAATCAATTTAATTTGCAATTTAAAAATAAAGTGTTGATGTCAAGATCTTCAAGGAGAGCAGGAGATCAAGGGCAAAGTGTCAAATAAACTATGATATTCGTCTGAAAGATCATGATGAAAGCAAACACAGAAGAAATCAAATTAGGGAATAACAATGGTATCGAAGACAAAATGCAATTAATTATTATGTATAAGTACATAAAAAAATCTTGCTCAATCAGACATCTAATCAAGTATTCTGTTTTAAAAAGTGGCTAGCCAGATGCTTCTGGGAAGCTCATAAAGGCAGCTTGTCTTAAGCATTTGATATTCAGTGCCTGAAAGATGACATTTATTTATGATAACATTTATATCCTGCCTTTTCCCCAAGGACTTCAAGGTGGTATAAATGTTCCCCCTGCATCTGTCCACACAACAACCTGGTGAGATAGGGAAATAACTTGCTTGCTTAACCTAAGGTCATGCACTAAAATGTATGATTGAGTGCATGCCTTCCAACATTCCTCAGAGAGAGACATTTCTCACTCTTCCACACCTAACCTTCCTTGACACCCCATTTTTGTCCCAACCTCACCCACCTGTAGAGCATTTCCACCACTGCTACACCAATGGGACACAGCATATACAACCTCCATGATCCTGAGAAAACCCCTTAATCTCAATTTTATTATTTGGTAAATTTACAAAAAAGAAAAACACACAGCGATAAATAAATTTTAGAAAGGGGCAAGGTTAGAAGCAGAGGCACAAAGCATTTTTTAAATAAATAAAAGACCATTTCAACTACATTGGCTCCCAGTACGTTTCAGAACATAATTCAAAGTGTTGATACTGACCTTTAAAGCCCTAAACAGAGAACAAAAGCCTGTCCTGCAACTACAGAAGAAATCTGTAAACACAATGAAATGAACTTTACACCCATTACGCAGAAAAGTTGTGTAAGTTTGGAGGTTGGTGTGAATTTTGTGTATTTGTTTGTTATTGATTATTTTTTCCAAGGCATATTGACATATTCCTGTTGCCTGACATAAGCTGCCACAACATTGTTATTCAACTGAAGATTACTTTTGTTTGCTTCTGTATAACAGATGTACTTGTGGCTGACAGGGCAACCCAAATTTGCAGCTGTAGAATTCCAGACATCTTAAAAATTATGCCATATTATCACTAGCCCTCACAACCCTCAGTGCACAAGACGAACCAATAAAGACAACAATGAAAATCTTGAGACAGAATGACCCACATATTGGTCTTTTATACTACAGGTTGATATCAGTGACAGTTACACCTGTTTTTTGATCCCACTGGTTTAACAAACTTGCAACAACATATCTCCTGTCTGATGATAACATTTCATAAATGTGAAGTCAGTTCTAACCCATGAAAGTTCATGCATTATAAAATGGTTAGCCATTATTGGTAAGCTGTGTGTCTGTATGCTTTCACATTTCCTGGAAAAAAATCACTACAGAAATAAACTGAATTTATTTCTTGGAACATACCTTAGTTTTTTGTGTACTGTTCATTAGAAGTGATTCAGAGTGAAGTTTCTGACATTATCCTGTCCTCATACCAAATCAATATACAGTGGACCCTCTAGTTACGTACCGCTCTGGATATGTAACTTTCAGGTTACGAACACTAAGAATACTGACATATAATTCCAGGTTCCGCCCAGCGCGCATGAGCAGAAATGCTCTGCACGCTACATGCGTGTGCAGAAGCACTCAATCGTGCCACGTATGTGCACAGAAGCAGCGCCTCTGCCTACGGACTTTTCGGGTTGTGGACGGACCTCCCGAACAAATTTTATTCGTATCCGGAGGGTCTACTGTACTGGGAGATATATTTTTTTTGGCTCAAAGTGACTTCCATGCAGACAACTTAAACTTCAAAATGTGGTTATGAAATTTTGATATCATTACTGGGAGATTTATTTTATTATTATTTATGTACTCATTAATGCTGCAGTTTCTAAGTGGTGTTCAATAGGGATAGACTACACACTCACCTGTGTCATAGGAGTAGTTTAAATTTCAAATAATAGATGTTATAGTTTGCCACTCTTGACAAATTTAAATGTAAGAAAATGCATTACAATTCTTATGAGCGAACGCAAACGCCATTGGGATCTTGGAGAGAGATTTATGCTAACAGATTGTTCCCATTGAACCCATGTGATTTTTGCCTTCTGGCATGGCTATCTCTATGGAGGAAAACAATGTTTTGGAGCCAGAGCACAAAATATGGTGCAGTTCATATTAAGATACATTTAAGGTTCTTACACTAGTATTTAATGTCCTAAATGACTTAGGTCTCAAATATCTGGAAAATCGATGTTTTCCTTTCCTACAGACCTTCTCAGGCGATCGGATGGGCCCCTTGGTGGATCTGCTGTCCCCAGAAGCATAGAGTGGGTGGAAGTTCAGGAAATGGCATTCTCTTTAGCACCCTCTTCTACGCTATGCAATTCCCTCCCCAAAGAGGAAGATTTGTTGTATGAGGAAGATGTACCACTTTGCCATGGTTTTCGTCACTTGAATTATATATTTTTAATAGCCTCCCTGTTCTTTTGCTTGTAATTTGTTTTGACTGTTGTACTTTCATTTGTTGTGACCTGCATTTGTTGGGACCCTAGGGTGTAGGGCAGATAATAAGTCAAAATAACAACAGCAACATACTTTTTATGTGTAAGTGGAGTATGATTTATCTAGAAATGAAGTAGAGAAACGTGTATTCAAAGAACATTTAGATTGTGTTCCAACATCTAGTTTGATAAGTTTACTGATTATAGGAACTTTAAAGCCCCCATCAGAAGAACTGAATGAACATGAAAGTGAGGAGCATTGCCCTACCAACCGCCCGCCCCCCCGAACATGTGCATGTAGCAGACATGTCTGCAGCAATCTGGGTCTGTATACACAAATGCCAGGTGACAGGGCCAGTTCATCTGGTCCCACCCTTGATGGGCTGTTTCATTGTGAAAGTGGTTCTACTGACAGAAGCATATGTCTTCTAATTTTCTTGGCCAAAACTCACAGTGAAAATGCCAGGCACAGTTTATGTTGGAGTCATCTGTGTGCCTTGTGACAGTGGCCATGGAAGACTGACAATTAGCTGTAAGTTCTTGCTACACAAAACACACACACACACACACACACACACACACACACACTTTACTGCTTGCAACATTGCTATTATTCTCCACACATAGCACAAATCTGGAGCTAGCATCAGCTGTGGGAAGGCATCCCTGGCCTCACTTTCTATTTTTTAAAAACTACGTACAGTAAATTATGTAATTTAGTCTTCTAGAAAGTATGTCTCATAATTGATCTAACTAATGTTTATAAAATACTTTGATACTCAGCAATTAGTAATACAAAAGCTAGGTACTAAACCAAGCAGAAAGAGAGCAGCAGCCTCATCAGAAGAGTCAACAATCCTACCCAGGCTGTTGCCTCTCAGCCCCATGTTAAAGACCAACCAGAGTTCACATTATTTCACTCTCTGGGAGTATCGTAAAATGATCGTTTTTTGCTTGAGTAGTTTTCTGTTGGTTTAAAATTCCCTCACATCAGATTAGGACATGAAAATAACCTTATAATTACCCCATCATTTTCAATAAAATATTTTTAATTACTGAAGTTGAAGAGTGCCTCTTTCCAGTTAAGCAGGGAGAACATTTTCTTCTATCCCTACTGCTATGAATACAGTAAACAATTTGGCAGCTTGTGCCAATTAAAACCCCATAGACCTTTGGAACATACGGCCCAATTAAAATATTTTTAACTACATTAAAAATAAGTGCAAATTTAAACTCTTGATCTAATGTTCAGGTCTCTAATAGTGTATCTGAACCTTGTAAATCTTGTAAATTTAATTAGACAGTGTTAAGTTCTTTTTAGCTGAAGTTACAGATGTTTCACACTGGGAAAATCAGCAAGCCCCAGGGTTTGTTTGGTCTAAAGTAGTGTCAAATTTTCTTGGATAATTTAATGGCTAATAACTCTAATTTTTGCTTATGAACTAAGAGATGATAAATAATGATAGCACTAAAACCATAAAATTAACCCTGTAGGCTTACATTCTTTTTTCCCTAGTAACCATTCAGAAAATTAATTTCTGATACATTTAAGGTTTTTTGTTGCCAATAGTCCTTGAGATATATTACAGCAAGACAGAAAAGACAAACAAAACAGAGGTGGGGGGAATGCATAACTGAGAAAGAATTATACAACAAAAATAGCTGTGAATACCTTTACTCTGTTGTGCTCATTATCTAGCCACTGATTGTATCCCTGGCACTATGTGCAATTTATAGACTGTGACAGATACATATTTTAACAGTTTTTGAAACTTGTTCCTTAAATAATTGACTCTCAGTGTAGATAGCAAAGGTTTTTTATTAAGATGGACCTTTTATCACTTGGGGGGGATAGATATATTTAGTATTAATAGACTGAAAGTAAAAAGAAAAAAGAAAAACAACTTTCTAATAGATAAAAACAGAATTAAGATGTACAATGTACTGTTTTAAAACAAGACACTTCCTCGTACCTTAACTCACATTTCCTCTTTCCCCGTAGCTCCTTTCTAATAGAATATATACTATCAAGGTCCCTTGTGCCAACTTTCTTATTCATGCAGCCTGTTTCAGGCAGTTCAGAGACTGTAACAGTGGTAGAGCACATGCGGTGCATGCAGAAAATTCCAGGTTCATTTGTGTGTCTGCCTTGAAACTCGAGAGAGTGACTTCCAGACAGTGTAGACAGTATTGAGCTAGCTATACCAGTGGTCTGACTCAGTATAAGACAGCTTCCTGTGTGCTTTGCTGGAACAACTTTTGCTACTACACAGTTAGGCTTCCTTACTCCAGTAATAACAACCTTAATTTTAGATTTTACATTAAATGTAAATGCTATTTAGAAAGCATGCATTCAAACATTGTAGGAACTTAACGTACATTTAGCTGAACACACATAGGTTTACGAATTTTCACGTAATGAGTGGGTTTTCCTGTCAAGGACAGTGATGATATGGGTGGTGCCAACACATGTGTTTTCCACCCTCTTCAGTCCATTCTTTAAATGGGCATAGCTAACCTCTGAAGGGGATTTCTCCCTCTCATATACATTTCTTTCTTATATCCCTTTATACTTCTATGTTTTGGTGCATTGCTTTTAAACCTGAGGGAGCTTCTACTGCTTTAAATTATAGGCATTTAATATTAGCTCTAAGTTTGTTTTTGTTTTAGAAGATAGTGTACTGTTTAAACCAAAAGTACTTATACATAGCAACTTGCAAGAAAAAGTGAAGTAAATGGTAGCAATTTGACCGCATCTGATTGCTAGAATCATCCCAGTCACAACCATTACTTTAAAATAAATTTTGCCAAGCATATACCTTCATTTCAATTGCCTAGCATGAGATTTTATTTTTCACATGGCAAGCCTACACTGAAAATACTTATATTTATAAACTAAATTAAGCTTCAATATTTCCTGTAGCAGTAACACATGATATTTTCCCTTTCTGAGTGTAGTATTGGAAATCATTGGCTATGTAAATTACATACTATTCAAATCTATCCCACTTTGCAGCATCTGAAATACTTTTATCTCCTAGGATATTAAAGGTTGTTATTGCTCCCATGAGCAGATGGATGATGATTCTTAAATATACCATTCTTAAATGGTAAATGGCAAAGCTATCTTAACAACTGGTGAATATTTTCATCAAGGCTAATGCAGATATAATCACCGCGTACAAATCAGAATATGTCTAAACCAGATTAAGACTGCAACCAAAATACACTTGCAAGGAAGTAAGCCTTACTGAACACAGAGGGACTTACTTTTGTGTAATTTGTTATTAATAATACATTGGCTATCCACCCTTTAAAGAACATGCATACAGTTGGAATACTTTTTCTTACAGAAAATGATGTAAATGCTGTCATTAGTCCCAGTTTCCTAGATAAAAGGTTAATCAGAGCAGAGGAGTAATAGTGTTCTGGTAGTAGAGGAGGCTAAGGAAGAGGAGAACTTTGACATGGGCCTTTGTCTTTCTGCTTATTATTAATATGCCTACATTACTACAAAAGAAGAAAAGAAAGCTTTACAGTTACCACCCCTACCCTATAATCCTTTGCCTCAGTTTAAAGCTTCAGCTAGCATTTAATCAACAACTATTTGTACATTGAGCATGTTTGTGCTCAAAGATGGAAATGGGGGTGGGGAAGAAAGAGCATCAGAAGACACAAACTGAAGGGGGGGAAGCAGGGCCCATCTTTTATTTGGTACATGCAGGGCTTTTCTTGTGACAGTACTGACTGGTATGAAGCTCTGGCAGACCTTTCTCCTGCTGCCCATGGCAGCCATTTTGTGCAGGGGCCCATGAGACTAATCAATGTATTAGGGCTGGTAAAGTAAAGGTAAAGGGATCCCTGACCATTAGGTCCAGTCGTGACCAACTCTGGGGTTGCGGCACTCATCTCGCTTTATTGGCCAAAGGAGCCGGTGTACAGCTTCCAGCTCATGTGGCCGGCCAGCATGACTAAGCCGCTTCTGGCAAACCAGAGGAGCACACGGAAACACTGTGTACCTTCCTGCCGGAGCAGTACCTATTTATCTACTTGCACTTTGACGTGCTTTCGAACTGCTAGGTTGGCAGGAGCAGGGACCGAGCAAGGGGAGCTCACTCCGTCGTGGGGATTCGAACCGCTGACCTTCTGATTGGCAAGTCCTAGGCTCTGTGGTTTAACCCACAGTGCCACCCGCGTCCCTCTATTAGGGCTGGTACCTCATTATTAAAAGGAAAAGGAAAGGTACATTTATCCCAGGTAATTTAGTCTCTTCCATCATTATTCTTGTACAATCTGTGTCAGAACACCTTCTTTGCCTGGTCTTTGCATAAAGCAGAACAATATGGTGAATTAAGCCAATTCAGACTGCATATGGGTGACACCATTTTTATGCTTCCCAGCATTAAAGACAAAAGTAGATGTGACAAAATTGCCTTTTAAAATTCCTACATCCCTTATCCAGAGTAGTAGTACACAAACTTGCTTATTTCACTTGAGGTTTTTTTTTCCAACAGACTCCTCTGCAATCAACTCTGTGAATGAGTTAGTTTTTGTCTAACAAGATCCATTGGGATATTAGGAATAAAGTGATTTATATTTTCCTACACAGTGTTTACATGCTCATTATTTCACTCTGCTTTCTGTACAGTTGTCTTTTTTTTTTTTTGCTTCTTCTCATTAACAAAGAAGTAGGAGTTTTAGTCAGCATAAATCTTACTAAAGACAATTATGTATATTGCCCACAGAAATAACTTGATTCATATTACTTCATACATAATACAATTTGGCAATCAAAACATCCAGATCTTGATGTTTTATGCTATATCAGTTAAATGATCCCCCCTCTTATAGACAGAAACACTGTAAAGTGAATCCATAGAGACTAATATGCATGCCTTCTTCAACTTATTGAATATGTTTTCTGAAAATGAAGCTACTACATAACAGATGTCTCAGTTCCTATTATTTATGTTGGTGTAGTAATTACAGCTAAAACTATGTGCTAAAGTCCAGGGAACACTTGGCTTGGGTGCTGCTTAATATGTGTGCTTTGTAGTGCCTAGGAGGGCCATGTGCAGGAAATTGACTTACAAATTTCTGGCCACAAGGTGCATTGGAATGCCACATGGACAAAATTTCCTGACAAAGCAATGCCAGTTTCATTTAAGGAAATTGCACCAAAAACTATTTAGAATAGTATATTAATACATATCACGTGGTCCTGGGTGTGTGTAAAATTAAGGAAACCTTCCTGCACATGTGGTGGGAATGTGAGGAAAGTCTCTTAATTTGGGATTCCATCTTTACAGACATCTGGGAAATTACTGGTGAACACCTACAAAAGACAAATGAACTAGCCCCACTGAGTTTATATCAAGGTAAAATCTTGAATGTTCACTTTAAACCACTCATTAGATATTTACTGATACCAGTCAGGCTGGTGATTGCAAGATTTTGGAAGGGACTTACAACATAGTATCAAAAGATGTGGCAGATGGTTTAAATCAAAAAGTTACAAATAAGCTCAAAATGGCAAAGGGAAAAGGGAAAAGCCACAGACAAATTTTTGGTGGAAGGTATTGTTCTATTACACACATGAACAAGATGGGTAATAGGGGACTTCATACTACATATAAAAACTTTTCACGTTTGATTCCTGATATTCTGCTGCTTTTCTTTTATTGTATTGCATAATCTGGACTCTTCCTTTTTTGGGGCATGCTACATAATACAGCTTTATTTTCTACTGCATTGTACTATGGTCCCTATTTCTAGCCTATAAAAAGCCAGCATTCAAAGTGAAAACAAATATAGCTATAGACCAATAAATACACTGGCAGTTTGGGTGAGATGTGGGTATATAAATAGATTGAGAGCTGTTGTTTTTGAGTAAGCATGACACCTGCAACTGAGATATTAAGAAGCGCAGCAACACTAACTAAAAAGTAGACAGTTGAGAGCCAATTAAAACATTATGGGGTAGGTGAGACAAATGTCTATTTCAAAGGTTAACCTAGAACAAGAATAAGCCATAATTCAATTGCATCTAAAATATGGTGAGATAAAAAGCAGTAGTAATTTAGGATTTTAGATCTCATTAACTATCCTAGCAGGGGATATAAAAGGTCATTTTCACAATCTAACAAGGGGGGAAACCCACAGAGGTTCAAAAGAGCAAGAAAATCATCCATGTGTTTACTAAACACCATGTTCTGACAGAGACCTAGTGCTTCTCAACACACGTGCTTGGAGAAAAGCAGCAATGTTTTACTGAAATTCACATCTAAGTAAATAAGGTGTTAATCACAGAGTGTTAAAATGGGGGCTCCAGAGAGTGGAAAGTGGAAATATTCTTTTATTTTGTTTTAAAATTCATTAACTAGATATACAAGGTGCTAATGACCATCAGAAGCAATCTTACCCGGCATATATTTAGTCAAGGCTTGGCTAGACTGCAGCAGATAATTGAGTATTCTAGGTACCAGACAATATTGATGTGAATAAACCTTTGCCCTTCTTCCAAAATGGAAAACCGTTTCCATTAAAAAATTGGTTCCAACTCCAAGAGCACAGATCAGATAAACCACTTTTATGTGGGTAACCTGCATGATCCCTAATTATAATTTAGACTTCCAAAGACCCAACTTCTAATTCCTATTTTAAAAGCTCTGCTGATTTCTAGTTGATTACATACTTACATTTTGCTCCATTGTCAATCTGAAATCTTCAACTAATGTTTAGCTTTTATACTTTCTGCTTAAATTGTAAGTGCTTTTTGTACATATTAAATTTATTAGTAGGAAATTAGAATTTTACTAAGTATAAAAAACCATGCCTCTTACAAAGTAGTTCTGAGCAACGTCTGAAAATCTGAAGACTGTTTTGCATTTATTTATTTAAAATTTGTATACTGCCCTGTATCTGTAGATCTCAGGGCAGTTCACAACATAAACATATATAATAAAAACACAATATGTAATAAAAACAGGAACAAAAAAGAAACACAAACACATAACCCCCTCCCTTATTCAACTGACATTCTACTAAAAGCAAAAATCAGCGATGTATAAGCAAGAGAAACAAGAAATGGAACGAGGAGTATACAATTAAACATATAATGATGCAGTCAAAAGTATACCATTCACAGCTACTGTTTTGCTCATTTGAAAC
Organism: Podarcis bocagei; assembly: GCF_964188305.1. NCBI lineage: Eukaryota > Metazoa > Chordata > Lepidosauria > Squamata > Lacertidae > Podarcis > Podarcis bocagei. Next base: position 30,240,751 of record NC_138134.1, read on the forward strand.
CAAAATTGTTAAAAGGAATTCAGGTACAGGCACTGAAGATCAATATTTTGTCAGTTTGCATTTCTTTCCTTTAGGATATTGAAACTCTCCTAACATCTCAGAACTGCAGGCCACTGTGTTGTCTGCAAGAGACCTACAGACTAACACATCAAACACACAGAACAGTCATATACTTCCAAGTGATGTTTGTGGCTAAGTGAAAACTATCCTTCAACGGAACATGAGGCAAGGTGGCAAAAGACCCACAAAATCATATACCTGAAAGCATATAGGAATACCTACTTCAGTTTTCCACTAGCATAAGTAAGTATGGCAGATTAATCCAGTAGTAAGCACTAAACATCTATTATTGTACAGGTTGCTCTTTTATTAGATCTTACTCTGGTATGCATTTCTTTAGTCCTCCTTAACAATATATATTTTCTTTCTTTTTTTTTACAACAAAGAGATCGGGAGTTATTCCTAGTCAAGAGTTAGCTAATTTTTTGGTAATCTAGATTGGGCTGCTACCATACTTTATCATACTGTTGTATTGTGCTGTTCCTGTTTTAAGAGCACAATATTCAGAATACTATTGTATGGTATCAGCCCAACCTAGAAGCTCAGCCTAGAAGCTGAGAAGTGTATCTCCAACCATGTACTACAGAAGTAGTTACAAAGCTACGGCAGAGAGAGGATGTGGGGGAGGGAGATTTAAATCCTGTGGTTGGAAATAGCTAAAGTACTTTAGCTCACCAATGTTTCCAGTTGCCTTACTGACAATATAATTTATATCAAATGCAAGATGGTTGACTAAAGGGATCAGGAGTTAGAGGAGCAAGAAGGAGAGGGGGCGGCAATGGTAAGAGGCTGGGAGGAAGGGAGAGAGAGAAGCAGGTAGTCAGGCAGGCACAAAGTTAGATTCAGCCCACTTAGATGGTTTTAAAATGGAGGTTTATGGAGGATAATGAAATCTATGGCTACTAAGTTATTTTCAACTTTTTTATAGTATTATGCAATCTTGTGTTTTAATATTAATGTTGTGCTATAATTGTTGTAAACCTGCACTGGGACCTTAGGGTGAATGGTAGGTAGGAAATTGAAACAAACAAATGTAATAGTCATGATGGCTCTATGCAATGTCCAGTTGGAAAGGCAGCATGCCACTAGGTATCAGTTTCTGAGGAGCTCCAGAGTGAGAGGGCTATTTCCTTCCCATTCTTGTGGGCCACTGTGGAAAATAGGATGCTAGACTAGATGGACGTTTGGTCTGTTCCAACAGGTCTCTTTTCTGAAATAAAATACTTAACTTCTTCTATATTGAGCTTGCCATTTAATTATTTATATCAAGGATGCTACATTATATATTCCAACTATTATAAAAGCCAAAGAATGAAAGAACTATGAAAGAAAGAAAAACAGATGTGAATTTAGACTTGAAGCCACTAAGAAAAAAAAACCAGGGTGGAAGTCAATGAAGCGCTAAGTAGGACATTTGTTTGCAGAACGAGGTCCACTTGCACAACAGAACATTTCCTACTCTCCTCGCACTGTCTGACCCCTAAACCTGATGATCAGTGGGCCAGGCCTGCACAAAGGTGTCAAGGGTGCTATTGCATTCAGAACCCTGCTGTGCCTTGCCTGACTCGGCTTTGTCAGACTCCAAACTCTACTTAGGGCAAAACCTGCCTGGGCTGTTCCATTACTAAGAACAGAACCAACATACGTTTTTTTCTAACTATCTGGAACATCTCACTTATTTGTTAACTATTCATTCTATACAGTCCTTGTTTGTTCTATGTTTTCAATTTGGCCTGCACATTCTTCCTTACTATCTTTTTAAAACCCAGAAGAATCATAGAATTGTAGAGTCGGAAGGGACCCTGAGGATCATCTAGTCCAATGCAAGAATATGCAGCTGTCTTATATGGGGATCAAACCTGCAACCTTGGCATTATCAGCACCACACTTTAAGCAACTGAGCTATCAACCATGTACAACTGTTCTGCCTAAAACACAACTGTACCTGTTCACTACAAATCTCATTTTTCTTACCTGTTCCAGCTCCCCCTCTTTGTCAGACAGTAGAGTACATGGCCAGGATCCAAAGAGCTACATTAAAAGGTTGGGTGTGCCATTTTGGTTGGTTTGATTGTTTTCCCTTTGTCATAACATACATTGCTATTGAAAAAAACCCTTCTTTGGCTGGGAAACTCAGTTCTTAAGATTCAATTCCACATCCATTGTGGAAACAGGTTTGGGCACTGTCCGAACCACTCTCGCTTTATATTGCTAAAATTAATGGGGGTTGTGAAGAGGCATGTTTTCATAGACCATCTGTGAAACCTCATTAAGTAACTATTGAGATGAGATAATTCCCGTCCTACAAATGCACTTATTGATATGCCTGCCATTTGTGGGATCATTTACAGGAGCATGGTTTGCCACATACATAACAATTTGCACATCATAGTCCTTTTAGTGTTAAATGCTTCAGAAAAGCCATGCATTTAGAAAAGTATGTTGGTTTGCATAGCAAAATATAGGCTTTTGAAAAAGTTGACGCCTGCAGCCATTATTAATATACTAACCACTAGGGATTAATGTATTTTAAACTATTTCAGTAGCATTTAGAGGAAAAAATAATTTCTCAAATCAACAAAAAGTGATTATTCCAAGAATTATGCACTGTATAGTAAGTGTCTGACGGGATTTAGGTGTAACCATTAACCATTTTAATAATAGTTTTCGCAACCATTACACAGTAATAACTACTATGCACTGTTAATATTTAATAAGATATCTACACTTACCTATTTATCATTTATAATATACATCACAAAAGCATTATAAAACATTTATTAAGTATATATAAATAATTTTAGGATACTACAGCCATGTGTTATAAATACATTATTAATTCTGCATAAATTATTGAAGGACTACTTGAAACCTTACATGGAAGGAGCTTTTAGATGAGCAGCATTTTGTCACCCACAGATCTATCACAGGAGGAGAGCACCTCTGTATGTGAATGCACTCTGCCTTATTGATTTTGCTTTTCTGAATTTAAGGGGGGAAATTCAATCATCATTTAGGACACAAAACTCAAAGGCATCACAATCTCTAGGAAAAGCAATATCTGCCTTAGAAGTCTTCTCCCTGGTAGCTACATTTCTATCTGCAGGGAATTTTTCTGTGGAGGAACACTGACAACGTAAGCTTCTCCTGCAATCAGAAGTGGTACAGTCCAGATGCTGGTACAGTCATATGTTGGAAGTTGAACGGAATCTGTTCCAGAAGTCCATTCGACTTCCAAAATGTTCGAAAACCAAAGCGCGGCTTCTGATTGGCTGCAGGAAGCTCCTGCAGCCAATCAGAAGCCGCAGAAGCCCTGTTGGACGTTCAGCTTCCAAAAATAGTTAGCAAACCAGAACAGTCACTTCCAGGTTTGGGATGTTGGGGAGCCAAAACGTTTGGGAACTAAACTGTTTGATTTCCAAGGTACTACTGTAATTCTTTTGCCTGAGAGAGCTAGGCATTGGCTAAAATATTCCCATTAATGGTGAGTTCAGGCTGTGAATGTCAACATGACTGCAGCAAAGCAGGGCTGAGGTACAAGAGGCAGCTATCAGCATGGTCCAGGGAACTGCAGAACTTTTGCGCTGTGGGTTAAACCACACAGAGCCTAGGACTTGTTGATCAGAAAGTTGGCAGTTCGAATCCCCACGATGGGGTGAGCTCCCATTGCTCGGTCCCTGCTCCTGCCAACCTAGCAGTTTGAAAGCACGTCAAAGTGCAAGTAGATAAATAGGTACCGCTCCGGCAGGAAGGTAAACGGTGCTTCTGTGCACTGCTCTGGTTTGTCAGAAGCGGCTTAGTCATGCTGGCCACATGACCCGGAAGCTGTACGCCGGCTCCCTCAGCCAATAAAGAGAAATGAGCACCGCAACCCCAGAGTCGGTCACGACTGGACCTAATGGTCAGGGGTCCTTAATCTAAGAGGGAGAATGCTCTCCCTTCCGAAAAAAAGACTGAGCATGATTAGTGTTCACAGAGTGCTGTATGTATGTTGAGGAGCAGCAGTGAAGGGGAAAGAATTGAAGTATCCAGGAAGAAGATATGGTTATTAGAAACTGCAACATTCACACTGATGTTAGAAAGTGAAGATGTACTGCAACATTTTGTTACAGATCCCACTTGTTTTTGCAGTGTAAACCAACTGCTGTTTTCCTGGTTTGAATCACCACTTAATTCCCTCTGACCCTGTAATACCATGTTTCATCTGCAGTGTGATGTTAGAAATGTAGTTGGATGTACTGTAGCAGGAATGCTTACCGGTATTTGTCAGGAAGCACCAAGAAAGACAAACACATCCAGCTCATTTGGATAAACTCCCAGCATAACTCTGTTATGTCCAATGTGGCCAGGTCAGTTGTGGTTATAACCCCATTTCACCAAAGCAATATGTTTATTCCTATTTTAATTGAAATTGATTAACCAGATCCTAATAAAGGAATCACTCCTTAAATCAATTTTAAGAGATGCAAATAGGGCTAGCTTGAGATGTCAACATTTTTGCAAAGTGCCATTTGCTCTTAAATTCACAGTGTGATTATTTTCCTTGCCCACCTGAGTTTGCAGCATGCTACACATAGAGACACCTGTCACTGAGTCAGTACATTTGTTTGCAATATCCAGAGCTACCTATTCAGAAATAAATTTCAAAGTGTTGTGAATTGAGCACTGTTCTCAGGCAATGCTTAGGCTAGAAGCAAGGCTGAAACAAAGAGGTGAGATAGGGCTATGGGAGAGCACAGCTCTGATGTTACTTCAGCAAGAAACTCAGACAGAGACATATATAGCAGCAGCTACACCCTGTTAGCCCCACCTGCATTGTAAAATTATGCTTTAATTAAAGGGGCCCAGCCATTTTTAGCAGTCCCCAAATTCTGCAGAGCAGGGGAGCCTATGATTGGGCATTCTGCACTCGAGACTTCCAACACTGTATCTTCAGGTGGGATACAGGCACCAATATGGTACAACTAGTGAAAATGCTTCTACGGCTGGTCTTGCATGGCCTTCTTCTTCAGACGCCTCATCGGGGCCAGATTTAGATGAAGAGAGGCCTTAGGCTACTCCACTTGTGAGGCCCCTCCCCATCCCCCACCCTCACAACTAGAAGAAAATGGAAGAGTGTTATAAACAAAATTGAGTGAAGCCAAGGGTGATGACAGGTATTAAAATTCTGTAATTCACAATTTCTCCTTTAAAGAACATAAGATATTATTGTTAAATACCATGCTGATTTTTAAAAATGCATAAAATTAACACTGAAAAACTTTTACAATAACTTTGTAAACCTTTTGTGGCCTGGGCAGGCCGGGTCTTCCTGTATATACCTACTGGGATTGGCAAGGCATCTGACATTCACCTGAATCTCATAGCTCTCCTGATGAGTGCTTTGGTCTGCAGCCACAGTGTGGAAATAAAGGATGAGATTGCCCACCAGATACCAGGCACTCTACTATTCAAATTAGGCCACAGTGTTTTTGTTACAATCCCCTTCTCAATTAATTAATCAATTTTAATCTAGAATTTAATCTAAAATTTAAATTCTCAAAACTTTCTTGTTTGTTAATTCAAGCAAGTATACAGTGGTGCCCTGCAAGACGAACGCCTCGCAAGATGGAAAACCCGCTAGACGAAAGGGTTTTCTGTTTTGGAGGCGCTTCGCAAAACGAATTTCCCTATGGGCTTCCTTCGCAAGACGAAAGCCCATAGGGAAATCTCCAGGACAGCGGGGAAGTGCAGCGCGTCTTCCCCACTGTCCTTGGACCTCCTCCGAAGGCTGGCGGTGGGAGGAGGGCTCTCCGCCCCACCGCCAGGCTTCGGAAGGCTGCTCCGAAGGCTGGCGGCGGGAGGAGGGCTCTCCGCTCCACCGCCAGCCTTCGGAAGGCTGCTCCGAAGGCTGGCGGTGGGGCGGAAAGACCTTCTCCGCGCGCCAGCCTTCGGAAGGCTCCTCCGAAGGCTGGCGGTGGGGCGGAAAGACCTTCTCCCCGCGCCAGCCTTCGGATGGCTGTCCTGAAGACTTGCGGTGGGAGGAGGGTTTTCCTTCCCACCGCCAACATTCAGAATGCTGTTCTGAATGTTGGCGGTGGGGAGGAAAAACCCTCCTCCCACCGCAAGCCCCGGGAACAGAGGAGAAGTGCTGCGCCCCTTCCCCTCTGTTCCCGTACCTGTCCTGAAGGCTTGCGGTGGGGAGAAAAGCCCTTCTCCGCACCGCCAGCCTGGCAAGCGGTTTCCATAGGAACACATTAATTGATTTTCAATGCATTCCTATGGGAAACCGTGCTTCGCAAGACGAAAAACTCGCAAGAAGAAAAAACTTGCGGAACGAATTAATTTCGTCTTGCGAGGCACCACTGTACTACTGCTTTCACTTCATTGCAAACAGTATTTCTACCTGCAACACAGTTGAGCAAATCTGCTCCTCTTCCTTTCACAGATATTTTGTTGCCATTTGCAACTGTAGCTGCCTCTGATTAGTTATCATTTAACTCTTGGGGGAAACAATTAGCACGACACATCATGTGCAAGGAAGTTGCTGAACCAATTAACCAACTAGAAGGATTACTGTTAATATGCATATGTGACCAGGTCTGGTACTGCTTCTGGGGGTCCCGATAATAGGTGTTGTTAGGAGTGTTCTTCCACAGCATTGGTTAGTGTGCCACTTACAGCCTTTTCTGGAGAAAATGGATTTGGCTGCTGTCACACATTCTTTGGCTACACTAGTGGTGGAGAAAGGGGGGGGGGCGGATCATCCCGGATGTCATCGCTGGGTGTGTGTGTGTGTGACAAAATGACAAAAATATGAGTTTTGAAAAATAATAATAATAAATTGGGCTCACAAAACTTTTTAGTTCAGTCATCAAACCTAACAAAACACGGCTGGCACTGGGCACCACACTGCGGGGGCCAGCACTTACCTTGGTGCCTGAAGCATGCCCAAGCCACATGTCTCTCCTGGGAGTGACGTGGTGACTTGGGTGCCTGCAGGCTCTGCGCTGCCTGAAACGGCAGTGTGGGACTTGCGTCCGCCCTCCACCTCTCCCTCAGCTGCCCTATAGCTGAGGGGGAGGCGGCGGAGAGGCTCCACACAGCATGCTCTGCCCCCATGGGTGCTCGCCCCACCCCCGGCTGCAGGACGCTTATGCTGCACCAGGCACCCGAGCGGCTAGCTACGCCGCTGGGTTACACCCAAGGTGGACTATTAGAACATGCTTTACACGGGACCTCTATAGAGGCTTTGCTCTGCATTCCAGCTCCATCTGAGAACAGGTGAGTATGTAGGATGGCCTTCTCTGTAGTTGTATCCTGGCTGTCAAACTACATCCCTCAGACACCCCCACCTGGCCTTCCTCAATTTTCAGAAAAGCTATGAAAATAGCTCTTTTAAAGCATGTTTTCAATCTTCCTTTATCCTCTGGATTAAAATATTTATTTTGTGTTATGATGCTCTTTCTTTGTGCTTTCACTGTGAAATGGCTGATCGGTTATATTACGTTGTATAACTTTACTGTTCTTAGTCTGCTTTTTGTTATTCACTTTGGTGCCACAGGTAGTGGCACTGGAAGGAGCCATAAAAATACTAATAAAAATCAATAAACAACATGTTTAGCTATATGTATTTATGCTTAATTTTAGTGGGAAAGAAAGACTTAAGGGATTGTCTAACAGAACTAAAATACTTGAGTGAAATGCAACTGGTTGATTAAAAATTTCCATTGGCTTTAGCCTCTCAGCATCAATCTGAGCAGTCTCTCACTCTAGTTATTAATTTTCCATCACCTACATTTTATGTCTTCATTCTTTAAGATATAATATGATATATGGAAAAGTATAATGCAAAACTAGAAAAGTAGATGGGGGAAAGGGGCAGAATGCCACTGAAATAAACAGCAGGCTTTACTCTAGGGGTGAGATTCCAAGGCAGGGTGCTGAATGCAAGGTTGCTAACTGAATGCCACTAAAATTTATTAATTGTAGAGAGCCTATTATTTCAGGGTTTTATCCACCATCTTTCTGTCTGCTTCTGTGGGGTCAAGGACTGGAACACAGGGGTGAAATGTACCGTAACAAACCTCCTTATTCTAATTAATTCAAGGAACAATGTAGTCAGTTTATACTTCTCTATTTAATCGACTATATGGCTCAAATAGTCATATTATCTAAGCATATGCAAAATGCATAAATCTTTTAAAGGCTAACAAAATGCCCCAAGCTATTTAATCAATGCAAATAAATAATTAAAATCTGTGAAAATAAAAGACACCAGGCATGCTGGTTAAGTTATTATTATTCATAGGAAGAATTAAAATTGTCAAAAAGTCAACTATTTGGCCATTAAATATGGATGATTCAAAGAAAAGAGTATATAAATAAAAGTACATTTTATTATGTAAGATAGCAGAAAACAGCCTGTGCAGAAAACAGAGAAATAAGTGAAATTGAAAGGGTGTAAAGGCCGACACCCTGGCACAGGACAAGTCCTGTTTCTTTATTCAACAAGTATTGATGAATGGAGGGAAAGCATTTTTAATGAAGATTGTGACCATGGACTGCTCATAAGTATGGGCAAACTATGAGAGCCCTAGTACTCAACTGTAACTGTTGGAATAGAAAAGAAGACTTATGCCATAATTGCTAGAGTCACATGGAAACTGAAGCAAGGACGTCCTTTCACATTTGCCCCTTAAAATGCCCTAAACACCTTTACTTTTTTCACCAGTGTAATTTTGTTGGGTTATATCAAGGGTGGAGAACCTTGTGCCCTCCATGTCTTGCTGAACTGTAACGCCCATCATCCCTGCCCACTGACCATGCTGGCTGAAGCTGGTGGTGGTTGTTGTTCAGTGCCTTGCCACAGTTTTGTAACTGAAGTTCTAACAGTTCACAAGCAGCACAGCCCTTTTACTGATTGGGTTCAATCTGAGAATATGCAAATCCGAAATGCAGGCTCACTTCAAACTTAATGTAGAGGTCAAAGATCAATTCTGAATCAACTTTAATGTGCAGCACTGAAAGCTAACTAAAATGTTAGTTTACTAATATAGGGCAACCCAATGGTTTCCACAGGAAAAAGTAAACAAGTAATCTCACTTTTTTGTGTTTTTGAATCATGGAGAAAAAGGTAGTTCTTGCTCTGTCTTCTAAGGGGAAACTGACAAAAGTGTAGCCCAACGTTAACATTGCATAGTAACATGCAATTTATTTTTCATGATTATGCTGCATTTAAAATTCTCTAATAAATAGGAGAATATTAAAACGAAATGACAAATTTGTGTTAAATAATTAATAATCTTTAAACACATCTGCAAGTTGTGGTATTTCCAAGTGCTGCATAAACCTTCACTAATTAATCTGTGCCAACCCTCTGGAGGCAGAAAAGACCATAGCAACAAGGGAAAAACCTGCTTAAGTTATGTTATGTTGACATAAATGGGTAAACATAATTTACAATATAACAGCCTTACTCTTTCCCAATATGGATACTTACTATGATTTAAACTACAGTCCTCTACTTTATAAGGTTGGAATCCACAAATTATTTATTCTGAAGAAAACTCATTATTTTGATATCTGTACATCTATGCAAGTGATGCACACACATTCATATAATCAGGCAGTGCTTTTTTCGGGGGGTGGGGGGAACGATGCAGGGGGACACATCCCCCTACACATTTTGTGAATCTTAACGGGAGAAGAAACTATTTTTTTTAGAAAAATAGTTTATTCTCTAGCACAGTGAATAGCCAGTTCCGTTGCTACCCCCAGTGGTGGACTCATTTCCTGTAACGGTGTTTCCTGAGTCTCAGACGGAATGAGAGTACCCCTAAACATTTTGTTAGGGGGGGAAGCACTGCATTCAGGCATATTGAAAAGGGATCATGGTTCAATGGTATAGCACCTGCTTTGCATGCAGAGGTCCCAGGTCCAATCCAAAGCATATCCAGATTTCCTGACAATTCTGAGCTAGGTGTACGAATGGTCCGAATCAGTATAAGGCAGCTTCCTGGGTTCCTACTCCCATTCATGCACACATGTATATACACTTACATAGACATGAACACATGGCACGTAATCCTATGCAGATTTGCACACACTTCTTTAACATGCAAACACCAAAAATATACACGGGCCAGACCAACTTATTCAGTATCAGTATTGTTAGGGTACTTCCATGTGAGCTTGGAATTTGGAGCTGAAATTTGGTATAGAAATTACCGGTACTTAACATGGGACAACCCTGGCTCCGAGACCTCATATACACTGTGGGCAGGATTCCTGCATTGTAGCGAGTTAGAGTAAATGACCCTCGGGGTCCCTTCCAACTCTATGATTCTGTGATTCTTATATACATTTTGTAAAGCTTTTGGGAGGATGGTGAAAAATGCTCATCACAAATGCTGCAAAGTATCTAATATATGAATCTCTGAAGGATATTGAGGCATGAAACTCTGTGTTCAAGAAAAAGAAAATACACAGAAAATAATAAAGTTTGTAAGGCATAGGATTCATCTTAATGGACTGTATTGTGCCGGACTGAACTGAAACACATTCCCTAACTTTTCAGTCTCTTCATTGATTGCAAATTGAATCTACCATCACTATTTTTGGGAGGGAGGGGTTTACAAAGATGGGTATTTTACTTACCATTTATGTTTTAATGCCTCCTTGAAATGTGTGATTTCTTTTCAGGTAAGTAACTGAGAAGTGTAAGGAAGGAAGCCCTTTCAAACAAAAAAACAAAAAATGATACTCATATCCAGACAAGAGATCATGATAAGTTTGAATACTAACTGTTGAAAATAGCACAATATTGTGTTGACAGTTCCATTACAGGAAGCAGGAGTGTCCAATCATTTCTGAAGATTAAGGTCACTTCAGAGGCCAAGGTAAAGACGACTTATTGTGGCACAAAATTCTTCCTTATGACACCGAAGGTTAGCGGAACAGTTTCCGTTTCTATTTTTTCATAGCTATTAGAACAGCTCCCACCTCATCACCTCAACCTTGACAGAAAAACAAAAGCCAAAGCTACTGGAGAAATACTGCAAAGTAAATAAAATCATCTGAAATCAGTTCTGGAAAAACCATACTTTGTCCCCAAATCATTATCCAAGTGTTTGTTATCCATCCCTATATGTCTAAAATATTATTACTTAATTTATTATTGAAAAGAAGCTTGAAGCCTAATCAAGTTAAACACAATATGGGTTTCTTTGTCAACTTATTAATCACTCTGAAATATATGTATATAAAAATATTTCTAACAAAATTAAATTTGCAAACAACTGTAGGAAGTTTCATATCTTCTGATTCATCTCTATGTGAGAAAGAAAATGAACAGATAACACAAAAAATTCTCTCTCTTTTTGCTTCAGATATATACATTGGGAAGCTATTTCATCTCTTGTATTCCCAGTGTGCATGTCCGGGGTGAAAAAGATATTTGCACCATCACTCATTTATTATGAAGAGCACAGCCATGTGAAAATTACTCTGTGTCAGGAAAGTAACCTGTGAATTGGTTACAATCACTGAAGCTGGAACAGTACATGACTTTGCTACATGTGCAACTGGAGCATCTGACTCATCTCATTCAGTTTTCTACTTTTCCGCCTTCTTGATTTTTAGTGAACTCCTTCACTTCCTATCATCTATCTATCTATCTATCTATCTATCTATCTATCTATCTATCATCTATCTATACATCCATCCATCCATCCATCCATCCATCCATCCATCTTCTAATAATTAGTTCCAATTGAGTCGTGTCACCTGAATATTCTGGGCTAATAATACCCCTTTGTCAAGTTCAAGACCGGCTAGATATTGACCTAAGGCAAACTCACAGCAATAGCCCTTTTCACAAAAATCAGATAACCAAACTCATAGCAATACTTTCAGTAATCTGCACCAGTTACTTGTTTTCATAGGGCCATACAAGTCAAAATGCAAGAGACCCCTTGTTTTTCTCTCCCCCGGTTTTGGTCTTGCTAATTAGCAGCTCTATAAAGTTCAGGATGCTAAGAAGACCAGGAACGTGTGGCTTTGGGAGTTAGTATTTAATATTTCCTCTTATGCCCATGAAATTCCATTCAGGACAGTGGTTAACTCTTGCCAGGGGTGAGGTGGGAGCAGCAGGCGGGATCAACAACATTTGTATCTATCCTTTTCACTGCAGAGCTACTAGTCACCCTGTATAAGATCCTCTTATACAGTTTTGGAACTGTAAACTAGCAAAGCAAAAACAGCTGGAGGGTATAATCCTGCATTATGTAATGTTTTGCCTAGCTAATACATATTGCAATGAAGAAGGAAAAACGAGAAATTTGAACTGACACAGAGAAGAATTGTCTTCAGAAATGCATGTAAGAAAAAGGACTGCATCCCCATCTAAAAAGGCTTTCTGATATCAGGTACAGAAACTAACATGATCATATTCCTTGGTGGAGTAAGAAGATACCATTACTAATTCTATTTGGGATTCAGTGGATATTTAAATTAGAACCGCTTGTTGGGTAATACTTTGAAAGATAGCCTGAAAAAGCAAATTCCTTCCAAACAGAAGGCCACACATTTTGTAAGGCAACAACACTTATATCAGCAACAAACCATTTACAGCATGCTGTTGCTGTTATTATCAGATTCAACATTTCAAACTTTCCCCAATCCTATCACTAGTTACTGTAGATGCTGTTCAAATTCCTGATTTCATGCCCTGTGTTGTCAATCAGTCTACACAGGATATACAACAGGAGAGTAGTAAAGTGTATATAATCCTTTTCAGACTTTAACTGGATATATATGATGTATGTAAGTCTCCTTTCCTTGCAGTCAGAGCTATAATAGGATTAGCAAGAAACAGAAAGGATTCCAAGTGGTCCAAAGATGGTGCAGTTTGAAACTGCATGAGCCTGTGAGACACATGTACTGCCCTGATGACAGCTTAAGATGGAGCTCTCTAAAAATGGCCTTGTACACCTGACGCAGAGAATCCAGCCTTCCCTCTTCTTGTTTTTCCTCCCCCCCCTTGGTTCTAATCTATATCTTATCAGGTGTTAAGGTTTTAATTTAGTGCTACTATTACGGTGTACCTTAGAATTACTATCGAAATTGTGTCTAAAGCAATAGTCAAACAGACTCTGGGGACTCTTTCTGAAGTAAAACATCTGATTAAGATTAACAGCATCCCCTCCCACCCCCCAAAAAAGACTAACAAGATTTCTTAGGGAAGTTAAATATGCTCCTACTTTGTTTATTTTATTTATTGCATTTTTATGCTTCATGTTTTCCCAGTGAGTTAAAGATAGTACACATCACCCCAAAATTTTGTTCTAAGTGCCAGCTTGAGTGTTATGATAGGCTCAGGTAAAATTATTGGCATAAGGTCACTCAGCAAACTTTATGGTTCCATGGGGATTTGAAGCTAGGACTCATTGGTCTTGGTTCAACATGCTTAGCATTAGACCACATCAGAATGTGATTTAGATGGAGATCCTTGTTTACATCTGGTAACAAGGCCCTTTGCCCTGTTTTCCTACCACAGACAAAATGGAGCCAGAATGATTAAAAAATAAATAAATAGAGTTTAGAATAATTGTTGCAGAATTGAAACATACCCCACTATGGTTATCTAAAGACTGACATTAAAACAAAAACTACAGTGGTACCTCAGGTTAAGTACTTAATTCATTCCGGAGGTCCATTCTTAACCTGAAACTGTTCTTAACCTGAAGCACCACTTTAGCTAATGGGGCCTCCTGCTGCCACCGTGCTGCCGGAGCACGATTTCTGTTCTCATCCTGAAGCAAAGTTCTTAACCTGAAGCACTATTTCTGGGTTAGCGGAGTCTGTAACCTGAAGCGTATGTAACCTGAAGCGTATGTAACCTGAGGTACCACTGTAGTTGAAATGTTTGTGATAAAATTGTACCTGTTGGTGTGGGGTTTTTTGGGTGTGGGGGGGAGATTAAAGTATTATTCCAAAGCACTAAGAATGATAAACATATAAATTATGCAAGACAAGCATACAACCTAGAAATATACTAACCTCCTAATGGTACAAATAGGTTACATAAAATATTTTATTTTACAGTTTTAAGTATGCATTTGCTTATTTTCACAGCAATCTTTTTAGCAGGATGGGGGGCTGCTCTTTACCCCCTTCTACTTCTACTACAAATTGCTTTTACTTAGACTAAAGCAAATTTAACTAATGAATGAACTGTAAGAAAGAAGCCTCTTCTAATGTGTTTCTGTATAATTTACACAAAATTTGGTTATTCATTAGCCTTAAGTCATTCATGATCACAACTAAGGGAATGGTATTCAGTGCCACAGCATGTAAATAACAGTAGTTTGTTAATAGGAAATGTGATTTAATTCAAGTAAAAAAATTAATGATTAATCTGCCTTTCGGTAATCAGACACATCTTTAAACATATATAATACTGAAAAGCTAATATTTCTATTTAAGAAAGTAAATTGCATTCAAGATGAACTATGCAATGGAGAATAATACTCTGGTGTTTATTGTTCCTTTATTAAATAAGAAACTGCCCTATATTAAGAGTGGGATTTAAGGGATTCAACTTACTTACTGTTTTAAAATTCATTCAGGAAAACAAACTTAAAGTTACTTCATACACTATGGGTTGAGCCCAGAGACATGCCAGCAGAGTTAATTCTGGTGGTGGGGTTTGCTCTTCTGGTGACTGCGCTAATGCAGGAAAGTGTTACCGGCTTTTATGCCTTGCTGGCTGTCTGGTAGGCATGCAGGCAATGCCCTTTCAGCTAGTGAGACACCCCACCCCAGAAGAGGCCACTAATTGGCAAATTTGAAATGCAGCCGCTGGCAGGAATTAGAGCCAGCTACCCAGGTGGCCAGGGGGAATTCCCTCAACAGCCGCCTGGCCGTATGCGTTCCGTTCTAGCTGCCTGATGATGGCGACTGAGCACAAGGATCTGCAACAGCCGGCCCCCCAGAGGAAGGCGTAAGTGGTCATTGTTGTGCAGAAGACTTAACACAGTATGGATGTAGTGCAAACATGCATCCTGCAACAATGTGCAGGTGCATAATATTTGAAACATCTTGTGTTAGCAAATGCAAGAGATTACACACAGAACAATTGTTAACAGTACACAAATAGAGGCATTATGCAAGGCCTTGTGCATAAGACTTCAATGCTTTGTGCTACGAGAAGCACACAACTGGATTGGTTAGCCCATATAGACCTTGTACTAAATCAGGACAAAAAGTCTTCCATTAATGGAAAAGGCCTTTGCCTGTGGAAAGGCACTTCTGGATCTAGCTCAATGAATAGAGGTATTTATAGTAATAATAATAATAATAAAAAATTTTTATTTATACCCCACCCTCCCCAGCCAAGACCGGGCTCAGGGTGGCTAACAGCCAATAATAAAAACAAGTTGATTAAAATACAATTTAAAAGATTAAGATACAGCATTAAAACATTAGGATGCAGCCTCTTCGCAGGAGGAGAAAGGAAAAAGAAAGAGGGGGAGGGAATCAAACTGATTCTAAGCCAAAGGCCAGGTGGAACAACTCTGTCTTACAAGCCCTGCAGAAAGAAATCAGATCCCGCAGGGCCCTGGTCTCATGAGACAGAGCATTCCACCAGACCGGAGCCAGTGTTGAGCAGGCCCTGGCTCTGGTTGAGGCTAATCTAACTTCCATAGGGCCCGGGACATCTAGGGTGTTGCTATATATGGACTGTAAGGTCCTCCGTGGGGCATACCAGGAGAGGCAGTCCCATAGGTACGAGGCTCCTAGGCTGTGAAGGGCTTTATAGGTCAAAACCAGCATTTTAAATCTGACCCTGTACTCCACCAGGAGCCAGTGCAGGTGGAAAAGCACTGGGTGAATATGCTCCCATGGCAGAGACCCTGTGAGGAGCCTCGCTGCAGCATTCTGCAGCCGTTGGAGTTCCTGGGACAGCTTCAAGGGCAGCCCCGCATAGAGTGAATTACAGTAGTAGGCACACCATGTATTCACACAGTTTGCATAACATTAAATGGAAGATGCATGTTGCCGGTCTTGCACCTGAACATCCCAAGAATTTGTACCTCCCAAATGTGTATGAACAGTGCCCCCATATTGCCCTAGAAACACCTATTTCAAGGCTTTGGGCTGGGCTCTTCAGGTGGGGATTCCACCAGAAGCATTCTTGTCCACATGCATGGTGGGTAGAAGGGAAAAGTCATGCACTGGTGACTTCCCTCACTTGGCCCAAATATGCTCTCTTCTCAGCTATTGGAAGTACTTTGGGGAATGACCATTAACAAAACCGCTAAAGAGAAGTTTTGCAATTTATTATTAGGGCAATACATTAATTTCCAGGAATACAGCTGCATGCATAGAGAGTACTTTTATGGACACTGTTTTTCAGCAGTCCTGAAAAAGCTGCTCCCTGCACAGAAATTAGGCAACCAACCCTTCAGTGCAGGTAGAAAAACACTTTTTATGCACGTGTGCCAAAGACAAAGCTTGACTTATAACTGACATACTCAGAATCTTATGATACATTTCTCATACAGAGAACAGCAGAGAACATGCATTTAGGATGGGGCACATGTTTCTTGACATAATATTGTTACAGACTATCCAAGTGTTTAAGAAAGCAATATACTGTAACTCTGTTTTTAGCTTTACAAGTTTTGTTATTAAGCAGTGAAAACAATTTATAACATTCTGCTGAAGTTTGTTAGGTTTTCATTTCATACAACCTGAAGCTGTGATCCTGCACTCAGTTAGTCTGCTTAAATCCCACTGAATTCAATGATAATTCAATGATATTTAAACAGCTTACATGCAGGATTGCAGCCTGAATCTGCAATTAGAGAACTTCACAAACTTCATCGCCGATGGTTCTTTCATTATTTAATTCAATAAAGCAAAGTCAAAGCCTAGCTCCTGCAGTTTCCATAATTTGTTTGTAAAGGACTTTGCATAATAAATGGAAGGATTTTATTACTTCTGCTCTATTCCATGTGGAAGCAATGCTCAACTGAAATTATGCAATTAAAGGTGAGAAGAGAGTAATTTTCTGCAAAATCTCTCATGGTGGTTTTCCCAGCAGGAGTCCTGAACCTTTAAACACCTTCACAATAGCAGTCTGTTCATTTATCACTCATAGGGTTTACGGCAGGCTTCTCTTATTTTAGCATTCATTACAAAGTACAGCAAGACACTTTCTCTGAATGTCATAGGTCCATAGGAGGGTTGACATATAGGCAAGATCTCAAATCAAGAAATGCCCATTACTGCTCGACAGATAATTTAAAGTCGGCCAGGTTCCATGAAGTTTATGCAGCACAAAATTCTGACCTTCAATTGACTAATTTAAAAACCAATTAAGAAACCAAAAATGTAAATGCTTGTACTGAAGAAAAAAACCACACCTCAGCTATCAATCACTCTTCCGGATGAGAACCTGGATTCAGATGTGGGTGTTAAACATACCTCTTTTCTGGCACACTGAATGGTAGAGTGCATCCCAGCCAGACAGAGAAACACAGAACAAACATTACATACCTATGTGTGAAAGATACAGAGGGCTTATCTGTAAGTTAAGCTCGTCTGGCATTTTTGTGCTGGATAGGATAATCAGGTACTCCTGACTAAATAATACTACACTGAAACATAATCCAATTGATTCAAGTGAAATACTGTGCAAGCCCATGGGAGATGTTCTTCTTGTGGTGTAGTGCCTTGGATTCTATAAATCTTTGTGACAAGATGAAGGATCTGCTGATGGATGATTCAGTGTATCTGCTAGCCAGGTTCTCAAGATCTGCAGGGAGGTCCTTTCTTGTGGTCCTGCCTATGGCTGCAGTCACTGTGTGGTGACTGAGGTTAAGGCCTTCTTCGTCACGAATCATGATGCCCGATCTTCAGAACTCGCTGCCTCATGAGTTATAGCAAACATCTTTGATACTGAGTTTTCAGTGTAAATTAAAGGAGAGCATCTATCTGTCAAGCTTTGTTGTTTAGTCGTTTAGTCGTGTCCAACTCTTCGTGATCCCATGGACCAGAGCACGCCAGGCACTCCTGTCTTCCACTGCCTCCCGCAGTTTGGTCAGACTCATGTTTGTAGCTTCGAGAACACTATCCAACCATTTCGTCCTCTGTCGTCCCCTTCTCCTTGTGCCCTCCATCTTTCCCAACATCAGGGTCTTTTCCAGGGAATCTTCTCTTCTCATGAGGTGGCCAAAGTACTGGAGCCTCAGCTTCACGATCTGTCCTTCCAGTGAGCACTCAGGGCTAATTTCCTTAAGAATGGATGCATTTGATCTTCTTGCAGTCCATGGGACTCTCAAGAGTCTCCTCCAGCACCGTAATTCAAAAGCATCAATTCTTCGGCGATCAGCCTTCTTTATGGTCCAGCTCTCACTTCCATACATCACTACCGGGAAAACCATGGCTTTAACTATACAGACCTTTGTTGGTAAAGTGATGTCTCTGCTTTTTAAGATGCAAACTTTAGGATCTTATTAATTGTTTTGTTCCTGGCTGATGAGTTTGTCTTAATGGCTGCTATATTGCCTGTTTAAATGTTGTTGATGCATTATGGTTTTATTGGTTGACATATATTATTCTGATTTTAGTGTATTGGAAAGTTCTCCGTGCTCTTGGATGAAGGGTGAGCTATATATGACATAAACAAATAAATGTTGATGATCCTGTTGTCTAGGTCTTTCTGTCGCCTTTTGTTGGCATAAATATGGCTCCAAACAAATGGGTATTGAAATAATTTCAAGTATAACACAATCCCTTTTAAATGGCTGTAAGATACAACTTATCCATCAACATATTTCAGTTCAGCTAGAGAACCATCAAGTAGAGGGAAAAAATAATTGACCTTGAACAACCTCAAATAAATGGTGCTTATAAAATGTGGTATATCTGTCAGCCTTTCTGTGATAGTGTTTCTAATGTACAGCCTCGGCGCTAAAAATAAATTTTAAACAACTAATTTATTCTGCTTCTGAAGCCAGAAAGACCAAATGTTTTAATAAATTTAATATAATGCCTACATATTAGTATTAATTACCAATTTTATGCACAATATGCTAAATTAGCTACCAGTGAGCTATTTATCCTGACTTGAATTGTTTGGAAGGACAGAAATGGCTTCATTATAAATATTTAACAGCTATGGGATAGTCTTGCTCTTACTGGTCAACCATTCATTTGCTTTCATCCCCAGAAACTCATTTTTGTTGCCCTGAACTGTAACAGATTGCAGTCAGCTTCTTCTTTTTTAAAAAAACAAACCAACCAGCCCATGTTTCTAATGTACCTTTTCCCAATTTGCTTTTCATCTGATTGAAATTATTTATTATGTGCTGCGTACTATGTTGCTAAAGCATGGTCCCTTATTTGACAGCCTATTTGATCTGTAATATTAATCTACTTGGAAAATGTTGTAGTACACTATTTGTATTAAAACATGTGACTATCAGAAAAATGGAATTTTGTATCAACAATACTCAACACTTGGATCAGATCATAGAATCATAGAATTGTAGAGCAGGAAGAGACTCTGAGAATCATCTAGCGCAGCCCCCTGCAATACAGGAATATGCAGCTGTCCCACAGAAGGACTGAACCTGTAACCTTGGCATTATTAGCACCATTGTCTAACCAACCAAGCTGTCCATGTACTGATCACACATATCAGTTTGTGACTGCCTTGTGTATCTTCATTTATTCTGATTCTACCTGGAAAAAATATATATGCAAGATAATAAAATCCAACTCCATATGAAAAATAAGGATGGAAAGATTTTTTCCCCAGTACTGTATACAACATTTCAAAGAAACCACAGATTCAAATATCACTACAAAAAATATTATATCTCCTCATAAATGATCAAACAGCTGACTATTATATTTTTCTTTTAATTTCAGGTGCTTAGTGTCTTTTATAATTCATTCTCTGGAGCTTCTTTCCTTTTACTTATCCATAAAGAATAAATTTTTGGCTCTTTTTAACTTATCTAGGTAACAAAAAGCAATACTTATCAGCCATTAGCCCATAGTGCACTTTACAATTACTGTTCCTTTCTGACTGCATATAAAGTGTAACTACAGCAAGGCATAATTTTTCCTTTTGGTGCTGCTGCTAACCCCTGCTGTGGCACGGCTTAAAAAGTTGTGTGGAACCACTGGCAAATTTGCAAAGTGTGTTCAAGTTTTTTAAAGCCTTCTTTCCAATGAAAACTTATTGGCAAACTAAAGTGGAATTCATAGATCAATATGTCATGAAATCATAAATCATAGAACCATAGTAGAGTTGGAAGGGGCTCTGAGGGTCATCTAGTCCAATCCCCTGCAGTGCAGGAATCTCAACTAGAGCATTCATGACAGATGGCCATCCAACCTCTGTTAAAAACCTCCAATGTATAGGAGAGTCCACCACCTTCCATTTCGGGTTGAATACAAAATAGGTTAGTCACACTGATTTCAGTGGGACATAACTGTAACTACCTTAGTTCATAGGCCAAAACCACTTGGTGATGGGCCAGGGGGTAGGGAGAGGACAGAAGTTCCATCTGTCCATTTCTGTCAGCCTGTGATGGCCTTCACCTGCAGAGTGCCATGAGTGTTACTCCACCAGTGTGGAGTTTCTTCTTCTGCGTATCCAGCAGAGCATTCTGGGGCTGATTCGGGCTTGATCACGGCACCAGCTGCAGACTAGTTCACTGATTTTCCTGTCCCAATTCTGCCCTGGCCAACATGCTGAGCAGCGGTTAGGGATGTGGTGGTAGCCCCACCAGATAGCAGCTAGAGTCTGGATTACACCTTTAGTCTGAATCCAATCCAATATAAGATGCTCAGGACTGGCCCAATATATTTTGCATGCCTGAGTCAGAGCAAGAAATGGCGCCCACTTCCTACCCACTTTGATGTATATACCAAATCAACATGCAAAGTACCTAAGCCAAGTCATGATATTTTTTGCACCTGATGCAGAAAATACAAGTGCCACTTCTGCCAACAGTGGTAAATATATAGGAATAATACATTATGGAACAATTTGCTGCCCTTTTGTAACACACAAAACCAGGTATCTGGTGAAGCAACCCCACTTTGCCTTTTTTGTGGGGGAGGGGAGTCCTGGCTACACTGCTCCCTTGCACACTTGGCATTTGGGAGTTTGTGTGTATTTTCATAATATTCATAATATTTCATTATATTATCATCAACAACAAAATGCATTAAAACCACTTACATCCAACTTTTAAAAGAGAACAGAGAGAAATAAATGTGATATGGCAAGTGAACCGTAAGATGGCCAGTGAATTAACAGAAGTTTTCACATTCATTTCAGAGATGAAAAATGTAGGACAAAAAACAGTGCATGCCAAGCTTCCAGACTGTTGGGTCTGCAACTCCCATAAACAGGGCTCATGGCATACTTTGGGGGGCCTTTGGCACGGTGCCAATGATGGGCCCCCAACCTCCAACCAGGCCACAACCTAGTCTGGCTTATGGCTGCTTCCACATACTTCCTTAGCTGTTGTCAGTGCTAAGATCTTGACAATATTAACTGCTCCTTGAGTCGCACTTCAGTTTCAGGGGATTACATATGGGATAAATTGAAATAGTGAGTTGTCTCCACAGATGGGAGATGAACTTGACTCCCATTCAAAAGTGGCACCACTACCTGCCACTGAAAAAGACCTGGCAGCCCAGCTAGGAGCATGGTGAATGGCAGTGCCACTGTCTGGAATGGGGCCTTTCCAATCTCCTGGGTCTCTCTGCCAGTACCAGACTGTTGGCACCAGGCCTGCTAAACATTCCCACTTGTCCTCTTTCCTTTCATCTCTTATTTTTAGCACCATAGATTAAGTAACGGTTGTGGTCATACACATTTCATAAACCTTCTATTTAGCTGGTGAGCCTCCTGCAGCATGATCAGTAGTTAAGGCACTCTCTGTTTTCAGGATTACATTCCAAAAGGTAAGGCACACAGAAAGGGGGATATTTTATGTCTCTTTAAAGTTCAAAGTCGTGGTAGATAAGAACTTCTGCTACATCAGATTAAGGATCAGTCTAGTCCACCATCCAGTTTCCAACAGTGGTCAGCCAGATATCTTAGTTTGGTATAAGATTTTAAATGTTTTAACCTTTCTTATTTTATTTTGTTGTGAACCACAAAGTTCTGCTAGCTCAGCAGAACCCTCAGCCACCAAATTATTTACAAACACATTCGAATTCGGAGTATAATGGCTGTTGATAGGATAGTAATCAAAACAACGAAATAGAATTTATATTTTCAAATATTATACAAATTAAACCACCAGTTTTACATTGAAAGGAATAGACTAGTTTCAGCCCACAGCAGACCTTTGTAGTATAGTTTATATGCTTAAATGTAGTAGTTTATAAAAGGAATGCAGACATAATTTTAACCATAGGAGCATAAACAGCACCATTATACTAATGTATTGCAGAAATGTAGAGTGCAAAAGCAGAGAGAGATCTGGAAGGCGTAATACAAGAAGTGATGAATATAGAATATAAAGAAAAATGTGTTCAGACATAATTTCTTTTTGTTTTATACATTGTCCTCCCCCCCTTTTTAGTGAGATTACTTTATCCTGCTATTTTCCCCACAGTTGGAAGATATTGTGTTTCACTGTCTGAGGACTGGTTTGGATTCCTTGATGTAATGTTTATCTTTCATTGCTATTTGTTCTAGTTATTGTGGAAGGGTATGTATACACTCCCATTTTCTTTGCATCTGGTACATTCCCATCACTGGAATGGAAAATGGTGTACACCCAGTGATAGCTACAATCCATATCTATCCTGTTGTTTCTTATGAAATACTGCATTGTGAGTTGTTGTTGTTGTTGTTGTTGTTGTTGTTGTTGTTGTTGTTGTTGTTGTTGTTGTTATATCCCACCCTTTTCCCTGACAGGGACTCAAGGCAGTTTACAGCTAAAATTTTATTCTATTCATTTGTTGAATGGGCAGTACATGATCCCTTGCTTTAGTACAATCCTGTGTGGTAGGTTAGGCTGAGAGGTTGTACTTGGCTCCAAGTGACAGATACAGAATATAATGTTCATCTGAGAAATGTTGGACAGTATGCTTCTATTATTCTTTTCTGCCTGGGTCCAGCCTGGACTGTTCCTTTCTTCCAGTCCTTCAGCCACCCACTTGGTGTGAGCCTATTCAGCAACTACTCCCTTCACACTTCTAGAACTAATAGTGCACTTGTCTTTCGTTTCCCCCTTCCCCACCAACACACATGTGTAATGCAATGTGCCAGATATCACACTTCCTTATCTCAGAATCTTCTCTACCTTTCATACCTCAGTGAAGCTAGTGGCGTAGCGTGGGTTGTCAGCACCCGGGGCAAGGCAAGTAATTTGCGCCCCCTAACCCGTGGATTTGTGCCCCCTAACCCGTGGATTTGTGCCCCCTAACCCGTGGATTTGCGCCCCCTAACCCGTGGATTTGTGCCCCCTAACCCTAACCCCCAGATGTTGCGGCCGGTGCGGCCGGCCCCCCTGCACCCCCCACGCTACGCCACTGAGTGAAGCTCCAACTACTTCCTCTTCCCTTGTCTAGCTTCAAACTAAGATGTTTAGAATAGAAACTATACAATACCCCAATCTCTGCCATGCAGTAGCAAGATTCCATGGTTTCCAGGTGCTCAGGTTTCCATTTTGAATTCAAGGCACAGCAGGGGATGTAGCATTTTAAGACACTATATGGTTTATTTTACACCTATGAACACCTGGCTCTACATGGAGAGGAAGAGAGTTTACAGTATTAACCTCCAGAGTGTCTCTCCTTGCTTTTCTCATAGCTTCAACCAGCTTGAGTCCAGAGTAGCCAGCCATGCTCCTTAGTCTCTGGGTTGCAGGCTATGGGCAGGGTGGAATGTGGAAACAGCTTTCTCTTTGTCACTCCCATCGTAATGCTGGCATAGAGTCCCACCATTCATTTGGGTGTATCAGAGAAATGAAGGGACTTGTAGGTGGCATCTTCAAGCACGTCCCAATTAATCAAACATGCTCCATTTTCCAATGTTCTGCTGGTAGACTCATGGAACTTGATAGGGGACTTTTTGATAGGGCATTGTCCTGCCTGTTTACCTCCGTCTCCACTGGAGGATGAGCACTTATTGTGCTTCTTGAAGCCTCTCAGCCCAGTCCAGTTGTCTTTAAAGTATTTATGTAATACTTTATTCAACACAGCAAGTAGGACAGATCTTAAAGTCTTTGTAAATAATACTTTTTAGAAATATAACTGTGTCAGACACAGTGCTGAATCTTTATTAGTGCAGACAGTGTTAAACCCAACAAACTCTGCTATGGCAATTAATCTTTGCTATGGCAAAGTGTTGGTGCTGACCTTTAAAGCCCTAAACGGCCTCGGTCCAGTATACCTGAAGGAGCGTCTCCACCTCCATCGTTCTACCCGGACACTGAGGTCCAGCACTGAGGGCCTTCTGGCGGTTCCCTCACTGCGAGAAGCCAAGTTACAGGGAACCAGGCAGAGGGCCTTCTCGGTAGTGGCGCCCTCCCTGTGGAATGCCCTCCCACCAGATGTCAAAGAGAACAACAACTACCAGACTTTTAGAAGACATCTGAAGGCAGCCCTGTTTAGGGAAGCTTTTAATGTTTGATGTACCATAGTATTTTAATATTCTTTTGGAAGCCGCCCAGAGTGGCTGGGGAAACCCAGCCAGATGGGCGGGGTATAAATAATAAATTAATTATTATTATTATTATTATTATTATTATTATTATTATTATTATTATTATTATTATTATCTTCATAGGATATCTTACAGTAATGTTACTGTGCTTATCTGAGTGAGGTTCTGTATCACATATTCAGCACCCTCCAAACATCTATATATTAGGGAGGAATGGTCACACCAGCTGTTACTGGTGTCAAATACAGTGGTACCTCGGGTTAAGAACTTAATTCATTCTGGAGGTCCGTTATTAACCGTTATTAACCTAAGAACCTGAAACTGTTCTTAACCTGAGGTACCACTTTAGCTAATGGGGCCTCCCGGTGCCACTGCGCCACCGCCGCACAATTTCTGTTCTGATCCTGAAGCAAAGTTCTTAACCCGAGATACTATTTCTGGGTTAGCGGAGTCTGTAACCTGAAGCGTCTGTAACCCGAGGTACCACTGTATTATTTTCCTTCGTATTTGTATTTGAAGTGCTTTTTTAATGACATGGTAGCAAAACCAGTCATACTACTCATAAAATTGATCAAGCATTGAGTCATAGCAACCTGATGACTACTCTACCATACAGCCCACAACTGTATATTAACTTCAAAACAATTGTACTTAAAAACAATTAATCAATATGTCATTGTATCACTATAGAACGTCATTGTTTTTTAAAAACAAGGATCTTATTTATTGAACAGTTCCACATTGTGTTTTAGTAGCATAGTTTTGGTAAGATTATAATTTGTTATCTCAGCTATGGGTCTTTTAAATAAATTCTGATGGGTATATATAACAGAACAGTGACTATGTATTAGTAATTTCTTACCGTGAAAGTAATCACATAGAAATGTTAAACAGCTGAAGATTCTTAAATGCTTGAGTGTTTCTATTATAGCACAGTCTATTAGACCAAGACCAAGAATTGTACAGGAATGGTGCCTGGTACTCCTGGAAACCTTTAATGATCTGTCTCAGTTGTGTTTTTGACATTTGTACCTTAGCTTACTAATGTACACTTCAAGGCTTCAATAACTAGATTAAAGTAATAACCCACGAAGTGTTGCTGCAGGCTGCAGTTTTAGATGACACAAATCATCTTTCACTGGGCACCATTTATAGTTCCTAACAAATGACTTCAGAAAATCTAGTGTTTTTGCACACAGAGACTACATCTATGATGTACCTGCAGAAACAATCTTTTGTTAAATCATCTGTGAATTACCTAGCTAATGAGCCTTTAGTTCTTTTTAAAAATAAACAACAAAACCAGTCTAGCATTCAAACTGCTTGATGGGAAAAGTTCTGGACATACATTTCTGCGTTGTCTTGCTAAAGCTGTGAATAGTGTAGGAAAAGTGAGATATAAGCAATAAATTCAACGTTGTTTTTTTGTTTTTTAAAGAATTATTTCATTTGTATAAGAGAACCAGTGTGCTTTCTTGGTTACAATGTTGATTTATACATTTAAAGAACAAAAATCAAAGCTCCTCAGTGAGATAATCTTGGGCCAGTTACTTTCTCAGCCCAACCTTCCTCACAAAGTTTTTGTGAAATTAAAATAACCCACATCCATGTACTCCACACTGAACTTAATGAAGGGCAATATACAAATGTGAATCATCACCATCACCCTCTATATAGTTTTGTGTGTACTTTACCTACTATAGCTGCCTAGGCCACATGAGGCTCCTGTAGGTTAGCTGCTACATAGCTGAATCACATTATATTTTGATAACTATAGTCACCCACATAGCTGCATTAATTAGAATTGTTAGAATTCATGTTTTGTGGCATGAAGACACACATGCACACAAGCAAAAAAAGAGATATGACACACATATATCTTATACTGAAAACATTAAAGCTGATCTATGGAAATATGTGCGTAGATTAAATCCAAACATAACAGTGTGTGAATTATTATGATTTGCATTTCTATCCACCCAGAGTGTCATGAGCTGTTAAGGATAGATAAGGAGTACTGAAGAGGTGAAACTTCACTTGGAAAACTACCTTGGGTCTGAGAAGAGTTCCAACACTACCTGCTAAGCAGCATTCTGTTTATTGCATTAGTTTTACTAGTTATAATGCTATTACTTCTGTCCCAGCATCTAATGATCCTTTTGCATAGCAGCACCTGTTGCATTATAGAACTGCAGCTTTTTGACTGATATACCACCACCTCACACTAAATTTTATGCTGGGATACTGCCTCAGATTTTGTGATTTGAGTGGCAGTGGCATGAGAGTGAAAATTACAATGCAAAATTCACAGGATTTTCCGAATTCACTGGGTTGCCAACATTTATTTTCTGGACACAATAGGCATGCAAATGAGCACTAGATTTCCAGAAGTGGCTTTTATGTCATGTAAAATATCACATGAAATGCAAAAACAAACAGGTAAGAAAACATCAGGAACACTAAACAAAATGCCATCTGAAGACAGCCTAAAGCATTAAGCCAAGCAAGGAGAGGAATCCTAGTGAGATAACAGAGCTCCTAATTTAAGTCCCCTTGATGCAAAGCTGTCTTAGTGGGATGGGAGAAACAGAGAAAACTGCCAAATAAAACATATATCATATTTTTCCATGTATAAAACACCCCCCATGTATAAGACGCCCCCTATTTTGGGGGACTCCAAATTAAGAAAACACCCCTCAGCACTACCCGTGTATAAGATGAGCCCCAATTTTAAACCTTTTTTTGTAAAAAACAAAAAACCCTAGTCTTATACATGAAAAAATATGGTAATTTGCATTTAGGAATGAGGCTTTTTGGGAGAAATTTTAGAAGGAATAATGTAGTCAGCACTTGCATTTGAAAACACACACAACTATGTTTCAACTCAGTTTCTTTTCATGCCTTAGCAGGATTTAAAATTATTTGGTCAATTGATGCCAGTGGCACAACAGCGGGAGTGAGATTTTGGGTGCTGCCACTGCCATATTTCCTTGTCCAAATGCACGCTGGAAATGATGCTAGTGACCAAGCGTTATTCCAGAGTGCCTCTGGTAAGTAGGGATGGTGCCTGGCTTTGGTCAGAGTGTGTGCCACAGGGCAGGTTATAAATGGTAAGAAGCTATTTCTTACCACTTCTCTTCTGAAATTGTGTGAATTCCTTTGCACCATTTCCCTTGCCTATTTTAGGATGTGCATGAGAACCTTTCAAAATCAAACTAAGAACAAAATGGGGAGAAAGAGAGCTACTGACAATTATGGTTATGGCTGTATCAGAAGTTGAAGGCTATACACAGATAAGGTATTTCCAAGAGAAATATATTCTGTAATGCCCAAAATAGGAGCTTTCACATCTTCTGCATGATGGGATCCTAAATAAGCCCATGCATCACCCCATAAGGAAGAAACTTGATGATGTACTTCAGACTCCAGAAAGCAGCACAAAATTCAGGATGGGTTTTGATTTCATTGAGAATCACATACACTTATCCCCCACCCTCTTATTTTGCCTGTTATGCAAAGGTTATCAAACAGATTACAGTTTTAGCAATCATAAATCTGCAGTCTGAAGTGTTTTTTAAGCAGTCTTGGAAACAAATGCAAGAAATAAATAACACAGACTGACCTCTAATAAAATGCATTATAAAAATTGAAATGTTTGTGTTACAGATGGTATGCTGCTGAAATATAGGTGAACTGAAATGTTACCTAAATACACAAGCATTGCACATAGCATTAAAATAATTGAATGGCAAGCATTAATATTAATTGTAGTGATGCTCAACGAAGTGGCACATTAATAAAGTCCATGCTTTGTTTTGTACAAGTAACTGTGAACTATTACAAAACATATAGATGGGAAATATTCATTCATTTCACCCTTGTCCTAAAGCACTTTGGCTTTTTAATTTAATATAGCAGGAGAATCAATGTGGCTAAGTGATGCCTGCTTTAAATAATACCAGCAAATGTACCACTAGCAACATGCCACCAAAGCCTGTCCTTCTGTATAACTACACCAGCACCACATATAACTGACGAAATACAATGCTAAACAAAATACTTTAAGCACAACAGAATGAATTAAACCATTGCTGCATTACAGAAACATTAAAATAGGTTTGAAAATTATGATTTATGCTGGTTGGTAACTCAGCTGCATTGAAAACCTGCTCTGACATGTACCAAATAAACCTAGAACCTTATTCCATTTGACTTGAAATTTTGTAACTCAAAATAATATACCAATCAACTATCATGAGTTTTGAAAAATCTTTTTTTCCATTTCAGCTCTACCAGCTCTTCACAGAACAGCTATTATGCCTTCAGTTGCACTGCCAAACATCAAATGTCCCACTGAATGCCATTAATGGGTGAAGAATTACTAGCTAGTTCACAAACTATTTCAAAACACACTTAAAGTTTTCCTGTGGTATCATTTAATTCCATGGTTCTTTTTAGGAGGAGGAAGCCAAGTAGCACAAAGTTAAGCATGCTTATGCTTAATAAGCTGCAGCCAATAGACCAGATTAAAAAAATTGGTTCTGCTAGAGGAAACCCCCACAAGTCTTCCAGTAGCACAATAGGCCTTATTCCCTTCCCCTGTGTACTCCTGCAAATTCATTCAGGAGAGGAGAAAGACCCCAGAACAGCCATGGGGAGAAGAGTGGGGAGATTGGTGAGTAGATGTTTTTCTAAATAGCCAGGGAATAGCTGGCTCTTTCTTGAGCACTCTGGGTAGGGAGGAATTTATAAATAATTCTAGGTTATTTATGAAGAAGTTAAAAAGCACCACTCTCAAATTAAGAGATTGTTGGGGGATTTTGGTTCTTACACCCCTCCTTTGAGATAACTATTCATTTATTCATATTCTTGACTTCCTGTTCTTTAGACAGTTACTGATCCATAATACCCCATGATTCATGACCTTTTCATGAAGGACATTGTCATTAACATTTTAAATATCAGACTAGGTCAAATAAAATTTACACTTGAACAAACCTAGATATAGTTTGTCTCAAGATGCTCTGATGCGCCTACATTAGCACATCATAAATGAGAACCAGTGTGGCACAGTGATTAGGATCAGAATAGACCAAGAAGATTTAAAGCCAAATCCCTACTCAGCCATGAACCTCAATGAGTGACACTGGAGCAGTTTCAGTGTAGAGAGCCAGTGTGGTGTAGTGGTTAAGAGCGGTAGACTCGTAATCTGGTGAACCGGGTTCGTGTCTCCGCTCCTCCACATGAAGCTGTTGAGTGATCTGGGCTAGTCACACTTCTCTGAAGCCTCTCAGCTCCACCTCACAGAGTGTTTGTTGTGGGGGAGGAAGGGAAAGGAGAATGTTAGCCACTTTGAGACTCCTTCGGGTAGTGATAAAGCGGGATATCAAATCCAAACTCCTTTTCTTCTTCTTCCCATCTCTTATCTTAACTTACTCACAGAAGAGGAAGGTGGGGTATAAATGTAATAAAAATAGTCTGCTTCAACCCTTTAAAAAAAAAATCATCCACACACTCTGCAATAAGCTGCAACGTATCAGTTAATGTTGTCTACACCACAACAAAAACTTAATCAGCCCTGAATTTCAAGATAAGGCATGAAGAGAAGCACAATACCTATGAATGAATGGAGTTCCCACACTCTATACCTATTTGGTTATCTCTGCCCTGGATTTCATGCTTCCTTGTTTAATTTTGAGATCTTGGAAATAACATTTTGGAAAACTGAGTCTACACAGTTGGTTGCACATACATTTATTTGTCCATAACAAAACCATGTATAAGATTTTGTGTGGTGTTTTGCTGATGCACACACAAATAACTAATGTAGAAAAAGAGTAAAGTATCAAAAGAACAATTTTAAAGATGCAGCAAACTGCATACAAATTCAGACAAGACCGAGAATTTTAAAAAGTATAATTCAAAATAGACGAGTTAACACTTCAGACACTAGATCGGGCAATTAGGAATATCAAAATAGAGGGAGAAATTCAGAAACATCTGTTTTTAAGTCCCTATGAAGTCTTTCTGTGTAGCTAAAGAGGTGTGTTATTTCCAATCTGTAATCCAGAAAGCATTCTGCTACAACAAGCATGACATGGGAATAAGAAAGATACCGTATTTTTTGCTCTATAGGACGCACTTTTCCCCCTCCAAAAATGAAGGGGAAATGTTTGTGTGTCCTATGGAGTGAATGCAGGCTCCTTGGCTTCAGTGAAAGCAACGCAAAGCCTCCAAAGCGCAGAGGGAGTGCTCCCTCCGTAGGCTACGTGTTGCTTTTGCTGAAGCCTGGAGAGTGAGAAGGCTCGGTGCGCACCGACCCCTCTCGCTCTTCAGGCTTCAGGGATAGCCACCAGAAGCCTTTGGAGTGCAGTGGGACCTCGCGCTGTGCTCCAAAGGCTTCGGGGTTAGCTGCGCAAAGCCTCCGCAGGGCAGCAGGGTGCCTTCACCCCGCTGCCCTGCGGAGGCTTGAAAGGCTGTCCCCGTAGCCAGAACAGCTGTTCTAGCTTGGGGATGCTGGGGCTTTATGGGGAAACCCCGGGCTTCCCCCTTCAGCCCTGACACTGGCTGGGCTGGCTAGGGGAACCCCCGGCTTCCCCATAAAGCCCTGACAAGCTCAGCCGGGGTTGGCTGCTTGCTGGGGCTGTAATTCAAGCAAAGGGAGAGCTGCTTGCATGCGTGTAAGCAGCTCTTACTCTGCTAGATTTACAATGTGCCAGAAGGATGGGGACTGCCCTTTCTGCCCCTCCCCCAGCTTATTGTGCTGGTAATTCTCGGCATTTCCTCCTTTTGTGCTGGTTCCACGAGGCAAGGCAACTGCAATTATTTGATTCAGATTATTTTTTACTTGGTTTCCTCCTCTAAAAACTAGGTGCGTCCTATGCTCGAGTGTGTCCTATAGAGCGAAAAGTACGGTAGATATCTTTTCAGTTTTATTTTTTAATCCCCAATGATTGAAGTACTTTCAGTGAATCCTGGAAATAATTTTTCTGTTTCCTTCCCCATATAGCAAAAACTGTTAATCTTTTCAGGTCCTTCTGCTTTGAATAACTGGACATTTAATTGCATGTCATTGATTTATAATATTTTTTTGGGGGGGTAGATCATGTATCACAACAGTGACCAGAGGAGGAATGGCTGCTGGGAGGAACACAGAAAGAAGAAATGCCATGATACACCTGAATCAGCACAATTGGATACCTTCATCTGCCCCTGCTTCAACAAAACATGTCTCTTCCACATTGACTTCTACAGCCACAGCAGGCACTGTAACTCTCCAGCAATTTGGCTTCACTCCCTAAGGAGCACTCTTCCATTGTCTCCTGAGACAGATGGATGCGAGCCAACCAATAGCACCCATCTTGCTAAATAGCACACTGAAATCAAACATATCAGCAAAGCTATAGAAAGAAGCTTTCAAGTGCTTGGTGTTTTCTGCAGAAACACAGTTACCTCAATTTGAAAATTCTACATGAAATATTCTTTCCCCAAGCTCAGCTTTTTCCTTGAGCTATGTATGAAATAATCAATGAAATAATTTTCAAGCTGCTAGAGCTTAAATAATCATGTTGCATACAATATATAATGGCATATTTAACATTTCACTTATCCAAAAAGAAAAGAAAATATATGACAGATCCTAATGATTTTTCCCCTGAAAAATTGTTTCCTACAAGAAAGAACTAAATGCTCATATCCAGGCTGACATTCAACAGCCAGAATTATGGTGTCCCCACCTTTTTTGGAGGGAACGAATATGCCATACCCCTCAACCCCTGGAAGAAGAGGAAAGGTGGTATATTCCTAGGGGAGAATGTTATGGCTTGGTGGGTGATTTTGCCCAATCGGAGAGGTGCTATTTAAGCTTGTCCTAACCTGCACTCTTCCCACTTCTTTATTTGGCACCCAACCTCCTGCTCTTTCACCAGCGTGGCTGAATCATCCTTTGCTTCACGCCAGCCTTGGCTTCAGATGTGCCTCTCTGACATATTAATGTACATCTCTGACATATCTCTGAAATATTAATTTCCATATTGGCCCCATCTACCAAATGACAAACAAATCATTAAAAAAAATGAAGTCACTATAAGATTACGGTTTAATTATATATATTTTCTCCTTCTCTTCCCTCAGTCTACAAATACTGAACAGTTTTAAAAAATAATATAGATAGTAGTGGCTGTCAGAAACGTGGCAAATATTTTCACAACCTAATATTGTGGGGTGGTTTTTTCCCCACTTTTAAGATTCCCTATGATGTCAAAAAAAAGGTACAGCATATACTCTGTCTCTTTAAAGAAGGAAACCAAGTCCTCACTTATCACTTCAAAGCTATTTTTCTCTTTACTTTCTCTGAAATATTATTTCAGTCTCTCAGCCAACGTTATGTTTAAATCCCTAGTAAGACCAAAGCTGTTCCTAGTAGCTGAGAAGAAAACAAATTACCCCATCTATTATATTTCCCTATAATGGGACAACTAGAAGAAAGAAAGAAAAGAAAAACAGGAATCTCTACAACAAAACAAAGAACAAAACTGGTCCATTTCCTCTAGCACTTGCATTTTACTTTTTTATATCAGTGATGGAGTTTCAAGAACTAAAATACATCTCTGCTTGAACATCACCTGACAAAGATAATCTGTAATGGGATAAAATATGTGAAGAAGCAGGAAGGAATGTACCATCAATTAGAAGGTAAAATGAAAAGTAGTGAAAAAGAAAAATACAGACAAAAGTTCCCAGATATCTACTGAACATACTTCAGCCCCAAACCATTGTCCCAAACTTATCTCATGCTACTGGATATTGAGAGTTTAAAAACTTAACTGGCAACTTTTCACTGATTTAATGCAAAGCATTAATTGCTTTCAATCCAAAAATCCACTGAAGCTAACCAATGATATTTTGAAATTTTTTTGGAAGCCTTTAAATTTTCCAAAAACTTCAGTTAAGAGGGAATGCCCACTGAAAGACCCATCACAGCCTGACCTTTTATTGTTGTTGTTGTTTAAATGTATTAAAATTTCAAAATAGATCAGTAAAACCTAAAATATCATATATCTGTTTCACTTTCTCTTACCAAAATTGGACATAAAGGAAAACTTCACAAGACAAAGTTACTTCTTTTAGTAACCGTTTGCGTGTTGAGGTCCACCAAAACCCCCTTCCCAATAACTCACACATCACACATAATTTTTGTTTAAGGTTTTTGGCATAATTTTGGCCACAACTTTATTTGAATACAAATTGAGAGTGGTTGCTTAGGCATTGGTTATGACTATCTGTCACCCCCCGCCATGGGGGACAGCACTGACTCCCTAGTCAGCCCTGGAGGAACAAGGGACAGAGTCAGCCGGAGCTGCGTCACAGGCCCTCAGCTACTCCGCGCTTGTTCCTTGAAGCTTACGCGGCCCGCACCCTGCCGTCAGGGTTTGGACGAAGGGGATGGTAAGCTTCAGAATTCCTTTAACGGAATACCCGTCAGCAGCAGCAGCATTGGAGGGGCAGGCACAGCCAATCCATACCCCTCCACCAACCAATTTTTAACCAATGCCTAACCGCCAACCTTACAAGTTGTGACGATTTGCTAAGCAGTAGGCAAAACCCAAAAGGCACGCACTAATCAGCCAATTGGGAAAATTCCTACTGGGCCCCCACACCAAGGCGAACGACCCCATGACAGGCAGAGCAAGGTCAAGGCGCAAGCCCAAGCAAGGGAGGGCGGGCGGGAGATCCGGTGTCCACAGCAAAAGAGAAAGAGAAAGCTGTGGACCCTGCTTATAAAGCCATTGATCCCACCCCTAAATTGGCAACATCCAAATTGCCCCAGTAACAACATCCTCCAATCTGCTCCCAGGCCCCTAGCCATCTATGGCCTGGTCACTAACATGGGGTTTTGTTCGGCCCCAACCGCAACACATCTTTTGATGTGAACACGCTATTAGATGAGTTGTTCCTTTGCAGACTGCCAACTGAAGACCACCTATACATGTATCTCTCAGGCCTCAAAAATAAATTAACAACCTTTTGCCTCCTTCAATTACAATTATTAACAAACCAAGCAGTTTATATAACCGTATAATTCTTACTTGTAAATTAATACAGCATGTAGATAGCTTTAACTTCATAATGTTACTATGCTCAATAGAAGTCACACAGTAGACCCAGTGAAATAAATAGCTTAAGTCCATTAATTTCAATGGGTATTACTAACAGTGGATATCACACATTTTTTTCCCTTTTATTTTGCTTGCTACATGAGGAGAAATTTCTGAACAGGGAAAGCCTGTTAAAACATATCACTGGTTATTTATTTATTTGCCTCAATGTTTCTCTGAAAATGTTAATCTTCCAATGCTCTCATAATATAGACAGAGGGAGATTTGGCCTTTAATGTAAACTGCAGGTTTTTATGCAAAAGAGCCATGCCTCACTCTCATTAATCTTAAATATGCTTATTCACGTAAATAAGTTCCATTGAACTCATTAGGATTTACTTATGGGCAAAACAAGAATAGTCCTGAAGAAAGGGATTGGGCTGCAGTTAGCCAGAGCAAACCTTATGGTTTCATATCTTAAAGGCAGTCAGAACTCAATTAGCAAACCTAAATAATTCAAACCTATATTGTATTTAAACTAGCTTTTGCAGGAAACAGCAACAAAAACCTGATCTAATCAAGACAGGAAAATAGAGACAGAGCAGCAGTAGTGGCCTGAAGAAAAAAAACAGAGTGAAGGAAAATGCTACTGAATTCTAGAGAAATAATAGGCTTTCTTTTGAAAGATTGTTCCTTAATCCTGGACTTCACAGCTCAGGGATAGGTTTGTGCATTTTTCAATTGTACTTGTTGTTTTTTTTAAAAAGTGTCACTACATAGGATTTACAGCCCTGTTTCAGGGCATAGAGGAAAACCAATACATTTATTTATTTTTTAGGAACCTCAGCACTGAATTGACTGCAATATTTAAAGCACAAATGCATGAGTATGCGCACGCACACACCTATGACAGGTATGAAAGTGTTTCAGTACCAAAGCAGTATAGCATTTAAGAAAAATGTGGGCACAAATTTCAGGATCCTGAGAGAAAGTTTGCTTCTGAGGTAGTTAAAAAGGTACTTTGAAGCAAACTTATTTTCCCTCAGATTGCGTCAAACTCAAATGCTGTTTCCTGGGCTATCTTCTGGATAGCATTTAAGGCTGCATATCAACAGATGGTTCTGGGTAGCCATGTGTCTCTTGCTTCCAATGGAAATGTCTTTCGTAAACAAAATTCATTAGCAATGGTTTGTTTCATAGCTCATTCCAATCTTTCCTGCATGCATTGGAGGCAGATTATGATGATTTGCTTTACCATGTAGAAAGGAAATGGTTAAGTAGAAGGAATGTTAAAAGCATTATGGCCTGGCGTGATGACATGGTTTACTGGAACTACACAAATGTGCAGGATCTAGGATGCTGAAGAGAAACTTGCAGCCACTTTGGTCCTCTTTAGCCCTTTTTACTCCCAAGGTGTACTGAGCTAAACCAAAGCAAGCTGCCTGAACCCAAGCTTGTCTGTAAGCTTTTTCCTTTGTGCTATGTGCTGTAGTCAAGGCTAATTGCTATAGAATAACTACTTATAGTCAGTGGCGGAGCTTCATGCTCCGGCAAGGGGGAGGCAGAGAGCAGGTGGGGCAAGGCTGGTGCGCGTTCCATTGGTGGGGCACACCGCCCACAGGGGCAGGGCATGCTGCCTGCAGGGGTGGGGCGCCTAGCGCGAGTGGGGGGCAACCGCAATGGCTGCCGGGGCAGCGCACTCCCCCCGAACTCCTTTTCCTCCGCCAGTGCTTATAGTTATAATGGTTTCTGAGTGTCGCCATTTTTTATGTTGCATTTGTGTCTCAATGCAAAAGAATATGGGACCCCTGCATCTTTAACAGTTGTGTAGAAGAGGGAATTCCACAGATGTAAGATACACCATGTAATGGTTCTAGGGGTTGCTTGTGTGTAAACCAACGCCACCCTTGGCTGGTTGCCTGAGTGAACCCTTTCTGTCTGGACAGCCACGCGCCCGTGACTGTCTCAATCGCTGGCAGAATCCGTTAGTGGGCGTTTCTTGAACTTCTTCCAGCAAAGAAGCTCTTTGACGCTTAGTCTCTGCCTAGCCTCCCTGCGCGGAAGCCTTCTGCGCAGGGAGGGTGTGGGCATCGGAGGACCCGAGCTCTCCCCACTGGTTCCCGGCGAAGAGTCTTGGAGCCACCATGCCGATTCCCCCATCTGCCCCCCTTCTCCACTGGTGTTATGCTGATTTTCTTCCCCAGAAGATGTGCTGCTTCTCTCCCTCCCGGGATGCTCTCCGGAACCCTTCTGGAGCCCTCCCTCTCCCTCTGGCTCCGATGGCAGTTCCCTGACACACCATGAACTACTTCAGCTGAAGTTTGTTCTTCTACAGAGATATGAAAGTTGCAGGATACCAGATTTCTTCTCCATTCCGCATATGTCCATTTTTGTTTTATATACAGTATTTCTTCTTTGTAGAATACAGGAGGGCATTGCATGTGCCACTTTGTAAGGGAGCAGCTGGCTGAACCTGCAATGTTCTGGCTGTCATCGGTCAATCTTGTAATGGGTAGTTTTGGTAACCTGCCTTGTTGCCAGGTCTATATCCATGCTTATCTGTTGTGTGGCCTGTTATTGATGGTGAATGCCTGTTTTAGATTAAGGGGCTGTGTGTACACACAAAAAGGGGGAGGTGTTAGAAAAGGAATGGTTTGATAATGATTGGCAACCTGATCTAGATTTTTTGGGAAAATATAATTGTCATTTGAACATCATATTGCAAGGTAAAGGATAACTGTTCAGTGCTGTCAGGATATTGTTGTTAAAAGCACATCAAAAAAGGGGGATTTAACACATTTCCCCACACATTTCTTTTTACAACAGACGTAGCACCAGGGATGCGGGTGGCTCTGTGGTCTAAACCACTGAACCTCTTGGGCTTGCTGATCAGAAGATCAGTGGTTCGAATCCGTGTGATGCCGGTGAGCTCCCATTGCTGTCCCAGCTCCTGCCACCCTAGCAGTTTGAAACCACACCAGTGCAAGTAGATAAATAGGTACTGCTGCAGCAGGAAGGTAAACAGCATTTCTGTGAGCTCTGGCACTCGTCATGGTGTCCTGTTGCACCAGAAGCAGTTTAGTTATGCTGGCCGCATGACTTGGAAAGCTGGCTCCCTCCGTCTAAAGCGAGATGAGCACCGCACCCTATAGTCACCATCCATCCAGGTGTCCTTTACCTCCCTCCCCCAGTATACCACCCTTCATATGAAGATCAAAGGGAGTTCACAACATGAAAATACAAAAGACACCAAAATATATTAATATGTAGCATATATATTCAGCTTTATGGCAATAGAACTGAGTACAAAGAGAACAAAGCCAAATGAAAGTGAAGTCCATGCTTCTGGTATCACATCCACTATGAATAGGTATTGGAACTGAAGGGGGAAATGCATACCTATTGTAAAGATGATGAACCAAAACTCCTTGTGTTGTGTGTGATTTAATTGTATATTCCCACTGTTAACAGGCTGGTGCATCCTGGCCTGCTGTACTCCTCCTGTCATCAACACTTTCAGCTTGTAGAAGGTGTGTTTTCATTGCTTCTGGTGGTTTATATGAAAAAGTGTCCTCTCCATTTCACCTCAACCCAAAATAATGTGTGATATGTATATACATGCACACATTGAGATAAATGGTCCAAGGATACAAAAGATTTCACTAATCCACCAATCAAGCTGTACAAAGAATTGTAGTATTGAATAATTCTTGAGGTATTGCCTGTAAATCCAGACGGACAACAATAGAGTAGATTAGGGCTCAGTAGCGACGGGAGTTGTGCTCATTAGAGAGCCTAGTGAAAGTCATATTTCTGTGGCTTGTGTATGAAGGTTGCAATGGCATGTGTCGAAGAAAGAGCATTGGGAGACTTAAATTCCTCTCCAGCTGAGATTAAAACTTGATCCCATTAATAATTCTTGTTCAAACTATCTACTTTCCCTCCATCCCACCTGCCCAGCTCCCAAACCCTTCCCCTTAAATCCCACTTATCTGGTTGGTGGCTTTAGACACCCATGGGGAGAGAAAATCCATCTTCTTCCCTCTCTGTGCCCCTAGTAGTGCACCAAGAGAATGCAAGTCCCCCAAAGCCCTTGAAATATATTGTTTCTCCCAAGACGTCCTCCAGTGTAAGTATCTTATGGAAAGATTATTCCTTTAGAGGAAACTACAGACTTATTCCCCCCGATCGGCACCAGAGAGGGAAAGGAAGGTGGGGAGTATTTCCCTTCCCTCATATTGCTTGCCCCTGCCAGTACCTTGTCACCAACGAGCACCAACAAAGCAAGTGAAGGGAAATGGCTCAGGTTATTTGCAAGCCAAGTATATTATAAGCCATTGATAGTTCACTCATCCTTATAGTGTTAATTATTATGGCTATGAGCAAGTTTTTGACAGGACAGATTTGTTACGGATGTACAGTGGGTGAATATGGCTAATATGATTCAGAAGACAGCTGAGAAATTTCAGTGTCTAGCATAGCAGATTTGGCTCAAGCTTTAGAATGGGAAAACAAAGCCTCTTTAGGTTTATGAAAAACTGTGTTGATCATTCACTCAGCAGTGTGTGTGCAGAGTGCTCCGCTTGGTGGCCCCAGCATTCCTTAAACACAGTGGGGTTGAATGTACAAGGTGAAATTCACAAACAACTTCTTACTGGATCCAAGCTCAACCACTACATTATATGCTATACAATATATAATATTTTTTTTTGCTTTTGTTTTACAGAAGCAAAATATATTTGTGCAAAGTAATAATTGCTATGTTTTTAGAGTTCAAGGAAAGACTTCTACAGCATTTAAAAACATGCGCTTCACCTTATGATGTAAAGCAGTGCTGAAAACAAAGCCTGAGGACAGGCAGAACTGATAAGAATTAGAAAGTAAAATGTTTATGTGGTCACAAGGGGCATTGTTTTCATATCCCCTTTGCTTATGTTGTGCATAAATTACCAGGCTTTCTCTGCTGCTACTAGAGCTAGAAACAATACAGCTTTTGTTTGAATTTTCCAGAAAGGACTATTTGATTTTCAGGGTCTAGGTTATGTATGCAAGATTAAGCAGAAACCAGTTGAACAGTTTGTTTTGGAAAGAGATTATTTGCTAATTTTATTTACTTTTGCTATTTCTGCGTTGTCCCATAGCTAGAGATCTCTGAGTGGTATACCTTACAGTATTTTCCTACCACCATTAAACCCAGTTTAAAGAGCCCATAACTTCAGCCATTCTGGGACACTGGAACAAATGGAGCTGTCTTATTCCAAGTCAAGCTATAGTGGTTCACCTAACCTAGTATAAAGCAGTTGGTCAACCACTGTTATGACTCTTACCCCAACAAGTAATGTGAGAAGTGGCAGTTTAGTGGTTAGGTCTTTTTAGACTCTGGACATAATAGTCTTAAACAGCCTTAAACAGTCTTCTTCAAAATGTGTAAACCAGATCTCAAGTCTCTAACTTAAGAAACAACAAACTGCTTCTGCTCCAAAACTCATTGTATCCCCAGCACAACACATCAAGTCTGCAAGAAGCTTGTCTCATCCCACCCAACCACCACACATAAACCCTCCTGGTGTAACCTGATCCTATGATCCTATGAATATTTATTCAAGTCTCACTTGCTCAATATAGCTGATTATTACCAAATTAATTAGGTACATAGTTTTTAAGTTATTGTGGAATGCATTTGTCTTATTTCAGAGATAGTAAATACTGAAGTTGATGATGTCACTTGTACAAAAAAAGACAATTAAACCTAAGTACATTGTGTGTGTGTGTGTGTGTGTGTGTGTGTGTATTAATCCCATAGTACAGATGAGGGAGACTGATAAAATACTCAAAAGGCTAGATAGTAAGCCCTTGTACACAACTGTTAGGCATATTATTTATATTATTATCATCATGGATCATCTAATAGTATTTATGTTTTCTGGGCAGTTTAGAACAAAATATTAAAAGAAAAAATACATAATGTACAACAGTAAACATTCACAAGAACATTCTTCCTTGTACTCTGAAATGCTCCTTCATATGACATAAATGCCACCATCCATCCAATACTCACACACTGTCACACAGACACATTGCACTAAAGGAACTCTCAGTGAAGCTCAAAATGCATAGAAACAGCTGCAATAGTCAGTCCTGCCGTGTTTTGGAACCATCCAGCTCATTCTGTTGAGTGGAGCTACAGTCTTTCTCCACAACACCAGCCCTAACTGAGCCAATGAGGAATTCCATAACATTTGTGCAATATTTTTGAAATATTTGTGCAATCTTTTGATCAGCACGGTAAGAAATACCATGTAGAGACTCAGCGTGTCAAAGAATTTAAATCCTTTTCTGCCATTCTTTAGCTTCATATCCATCATAAAGGAGCAGAAAAGGTGGCAGTTATGCCCAAGTGTCAAATGGTTACTCCCATGGAAGAAAGTTCAATAGCTATTTATCCCCATGACATAATTTGAAAAAAACCACATTGTACTTTGTGTAGGATTTCAAACGTGGTTTAATAGGGAATTGGCATATATTAGTCATCTGTGCTTATATGGCCAGATATCCAGCAGCTGTTCTACTGCATACAGAGACATCTGCCAAAAAGCTGGGGAGCTTGTGAATCTACTGATCAGAGAGAGAACAAGGGAGAGTTAGGCTGATCAGAGGCACTGCCTTTCAATCTAATCTTTGAAGACTTGTGAGGATTTTATCTGCATCACTTTCCTTCCTCATATTGCTGATGCCACTGAAGATGTCCACGAGCTCTTTAATGTGAATCACAGTGAGCTTCAACTTTGATTCCACAAAGTGCTATGAACACAAAATTATTAATACAAATAATTATACTTTGCGGTGGATT
The DNA here is from genome assembly GCF_964188305.1 of Podarcis bocagei. Lineage (NCBI taxonomy): Eukaryota > Metazoa > Chordata > Lepidosauria > Squamata > Lacertidae > Podarcis > Podarcis bocagei. The sequence goes on from NC_138134.1 coordinate 30,282,452, forward strand.
AATTTGGCTTTAATATTTAAAAAGGTTCTTTGTGCTCTATTCTGCTTACTACTTCTCTGTTTTAACCTTGTACTTATATGGGAATCCATTCTGTCAGAAAACACTGTTATTGTTAATTAAATGTTTATACTGCCCTTCGTCCAAGAATTACTGGGCAGTTTACAATATAAAAAGACAAAAATATGTAACATACAGTGGCACCTCTGGTTACGAACGCTTCTGGTTACGAACGCTTCAGGTTACGAGCTCTGCTAACCCGGAAGTAGCTGCTCCTGGTTGCAAACTTTGCCCCAGGAAATCTCATGCCGGAGGTGTGTGCAGCAGGAGACCCCATTAGTGGAAGGACACCTCAGGATAAGAATGGTTACAGATTAAGAACGGACCTCCAGAATGAATTAAGTTCGTAACCAGAGGTACCACTGTAGTAACAAACACAAACAATAACCCCTCAGTTTTAAAGGCCATAGATTGTTTAATTAGTGGGAGAAGAAAAATGTTTTTGCTTGGCATCTAAAGATATGTAATGAAGGTACTAAGTAAGCCAACTTAATCTTTTCACTTACAGCCCCCGGTGCCATCTCCCACACTGTCCCTAAAACTTCTTAAGCAAAAAGGCTATCAGCAAAAATAATATCCCCTCCATGGGCAGAAGTTATGTGTGGAGTCAAGCCTCTTGTTAGAATTTTCATTCTCCATTGCTGTTGGATCTCGTGATACACTGTTTACATTCCTTTGTGAGTGTGGGAACAGAACCAGTCGTATGTGCTTTTGTACTTTTTCTCTTTGTTCGTTGCTTTCGGACAGAGCAGACATGTGAAGCTGCTGCTCACACTAGCCATGTTTGTTGTTTTGATTTGTAAATAAAGGAAGCTTTTGCGACGCCAATGCCTCCACTGCCTCACTTCTTGCTGTTACTTTGCTGATGCATTAGTATGCCCACAACTCCACCGGAGGTGGGTCGCTGGACACTTACGTTTGCTCCCGGACCTTGTATTATCTTTTGTGCAAGTCTGCTTTATGTTTGGTTTTTTGTTTTATTTTGTATTACCCAAGTGGGGCAGGTTTTGTAAGGCACTTTGAACATTGACAGGGTTATATGTATGTTTCTTGAAAAACCAGTTCCCACATCCATCCTTGTTTCCTAATTTATTAAATAAGGGAAATATTTCTGCATTGTGCTGATGCTATTGATAGAAGCTGATAATGAACAATAAACACTGTAGGGGAGGAATTAAGAAATGTCATACCAAATTAAAATGTATACTAGGAACTTAACCAAATGAAATATAATTACCACAGGTGGATAGATAAAGTGTGATGTGTGTGATTATTCAAAAGCACACAAGGTGTGGAAGATATATCCAAACAATTACAAGCTTCATAATATTTTGAAAAGACAGAAGTCTTGCTCTATAAGGAGGAACACATGTTTCAAAATTATATTTAACACATGATTCATAGCATGTTTCATGTCTCATTGAATCACATAATTTCAAATACTGTCATCAGGGTAGCTATTTTTGTAATGGTTCTATCACCTGCTCTTAGCTAAGTATAAACAAGATAATATTAAACTACAACAATAAACTGTTTGCATACATAAGATTTATTTTAATTTATTTATTTTAATTCACATTTTAACTCCCCATTTCATCTAAAAGTTTATTTTATATAGTTGTCTACTAGATAATGAAGTGATGTACAAGAGATCAAAGTTCTGCTAAAGAAATGAAAAATACAGCTTTCAGTAGATAAAATTATTACATTTATTAAACATTATTATTAAACATCATTGCTTTAAGCTTGAGAAGTATCTGGCAAATCGGTTATTGGTGCTCACCTTTATCAATAGCTGCTTTCTCAACAGCTGAAAATTCGTAGCGAGAAAACAAAAAGCATGAATGAAGACAAGCTTGGGTCCCGTCCCCCCAAACTCGTTGGGCAGCAGTGATTTGTGGAGGTGTGGGATTGGAGAATCTGGAGGGCTTTGGCAGGCTTTGATTGGCTGTGGGGTGTGTGTGTGTGTGAGAGAGAGAGTGGGCTGTTGGGGTGTTGGGTATATGCACCATGGAAGCTCAGTTAAGCAGTTAAGCTCAGCACAGAAAACAACTGTTTAGCAGAGTTGTATTTACTAGATCCTCACCAACATATACCATTACTTTTCACAGATGTTACAAGTAGTCTTTTCTCTCTGGATCCAGAGAGGGTCCTTTGCTTTGAAGTCCTTGCTGTGATAAAGTCCACAACCAAGTCCTAAGTTCAGTTGCTTTCAAAGCCTGCAACTGATAGAGTTCTCTGAGTTCTGAAGTCTGGCAATACAAAAAGTATTCACTTGAATCCGCAGTTCCAACAGATTAACAATTGCAATCTGCTACCATGAATTCTGCACCAGGTGAAGTTTCCGAACCATCTTCAGAAGGAGACCAATATATAGCACAGACAACAGAAATTAGGCTATCCCTATCCAGATAGGAGCATATTGCATTGTCATTATATAAATGGTGCTGCCTCCAATATTTTAAGAAGCAGGGAAGCCAATGCTTTGTTGGGGTATTTGAGTTCTCATGGAGCTCTAGGCATCTGCTTGGCAGGGGGTTGGACTCGATGGCCCTTGTGGTCTCTTCCAACTCTATGATTCTATGATTCTATGATTCTATGATTCTATGATTCTATGATCTACAAGCCTGACACTTTTTCATTGTAACTAACTGTTGATGAAACAGCCTTGAATCCATTTTCAATTATTTTTAAGTCTACCAGCATGTCCATAACACTTTCAATAAAATAAGACCTGCACACTGCTTGAAATATAAGCATAGATATGTTTTTCCCCCAAAGCAGTGCATGTAAAGAAGTTTCATCTAGCATGTACGTACGTGTGTGTAGTGGGAAGTGATAGCGACTGGGGTTGAAGCCTGATTTTGCCATGTTTCTCTGAGCTGAGAGAAGGAAAAAAGAAGACTTGACTAACCACAGAATTCACTTTAGAGGTAAGCAAGCTCATGTCTTCTTACCTGAAAGGGATCAGTGCTATCAATCAAATAAAAAAAGTTATTTTAAGGTTTCTGAACATTTAGAGTTGGTGACCCTGGAAACAAGAAAGTTGTCTCAATTCCAGGAGGCCTAAAATGTCTGAAACTTGCTGGATTCTATTCTGTTGATAGATTACCTGAGCCAGAACAGATAAGCAATTAGAATGGCCATTGACCTGCCAACTGTGGAGGTCATACCTTTTTGCCCGTTCAGATCCTGATGGAGAATGCATGCTATGGCCTGAGTAAAAAAAATACCACCATAAAGGCTTAATAGCTGTTACAGAAAGATTGATTCAATGCCATCTTATTTCTATTGGTATATAATTGATCTGTTATGTCTTAATTCTGTTGAAAATCACACCACTTTATGAAAAATTAGGTGTTTAACTTTACTTGAAAGTTTGTGTTACTACGATGAGAGCAGGAAGCTTATTGCTACTGAAAATTTGCATCATTTGAACTTCCTCATTTTGCGATATAACAAAATTCATCATCATCATCAATAGCTTGTTCAAATAGTATGCCACCATATAAAATTAGTATTCATAAAACATCCTTATTGCTAATCATATAGCGGAAATGTCGTCTGCTGTATTTAAAAAGAAAAATTATCCATAAAGTTAATTAAAATATCTCACTCGCATAAATCATAAAGCCACATTTTGTAGCTTCCTAAATGTGTTGATAAAATTATGAACTGTTCGCTTCTATAGTACACTATTGAATGTTTAGTACATAAAACATATACTTTGACAGTTTTTGTTCAATCTTGCATTTTTCTTCCTTCCCTGCCCAAGAGTAGTGTAATCTCTGTTCACCAATAAAACATCATCATCTCAGACTTGTCTTTGTTCACTAATGAATCATAAAAAGTGGCCCTAGTGTGAGAATGATAATGGAAATTTACTACATAATATATATTTAAGAATTTACAGTATTTTTAATCTACTTCCCTACTAAGATGAAATGTGGTTTCAAAGGAGAGCAATGTATGCAATCAGTGATGGTTCCACATTTTGGAAGGCGCTAGTTAAGATGGCCTAAACTGACTACCCTGAAATGCAGGTGGTGGCTTCTCTGTCAATGAATAATGGGCCTGCTTGGAGCCTATCACCTTTGGCAGGTGTCTGGCCATACCAACCGCTAATGCCACTCTTGGGTGTAAATTTGCTGCCAGTGAAATCAATGGCAAAAAAAAAAGTGACTTCAGAATGAGAATTATTACCAGACTAACCCTTAAATTTTAAACGGCCTCGGCCCAGTATACCTGAAGGTTTCCACCCCCATCATTCAGCCCAGACATTGAGGTCCAGCTCCGAGGGCCTTCTGGTGGTTCCCTCACTGTGAGAAGTGAGGTTACAGGGAACCAGGCAGAGGGCCTTCTCGGTAGTGGCACCCGTCCTGCGGAACGCCCTCTCATCAGATGTCAAGGAAATAAACAACTATCTGACTTTTAGAAGACATCTGAAGGCAGCATTGTTTAGGGAAGTTTTTAATGTTTGAAGTTTTATTCTGTTTTTAATGTTCTGTTGAAAGCTGCCCAGACTGGCTGGGGAAACCCAGCCAGATAGGTGGGGTAGAAATATATTATTATTATTATTAAACAAAAATAATCCATCAAAACCTAACATATCAGCATCCTAGAACTGTGCCAAACAGCTGGCATAGGTCAAAAGCTCTACCCCATACAGTTTCACCACCATTTATCTCTCACTGTGATAACAATCAGGTAAATTTCAATTCCATAAGTATTCTGGGAAATTTTACATGGTAAATTGTTTTCAATTCAAGATTACCTCACCCCCAATTGTGTGCCAAAAAACCTGTAAAAGATAGCTAAGCTAAACGGGATAGCTAGATCAACTGCCTCTAAGAAAACCTACCGTACATATAAGAAATTCGTATTTTTGTTTGCTACTAAACTGAAAATACATGTATGTGTTACAAAAAAAATGCATAAATTGGTATATTCACTTTCAGGTTAGCATTAAAATTTAAAGAATGACTATCCCACTTTATACTGCACCCTTTCCTGCCCCACACTGCTCTCTGTTTTTTCAGATACAGCAAAACACAGAAACACAGTTACGCCAGGATTATAAACTGAAATATAAGATCTGAATTTCTAATATTACTTGAAGGTATTTGGTAAAGTAGGGGGGAAAATGTGCTCACATGTTGATTTACTGTATGAGAAATAAATAAATAAGACTTAAAGTGTTATTTCTGTTGGCAAATATGCCTCTTCTTGTGCTCAGATGTTTGTTGGGAGATATGGCTGGAGCAGGTGGGAGACAATGGTTCATTGGCAGCGTAACAGATTTTCCAATGCATAAACTGCTAAATTCTTCAGCAGTCATCTCATTAACCAGTAGGAGAGCAAGAGACAAGATGGAAATTTAGGAGTAGCTGGCATCAACAGAACTGCTATGCACTCTGTTTGGGTGCACATCATTCATGTTTTGTTCAAATTCAATTCAAATTTAGAGGCTATGTGATTGTAACACCATAGCAAAGATGACACATGCATGATGTATGATATACATGAGATGTCCACATTATCTTAATTGAACCTTTGATCTCTCTATCCTGTACATGCATCTTCATTATCTATGTCAATGGAGTTCAACAACTGCCTGCCAGCCAGGAAATTTCCCAGGAAATTTGTGATTTGTTTGTTTTGTAGAAAACTGTTGCATTACAAACTGTGAGGAAATTAAATAAAATGAGTCCATAATTTTTTACACAGCAGTTTAATTCTGTAAGCCCCTGTGTTGTGTATTTTTGAAGTGTGCAATAAATTATATGTAAAGGTAAAATTATATGTAGAGTATGATAAAAACAGACATTTCCATGTTACGCAAAAAAATTGTGTGATTTAAAGCCAAGTATTTTAAGTTAATGTAGGCAAAGACTCTTAGGTATAACATCCTATATTATCATGAAACACTGGATATTATTTATTAGTCCCTCTGATAGTAAACTCAGATAGCACTGGTTGGATTGGAGCTAAAATGAGAAACCAATGGGAGATTTCTCTGGGGAACTCATGTTTGGAGAAGTACAAAAATTGTTGAAAAGTTACAGAAGAGGGGCAATGAAATCCAAATGCATCCCTAGAAGGATTGAGCCTTCTCAACAGCCACAGAAAATTGAAAAGAGAAAATGGGGGCAGGTAGCGAGTGTCTTGAGGGAAAGCATGGCTGGCTAGAACTGAGCAGGAGTTCACCTGATTGGACTTGAGAACACATTGCAATATTTTGTCGCAGTTATATTTGTACTTGAATATAAAAATCTTGTGGCACCTTAAAGATTAATTGATTTATTGTGGCATACACTTTTGTGGTTTGGATTCCACTTTGTTAGGTACATAAATTGTTATTCTTCATTGGCCAATTATGCTTTATAAATAGTGAGCTAGAAACGCAAGTGATAGTTACAGATCTATGGCATTTCTATGCAGAGCTCAAATATGTACAGCAAGAGAACTAAGTGATCTGTCCTCAACAGCAGTTACTGCCATAATGCTGTATTTTGGGAAATGAATGCTAAGAATTCCAATAGTAATTCTGAACCGAATACAGTACAGTTGAATTTGTTGATTTCAATATTTTATACTAGAGCCTCATTGAATTTTTTTATTTTTTTTACTCTGTCAAAAGTATAATGATTTTATGATCATCAGCATAGTATTCTGGTTCTTCTCTCCTGGGTGATCTAGAAATACATTAAACCAATATATCCTGACTGACCAAAGGTTACCCATTTTGCCCATTGGTTCGTGCATGATTATTTATTGCATTATATTTTCATCCCACATCCTTCCAAGAAGCTAAGTTGACATATGTGATGCCACAAGGAAATAAGGTAGAAATACAGTGTGTGGCTCAAGATCACCCTCTGGGCTTTGTGGCTGAGTGACGTTTGAATATTGCTATTTTGCATGTTAGGTATTTTTTTGTGCATTTTCTTCACAGATCATTGTTATTGTTTTGACTTCAACAGCTACAAAACAGACTTTCATGCCTTTGAACGGAGTGGGTGAAAAATGCTGAAGTCATCCATTTGTAGTGGGAGGAAGTCTGCAGGGCTCATATTCTTAATAATGACAATTTTTCTTCGCTGGGAACTTGTGCTCGTTGAGTATGTCTGTGTTCATTCAAACAAACATTTTGAATGTGTGGAAAGGGTAGGAGAAATGTGTTTTGAGAGCCTAGTCTGCCTTTGTATTTTGAGATTTCTCACACCTCATATTTCAATTCATGAAGCATTGGCTAGTCACACAACAGCTTTGGCAGCTGAATCAGTGAAACAACAGGGGGAAATTTTCCTGTCAAACTTCAATTTCTGTTATTAGTAGTTACCATTTTAAAAATTACAGATGATTAGATATTTATTTATTATTTGTTATTATAACTGTGTGTAAAGGATACAATGCTAACATACCCAGCTGAGATACAAGTATGCCTGAGGTTTATTTCAGTTATGATTTACCAATTGTTTTCTAAGATTATTAACTGACTGGCACCATACATTTATCACCAGTTCAAGTGGGTAATTGAAAGCATTTAATTAAGAGATGCCAAAATGTATGGGAGTTATATATGCCTGTTATTGGGTACAATGGGTCTGGAGAGTAGAACTGTGAACCTAATCTTGGTAAGGCTTCAAGAATGGGCATTGTTATCCCTTTTCTTTTCATTCCACAGAGAGTTGTATGGGTTGATAGAGCCCAGAAACACGAAAAGTTAAAAAGAGGCAAATGGCTGGGAACCAGATATTTTCTATTAAGTTTGGGGTTCCTCAGAATTTGATTTTATCCCCTATGCTGTTTAACATCTACATGAAACCGCTGAGTGGGATTATCTGGAGGTTTGGAGTACGTTGTCATCAATATGCTGATGACACACAGCTCAACTTCTCCTTTACTTCTGCAGGTCTGGCAGTGCATGTGCTGGACTGTTGCCTTGTCTCAGTTATGGACTGGATGAAAGCCAACAAACTGAAACTCAATTTGGTAAGACTGAGGCACTGTTAGTGGGTGGTTCTCTAGACCAGAAAGCTTGGAGGTTGCCTGCTTCTGATGGAGCAGGCATGCAGCTTCGGGGTACTTCTGGATCCTTTGCTGTCACTTGAGGCTCAGGTGGCCTCAGTGGCATAGAATGCCTTCCATCAGCTTCAGCTGGTGATCTGGCTGCACTCCTGGACAGAGATAACCTAATTTCTGTTGTCTATGCTCAGGCAACCTCTAGGTTAGATTATTGCAATGTGTTATACATAGGGCTACCTTTGAAAGTCATTTGGAAACTTGCTGGTGCAGAACTCAGCAGCCTGGTTTCTCACTGAGCAAAACAGTTTGAGTATATTATACTGATCCTGGTCCAACTGCAAGTGGCTGCCAATTAGCTCACAGGCCCAATTCAGAATGCTGGTTTTGACCTATAAAGCCTTAAACGGCTCAGGACTGTAATACGTCAATCACCACCTCTTTCCATATGAACCTTCTCTGAACCTGAGATAATAATCTAAGGGCCTTCTTCATGTGCCTCCTCCACAAGAGGTCTGGAGGGTAGCAACACAAGAATGGGCCTATTCTGCAGTGGCTTCCAGCTTGTGGAATGCTCTCTCCATGGAGGTTCGGCTGGCACCTTCAGATACCAGGTTCCTATTCAACCGGGCCTTTGGCTGATTGACATCCAATGCCCTTTTAAATGTGCTGTTTGGAGGGGGGGTTGGTTTTGCTTTGTTTCTGTTATTATCTATTTTGTGTTTTTTTTATCTTGTATTTTCATGTTTTGAACCACTGTTGATCTATGGATGGAAGGAGGTATATAATTACCGTACTAATTAACTACTAAACATTGAGAGAGAATCCCACTTTGTAGATTTGAGGACAAACAATTAATCTGACAATTTGTGGGAGATTTTTGGGTCTTCTTTCTAAACATGAACACATTGTATTCATGTGAAAGCAAATAACTGAGGGATATTATGTCAAAAGTGCAATGACAGTGTGAGGGTTCTACATCTGCTCATGGTTGTCAAGTTTGTTTAAAAAGGTGTTATTTCTGAAAATGTCCACTGCATGATTTATGTGACTAATTGGAGTAGTACATATAAGTTGGTCCCTATCTTGACAGCTATTACACCCAAGGTGCAACTTCTATAATCAGGTATGACATGGAAGTCTGCTATGCAAGCAGATGATGTGAACACTGATGAATCTGACATTTCATCCATAATAGATTAGGAAAGTAATAGAATATTCTGAGAACCACTTTCACAGACACGCATTTGCTGCTCAACTGCTATGTTTCCCGCGCTACACAGATGTTTCATACATGAGTCTTAAATCAGACTGAAAACCCAGGCCAAGTATTCTCAAAAGCAATGAACTTGGGAAAATATTAAAAATTTACAAGTCAACATATTCCTTTATGCCATCATATGACAAAGAATACATAAATACGTGCAGTATTAAACACAAAGCTAAAGATCGTTGACTAGATTTACTGAACTATTACTTTCCCTCCAAACACCATTTTGTCTTCTTATGATAATTGCCTGTTGCCTTGCAGTGTTTTCTGTGCTATCCTTCAGACACGATCTGCGTTGTTGTTTTGAAAAAGTAGCAGTAGGAAAAATTGTGCCACTGGGAGTCACTCCTTCCCTCTTGACCACTATTTCTGCTTTTAGTAATAAAGCCGGTTTTGTGCCTGAAATCTGGTGGGAGGCAATAATTATTCTTGCTCACCAAAAGGGTATAAATCTAACCCCTCCAACTATAGACCAATAAGCTTGTTGTCTGTCACTGGAAAATTGTATGCTAACTTTCTTTGTACTAAATATGTGGATCGGCTTGAAACAGTATGTATTTTCAGGAGCAGAATAGTCAGAGTTTCAAAAAAAGCCACACAGCTATATACAATTGTTTTCTTTTAGCATACCTTGGGGGGGGGGGACTTTACTCCTTTTTCTGTCAATAAATGACTATTTGCAGCCATTGTATATCTCAAATTGGCCGTTGATTTGATATCTAGAAGGCAATTATGGAACAAGGAAACAAATACCTCAACTGATAAAACCTTGCTTTATCTCACAAAACAATTATACTCAGAAACTTCAGTGCAAATTAGATGTGGTGTAGCTGGTCATCTATCAATTTCCATTTCAACATCTAATGGAGTAAGCCAGGATTGTATTCTAGCCACCCACCCCCCTTTGTACAACTTTTATATTAAACTACCTTGTTCTATGTCATAATTCTTCTAAATTTCAAAATCAAGTAGGTCTAGAATATTTGCTAAACTAATTTGATGACTATTGAAAGAAGGAAGATCTTGTAACAGACTAAGGTACTGATTTTCTCCAAAAGTAATAAAAGATAGAATTATTGTTAGCTGGGCATCCACTTGAACAAATTTTTATATATAAATATTTAGGAATTTTAGTTTGTTCTTCCTTCTCTTGTATGGCTCATAGATGCCTCCCAGTTTTATTTCTTGTTGGAATTGATTGCATTTGTGACTTCAACATTTCACCTTTAAGAAACAGCCATCCATCTTATACTCTCTTCTCTTTGAGAATCTGTTAGAGATATTTAATAATTTTGAATCTTTTACTGCATGGTAAATATAGTATCACAATAATGCTAATTGCAGCACCAGAGGTGGGAGCATGATTTAGCACAATTTAGCAAGATTATAACCATGGAGGAAAAGGTTGAACCTTCCCACCCTATTTGCTGCGATGCCAATGACAATTGCACCTCCATAACAATACATATATTTATCACCAAAACTACATGATTTAAAAGAACATATTTATTGTAATATGTAATCAGGTACTTTGCTTATAAGAGGACAGGAGATATGAAAGAAAACAGGCCAAGCTGGCTGCTTTCACGTACAATTTGTACCTTGGTTCTTGAACGGAATCTGTTCCAGAAATCTGTTTGACTTCCAAAAATGTTTGAAAACCAAGGCATGGCTTCTGATTGGCTGCAGGAGCTTCCTGCACTCAATGGGAAGCCATGGAAACGGCATCAGATGTTCAGCTTCCAAAAAAAGTTTGCAAACCAGAACACTCACTTCCGGGTTAGCGGTGTTCGGGAGCCAAAACATTTGAGTCTCAAGGCGTTTGAAAACCAAGGTACTGCAAGAATAGCAAAAATGAATAAAAAATGTAGCGATGTCTGCTGGTGATGCAACACTGGAAAAGGTACTATGATGCATATATGGTGGAATTGTTTAAACATCAAACAATTTTGGGAAACAATATATAACGAAATGAAAAAAATGTTCAGATATTCATTTAGGAAAACACCAGAAGGTTTTCTATTGGGAATAGTACCAGGAAGTCTAAAGGAAGAAGACAAGACATTATATTTATACGCAACAGTAGCCACAAGGCTATTGATTGCGAAAAATTGGAAAAGTGGTATTATACCAACAAAAACAGAGTGGCTTGCCAAATTATTGGAGTATTACAATATATCCAAAACAATGGGAGAAATTGGAAGGATCTCAAAAGAGAAGATAGACAGGGACTGGAAGGTGTTTAAAGGATACTTGCAAAACCATATTGAAAAATCAGAACTACTATTAGAATAAACAAGTTCCGTTTTAAATACTAAAATACTAAATAAGATGGATAACAATGTGTAATAAAAAAGAAGCATTAAATTAGGTTAAAGGTGTGTGAAAGAAAGCAATAGAAGTGGAAAGAAATTGCAACTGAGTAGACTGGAAGTCTAACACAAAGGTGGGGTGAGGGGTGGTGGATGGTGATGGGAAAAGGAATTATCTGTGAGATTGAGTGTAGGTATGTTTGAACATTTTTAAGGATTGTATGAAATGTATGTTTGTATGCTTGTATATTCGCAATATGTTTGTATTAATGCTGAATTATTTTAATAATAAAAATTGAAAAATTGAAAAAAAGAAAAAAAGAAAAAGAAAACCAAGGTACAACTGAATTTACAACACTGTTCTATTTTTTAAAAGTCATTATTATGTAGCTATATAAAATGTTACTTAGACATAAGCAATAATTGCGAGAAGCAGAGGTTAGCATTGAACATTCATGTTTTCAAATGAAGCAAAACATAGCTACAATGTGGAGCTAGACTTCTTCCTTGAGAGCAAAACAAGAAGAGGAGAAAGTGAGCACAATTCAATGAAATGACTACTAAGAAATATAGCTGAAGAAAATTCCACAATTAAAAAGGTTTGGAACCCCCCTGGTCATAATCTAATTATAATGGATTGCAACAAACAGCAAACACCATTAATATTTATCTAGAATTATAAGTTAAGATTCTCATCAGAGCAGCAAAACAATGCCCCAGAACTACAATTTGAAGCAACAGAAACCTATGAAAAGTAAATTATTTGATACAAATTGCCATCACCAGCCACTACAGAAAAAGCAAGTCATATTTCTTGATTAAAAGTTACAATAATCAGAGCTTTAATTCTTGGAACAGTTCAATAGGACATTAAAAATATGCTTTGCCTGCAATCAGATATAAAAGTTAACTTGAACTGCTCTGCTCAGAACAGAAGTAGGTAAGAGAAAAAGAAGCACTGGCAATTAACCCATGCTAATCATACTTCCATCACACAAAGGCACCTCCCTATAGCTTCAGGGAACAAATGTAAATAGCAAGCCAAAAAATAATCTGTTCAGCTGCTCTTATACAACGAAGAAGAAGAAATCTGCTCAAACAGCTACTTCCAGTTTGCATAGAAGTTAAACTGTTTATAATATACTGTATGTCAGATATGGGGCAAACATGGCAGAAGGTCCTTTTCCCGAAGACATAAAATTTCATGGGCACTGATGTTCGATGACTTCAAGACTGTATTTGTACATCTCTAATTGTGTAATTATTAACAAAGGTGATTTGTTTTAATAGTCTGGTGGACTATGTCAGAGAAGGACAGAGGAGATGAGTTTTGCTCAGATGTGAAGCCAATAACCATCATCTGTCAGACAGGGCTTTTGTGAAGATAATATAGGGGCTAGTGAAAGACAATGAAAACCACTCTGTGGTTTTCAGAGGTAGTAGAAAAATATAGGCTAAACAAATAATTTGGTCCTCCAGCCCATTTGACAGAGTCACCCATGTCTTAGCTCAAATGAGTAGTTACAGGTTTTCTAGTGCAGATTTTTATCGCAAGAAAATTTTATATATATATATATATATATATATATATATATATATATATATATATGCATGTTTTGTATTTACAGTGATATGGCAGTCCTGAAAAGCCATGCTATCTGTTCCTTTCTCAAAATATATATAGCAGCTTGTAGAAATCTTATTGTTCACATCTAACATATTGCTATTTCAAAGAGAATTTCTGCCTCAAATCAATATGTAACTCATATATTTTTTTAGCACACATGAAATTACAAGTATCGGTTAGTGTAGGGTGAAAGTATATTTGTCCAAAGAAATCTGATAAGGTCAGAATTATATGGCTCCTGTTATTTATTACTATCAGTCACAGCCTCCAGGCACTTTCTAATTAAACTCCTCACTTTTCAAGCTGTCAAAATGTGCAACTGGAACCGAAATAAACTTTATAAGTGCCAGGCATATATGCATATCCAACATACACTATTACTTTTAAAGCACCTACATTGGAAATAAACTTTTCATTGTACTAACCTGGCATACTTGGTGGGTTCAAGCAATGTCCACAATATAATGATGAGATTATGAAAGGCAGGGCTCTTTGCAGTCACCTACTCATGACCCAAGACCCATGAGAGATTTAAATAATCAAAAAGTCATAGGAATTATGCAACACCCATTTTAAGAAGAATTGGTTACATTGGAGTGGTTGGCATTGAGGATGCTGCCATCGCTGCAAGTCAATCAGCTTTGATGATATAAATCAGTGGTTTCCAATTAGCTAAGTACCATGGACCTCCTGCTTTTCAAATTCCAGGTCATTTGAAAAGGTTGATATCTCTGTGGTAGTTTTTTTTAGGTGAATGGTGCCACCATACCCTCCAACATGTTCCAGTGCAATACTGGGCCACCTGTCCTGGAAAATTGACAGGTATGTGCCACAGAACTCGTGAGTGGGTTATACGGAACCCCCGGAGTCCGTGGACCACCAATTCGGAACCACTGGTATAGACCATCTGATCTGGGTGCAGTTATTTATGTATTTACTGGGTTTTTATGGACACTTGGCACAGCTAGCTGCTTTTATTTCCAAACATAATACTGAAATCCAAGGAACAAATTAAAATTAAATCTTTGCACGGCAAGCTGTTCTCTCAGGAACTCGTGCAGTTTGAAGAGCTCATACTATCTACCTTTATTTTGTTTAACTTTCTTTTTTGCCAACACAATTATTATTATTATTTATTAAATTTGTATGCCAGTCTTTCAAGATCACAAGATGGTTCGCAACATAAGAATACAAAATGTGAACACAAAATACATAATTAAAAATAAACCAATAGTCTCCCTCTCACAATGCTTTTCTGCATCTGAACAAAAACCTTCATTGCAAAGAAAGAGCATGTTTCAACTGAAATGGTTGATAATGTTTTTTTGCTAATACTGAACACTGGAATAAAGTCAAGTATCCTTTTTTTTTAAAAAAAAAACTATTTTCCATCAGCCACTGTCTGGGAAAATGGTAAAGAAAATCCTGATAAAGCTACCACAGAAATCCAGTTTTGGCTACCCTCCAATTGTATGTAAAAGAAGAATAGGGCCATAGAGGTTTATAAGCCAAAATAAGAAAGGACTGAGCAGGAAGAGGCAACAGTTACCATCCCAAGCCTTGACTGCTTCCTTCTGTGCTGGTACAGGTGAGTTTTATTTATCTGCCTGTCTGGTTGTTTTAATGTTGCACTGCTACCTAACCATGCAGACTGTTTCACCAGACTGCTTTCAGTTTGACAATTTTTATTACTGCCTTGGGTATTTATGGCTGGTGTGGGGAGTCTTTACGGGGATGATAAAAACTGGCCACTATGGTACAGTGGCTCAACCACGGCCAGCTCAATAATTAAGAGCATATTGGCTATGTGTTGTCACTTGTTTTCAAATTTGTTTTCCTAGGACTCTCACCCAGTTTAAGCAAAGCTTTATTTGAACCTAAGAACTGAATTAAAGAAGTGCTGGTTGGATAATGCTGTCTTAATTTGATCTAGGATAGTATCCACTTTGAAACTGAATTGTCAGTCAGCAACGTATTCATATTCATACACAAAAGCTACATAAGAGCTCTTCAAAAACTACTTACTGTTAAACAAAGTCTTGTGAATATATTGACACTATACCTTGCTGTCTAAAGGTAGAATCCAATATGTGTTCCACAACTTATAATGATAGACATTAGATGTCCTTGGATTTGAAGAAAAAAAGAAACACGAGGCAGTGTTCAATGGAATACATTTTATTGTGGCCTGTTACTTACATTATAAAGTCACAAACACAGTGCTGGTGAATCTCAAATGTGCAGACTTGCATTGTGTGATAGAGACCTGTATAAAAAACATACACTCTGCTTACTGATTTCTTCAGCATTCTTCATTATCTAAAATTTCCCATTTCACTATTTCTTACTTTAAAAATATCTAGATTTTAATGGTTGAATTGTACATACCTATGATGATACAAGAAGAGACTTTATATCTGTGTGTGTGCGCGCGCGCTTACATGCATGCACATTCACACTACGTTTGTCTCGTATTTTAGCCTTGGTTTACAGTTTTTTAAAATGTTGTTTTATCAAATATGTTTTTATAGCACGGGTTGGTTGAAATGCAATTCTAAATCTCTTCCGATTTGGATTTCAATATCTCCAGGGTATATGTAAGACTAAGTAATGTGACTTTAATTGAACAGAGCTCATTTTACTCAATAAGCACAAATGTTTCATAAAACATTATTAAATGAAATTATCCGTTTGCCACCCCATGGAGAAGCAGTAACACACACAGCTGTAATGGTAAACAAGAAGTGCAAAGACACAAAGAAAGCACAAGGTTTCTAATGCTTTCTACCTGCTAGATTCCAGCGTTATAGTCAATATGCTCCTGTGGCTGACTAGATGTGAGTGATGGATCTTGGATCAATATACTGCCATATACTTTCCAGAGAGACTGCAATTACTGACTTGGAAAGCACTCTAGCAAAATTTCAATATTAAGTCAATAAACTAAATGTCTCTATTTTGATCCATGTTATCCTAGATATGTGTAAAGATATTTTAAGCTGCTTCTTAAGACAAGTTAATGAGTGTATAGAGCTTTTACAAGTACAATGTTATATAAATTTAGGAAGCAAGGCAGCCAAACTCAAAAACAGAATTTTATGGAACACAATATTTACACTAGTTAAATAAAAATGCCAGAAAGCATATAGCACGGAACAAACAAGTAATTGTCTGTGAGAATTTAATCTTATGCACAACTGGTGGGTATGCACGGAAGCATTTACAATTTCGTTTTATTGTACTGAAAACTGTAATAAGACAGGAAGAAGCTAACATAAATACTTCTGAGCACTATGCTCCCCACCCAAATCAATTCTGTAGAAGCAGAATACACAAGTTCTTGGTTTTTTTTAAAAAAAACAACAACGATACAACCTGTTTATCTGAATAAACTATGAATGTTAAGTTATTAAAATCTACCCTAATTTACATTAGTATAGAATATGGAAGCATGTTCGGTATCAAGACGGAATGAGTGACTATGCTTTTTCTCCCAACGATTTTGTATCCCGTTTTTCTCTCAGTGTTAATTGAATTAGACAGTAAAAAACAAGATCTATAAAACGGCATCAACAGCCAAATAAAATAACACATTAAAAAATTAATGCAGAATTTTCCAGATTGGTAAGAAAGTGAATGGACATTAAATTAGGTCTTGCTTTATCCTGCATTGATTATGCAGGATCCTCAGCTACTTCTAACAAGATAAAAACAAAGAAAGAGTCTAGGGCTCCTTTAAGGCTAACAAACCTGGCATAAACTTTTTTGAACTAGCATTCACTTCATATGTGTCAGATGAGAGAGGGGGGAAATGTAAAGGTTGGTGTTAAATGGCACTGAAATGCAGTACACCTGTTGCAATACAATTCGAATAGCAGTGATTGGTGACAGCACAATCATATTAGCATTGATGAGTAAATTAACATCTGTACAGTAGTGGGATAGGAAACCATTGCACCTATTCAGAACCAAATGAACAGAGCTTTTCATAATTTGTAATTCAGCAGTTTCACACTGGAGTTTCCCTGTCAAATTCCTTTCTTCCCTGATAGCAACCATAAGATCAGCAAACAGAATGAACGACTTGGTAGGTTGAAATGTTCTACCAGTTCAATAAACAACAATTTTGGTCCCTGGGATTTCAAAATAGCATTAAATAATAGGTAATAGCTGATCTGGACTCAGTACGTAATGAGCGATAGAGGTCATTCAAGATCAAATTTTGGATCAAGTGTACTAATGTGTGCTATGCTGCAGTTTTCTCGTACACTTATAATTCCTTGTTTTCTGATGATACAGTGTGTTCTCCCTCATGGAGAGCACAGGTTGCGGGCGGGGCTGACAAGACACCTCACTGTTACTAGGCAAATGGTTTGGCCATCCTTTAAGCAGGGGCGGGCTGTTACTGGGGAAATCTAGATGTTGCCATTTGCTGATTGACAGCCCTATTTATTAAATACAATGCTCGCAGCGAAGAACTTCCTCTTTTCGCTGCGTGCTTCGGATCACCCACCCTCCCTTCCCTAATTTTAGGCTGTTTGCTTGACCTTGCTATGCCTGTCATGGGGTCGTCTGCTTTGGGGCAGGGGCCCGGTAGGAATTTTGTCCATTTGGCTGATTAGTGTGTGCCACTTGGTTTTTGCCTACTGCGTAGCAAATCATCACAACTTGTAAGGTTTGCGGTTAGGCATTGGTCTTGGAATTGGTTGGTGGAGGGGTATGGATTCGGGTGTGCCTGCCCCTCCAAAATGCTGCTGCTGCTGCTTCAAGGGTTTTCTGTTAAAGGAACCCAGGGGCTCCCCATGCTTTTGTCCGAAACCCCCTGGCAAGGGGCTAGGGCCACACAAGCCCCTGGGAGCATTCTGGGGAGAGGTGAGGCATGGTTCCCAGTCCCGTCTCTCTCCCCAGGTGACTTACCCTTCCTGACTTCGTAGGGGGTGCGAATGTCAGCTGTCCCCGTGCAGGGTCAGTTAGTGCTACCAATGCCTAAGCAACCACTCACATTGCTGTAATTTGAATAAAGTTGTGGCCAAAATTATGCCCAAAACCTTAAACAAAAATTAAGTGTCAATTGTGTTTTTCTTCGGGGGGGGGGTGTCTTGGGGACCTCGACGCGCAAATACTGGCATGCTAGTTCAAGGGAAAACACCACTGGTATAATTACCAGGTGCCCGCCCGGTGCCCGCCCTGTGGTACGCCCTCCCATCAGATGCCAAAGCGATAAACAACTACCTGACATTCAGAAGACATCTTAAGGCAGTTCAGGGGAGTTTTTAATGTGTGGTATTTTAGTATATTTTGGTTTCTGTGGAAGCCGCCCAGAGTGGCTGGGGAAACCCAGCCAGATGGGCGGGGTACAAATAATAAATTATTATTATTATTATTATTATTATTATTATTATTATTATTATTATTATTTATTTGTGTAGCTATGTGGAAATAATTTTGATAAAAACAACTTAATCAGTTTTAATACATTTGAAATGTCACCAGAAAGGTGAAAATGGCTATGATACAATGATGGTGCACATTTATTCTAGCCAGAGACAGAAGCATAACCACCCTACCCAGGCCTTGAAATAGATTCTCTATAATGGAACATAGATACTTTTCCTTTTACAGCATGACCACTTTTCTAGTGGAGAGAAAATGGGCTGTTTCACACCTTTAATTAAAGACCAAATCAGTGTACGAATGCAGCAATCTTGAAGACCTTTATTTCAACAGATATTACTCTCATCTAATATATACTCAGTACACACAAAATGTACTTTTACAGATTCGCAATTGCAACCCTTACCTTATCTACACCAAGTTGATGAAGGGAGATAACCCCATGAGCTCCTTCATGAGGAATGGCAGAACAGATATTAGAGAGAGAGAGCAAACCCTTTCTGCACTGATTGTATGCTGACTTCTAGCTATGGTGGTATCCATGCTGAGCTGGTTGTAGCAATAACAAAATAGGTGTGCAAGAAAAGTGTAGAAGGTACAGTTGACTTGCAAATTGTGTGCATTTAACTTGCACAATTGCAACTTTATGTGCTTTGCTGCTTGCCAGCTGAGATCACACAAATTATACACTTGCAAGGTGGAGAACGTAAAAGCTCTTTCCATGACGGGTTTTCCTGCCAGAGAAGGAGCATTTAAGCTCTCCACCTTGCCTACCAGACTCTGGGAGACTTTCATGAAAGGTAGGGATGCTCACGCAGGGGTGGTTCTGGGGGTGTTCTGACTACACATGGTTTTGTGCAATCCCTGGAACATAATCCCTGTGTAAATTTCAATTTGAGTGCACTTTAGATTCATTACTGTAACACTCTAAAGTCTAGTTGATGCGCAACTGTATACACAGGCATCATGGTGACCCAGAAGTGGCTGAAAAAGGGGGTGTGGTGGGCTTATGCGTACTCCACCTTTGCACGTGAGGACTTGGAACGCAACCCCCATGTAAATTTGGGGTTTCCTATATACATTTATGTGGCTGCCACCTAGTGGCCAAAAAGCAAAAGTGTTCTCTTGAGAAAGCAGTTAGAACTGAGCATGCCTAAGGTCTGGGTTCTTAGGAGTGGTTCCAAGAAGGATGCCAGACTAAATCCTATGTAAGAAAAAGTAAGAAATAAAACTACCGTAATTGTTGCCCATCTTGCTGTCATAGCCCACATGTATTATAATTATCATATAACACAGTGTTCCCCAACCCCCGGGCCGCGGACTGGTGCTGGTCCGTGGATCAATCGGCACCGGGCCGCTCGAGGAACTTCAAATCATTTCACTGTGGCGGGCGGCCGAGGCACAGAGCATTGCGCCCTCTCAAGCCTGCCCATTGTGTGACAATAGCGAATGAAAATTCGCTATTGTTACACTGATGCTCCTCCTGGCCAATCAGGGAGCGGGTCCTCCCGCTTCCTGATTGGCCGAAAGGCAAACCTCACGCCATTGGCCGAGGAGGAGGCGCCACATGAGGACTGAGGACTCAAGGTTGGAGACGCGGGGACTGAAGAGAAGCTGCCGTAAGGTAAGTGCACGGAGGAGGGGACTCAGCACTATCAAACGGAAAGAGGAGCAGCAATGGTTTTATTAGAATGCCCTCTCATTCACCCAGGCCTATTGCACTTATTTAGGTCAACAACTCCTGGGTTGAATGTGTTTGTGCGGGTTCAGGCATAAGTGCACGGAGGGGGGGCAGGGGTTCTCTGCTACTGAGGAAACTCAGCACTATGGCGCGATGATCTCTGTTTTGAAAGGGGGAATGCTGGGGCATCTCTGTATTGAAAGGGGCATGCTGGCATCTCTGTGTTGAAAGGGGCACGCTGGCATCTCTGTACAGTGGTGCCCCGCAAGACGAATGCCTCGCAAGACGGAAAACCTGCTAGACGAAAGGGTTTTCCGTTTTTGAGCTGCTTCGCAAGACGAATTTCCCTATGGGCTTGCTTTGCAAGACGAAAACGTCTTGCGAGTGTTCCGATTTTTTTACGCTTCCCCCCCTTTTTCTAAGCCGCTAAGCTGCTAAGCCGCTAATAGCCTTTTAGCCACTAAGCCGCTAAGCCTAGCTAAGCCGCTAAGCCGCTAATAGGGTTGCTTCGCAAGATGAAAAAACCGCTAGACGAAGAGACTCTCGGAACGGATTAATTTCGTCTTGCGAGGCACCACTGTACTGAAAGGGGAACGCTGGCATCTCTGTATTGAAAGGGGGCACAGTCATCTTTTGTGATTTATATATATATTTCACAGTTATTTTGATACACTGGTCATATATTTAAAACACTGATCACATTTTTGCGTTGATAGTTTTTTGATTTACATTCGGATCTAGCTGACATCTGGAGCTGAGCGGTTGCAAGCAGCAGTGGAGTGAAGAGAAAGAGAAGGTATCACTCTTCTATCTCTTCTATCTGTTCACCGGTACTCGTGTGTACTGACGTGTTATTGTGTCTGCTTTAACCCACAAATTAGCAAAAATGAGTATGAAACAGACATCGTTAGAAAGTTTCCTTGGGAAGAAAAAAAGGCCCAGTGAACAGACAGAAGAAGAGCCTTCAACATCAAAGAAACATGCAACTTTTAACAGACAATACCATGAGTATCGGGTATTTATCGGGATTCCCACGCATCAAAACCGCTCTGCATAGCTTGCGGCAAGAAGCTCTCTAATGAGGCAATGAAACCTTCAAAACTGCTTCGCCACTTGACCGCCAAGCACCCTGGCATAGAAGACAAGCCCCTGGAGTATTTTGAAAGAAAAAAACGGGAGCACGAAGCACAGAATATATTTATGAGGGCCACCACATCAATAAAGGAGAATGCACTGAGAGCATCATATTTGGTGGCTAACCGCATTGCTAAGGCTAAAAAGCCATTTACTATTGGTGAAGAATTGATCTTGCCCTCCACTAAAGACATTTGCCGTGAACTTCTAGGAGAGGCTGCTGTGGAAAAGATAGGACATGTGCCTTTGTCAGCTAGCACTGTGACTAGGCGCATTGTGGAAATAGCCGAAGACATTGAGGCACAATTGTTGGAGAGGATTAATACGCACTCCAGGTTGACGAATCTACAGATATTGGCAACAAGGCACTACTACTTGTTTATGTGCGATATCTATATCAGGAGGATGTGCATGAGGATTTGTTATGTGCACTATCTTTGCCAACCAACACCACAGGAGCAGAACTGTTCAAGTCACTGGATGGTTATATATCAGAAAAACTGAAATGGTCCTTTTGTGTCAGCATATGCACAGACGGAGCTGCTGCCATGACCGGACGACTGTCTGGTTTAACTGCTCGGATTAAGGAGGGTGCACCTGAGAGTGAATCTACGCATTGTCTCATTCACAGGGAAATGCTGGCAAGCTGAAAAATGTCACCGGAATTGAACAGCGTATTGATGGATGTTGTTAAAGTTATTAACCACATCAAAGCACGCGCACTTAACTCGCGCCTGTTTGAGCAGCTTTGTGAGGAGATGGACGCAGAGTACAGATGCCTTCTCTTATACACAGAAATAAGATGGTTATCCAGAGGAAAATCGCTAACCAGAGTATTTGAATTACGAGAGCCATTGCAAAGATTTCTGTCAGAAAAGAAGTCACCGCTGGCAGCACATTTCAGTGACAAGGTATGGGTCGCAAAACTGGCTTACCTGTGTGACATATTCAGCCTGCTCAATGAACTCAATCTGGGCCTTCAGGGGAAAATGACAACTGTTTTCAAGTTGTCAGACAAAGTAGCTGCATTTAAAGCCAAACTGGAGTTGTGGGGACGGCGCGTGAACAGAGGCATTTTGGACATGTTTCAGACATTAGCAGGGATTGTAGGCGAGACTGAGCTTGAACATTCATTCTGCCAGTTGGTGCACGATCACCTGTCTTTGCTTTTAAAAGAGTTTGAGCGCTACTTCCGAACCACAAAAGACCCACGAACTGGTAAGGAATGGATCCGCGACCCATTTGCCAACAAATCAGGCGAATCTAGCATGTCTATGCAGTAAGAAGAACAACTGCTGGAGTTTGCAAATGACGGTGGCCTTAAAACTACATTCAAGACAACAACTCTGCCGATGTTCTGGATTAAAGTCATGGCGGAATACCCTGAGATTGCCACCACAGCACTTAAATCCCTATTGCCATTTCCGACAACCTATCTGTGTGAAGCGGGGTTTTCTGCAGTGACAGCAACCAAAACAAAACAACCGAATAAACTGGACATAAGCAACACACTTTGGGTGTCATTGTTTCCTATTACCCCCAGATGGAACCGTCTCGTTGCAAAGAAACAAGCTCAGGGTTCTCATTGATTTGGCATTCTAGTGAGTTAAATAAAATAAATCACTTTATATTCATTTTTTGGTGTAGCTGTATTTTATTTTGAAGGCATGTTTAAATACAATTAAATTAAAATTATTAAATCAAAACAAGCAGGCCACGGAAAAATTATCAATCATTTACCGGTCCGCGGCGATAAAAAGGTTGGGGAGCACTGAATAACATACTTAATTTCAGTCACTAAAAGGTAAAGGTAAAGGTACCCCTGCCCATACGGGCCAGTCGTGTCCGACTCTGGGGTTGCGCACCCATCTCGCTTAAGAGGCCGGGGGCCAGCGCTGTCCGAGGACACTTCCAGGTCACGTGGCCAGTGTGACGAAGCTGCTCTGGCGAGCCGGCACCAGCGCAGCACACGGAAACGCCATTTACCTTCCCACTAGAAAGTGGTACCTATTTATCTACTTGCACTTAGGGGTGCTTTTGAACTGCTAGGTGGGCAGGAGCTGGGACCGAAAGACGGGAGCTCACCCCACCGCGGGGATTCGAACCGCCGACCATGCGATCGGCAAGTCCTAGGCGCTGAGGTTTTACCCACAGTGCCACCCGCGTTGCTGAGTTTCAGTTTCAGTCACTACTTTAAGCTAATCATGAACATCAGGATATACTTTGTTCAATCTGATTGACAGGTGTTCATGCTTTCTAACCACTTTTTTGGAGGACATACATGCCAATGTTTGAATGCTAATAACCTGGCATAAAATCTCATGACAATGTTGCAAAGCCCAGCAACTCTTACTTTTTAATGGTGCAAAGGTATATCATCATTATAACTGGTGGTGGTGGTTGTTATCTAACACAACTTATTGCCTGTTTTAAGCCTTTTGATATTTGATTTCACAGCACATCACTTCGTTCTCAGGGAATTTGCTTTCCTGGAAACTTGAAAAGTTATCAGCTTCTCTGTATTTCCTGGCTTAAACTGCATTTAGATTTTGTGGAGCAAAAATGCTATGCATATATCCTCAGAAATAAGCACCACACAGTTCAATGGGGCAGCAATGTACCCTGCAGCCTCACACTGCACCTTGTATATCCTTCCTCATCACAAATAATCCATCGCTTAGTTTTAAATAAATCCCAGAATAGATCGGCAGATTCTTTACAGGACAGAGGAAAACAGCCTCTAATTAAATAAAGCTGAAATTTACTTAGCTTTGAGGTGTTTCTATGTATGGATGAAAGCAAACAACCCAAGCAGAAGTACATACAGAGTTATGTGAGCTACTAGGGCTCGAAATAGAGCCTGGTTTCCAAGTAAATACGGCATTTCACAAATTTTGAAAAAGTTCCCTCTCCACACTAACCAGATGGCATTGACTCTGAAAAACAACATTTTGATATTTGACTATATATATGGTGGCAGCAACTCTCACTTATAGCAAGTGCACTATTCTTTACATAGGGGATGCGGGTGGTGCTGTGGTCTAAACCAGAGCCTCTTGGGCTTGCCAATTGGAAGGTTGGTGGTTTGAATCCCCGTGATGGAGTGAGGTCCCGTTGCTCTGTCCCAGCTCCTGCCAACCTAGAAGTTTGAAAGCACGCCAGTGCAAGTAGATAAATAGGTACCGCTGTGGCAGAAGGTAAATGGTGTTTCCATGCATTCTTGCTTCCATCACAATGTTGAGCCAGAAGCAGTTTAGTCATGCTGGCCACATGATCCAGAAAGCTGTCTGTGGACCAACGCCAGCTCCCTCAGCCTGAAAGCAAGATGAGCACTGCAATCCCACAGTCGCCTTTGACTGGACTTAACCGTCCAGGGGTCCTTTACCTTTGCCTACCTTTACCTATTCTTTACATCCTGCAGGTCTTTCTCCATGCAGTACTCCACTACCTTGCCTTCAGGGACAGTAAGAAACTATACTGCTATTCTTGGAAGGTTAGTTTCAGGACCCACTAGTACTTAGAGTTCAGAGTTAGCAAGACATCATCCATAGACAAGGGGGAGCAGGATCCTGCAGCAGCTCCTAGCACAAATGCAGATCCTAGAAACTCCTTACCTCCTAAGATACAGCTTTCCAGGACCTCAGAAGCCATGCTTCCATATGACCTGTAGTGAATCTTGGGTGCAGTAACATAGTATTTTATCCTCTCACTTCACTTCACTTTTAATTTGTACACTGCCTTTCTATATTACTACACACAAAGTGGTTTACAAACTGAAGAAACAACAAAATAGCAAGGATCGCATCAAAAAAACATTTCAGGAAAACGTGTTGTAAACCGCATAGTAGGAAATCATGTTGGCGAAAGGAAGAACTCCACAGCGACATCTGGTGTCACAGTGTTATAACGCATATAAAACGCTTTTTCTTTACTAATGTAGCTAAGTCCCTAATAACAATCTGATCCAATACAAAAAAGTCATGATAAATACATACTTTAAAATAAACAGATAATATCAAATGCAATATTCAATAATCCATTCAAATATAATAGTAAACATTAAAACTATTAGCAAATAATAAACTTAAAAATTACAACAAAGAATTACTAAACTTTAATAAAAATAATGGCAAGTCACAATGCAGAAAATACCACAAAACCATACAAAACTACAAATACCACAAACCATACAAAACTACAAATACCACAAACCATACAAAACCATGGTTCTCATCCATTCAACCTCTTTGAGAGGAGGAGCAAAATCCTATGTCTTGAATATCTCTATATAAGCTCTATCAGTATCCAGCTGTTTAGTGTTTGTGCAACAGCTTTTTTAGATAGCACCTCACTTATAGCATCGTGGCATTAGCCACACACTGGTCATTCATTGCTCTCACTTCCTATACAGTAACGTACTTTCCTTTGGTTCATGAACTCAAAGAAAGCTATGGCAGGGCTGCTATGCAACTAGAATACAAGGGTAGCCATATACCTCTTTTCTTTCTGCCTTAAAAATGTCAAAAGGCACAGAAATATAGAGAAAGCAGTAATTGCAGCCTTGCATAGTAAAATCCACTCCCATCTTTCACATAGCACAGGGTTTTAATTAGGTACTGCTTAGTATTTGACAAGGGGCAGTTTCTTTGGTGAGTAAGTGTGGCTTGGCTTCTTCCTCAAATTTTTTTTAAGTAACACCCGTCTAGGGATAGAAGAAGCAAAGAGTTCCCCACTCATTCATGAGTTGCCATAACTATATAGTACTCAGGTGCTCACAACTATCATTAGCCAAAGATAACTGTTCATAGTACATTTCAAACCTTTGAGAGGATGATAAAGAGAAGGGAGTCCAGAGCATTCCATTATATTCCTCTCTAAATATGTATATCTATGGCAACCAATAACAATATCTGCTAAGAAATCCAAGGAAAAGAAAGAAAGAAATATAAACTTAAAACTAGAACAGCCAAATTCAATCAGAAGAGGAAGAGTATTCTAATTTTGTTAAATATAGCATTTGAAGAATAATACAACCACGTGACGCTCTTGATATATCCACAAATTACAGTAATGATGAGCTTCCTTTACTAGAGTGAGTTTGAGGAATAGAAAGTGGTGCTTAAGTCTGCACTTTACATAAGTCAGTAAAACACAATATTGGATTAGGATGCAATTATATCGCTTTGGAGAGTGTGCTGGTAAGGAAGGAACATTCAATTAATATGATTTAAGTGATGTGATGTTCATATTTACTTTTTAAACTGTGCAGCACTGCATCTACAGAAGATAATGATTTTCTTTCTGAATAAAAGATTGTGGGATATATTACATACACACACAGGATAAAAATAGCCAATGTTAATCATGTTTTAAATCAGTAAAAAAATTAAAATACATTAATAAATAAATTTAATTGCTTTTTTTTAGATTTCAGTGATTTTGAATGAGCTGCTAGGGTATAGAATCTAGGAGTGTGATCTGGGATGATCATAGACCATTATCATGGTCCAAGCTTCACCTCAGCCATAAGTTTTGCAAGCCACTGCTCCCTCAGTTTCAGTCCCATCCCACTACATCTGAAAGGTGTGTAGTAATACTAGCGTGTATCATTCAGATAATGTACATGAGTGCTCTAAACTATGGGTAGGCAAACTAAGACCCGGGGGCCGGATGCGGCCCAACCACCTTCTCAATCCGACCCACGGACGGTCTGGGAATCAGCGTGTTTTTACATGAGTAGAATGTGTCCTTTTATTTAAAATGCATCTCTGGGTTATTTGTGGGGCCTGTCTGGTGTTTTTACATGAGTAGAATGTGTCCTTTTATAGTCCAGCCCCCCACAAGGTCTGAAGGACAGTGGACAAGCCCCCTGCTGAAAAAGTTTGCTGACCCCTGTCTAAACACATTAAATATGCTATATACATCACAAGTATCAAGTATTGCTTTCTTTATGGGGGGGGGGGATTTTGTATTTAATTATTGGCATTTTCATGACTATTAAAGCCTCTTAATTTGTAGTAAAATGCATTATTCTGTTTTCCAGAGTCTGTTCTGAATGAATAGATCTGACATTGCAGTTATACATGAATTATTCTAGTTTGCATTATTATTCTAGTTAAATGGGGAGGGAGGAGTTATGTATTCTAGTCCTTCAAACAATTATCGTTTACAAGAAATAGTTTCAGTGGCTGAACATTCAACAGTACACCATGACTTTAGCAGATGAAAAACCATAAATACAAAGGTCATTTTAGGAAACTATTTTAGGAAACTATTTTTTTAAAAAAATAATATTTATTACTTTTCCAACAATTTAAACACAACAAAAAAAAGACAATACAATACAATACAATACAATACAATACAATACAATACAATACAATACAATACAATACAAAGACACTACGTAACACTAACACATTAAACTAACAAAACAAAACAAAAACCGTTTAAAACACAAACAATTTCAATATCTTATCTTTCATTCACTTATTTCAACGACCTCCTCACACCTCCCTTTTTATATTCCACTTCTGTTAATTGTTTCAGCAATTCCTTTCCATCTTCCTCTGTTTTCTATCCTATAATTATCTTAACACATTCTAACCTTATTTTTCCCTTTAATACTCTATTAGTCTATTTATACTTAGTTCCTTATAACAGCTGTAGCCTCAAAACAGCTGGAGACTCAAGTTTGGGAAACACTGACACTGAGTAAGGTTGTATATATATGTAAATAAAACTGTGTATCATAAAGACACCTCAGTCTCTGCTGTGCCTAATTTCTGCAGGAAACACAAATGCTGGGTAAGTGCCTGGAACTCCTGGAATCTCACATTTCTACTAAAGCCATATAACTTCATTCCAACATTTTTCTAACATTCATTAATTTTACAGTATTTCTGTAAATAGTCTTTAAACTTTTTCCAGTCTTCTTCCACCGACTCTTCTCCCTGGTCTCGGATTTTGCCAGTCATTTCTGCCAGTTCCATATAGTCCATCAACTTCATCTGCCATTCTTCCTGGGTGGGTAAATCTTGTGTCTTCCAATACTTTGCAATAAGTATTCTTGCTGCTGTTGTTGCATACATAAAAAAAGTTCTATCCTTCTTTGGCACCATTTGGCCGACCATGCCCAGGAGAAAGGCCTCTGGTTTCTTCAGGAAGGTATATTTAAATATCTTTTTCATTTCGTTATAAATCATCTCCCAGAATGTCTTAATCCTTGGGCATGTCCACCAAAGGTGAAAGAATGTACCTTCCGTCTCATTACATTTCCAACATTTATTGTCGGGCAAATGGTAAATTTTTGCAAGCTTGACTGGTGTCATGTACCACCTATAAATCATTTTCATTAAATTTTCTCTTAAGGCATTACATGCCATGAATTTCATACCTGTGGTCCATAACTGTTCCCAGTCAGCCATCATTATGTTATGTCCAACATCTTGTGCCCATTTAATCATAGCTGATTTCACCATTTCATCCCGAGTGTTCCATTTCAACAGCAAGTTATACATTCTTGACAAATTCTTGATTTTTGGATCTATCAATTCTGTTTCCAATTTTGATTTTTCCACCTGGAAACCAACTTTTTTGCCCAAATTGTATGCCTCCATTATTTGGTAATAATGCAGCCAATCTCGCACTTTGTTTTTCAATTTTTCAAAGCTCTGCAATTTTATTCTGTCTCCATCTTGTTCCAGAATTTCCCAATATTTCGGCCATTTAGCCTCTATATTGAGTTTTTTCTGTGCCTTCACTTCCATTGGTGACAACCATCTTGGGGTTTTCTTTTCTAACAAATCCTTATATCTTATCCAAACATTAAACAATGCTTTTCTAACAATATGATTTTTAAACGCTTTATGTGCTTTTACCTTATCGTACCACAAATATGCATGCCAGCCAAATGCATTGTTGAAACCTTCTAAATCCAACACGTCAGTGTTTTCAAGAAGCAGCCATTCTCTCAGCCAGCAAAAAGCAGCTGATTCATAATAAAGTTTCAGGTCTGGCAGGGTAAGCTTTCCTTCTCTAATTCAGGTAGGGCTCTGATCCTCAGATTCGTCTGTTTTTCTTTAAGTTCAATCATAGCAAGCGTCAACTTATGTTCATCAAGTTGCCTCTGTAGGGCTGGGACTCTCTCTCTCTCCAATTGTGTTACTTTACATTCCGCAGCAATGGCTTTCTCCCTAGCTTCCTCCGCAGTCTGCCGTATCAAAGTAGATTCCTCTATCAATTTCTGGATGGTATCTGTATTGGTGTTCACCTTTTGTCCCAGATTATTTATACTTTCTGTATTTAGGTCAATTTTAATAGTTGCAGCATCCACTTTCGCATTTGTCACATCCACTTTCGCATTTGTCGCATCTGCTTTCTTGTTAAGCTGTTCCAATGAATCATTTATCTTATTTAATGCAACCGCTAAGGCCTCTTCTGTCGACATTCCTCTTGATTTTGAGTGTACTGGTACAGAAGCAGCAGAAGAAGAAGCAGGGAGGCCTTGTGTTGAGCCTCTCCTGGGTTGCTGCCAAGTCCTCGCAGACCTTAATGTTTTTTCAGCAGTTGACTGGTCTGTTTTTTCCTTTCCATTTGCCATAACACTTAAAAGATTCAAGGTCAGTCCCAAAGTCTCACAGTTTTTTTATCTTGCAGCTGGAAATTCCCCTAGCCCAGCTCTTGTAAAGCCACCAGTTTCAAAGGCTTCCACTAGGGGGAAACAGTTTCTATTTATATTAATCAATAATGTCCTCTTTTAAACACAGTTCAAACCATCCAAAGTTAGTTTCAGTTTTCAGTTACTTTTACTCCTTTTTAAAGGCAGCCGGAGACAGTAGAAACAATGTATTTCTCTTATGCTAGCTGTCAATGAACGTTCTAAACACTGTCAATGAACATTCCATAAGACGTCAGTCATGCTAGCAGCCCGTTCCCAGGGTCAGAGCGGCGGTATTTTAGCTCTCTTCGCTCTCTCCTGCAGGCATACTCAGTCCACAACTCCCCCCCTCTTCTCCTGCCTCCAAGGGGGGGGGTTAATGTTCTTTACCGATAGAAATTTAGTCTTTTACAAAAGGCTTTCCAAGACTTCAGCTTGCAGCCTTCTTGCTTCAGTCTATTTACAAAAGGGGAAGGCGGACTTCCTGTATTGAACCTCCCCGTTACGATACCAAATTAAACGTTTAAAAATCCAATTCTCCCGCTTCAGCTCTACTCACGGGTAAATACTTTGTAGTCAAATTGTCCACAGGAAAAAGTCAGTGCTCTCCAACAACAGCTATGCGGCTTCGCTCCATGGAAGAAGCAGACGATTCGAAGCACCGCGCCGCTCACCCCACTTCGCTCGGACCCCCGAAACCGGGTTTCCCCGCGAGTAGGGGAGGCGCAAAAGGTGCCCGCTGAATCCCACGCTCACAGGCTTCTTCCGCCTGTGATTTTTTGCGGGTCTCCGCCTTCGCCGAGGCGGCCAGACCCAGTTCCCATGGGGCAAATTCCTACCGATCAGAGGAATTCCGCCATTACCGGAGGCACCTCCCCGGAAGTTGGTCATTTTAGGAAACTACTGGAAGCAATTCTTGCTGAGCCTAATGATGAGTTGGGGGCATTTGTGGGCGGCCCTTCCACCCTAGATTCTTAGTAAATGTTAGGAATAAGTCAGTGCTTGGAGAAGTGATTTTTTTCTGGGGGTACTCAAGGGTACGCAGTACTAGCACTTTTTTTTCTAGAAGAAAAGCACTGGTTAAAAGTGTGGCAGTTACTGCAACAACTTCCTGGTGAATACCAGCACCTTTTTTTCTAGAAGAAAAGCGCTGGCTTGGAGTATTAAGGGAAGCTGCCAGATACTGAATCTAGCAGTGTCAAAAATACAGGCCAAATCAGTTTTCCGTGCTTAGGAAGCAGCTTGGGAGAAGATGGGTCATCAGTAAGAAACAAAGAGAGCAGAGTACTGGGCCATTAAGAATGACTGGCAATGCAAATACTGCAGGCCAGCAGAGGGGTTCAATGGTTTCAAATTTGAATGATATAGGCTGTGGGGAGGTCCTTGGAATCAGTTAGCAGTGAGAAGGAGGAGGAGGAGCAAATTCCCTGTGAACTGAGAATGACAGGCTGATACGGAGGATTTCCCCCCTGTTATTTTAACCCAATGCTGCCCTTAAGGTCGAAGCCAGATCCTCATGGGATATGACTGTTCTGCACTCCCTCCCTCAAGACCAGTGTTTCCCAAACTTGGGTCTCCAGCTGTTTTTGGCCTACAGTTCCCATTATCCCTGACCACTGGTCCTACTAGCTGTGGGTGGTGGGAGCTGTAGCCTCAAAACAGCTGGAGACTCAAGTTTGGGAAACACTGACACTGAGTAAGGTTGTATATATATGTAAATAAAACTGTGTATCATAAAGACACCTCAGTCTCTGCTGTGCCTAATTTCTGCAGGAAACACAAATGCTGGGTAAGTGCCTGGAACTCCTGGAATTTCACAACACTCAGAGAAAGGGGTGGGGTTTAACAATATGATTACAGTGGTTATTTAAGAATAACATAGAATTAAAATTTGTCGAAGTGTTGGGTGGAATTTAACATAGTGTCCTTCCCACTATTCTGTCTGTGCAAGCATTCCAGCTTCCTCTCTGTTCTGATCTTCCAAACCGATGGGGCTACCTGATAATCCTTGGAAATAAAATTGGGTCTCTTACATAATGTGGTGCACCATGCTGGTTTTAGTTAACAACTATATTATATCCCCTTAGTCAGGCATGTCCAAGACGTCAATCACAATCGACTCAGAGATCATGGGACTGATATTGGTCGATTGCAGGCACCTCTCCTTCCTCCTTCTGAAGCCGGCTTGCCTTCTTGGAGGTTAGAGCTCTGGTGGTGCAGTGGCGTCGCAATGGGGGGCATGGGGGGCAGTACACCCCAGGTTCCATGTCTGCGGGGGTGACAAGAAGTCACCCCGTGGGGGCTCACGGTGGCGCAAGCAGCTACCGTGATGCTGCAGCCACCTTTGAAGGATCCTCCGTTCGGATCTGCAACTACAAGCAGAGGATCCTGGCGCCGGCATCAAACTGCTAAGTACTGCGCATGTGCAGCGGCGCATGCATGCGCTGTATGTAGCAATGCCTCACATGCACTGTATAGTGGTTTGCTGCTGGCGCCGCTCCAGCACTGTACAGACAGTGCTGGGATCCTCTGCTTGCGGCTACCCAGCAATTTAACATCTATGAAAATGAAAGACCTCATGTGATAGGTAGTCTGAGAACTGGGGCAGCTACAAGTAACTTGGAACTGAAGTGTGGTGAAGTAGTTGTGAGAAGGTGGATATTATGTGTAATTGGCAGATGAGACCTGCTGCCTATGTTGACAAACACACACCAATCCAGAGATCACTCTGATCACAGCAGCATGAGCAAACATGGTGCTATATATTCCAATGGGAAACCAATTAGAGGGTCATGAAAATAGTTGATATACACTGTTGAATAAAAGAGAAATATTGTGTAGTACAATAATAGATAAACAAATTAAGAAAGAGAGAGAGAGAGAGAAATCCACCAACTTGAAAACTTATTTAAAAACCCCTCATATACATAGATAGATAGATATAGATATAGATATAGATATAGATATAGATATAGATATAGATATAGATATATAGATATAGATATAGATATAGAGGTAATGCCATTTCTGACTCTGATTCTGAATATTGTATATACGATCAAATGCTGCTATAAATATCTGAAAGTTTCACTAATTTAATGTTTTAGAAGCATATATTTATAGCAACCTCAATCAGTCTTATAAAATTAATTCTCTCTGCAGTATTTCAAAATTGGAAATGATTAGTTGAAGAGGAATAAATTATGCTTCTCCCAGTTTGGCCATACATACAGCAAAAAGGAAGAAGTGAACAGGGATGACCAAAAAAATCTATTTTCTAATGCTATTAATATGAATAACTAGAAGAATCCCAGAGGAATGCTGGATAAAAACTATTAAATTTGTGTTGGTTGATAAGTTCCCTTGAGTAAATAAGAAAACTTGCTAATATAAATTTTACATAGTACATCATTATCTTCTCATCTCCCTTAAGAATAACCAGGCATTGGTTCAATCAAAACCCTGTGTTAGAAGAATTAGAAGGCAGGTCTATCAGTTTTTCATGTAACATGAATAACAATAGTCTTTAAAAGTAACCATCTGTGAGGAATCAATGGAAGTCTGCTAACGTGGGAGGTTGCTTAACAAGTCATCAGGGGAATATAGCTGCAATGAAATTCTAGCACTTCAGCATAAGAAGAAACCTGTATGGGAAAGTACAATTCAAAGGAGTGTTCTTTCCTCATTCAAAACAGAAACACTGTTGTCATATCAGACAGTCAGTCTGAACCCCTGTACAAATTAATTGTTTCCATCAACTGAAAAATTCTGGCGAAGTTACCTTGTAGAATCTAGGTTAAAGCAAGAAAACCACAAGCCTGATTACTATTGGGCAGAAAAAGAAAAAGGTTTATCAAAAGATCTGTTGAAAATTAGTGATAGCATCAGCAGGGGACCAGTGGTTCTCCAAACAATAGTCCAGGAAACCCAGTGATTGCCAAAAAGCCAAGCAAAGTGATAAAAAGCAGCAGGAAAAAAGAAACCAGCAGCAGGAAACAATGGGAGTTGCCAGGGGGTCCATTGTAAAGTTAATTGAAGCAACAAGCTGAGATCCACAGCCAGAATGCATCTGTGTTGAAGAAAAGCAAACAGTGGTTGGAACAGCCACAGGGGGAGAAAAAGGTAGGCTGACAGAAGAGAGGAAAGGAGGAAAAAGCAGACAAACAATCTACTGCAAGAGAAAGGTCAGCAAAGTGACATGAAGGAAAGATGTTCAACAGTAAGAAAAAGGATTGAGAAAAGAAAAAATAATAATCAGAAACACAGTGTCACTGAAGATTATAAGAGTGTACGAGCAGAGGTGTCAAAGAACAGAGTCCTATTATGCTGCCTTACACTCTGCACTTGACAATTTCACAGTGCCTCAGTATAGCCAGCCACCTTCCCTCACACACTTTGCAGATCCTTACTTGTGTATGAAACACAGGTCCAATTTGATACGGAAGGGGGGGCATGTCTTCCTCACCTCCTTCTTCGCTACAATATATCCATTTATTTCCAATTGTCAATGTCAAAAGGGACTAAAATCTATAAAATTCATAGAAAATCAACGTGCCAATTTGCTCCATTTCTCTAGGACTCCATGACACATCCCCTGTCCTCCATAATCCCTCAAGCAAGTGTCAAGACCTTAATCCTGTCAAATCACCCTGCCAAGCCTTTCCTCCGGGCAATGCCAGGTGGCAGACCATGCATACATGGACCATTGTCTTCTCATCAGGTACTCAGGATGTGCTTATCTGCGCATATCTCCAGCTCTGCATAATCCCCCCTCCCTCCTCTGTATGTTAATCCTGTGTAACCCAACCTCTTCTTAATGTATTCATGATGTAATCTGTGTAACCCAATCTCTTCTTAATGTATTCATGATGTAACTAGGATGTATTTTGCACTGTATTCTGGGACATGGAGGGAAGTTTCAAAAGTTCATGTCACCCCTTTCTCGCTGTTCAATCTCGCCTTGAACTTGTTGCGCAATAAACTTGGATCTCCTGCAGTTTGCTCCTGTCTCCGGCTGAGCTCATTTTCCTCCGCAGGGACCCGCGGACTTAGTCCGACGAGCTGGGTGGCAGAGCAGCCTCGCACCCAGATTTTACCGTAACAAATTGGAACTAAGTTGAACTTTATTTTCATTTCAGTGTAGATCTTTAGCGTAGCTCCTTTTTGCTCTCTATGCAATCTTTTCGTGTGGAATCCTTCTTATACAATGTTACCCATTAGCAACTTTTGATTCTATTGCTTGGTCCTAGGAAAAAGTGAATTCTTATCCATTTGATTTCAAAGACTGGCACTTCAAAAGGAATTAAAACATAAAGCTAGCAATGGGCTAATGAGGATGGAGCCACTATATAGTGCCAAAAGTGTTGTGAAAATCCCTCTGGCTGGAGGAGAGCAGTCATTGAATTAGAGAGCTCTGTGGAACTTTTATTGAAATGAAGCCTAAGTTGGTTTATAAATCAGAGTTTGCCTGATGCTGCAAGTGATCAAATCATCTTGAGATATGGTGGTAGCAATGACTAAATCTTAGGCAGAAGAATAAGAGTCAAAAAATGAGGGCACCTCATGATGGGTCTTTTTAATGTGCATTCAGGACAATTTGTGCTCTTGACAACATCGGGGTGTGACATGCACTCCTACATTCAAGATGATTTGTGCCTCAAAACTTTCAGGGAAGTCACATGGCATTATTAGTAATCTGTGCATGGCTTGTAGCATCCTGCTGGAATCCAATTACTTTTTTTTTGTACCACAAATGCTCCCCCTCTCTTGTTTTCGCTGTGCCCTGGCACAAGATGCCCTGGCAATGTGCAAAATTAAAGATTTAGGCACTCCTATACACTTCCTGTTGATGTCATTACCAGCATTCCTGTAGGTGTGTGTGTGTGTGTGTAAACAAGGGAAGGTTTCAGAACACTAATCACAGCATTAAAAGTGAAAGTCTAGGAGTGTCATGGTGCAAATAATTTTTTTTTTTAAAAAAATAAGCAGGGTAGAAGCTTGTACTTGCCTCGATGACTGGCAGAATACAAGAGAAGGAGGAGAAGGCTGCTGCTGGGTAGCCATTCCTTGGAGACATGTTCAAATCTCCTGCCTAATGTAAACCTCTGTGCATAGTCTTTTCAATGCAAGGCATTCAAACAGCATTTTATGCATATCAAACTTATATCTCTAACAATGCAGCTCCTCTTTGTGACATTTCCCCCTTCTAACTCCAGTGCAATCAACTGCCTTTCATGATTTGGCCTACTGAGCAATCACAGAAAATATGTAAGACCATTTCATGACATCACAGAACCTTAGACAATGGCTAGTAGGAGCTGCAGATGGCAAGTTGTGGTTGAGACACATCTTTTGGGCATCACTTACACTGGGGTGGAGAGCACTTTATTTTTCTGTGAAGGGCTGCATTCCCTTGAGCTTAATCTGTTGCGAGCCACATGTAAGTAGTGAGCAGAGCAGACAATGGGCAGACTCAGAGACAAAAGTGTCCTATATTAACTAATTTGGAACAGAGACGGGCATGCTTCCATTTTCACCACTTAGATTATTTTAGATTAGAATTTCCAGTCTTATGCAGATCTACTCAGAATTCATTCCCGCTGGATTTAATGGGGTTGTTCTTAAATAAGCATTCAGAAGATGGCTCCCCGCCCCACTACAACAAACAAATACCGGTAGTTACTGGTCTAGAAAACAAGTACTGTAAAAGTAATTCCTTTTTTATTATACTAAACATGAGAAAGAACTTTCTGGTGGTAAGAGCTTTTCAACAGTGGAACCAACTCCCTTGGAACCTGGTGGACTTTCCTTCATTGAAGGTTTTTAAGCAGAGGTTGGATAGCCATCCGTCATGGATGCTTTAGTTAAGACTCCTGCATTGCAGGGAGTTGGACTAGATGACCCCAACTCTACAATTCTATTACTGTGTGCCATGCACACATATGCACACATCAAACTCTGTATGGCAAAAGCTTACAAATAAGAGAGATGGAGGTAGGCAGGTATTGTGTGTGTGTGGGGGGGGGACTTCTCTCCAAATCATTTTTTTATCAAGTAAAATATTTCCCCTTCCATTTTTTTTTTACATAGAAAAATGAAAAAAAAACACTTTAAAAAGTAAAAGGCAAGGAAAAAGGGAACGCTGATGAGTCTGAAGAACGTAGGCGCTCAGAAGGCATTGGGGCTGCATAAAACAAGGCTGGTGCTACACGCGGCTGCCATGCCATAGATTGCTCAAATGTGGCTTACACAAAGGAACCAGTATAGAAAAATGAATGGAACCAATGTGAAAGTTATTATCTGTCCACATCACTATGTAGAATCACACAATATCTTGTAGAAAATATTTACAGCAGAAGTTTCAGAAACACAATTTTCTTTCCAAAGTGTGCGTGTTTTGGTACACTGAAGATAATTATTGGGGAAAGGTTTTTCTAAAATTGATCAGTCTAATGTGATCTTTCTTTGTTCCTAAACAGCAGGATTTCTCCAATACTGTACATGCCTTTATAATTACTTTACTTGAATGTTAATACTCTAATGAAGACGAGTTTAATTAAATTAAATTTCTCCCTAGTGGTAACTCAATCAAAATGCATTCTACCCTCATTATATTATCAGTAGGAGTCCAACGTTATAAGTGCTATAAGAAAAGGTTCTTTTAATGAGGGTGGTCATTATGAGCTATACTTGAGTTTAAGTTACAGACTTTAAATGTCACAACAGACAACCATATATTAAGA
This sequence comes from Podarcis bocagei, assembly GCF_964188305.1. Taxonomy (NCBI): domain Eukaryota; kingdom Metazoa; phylum Chordata; class Lepidosauria; order Squamata; family Lacertidae; genus Podarcis; species Podarcis bocagei. Next base: position 30,320,353 of record NC_138134.1, read on the forward strand.
TGAAAGAGTGTACATTTTAGTTTCTAATTGGTACAATAATTTAGTATTATTTTACAGTAAGTGTTGCCGTGAAATAGTATGGGTGTTATACAATAGTAGTCCTATTCACAGTAGACCCATTGAAGTTCATGGACCTGACCAACATAGGTTCATTCATTTCAGTGTGTCTACTCTGAGTAGGATTTAGTTGACTATCACCCTATAATACAGCCTTTTCCAACCTGGTGCCCTTCATATATTTTTGATGCCAACTACCAACAATCTTGGTCACTGGTCATGCTGGCTGGGGCTGTACTTTTGTCCAACAGCATTTTGAGGCACGAGAGAGGGCAGGACCCAGCTCTGGGGCTTTGTCTTGTCATGCCCCTTGGAATGGGAAGGGTTTAGCTCACCCAAGGTTGAGGTTTAAGTTAGCTTTCACACTTTTCACCCCCCTGAGATGTTATTAACAGAATATTGCCCTAGTGCAACCCATCACTTGTGTTTCACCTCTTTATTGCTGAGTCTGGCTGTAATTGTTAATGTACTGCAGTCCTGTTTAAAAACTGTTGAGTTGTTATACTGTGTCAACAAGGCAATATTCATTAAACAGGTGACATGTGGGACTCTCATATAATGAGATCTATAACCTCTTGCTATCAGATAGACCTCACAGGTCCCAAGCCCAGGTATTACTCTGGGTATTACAGGATACAAAGAGAATGAGAAGTGCAAATTACTCATACTTATACATGTCTTTTAATTTTAAACTTAAAGCAACAATCCTTACATTTTAAATAATAAATCCTCTTTATTTCTTTCACAATGAAGTTTGCCTGGATAATTAGATTACTGCAGCATTTGAGAGACTGTAGCTGATACAGAACACAACAGCTGGAGCCAGCCTAGGGCTGCCTCAACCAAATACTCCAAGTGGTCTTGAGGGCACTACAATAAGGGAGATGGCACACTGACCTGGATCAGTTCCCAGCCTAACTAGACTGATAGGGGAAATTTTTATTTATATCACCATCTGTTGGTGGTGCCCCCCTCTCAGCTAGAAAAAATAAAAAATGTACATGTAAAATTGTTTATAGGAACTTTGCTGTTGTTTATGGGAACTTTGGTGTTGGGTGATTTTGTACAAATGAAGTACTTTGCAGAAACAATAAACACACAAGCAGTTAGAAAGAAGAAATAAAAATGAAGGACAGGTGGGCATTGCTCTTCTCAGAATCTGTTATCCTGTCTCAGGACTCAAGATTGGTTATTATGCTGCATGCCCCAATTTCTGTATGGCTGCAAAAAAATAATACATTTCAAGCCCCCACCCCGCAAACAATCCTGGGAACTTTGTTAAAGGTGCTGGGGATTGTAGTTCTGTGATAGGCTGTATACCAGGCATAGGCAAACTCGGCCCTCCAGATGTTTTAGGACTACAACTCCCATCATCACTAGCTAACAGGACCAGTGGTCAGGGATGATGGGAGTTGTAGTCCCAAAACATCTGGAAGGCCGAGTTTGCCTATGCCTGCTGTATACATGCCATACTTTTAAATTCGCCCTGTCATACTGCAAATTATAGTTCACTTATCACCCTAAATCTTTTCCCTGGGAGATAATAAACCGGGATGAAATCTAGAACTGCTTGAACTCTCAGGCAGCATACACATGGCAGTTTATCAGATTTTCCCAATGTTTCCTTAACTGCTCATTTTTGCATTATATAACATAAGCACAACAAAATAAAAGCTACTTCCAGAAACAGAGTGGAATACGACACAAGTTTAGTGCTCATTTCCATGTTATGTGCAAACAGATTTTATCCGGAAGCAAATAACATGAAAATGAATTATAAAACTGCACTATATTCTGCTATATTTCAAGACGTGACCTTTACATCATGCAAATATAATGCAGAAATTAACAGGGGAATGTTGGGGAAACAGACACCAATAGTGGATCCAATCGCCCTTGGTTACTGCACATGCTGTAGAGGGATATGAGGGGCAGATGAGGCTCATCAACCTGGGAAGGTAGCCCATCTGGGAGAAGGAAAACTCGTACCTTAAACCTCCACTGCCTCGTGGTTATAATCATTTATGAGAAAGGCTTTGGGAGTAAACCCCCACTGCCTTGACGGACATCTTTGGGAGAAGAAAAGGCTAAGGAGTAAACCCTACACAAATCTGGAGTGGAGTCCCTAAGACAGTAGGATGGTGTCTTGTGCGCTTCCTTCTGGAAACTCCTGTAGTCAAGCTAGTGCCACATCATTTGCTCTGCTTTCCTTTGGACCTCATCAGTGAGGCCGAATGGGTAGTCTTGTTGTTTGCTCAGTCCAAGACCTTCATAAACACTGCCCAAGGCTTGCACCACCAGATAGATCACTTTGGTGCTGCTAACACAGCAAGAACAACACTGGAGGCAGCAGTTATGTTCTCTGCAGACACAGTGGGTGGTGCGATTCTCCAGCGGTTTGACCTCACCCCCAGGTGTGCACTCCATTGTCTCGCAAGACAGATGCCAACAAAGGTTGTTTTTTTTACTACAATGTATAAGGTAAAGGTAAGTACCCCAGATGATTAAGTCCAGTCAAAGGCGCATATGGGGTTGCGGTGCCCATCTCGCTTTCAGGCCAAGGGAGCTGGCGTTTGTCCACAGACAGCTTTCTGGGTCATGTGGCCAGCATAACTAAACTGCTTATGGTGCAACGGAACACTGTGATGGAAGCCAGAGCTCATGGAACGCCATTTACCTTCCCCACCACAGCCGTACAATGTATAAGAGGTTAGTGTAAAGGTTTAATTCTGAACTGCGTACTATCAGCTCATGGCTGACAGCTGACAGTTACAAAGCTACACAGCTGCTTTGAGAAGAGCGGTTATTGATATTTATACTGTGTTCGAGGCTTGAAAGCTTGCACTTTTGATTGAATAGCTCTGTGAAGGTTCTGCTTCATTGGCTGTGAGAGGTGGTCTGATGGAGAGCGGAGTTTCTGCTTATGTAAGAAAGGCAGACCACAGAGAAAACTTCCGTTGGAGCCTCAAGGCAGTATCAACACCTTCAGAGGCAAGCAGTAGCCTTGAAGAAAACCAGCAAAAGCGGTGGGAATGACTAGGGAGAAATAGCTTAAGTGAAATTGGCAGTTTGGTGCTCAGTATGTCTGATTTCAGGACAGGATCACTCTAAAAATATATCTTCTCATTTCACTGATGAAAAACAGTGACAATATGTACATTAGCATTATTTTACAACTGATTACTTTGATATGTAGCATAAGTCTCTAAATGTAAAGTAACTTTGATGGCTGAACTTCAGAAATTTTGTCTTGTCAGCACACTAGTGCATAAAAATAAACATGTTCTTGACCAACAAAAACAAGGTTTAAAGCAAGAAATACATGCTGCAATTACTGCTATACAGAAATGATTGCAAGTTTGAAGAGATCACTGCACTTGCTGAGGAAAGTGGTTTTTTAATATTATAACGTTTAAGAATAGCAGTCTTGTTCTCATTAGTGGCCAGATTCAACACAGAAACTGGACTCAGTGGAATTTGTATTAGAATCTGAAGCATCATTGAAAGCATCACTGAGAAATCCACAGACCGTTATCTCAAATTCAAAGTTTCAGGCCTACGGTAACTACAGGGGGTAAAGGCTGACTAGTGGTGTTTTTATCTGTGCTCTGGTCCCGGCACTTACAAAGCAGGACTCCTGTGGTTAAAATAACAGGAAGTGTGTGCCATGCTACCATCAAACATAAAAAATGAAAGAACAAAATGATAGGGATTTCCCCAAATATAATCTATGGTGTACAGAATACCATCCTCCATTATTTAGCTCTTCCTTGGTTAACCGTGCCATACAAGTTCAGGATAGTCATGGAGAAAACTAGATATATGATTTTCGCAAGCATATAATTTTCTGCATTCTTATTTCTACTGATCTTACATCCTCATAAGTATATTATTCCCCATCTAAATGCACAGAAACCTGCTTTTATTGTACTTACTCCTAGAGTCAGATAAAACTTAAAACATATATTGCTTCCTATTAGGAAGCGAGAATCTAACATTCTACAATTTTTGGTTTTACAGAGACACATGCAGGAGAAGGGACATGGAATCCCACACAGACTTCAGTGCAACTTACTCCCGTATAGGAAAGGGTGAATCTGTTAATTTTAGTTTCTCTCCATTCCCCATTATCCAATTTTATGTTCAGTTCTCCACATTTTTGAAAGTTTTAAGCACAAATTTCTCTGAACATATACATTTTGGTATGGACTTTTGCATAATATACACATTTTTGCAAAGCATTTTTCTCTAATATAATTCATTGTGTATGTTTTTTTTTCTAAAAAATGCAGTTTTTCTTAGTATATGCATTTTTCTACGTATTACCACACTGGAGAATTACACTACAAAATTTGGACAAGTGCAGATTTCAAAGGATGGCTGTGTTGTTTCACTTCGTGTATTGTTTTGGAAAATGTGAATTAGGTAGATTCGCCTTTAAATGCATACTGAAGCAAATGTATGTCTTATCTCTGTTCCTAGGTAAGTGTGGTTAGATCTGCAGCCTTAATTATTAAGTTGGTTTTGATTTGGGAAAAAATACACACCCAAAAAATTGATTGGAAAAGTGAGCAGGGACCTGATTTGCAGAACTGCACATGCACACACTCATAATCATGTATCTCCCCACTCTTCTGCCCCCCCATATGAAATACAGTCACAATTCTGGGATTCCTTATTGTTTGCTTATACACTCAAGGATTGTGTAAGAAACAGTACCTGACACAAGGTGATTTATTATACTGGCTAACAACTTCCAAGTGGCTGCATGAGGCAGCCCAAGGAGCAGGTAGTAGCTATGTATAAGACCATAGGTGGAATCCAGTTAGTGCCCTTGAACAGTGGCGTAGCGTGGGTTGTCAGCACCCGGGGCAAGGCAAGTAATTTGCGCCCCCTAACCCGTGGATTTGCGCCCCCTAACCCTAACCCCCAGATGTTGCGCCCGGTGCGGCTGGCCCCCCTGCAAACCCCACGCTACGCCACTGCCCTTGAGCTCATGGAATGACTTTTTATTCAGCAGGAACCTCCGCTATTGGAAGTGAATTTCCCCATGATTTCTGCTGATTTGCCCTTGTACTAACTAGAGGATCCCACAACTCTCTGTAGAAGATTCCCAGAGAATTCGAGTGATGAAGGGGGGGGGGGGAAGGGGACATATGGTTCTACATAATTTTGTTTCACAAAAATTTAAATGTGTATCTTTGCTGTTATAGAAAACCAATAAAATCAAATGCTCTAGAAAATACTTGAACTATAGTAGGGCTTTTAAACTGGACTTTGACTACTAAAGTGAGTAAACAGAAGTTATACTGACATTCAGCAAGTATGGTTGCAAAGCAACTCTAAACTGCATTATGAGTTTATATATTGGACCACCACACTTTCATGTTTATTCTTAGCATTAAAAAAATGAAATGGGAAATGGAAGTGGTGTGCTCCCAAGATGTCACCTTGAGAAAAAATAATCAGAAGGAGAACTACTATTCTTTCAGGTGTTTTGTGCAAAACGCCGATTAAATTAACATTACACATAATAATGTTCCAATTTCCTTTGGAGAAATATTAAATTGTGAATCCACAAAGACCTTGATGAATACCCATTAGAACAGAAGCTCCACTAGCTGCAGTGTTGCTTGTAATCTTAATGCCTTTTAGGTAGCAATAATAGAGCAATAACCTTACGCTATCTAGGAATAAGCAATACCAAAATAGCTGAAGGGACAGATATTGACAATTCCCCTTGCCAGCACACCAGGAGCAAGAACACTTCCTTCCCCCACCCAGATTTCTCATAAATTTCAGACTCCAGGGATGGGATCTCTCTCCTTTCTGAAGGCATACAGGGAAATGGGTAGAAACAGCAAAGTCCATGCAGATCCTGCAGAGAAAACAGGCAGATTTGCATGGTAATTCCATCCTCCCCTTAAGGATTTTCATTTCTTTTTTTTAAGGTATACCTGATAAGAAAAGAGCAACAAGAGGATTCCTTTTAGGCATGCTTAACTATTTACATGGGGGATTAGCTCAGAAGGTAGAGGAAGGGGAAGAAAAAGTATCAGGCTATTATCTCTCATGCTCCTTCATATAGTCTGGCAGAGATAAAAGGCAGCATGTACAAAGGTCCTGGTGCTTTCTGTCTGTCTGTCTGTCTGTCTCTCTCTCTCTCTCTCTCTCTCTCTCTCTCTCTCTCTATATATATATATGGTATGTACACACACACACACACACGCACAGCGATATTAAAAAGCTTTCAGCTTCAGAAGTTTATAAAAATAGTTATCCCAAAGAGGTGATTGGCAAACTGACCCACACACTGCCATCCTTGATACCGTTTCCTTTAAAACCTTCCCAATTATGGTTAAAAATAATGTAAAAGTTCATTAATAAAAAATGAACAACCATGTATCAGAGACAGGCATACAGGTGGAGGGGAGTGAGGCAAAGGAGAGTTATTGGTTAAGGTTAGAGAAAAAGAAATAAGATGCACTTCTGAATCAATTAGCTAGGTTAGGGCTTCCAAAAAAGAACAGCATGTAAACCTAAGTAGCTAAACAATTCATGAGGGGCATCCAAGATAGGAATAGCTTTTCATTAAATGTGAACTTAAATTTGCAAAGAGTATTTCACTGAAGTTGGAGATGGGCTCTAAGTCATTGCATAACATAAGGCATGAGTGATAGGTTCTCATAAGTTGTCACGAGTCACTTCAGTGAAATTTCCAGCCACAGGGTCAAGGCAAAAATCACATGGGCATCTTAGCTAATCAGATCTTGTTTTCAATATATCAACCCTGAACATGGCCAGTTGAGTGCTCAACAAATGCAAAAGAGAATACTTGCTTTCATAAAGAAAGGATATGCTTGCTGGGAGTAATACATTTACTCACAAGGGATGATTAATGGCTGAATTATAAGTCTTTTGTGTGTGCATTATATATGACATTGGGATCTAAGGATTTAATTAGGTATATCCAACTGATGTAAAACCCAGAGAATTTGGTTCGGGTCCACTACGGTCAGAGAAGATGGGTGATGTCCAACCAAGGAAACCAAGGAGAGAAAGAAGCAAGCAGCTTTTTAAAAGCAAAGATCCTTTATTAGGTTGCAACTGCATTCCCTACACAAAGGTGTCATGGGTATAGAAATATTAGTGCTATATAAAGGTAAAGGGACCCCTGATCATTTGGTCCAGTCGCTGATGACTCTGGGGTTGCAGCGCTCATCTTGCTTTATTGACCGAGGGAGCTGGCATACAGCTTCCGGGTCATGTGACCAGCATGACGAACCAGAGCAGCGAACCAGAGCAGCGAACCAGAGCAAGCGAACCAGAGCAGCGCACGGAAATGCCGTTTGCCTTCCTGCTAGAACGGTACCTATTTATCTGCTTGCATTTTGACATGCTTTTGAACTGCTAGGTTGACAGGAGCAGAGACCAAGCAACGGGAGCTCACCCCGTTGCAGAGATGTGAATCTCTGACCTTCTGATCAGCAAGCCCTAGGCTCTGTGGTTTAACCCACAGCACCACCCGCGTCCCTAACCCACATTTAAGGAAGTTCCTTAAATGAACTCTCCAGTCATACTTTCAGGACTACATCAGCTGATAAAATCTGACTGGAGAGGAACTGGATGAAGTCCCCATGCCTGACTTGTGAACTTCAAAGAAGTGCATAGGGGTTCCTTTTTTGAAATCAGATAGCAGGGGGAAGAACCTGAAACTCTAGTTAGCTTTCAGAGCTTATTCATGCCAAAGAGCTATGTGAAGGACTGGTCTGTAACTGATGCTGATCTAAGTTGCATTTGACTGCAAGAATCTGACATTTGCTGATAACCTTAATTGCAGCAGATTCAATGGCATGGACTACTTCTAGAAGCAGTCAACATTAAATAATAAAAAAACCAGGTAGTATGTATGCCTAATGCAACTGGACATAGTATATATACATCTGCCACATTTGATCCTGTTTGTAATGAAAATGATTTCAACTTGTTTATAAGAACAGTAACACTCAAAATGCTTCTCTAATTCCTCTGAGAAGAAACCCTTTTGATGTTCCCTTAGATTTTTTTTCATAATTGGGGCATGGGCCATTACTTTAATTCTACTCTTAATATTTTGGAGTTTAATATTTTAGGTTTTCAGAATCTTGCAATACATAGTGGACATTTAAAATAGGATGGAGTGTAAATATAGCCCAGGTTATGATGTCGCTATCTTGGTCCAGTATACCATAAATATTGTTGCAATGTGCACAATTCTTTTTCATCTTTCAATTCTTAATGTAATATTGCAAGGCTTATTTTCATTATGTACCAGCTGTAAAACTATGGTTTAAGGCAGGCTTCCTCAACCTCGGCCCTCCAGATGTTTTGAGACTACAATTCCCATCACCACTAGTCCTGCTAGCTAGGGATCCTGGGAGTTGTAGGCCAAAAACATCTGGAGGGCCGAGGTTGAGGAAGCCTGGTTTAAGGTCTGACTACCATCCTGATCTGAAAACCACAATCAAAATCCTGGTTTGTAGTCGGAATTTAAATCACAGTTTCCTGATTCAGACATAATGCTAGACCATCATTTAGTATTGTATAAATGAGCCTCATGAACTCCTCCTTCTCTTAGTGCATGAGCTCAAAGCTTATGCACATAATACTAAACCATAGTTCAGCATTACATTGGAACCAGGCCAATGGGAAACCATGGTTTAACAAACTCTGGAAACACTACATTACAGCATGTGAGAAAAGGAAGGCACACACTGCCATAATGGTCATTCTAGCATTGTTTATTGGACTGGGAATATGTCTGAGTTAGACTAAAGTACACAGAATTGTATGCAGATGTGTTTCACAGAGCTTGTATTGCTCTCATACAACCTAGAAAATTACCCAAGGGTAAGCTTTTATTCTGAAGATGGGTTATCTGTATTATTCTGTCATGTGGTAAGTACAATTTTACCATACACCAAGGACAAATGTCTAGTAAAACAATTGGCTCTATGGGCTCGCTAAATATTATGTTTGTGAAACAAGTCAAAACAATACAGCTTTCTTCATATGTAGATACAAGTTATCCTGAAAATATGTTTCCAAAGTAATGTGAATAACAAAAACATATTAAATTAGTCTAATTTAAGGGGCCCATAAAAACTGGAATTTCCTCTTCAGCGTATCTATCCAACAGTAATGGCTTACTGGTCCTAACAAACTAACATGCCAAATATAATTAAAATGAATGCACTTCTAGTGAGTTACTGAAAATATCCATATTATAGAATATACCAGGTCACAAATAATTTAGACCTGCATAATTAAATCAAATAAGCAGTTCTTCAGAATATATTTTTAAAAAACACTCAGATTAATTAAATAAAATAACCTGCACTTCAAAGAAACAAATTGCTGCGTTTTCAACAGCAGATATGACATGAATTATTGCTGAAATGTAAGGTCCCAGTACAATTGTGATTTAACTCCTGGAGATGAACATTCAAAAATGAAACATATTTCTAGCAAAGGTTAGAGAGGTTTACTTGGAACAGTTGCAGTGTATATTTCTTTAGATTCATTCTTCACAAATCTTAGGAGGCTTCAGGCTCTAAGATTTTTCTGATCCTGCTGAAAGTTATTTTCAGAAAAGCAGAGTAAGTCAGGCCAAAGTTCTATTGAATTCATTTAAAGTATTTTTTTCTTTAACCTTTCGCAGGGTTAAAATACAGTGGTGCCCCGCAAGACGAATGCCTCGCAAGACGAAAAACCCGCTAGACGAAAGGGTTTTCCGTTTTTCGATGCGCTTCACAAGACGAATTTCCCTATGGGCTTGCTTCGCAAGACGAAAACGTCTTGCAAGTCTTGCGATTTTTTTCGCTCCCCCCCTTTTCTAAGCTGCTAAGCCGCTAATAGCCTTTTAGCCGCTAAGCTGCTAAGCCTTTAATAGCCGCTAAGCCGCTAATAGGGTTGCTTCGCAAGACGAAAAAACCACTAGACGAAGAGACTCGCGGAATGGATTATTTTCGTCTTGCGAGGCACCACTGTATATATATAGGTGTGATATTAAATATTAGCAATACTATGACCAGCACCTACCAATCTCTTGGATAACAAAGAAATGTTACTTTGTGACACTTATTGACAAACCACTGCAACAGTGACCTTCATAAGGATATTCAGTGAACTTTCAGTATTTCCATGTGCAACACAATATCTAATGGACCATGATAAATACAAATGATTCCGAATGATGTATACGTAACCTTAGATATTTTATTCTGGCAGATATTCATCAGCCACAGGTACAAAATAGAACATACAAGCAATTATCAATTATCAAAGTGTTGAATGTATTCCAGGGAGGAAGAGGGAGGGAGGGAGAGAACACACATACAGTTGCAGAATAAGAAATTACTATGTACAAATAAGCATGATGGGGAAAACTGACTAAAAACCTAGCAGGGAGCTTTTTGAAACAATGATAAAGGAAGCTTGTAAAAGGCAAAACTAAGCTTGTAAAAAGCAAGACCACTTTCAATAGTCAGAGCTGGATAGGAAACTAAGGCAAGAAGCATAATGAATAGCTGAGTTAACTTGAGTATAATGACACAACATTCCATATAGCTTTGCTATTGTACTTACATTTGACATGCAACATAATGTGTAGTTAAAGAACAAGTGAACATATTCCTTTCTGCTATGTGCATGTTTTATAAGCCACATCTGTTTATAAGTCACATCTGAATTGTTTACATTTCCCCCCATGAATATTGCAAATTGAAGTTTGCTGTGCTTCCTTGCTACAACCTACAGTATTTGCCAGCTGAGCTTTGCACCTATATTATTTACGTTGTTCATTTATACCTAAGTTGAGTATCTTCAAAACCCTTTACTAAAATGTAGTGTCCTATACATTTCTGCCCAACTGAGTAATAGCCACCTTAACCTTCTGACTCACTTTGCCATTAGCAACCACTATTGGCAGGCTAGCAGCCCATCATGCAGAAATCACTGTATCATTTCTTCATTTATTTATGATCATTCTGACTTTTCACTTGTCCTATACATCCCAGAGAGAAGCAAAATTTTAATTATCGAACTTCACTTTATAGCTCTAATGTGTCCTTTATGAATGAATACAATAACATCCAGTATGCTATTATCATACACTCAAAGAATGCACTGAAATAAATTTATAATGGAGGTTATATTCAATCAATGCGTTCAAGTTTCTCAATAGTTTTTTTAATGCTTTTTTTAGATGAGAGTGGCCGATGTCTGATAAGAAACATTATGCTACTGCCAGTATATTTTGGTACAAGTATTTTTGTTTCCACCTGTAATAATCATAGCCACAGAATAATGGAGTTGTTGTTTTTACTATATTCATACATACATTCATGGTACATTCTTATACTTTATTCATAGTAACTCAAAGCAAAATGATGTGGGATTTTCTTTTAACTAAGAAAATGTAACTATGCTAAATTTTTCAGTATTTCATCTATATTTTTAAAAGGTCAGGAGAATATCAGCAGCTGTGGCTCACATAAATACCAGACACTCTTACTGAAGCTTCTTAAGTTATATCAAACTATAGCTTCCTTACTTTTTTATAGACCTGTATTAGCAATGATCAAAAAGCTCAAGATATGGCTTCTCTATGTAATTATAGATGAGGTGGTTAGATTCAATCACTTGCACTCCAGATCCACAAATCTTTAGGCACTAGGCAAAAGCATTCCTGTTTCCCAGAGCTTTTAAACTGGAGGGCAGGGGGAGAGAGATTGTTTTCACTTGTTATTATGGTGTGCATTTTTGCACTTTTAAACTGAAAACTGTACTGTGATTTTGGATGAAGGACAGTATAGAAACTCAATAAATAATAATAATAAATTAATAAATAAAATAAATAAGCAACCAAACACCCAGCTGATAATTGCATTTTTCCTCTTGAATACTGCAATGAGTTTAGGGGTGAGGTGAGGGCAGTCTGGATGATATTCTTGAACCCCATCATGGTACATAATCCTATATCCGGTAAAGATCAGCAGCAACAGAACAGGCTGACAAAAACAGTTCCTTTATAAAGATAATGGCTTTAGGCAGCGAGAGGAGTGATTTCATCAGCATCTAAAAGAAGGAGCTATGTTACAAGAGGTACAACTGATGGCTCTCTCTAGTCTAGGCTAATGAGTGGGCCTTTACTCACCCACTTCACCTAGTTGCTACTGTAGGACAACAGTAGTCAGAAATGTGTGAGATGAAAAACTGAATGCTAGAATCTACACAGAGAGGCATGTCTCACTCCATGCTCCTGTATGCTGGGCATAGGGACTCCCCTGGAAACCTAAAACTAGATTTATAGGAATGGTAAGACTGTTAGAGTAGGTTTTTTTCCTGTTTTCTGCATTTGACAAAAAAAATCCTAATTCAAACTTGTAGGAAGGAATACTGTAAGGCAATCACCCTTATTAATCCGTCATAATTTAAATTAATATAAATGCATTGATCTTTCACTGTGATCTCCCTCTGGTAAGTAATTTCATTATTTAAGTGATATTATGAGATACATAACTACCTGTATTCCAACAAAATAAGGATTTATTGACTGCAGGAAAAAAACAATACCATAATATAAAATATTTTGTTTGCTTCCATATTGTATCAACAGCTAAGGATATTCAATGGATACATTTTGGAACAGTGGTTACCAACTGGTGGTCTGCAGCACCATTCACATAACAAAAACTACCATAAGGTAAAGGTAAAGAGACCCCTGACGGTTAAGTTCAGTCGTGGACGACTCTGGGGTTGCGGCGCTCATCTCACTTTACTGGCCGAGGGAGCCGGTATTTGTCCGCAGACAGCTTCCGGGTCATGTGGCCAGCAGGACTAATCCATTTCTGGCGAACCAGAGCAGCGCACGGAAATGCTGTTTACCTTCCCGCTGGAGCAGTACCTATTTATCTACTTGCACTTGACGTGCTTTTGAACTCTAGGTTGGCAGGAGCAGGGACTGAGCAACAGGCGCACCCTATATTATTCATCACCAGAATTCCCATTACTTAAGAAGAGTACCGTCTAACTAGAAAGGGAAGAATGTACTGGCAATTTCAAGACTGTGTTGCATGACCCAATACAGCGCTGGGAAATAAATAAAATCATACAAGGAATGATTTCTAGTAGAAGAGACAGTTGTGTGGAGAATAGGAGAGAAAAATAGAGAGCATGGGTAAAAATAGGTGTTTAGAGGCTTTTTAGAGGATTCTCCCCACTTATGTAATTTTTGTTTATGTGCACAGGGTCCTTTGCTCTCATGGTATGATCCTTTCAACCCTCTCCACCCCCCACAAATAGCTACCTGACATAATACAAAAGATTTCATTGACAGCCATAGGAGCTTCCCTCCTGTGCCCAATAGCAGCCCCTGGGCACAATTTTTCTTCAGACCGTAGCATAGGAATTTAACCTCCCCCATGCTATAGTCCTTGCCGTGACCTCCTCTGGCTGCTGTTTTCAATTAAAATCCAATAACACAACACCCAAGTGATACATATTTAGCTTCACCTGTAGTGTGGCCCTTCGAAATTTCAAGGACAAGAACTTCTTCCTTGGTGGATGCATTGGACTGGATCTTAAATTGCTTTTCTTTTCAGATATGCACACACATCCTTCTGAAAAAATAATACCAGAATGTTATGTATGCACTGAGCTTACAACACCGCTAACTATCATTTCAAGGATGTTCAAAGTGTTTTAGCCATTCAGTAGCTGAAGGACATGGAAAGACATTATGCATGTCCAAGAGGAAATCAGCTGGCCGGTGCTATTTTATAGTATCAGTAAGCATAAAGATAATATCTCCCAGCCACAGCAGGAGGACATATTGCTAACCAGGTTGTTTCTTTTTGTCTCTATCAATGAGATCTTGGCAATGTGCTCCCTAAAATCAAGCTACAATCCTCTGTGATGGTATGAGACAATAGCTTAGATGCATAGCTTGGCAGCAAAAAAAGAGAGGACTTTATTCATCTTTATGTTAGTTAAATGGAAACATTTGAATCCTTTATTTATAAAAAATAATAATCTTGTAATGGTGGGAACTCTCCTTTCAGTATATTGAAGCACTCTCTCTTTTACCATGTTTTCCATTCTGAGTGAACTGATTCATGCTGGCAAATATTTGTTCAAGTGCCCTTTCTGCAGAGCTCCACCTAGCCTGCTAATTGCATAAATATAGAAGGTAGCAAAACATAGCCTGTTTTTTCACAATTTGAATACCACTTTGAACTGGATGCATGGTAAGTGTAGATTTGGTTGCTGTCATCTGCATGCTTGCCTATTTTTAACCAAACTTACAATCATTAGGTGTAGATTGGGCACAGTGAACAGTTGAGGGCACTATTTCTTCGCACAACACATAATTTTATGGAATTAACACTCACCAGACAAACTTTGGTGTTGACCATTTGCCCAGAACCTGGTGTCTATCAGGCTAACCAGAAGACAACCAGCATGATACAGCATGGAATCTTTGTTCAATTAGTTTTCCAAGCATGCCACATCAGTCTGTAGCAATGGTACATAAGGTAAGTGTAAATAAGGGATGGACTAGATAAATCTTGTGGTCCTTTTCACCTCTACAATTCTATGTTTCTAGTCCCCTTCTATACATTTCCTTCATTTTTATAAAATATGATTCTAGTCCTTATCTTTGTGGATATATACAGAAAAGCATGCAGGCAGTATTTTACCAGATAATTTGCTAAGAAGTTAACTTGGTCCCACCTTCTGGTGCTCTAGTCAGTGAGTGCAAATGCTCTGGAATATTTCGACAAGCACTATGCCCTTACTCTTAAATTACATAATAGTTTCTTAATAATTGATACAATTAAATATTTTAGCACATTAGATGCTTGTCTTTACGTTCTGCAATTATTTCATGCTTCTTTTGCCTCCCTATCACAATTTTATTTTTGGCTGTGGGCCTCAAGCAGAGACTTGGGGGGGGGAAATACTCTTTAAATTAACTGACAAGCATCTTTAAAACATATGCTTGGATTCTGAAGGTACAGGGAAGCATTCCAGAACTGAATTACATCTACTGGAATCATATACAACAGGTTCATGCAAATTTTATGCAAATTGTGTTGTGTGTGAATAAAACATACAACTTAACTGCAGCCTTCTCGCTCATTATAAGTTTCCATGGTGACCCTCTGTGATTACCTACCTATATGAAAGGCTATTCTGTTTACTCAAAATAGCTGTAGTCCCATAATATTCACATGCCTTGGGGACTTCAGCAATGTTTATTAAAGAATTTCTTCATTTTAATAGTATGCTGGGTTATTTGGGGGTGTATATATTCTATTGTTTCTAAAAGTATTTTCAATGTACAAATTACTTTACAATTATTACCACATTTATCCTCACAACCTGAACAGTTCTTTTAGAATGGAGAGACAGGAACATAGAAAGCTGCCTCAGGCTGAGTCAAACAATTGGTCTTATCTTAGTTCAGCATTGTCCACAATAACTGGGGTTTTCCAGGGGCCTGGCAGGGGTCTCTAACAGCCCTACCTGGAAATACCAGGAACAGAAATCGGGACAGTCAGAGGGCAATGTACCATGAAAGAACAGATCTTACTTCCATCAATTAACAAATGCTAAAATGTTCTCCTGACCAGTGTCCAATTATGGGAAATCCCAAACGTGGGCCTCTATCTAGAAAACATTAATTGATTTAGGTTTTAAGCTATTCACAACTAACTTGTTTCATATATGTTTAGTGACAGTTCAATGGTAATTTCTTTTAGAAATGGAAAATCAGTAGAGGAATCAGAGAAGTGATTAGCTGTATAAAAGGAACAGACCAAACAGGAAGGGAGAGTAGCGTTATATGAAAAGGATATGCAGACTTGTGAAGAGATCCGTGACTTGGAGCATGGAAGGCAGATGAAAAGTATACGTGTAAAAAATTGTTGGAGGGGGAAGCAAAAGTGACCTTACTGTGAGTGTCTGCTATAGATCTCCAAGCCAGACTGACGACTTGGATGATGCCTTTCTACAGCAGATTACCAAACATTCAAAAGGGAGAGGAATCTTCTTCTTCTTTGGTGATCACTTGTAGCCAAGTTAGATTGTTTTCCATAAACATGGTTTTAACAATGAGTCCATAAATGACTGTGGAGGCCAATTCTGGATCCACACATCCTTCCACAGTGGGAACATTGGTTTCCAGGCAGGAGCTGATAACATTGTGGATTTGCCAAGCGTGCCTTCCTCCTAACACGTTTCTCCCTTGTGTCCTGAGTTCAAGTGTCTTCAAAGCCCATGACACCTTTGGTAAAGGCTGTTCTCCAACTGGAGCGCTCACAGGGCAGTGTTTCCCAGTTGTCAGTGTTTATACTACATTTTTAAAGATTTGCCTTGAGACAGTCTTTAAACCTCTTTTGTTGACCACCAGCATTACGCTTTCCATTTTTAAGTTTGGAATAGAGTAGTTGTTTGGAAGACGATCATCAGGCATCTGCACAACATGACCAGTCCAACGAAGTTGATGTTGAAGAATCATTGCTTCAACACTGGTGATCTTTGCTTCTTCCAGTACACTGATATTAGTTCGCCTGTCTTCCCAAGTGATGTGTAACATTTTTCAGAGACACCGTTGATGGAATCTTTCAAGGAGTTTGAGATGTTGTTTATAAGTGGTCCATGTTTCACAAGCATAATTACCCAGATATCTGTTGGAACTCAAACATGTATGGACCAACAAATTGCTTCCAAATTGGAATGTAAGGACCAACAAATTCCTCAATTGCCTCACTGACAATTTAATGTCCCAGAAGGAGGATGAAGCAACAAGTTTCTTCTTCTTGTACCTGGTCCTCACCAACAGGAACTGATCAGTGAGGTGAAAATATAAGGAAACTTGGGAGGAAGTTCTGTTGGGTTTTATTACACAAAGGCAAGGGAAAACTGAGCGTAGCCGGACATGCATGTTGGAATTTAAGAAGGCTGACTTCAAAAAGCTTGAGGAACTTCTGGATGAAAACCCATGGTCAGAAATACTCAAAGAAAAGGGATGGGTGGGAGTTTCTTAAAGGTGAAATACTGAAGGCACAAGTAAAGATAATACCAATAAGAAAGAAAAGTGGGAGGCATCTAAAAAACCCCTGATGTGGCTACATAAGAAGCTTACAGATAAGCTGAGATGTAAGAAGGAAATGTATAAGAAATAGAAGAAAGAGGAAATCATGAAGGAAGAGTATGCACAAGTAGTCAACAGTTGTAGGGAGAAGGTTAGAAGGTTTGTCCAAAGCTAAAAATGAACTCGAGCTTGCAAGGGAGGTTTAAAAACAACAAAAAGGCATCTTTGGCTATGCTATATTTGAAGCAAGAGGAAGAACAAGCAAGTAGTAGGTCCTCTGTGTAGAGATGATAGGAAAATGCTATTGAGTGACAGGGAGAAGGTAGTTTTTAATGTTTGATGTTTTGTTATGTTTTTGTATGTGTTGGAAGCCACCCAGAGTGGCTGGGGCAACCCAGCCAAATGAGCGGGCTATTATTATTATTATTATTATTATTATTATTATTATTATTATTATTAATATTATTATTTCCAAATGTGGGTTAGCTCAGTTGGTAGAGCATGAGACTCTTAAACTCAGAGTCATGGGTTCAAGCCCTACATTGGGCAAAACATCCCTGCACGGCAAGGAGTTGGACTAGATGACCCTCATGGCCCCTTCCAACTCTACAATTATATGATTTTTCATTGTCTTATGTCTTGCATTGGTGTAAGGAAATGTGAAACTAAATCAAAGGATGATAATCCATTTGTGCAAGCAGAAGCATGAGAATTGTGCAAGCAGAAGCATGAGAATTGTGCAAGCAGAAGCATGAGAATTGGTGTAGAAGTTTCCTGTTATAGCTGTTTTTGTAGAAGTGTTTCAGTGGTTGATGGCTATTTTCTTTCTGGTTCTGGCTTTTTGACATAAAACCATATATATCTCCTAAATATATAAACACATTTTAAAACCATTATGTAACCTTTTACAAATTGTCATCACAGAAGAAAAAGTGAATAGTGGCTGTCTCACATGCATCAACTGAAGTCTCTAGCTTTCCAAAAGATGGATGTGTTATTAAAATGTAGAACTATTTTACTGCATAAAAATCTGCAAGTTGCAAACTCATATGCCTCCCAGACTATAAAATTACTTGTGACTTTATGACATCAGTACCAAATACACTTCACTTTCTACTGAAGACATCAAGACTGCTTGGTTTAATGAATGAGTGATAGATCCCCACAGCTTGCTTTCAGGATATGATGCCAAAACATTAAACCTTTTTTCCTGACATGTTAATTTAGATTATCTAGCAACCACAGCATTAGCTGCAAGTGGAAAAACCCCCACATGTAACCATGTAAAAGTCAAATATAACCCATGAGCCTTACATTGCCTGCATGACATTGCCAGCTTACTTGTTGCAAATATGCAATTAGCTTTTGATAAAATTGAGTACATTCAACATTTTCATTCACTAGATTTCCTTTAGAATGAAAAGAAGGTATATACAAAACTTTTACACATATTAGCAATTGTTTTGAAGAAGCAACTAATCTAAATCTTGATTAGAACTCTTATCAGTTACAATCTTTTTTTGTTAAGACAGAGCATCCACAACTGGGTTTGAATCTTAAAAACTGATCAACTTCTTACTGGCATTCTTGTACAACATTATGATTTATCAAAGTTCCCAGTGAGAGAGATTGGAAGCTGAGCACACAGTGAAGTTCACCAGTTCAGCTTGGGAAAGGAGGTTTTCACAAATTGCCAGAATAATTCTTCTTTAGCCAGATGTTAAACTCATATAAGTCTGTCACCTAAATCGTTGGATATTTATGGGAAATGTTCTGGGCCCTAATTAATGTCTATGTCATTTAAGATGTAGAATGAATGCATCACTTTTTATACTAGAGAAATGTAGTACAACAAAACTGCTTCCAAAACATTATTCATTTTCTGCAAAACGACAAAGTTCACAGTCATCATTTTAAGGTAATACTTACTTCCACAATGAGATAAGTTTCAAATTAAAGCCTAAAGATGTAAGAGAAAGGAGTTCTTTAAGTCAAGGATGGCCATTGTGCTGCATTTTATGCATTTTTGGACTCCAACTCGCATCAGCTCCAGCCTGCCTAGAGTATAGTTACCAGATTTTTTTCGATTAATCCTCCCCCCCCCTTTTAAGCTGAGTAGCAACAGGGAGTCAGTAGTGGGGATGATGAGGCAAAAGACCCCGGGCCCAAGCACACATGCATATTGTACAAAGTTGCAAAGCCCTTCTTTCGCACCCTGTGAAACATAAATGCGCAGAGATTTTAAAAAACTGGGCAAAGACATGCCACCCGCTCATGACTCCCGAGCCTCCCCCGATCTCCTGCCTCCTTCCACTTTTGTTTTGACTGATCGGGTGAGGCTTGGGAGTCGCGGGCAGGTGGCTGTTGCCCAGTTTTTTAAAAAAAACTCTGCGCATTTATGTTTCACAGGGTGCAAAAGAAGGGCTTTGAACCTTGCCTGGCAGAGAAATCGCGTGCCTTGGGCCCCTCCTGGGCAACAGCCGCCTGCACGCGATCCTGAGCCTCCCCCGATCTGTCAAAACAAAGGCAGAAGGGGGCAGGAGATCTGTATTGCCAGACGTCCCTGGCTCCCCTTTAACAGTGGCGGTGGCAGCAAGCAGCGGGCAGCTCCTGAAGCCAGCCAGAGCCAACTGTCCTACCAGGCTGGCTCCAGGCTGCTGAGGCTGCCGCTGCCACGTTTCCCAAGGACAGATTTGCAAATCCGGGGACATTCCGGGGATGGAATTTGTCCGCGGACAGATTTGCAAATCCGGGAACTGTCCCCAGGAACCAGGGACATCTGGTAACCCTAGCCTAGCCAATGGTCCAAGATGATCGGAGCTGTGATCCAATAGCATCACATTAGTAACCTCTGCCCTATACAGAAGGCAGGTCAGAGGAAGAAGGAGCAGCAGACGGGTTGGAGGCTGAGCAAGCAACAGGTAAGAGTAAGAATGAAGGGGCTGAGGAAGAGGCTGAGGCTATGACAGATCCACAGGAACCTGCCAGTTCCACTGTTTCCCTCTCCCCTCCTCTCCTGTCTCTAAGAACAAGGAGGGAATTACATGCAGCAGGACAAAAGTCTTAGAGAGCCCCTCCTTGAGGGATTTTGAGACTCTTGGGAAGACAGTCAGCTGGGCAGGAGCCTTAAGAGGAAGTGGGCAACTCAGATCCTCAGTTTTGACAACTGCTTCAATGAACTAGTCATGCCCATGGAGTTCTTTGTTTGTATTTTGGCTCTTTGAATAAAGAATCAACCTTACTGCCCACAAGTGGAAAACAACAAAACAGCAAAAACAATTTAAAAAATCCCCTTTTTTAAAAAAACCCATCAAATGTCCTCACAGTTCAAATACCAAGTATCTTTTTAAATTGCAGGAACAGCATATTTCAGCCACCAAATGCAAGGTTAAACAGGGATACAGCATACCTCTTCCCATCAAATCAAATCAGATAGTTGCATTCTATACAAGCTGTGCTTTTTGAACCATCTTCAAGGGAAGTCCCATGTAGAGTGCATTGAAGTAGTCCAGAGGAGAGGTAACCAGAGCATAGACTATTGAAGCTAGGCTATTCCTGTCAAGAAATGGCCAATATATGGCAAAAAAGTCTAAGTTGGGCATAAGCACTCATAGTCCTAGAGGCCACTTAGGATTCTAGTTGTGGATCTGTAGTACTCCAGGAGTATTCACAGACTATGAATCTGTTTCTTTAGAAGAAACACAACCGCTCCCAGAGCAGATTGTTCACCTAATTCCTGCACACAAGAACCACTCACCCACAACAGCTTCATCTTATCAGAACTGAGCTTCTGTTTATTGGCCTCCATTTAGCCCAATACTCTTCCAAGCTTCCAAGCACCAGTCCAAAACTTTTACAGGCTCGCCTGATCCAGACAAAATGGAAATAGAGTTATATGTCATCAGTATACTGATAACTATGTTATCAATAGTTTCATATGGCTACTTAATGGCACAAGAGCGAGAACAGACCCCCAAAGGACCCCATGGCTCAATAGCCATGGGGATAAGCAACTGTCCCTGAGTACTCTCTGGTAGAGCCCTTGCAGGTGAGAGAGAAACCACTGTAGTACAGGGATTCTAACGCCCATTCCTCTGAGCTGAAACCAGACTAAATGAGCCTCATGAGAGGACCTGTTTAGCCAGCTGGATAGCTCAACTGGTTAGAGCGTGATGATCATAACACCAAGGTTACAGGTTTTATCCCCGTAAGGAACAGCTGCATATTCCTGCATTGAAGGGGTTGGACTAGAATATCCTCAGGGTTCCTTCCAACTATGATTTCTGGGTCAGGACCACTTTCTGGAAAACAGTGAAGTCCATGAGAACAAAGTAGCTCATTCTTTCCTTAACCCAAAGTATAGCATCAATCCCATTTCAGCCAAACTCATACAGTCCATATCCATATAGTCTGCATGCTATAAGCAGCAAGTATAATCAAAATAAGGAACACTTTAGTGTCTGAGTTAAAGAGATGGCAGCAACAACATGTAAAGCTGAGGTGGGCACACAAGCAGCAAATTCAAAATCGGATTCCCCCCCCCCCGGCAAGCAAAAATGTTAGCAAAACAAATGTTTCTATGTCTGTATTTTTGTCATTAAATAAAATCACTACTGAGGTACTGACTTAATTTAAAAGGTTAAATACAGTACATATTAATTTTATATCTCAGCAAGATAATAGAGCATGCTGCTACCTTTAATCTTTCACTTTCAGGGTATTAGATATATATATAAAAATTCCTCATGGTATGAATGGAGTGATCAGACAAATGGAGCTTTTGATCACAAAGCTAACTACAGTGTTATCTCCTACTAAAATTCCATCCCACATAAATTATTATTTTAACATCTTGCGTGTTTCTAATGCCCGAACTGTTGCTGGCCATTTGGAACAAATTAAGTGCTTAAAAAATAATAATGTAGAATCACTGAGCTGGTCAATCAACTAGTCTGGTTGTCAATTGACCAGTCAAATAAGGTCAATCACCAATTTCCCTAGCATCTGGGTGAGCTTTTCTACAAACCTACAGTTCTTATAATGATTTATTTCTGTGCTATATGCCAGTGGAACTCCATCATAAGTTCACCATACCTTGCAGCAGGGTGAACCAAAGGACAAAATGCCTATGATAGTGGCTATTGCAGAAGGACCAGGAGAGAATGAGAGATTTATACCCTCTCAGATAGCATCTTGTGCATCCTGGCCCTTCCCTAGGTTCTCAGTCCTACCAAGCAACCCCCTGGTAGTGAGGTCCACTGGATTTCAGGCAAGCGCTCCTCTGTCACCTCTAGATTTCTTGCCAAACCTACCACCACCTCTGCTCTGAGGGATTCAAGTGTCATGGGACTAGGTAGTTAAGGCTGATTGACTGTAGCTGTGGGATCATTGGGGTACCCCAGAGACCCCAGAGACACCTGCCTTGTCCCACCCTCTGGCCCTAGGAGCTGTGCCTGGAGGAAGAACTGTGAGGAGAGTGACTTCATCAGGCAAGGCCTCCTTCCATCTGCCTTGCCCCACCCTCCGACCCTAGTCTCTGCTTCTCAATAGCATTGTATTATTTTATGCACTGTGGCTTGCCGTTGTTTTATTGATTGTAGTTTAGAAATTATTTATTGTAATTGTTAAGAGTGAATTTGTTTAATTTTTATATGCTGATATTTTTATTCTATAATATTCTAATGATTCTTGAATGTTACTTTTTTTGATGTAAGTTGCTTATTTTAAAGTTATGTTTTATTATCACATTTTTATATTGCATTAGATTGTTATAAGGTGCACATTCTTTGTTTCTTCAGCTTGTAAACCACCTTGAGTATTGTAAGATAGAAAGATGGTAGTATAATAATAATAATAATAATAATAATAATAATAATAATAATAATAATAATTATTTATCATTTATACCCCGCTCATCTGGCTGAGTTTCCCCAGCCACTCTGGGCGGCTTCCAATTGAGTGTTAAAAACAATACAGCATTAAATATTAAAAACTTCCCTAAACAGGGCTGCCTTCAGATGTCTTTTAAAGATAAGATAGCTACTTATTTCCTTCACATCTGAAGGGAGGGCGTTCCACAGGGCGGGCGCCACTACTGAGAAGGCCCTCTGTCTGGTTCCCTTTAACTTCACTTCTCGCAATGAGGGAACTGCCAGAAGGCCCTTGGTGCTGGATCTCAGTGTCCAGGCTGAATGATGGAGGTGGAGTTAAAAGTGATGACCTGAGGTCTCTGCCAAGTCCCACTCCTGTAGATGAGGCTTCCAGATGTCATGGCTGGTCTGGGCTGACAGTGGGCTGTTTTTATTGACTAATGCTATGTTTGTGCCTTTTACAAACATATGAACGCTTACATCTTACGATACCTTTTTTATATGATTACTTTTTGTTTCTAAACCCAGTGCTGCATTCCAATCCAGGTTGCACAATGTTTGGAGTGGCAGGAAACTGTGAAGCCCCCAGCAGGAGGCTAACTTATCTAGTGAGATATATGAATTACATTAAGCCCTTTCCCATGTCCCATTAAGTATCTGTGTGTCACTTTAAAACAGCCTCATGGATTATTTTATTTTGGTTTCCAGGGTTACACTGGTTCTTACTTTCTGTTCCCTGTATCGAGAGTGATGAGTAGATTGCTCTTTACCCAATATCTGTTTCACCTAAAGCAAACTAAAGCACTGAGTTAATCCAAGGGTGCTAATAAACATTTGTCTTAAGCAAGGCAATTGAGAACCAAACCAAATTTTTAAAAAACTTGCTTACAATTGGTTGCATGCTTGCTTTAGCAAAACCAGATGAAAAGGTCCTGATCCTGACTGAAAATGCAGCACAGCAGTTCTTTCTCCCAAATGCCATTTACTCTATATAATTTCCTCCAAACAACAGCTTCAGAGCAAAGTTTTTTTCAACAGGAAAATGCCAAGGTCCCAATCTGGCTTGGATCCCCCATATGTGTTCGCTAAATACAAAAAGTAGCCAGTTTTGAAAAGGTTGCAGTTAAATAACATTCTTAATGTAACCTGCAGTTTGAATGCTATTGCCATTCATGTTTACGATGATGTATAGACATGTTGAAATAATAATAGTACTATATTTAAAAATGAGCCTTCGTGAGTAATGTTACTTTGATGCACAATAATAAAAACACTAATTCTATGTAAGGATTCGATATGTCAGCCAAGGGCCTTTACAATCATTAAAAACAAACAAAACAAAACAAAACAAAAATGCACTAAAGTTTTCTCTTTCTTCCCTTGGATAAAAGCCTGCAGTCTGCATAGGAAGGAAGAAGTGCACAGTCAGGCAATGGAACTTCCTGGCACAGCAGCTGCCCCTGGCTCTGCCCTTGAACTGTTAAAAGACCTGAAGTCATCAGGGAGCAAAGAACATGCAGGCATATAACCAGCAGTTGTTATGAACATTCGAGTAGGGGACACACAAAAATCCAAACGCCACTGTTCAAATGCTGATGAAAACCATTATGAGAGCACAGCCCTGCTCTTAATCCTGCAAGCTCTGCGGCTTTTACTGCATCTTTCTCTGCCCCAAGGTCTACTAAATTACCTTCCAGGGATAATGGTGATGTCAGGTGCTACTAAGTCAGGACCTGGTGGAGCATCGTTTCCCGCTGCATAATGGGATCACTAGTCTTTGACAACATGCTCATACTTTCATATAGGGATTCTGGGGCTGGCAGGGAAAGGTTTCCCCCTGGAACCCAAGATTTCTGGAATCCATCACTTCTGCATTCCCCTAATCCTGTCTTATGCTAGGATCTAAACTCCTGCTACATGGCAAGTAAAGCTGGTAGCGAGAACACAGGATACCCTGCAAGTACTCTCTCAGGTCTTCCGCAAAGGCTCTACCCCTTTTTCAGAGCAAGTCACTGAATGAATGCTCATGCATTCCTAAAAGCAACAGTGTTAGACTGGTAGGATTTGAAGGGAATGCAAATCGATGGGAATAAACACAGAACCTAACAAGAAGTACAATTACATGGAAAACAGAAGTAACCTAATGCACTTATATATAAGCCACCTTCCTCTTTCTAACATAGCATTTCTTGAATGAAATTAAGCCTATTTTTCTGAGTGTGTGAACTTTTTTTAAAAAAAGCCTTAACCTAATGCAAATAAAACCTATCATTAGTATATCCATATCTGGGGAGGAGAATGTATCATGATTGAGAAGGCCTATATTACATCAGGCTGATATGCTGTATGATTGTGTGTGACAATCTTGTAGTGATGTGTGGTGTTTTTTTTAAAGTAAAATGCAGGTAGGGGTCTGATTGGAGCAGCAATATGGGAGGAGAGGTGACTGTTTTTCCTCTTATGTGGTGGGTAGTGGTATTCTGGGGAGTTGGTGGTTGCTTCTGATATAAACATGTCAAAGGCTCAAATCCTTTTCTTTCTTTTTTGGGTGTAGGTGGGGTTGTGGTGGATATTTGACCTTTTCTGATAAGAACTACAACAATGTATCTGAAGAAGTGTGCATGCACACAAAAGCTCATACCAATAACAAACTTAGTTGCTACTTTTTTGTATAATGTCATTATAAGGTATAGATAACTCACCACCACAAAGGCTCTTAGAGTACACTGCTTGCTTTTTGACCATTTAAGCTTGAGTTTATCTGGGCACAGGACACCTGAAGCCTAGTTACTATAAGTCTTAAAACTGCTGTTGATTCTCCACTGTCACTACCTCCATGGTCTAAAATAACATCCTTGCATTGAATAGAGTATTGCCACCTTAATATCAGTTAATTTATTTTGATGTCACTGCAGCCACTTCACTCCTGTAACACAAACCTTGACAACCTTATGACTGCCATGGGAAGTCAGCTATGTCTTACTGGTCCTGATTGCAGATATCACAATATTGATCCACCCCACTCTCCCTGCATACAAAGATACTGTTTATGTCTAACAGGGAGCATTCCCCAGTACCAGGGGGAAATGCACAAGCCAACATCACAGACTGACTCTCTCATGAACACACAGCACATGCACACACTCACTGCACGCAGACCAGAAGCATATTTATATCACTCATGAATGCAGACTTCACACATGTATCTCTCCCTGTCTCTCTCACAGACCACACATTAATGCATGTGTCCCTGCTGTCTCACACATACACACTCTATACGGACATCTCGCCATCAATCTCTGCCCAAGCACATTTCTCTCAGTCACACACACTGAGCATGCTAGAACCCACCCACCCCATTCAGAAAAGTCCCTCAACAGGAAAAGTGCATGCAACTTCAATAAAAAAAATATCAGTGCTCTAATAAAAATAAAAACAACCTTCACAGGTGTCACTAAACCAGGGTCTTTAGTCACCAGTGCACCATTTGCTGGTGCATGATTTGTTATGGTTTCCATGTAATCTCTCCCCAGCTACCAATAAGTTTTTGTTCTGAGGATTTTTCTGGTTAGACATCTTGCTTTAGCACTCATATTTGTGGGTATTATCAGTGGCTCAAGAAAATAACAATAATAAGGGTATAACATTCTGAAGCATGGAATCAATCCCCCCCCCAAGTTATAGAAAGAGAAGTAGCATTGTGTCAGTGCCTTTTGGTGTGCTTGAACGGAAATAAGTGGGAAGACATATTGTGTCTAAGTGACACTGTATACTACTTGTAGAAGTGTCCTTTAATTCAGTTAAGCATTACTCTGGCATTCAGTGTCAAGTTAAAAGCTTTTGTTCAGCTATTTATTGACAGTTTTCTTTCAGCCCTTGTTTGAGTTGCTTTCATCATGTCTTTCAGAATTACCGTAGCAGGTTGACATCCTGCTTTTTTTAAAAAAAAAGTCAAACAAGTGTGCACGCTATAGGAAATAGCAACCTAAAATGAATCCAGAAATAACAAACAAACCCAAAACTAAAACACAGTACAATGCATATTCTACATAGCTTTCTTCATGCTTGGAAAGTTCAGTGCCAATGAAGATCTAGTAACTTTACTCAAACACAACCCCTGTTATCCATTCTAAGGTTGAAGCTGCTGAGAAACACCTCTCTCCCCACTCTAATGTTGATCCATTTTGTATATCTAATCCGAAAAAACATTTACATGAAATGCATATTGTTTCCTGGATCCCATTTTTCTGAGAAGTGAGAAATACAGAGATTGCACTATAGGACCTTTGGATGAGAGAAAGAGTACTGAACACTTAATAACTGCTTTATTTACAACTATGGAAATAGAGTAGAGTAGAAACAAATATACTATTCATGCCTCAGAAAGTAAGCGTGGGGGGTGGAGGGAATGCTATTTACTTAGTGAGCTAGACATAGGGAAGAGTAGGGCGACTCAATTATATAGTAATTCTCGCTGCTGGGCAAGGCTCCCTTATCAACCTTTGAAAATTATCACATGAAAATCCCAGCCCATAAGTCATCTCAAATTTCCCACTAGCTGCATAGTGCTTCCAAACCTGTAACATCAATTGCGTTTTCAGATTTATTTATTTATTTATTTTGCTATTTTCCACTGAGAAAACTGACATACCAGACTATTCAGTTTAAGGCTCAGCATACGTAAAAATATTATTGTCTCTAAAGAGCTTGATTATGTGTTCCCACAGAACAAAAATAATATTAACTATATTTAAATTAGGCACAAAAGATTGTGATATTCACACTACACAATCTAACATATTTTGTGTTCTCAAGGAGAGTTATTTAATCTTAATTTTCTGACTGCAGTGGAATCTTTGCAACATGCTCCTAAAGATTTTATGGTTGTTCCCCTGAGCTCCAATGCTTCAACTAAAAGCTTTAGGAAATAAGTCTATGCATCTGTCTGCCCTCAAGGAGAGTTTTTACTAACTTCACTACACTATTCGCTATGCTCCTTTATACTCAGCCTTGCCCATTAGACACCTTTGCCAGCAGCTTTGCATTAAAATTGCCCCCATAACACAGTGGAACTGCAGCAATTATGACTCTACCTTTACTATAAATGGAAAGAGCAATTTTGAAATTTCCATTTATGTGCTTGTATAGCAGCCATTATAACCTGCAATACTTAAGGCTGATTCTAAAATTATGCTTTTCGGTTGATATCCTGAAACTCCAGTGTATGTGGTTCAGAGATGCCTGAGCATTGTCAGGAATCTAGAATCACACAGTGTTCTTCTAAAAAAGAGATATATCATATAAATGGACTCTTAGAAAGAACAGAAAATTGATGAGTTTTTTTTGTCTATGTACAAGCAATGAGATGATATAAATAAGTTCAGTCTCATGGCCAAGGAACTGTACATTTTTCTTCGGTCAGAAGGATTAATTCCTTTATAACATCTCGTGTATCAGGCAAAATGTTATTCCCGTGCCAGTAAAGTCTATGGTAGTGCTTGGTTACTGTAGTACAGGGGTGAAGAGCTCTTTTTAAGCCCAAGAGGCACATTCACTCATGACTAACCCTCTGGGGTCTGCTATATATGAGCATGTTCAGAAGTGAGCATAGCTAAAGTGGATATGCCCCCTCCCCACACCCTTGCATGCACACAAACACACACATATACAACACACACAAACATATAGACAAGGCACGCCTAAAATAGGCACACACACATGGATATGCAGCCCCTCACACAACAACTTTTTAGATGATCAATCCGAGGAACAGGGAAAGGGAAACTTTCAACCCATTGATCGGATCAGGCTCAAACATCAGCAGCTCCCTGCTCTGGAATGGTGGTGGTGCAGGGGTAGTAAAGCTGGGTTTAAGGACAATTTTAAATGTAGAATTGTGCCTGAGTTCTTGCTGATGCAAATGTATGGAATTTTGTTCTCATAACATTCAGTGGAATTATTGTGTTATAGAATGAAGTTATAAAACAAATTTATAGAACAATAAAGGTGCTAGCTAAACTAAATAACCTTCCCATAGCTAGTTAGGTGGATGTGATGTATATAAATCTATTTACCCTACCCCCCTTTCAGTTATTCTTATTTTGAAATTAAGAGCCAAACCCCACCTGATGGCAACAGTTCATTGTGAGTCAAGGAACTGAATCCGCGTGGTGATAAATAAGAGACAAGGACACAAGAATTCAGGTTAATGGGCTGATAAAGGCCACAACTTCTATTGGTTACAGCATGTGAGTGGTATTGGCTTAGGCATTGGATAAAACAACCTATACATGACCCCACCCTCGCAGCGGGAGGTGGGTGGGTCTTTTTAAGGTTAACAAACAGTGGGAGGAGCTTGTTGATGCAAATACAACTGGAAGCTTCCCCTGATGTCACCGGGGGTTGTGCCATGGCCCTAGCTACCGACAGGGCATCGGACAGGATCCACGACTGCCAGATTCCTTTAACGGAATACCCTACAAGGGGAGGGGTAGGTGATGGCCAAACCCATGCCTAACCACCAATACCGGAAAAGTTGTGACGAATTGCTACGAGGTAGGTGAAAAACCAAGAGGCTGGTGCCAATTAGCCAAATGGATAAAAAGTCTTACCAGGCCCCCTGGACAACCAGGGCAACCAACCAAAGTCCATAGCAAGGTCAGAAGCAAGAACCTAGCCTAAAGGGCGGGTGGGCAGGTGATCCGTCGTCTTCCGAGGGCTGAATGAGGCGCGGAGGCTGCCGCGGCCGCTTGAATGCGGCTAAGCCCCTCCCCCAGACCAGCCCTATTGGCTGGCCAGCCAAGAGGGTGGTGCGGCAGCTGGGTAATGATGCAGGGGGCTGAACACACACCCCTGCTGCTGTGGGAATGTTTCCCGCTCACAATACCTCCCCTCTGTGAGGAGGAAAGGCTTTGCCTTTGAACATGAACCTGCACTAGTCATGCCGAAGAAAGAAGCACTGAAAATGCTTCTGACGTTATCATGAAGGTCACATGAATGAGAACAACAAAATTCCTTGGCCACCCATGACTTGCAGAATAACCCTAAACCTTGATTTGTCCAACTGGAGAGCACTGTATCCTGCAAAATGGGGCAGAACAGGGAGCTGATCTGGCCAATGAATTGTTGCCTCTTAAGCTGCCAGTGATGGATCCTACCTGTGCAATTCTTAAGATTAATAACATGCAGACTACAGGATGTCCATAAACATAAAATAAACTTTATTAACTATTTACAATATGAGGCCCCTTCCAGCCTCATGAGATGCACTTAGGCACAACTCACTTAAAGTGATAGTGTCCTCACATCACCCAGGCCTCTTTGTAGTATGAGCCTGGAGTTCAAGTAAACAGAAAATTTTGCTGCACACTTAACCTTACACCCTGGTCAGTACAAGTGGTAGGGCTTTGGATGTTGTGGCAGCTCTGCTGCTCTGTTCAGCCCTGCAGTTCCCAACTAAGTGTTAGGAGTGGTTCCGTATTTACTTACAAGAACATTTCTCCCAGCCTGGGCTTAGGAAGAAAAACTCTTAGTGCGAGGAGCTGTAGAAAAAGTACACACACACACACACACACACACACACACACACACACACCTCACTAAAGTCACATCAAATTTCATCTTTATATAGAGTGTGAAGGTTCTCATAGTAGCCTGAAGCTATATCATAATATGACAGGAAGGTATTTTGAAGTTCAAGTGATATGCAAATGAGATTAGCACCACCTATTTTCATAGAAATGGGTTTTGCAATTATTATTATTTATTAAATTTGTATACCACCCTTCATCTGTGGATCTCAGAGCTTGGACTTTTCTAAAGCTTCAAATTTAGATTTAACTATACAATCCTTCTGAGCATCCTTCTAGAGGCAAAGGCCTTTGCATTCCACTCTTCAATGGTATAACTTTTCCAGAAGCTACAAAATCTTTCGCTTATATATGCGCATTAGAATCAAGTGAAAATGCATGAAGAACAGCACTCTTATTTTAAGTTCACCATAAATATATTTATTCTCCTTTTATCAACCAATACAACTTGATGTTGATGGGGGGGGGGGGAATCAAATAGCTCTGCTTTTAACATTTAATGTTATTATTTTACATGAATATATAAAAAGGCATTAGAGTTGTTACAGAAACAAATATGCAAATATTCTGTGTAAAAACAACTAGACCATAATTTCCTGAGTTTTCATTCTACTTCTGATGTGATAGCTGATTTGGGCAGCCTCTCTTACTGGCTCATACCAGGCTCTCTGTGACCCTTAGCAGCTACTCAAGTATCAAATGGTCCAAACTAGTTTGTTTTCCTTATGTTTTTGGAGCCAGTAGCCTGGTACACTAATTAGAAATAAAATGCTTGACCCATAAAGGAAACTGCAGGAAACCTGAAATGAAGGCATTATCCAGCACTTCATGCTCCTTAGTGATGCCATTTTAAATATTTCAGACAGCCTATAAATAATTAAAACCTCACCACAGCAAATTATGTCCTATTATGCAAATAAACAGCCTCCTCCCCAGTTTCATTAAGGATTCTAAATGACAAGCTGAGCAGTTTAAACATGGCAAGGTACTGCACTGAGCCGAGAAATCGTTCAATAATTTTTTTAATTGTTAGTGCCAAGTTTCGTGTGGATTTTTACTCTAACGCTTTAATTTGCATGAGCAAATAAACCTTTAATAAACCTTTTGTAAGTGGTGAAAATGCATCATTTAATTAAATTTGATTTGTTGTGAGACTATTGCACCTCATGAATATTTAAGGTCTGTAAACTGATGGTTTGGCTAATATAGGAATTCAGTCTGTTTCTCAGAAAGTAAATTTTACCTAATTCAACACCTGCAGTTTTAGAAACCTTTACTTTTAGAAACATTATTTAAGTCCCAGGATACCAGAATTTAAATAATATTTTCCTCTAAACTGCCTAGTCCTGGATACAATTTTGCAGCCAAAAATACCCGGAATAAAAGTGACAAAAACATACAAATAGTGATAAATAAATTATTATAAGACCAGTGAAGAACTAAGGAATGAAATAATATGTTAATTGAACACATATGGGCTCCATAAAAAGGGGTTACCCATAATTTATCAACATAAGCACTGTTTGTTAGCATTACAGGGTATTCTTGCAGACTCAGTACTTTTGTGAGATTCTACAACTTTCTAAAGGTATGGAAAATATAGCTATCCTGAAATTTCAGATCATTTGCAGGATGAAGGTCATTTCACTACATGAATAGCATATTTTAGCCTTGAGTCACAACATTTAACATTAACATTTTAGTAGTTCTTAAATTACCTAGAAACCACTTAAACGTTTCTAATTCAGAATAATTAGGGCCAACTGCAATGGGGGCATGCTCTATTATGCAGCACATACAGTCAGCATAAACTCACAAATCTTATTTGATCCCAGGCTTTTGTCAACATTTCCTTTCAATATTTTGAAAGACAACTTTGGGGGCCAATAATTTCCCTAGCCATTTCAAGGAACATTCTGCAATTCCTTATTACACACTGAAATTTATTTCAAACTGGTCCCCCGTCTTTTCATCCTAAACAACGGGGTACCATACTATTCAAGTGGCCCTCATGAAAAATGGTGTTTTGGAGGTTTTTTAATTTTTTAAAAAATGCCCCAAATCAAATCTGTTACATTCAAACCATAAAAAGTTTTGCAATTCTACATATTACTTTCAGGGTTAGACAACAATAAATATTTCATTCTTGTCACTGCTATCGAGGGAGAGATTAACAGAAAAGAAAACTCTTATTTTGGTGGGGTAAATATTTAATATTTAAACAGTAAGCCTATCATCAAGATACATCCTTATTGGGAAAGGAACACTTCCAAGTTCCCCTGTGCTAGAAGAACACAGTGGGGAAAATTACACACAGATGTCCCACCCCTCTTAGCACAAGGTACAGTAAGTGGGCAGACTATAGGCAGGTTGAAGGACGAACAGAAGTTAAGACGATGTTATTCTCACTCATGATTACCTTCTCTCTTAATGACATATAATTGCACCTGCGAACGATGCTGCTTAAATTTAAATTTCCACTGAAGTAAATGGACAACCCCAAATGGCTGTCCCTCTTCTAGCCTTTCAGTTGAAGCAGAAAATACATAGGTTTCTAACTCAGCAGTCAACCACAGAACATTATCAGTTGTAGAATTGGCCCAGCAACAGAGACTTCCATATAGCACATTGAGGGGAGAGGGGTTTGGTGGGTACATCATATTAGAAGTACTCCTTTCAGGAGGACGAGTTTGCTTTGAGGCCATGGCAATTACACTGTTATACTGTACTAGCAAGGCGGTCCTAGCAGCAAAATTGTCTCTTGTTGCTGCTTCCACGATATGCCAAAGATATGTTGATAAAAGCCTGGGGGAGGGGAAATCTGTAGGCAATGGCCTTCAGTTAGAAGAATACATTGAGGGTGTGGGTGGATGAGATGAAGATGACTTGATAAGAAGTCCATGCTTCTGTGGCATGACTGAGTCAGATAATTATTTGGATGAAAACATTTGTCTTTGCACCACTCGCTCTGTGTATTCCCAGCACTTTCCCCATAGGGATCATAGCCAAAGATTAACCTTGGTCCTCTTAGATTCCACATGGGTACATCCCTGATTCACTTTGGTACAGGTGTGGTCTGTATTGCTTTGCATAAGAATTGAGCAAAGGAGGAAATATGACTCATCACAGGCTGTGGTCCACATCATGTCTGTCTTCTGTTAGCTCCTGTGATTGCATAATTAGGGAACGTCTTTGTGGAATGGGACATTTGAGGTTTGCCTCTCCGTTTTACATTCCAAACCAAGTCTGCCTGCAGAACACCCAGTCCACAAACTTTGCATGGCAGTGGTCACTGCAATATTAGCATTGCTACTGTGGGGCTATAATCAATATCTAACTTCAGGATTAGGAATGAAGTTGTTAAGCATGCTGTGTGGGTGTCCACCAGGCTACACAGTGCTGCTTTGTTGCTGATTTCACACAGAATTACATCTATATTATGTTAGCTCTGATCTAGTAGGGTCCATAAGAGCACTCTGACCAGGCTAATGAAAATTTAACTGACGACAAGGCAGGAATAAAACCCATCAAATCTGAGCCTGGCAACTATCACCTATAGCACAGGAGGTGATGCTTCCAGTAATTCCATTTATTCATCACTCACTCCCTAATCTCTTTTAAACCCTTGTTTCTCCATTCCAAGTACAATAAAAGGATTAGGCACATAATACTACTTGGTTTTCTCTGGGGGATAACAGATTTAATTACTCTTATTCCTTTTACAAAAACGTCCATATCAGCATATTTTGTGACTTTTTTGTATTACTGAATTCTATTCTATCCATAGTTAAGTGATGTAAGATCATGTGATGGTCATATTAAATTGAATTTCAAGCCTGATTCTCAACATCAATTTTATTTTTCATGAAAGTTAATTCACACTGTTAGGTATCTGTGGGATACTAAACAGTAGCAACAAATTATATATATAGATCGGTACTTTCAAAATTTCTTTAAAAAACTAATTAAAATATTAAAATGAACAGATTACAGGAACTGTAATGCTATCTCAAAAATGCATCTGTGAAAAAAGCAAACTTGATTGTTTGGCGCATATGTACCCCACTAGAAAAGCTTTGCCTGTTACTGCTTAAGTTTATCTTGTAAAAGTATTCAGGCTCCATTCATTCCCAGAATTTAATCCTTTCATAATCAGTGACAAAATCTATATTGTTTCCATCCTCTCATTATTCATATTGCTATATGTCACCCCAATATATGAGCGGTGAAAGACTTCAGGGGTTCCAGCACTTAGTTTCCTTGAAATGAAGGTCAGGGGAAACTGCAATGTCTTTAGGATATTTAGTTTTATTTACACATATGTACACACAGAATTAGGGATGCGGGTGGTGCTGTGGGTTAAACCACATAGCCTAGGACTTGCTGATCAGAAGGTCGGTGGTTTGAATCCCCATGATGGGGTGAGCTCCCGTTGCTCGGTCCCTGCTCCTGCCAACCTAGCAGTTCGAAAGCATGTCAAAGTGCAAGTAGATAAATAGGTACCGCTCTGGTGGGAAGGTAAAGAACGTTTCTGTGCGCTGCTCTGGTTCGCCAGAAGTGGCTTAGTCATGCTGGCCACATGACCCGGAACCTGTCTGCAGACAAAAGTCGGTTCCCTCAGCCTATAGAGCAAGATGAACACCGCCACCCCAGAGTTGTTCACGACTGGACTTAACGGTCAGGGGTCACTTTACCTTTAACTTTACACACAGAATTAATATGTAAAATAAAAAAAAAAAGGTTCTCCATTAGTACCAGTTTCGGATCCAACAAGTATGTCTCTTTGTCTTCATCTTCCAGTTAGCTGCCAGCTTGGCTCTCACATACAACTCTGGCCATTATTTCCCTACCTAGCAGCTAGGTGAGAGGGGAAAAGCCTATTCCATTTGTTCTATGGCACAGAGCAACTTCTTTGGTTTTGCTAATCATGGTGCTAGTTTGGCAAGCTTGCTCTTATACAATCTACCCCCCTGCCGCCGCCACAGGATCACAGGTTTGGAAGGGGTACAGGGCATAATCTAGACCAGGCAGTAAATGAATGATTTAACTATTGCTTTTGACACAAAAAAACTAATAAACCTAACAAATACATCCCTTATCAGAGTTTTCATTTTAGGTATATCAGAATTAATTCCAAAAGTTGTTTCATTCTTCTTCAGGTCATCTGAATTTCATGCAACAGTTTCAGGTACAATTCTTCCACTCTGTATGTGTCACCTCTTTGCATGTGGGTTTCCAAGGAGATCTCTTGGGTTGTTAAGTTTTGTTTCTACTCTTCTATTTTTCTCTTCTCACACTCTATCAGAGGTTTGTAATTTGTTTTGCAACACCTCCAGTTTAGTATCCATACGAAAGATGATTTCTGTGAGTTTGGTTACCTTTTTTTGTCCAGATTCGTATCCCTTTCTTTTAGAGTTTCTCCCAGCCCATATCTGCTGGGCTGTGGAAAGTTAGATGGAGCAGAGACATCCCTCCGTTTGCTTCTGCTGGCTCAGCTGGACTCTCGCTGGCTGTTCCTGCCAGAGTGATTCTTGTGACGCTTCGCCAGTGCAGACTTCCTCCTTCCTCCTACGGAACATATGGGTGGAAAGCCCACCAGAGGTATTCCCTGCTGGGAGAGAGCCAATGGGGTGTTCTGAAGATTGTGTGGGATTGAGTCAGCTCAAGATCTGTTGGATCCCAAGCTGCTCTCACGACCAGCACTGGCCTGAGAGTGGTGCAGCTATCAATCCCAATCTGCCTGCCACCACCACTATGAGTGGCTGGGCTGCAGAGATGTCCTATCGCTCAGGAGTTCTCTTAATTGCAACTCGTGGTCTGTTATTTCATGGTGATATTAAAAGCTTAGTTTTATGAATGGTTAAATGCAATTCCAAAAGAACTCCAAAAACGACTTCACCCAAATGATAAATGACGTATCCCAACATACAAGGCGAAATGTTCCAAGGAGCAATTTCTATTTTTGTCCTTGAATATGAAACACAATTAAAAGGGAAATAATGAAATGTAACCTAAATAAATACTATATTCCATTTATCAGAAGATAAATCCTGAGTCATCCTGACTCCAGATGGTCTAGTCCAGAAGGTCATCCTGAGTAAATCAGAGCTCAGACAAAGTGCTCAAATTAAGACAGGAGGGCTAAACATTGCCTACAAAGCCCTTATATCTGGCTCTGTGACCACCCCTCTGAGGTGTTGCCTCCTTTGTGAACCCCCACCCTTCTTCCATTCCTATTAGCATGCCCTGCTAATCTTTAACAGTCAGTACTGTTGTCCTGTACTCTTCCTCCACTGTACAATTCCTCCACTGACCCACTCTTTTTTATGAATGCCTGGGCAGACTCTGCAGCAGTAGATCATCTCCATAAGCACTTCAGGCCACTGTCATTATCCTTCCCTTCTGATAATGGAAAGATTCACCAATATTGGTTCTATCAGTTTCTCATTTTGGTTGCATATAGTTTGAATTACTGTAGCACACTCTACGTGGGGTTGCCTGTGAAAAGCGCTCAGAAACTACAACTGGCTTAAAGAGCTAAAGCCAGACTGTTGACCAGGGCTAGTTACATAAAGCATGTAACTCTCGTTACACCAGAACCACTGGCAAACACCCCTATGTAGCTTAGATCCAGGCTATGTGAAAGACCATATACTCCAATATTAACCTGCCTGGGCTCTGAGAGATTCAGGGGAGACCCTTCTCTCAGTCCTGCCATATTCATAGACATGTTTGGTGGGAATGCAGGAGAAGCCCTTTTCAGTGATTGCTCTCAGACTTTGTAACATCCTTCCTGGAGAGGCTGGGTTGGCTCCCTCCTTGTTGTTCTTGCACTGAGGCATCTGATCAAGGCCTGTATTTTAAAATGAGCTTAAAGATATATTTGCAAATGTTTGTATGTTTCATGCCAGGCATAAAACAGCTGGCTAAGTACTTTGGCAGTTGTTTACCTTCCTGCTCTCCTGAAAAGCCCCCCCCCCCGATTTATAGCAGTACCAGGAGACAAGTTTCTCAAAGTTGTAAAAGGGAAATACAGGCTGGGAGCAAAGGTTACACTGACCCTACATATTACAGAATACAATCAAGCTGCAAAAACACCAATTAAGAGTTGGTAAATAGTAAGATTTATTGTTTAACAGAAAATAATACCATGTGACTCCCATCAGACTCTAGCCATATTTTCCTAAGGTTAAAGGGCAAGAGGTAATGGGAAAAGCAGCTGGCTGGGAAAGGAGGTTGTAAACTGAAGAGGCTTTTTTTTTGAAGCTGTTTTTACTGAGTTCCTTTTTACTTTGAAAAGGCCTTTTCTTCTAAAAAGCTATCTATGTTATGTATGAAATTTGTTGGCTTAATGTAATTATGCAAAGGATTTAGAAAGTAAGAAATGTTAGATTCTTATGTTAGATTCTTATTTCATTGATGGTGTGTGAGAATGTGAACCCAAGATCTCTGTTTAGATAGAATTTAAAACCATGAGCCATCTGTTTTAGCCATTTGTTTTGGAGTGCAGGGGCAACAGGGCAAAAGGTGATCTGGTAATTAAGGTGCCTTGTCGAGGCAAATGTAAGCTATATGGCTACTTGTCTGCCATTTATGGATAGAAGGAAATATAGCTCTTTGTCTCCCATAAAAGGTAATAGGAAGTGGGTGTATCTTTTATGATTGGTTCTAGCAAACAGCCAATAGGAATTTCAACCAGGCTGATTGGACGGAGGCAGCCAAAGGAGGAGCAAGGGGGCTGGGCTGAGGAAATATAAGTGCTGGCCATCAGGGCTGGAGGGGGGCAGAGCTTTGGTAACCATATACCACTGTGCCTATCATTTATTTGTCTGACAAATAAATTATTATTTTAATTTCTCTATTGCTGCGTTGAATATTTCATTCCAGCTAAGCGTTAACCACAAGCAGGGTGCTACAGCACCAGCAGATGAAAACTATTCTGCCAGACTTTGAGGAATTGATTGCTTTTAAGGAAAGGGCTCTCAATAGTGTACCGTACTTCTTTTCTCCCCACACTATCCGCATTTTGGAATAAACTATGTAATATATATATATATATATATATATATATATATATATATATATATATAAAATTACTTTTTAACCCTAATCTTATATATATATTTAGCTCTGTGTTTTATTTTACTTTTTGTGAGCTGCCTTAAACAGTTTTGGAAGAATCGTGCAATATAAAATAGTAGTAGTAATATCACCAGGAATAGCCATTATCAAAAGATTTATCAGTAATTAAGTGTGTTTTAGTCTTTTTGTTGTTGTTGCTGTTGTTAGCAAGACAAAATACAATTTTGCAATTGATCCAGGACGCTTTGAAGAGTATGAGTTATGTTTTGAGTACCTTTATGGCTATAGACAGTGCAAAGTAATCCTACTCTTAAATCCTGAAAAGTTTAAAACATGTGTCGCCAACCTTTTTGGGCCCATGGGCCCATTTGCAAAAGGATAAACTGTCATTGACACCACATGCACACCCTTGGCTACAGGAGAATGCTAATTTCTAAGCTAATTTCAGCAGGAGGAAACCCTGTGGATGCTAAGGAAGGGTGCTATAGGTTCATGTGTACCCACAGGCACTTTGATGGTGACCCCTGATTTAGAAGGCAGTCATATTTTCCTGAGTAACCCATACAAGAGTACCTGATTATGTTTCCTTTTATATATCAATAAAAATATCAATGTCACAAATCTTTAGTATGGTACAAATCTTAAATATATATCAGAAATATGGTAAACATTTTATTGCACCTGCAGTTTGTTGCTATGCTAGATAATGCTATGAATACATTTAAACAGTAAACATACATTCACAGAGGATCTCAGATGAATTCAGAACAGTGTTTTCTGTTAAGCGATTCTGCTGCTGTGTGATTTTATTAAGATACGAATTGTGAAAAGTGCAATTCATGAAGTTTGTGCAGGTCAGCTCAACAGGTAGAGTAAAATGTTAGGTTGGCTTGAATTTTCAGTTTATCAATTACAGTGCATAGAGTATTATTTAAGTTATTTAGAGTATTTATTAAGTTATTTAAAAACTTCATGAATTCAAAAATCTTCCACCTCATTCTCTCCTATACCTCTCCCACTTTTGCAAATTTTATTGCATAAAACTGTTATATAAAATAGGATATAAAATTTGTTTTATTTTGCAAAGCATGCTGGCTCTTGCAAGATAAATTATCAGTATTGAAGCAGCAGCTGAAATGCTCCTGCAAATTTTTAATGTATGAAAAAAGGAAGTTATCTCACTTAGTAAAGAGCAACAATTCCTTATTTGCTTTATGAGATAACTGTGTATTGTATTTTGAATATTTACTAGATTATAAATGAGAAGAGAGAGACTGCCAGTTATATCCCAAACCTCCTCCAGTTTCCAGTAAGATTGATTTTGTATTCATGATGAAAGATATAGACGAAAGCACAGAAATTCACCAAACTCTTTGCAACTGTTGCTGCACACACAGGCTTGCTCAGTGTTGTGAGTTCTAGACTTGGTTTATCAAAATGATGGAGAGTGCTGACCAGATACTTCAGGGACCTGTGGGCTCTTCAGAAGTTGTTGGATTCCAAATCCCAACTGCAACAGATAGCATGGCCAATAGTCACGGATGAGTTGAAGCAAACCCATCAAATCTCTGCTGAGCTACATGTTCCCCTTCTGCTTTACAAAGCTTATCACCATGAGGAAGGCTATCTCCCTGTTCAAGAGATGCATTTTCTTACCCTGAGGCCATAATAAAATAAACCCAAGTGTTTTTTGGCAGTGTGGCAGAATGGCATTGGGCTGCTCCCTAACTTCCCTAGCTATTCCACTATACCACTACAATATGATAAGCATGATGCTCACATAGAGCCGTTCATTTAAAATGCTGCTTTTAAAAAATAAAATGAAAATGTTGTGGTATGCACAAGAAGGAGACAATCTCCTTCCCATTTCAATAGAGGCCAGATCAAGTCCTGTTAACCATTACCTATCAGATTTTGCCAGCTTTACTGTGGGCAGGTGGACAAAATGGAAGCGACCTGGCAGTCTGATATTATATGGCATATATGTAGACAAAGCTGTCTCTGTGATGGATGGAAAACTTTAGCATGATGTACAATAAATTCATTCAGAGTCCCCTTTACCACCGCACTGTTGCCCATTCAATTCTATGCTACAAAACAGTTTTGAAAGAGATTGATGCACTGTGTCCGTCTAGTTGTCTCTGTAGCAATGTTGAAAAATATTGATGCACCCCCTTAAGCAACATTCTGAGCAGATGTCTCCCACCACAAGTTGTGAAGTTGTGGAGGCACATTAACCATTTCATCTGAACCTAATGAGAACTGAATATCAAAACATAGTGAAGTGCTGTTGTGCAAATATGCCTCTTTTACATGGAAAGGTTCATGAAATCCAAAGCAAAGCATCTCTAGAAATAAAAACTTTGCATTAAAATCTTTTGCAGTTCATAGTACAGGGAAGTTAATAATATTGTCAAAGAAGAGATGACCAACAAGCTTAGTGCCTTGCTAAAATAATTACTTTCTTGCATATATCTGTAGATACAAGGTTATGAATACACTAGTACAGTTTAGGCAATTGTATCTCACCTTAATAAGTCAAAGTATCATTGAGTCCTTTGTTCACATGTGCAGTCCTTTTGCTCATCCTTCTCCTTTGCAAACAAGCAGGGAACCCCTAATTAATCAGTTCCCTGTTTTACAATAGCTTCCCATTTCACCCGAACTTGGAAACTATGGTTACTAGTTTTTGAAGAAGCCACAGAATTAAACCATTTTCAAAATATGATTTATTTCCCTGGTTTTCTCTGAAGCTGGTAACCATAGTCTCCCACTATGGAGAATGCAGGGAACTATGGTTAATTAGAGGCTTCCTAGTTTTTTTACAATGTGAGCCAACAGAAGAGTAAAGTGCATGAGCAAAAAGCTTTCATATCTTGGCTTATTTAACTACTATATGATATTTCAAACATGTCTAGTTATCATTCTTGCTCAATATGGAAACATTTCATATAACACAAAAAACTTGCTTTGTTATGAAATTATAACTTTACTAGCAGTCCCATTTGTATCTGGTGTTGCTTGGGATTTTTAAGAAACCAACAAAATTCAATTTTTAAAATCGTTAGTTAAAATCTGTGCAGTTTTGAAAGGTTCAGTCTGCTATCTTGATTCAAAATGCTATCCAGTTGGATCCCAGCATAGAAACCTGTTCCTTGATCTCAAGAACACCATGCAGAATTTGGTTACAATATCTTAAGAGGTGTCCAAATGCATAGAAAATAAATAACATTAAAATTATATGGTATGTTTCCTACGAACAACATATTAAAAGATCTTCAACCTGTAAAACAAAACAAAAAACCTTACCAAATTAATAAAAATAAATATTAATATAAGCTACGCAGATCAAAACCAAGTGTGCCTTTGGAGAGGTACATAGTTCACAGAGGACGTTGAGCTTTATGATGCTGCTGAAAAGATGTATTCAATGTATGTAAATCTCTCTAGAGTCTTTAATGTATGTAAATTTTTGTAGGGTCTGTAATTGTAACTAATTTTGCTACAGCCCCATACACAAAAAGGTCATTCTTCGGAAGTGCTGATTCAATAAACCATAAGACACTGTCAATGTCTGGCAGCAGAATTAAGATGAAAAGATAGAGGAGGGGAGAATAACTATTTCAAAGCGGCCTAATAATAGCTAAGACAGGCAATATCCTGAAATGTAGAAACCAGATCTGCATGAATAAGCATTTAATGTTTCCAGGATGTATTCTACTGTATATTTAGAAAGCTAAACAGCTGCTTCATATAGTATTCTACATTAGATCAGCTTTTTCACATGAACCAAGGTTACACTCACTGCTTCTTGCAAATTGTTCATATGTTGTTGTTTTTTAAAAAAATATAATAATAATAAAAAATGAACACAATTGCCATAACTGTGTTTCTCCGAATCCCTCTACTCTAAAATGTCCTGCTCTTATAACCATTATCTTAAAGGACAGTTTCCTCTTTATGCCATTGGAAGCTGGCTTCATGTGCTGAGTTTAACCCTACCATATCTGTAATATATAGCATCAATTTGAGTTTCCCAGTTGCTTCTCATCACCATGCCAGAGATCACCCTCTTCCTGATATGGTAGAGCTAGTATGGGAACACTCCCATTTAGTGAAATAGAAATGGAAACTAGTTATACATTATGACCTCAGCAGGAGTAAGTACACACATTTAGGTTATTTTATTTTCCAACAGTCAGCACATGATTTGCATAACATGCATTTCGGCCGACAAAAGTGGGCTGGATGCATTCTATGAAATGGCATGGCAGCTTTACTTCCAGTCCTTTAAAAAACACTAGCAATATGTCAAATTAGATTGTTTTAATGAAAGGATGTCAAACTGCCCCTCCGTAACTGTTTCAGATAATTTTCTTCAACAGTGCAGTGCATGAAGTAAAGTAGGCAAAAACAAGCAACTCTGATCCCAAATTATTGATGTCTTAAGTACACTTCTGGTATAGATAAGAAACTAGTCATTGACCTTAATGAATATGTTGTCCCAAATTGCAGTCATGCCTTAACAGGAGCTGTTCAGGAGATTAGGAGGGAAGGCATATGCCCTGTGGAATGAAGGTCACTAAAGAAGAGAAGATGTGCATGGCTTCTCTTTGGCTTCTGCTGCCATAGCATCTTCTTCTTTTTAACTTTGCTCTCTTGTAGGCCTCAATTATTCTATGACTTAAGTATATCAAAATACAGCTTAAGCCCTCTTATGATGTTAGACTACATGTTTAATGCCATAGTACAAAATAACCACTTTTGACCGAAGGAAATGCTAGATATCTGGGATTAGCCTTTTTTGTGAAGTGGAAAGCAGAG
The DNA here is from genome assembly GCF_964188305.1 of Podarcis bocagei. NCBI lineage: Eukaryota > Metazoa > Chordata > Lepidosauria > Squamata > Lacertidae > Podarcis > Podarcis bocagei. The sequence goes on from NC_138134.1 coordinate 30,363,915, forward strand.
TTTATGAATTAAGCTCTGGGTCAATGAGGGGACTCAACACAGATGAAGGTGATGGATGGCTGGTGAAGGACCCTATGTTAGAGGAATGGAAGGAAAAATCTCCCAGGGTGGGAGGCTGGGAGAAGAAATGGAAGCTCCCAGGTGAGATCTGGGAGGGTTCCCCTCTTTCTGTCTGAGACAATAATTAAGTTCTACCTGTGAGAGAGGACTTTGCATTCTTCTTCTTCTTCTTCTTCTTCTTCTTCTTCTTCTTCTTCTTCTTCTTCTTCTTCCTCCTCCTCCTCCTCCTCCTCCTCCTCCTCCTCCTCCTCCTCCTCTTTCTTTTTCTGTTTTTATTCTTGCTTTGTTTTTTATTTTGTTATGAAAAGCCTAATCAAACCTTATTTTAAGAAAGAAAAGATCATAAATCCATGTACAAAGAAAAAGAAAATAATGTAAAATGTTTTGAAAAACATAAAAAATCCATAAAAACTACAATACATAAAACATTGAACTCTGTAACATAAAATTCTGCTCACTCAATACACTTCCACATCTACTAAGGTATATGCACCTCAATCAACCTATATGTGCACACATCTGTGTACCCACACTCATGTACCCTCAACAATTATAGTATCTAAATAAAACACTCCATCCTAAACAAGCCATACAAAGAAAGGTATTGTTTTATCAAATCTCAACCTTCAGGGACTGTCTGTGCCAATAGCTATAACTGTACATATAACAACTGCCCATCAAACATGAATTAAAAGGATATTTAAACATATTTAATAGGAAGCGCTGTGTGCACAATGCCAACATTTGTCTTCCAATGTACATTTTTGTAAATGTAATCTTCCAAGGGTTAATGCAAGACGAATACTGGGATTTTTTATTTACTCCAAAGATCACATGCACATCTAAATTGAGCAGATGGTGACAGCTATATTTGTTGGATACCTGTTCATGAAATGTGAATACCTGCACATTAAAATTTCTGAAGATATTTACGGCCTTAAGAGCTTTTTAAAATTTATTCATACAGCATAGCTTTCTTGTGCTATTCTTCTCTATTTTCTTCTTCTTCCCACGCAGGTTACAAGGAAGTCATCTATAACTACTTAAAGTGTCTTTCTTTCTTCAGTCAGACATAATGTGTTCACAGTAATAAGTGTAAAGTAAAGATCCTACTGAAGGCTTTAATTAAAGTTCACCTGGAATAACATTTTATTTTATTTACTGTTTCTGCAGCTTATTGTTAAACTACAGCTTAACTTATTTTTTTTGAAAGTGAGCACCTGCACACTAAAGCAGTCTTTCCCAATCTTGGGACTCCAGCTGTTTTTGGACTACAACTCCCATCAACTCCCTAGCTAGCAAGACCAGTCGCTAGGAATGATGGGATTGTAGTCTGAAAACATCTGGAAACCCAGGGTTGGAAAACACTGCACTAAATGATGACAAGGACAAACTAAAAACATCATTCTGCAACCCTAGCACCCTCCCCACATTGCTGAACTACAACTCCTGAAACTGGCAGCAGCAACAACTGTGTTGATTGTTAGGCCATCACTTTGCATTTTGCACAATGTCCAAGTAAAACTGTATTCTGAGACATGGGCAGGGAGAGGAGACAGTTGCCATTTTAAAAGTTGTGAATATTCAGAGAAAATTTAGCAAATTGGCGTTTTCCCTGGTGTGAAGTCTGAAGAAAAAGATATCACAGAAATGCCCAGGGAAGTTTCTGAGAAATTTTGACTCCATTCTAGTGTGCACATTATTTTTATAATTGTAACCATTATTTTAACAGTGTCATACTTCCCTTGCTGGAAATTCTTGTTTTCCCCACTTCTAGTCCAGCTCTATTTCTTTTAGAAGACCCCACCAATATGAACGCCTTCCCTCTCAAAGGTTAGATTAATCAGCATGTTTCTTTGTATTGCCTCAAGCAGTGTGCTTAGTAATTGGATAATTTGTCTTTGCTTTCATAACCATAGCAGATGGAATCAGGGGACAGCTCAACTCATTTTGTCAGAACAGCCATCCATTTATTCAGAAAGTTAGTTTTCAATGTGAAGTGTGAGAATTTGACACTGTGCTGTTTGATGCCATTGTGCTATGTTATGCATGTTATGCAATACAAACAATGTAATGCATTCAATATGTAAAAAAGAGTAGAAATAATTGAAAAGTATACTTGCTTCAGAAGGGGCTTCCCTGACAGAAGGAAAGCTGTTCTGGTGTGACAGATACTTTTGGTATCAAGATTGCTATTTGGGTTCAAAGTGAAAGAAAATGATTGTCTGATTGTGCTCATGCTAATAGCTGTTCTATTATTTCTAAAGCCGTATCACATACTGAAACAAATTTTATCACTTTCCGCAACACTGTGCCAAGAATTCCAGTCCAGTTCCAATGGGAGGGCAATCCAATATTCCATTTGCTTCACAGTTATTGAATGGATTTGTTCTGGTGATTATTAGTAAACAATTTTGTTATGAGGGCATTAACACACCATTTAGTGACATTCTGGACTGAAGTTGCAACACTGCACTCCTAACAGTGAAATCATTGGAAATTACTGTCCAAGTGAATGGTTTGAGTCATGAACTTTATACAGTTTGTGTGACTTCCTATGAATGCCTACAACAAAATGTTTCATCTGACACCAGCAAGGGGAATAGCTACCACTGCCTTTAAGAGTGTTTACCCATAGAACAAAGTGAATGGCACCGCCATTGGCACCCAAGGGGATGTTCTTTTATTAGACTTCAGCTGCTCACATTGGGATTCTTTGAGGAAAGAATTCATGTCCGAGAACTACCAAGGTGGTTGAGTTAAAGAATCTTTAATTGGCTTGGTGCAATTCTCATTTGGCATCTTTAAAATGAATTTCTCTGTAGAAGAACTCTAGAAAATACATCCATAGGGATCTGTGACAGGGCTTATCAAGGAAAGAATTTTAAATGATGACTGTAAGAGGAACGCACCTACAGGAGGCTGCCACCACGTTTGGCTCTACCCCTTCTCTCCTCTTGACGTGGCGCATGTGAGGACATCATGTTGGGGCTCCTCGACTTTTTTCAGAAGCTGGCACCTCTGAGCCCCTTGGTCATACTTTTTGTATGTGGTCTGGGTATCATTTATCTCAATACAGACAAGTAATGCATTTGCAGTATCCCATCCCAGAAAGCGTGAGAAAGGGCACTGTTCCCTCCTAGGCTGTAAGCAGTGAATTTTGATTTGCACTAACTGACACGCAGAAGAACTACCACAACTTTCAAAAAAGTAATATTTTCAAGTGAAGCATAGCTGGTACCTTTTAGTATGGGAGAAACCATATATAAAGGAAAGAGAACACAGTAGCTTAAAGGAATCAATAAAGGTGACCACAAACACAAAGCTCATTTGCAGCTGAAACTTCAGAGCCACAGAAAAGGGATTATAAATGTGAAAGAGGACTGAAAAATAAAGTTAGGTGAAGATTTACTGATAAAGTTAGTGCTCTCAAGCAATGCTCTCATGAAGCAAAGTAAAACAGTTGCATCACAATCAATAACTTGTGACTCAAAAGAAATACAGTAAATGGTTTTGTTTTGTTTTTTAAAAAAGGGGGTTATTGACAACATCCATAATATTTTGAGCTAAAGCATTCTTTTTAGTCTGGACATTATTTAGTTCAAAGAATATCATAACTGCATAGCTCCTATGAAAAAGATTCTCTTTAAATTACACATCTTGCCAATTTGTTGCTCTTTCTCTCCCTTGACTACCACTTCTTCTTCTTCACCCTTATCATTAGCCTCATTTACTCTTACTGCCATATTAGTAATGGTAAGAACCAAAACGATATTGTTTACAGAATCCATAATGCCACTGACAGTTTTAGTGTTTTGCCATTGGAAAAATAAAACACGTTACCGATTAAGTAGTACTAAAAGCAAAATAGGATTATGGGCAACAGCATTCAGAGAACTGTGGGCACCCAGCAGTATCACAATTACTTGAGCAGGTTCACAATGAGGGAAATGGAATGTGCTTTTCCACCACACATGAAAACCAGCTCAGAACTAGGTAAGCAGCTTCATTTTACCTTTAGCAGCCATTTCCTTGATAAGGCTGCAAATAAATTTTGTACCATCCAGACTTTTAAAAGTGTCCCCCAGTGGCACTATGGGGCAATGTGCTGTAACCTGGAGGCAGGTGGTTCGAGCCCACCCAGGGACAGCATACGAATCCGCCAACAGAATACGAATCAATCTGGCTAACCTGATTCAAAACACCCACCCACCCCACTCACATATAAAACAAAGTTCACCACAGCCAATCACAAACAAACAACCACACCCTAGGCTATCCCCAACCTCTCTCACCACCAAAGGAATACAAGGAAACAGTAAAGAGAACCCCCACAAGCTGACACAAAAACCCACACATACACTAAGTAGAATAGAAGCGTTGCCACCCCACCCCACTCACCATGCCCTCCTCTACCTCTTTCCCCCTTTTCTTCCTAATGTAACACTAATGTCTCAACAAATGAAACTGATCTGTAGAAAATGTAACTTGAAAAAAGAGACATTGCAAATACTTTTGTAAACCAATAAATCTTTAATAAAAATATGTTTTTGTTGTTGTTTTTAAAAAAGTGGGTGCTTCTCGGTGTGATTTTAGCATTCTGTTTTGTGTGTGCTCCTGTGTATTTAACAGTTCCAAAAACAGCGAAATTGCAAAAAAAGAACAAAAACAAAAAAAACCCTAGTTGTGTTTTGTTTTTAAAAGAATTCCAGCAGCAAAGGGCTAGAGTATTGCAAACTTTACATAATTATGGTCAGAACCTACACACCTGTACTTGGAAATAAGAGCTGCTGTCTTCAATGCAATCTATTAATTAAATAGCTAATTGAGTGTGGGTTGAAGAAACTTCATTCCAGGAAGCAATTAATTAAGGCTGAGAGCCAGTAGATCATGTAAAAAGGCTTGTGGTGCAGCTCTGAAAGTGGAAGTATATAGCAAGAAACAGAGAAAGGAGATTCCACACACCCCTCCCAATAACTTCTACCTTCTCCAGGAACAATTCCCACCCCTGTGTCACAATGGCACACTTTCCTCTCTAACCCTGCTGCAATTATTTTCTTACCCTCTTTAATGCAATTGTGTAAAGGAAAAAAGCAGAAGCAGAAGTGGGGAAAACACTGATTAAATAGCAGTACACTGCTTACACTGTCATCTGGATTCCATGTAAAAAGAAGCAAAGATATTACCCTGTATAAGCAAAAGCTAGAAGCACCAGTCTACCACCACTGTATCTTAATTGATACTACTTTCCAACCCTACCCTACCTTTTGGAATTCCCACCTGTTCACATGTTGGACAGGTGCCATCTCTGTTTTCTTTTCAGCACTTACTGAAGATCTTCTTCCCCTTTCAAAAAACCTTTTGAAGTAGAAATAATCTGCACTGGAATTGTGTTTAGATATCTTAGATTTTGCCTCCCTTTGCTGCTTTGGGAGGAAGGGTGGGGAAATAAATAAATAAATTTCCAGCAGTTATACTACCCAGTAAAAAAAAATCACATTATACACCTCATGATGAGAACCGATTCTTCAGTTCTGTAAGGAAGACAACAGGCACACGAGACTTCAGCAACTTCAAAAATTTTATGAATAATGATTTCATGATCATCACTGCATAATTTCAAAGCTTATCTGAAGTCTGCTGGATTCCAGGGTAAAATGCATTTGGTAAATTGATTCTCTGCATGACTGCTCTACTCAGATTTCCCCACAATTTTCTGTTAATTTCCTAAACAGAGTATATAATAATCTTTAGAACTGTATTTTACAATGTTCTCCATGTACCTGACCTTTGTCATTTTAAAAACCTCCATCATTTCTTAAATGGTAATAATACACTCCGAGGATCAAGTTTTTAAAATGATATTAGTGTCATTTGTCATTCTATATTGCCATCTTTTTTTTAAACTACTGAGTGCTAATAAGTGCTTGCTGCTGAAGAGGTTTACATTTAACATCTGTCACTGGCATCCAAAAGTAGCACCTACAGGGAACTGTCATATTGTTATTCTGTTCTCCAAACTACTGAATCTGTCTCACATCATTTACATACAGATAGTTGTAAGCATTCATTATTTCATTCCACTGACTGCTTTGCTACTTCCATGTTTAATATCTTTTAATGGGCCTTAAGAAATACAGTATTATTTGGATTTACGGTAGCTTAACATAAAAAACAGACAGCTACCATTTCCTGCTCACTTTAAGTCAAGTCTTTTTTAAAAAAACGCTCAGAAGTTACTCATGATTCATAGCGTTTTGAAATAAATAAACAAACATGTGAGTGGCGTGTTGTTTTTTTTAAAAAATAGATTTTTGAGGCATTGTTTTAGGCTCAGATGAAAAACCGCACTGTTTCTGTATGTTGGCAAGTTATAATTAATCACTTTTATTTAGACAAATAAATGTGTTAGTTCACCAATTTTAGTATAATCATGTAATAATAATAATAAATAATAATAATAATAATAATAATAATAATAACAACAACAACAACAACAATAATTTTTTATTATTTATACCCCGCCCATCTGGCTGGGCTTCCCCAGCCACTCTGGGCAGCTTCCAACTGAATATTAAAAACAGTACAGCATCAAACATTAAAAACTTCCCTAAAGAGGGCTGCCTTCAGTTGTCTTTTAAAAGTAAAATAGTTGTTTATTGCTTTGATATCTGCTGGGAGGGCATTCCACAGGGCGGGCGCCACTACCGAGAAGGCCCTCTGCCTGGTTCCCTGTAACCTTACTTCTCGCAATGAGGGAACCGCCAGAAGGCCCTCGGCGCTGGATCTCAGTGTCCGGGCTGAACGATGGGGGTGGAGACGCTCCTTCAGGTATACAGGACCGAGGCCGTTTAGGGCTTTAAAGGTCAGCACCAACACTTTGAATTGTGCTCAGAAACGTACTGGGAGCCAATGCAGATCTCTCAGAACCGGTGTTATGTGGTCCCGGCGGCCACTCACAGTCACCAGTCTAGCTGCCGCATTCTGGATTAATTGCAGTTTCCGGGTCACCTTCAAAGGTAGCCCCACGTAGAGCGCGTTGCAGTAGTCCAAGCGGGAAATAACTAGAGCATGCACCACTCTGGCAAGACAATCCGCGGGCAGGTAGGGTCTTAGCCTGCGTACCAGGTGGAGCTGGTAGACAGCTGCCCTGGACACAGAATTAACCTGTGCCTCCATGGACAGCTGTGAGTCCAAAATGACTCCCAGGCTGCGCACCTGGTCCTTCAGGGGCACAGTTACCCCATTCAGGACCAGGGAATCCTCCACACCCGCCCCCCATCCCCCCAAAACAGTACTTCTGTCTTGTCAGGATTCAACCTCAATCTGTTAGCCACCATCCATCCTCCAACAGCCTCCAGGCACTCACACAGGACCTTCACCGCCTTCACTGGTTCTGATTTAAAGGAGAGGTAGAGCTGGGTGTCATCTGCATACTGATGAACACCCAGCCCAAACCCCCTGATGATCTCTCCCAGCGGCTTCATATAGATATTAAAAAGCATGGGGGAGAGGACGGAACCCTGAGGCACCCCACAAGTGAGGGCCCAGGGGTCTGAACACTCATCCCCCCCCCACTTTCTGGACACGGCCCAGGAGAAAGGAGCGGAACCACCGTATAACAGTGCCCCCAACTCCCAGCCCCACTAGACGGTCCAGAAGGATGTTATGGTCGATGGTGTCAAAGGCCGCTGAGAGATCCAGCAGAACTAGGAAACAGCTCTCACCTTTGTCCCTAGCCCGCCGGAGATCATCAACCAGCGCGACCAAAATAAAAAAAATTCCTTCCAGTAGCACCTTAAAGACCAACTAAGTTCGTTCTTGGTATGAGCTTTTGTGTGCATGCATTACAGTCAGAACTAACTTAGTTGGTCTTTAAGGTGCTACTGGAAGGAATTTTTTTATTTTGACTATGGCAGACCAACACGGCTACCTATCTGTAACCAGCGCGACCAAGGCAGTTTCAGTCCCATGGTGAGGCCTGAATCCCGATTGGAAGGGATCCAAATGGTCCGCATCCTCCAGGCGTGCTTGGAGTTGTTTGGCAACCACCCGCTCAATCACCTTGCCCAAGAATGGTAAATTTGAGACTGGGCAATAGTTGGCCAAATTGGCTGGGTCTAAAGATGCTTTTTTAAGAAGCGGTTTAATGACTGCCTCTTTCAGCGGGTCTGGAAAGGCTCCCTCACAGAGGGAAGCATTCACCACCCCACAGAGCCCATCGCCCAGCCCTTCCCGGCTCGCTTTTATCAGCCAGGATGGGCAAGGATCAAGGAGACAGGTGGTCGGTTTCACTTGTCCAAGCAGCCTGTCCACATCCTCGGAGGTAACAGATTGGAATTGATCCCATGTAACAGGACTAGACAAAACTCTAGCACTCTCCCACCCTGGCCCTGCTCCCACGGTGGAGTCTACCTCCTTCTGAATCTGAGCGACTTTATCTGCAAAAAAACTTTGCAAAAGCATTGCAGGAGATCTTGGGGTCCCTACCAGGCCCCGGTGGTGCAGGTGGTTCCGATAGATTGCGAACCACCTGAAAAAGTCTCCTGCTGCTGTTTTCTGCAGATGCAATGAAGAAGGCCCTCTTCGCCATCGCCATTGCCACTTGGTAGGCTCGACGTTGAGCTCTAGCCCGTGTCCGGTCTGATTCAGAATGAGTTTTCCACCACCGGCGCTCTAGCCGTCTCAACGATTGTTTCATCACCCTCAGCTCCGGGGAAAACCACAGGGCTGTCCGGGCTCCATGCAGTCGGAGAGGGCGCTTTGGAGCCAGACAGTCAATAGCCCTGGTTAACTCCGCATTCCAGCGGGCCACCAGGGAATCAGCTGAAAGGCCATCAACTTGGGATAAAACATCCCCTACCACTCTCTGGAAGCCAATTGGATCCATTAAGTGGCGGGGGCGGACCATCCGAATCGGTCCCACCTCCCTGCAGAGGGGAAGGGTCGCGGAGAAGTCCAGTTGCACCAGGAAGTGATCTGACCATGGCATTTCTTTTGTTTCGCTTTTAGTTAATGTCAGATCACCAACATCCATAGAGGTAAACACCAAGTTTAAGGCATGTCCACGGCTATGAGTTGGGCCAAACTTATTCAGGGACAGCCCCATGGAGGCCATGCTTTCCACGAAGTCCCGAGCGGCACCTTGTAAGGTCATGTCGGCATGGATGTTAAAATCCCCCAGGACAACCAAGCTAGGTGTCTCCAGAAGCATATCCGCCATGACCTGAAGCAGCTCGGGCAGGGAATCCTTAGTGCAGCGGGGAGGTCGGTACACCAAAAGGAATCCTGTACTTCCCCTATTGCCCAACTTCCAGAACATGCACTCAGAGAACTGGGTCTTCCCAATAGGACGCCTGGTGCAGACTAATGACTTCCTAAAAATCACTGCAACCCCCCCTCCCCGCCCACATGACCTGGGTTGCTGTGCATAAGAGAAACCTGGTGGGCAATCAGCGGCAAGGACAGGCCCATCTGCCTCATCCAACCAGGTCTCTGTCACACATGCCAGGTCAAATCCTCCATTCACAATCAGGTCGTGGATGGCAGTGGTTTTATTCATCATTGACCTGGCATTGCACAGCAACACTTTCAGGTCATGTGGGTTTCCCTTGCTGATTCCAGTATCCTTCCGGTCAGGACCAGACCTGGAGGCAGGGATAGTCCTCAAACAACGACTAAACCTGCCTCCTCGGTAATGACATGGTCTGGTCTTAGCGTAACTCCTCCTCCAGCCCGTGATCACTGAGATCGGGTGTCCCAATACATTCCCTCCTGTGGAACCTGCCCCAGCCATTCTATTGGCTGAGGCCCACTCCCAGGCAGCCCTGACCCTTCCCCTTAAAAGGCAAAATACAAACTATATAATAACTTAACATAATAATAAAAATAGAAGCACAGCAAAAAACAATAGTGCTAAAATTAAACTATTCCCCACCCTAACTACTTAACCAACCACAAGCAGAAATAAAATTATAAAATTATAAAACATTATAAAAAACAACCACCACCATTTAAGGTGCAGCAAATTAAAAGCAGTTAAAATATTTAAAACCATTTTGTCATTTCCTGCAGGTAGCTGCTCAGGCCTCTAAACTGTAGTGGTGAGTACAGGCCCCGCCCCCTAGGGAGGGTTACACCTACTGTAGGTTTTCTAAGTTATCACATGAAACATTACTTCATTTGTCATGCACAAATGAATCATAAAAAAACCAAACTACACTTCACTGTATAAATTTCAGTTACATACTGGTCAGAGATTATTTCCAGTTTCAGAAAGCATTGAAACCGCAGCATATTAAAACACAAGTATATCAACACTAGCAATTGAGGGCATGGCATTAATAAGGCTTAAGCTTCCTTTGCTCTCTTATACATGGGAGTCCTGGAGCGTCATGATGTGTGTAGACAGTCCCATCTAGGCTACAACTTTGCATTATATTCAAGTTATTTAGCAGAGTTAGCGCCTTCCTACTCTGAGCATATGCATTGAAGCTAATATTCTAGGACAGGGGTCACCAGCTTTTTTGGACAAGTGGGCACATTTCTAAATTTGAGAGAGTGCTGTGGCACCAGTCCCAAAATGATTGGGGTGGGGACATTGCTTAACACAACATGGCTGGCCTGGGAGTGCATGACATAACGCAGAATTTATGTGACTGCAGTGATTGCTGTCCACCCCCTTTCCCAGCAGCTTCACACTTGCTTTGAGAAGTCATCTATATCTTGCTGATCCTGAATGTAGAGATACAGGGCTGGCTGTACAAATGGGCTTCCTTAAAAATGCTCATAAATAAAGCTATTTATAAACAGAAAAACATTTTTAAAGCTCCCCACTATATGAATCCACTGTAAGAAAAATGTTTCCAGGTCAAGAGGCACATGGGCCCAGAGAGTCTGATGCAACTCGGAACAAAAAGTTGTGCCCTGTGTTTCAAGCACTAAATTCAACATAAACACTCAAAGAAAAATATGAGCTTCCTATATAGATACCACATTACCAAAGGAAACAGGGTGTACCTCATTATCATAGGCGCATTATTCCACAAATCCATTACTCTATACAACCATGTGACATGAAGTCCAACCTGATAGTATACAGGTATGTACTTATGAAAAACTGGCATATGCAGTCACCCCATGTGATTCAGTGTAGTACACAAAGGAGTACACACCATTTCCTGAACATTAGATATCTCTGTGTCAAGGTTTGTGTGCAGCATCTTCAGCTCATTCACTGAAAATGCATTTTCTCTTGATTATGGTTTTTAAGAAGTATGTGTATGCAGCCTGAACATTGTAATCGTAGCCCACTAGATCCACTGGAGGAGTGGGGGTTAGGAAGGAGTGGAGATGCCTTTCTGTTGGCATAAAAGCACTTCCTCTCTGGAATCTCTGATTTGGCCACAGAGGTAGAGCTATGGCTAGCCATTCTTTCACTGTCAGCACACAGGATTAGGCCCTGAAAATAGCAGGGAAGGATGAGACAGAAGTGGAGCTACTGGATATAGATATAAATAGAAGTTTTATTTATTACAAAAATCATTTCTGACTAAATGCTTTATTTTGCTTGAGCACATAACATAGAACGAAGTTTGGGGTGGTGGGTGAACTTAAAAGAAGCAATACAAAGGAGAAAGATAAACAAAGAAGAATGATCCAAATACCACAATCATTACAGGCTTGTTTTACTAATAATCATTCTAAGACCAACATTCTTCCCTCAGAGAAACCTATTAAAATAATTCAAAATCCTGGATTTTAAGACTGCTACTGGGCACCAAACTGCTGTTATTGTTACACCTAACCTATTGTTACACCTAGTAGTCTATAGGAAGTACAGAATGACCACAAAGGGAATTATCAAAAAAGCATTGTATGATATATGACACAGTGCACCGTGGATAGGATAGGTGCAAAGGTGCAACCCCAAAGTGTGCATCTTCCCTATGAGAAAACGTCTTATTTGTGGAGTGTAAAGGAGTTAGTGGAACTGCAAAAGCAGGAGTCAATGGCAGCCATCGGTACCTTCCTGGTTCTTCTTCTATGGCAGTCTTTGGTTCCCCCAAGCCAGGCTTCATTGAATTGATAGTACAGGGTAATGGAAAGAATGACTCAAGAATGACATGGGCTGGTAATACAGTGGTACCTCGGGTTACATACGCTTCAGGTTACAGACGCTTCAGGTTACAGACTACGCTAACCCAGTAATAGTACCTCGGGTTAAGAACTTTGCTTCAGGATGAGAACAGAAATTGTGCTCTGGCGGCACGGTGGCAGCAGGAGGCCCCATTAGCTAAAGTGGTGCTTCAGGTTAAGAACAGTTTCGGGTTAAGAACGGACCTCCGGAACGAATTAAGTACTTAACCCGAGGTACCTTTGTACCTGCAAAAGTACCTTTTACTTCCATGGGGTACGGTGTCATAAAACAGAACAGAAATCTGTGGCAAGACCAGAATTTATGACAAACCCAGAATTTCTTTAAGTTTATATTTTTAAATTTCTGTATTTAATAAAAATCCACAATGATCAACTTGCAAGTCTTCTAAGCTGCTGCTGCAAAAAAAGAACAAACTAAAAATGGACAGGGAAATGGCATGTCAAAGAGCAGTTCGTGCCTTCAGAAAGCCCACTTACTTTTCTTCTCTTATGCTACTGAGAATATAAAAGGCACATAAGCCAAAAGAATACATTTGAGTATAGTGAACCTGTTTTGAACAGGGGCATGAGCACAAGGACCACTATGTCACAGACTCTGGACTGGGACTTTGAGCTATTTTTAGAATGCCAGAATGGAGAAAGGCATTAAGGTAACTATTTTGCTCCCAGTGCCAGTTGCAGTGGAAATGAAGAGTTGAAGGAAGGCTAACACTGACCAGGGGACTAAAGACTGCTGGAGCATATGTGTGTATGTGCATACACACATGTGATTATAATCTATTGTTTTAAATCTGCCTTGAGAATGATTAAATCAAGAGGCAGGATATACCAGATTCTGAATAAACTTCAAATATATTATTTGACATAAAACCTCTTTACGCATGGAGGTAGTGGGGAGAAGTGTGAGAGAAGCTAGCATGATGTATGCATGTGCGTGCACGCACGCACGCGCACACACACACACACACACACACACACAGAGTTCAAGATTATGTGATAAGTTCTAAAATATTTTCCTTGTTTTATCTTACTACAACCCTGCAAAATAGGACACTGTAATTCCATTTGGAACCGATACTGGTGAAGTTTTCTTACACAGAAATACAAACACTTTATACATGTCATGTATATTCAATATTCAAGCTCACATTGGCTAGAAGAGTAAATTCCCAAACCGTGCTGCACACACTAGTAGTCTATAAGAGAACTGCTAACGTTTGGTGAGAAATTAAACTAAGTCATACATTCACAAAGAAAGATACTGATCCCACATCTACATGGCTGATATAGGTACCGAAGAATGCTCCGTAGTTCAAGCCTAGAACACTGGTCTCAAAATATGCTATCTTGGCAATGATGGAAAGTTGGGAAAATGCATTGCATCAAGAGCCATTCATGCAGAACTTATTTCTGTAAAAAAAAACAAGTGCATAATATTTTACGTCACATTCACACAAAATGTGTGATAGGGCTAGTATCTGAAACAAAAAAAAAGTGGAGACTCCTCTGGAAAAAAATATTTACAAGGTTCTGCAATACTGTATATGATTTCTGCTAATAACGGCAACATGGAGGACATTTTGGACAAAGGAACAAAGCTGTATTCATGTTGATTTATAATGGCAGCGCATCAATTCATGTTAAAATCTGACATGTCTTGGGCTGACTTTAATGAAAACAAAAGCCAGACACCAAGGGAAACAAATTCAAATAAAGATACAGAATAACTATTAGAGTATGGATGTAGCTAAGAATTCCACTATACTAGCTTTTACTTCTGCATTGCTAACACAGAGATGGGAAACCTTTTTCAGCCCAAGAGCCCAATTCAGTCTTTGCTAACCTTCATGGTGCAAATAAAGGTGGGTGAAACCCATGCAAGAAGTGGGTAGGCCACCATTCTCTGCACAAACACTTGCAACACTTGGGAAAGGAGGATTAACCTGTTACATCCTAGCTGCAATCTCCACAAATGTCACACACAAGCAGAAATAACGTCTTGGATGGTAGGTTACATTCAAACCAAATTGCCATGCAGGCATTGATTTTCAGCAAGGGGTCGGTCACGTAGCTCAGGAGAGTTAGCCCCCCTCCCCCCAATGCTCCTCTCACACAGCTAGGCTTAATGAAGTTTTGTTTGGCAGTAATGAAAGTTTTATAAAAACAATCTTAATTGCCGCCGCACAGGGCAATTGGCAGTGCTGCCCAGGCAGGGGGCGCCCCACGCTTGTTCTAAAAGTGTAGCTGTGACAGTGACGTGCAGAAAAGGCCTTTATGATATACACTGTTCCTAGGCTTAACAGGCACTCAGAAGAATGTGCTGTGCTTGAAACTACACAGCATGAATATATATATATATGGGAGCCTCTAAAACTGAGGTCTTGCATTTCAATTTTAATGCAACACTGAAGCTCATTTTTATTTATATTTGTCAGTTTGTCATAAATACTAATGATAAACAATTTCAGCTGTTGTTCATTGCCTAGCAGTCTAACATAATACATCATTGTTTAAATTAGCAACGCTGCCTTTAATGATGCTTTCAATTATGGTTCTCTCCAAGTTTGCCTGTGTGCACAAATTAATTGTAGGCTAGATACCAAATAAAACACCATGATGGAAACTATATTTCATTATTTCATCTTTATTACCAAAGGCTTTCTCGCACTCACAACAATACATTATTACTTACTTCACCAATTGCGATAGGCTACTATTTGTAACTTGACAGGATGCCACTGTGGTAGCACTGCTTGACTATTTTATGCCACTAGGAAGTCTGCAATGGCCTTCACTAACTCACAAAATTAAATCTTCATTGTACCCAGGCAGCTGAGAGAGTAGAATATGAAATAAAATATATGGAGAAACTTTATTTTATTACAAAAATAATATTTAAATTGATCCAGTTTCATCTTTTTGCATATATTTCCTTTAGGGCATCTGAGGATCTTGTAACCTTTTAGGAGGCTTGCATCCAAACAAGTCTCTATTCTGCCACATAAGCTCATCTCCATAAATTCATCTCATCAAGTCCCCAAGGATATTTTTTAAAATGTGTATCAAAGGGTTGCTGCCAATAGCCCAACAATCCTGACACTCCAGCAGTAAAACTAGAGTAAAATTTACTCTGCACGTTTGCCATAATATATCCACCTATGTCCAACTGAGCAAAGTTGTAATAGCTCTTGGCAGAGTGCACATTTATCTTGGCTGAAAAGCTGTCAGTAGCAACACAGGGGGTGTCAATTGGCATGAAGTATGTGATGCAAGCACATTTGCCAATTACATGCATTAGGCCTCATAATGACTGATGTCACTAGTGCAGTATAGCAATAAATTACCTTAAGGACACTAATTATTATTATTTCCTTCAGCTGAATTTATTCTTTGCAAAATTGCGAATTAAACCTATACAAAGTTTCATTTCCTACACCAGAAAGCCCAGATACAGGTAATGGAGCAACAGCTGGATGAAGAGTCGGGATACTATGATTTTCTAGGGCAGCCGTAACCAACATGATGCCCTCCATATGTTGGTAGGCTACAGCTGCCGTCATCTCTTATCATTGCCAATGCTGTTTGGGGCTCATGCAAGTTGAAGTCCAACACCACACTCTACTGGTGCACTGATTTTGTACTTCCATTGCCTCAACTGGGTTGGATAAAAAGAGAAACAGATATGTAGAATCATAGAATCAGAGAATCATAGAGTTGGAAGAGACCACAAGGGCCATCGAGTCCAACCCCCTGCCAAGCAGGAAACACCATCAGAGCACTCCTGACATATGGTTGTCAAGCCTCTGCTTAAAGACCTCCAAAGAAGGAGACTCCACCACACTCCTTGGCAGCAAATTCCACTGTTGAACAGCTCTTACTGTCAGGAAGTTCTTCCTAATGTTTAGGTGGAATCTTCTTTCTTGTAAGTGTTATCTCCCTGTTGAATTTCTTCTTGTAGATGTTGACAAATCTAAAATTAGGGTACCATCATAGCACCCTGAGATACCCACTGCCAAGGCTCCCAGCTACTCCCAATATTTAACAAAATATGCTTTCCCCCTTTTCATTTATGGGGAAGGGTTTGCTTTTTATCTATTGTATTAATTTTGTGATATGTGTAGGTGTTTTGCCTGCTTTGGAGGAATTGTGAGCATCAGTTTTTCATCTGTGAAATCAGCATTTTGTTGTACCCACAGCAATTTGAGATTTCAAACGTGTCCATGGCCCCAACGAGATTAAAATATTTGCTTCTGGTTAGTTGACACTTCAATTTATATGTTGCTCTATTGACTGAACTGATAGAAAGGTGTATCCCCAAAAAATTATGCTCAATAAATTGGTGTACAATAAAATGTGCAATAAGAAGACTTTAAGTTCTCCTCCTTATTGTAACCTTTCTTTAGCAGGGGCGATTCTTCTGCTTCAGGCATTTTTATTCTTTCAGTAATACTCAATTGACACCACTCGGGCCAGCTGCCCAAACATTCACCAGTCTGTTTGTATTGACATAACCTCATTGAACTCTACTGCATAAAGTGGGATCTAAACCAAGAGCTGCACTGCAGAAAAGAACAAGAAACAAAAATATCTCATGTTCTATTCCTGTGAGATGAATAACATCACTCAAGGTAGTTATATTACCGAGGTTTACTTAATTTAAAAATTACCAGCCTAGAGAATTTTGGCAGTGAGACAGATGTTTTGAATTACTAGCTTTAGGACTTTTAGAGGGTAGTTCATCCTAGAAATTTGCCTTCCATTAGTGGAGAGACATTACAATATTCTGACAAAGCAGTAACTATTTTAACAAGGGGAAAGTGTAGGGCTCTAAACGCCTTGCTAGTTAAAAGCCTTTAATCACTTCACCGGTGCCAGCTGCCACAAGTGAAGTTGGCTCTCTGCCTCCCCCAAAATACACCCTGGTATTGAAATTGAACCTGCATCTTTTTTTCACTATCCTCCTACTTTCCCCTCTAATCACAATCATGCTAAATCTATTTTTCTCCATTATGTCTCATTTGACCTCTTGAAAATTTCTTTTACATTTAGTATTTTTAAAACATTGTCAAGGTCTCATATCTCACTTAAAGCTCAGTTTAAAAGATGATCTCACACAGTGCATAGTTCAACTATGGAAGATAAGGCTCCCAATGGCTACTAGCCATGATAGATGTGCTATCCATAGTCAGAGACAGGATGCTTCTGAGTATCAGAAGCCATAGAAGGGCATCTGAATAGCCATTCTAAGAACCAGATGCTGGACTAAATGGCCTGATCCAACTGGCTATTCTTATGTTCTTAAAATATAGAACTTCAAAGTTGGAAGGGACCCTGAGAGTGATCTAGTTCAACCCCCTGCAATGCAGGATTTTCAACTGAAGTATCCATTACAGGTGGCCATCCAACTTCTGCTTTAAAAAATCCAACAAAGGAGAGAGTCCTCAACGTTTTGAGAAAATATATTTCATTGACAATCTGTCAATCCTAAACAACATTTGATCATAAAATGCAGTTTTAATTTATTTTAGTACTGTAAACCTTCAACTTACACAGGGGTTATGTTCTGGAGATAGCACCTAAGCCAAAATTGCATACGGTAATACCTCCGCAAACGTCTGCCTCGTCTAGCTTCTGTTCTGGTGAACATCTGTGGCAAACCCAGAAGTACCGGAACGGGTTACTTCCGGGTTTGCCGCTCGCGCTTGCGCAGAAGTGCTGAACCACGCTTCATGCATGTGCAGAAGCACAAACCGCTCTGTGTGCGTGCACAGACACGGAGCTTTGCCCTGCATCCTTTTCAGCTAGTGGCTGGGGCTGCGGAATGGATCCTGGTTGCAAAACAAA
Organism: Podarcis bocagei; assembly: GCF_964188305.1. Taxonomy (NCBI): domain Eukaryota; kingdom Metazoa; phylum Chordata; class Lepidosauria; order Squamata; family Lacertidae; genus Podarcis; species Podarcis bocagei. Next base: position 30,381,978 of record NC_138134.1, read on the forward strand.
GTACTGCTGTATATTCAAAACACACTGGGTGCAATGGCGAGTGGGATGGCCAAAGTCTTTTTTTCCTTTGATGCACAGTTTATGTAGGAAAATACATTTCTCATTGCAGCTAAACCCAATTATCTTGTCTCCGCATGCATGTTTAGCACCTAAGGGCTTAGCAGGTGAATGGGTGGCATTTTGTTTTTTCACAAAAAAATTCAATAAACTAGTGCAAGGAACCTCTGGCTATGAGGGAGATAAATATTCTCCTTTGGAGAATATTATTGGTCAATGGAAACAAAGAGCAAAAACTGGGGGGGGGGGTTTGCTTTACTGTAACTTCTTCAGTTCGGGGGGAACGGACGTGTCCATGTGTGAACTTTGCATGCAATACATTTTGTCAGTGTAGCTATGTACCCAGCTGTATTTTAAGAGATATGTTTTTAATCTTTATAATTTTGCACCAATGCTGTCTAGTGTAAGGATATTTTGAAGCTGATAATTGTTTCCCAAGGTCAAGGATATAAACAACACCTGAGAATGAATGTCTAATGTGCTGATTTCACTAAAATGAAAACAGAAGTTTAAAACGTGGGATGCTGGCAAAAATCCAGTAGCAAAAAGGTTAAAGCAGCCTGCGCATTAGAAATGTTGCAAATTAGCAATCTTACAAATAATAATCTTTACCAAGCAGTAGCTGTTCTAATCTTTATTAGAAATACCTATTACCAATCAGAAAAAAACAACTATTTAGATGGTGCATAGTATAAACAGAATATTCGTGCAGGGTATGACACAAAATCTTTGGAGCACTGCTTTCTTTAGAATAAAACATATATTTGTTCACCTATTGCCAAGATTGTAAGGTTGCTGCCTCTCTTTAGGCTCAATCCCAGGCTATTCTGCCTGCCTAGCTTCATACATGTGCTACCCCTACTCTGACATGGGGTGGTGATAGTGATTAGTCACATTAGTATTGATTCTGTTGAACTTTTCAGCAGTTTTGATACTGCATCCCTCCTAGAGTGCTTAGCAATAGCTCAAGTCCTTCCTGGAGGATAGGTTTCAGAAGGCATTTCTTGGGGGTTTCTGCTGGTTGTTGTGTCCATTTGTTTACAGTATGGCACCCAAAGCTCCATTTTATTCCCTTTGTCATTTAAGATCTACATGAAGCCACTGGAAGAGCCTATGTGGGGGTTTAAATATGTGGATAATATACATATCTCTTTCTCCTTTCTGTCCAGTTCCAAGGAAACAGTGGAAATTCTGAATCATTGTCTGAACATGCGCACTCCTGTACAACAAGAATGACAACCATGAAATAGGGCTGCCATCTGCTTTAGATAGGGCTTCGTTCTCTCACATGAGCCTCCATTCTAGGGTAAGTCTCTCTAAAAAGGCAAACTCCCTAGCCAACATAACTTACCACCATTCCTCCAACAAGACTTAGTCACATACCGTACTTCCTGGCACTTTCAAATGCATAGTGAGAGTCCCTTCTGCTGTGCCAAGTCTACCAGAAAAAGCAAAGCAATCTCCTTTTTAATTAGCAGATTTCCACAATCTTTTGGCTATGTGTAAGGGGTTGCTAATAGCCTAGGCTATTACTACTGGAGGGGGCATAAACTGTTTCTCTGAAACCTTTGGTTTCTTAATGGCCCCTTACCTAGGCTATCAATTGTCTGGCTATTCCACGAATTTGAATCCTTAAATTTTAACAGTTGCTGGACCCAGGAATTAGAATGGGCATGGTATACAGCCTACTTCCCCCTTCCTCAATCTCATAGCAGTATTCCGGTAGAACCCACCACCTGCTATATTTCAAGTTGCATTTGCAAATTGCTGTGCACAACATAAAGTAGGTGGGGATGTATGTATCCCATGCACATTCAGTTTCCCCGCACCTCCACTTCCCCCCTGCCCAGCTCCTATTCCCATAGTTATCATATGTGCATGTGTAATGGCTGACTTAAATGTACACACCTCAGTTTCATTGGAGAAGTGAATGTGCTTTAAAATTTCAAATAGGATGGAAGCAGGTTTGAGGTCAAATGCATCAAATAGAAGTATTTCTCAAGAAAACTACAGGATAGATATGGAATGTGGAGAACAACATGTGTACATAGCTTTAAAAAACCAGCAGTGGGATCACACTGGAGCCAGAGTAAATGGGAGTGTGTACATAGCCTTAAAGGAAACTCTGCTACCTATGAACCCAAACATCATTCAAGATCAGTCAAGGAGGCACTCTTATGCAGCTCACTATACCCGAGGCATGATTCTAAGGAACATAGTAGTGTGCCCACACAATGGAACTCTGCTCAGGAGCTCCATCTTTCCCTAACTTTTAAAGACACGTCTGCTACTGAAGGAGTGGTCAAATTACTTTGGTTAATTTTATATAGTATTTCATCTGCCATTTCAGCCTGCACTTGGTTTGTTTTATTGGTGCTGTATTTAATTAGCTTTTCAAAAATATTGTATTCCATTACACATTGTTCCCCATCTTAAGCATCTGCTGACAGAAAGATGGGATATAAATGGACTTAAACCTCTTCTATCGCTCCAAGAAGCACCTGAAACCAATTGCAGCAAGGTAAGCAAAATTATGCTATTGTGTTTATAATGCATTGAGAAAACCAAACAAAAACAGATGTATTTCCTCCTTGCCAGAGTCCAATGATTATTAGCAATGTATTATAGTTAACATAATGGTGCACACCACTATTATGCTTAGCTATTTCCACCCATTTCTTTTCTTTTATCTGTCTCTAGAATACTCATTTCACTGCTTTGTGTTCAAAATCCCATCCAGTTTTGGTATCCAGAAAAGCCCGTGTGTGCAGTTCTGCATGCTGTCAGATGCAGGTATCTTCTCTTTGAGCAGCAGCAATGCTTTCCACTTCACAATGCACTGTTCCTTAGGGCCCTCTGATCTTTGGGGGAGGAATTTTTCCAATTTCTTACCCACCTATTACCATGAGGTCCCAGGGTAAGTTACAACAATTTTAAAAGACAGTATTAAAAACAGTTAAAACAGATTTCCATCAAGGGAAAAGGATGGGTCCTAAAATATGTATATCAAGTGTCAAATGACTAGGTGAGAGATAGTTGCTACTACTGAAAGCAGGAGCTGAGAAGTATTTTGTGGCTTTTTTGTAAATTATTATTATTATTATTATTATTATTATTATTATTATTATTAATTATTATTATTAAATTTATATACTGCCCTATACCCGCAGGTCTCAGGGCGGTACACAGAATGAAATCAGAATATAAAACCACAAAATAAAAATAAAAACAAGAGCCCAATAACCCCCCTCCAACACAAACACACACATTTTAAAACGGCACAGAATGTCAATCAAATCAACCAAAGGCCTGGTTAAAAAGGAACATTGTTGCCTGCCACCTAAAGGTATGTACAGTGGTATCTTGCTTTATGAACTTCATCCGTTCTGGAAGTCCGTTCTTAAACTGAAACCATTCTTAAACAGAGGCGTGCTTTCCCTAATGAGGCCTCCTCCAGCCAGTGCCCTTCCACCTTTCAGTTTCCATTCTTAGACTTGACCGAGGTAAAGTTTGCAAACTGGGACACTACTTCCGGTTTTGCGGAGTTCATAAACTGAATAGTTCGTAAACAGGACTGTTCTTAAACCGAGGTACCATTGTAATGAAGGTGCCAGGCGAACTTCCCTGGGGAGAGCATTCCACAGACGGGAAGTCACTGCAGAAAAGGCCCATTCTAGTGTTGCCACCCTCCGGACCTCTCAAGGAGGCAGCACATGAAGAAGGGCCTCAGAAGATGATCTCAGGGTCTGGGTAGGTTCATATGGAAAGAGGCGGTCCTTGAAGTATTGTGGTCATGAGCTGTTTATAGGTCAAAACCCGCACTTTGATTTGGGCCCGGAAACTAATTGGTAGCCAGTGCAGTCGGACCAGGAATTGTAGAAGGGACGTCTTTATTTCCATTAGTAAAGTATAAGTGATGGTGACATTTGTCTAAGTGAGAGTGCATGCAACAAATGTGTATTACATTTAGGTCTAGAATGACAATCATTAAAATAATGACTATATCCTCTAACACATGTAAATCTGTAACTATCATTATATATCACATCTTAAGGTCCTGTAGTAAAAAAGAAAAAAAAAAGGGGGGGAAGAAACCTTAGAGATTAACTTAATTTGGCATAACCTTTTGTTGACTAGAACCCATTTCTTTCAATGAAAGTGTTAGGACAATGTAAGACAAAATCAGAATGGATAATTTTACCATACCAGAAATCTTGAAACTTTTGTGTTTGAACATACACCTCAGAAAAATACAGTTAAATTTGCATTGCATTGCAGCAGATGGAGCTGCAACTACAGTAACTCACTGAAGCAGACAAATGCCCTTCCTCAGGCTACATCATTTGATTCCAGATTCCTAATTGCTTCACATTTTGTAACCCATTCTCTCTCTGTTGCTATTTTCTAAGATGCGTATTACATACCCACAGACCTCAATATCATTCCAAAATGCGTCACACCCTTTTCTTCTGAGAAAATACTCCTACAAGCAATCACTTGGCCACATTATAAAATATCTGTGAGGATTGAAAACTGCACCTTAGCTATAACCTTTTTTTCAAACACCCACTCCCTCCACCAACCACTCTCAATAGTGGCTTATATTGCTTTGTGAGTGGCCATCAATTGCATTTTTCTTAGACTTTTAGAAATTTAGCCTTAGGGCTTCAGTTCAGTTAAACAAGCATGTCAGATTTTAACAAGGAATCATGAAGCAGGAGAAAACCCATCTTTCATTTTAAAATAATCATATGTCAGTCATTTTCTGACATGGACGCATCAGTAATAGTATAATGTATAAATTAATTTAATGTATAAAATATTATACATTAATGTTATATACGTTAATGTATAAAATAACCACTAACTACTAGCAAAACTTAGAAGATGGCAATTGCCAACTTCAAAAGGAGAAGCATGAATGTTTATGTCATCAGGTGCTTGAAGGAGCCTCTGACAGTTCATGGATGAATTCAGACATGGGTGCCAACTTGAATAAAATATTGGGGAGGCAAGTAAGCACTTTCCCACATAATCACATGGGCGCACCCATACTACTTGAATGGCAGTGCCCATAAACTTTGCTGATAGCCATAGGGCTTAAGTCCAGTTAAACAAGTGAAGGCACACAGAGTATGCTGTCCCATCCGGCTTGACCTATGGCATCAACACCCTTGTACATTTATTAGACTCAAAACGTGCTGTTTATATGAGACTGGTTATCCTATACACTTCACTAGCAAGTTTCCTGCAGGGAACGTGTTGGCAGAACAGCACTAAGCAGGAAAATCAGTAGGAAAGGAAAAGGAGATGTAGTGTCTTCTTTCTTCATGCCCTTATTGACCATAGACAGTCGTACCTTGTTTTGTGGCCAGGATACATTCCACAGCCCCAGCTGCTAGCCGAAAAGGATGCAGGGCAACGCGCCGCGTCTGCGCACGCACGGGGAGCAGTTTGCGCTTCTGCGCATGCGTGAGCGGCAAGCCTGGAAGTAACCATTCCGGTACTTCTGGGTTTGCTGCGGACGTTTGTCGGAATGGACGCTAGACAAGGCGGACATTCGCGGAGGTATTACTGTAGTGTTTTAACAATCTTAATTTATCATTAGCTCCACCCTGAAATTGATTCAGAGCCAGTTCTGAGTCATGTCTGGTTGGAGTCCTGGGTTGGCATGGGAATTGTGCACAGCCCTAAAAGTTACAAATCACATTATAATGTAAATATTTTTTGGTTTCTTAAGACTTCCCGGGCAACGTAAGGCACTTTCAGCTAGTTTATATGTAAGTAAAGTTCTTGGGTAGAAATTTTACTATCGGCATAAACCTGCCATTGATGTGGAGTAGCTGAGTTGTCACCAGCAGGAACTCTTTGGCCAGTGTATTGTGTCCATGCATGTAAAGATGTACTGAAGCTCTGCACAGATATTCCTGCAAGTCATCAAATATATGAGCATTTTGCTAGTACAAGAAATGTAATGGGTTGTAGGGAGAAGGAAAAGAGAGGGAAACAAGGGTTGGTTTGGGGACTGTAAGGTGGGGAACATGATATTTGTGGAAATAAATTTAAAAATTGTCCTGTAGCACCTTAGATACCATCTAAGTTTGTTCTGGGTATAAGCTTTCATGTGCATGCACAATTTTATTTTTTTTGACTGCGTCAGACCAACACGGCTATCTACCTGAATCTAGAATCATGATATTTGTGCTTATCGAAAGTTTAATTTCAGCCACAGTTCAGGTTTTGAAAATTCCAAACATATGCAGACTTAAAGGTATCTGTTAAATAGGATTAATAGATAGCCAAAAAGTAGAAGATGAGTTTTAAGCTGAATTAGGGTCTCAACAGCTGTCAAAACTACCTCTTATTCTAAGTATAGAACATGCAAACACTCTCAAAGCCAAATTCTCCATCTGCTGAATTAAGAAAAAGAACACAGACTTTCCTGAAAACACTTGCAATTAAGTTTGTAAAACACTTGCAAACTGAAGGATAAGTAGCTGTAGTTTAGCAGTAAGTAAGAAACAAAAAAGCACATTCAAATGTTTTAAATTTAAGCTTCTCACAACCACATGCCACTGAAAGCTAACACAGCTTTTGGCTGTAGGCATGCAGGATAAACAATGGTGCTCCCCAATTGTCGTTTTCTACTAAATAAGTAAAAGTAAAGCTATGGAGACTAATGTCTGGAAACTGTGGTTTGGTGTTTAGTTGTCACAGTATGTTTAATGTTCACACTTGTGTGCCTGTGTGTGTGTGTGTGTGTGTGTGTATAAAGGCATATAGATATAAAATCCTATAATCTTAAAATCCGCAATATTTTATATCAGGATAAAAGGAATACACACAATTTATAGTTGGCTTATCTAAGTTTATCTCATAGGGAACTTATATATTACACAATACTGACATATAGAAAATGTAGAGCATATATTAGCAAGAGAAGCAGAATGAAGTTGGGAAAGGGGATAAAGAGAGAAAACAAATGCACCATAGCAGCAAGAGTTGGCAAGACTTATTGATATGTCTGCCTGAATTAATGCAAGTGAAACCATGAAAAATAACCGCAGCTGTCCAGACTGACATTATGTAATGAACAGGCAGTTGTATTTCCTTTAATTTGCCCTAATGTTGTTGCCATTAATTTGAATGAGCCACTGCAGTCATGCTAACAGAATTTTAGAAATCAAGCTGCAGCATCAGCACTAGTCCTAAACCCATATAAGCTTCAAGGAGATCAGTCTTACCACATTTTGTCCTCTCTATCGCTTATCTTCACAATTGCTACAAGCTGCTTAGACAATTAAGGGGTGTGAGCACCTATCTTTTTTGATAGTGACTAACAAATGCAAATACTAAAATAAAAATAATAATGGACCATGTGAGCTGATTTAATCAAACTAAAACATACTTAACACATTGCAAGGCTACTGAAATTTGCTATTTTGTATTTACTGGGCAACTTCATCTGAAAGCAGCAACATTTTGGGGTGAATGCACTGAGGAAATAATTCAAAACAGTTTATTCTCCAGTATTTATACTTCTCTCGTTTTGTTACACATCTCAAATTTTGAAAACTTTTAATCCAACAGTGATTGCAACATTGTTTCTTAACCTTACATAGCCTGAGCAAATCAGTAGTTGCTGTTATTCTACATGAGTGTTTCCGTACTAGTGAAGTATCTGATGACTGCTCATGTATTAGTGGGGCAAAAAGTGCAACACAAACAATCAATTTTAATATGCTTGTTGCCCGTTTCAGGAGCTAAACCATACATGATGACAACAGATGACAACAGATGAAAATAAGATATGCCAAAGTTGAGTTGCTATGCAAGCTTAACTTTAACAATCCTCTAGAAAGTGTATATTTGCTGTTTATGATAGATATCCCAAATGAGTTAAGTAGGACAAGAACTCCTGACATTGCATGTGTCTGTTTTTAACAGGTAGCCTTTCTTTCCCTATTCTCCTTTTTTTAACTTTAATTTCTATTGTCAGGGTTTATATAATTTCTGTTGTTAGGGTTTCAATACCATCTGCACTTCAAGAAGAGTATTTGAAATAGCCTCTAGGCCTACTCTGTAATTTTTTTCCACTTTGCCCTTTTCCTTGCTGTTAAACTATTACACCAATAAAAGAAGTCTGTCCTTTCAAAAAGTTCACTTCTACTTTATACCACCTAAAGAAGTCACCCACTCCAATTTTACTATGACTGAAATGTACTTTCTATCTCCTACTAAAATGTCTTATATTAATTTCTAAATGAAGAGCCTACACTTTTGTTTTCTCTTCCCTTGGATTTCAAAACCCACCATCAAGTGCTGAAAGTGATGGTATGATTCATTTGCTGTTAAATCCCATGGAGTTGTAAATCCTTGTTTATCTGAATGTTATTTAAACTTCTGCATTCTTGAGCTACTTTAAAAATAAAATACAGCATGGTATTGCAGGAAGTTAACACAATTGGCCAATCCGCCAATAAATGATTTTGCTTTCTCTCCACAGAACTGACTTACCAGTCACAAAGAGAAAAAAATCAGAAAACAAAACAGAAAACTCAAAAAATCCACAAAGGTGGATTGTATAGTGTTGGTACAGAATTAGTAATCATTTGTCTGTAGCACATCCCACAAGTTTATATATTTATAAAAAAACATTTCTATGCAGATTTTCATTAAATGAAACCAGAGCAATTGACAACAATTATATATTGAACCAAACCATATTTTAAAAGTTATGCTCAGAAATCAGCTAACTATTATGGAACAAACAATGTGTTTTAATTGTCTGCAGAATTCTGATGGAATAGAAAAGTTTTTATCAGGTGTTTAAAAGCTGAAACAGAAGATACCTACTGAGCTTCTACTGACAGGAGCAAAATGGACAGCCCCCATAGCTTCTTGTGGTTACTGGAAAGCCCAGGTGATAACATGGTAAGGTTTACTGAAGAATGCAGACCAGCACATATGATATTGTTACAGGCCACCCCAATCTTTGCTGAGTGCTAGCAAGATTCCAGTGGTCTTGACACTTAACCAGGGTTTGTCTTCCTTTGGAATGAGACACGGCGGAGACTGTAGTGTCTTTAATAAATTTGGTTTATTTACACCAGGCATAGGCAAACTTGACCTTCCAGATGTTTTGGGACTACAATTCCCACCATCCCTGACCACTGGTCCTGTTAGGGATGATGGGAGTTGTAGTCCCAAAACATCTGGAAGGCCGAGTTTACCTATGCCTGCTTTACACATATTTACACCTGAGTGTAAGTGGAGGGAATGCAGAACATTACACCCCAATAGTGTCTCTTGTTGTTCCCCTCATAAGTTTCAGCAAGCTTGGGTCCAGAGCAGAAGCCAGCCATGCCTCCCGGTCTCTCAGTTCAGCCTCTCCTAGCCAGTGTGCATTGAGTTCTCCCACTGTTTCCTCCAAACCTCTGTTTTAAAAGGACACACACCCCGTGTGACATCATGCCCCCTGTCATCCATTCCCTTCCCAGCTTACACTGAAATCCTAAACCTGGCCTTTGTCTCAGCTCACTATCCCTTCATGGGAGAAGAGCCTCACAGTCCTCTGCTGCCCATCACACAGTAACTGTGTCAATCACCCATTAACTTCCTTTGTACTATATGATGGTTTTTCTCCCCTAGGCAATTCCTGGACAGGAAGCTGATTCAGCCTGCGCTTTTACACTGGGTAGTAATCTCCTACCATTATTAACTCTAGCAAATCTAATGTGCCATAGAATCTAATTCACACCCGGTTTTTTTGCGACCTAATTTGGCCAAAAAAAGGGTGTGCATTACATTTGAGTAAATGCGGTATTATGGGAGGAATTTGGTACACTTTATGGGGAATTTGCACCCCCCCATTCCTAACAATATATACTCACAAAAAATAAAAACAAACACTGACCACCTCAAAAGTAAGTACAACAGAAGCTCTGCATCCCAATCATAAGAATTTCACCAACATTTCTTCTGTTTCATAATTTTTGAAAACAATCTATTTTCTCATTAATTGAGAGAGAATGGTTGGGGGGGGGTATGCCACAGAAATTTTCAGCACAGTAGTTTAAACCAATGCCAAGCACCTCTGAAATTAGTTGTTGCAGCTTTGTTAAAGAGGGCATCAGATCACAGCTAAAAACAGTAAATCATGCTCCATGTAATTGGGTCTATAGTGATGGCTTTGATGGACCTCTCTTATTCAGCCATCTTAACAGATTTTTTCACCTAATATAAAACTTCTCATCTCATGTTCCTGCTAACATGCTGTTCATTTTTCAGACTCATGAGGCACTGCCTACTGGTCTCTTCATTAATTCTCTACAATACAGATTCTGTCATTTATCAAACAGTCAGCATGAGACTATAAAAAAAGGAGTGTTTACACCAAATCTTTATTTCATGCCATAAAGTGTACCCTTTGGAAATTCCTCTTGCATCCTGATTAGTCACTGAAAGTTTAGATCCTGTAAGTTTCTCAATACAGATTACTATCATTTTATCAAGTAGTAAAATTTTCCACCATAGTTTTGCATGGTCATCTGTATGATGTGATTTTTTTTTCTTTATTATGCTTTCTAATGTATTCTAGATGGTGAATAAGAACAAACCTTACCACTTGATGTTGGTCATCTTCATTAGTAATTCTTGACAAATAATACAGAGGAGAACATATTCCTCCAAGCTATAGAGCCTCACAGTCTTAAGGAACAACTGGTTTGCTACGCTTTCTCTTCAAAATTGTGAGTTCACACTCCTGTTCTGAGTACTTAATTTTTTCTCTCTTTGAAATAGCTGAAGTTTTTTTACTGTATTTTTTAAAAAATGCTGTTAAGCGTTGGTGTTTGTATAGGAACACTTTTTACTTATGTAAACAAACCTCCTACTCAGTTTGTTATAAGAAAACTGTTTGTTTTTTAAAGGAATACTCGGCAAAGAAATGAGAAATAAAATGCACAAGCCCACTTTGCACATCACATTAAACTATAGTTTAAAAGAAACTATCATTTAATGTGAACCTATGGTGCGCACACAGTTCTCTTTGCTTTCCTCCTCTGCGCCTACTGCTGCCACACCACTGAAAAACAAGACATGAGTCTGGCTTGTCGTGATGCCCAAACCCAAGCTCATGGTTCTCCACAAACAAAACTTGGCTACCAATTGTGGTTTGTTTGAAGAGAAACAAACCACAAGCAGGGTTTGGCTATCACCAGTCACTCCTTTTTGCATCCTTTTAGACACACTAAGAACTCTAGAAGTGGGCCAGGACTTTGCTTAAGCTATACCAGTTTACCATAAATTTAAAAATTAAAAAATTGTCCAGTAGCACCTTAGAAACCAACTAAGTTTGTTCTGGGTATAAGCTTTCGTGTGCATGCACACTTCTTCAGATACCCGGGCGTGCACACGAAAGCTTATACCCAAAACAAACTTAGTTGGTCTCTAAGGTGCTACTGGACAATTTTTTAAATTTATTAATTTATTTCAACTGCGTCAGACCAACACGGCTACCTACTTGAATCTAGTTTACCATAAGCAAGAGCTGATCCCCAATACGCTTGCTTACATAACTTTTTTCACCAGCATACCTGAAAGAGATGTTAAGCTAGCTAGCCTAGATCCCACCCCATACTAGCTATCCTCCTCTCTCTTAATCATTATACTGACTTTCCAATCCTACAGACCAGAGGCTAATTTTAAGGAGAAGTTGCAAATTTTGTATAAAGGAGCATGCCTTCCAGAACTAGAGATTTTGTAATTTTTAATTATGCCAGAAATTATGCCTCAGTTCTTCAGAATCCCTAAAGAAGCCTATACAGATACTGGTATCTTCCCTACAACTCTAATGGAAATGGATATACAATTATTTTTCTGCAACCTTCTTTTAGCACACCGTTTACTCTGTCCAACAGTCCCACTACCTCATTGACTTGTTTCCTGCTTAAATATTTTTTAAGTAAAAGGGACCTTAAATTTGTGAATAAGGGTAGTATAGAGACCTTGAGATTTAGAAGCTGGAAGATCATTTCTGATTTTTTTTATGACTGCTCTCAGTAGAATGAAAAGGACAGGAGCAGATTGAAGGAGTCTAGGGAATACTTCCATGAGAAAGATTAAGGACTGTAGACTTAGCAAGTAAGATACACTCCTGTAAGTTTTAAGACAATGAGTATAAAATATATTGGATAATTGAAAGGATTTAAAGAAGGGGGAATGGCATGTTTGAAGGCTATAGGGAAGAAACAATATAAGTGAAAGTATTTAAAAAGTGGGAAGTAAGTGATGAGCGGGTGAGAGGGAGAGATGCAAAGTTCAAAATAATGGAGGCAAAGATGAAGAGAAAAATGGACATTATAAGAACTGGAGATAGTAGATGCAGGAGGCAAGGGCAAAAGTCAAAACACATTGAGTCCAATCTAGTTCTTTAAAAAGTTGGGAAGATAGTGGTACTGAATACTGATCAGTAGTAGAATTTATTAACCAGAGAGTTATCCAAACACACTCACTTTGAAGTAGGTTTTTTTTCTCATCCCTTCATGAAACTGCCACTTAAACATTAGAAAATGTGAAAGAATATAATTTGTTTTACAATTATGATCTCACAACAGTTATAGGACTCACAATTTTATAACCATCCTAGAACTTCAGAAACCATGTGGTGCCATAGGTACAGGAAATATATCAGATTCCAGAGAGGATGGCAGAAATCTTCATTCTTAGTTGAACATGAGACAAGCTTGACTTCTTCCTAGAAGATTTCTGTAGTTATTACTTAACCTGGTCAGATCACTAAACCTACATAACCTATCCCAGAACACCTCTATGGACAATACACTTCTCTGTATTAATGCATGGACAACAGCAAATTACAGTCATACATTATATCATTGCAGTAGCGACACCATATCAACTGTTACATTCCAAATGTGGCAAAAAGCTGCCAATGAGAGTGACAACTACATCTCTGCAAGGAACAAATTCCAATGTTCAGGGTGCCACAATGGAGAAGACTCTAGCTCTGTCTCCAAGATGTTTATATCTTGACCTATTCCAGTCTAGATACAGATCAAACTTGGGAACGAATTTCCTTGGCTACCCTGAAGGATAACCTTCAGGAGAGGAACAGTGAGGATGTTTGCCTGCTGACTCTACTGAATCTCTCAGAAAACTTTGATAGTGTTGACCATGGTGCCTTCCTGGACCATCTCTATGAGATGTAGACACAGTTTTACAGTTCCATTCCTACTTAAAGGGTTAGTTCCAGAGAGCTGTATTGAATACCCATGTCTCAGTCCTCTGGAAGCTTATCTGTGGAATGCCACGGTGCACAATTTTATTCTCATTGCTATTTAATATTTATATGAAGCTGCTAGGACATGCTGGGCAAGGTGTCATACTATGCTGATCTTCACTAGCTCTATTTCTCTGTGACATCTGGATCAGAACAAGCTGCTCATATCCTAATCCAGTCCCTGGATACAAGTCATGGGCTGAATGAGGGCTACCAACTGGATGACTACAAATTAATTCTAGCAAGACATATACCCTATGGATGAATGGATGGATAGTTCCCAGCACCAGGAATTGGTTTTTTAAAATCAGCTCTGGATAGGATTTCATTCCTTCTGAAGGAGCAGGTACAGAATTTCTGCGGAATGGCAATTGTGCTCCTAAATCAATTACGGTATCAGAAGCCCAGGTAACGTCAGTGGGATTCAGTTGTGCCCATTGCCACCTTCAGTTGTGGTACCAACTACAACAGGTCCTGCACAGGGAGACCCAGGGACACCCAGATATTAAAGCTGATTCTACAAGGTTGCTTCTCTCACTGCGCTGGCAAACATCTGGGGGGTGCCTTGATGATCTGGGCAACATACACCGTTACTTCTCATACCAACATGCTGTTGGTGGCAAGGGAAAAATAGGTATAAAAGGAGAATTCCCTGGATTTGATGCTAGGATCCAAGTTCGAGGCAAGTACTCTTTGGTGAAAGAACCCTAGCAAAGATTTAAAATCACAAAAGTAAAACATAGGCACTGGACTTAATGGTCAGGGGTCTCTTTACCCGTTACCTTTATCCCACACATGCTTCTTCCCAGGAGGCCATGAGTATTGGCATGGGAAGCAACTATACCATATCAGTTGCAAGTCCTAACTGTTTCCAGCCACTCAGATAGCATGAAGAATAAATTACATGGAAATGTTAAAAGTATGCTCATTTATAATTTATATTTATATGTAGTTTTAATTCCATATAACTTTATTTTTTTATTGTCAGTTGTATACTTAACAATAAAAAATAAAGTTTTATGGAATTAAAATTACATATAAATATAAAAGATCAACTTTTATTCAATAAAGTTGTGGCCCAATGTTAATCCCACACATTGTTGTCATGTCTCATTTCTGGGTGGTGGGTTCCGGGGACAGGGTTTAGCATGTGGGCTCGCAATAATAGTAATAATAATAATCAGGAACTTGAATTACAGCTGCCGTGTTTCTTTAAAAGAAAAAGCAGTGTAAAGCATGTTGGTTAAGTACACTTTTTAATGTAACAAGTAGTTTGGCCCAGAATTAGCCCTTCTAATGGAGAATGCATAAGCACATAGCAGCTAGCTACACAGAAAGTTCAACAACAAAACATCAATGGCATAAAAACTAACAAATTTGGCCAGTGCTGTAACAATAGAAAACATTTCTCGACAAAGATGCGGAAAAACAGTAGGTATGTTATTTTCTTTCTGGCAAAAGCAAATGGCTGTGTGGGAAATCTTGACAATTTCACTGTAATGAAATCAGTTACTCAGGTTTTATACATAATTTGGGTAGTTTATAAAATAGCTTTACAAAATGTCAGAGTTCCATTGATAAAACCAGGTATATTTTTATGACAAGGTGGGTGGCACTGTGGGTAAAACCTCAGTGCCTAGGACTTGCCGATCGTATGGTTGGCGGTTCGAATCCCCGCGGCGGGGTGAGCTCCCGCCATTCAGTCCCAGCTCCTGCCCACCTAGCAGTTCGAAAGCACCCTTAAGTGCAAGTAGATAAATAGGGACCGCTTTATAGTGGGAAGGTAAACGGCGTTTCTGTGTGCTGTGCTGGTGCTGGCTCGCCAGAGCAGCTTCGTCACGCTGGCCACGTGACCTGGAAGTGTCTTCGGACAGTGCTGGCTCCCGGCCTCTTAAGTGAGATGAGCACGCAACCCCAGAGTCAGTCACGACTGGCCTGTACGGGCAGGGGTACCTTTACCTTTACTTATTTTTATGACATGCTATCAGAAATAGGATCTGAAAATGACAGAACAAGGATAAGAATAGCCAAATATGGGGGAAGCACGAGGACAATTAAACTCCCAAGTGTTATTTACCACCGCAGGATAATCTTTACAATAAAGTTTCCATAATTTTGTTTAACTATACGAAAGTGGGCATGCAGTTCTAGGTTCCAATTTAACCATCACAATATGCCTTCGTGGCTCTATATTCTCAACATGTAGCCTTTCATCCTATCCCTATGCTTATTTACTACACAGAAGTACATTCCACTGTACTCAGTGGGGCTTCCTCCCAGATAAGTAGATTGCAGCAAAAACCATTCCTTTGAATAAAGGTTTAATGTCTGAAAGGTTTAAACAAGTCTATCTGCAAATCAAATAATAGTATGCCGAAAATCCTAGGCACAACTCAATATCTGAGTTAATACTTTTTGTCAATTTCCCTACTGTGGTCTCTTTTTTCACTTGAAGGCATTTCAAGAGCTATGTTACCACCTAGATTCAGTGTGGAGAGTTCATATTCATACCCTGGTATATCAAGCAAAGAGAGGAAGTATATTAAGCGGGAGCAAAAGCCTCTTACCAAGGGAGACTCACTAGTACTGCTCTCCTAATTTTTTAGCAAGCTGGCCATGATATTTCTCTCCTCTCCCTGAAACGTATTTGGGCTTAAATGGATATATGTTTATTTATTTTTATTTGCTATGTGCCATGTTTTAAATTTACTGAAGTTTTAATGTATTGTTTTAAATTATTTTTAACTGTATTATAATTTTACGGTAGCTACCTCAAGGACTAGTTGCAATGAAAAAACAGCTGAGTAGTTAATTCTGAGCATTGCTTACCTTCCATTTGAATTTTTTTTTACTCTGAATGTCATTCATGCCCAAAATGTGATAATATTTTGAATGTGAGGCTATTCTATTTTTAAAAAAACAAATGGGGAAAGCATTCTGGATCCTTTCCCTCCAACTATATTTTTGATAGCGCAGATCATTCTGGCATATGAAGAAAGGCAAGGTAACTTTGCTCCTGACACAGCAGTTGTATACGTTTTTGCTCAGAAGTTAAGCCCGACTGAATTCAGTGGGGCTTACCCCCAGGTAGGTGGATAAAGGACTTAAACCCGATTTAGATTATTGAAGGTCAAATTCACACAGATATTTTCCAAAACATCAGCTGAATGATTGGTGAGCAGAGAACCTGGTTCAGAGCACTAACTGGCTTCCCGGTGTTAAGGAAATGGGTTAACAGAAAGACTTGCTTTTCAAAACTACCGCTGCCAAGTAGCTTAGCACCTTCCAACAGCAAGCTGATGTTCAGTCATTCACCATTCTAAGCATTACGTAGTCACCTTTCACAGGGTTCTAAGCTGAAATGCACAGATTAAAAGTTGATGTGTGGAACAATTAAGTTAAAGCTTTGCAAAAAGTAAAGGTAAAGGTAAAGGTACCCCTGCCCGTACGGGCCAGTCGTGTCCGACTCTAGGGTTGTGCGCCCATCTCACTTAAGAGGCCGGGGGCCAGCGCTGTCCGGAGACACTTCCGGGTCACGTGGCCAGCGTGATGAAGCTGCTCTGGTGAGCCAGCACCAGCGCAGCACACGGAAACGCCGTTTACCTTCCCGCTAGAAAGCGGTACCTATTTATCTACTTGCACTTTAGGGGTGCTTTCAAACTGCTAGGTGGGCAGGAGCTGGGACCGAAAGACGGGAGCTCACCCCGCCGCGGGGATTCGAACCGCCGACCATGCAATCGGCAAGCCCTAGGCGCTGAGGATTTACCCACAGCGCCACCCGCGTCCTTTTTTGCAAAAAGTACTCATTCCTTTTTCATGGTTCTCTGATAAGAATTACAATTTTTAATTTTTTTTGCTTTGGAAACCAAATGTCAGACACATTTGCTGCATTGCTGGAAGTACTTTTAAAAAAAATGGAACAGCAAATATCAGGAAAAGACTTAATCATACTTGCCTGCAGATCTACTTTATGTAGATATTAAGTGACTTATTCACTACACCATTGGATTTTAACCAAACAAGATCAAGCAGCTCATCTAAAAGAATTCTCTACAATAAAGCACCTTAATGTGATAGCTGAACCAATAGATAAGATATATGACCTCTATATAAAGTGATTATTGACTATGAGAAGCTTTCAATTTAGATGAAAATGGCTTTGTGTAAGAGCTCTCAAGAGGCAGTGACAAAGGTTACATTCAGCACCTTTAACATATAGTAAAAGGAAATGGAACTTCCAGCAACCTCTTTTATATCGAATGATCACACTAAAGAAAGAAGGGTAAGACGTCTAACACCTTTTTCTATATCCTTTCCTTGTATGCCCAGATGGTATCTGTCACAAAACAGTTTGAAAGGTCAGGTCTCAGCTAATTTCAACATTATTACTTCTCTGGCCAGTTTTTATGTGACCCTAAGTCTGCTAGCATAGGCTCATGTACTTGAAAAAAGTGTTGAGGTGAAAGCAATGGAGTTTGCTTCAGAGTAAATGTATTTAGAACCAGAATATATATGAATCAAGATTAATACTTTTTAATAATTTTAAAAGTATATTGGAGTTCATATTAGCAACATGTAAAGCCCTACATGATTTAGATCACCTCCTTTCCTACAGACCCTCTTTGGTGTTAAAAGGCTCTTCTTGGTAAAAGGTAACCCAAAAGAGCATTCTCTGTGGCAGTCCCCAAGCTAAAGCTTAGGTATGATCATGAAGACTGCAGGAAAATCACAACACAAAACTTCACAATTTTCTGAGTTAATGGGATTGCAAATGGATTCCCCTCCCTGAAAACACAGAAATGACCACTGAACTTCTGGAAATAAGAGTAAGAGTAATAGTAGTAGTAGTAGTAGTAATTGTTATTGTTAATATTTATTCACTTTATATAGTGGAATCTGGCATAAGTGGCTTTTATGTCTGTGAAAGAGCATGCAAAATACAAAATTTAACGGGTAAGGAAACATCAGGAAGATGGAATAAAGCACCATCAGAATGCATCCTTGAATAAGTTGTGCTTCCTCATTTTACTGTGTTTTTATTTTGAATACACAGATATATCTAATCAGCTTGATTCATACAAGACAATGGACTGGATCTTAAGCACTGTGAGATGCACAAAACTGGGTTTTTCTGTATCCTTATGCCTGCTTGAGTCTCCAGTGCCCCCTCAAAATATCCTACTAAGGGTTGGGGAACCCAAGTAGGATTCAGCATTGGGACTGTTCAGTGTAAAGTGTGTGCCACTCCCTTGCATGAGTGAAACTTTCTTTCACAAGGCTTCCTTTCAGAACTTACTCAATATATGCAGAGGTTTCTTTCCTAACCTCTTGTTACACAGCTGTTGCTCTAAACAGCTAAGCTGTGAAAGTCTTCGTCAATCCATCACTTTAAACCTTACTTTTAACCCCACTTAACGTTGCATGGTAAATCTAACAGAGGGAGAAGGATTAACAACGGAAGATGGAATTTAGCAGTGAGTTAATACATCTAAAATGGGACTAAAAATGGTAGAAACATTTTATCTGCTCTTTGAGAATCACACCAACTAAATTTACTTTCAGATAACAATAATTTCATTTACCCTTTATTGGACATAAGACTACTGAGTAGTAATTTAATATTGATTTTCTATTATATTTATATTTAAAATAGTTTTCATTGTCATTTTCCATTAAGCCTGCTATTGATTTCATCATATTGTAATCTGAAGGTTTCTGTTCCATTCATCCATGTGCAATGATGTTATATTACAAAAAACTACATTTCTGCCAAGTATATTTTAGAAAGCAAATCTTTTTAATCTGTGTCCCTTAAATTCAATCATTTCATACCACATTAGCTGAAAATTTCTCAATTTTCAACTGACACAATGGAAAATATTGAAGTGTAGAGCCACAAAGGGGTGGAGGGATCAGAAATGCAGTCACTTTCCTGCTAATGAGTTGGTGAGGGCCAGTAATAACTTATTCAATATGAAGTATAAAGGCTGTCATTAAACTTTCTACAAATTCATTTAGCCAGTGACAGATAGAGAATATAAATTAATGTGTTTTGTGGAGTAGACGCTATTGTGATGTTTCCCAAGACCTTCACTGTAGTTCCCAACAGTATGATTTATAGACTATCACTTTTATTTATACCCAGTTTAAAATGACTCTTACATCCAGAGGATGATGACAGAAGTTGCTGCAGATGGACCTGAGAGCCTGGTTTAGACAAGTCTGGCTCCCAAAGTAGCTTACAGTGCAAGCCATTGTATTAAGGTTACATGAGGGTATTTATGGCAGGATCTTCTCATCCAGAATGTTGGTGAGAGTCCAGATTTTTCACTCAAGATAAAGAAGGCAGAAGTTGTTGCACGTGCACTCAATATCACAATATCAACAATCCTTGTTCCCACAAATATAACTCTTTCAATCTTTGGTGTACCACAGTTAAACATAAGCATCTCCAATCAATTAGCCAGTTTCCTATTACATCTATGAAATTGATTACCATGTTTGGAACAAGCCAGCATCGTGAACTAACTTCAAATTGCTGTTTTAAGGTTCTAGTTTAGTAATCAGAGTTGCCTGGCTTTGACATTTTGGGAAACTATTCTAAGGTGAAGACTTTGAGTTATTGCAGCATGCTAGAAAGAGAAGAAGGAAAAGTGAAACAAGTAAAAGGCTTGTTTCCATCTCTAAATCTGGGGGCTGACTGATGACAAAAATACCAATCCGCAGAAACCATATGTCCAAAAGCAAAAAAGCTTGGAAGTGGCCCATCAATAGATCTGATTTTACATTTTTGCATTACTGCTACACAATATTTGTGTGTTACATCTTATAAAAATACATGCTTGCAATCCAGATCAAGATCTATCTTTGCTAATTCTTCTATAATTTTGTTTAGGTATTTTGTCAACTGCTGACAGCATGTTGAAGAAGCAACAGTACTGTGCTGTAAAAGCAGTTCACTTCCTCTCCAATGTTTGTTTGACAACACAGTGGCATATTGTGAAAGCTCAAGGCTCAGATCTATATTATGGCAGAAAGGAAGTCAATTATTAAGGTTCTTTGACAATTTTAATAATGAAAATTAACACACAACACACTGTACAAAGCAAGGGCACATTTCGGCTACAGTTCTATAATACCATAATATTTATACTTATCCTTCTGCTTGTCACCACTCAATGCAATGACAACTAGTATTGCATGTTCCATCATCATGAGAATGATGCTGATTTTAATACAATGTGTTGATTCAGTATGTTGCAGCTTTGTGGGGTTGGGGGGAGGCAAAATCCATGTTAGGCACTGTTGGGAACTGAAACAAAAATATATCTGCCAGTATCTTAACTCCTGTAATAAAAATCTATGTTGCAACCACAGAATACATTGGTACCTCAGGTTAAGTACTTAATTTGTTCTGGAGGTCCGTTCTTAACCTGAAACTGTTCTTAACCTGAAGCACCACTTTAGCTAAAGGGGCCTCCTGCTGCTGCCGTGCCGCTGGAGAACAATTTCTGTTCCCATCCTGAAGCAAATTCTTAACCCGAGGTAATATTTCTGGGTTAGTGGAGTCTGTAAACTGAAGCATATGTAACCTGAAGCGTATGTAACCCGAGGTACCACTGTACAATGGTGAATGACAGATGTTTGCAACATTGTACATTGTGTGAAAAGAGATACATTTTCTTCCTAGAACTCATCCAACTGAACTGACTGGGCAGGATTCACAGGGAGGATGTATTCACACAGCATGCATTAAAATTATGGAATCCACAACTATCAAAACACTGTACCGCCCACTAACTTAGATGGCTTTAAAAGGAGTTAGAAAAATTCATGGAGGGCAAGTCTATTAATCATGGCTACTTGTCATAACGTCTACATGCAGGATACAGTATGAGTCCAAGTACCAGCCCGGAGGTAAGTTAGCAGTAGATTGATATAATAGTAAGGTATTTGAAGACAACATGCGAGCGCAGGGGAAGATTGAATTGAATTGAAACTCAGTACAGTAAAATCACATCTTATGCTCATTTAACTTTCACAATTTTGACCATACACAGTTGGAGGTGGGTGGGTTGAACTTGTGCAGGTTAAATCCAAGCCTGAGGATATTCTCGCGAAATATTGTGGGGACATTCAAGTTCTCATGAAATTTCATGTGAGCATCCCTGGCCTTCCAGAGCCAGCAAGCCAAATAGGCCTTGCCCCCTAAGTAAGGCAAGGAGCTTATGGTCTTCTTTTTATGTCAGCTTTGCTTAGGTTAAAAGTAAAAGGTAAAGGGACCCCTGACCATTTAGGTCCAGTTGTGACCGACTTTGGGGTTGTGGCGCTCATCTCGCTTTATTGGCCGAGGGAACCGGCGTGCAGCTTCCAGGTCATGTGGCCAGCATGACTAAGCCGCTTCTGGCAAACCAGAGCAGCGCATGGAAACGCCGTTTACCTTCCCGCTGGAGCGGTACCTATCTACTTGCACTTTGACGTGCTTTCAAACTGCTAGGTTAGCAGGAGCAGGGACTGAGCAACGGGAGCTCACCCCGTTCGTGGGGATTTGAACTGCCGACCTTCTGACTGGCAAGTCCTAGGCTCTGTGGTTTAACCCACAGCTCCACCCGCGCCCCATTGCTTAGGTTACTCAGCGCAAAAGGAGCTTTTAAGCTCTTCACCTTGTTTACTGGACAAGTCCTGTTTGGTGTATGGGCTCTAGGAGTACTCGGGCTACTCTCTCTCCCCCCATATCCACTAGCCATGGGGAGCTCCAAGGGCTTGGGTATATACAATTTTTTTTTGCATACATGGAACCTTGGAACTGAAAACCACCCTCATAAGATGCTGTCTGATCTTACAGGATTACAGAGGACAAATAAGTTCCTCTGTGCTCCAAGGAAAGGCAAGATATGAGAATAATGGGGAGCCTGTTTCTGATAAAAAATAAAAATGGTTGATACTGGGTTAGGTTACTGTAGCCTGAGCTGTCATTTTTGCATGTTCTTTACTCAATCAATCAAGTTGTAGTTCACTTAAAAGTAAAGAATGCTCCTTTCTTCCCTGAGATAGGTTTGGGACAAGTATTATTTCTTACGTCAAGAGTATGATTGTGCATTCAAACCCCACTGAACTCTTTCCTGACTACTTATGACTAATTCTTTATTTTTAATTTGCTTTTATGGATCTGCTTATAACCTTAATGGCTTTTTAATGTCTACTTACTTCATTATGTGCACACATATATGCAAAATAGCTTGCTGGAGTTGCTAATTATTTGTTTCCAAGAAGAAATTATATGTTAAACTATTTTCAA
Source organism: Podarcis bocagei (assembly GCF_964188305.1). Classification (NCBI taxonomy): domain Eukaryota; kingdom Metazoa; phylum Chordata; class Lepidosauria; order Squamata; family Lacertidae; genus Podarcis; species Podarcis bocagei. Next base: position 30,404,633 of record NC_138134.1, read on the forward strand.
GGGCTGCTTATATGGTTGAGACCAGACCATATGCTTCATTGTAGAAGTCTGACTCATTGCCAACCGTATCTGTCACAGTGAAAATCATGCAATTATTAGTTTACAAGTAAGAATTAAAAACACATTTTGCTTTCCAAAATTACAAATATAAGATGGAAACTTGCACTTACTGTTAATTGCAGTCACAAGTGCTTGCACATTGTTGATTCGAGCTAGACACTAGCTTAAAACAAATTTTCACCAAATCAATGCTTGAACAATCAGTATAGATTTCCAAAAGCAAAAGTGAATCTAGCACACAGTCCCCAAAGTGAGCATTTCCATCCATTCTTACCACAGTATAACAGATCTCAGTTATGATTTGCTCTACTGGCTGGTGTGCAATTGTGAAAACTCATACAGATACCAACACTACCATTCCTCTGAAAATCTCATCTAAGGTGCGAAACTAGAAGATTCAACACTTTCTCCAGTGCTTTCCAGAAGGAAAGCAGTGCCCAACCTGGTGATAACAGAATAAACGATGCAAGAAGGGAGCTGCATATGATGCAAGATAGTAAAATAGGTAGTAAGGGAACACCTAGCTACTACAAATGAATCCAAATTTCCAGGGCCTGATGAGCTGCACCCAAGGGTACTAAAGCATGGGTTAGCAAACTAAGGCCCACGGGCTGGATCAGGCCAAATTGCCTTCTAAATCCGGCCCACGGATGGTCTGGGAATCGCTGCATGGATCTCCAGTGCACGCATACTTTCCCTCTCCCTCCCATGATGACAGTGGCGGCGGCAGTGCCTCCTCCCTCCCTCCATCCTCCCGGCTTCTCCCTGCCCTGCCTAGAGGAGGAAGGGGACTGGGCTTTGTTGCTGCCCTTTCGCGCGCCGCTCATTGTCGTCCCACCACCACCAGCCCCTGCCGCTCACAAGACACAGGAGTTGCAGTTGGCTGAGCGCCCCTCTCGAGCGGCCACCATTTAAAGCAGCCCTCTCCAGAGCCCTTTTGCGTGCTGCTCATCGTCCCGCCACCAGCCCCTACCACTCACAAGACACAGAAGCCGTGGTTGGCTGAGCACCTCTCTCGAGCGGCCACCATTTAAAGCAGTCTCTCTCTGGAGCCCTTTCGTGCACCGTTCATCATCCCTCCACCGCCATTTATATAGATAGATAGATAGATAGATGATAGATAGATGATAGATAGATAGATAGATAGATAGATAGATAGATAGATAGATAGATGATAGATGATAGATAGATAGATAGTCCCCCCCCCACTGAGGGATAGTGGACCAGCCCCCTGCTGAGAAAGTCTGAGGACCCCTGGTAGTAAAGGAACTTGAGGATGTAATCTCAGAGCCTCTGTCTATAATCTTTGAGAATTCTTGGATGTCCCTGCAGACTGGAGGTGGGCAAATGTTCAAAAATTGGGGTGGGGTGGGGAGAAGACCCAGGTATCTACCAACCGGTCAGCTTGACACTGATACTAGGGAAAGGTTCTAGAACAGATAATTTAACAGTCTGTGAGTACTTAGAAGTGGATGCTGTGATTACGAAGACTCATCATGGGTTTTTCAAAAATAAGTCATGCCAGATGAATCTGATGTCTTTTTTAAAAATAGAATTACTAGTTTGATGGATCAGGGGAATGCTGTGGACATAGTGTATCTTGATTTCAGTAAGGCTTTTGACAAAGTCTCCCATTGTTTTGTCTTAGGGATGCTGCTTTGCTGGTAGTGTGCTTACAATGCCTTGAAAACACTACAAAACACTACCAGCATCCAAAATTTCATTCCTCTCACTTTCTAAGGACTAGAGAAACACGCAGCTGCAAAAAACTTCTGTCAGAGGGGAAAGTAAAATCCTAGCAGTTAGTCATTTTTAGCCAATCACTTACTTATTCATATTGCTTTATGAGGACATGTTTCAGGTTCCTTTTGCTTTCATTATAGAAACAGTAAGAGAGGATTTGAAGTTAGAGATATGGATACATTGGTAAACATAATATTCTAAACATGTTGTACTAAGCCAGTTTAGACTGCTGCTCTCTCACACAGAGTAGGCTAATTTGATGAAAGTACATGAATGCTGTGACACTTTATAAAGGTATTTTGTAGCCATGGGGTTGTGGGAGAAAGGCTTTCTGAAAGATTCTGCATAGTACCCTGTAAGACAGTCTTAGTTACAATAATGCTATCTATACTAGTACAAATCTAGATGTCCAATCACATACTGGCAGCCTGTTAACAAAATTATTAGATGACATAAGCTACAGGTAAAGGAACATCCCACATTTGCCTCTCACAGAATACGATGGCAGTCAAAAAATTTATTAATGTATGCAGCAAGGCAACTTGGGACATCTTTCAGCTATAAGGCTTTTGATATATTAAGAATTACAAGGCATTTCTGTGATGAAGTTTCATTTTGGAATCTTAATAGTTCCCCTCTTGCTTTCCTTGTACAAAATATTTATAGTCAAGTTAACTAAGTTACACTGTGTTAGACCTAGAAGAATGGAATTTTTTTTAGCTCCAGTTTTGCCATTATTTTCTACTGTAAAACAGAATAAACTGTCATAGAAATGGCTGTGCATATGATGGTCCCTATTGTGAGAGGACTGGATGAAAGAACTATCAAGTACAGCTGGGCATGTTTGTCAGCCCTATAGACACACACAGACATTATTAATGATAGTATGTGCCTCCAGAGAAATTCATATTTGATTCATCCCTCCTTTCTACCCATTCATAACCAACAGCGTACAAGCACTCTTTGTACAACGTGACAGGATTTTCTTTTGTAAAGAGATATACAGGGCTGCCATCTCCCCCCCCCCCCCCGACAGGGCTCCCTATGCCTTTAACAACTGCATGACAGGCAGAAGTTGGAAAAGGACTTTTATTCCCCCATCAATATATGTCCATGGTGGGGAAAACAGCATCTGTTAACTTCTGCCTCTTACGCACTGCACCTGGTAATACTCCAAGGAGCCCCATCAGGGGAAAAAAAGATGTCAATACTAGATTGATACATGAGGAGCCTAATATTTTAGATTGTAAGCTCTTCGAGGTAAGGACATCCATGTAAAGCACCATGAACTGATGTGCTAGGTAAGTAAATAAATATTTATAATGTTTACATTTTTTAATGTAAAAGATGGTTGTGAATTAAGGAGAGCCATGGTCTCCTGTGGTTTTTGGAGAATGCACTTAATCTTAAGTACAGCCAACTTGTGCATCTCTTTAACCCCATTTGGAGCATTGTTGTGCTGAAAGGACGTACATAAACTCTCAGACTATTTTGAGAGGAATAAAGGCTGAGATAGATTTTGGTTTTTTACCAATATATCTAAGAAGCTTAATGAAGCAATCACTTTTTCCATCACTACTAGGATTTATATAGCAGAGTTTGAAAACAAACAAACAGGCACACACCAATGTGGCTCTTAAAATGTTAAAACGAACAGCCATCAAAATAATCTAAAATGGTGATCAGCAGCAGAAAGACAGCTGAAGCAGTTTAAGGGAGCAGTTTAAGCATTGCTCTGCTGGTGTGGGAAGAGCATCATGCTAGCAGGATACTTGTACCACTGTAAAGCAGACACACACACCCTCGCACAGCAATAGAAAGGTTCCCTGACATAGGTGTTCCCTGAGATAGGTGTTCTAACAAGGCTAGAGTAGTTAATTCCTTGCAAATGTTGTCAATGGGACGAAATATGGTTATCACACCATTGCTTACTTCTTAATTTAAAAATATCTCTAAGTAGTGTAGAGAAAACTGAAGCAACAACAGATAACAAAAACAAAAGTACAAAAATACACAGTTACATATAATAATGTTACAATAATACAAAGTTACACACACACACACATATCTCAATTCAATTTCCTTCTGACACACCCTCCCATCTCAGTCTCTTGATTCTCATTCAGGGTCCAACAAACTCTCAGCTCATCCCCAAAAGTCTCACAACAAGAAGAGTTCCTGGAAACAGCAGACATCACCCTAGTCTCTCATTCTAGACTTGCTTTTTATGAGCAGGCCCAAGGTGGAGGGTACTTCCTTAGCCTGCCCGCAGCTGTGTCTCATTCAGCTACACTCTCCACATCCAGTTCCATGCAAAGTAGGCTTGTTGAGTTTCCCAGGGCATCTAAACAATTGAAAGGGGGGGGCTCCACTCACAGCTCTCTCTTCCCCCTCTGTCTTCTCCTCCTACTCCAGCTGCCACCCTCCTCCCCACAGCAAAATAGCAGTGATAGATGTGGTAGTTGCTGTACTGTACATGAATGGTAAGGCTGCACTGGCCCCCACATAGGCAGTGCAGTCTTACCATTCATATACAGTACAGCAGTGTTAATGCAGTTGAGCTACCAGCCACTAATCTGGATATTATAGATTTGGAAAAGACTCAGAAAAGGCAGCCAAATTATCAAGACAATTGAGTAACTTCCCTGTGAGGCAAGGTTAGAACAATGGGGGCTTCTTAGTTTAGAGAAAAGGCAAGTAAGAGTGGACATAACAGATAACATAATTCTGTAGAATTATGTATGGTGTGGAGCATATGGATAGAAAAAGGGTTGTCTCCCTCCATCATAATATTATAACTTAGGGAATGAAGCTAAACGTTGAAATATACTTCACACAACACATAGTTAAACAACACTCCCACTAGATGAGGCGTTGGCCATCAACTTGGATGATAACACTATCTGTGACTACTAGTTGTGATGACTATGTTCTACCTCCACTTTGAATACCAGTTGGTGGAAATCACAGATGCAGCGATTACTGTATTGCTTGCTGCTTGTAGGCTTTCCATGGGTATTTGGTTGGACACTGTGATAACAGAAGTGCTGAACTAAATGAGTGTTTGGCCTGATCCAGCAGGACACTTCTTATATTCTTATTTGAAAATGCAAGAAAAATCCTAATGCACCATAGTTTGTGAATCAATGCTCTAAGAAAATAATGGGAACAGAAGCAACTGCTAATATTTTGGCTTTGCATTTACAGCACTTCTATTTCTTAAAAAAATTAAGCTGCATAATTTACATTCTGTAAGAAATCATTATCCTGTCATAACAGACTATTCTATTCACATTATCTCTTAATTAACACTGAAACATTTAAAAACCATTAGAATCCCTCCTCAAGAGTTCTAGATTGTAAGAGTTCAAACCCAGCTGTCTTTAGATAGAACACATACTATTTTTATATAAAAATTCCAGCAGAAAAGGAATAAACTGAATAGATAAATTGAAAAAGCTAGTTCATGAGCAATCTGTACAATGTCTTTAGCTACTCCTTGAGTAGCTAAGTACTCCCCCAGTTGCCTTTGACTGGACTTAACCGTCCAGGGGTCCTTTACCTTTTTTTACATTACTCCTTGAATCCAAAACTATTCCTCCTGTTAAAGAATTCAAAATAATTTCCCATGCTGTTTCAAGGTCAGTGAAAGGAATAAAGGAACAGATAGGAAGGTGCAATCCAGTTCTAAAGCAATCTGTACTTTTCATCATTACGTTTGCTAATGAAGATAGTCAAAAGTTATCATCTTCAGAATCAACTCCTGAATAGATTTGCACAAATGTCAGTAAATTTTAACACAAACAAGATTGTGTCAGTCCCTCATTTCTGAAAGACAGGTTTCCAGTGATTATAAACATTGCAATATAATCAAAACACATGCAAGCAATATCTGAAAACGACTCTGGTTGTCCATTCAGAAAGCTTCTATGTCGGGGTGTTGGGGTCTTTTCTGGCCCAAGGACTACATTCCATTCTTCCCAACTTTCCATGGACCACATGATGGGTGGGTCCAGAACAAAAAGTGGGCATGATCTGAATGTGGAATGAATCTCAGCTTTGTACAGCAGACTAGTTTTTCACAGTATCACATCCCTCTCTAGTCTCCATCCAGACAAGCAAGAAGTATAACCAGAGTTGAGGGATTTATTCAAGCCAGGCAAATATACTCAAGAAAGGTGCAAATCAGGCTGGTGAGGAGGTGCGACTCAGGAGGGTGTGTGGTCTGGGGAGGGCCAGCTAGAGAGGCTTGAGGTTCCCTATCCTTGCTTTATGCCCTGTACCTATCTGTCCCTCCCTAAAAGTCTCCATTGATTTTCTGTCTTCCAAACCATAACACCAACTTGATATAAAGTATGCAAAACTAGAACACATATGCATACTGTTATTGTCTGCATAATTTATTCTAAGTGAAATCTCAATTGCCTGCAATCTCCATTTTAATTGTGTTCAAGTCAAAGTGCAATGCTTTAGTTTAGTGTCATAAATTGTATGATTTACATTAAGACTACTTTTAAAAAGCTAAACATTGCTCAAAGTACGCATAAAGAAGAAGAATTGTAGAAGGTTTTCATAATGCAACATTTTCAGCATAATTTTTGGCATAGAATTTGGATTTACATGTCGGACAATGATATTTGTCCTTAGCATGCCGTACAGAATTGGTGCATATTACTATTGGGCTATTTATAGCAGGCAATATTCAGTTGCCTTGATAAAAAAAGAATGCAATCAATCATGAACAATGGTACTTAAATAATGTTCCTTCTCTATCATTTACCTGGATAGAAAGAGTCTGACCAGATTAAAGTGGCAGTTCTCCACTTTATTTTGAGTATAGTTCAAGCTCACACATTCACCCTTAGACCTACCTTTGCTGCTGGAGTGCCCTGCCCACCTGGATTCTAGTTACTTCAGGATGTTAAATCTCTGTCAGGTTTTTTCTTTGCCTCCAGCTTCCCTTTAGCTCCCACTGTAGGTCTCAGAGAACCATTGAGACAGTGCTAGTGTGAATAATCTCCACTTTTGCTCCCTCGCAAATTAGACTTCCTAGGGATTTGCACAGTGAAGGCATATTATCATATGACATGCAGTCAGATTACTTTTAGGAAATCTCCAAGTCATTGGCTCTGTCTGGTTTCTATGCTCAACTACAGTGGATGCTCGGGTTGCGAAGGTTCACGTTTGCACATGCGCGGGTTGCGATTCGGCACTTCTGCGCATGCGCAACCCCCGAAACCCGGAAGTAACCCGTTCCGGTACTTCCAGGTTTTGGCAGGTCCGTAACCTGAAAAAATGCAACCTGAAGTATCTGTAACCCAAGGTATGACAGTACTTACAAAAACGAGTAACTGTTTTGGTCAGGACTATAAAGCCTTTCACCCTGCACATGAAAAGGAATGTTATTTTTTCAACTAAGAGTTGGGTGGTGCATGAAGCCATACCAAAGCAGGAGTGAGCAATTATTCCTCACATTCTACATATGCATCTCTAAGAGCATGGGTGAAACACCTCAAGAAGGACATGTTATTCCTTGGTGTAAATTTTTGGAGCACTGTAACTAACCCTATGATCAGCAATGCTTCTGTTGCAGTGTCTTCCTATACTTCACATGTCTACCCATGACAGTAAGCCCTGTCAAATTCAGTGACTCTTATTTCCAATGCAGCCCCCTCCCCCACTACCTTCTTCTGGACCTTTATCAGAAACTATCCCAATATTTGCTCCATATCAGTTAAGCAGAAGTATGTTGTTCACAAGCATCTCTAGAGTAAGGCAACTGAGGTTTGTAACAGAGCATAGACCTCTAGCCTTTTAATCGAGAATAATCTAGATTCAACTAGGCTTTAATATCAATTGATTTAAAATGTACACTGCCATAATCACTCAGACCAACACATTAAATATAATCTTTAGCTTATAGTAGGAAAATTAGGTGCTGTGATTTACTCACCAGGAGCTTCAGGATTATGTGGGCTATCATCTTCAAATAAAAACAATAGTTCTCGTAATGCATACAGCGACCATTAAAAAAACTGAAACATTTGTAGCTATAGTTCCCTTGTATTCAAGAGAAGGCAGTAAGTAGTCAACATGTTGGATAATAACATGTGTATTTTCCATTTTCATCTTAGCACAGGCAATTCCATTTATGTAATAATGAATAGCAAATCACCCACTGTCAAAATCCAAGTTACATTATGTCAGATTGTCCTATATTCTAATAAAAAAATTGCTTATGCTATTATAGGTTTACTGTGTGGTCAAAGCAAACATCTAACATGAAGAATGAAACAGAACTACCATTAAAGATATGAAGATTGAGATTTTGGAGTTTAAAAAGTATATGTATTATTTTAGAATATATACTGATCAAATTGAAAGGCACCATTGTTAATTACATCTTGACTTACCTAGCAATGCCAACTTTTACTCCATTTGCTATAATTAAAGGAATGCAGCTTCTCCAGAACAAAGTTCAGAGCTACATATGACCTCTCCAAGCAATGACTTTTTACAATACTAGGTTTGACACTTCTCACAACCATCTCTGGCATGGTAGCCAATACTTGTGCCGGATTCTAGACAACCAATACATGGATCCAATTATGTTTAGTCCAAAAACAGAAATACACCTCTGAATGCATTGCATTTTGAAAACTCAGAGAAGCCAACACAAGCCAATGAAATCACCCACAAGAATATGCAACCCATTAGCTTCCTTTTGACCATCTCTCTACATACAGCACTTAGGATAGAAAATCTGTGCCCTTACAGATATTTGATGGACTACAACTGTTGTCAACTCTAACCATTAACCATGCTGACTGGGCCTGGTGCGAGTTGGAGTCCAACAATATCTGGAAGTCTACAGGTTTCACATTCCTAACCTAGAAGAAAGTATGAGCAACAACAAGCACCTATAGGTGCCACAACAGCTGCAGCTTCCAGTGTACATGGAAAGGCATGGTGGTAGATGAGGATAAACCCAAAGGGAAGTATTTCAATAAAGGAACAGAAATAAATATGTACCTGGAACATCTACTTTAACCAGATGGTAGAAGCTTTGCTTTTTCTTAAGAACTCTTGACTTAATTATCAACTTGACCCAAATAGGCAATTACTTTGAATGAAGCTGATTTAGATTTCAATGAGACAGAATATACTTAAATCAAATTGTTTTAAAACATCTTTCTAGATCAGCTCTTGAACCACAATCTTACTGCAACAAAAAGTAGACCAATCTTAAAGACCAACAGATAAGCAGACACCCTGCTGAAGTAGCTGCATCTAAAATGATCAAGAGGTGCTAACATCAGTGAGGACAGAATCTTCTGAATGCTTGAACATAGTTACATCTATAAAACCAGACCCCCAAATACCTCCCCCAAAAAACTTTTTTTAAAAAAGGCATTTGCTTTAAGGTTATAAGACAATACACATCAAGCCTGAAAAAGAATCTATTTTAATAATGCATTATTCCCTCCAGCAGTCCTCAATGTAGTGTAGGGTTATGTTTTGCAAACACCTTTAAAACTTTGTTTTTGAAAATCCCACTTCACTTTTGGATAAGTGAATACAGCATGTATATTAACACAAAATGGTGACAAAGTTTTAGAAGGCAAATAGAAAATTTAACAACAAATTGGGTTTCTTCTGCATTGCCCCTTCTACTACATATACTCATCAAGTAACAAAAATTAACCCACATTCCTCCCTAATAGTAAATGCCCAACTAAGAGGCACAATAAGCATTCGTTTATAGGAAATTATCTATGGCTATCAAAGAGCACAATGCAGCCAAAGTTGTACATTCTACTGTCCAATAAAATCAATGGAAAATTAAAGCACATTATTAAAATCAATAGTATACACAGGCACTAAACTTCACCTTGATCATGCTTTAAAACAGTTACAGTTTTGGAACTGGCTACATTAGTTTGTAGTCTATATTCAAGTGCAGACCAATTATAAAATCAAACTTTAACTTGTAGTCATAGAAGATGTTTGGTGGTGAGGAACTGCCAAAAAGGGTCTCTGGAGTTGCACCCACAGTGAATACTACAGATGCCAAATTGTAACAGGTATAACCTGCTGAATGCCATCTTTACAGAGCTTATCTGAGCAACAGAACCACCAAAACTCATTCCCAACCATAAACATTTTCATGTCTTTAGTAAAATTTTATTTTTAAAAGTTCGCACTGCTGTAGCATAGCAACCAACACTTCTGTCATTGCTCATTTGCAATCAGGACAACTTCCATTGCAATACTGAATTAACCATTTAATGAGTATAATTACTTGAGACTATCTGCAGCAAACTGATACATTTTCCAATTATACCTGTCTAAATTGTAGACAGCCTTTTGTAGCTTCAACAGTTACAGCCATGTACTCACAAAGAGCTACCTTCCTAACTACAAACCATTTAGTCTTTCACTGTGCATTGCAAAAACAACCCACACACCCACAAATGGGAGCCATTAATACCAAAGAAATACACCTAAGGCAGAAAAAGCAGCACTACGAACTACATGCTACCAGCAATTTATTATAAACACCTTTTTAAAAGGAAAATAAAAGGATCCATCAATCACGAACTTTAGCAGCAGGCAAGTCCCCCCTCCCCTTTTGGGGAAAGTATGCAATATAACCTTTTATTTAGCTATGATTAGAGAGCGGTCGTTTATTATAAGGCAGAAACTGTACCAGTTTTCCATTGCTCCATCTGCTGGATGTCTGTACAACGCTAACAACTAACTCCCAGCATTGAGGAGGGGGGCGGGAATAAAACAATTCAGCAGGTGGCTTCAGCAATCTTTGGATACCTTGTGTCCAACTTATTACTAAATATTTACCTAGCATTTTAAAAATAAAGAAAAAAGTACTTGACATTTTCTGTAAAAACAGTCTCAGGGAAGCAGAGATTTCAGTTAGCATAATCTGCATAGAGCACTATAGAGGTAGAAGACACGCAGCCTTTTACTATAACCCAAAGCATGCGAAATGATCTTTTAAAAATAACACATGTCTATTGGCAAGTTTTTTTTACACGAGGCGCATCAAAACAAACCTTCATAAACCGTTACAGGTTTTTAATACGATGCATTCAAAGCGAAAGTGTGTTTACCTAACGGCATTTTCTTTCAAATCCTGGATCCATGCAAACCTGGAAAAAGGAGCCTTTTACTTAAAACTGCAGGATTTTCATCACTTGACTGCTGAGGTGTCTGTCAGGCAGTTGAGGGCTTGGGAGGCGAGGGCGGTGGAAGTTAAGGTACAAAATCGCCTCGCCTCCCGGGATCGAGAGGCAGCCAGCAAGGACAAACTTGGCCTCTCCTCCTGCAGCTTCAAAACTTGCTTACCTACCCAGCTCAACTCTTTCTACGGAGCAAAATAAGCGACGAGGAAAACCTGACGCCTCGAAGCCCCGTTATTGAAACGAGGTGTCTATATAATCGCAGGCTCGAGCGGCTCCTATAACGGAGGAGGGTCTTGGCTCCTCCTCGAGCCCGAACGCCCTCACCTCGGGCAGTCGCGCCCATCTGGGAAAGCGGGGCGGGGAGGGGGAAGGAGGAGGAAGAGGAAAAGGGGGGGGGGAGCTGTCACCGCCATGTGTGAGGCAAAGTTTGACACACAAACGGGAGGGGAGGAGAAAGGCAGGAGGAGGGCGGGAGGAAAGATAACACCAGCTCCGTCGTCCCGCGCGCCCTTCCAGAACAGGCGAAGCCCGAAAGAGAAGCGTACCTGGGTGTCCTCGGTCCTCAGGGCAGGCAAAGTGACGCCCACCTTCGCGGAATGGCGCCAGCCGGGGCTCCAGCAAGGCAGCGCGACGGGAGCCACAACCACAGGGGCTGGCAGGTGGAGGCTGCCGGCGGCGGCGAGCAACACGTTTGCGTCGAACTTCGCCGCGTCGGTCACGCCGAAGAGCAGCAGCAGCAGCAGCAGCAGCAGTAAAGCCTGGCCAGCGTCGCCGTCCGATCCTATGGCTTTGCGCGAGCGCGCCCCCCTCCCCAAAGACGCGGCTCTCCTCAGGCTCGCTTCTTGGCGCCAAGATTAGATTTTCCTCTCACACAGACAGTTCTTTCTCTCCCGCCCACCTCAGTCAGTCCCGCCAGCTTGCTCCGTGCTCGCCCGCAGCTTCGGTGGCCGGCGTCAGCTGCCTTTCCCCGGGGCGGGGAGGGCGAGGTGGGAAACCGAGGGGTAAAAAGGAAGCGACTGTGGCGGCGGCTAAGGAGCGAAAGGGCTCGGCCGCAGGCGGAGGACGAGCAGCGTGGCTTAGGCAGCAGCAGCAGCTCCTTCCAGGTGCCTGTGAGGGGAGGGCAGCCGCTCTCGCAGCACCCGAGGGCTGAGCGGACAAGGCGAGACACGCGCGCAGTCTGCGGATGGAAGCGGCGTGGAGCGAGCGGCTTCTAGGTCTGCCACAGCCTCCCAAGGCTGCTGGTTGCAGCTTCTCTTTTCCCTGCTCCTCCTCCTCCTCCTAGCCGGCAAGCTCCAGGCTGCCGCTGGTCTTTGCCGCTTCCCTCATTAACCTCCTCAGGAGGAGCGCTCCCACCAGAACGCCCTTTAGTCGCGGAGGAGGCGAGTTTGCAATTGTTAATGGAGGGGTTTTAGTGCCGTGCCGGCAGGGGTTCTCTCGCGCTCCTCGCTCCCTCACGTGCCTTAAAGGTACACCACTGTTTCACTCCTCGGCTTGGCGCGTAACGCTCGTGAATGGGGCACATAAACCCTCGTCAGGAGCGGACGGGGAGGGGGCACGTGACCGCGGAGCGGGCTCGCTCTCTCTTTTGGCGTGAAGGAGCGCCGCTTGGAGAATGGCAATGAGGAAGGGGGCGGGGCTTCGGAGCCGAGGCCAGCAGGTGTCAATGGAGTCAAGGGGAAAGAGGAACCTGTTTCAAAGGAGCCGGTGGAATGGCAAGGAGAGGGAGAAAAGGAGGTGGGAAGGGGAAGGGATGACTGATACTCGTGCAAACGGGTCGTGGGCAAGAACGGAGAAGCCTCGGTGGTGGAATGGCACTCCTCCTCTTAGAGTAGTGGGGGCGGGGTGGCAGCACTGGCAGGCATCTGGTTTCGTTTAAGACGAGAGGCAGGCATAATGAGGGAACTGATGTAGTAATGGGGTAGACCAGATCATTTAAAAGAGTAAGTAGGCTGACAAAAAAGATGCATGGGAGGAATGGCAATGGTGATTAAAAGGAAATAGAGTGTAGAACAAGGAGGAAAAAAGGAGCAAGTAGGAAATATTAAGCATAGAATGTCTACAGCTGGTAGGTTGGTTCAAAGACAAGATGGAAGGGGCTATGGAGAAGGGTTGGGGGAAGAGAGCAATGGAGCATACCATGGGGCTAGGAGAATGAAAAGTGGGGGCAGCGGAGTGTCATTTCACATAATCATGAAAGAATGCATAACAGGAAGAGATTGCGGAAGGGACATGGGAGTATGGAAATATGACATATCAGGTATTAAATGGAATGTTGTTGTTTAGTCGTCTAGTCGTGTCCGACCAGAGCACACCAGGCACTCCTGTCTTCATTAAATGGAATACTAACTAATTTATACTAAGGTAAGTATGAAAATAGTCAAATATGACTCATGATAACTTCCCTAAGAAGAAGCTGAGTTGTAATACAGTGCCTAGTGCCTGGAAGCTGCCTTCCAGGGTTACTGAGAGGAATAACACAACCCTATCCAATTATACTCCCACCATTGACTTTAGCAGGACTTAATACCAGGTAACCATGGAAGGTGTTGCAGGCTTACTGAACCAGCTTTCTGTAAAAGAGCTCAGTCCTGAAATTTGTGAAGTAATAACAAAGTTCATTTTCCTCACTTTTAAGCAATAATGACCAGCTCTTGGTTATCAAAAACAGCAGTAGCTGCAATCCTGAATGCAGTTTACTGGGGAGTAAGCCCCTTTGAAAACAATGGGATTCAGTGTGCATGAGTAAACATACATAGGATTGCATTGTATAACAGTTGCATTATGGCATGAAGTTTCATGGAACAGAGCCTACTGATAGATGCAAGAAATGCAATATTCAGTGGGCAGATAATATATACAACTTTAGAGATATGAAACAGTAGGACCAAAAGTCTGTGAAATGCAAACGTCCAGGAGGTCTGTGAAATTTCTGTGCAAATTCTGTGATATTTCTGTGCAAATGTCACTTCTTATCTTGTATACATCTGGGCTTTGCGAAGAGGTATCACAAACCTAGTATTTCCATTTTTTTCTTTGTACCCATATGTATATATTTGCCAAGAAGGCATACCCTCAGAAAGGACACCCAGGAATATTTGAGGCTGGCAGCTCACACTTCAGAAATTAAGCACAAAGAAACTAAAATCAATACATTTCAAAATGTGTTGTATATTAAGAAGGGCTCTAAACACAGTGAACGCATTTTAAATGACTTGATTCAGCTATATGCATATGTGACACAAAACAAACATAATTGGCAATCACCCTCCACACACAGACTTCTCTGGAAAGGCACTCTAAGATAACCTTAAAGGAAAAAAGAGAATAATTACTAGACAAGGACATCCAACAACAGCAACAAAAATACTTCTATAATATGGCTAATGTTCTTGTCTTCTGTTTCTTTGTTATACTGTAGTGATACGTGTATACCAAAACTGAAACAAAATGTAAAGGTAGGGGGAAATGGGCTCGAAAAAGAGCTATAGAATACACTGGATAGCATATGCTGACTATTTTATACCCAAATTGTCAAACATGAATTTTAAATTTCTAGCTCTTGTTCCGATCCTCTTCAACCAGGTGTTGCAAGACTTGCGTAAGGGAAAATGAGAAAACTGAAGAAACAGTGCTTGAAGTGAGTCTGGGGATTGAGTCCTCTGGAGGCACTGCAGAAGACAAAAGTCTTCCAGAATTGCAGTGCCCATTTGTTTGATAGGATTGGCAGAAAAGTGCACTTGGCTTTGGATGGAATTACATAATATGATCACCTTGAGCTTGTGCTTTCATCTCTCTTCTCCAAGAATAAAGGTGGGTTTATCTTCCCTTTTTTTCTAGGAAAGAAGAGGAACAAGGACAAACTGCCTGTGCCTTCTGGCTGAAGTTTTTTTCACAGATTTCGTGGAGAGAGGTATATATTCTGATAGTGATCAACAGGCACATTCTTCAAAGGTAATTTTATGCTCATTTTTACATTTATTTTTTCTTATGAATCCATAAGATTGAACTGTGAGCTTCTTCCTCTTCACATTCCCACTTTCGGGTCACTGTATGGTATTTTCTTTCCAATCTGGAGTTCTGACTGCTAACTGGTATTTGCAAACAAAATTCTAAACCTTGATGGAAAGCGTAAAGTGATCAAACAGGCATTTAGAAACATATAAACAGAAAAGAAAGACAAAATAGACAAATATTTATTTCCTGTGCTAGCATATCTGGAAGGAAAACATCATTATTAAAAGAAAAAAGAAAAACCTGAAACATTACCCTATCCATCACGCACATAGAAAATTTAAGTCCTACCCCAAAATTATAATGTATACATTTTTTTTTTTTACTATTCTATTACTTTACAAATAAAGGAAACTCAAATTTAAGGGAAGATGTTAATGCAACTAGGCTGTACAACTACTGGCCCGTGATATATAGTCACATATGTAGTTTGTTTGCAAGTTGAAATCAAAGGAGATCTATGGCAGTGAATGGTTTGTCAAGGCTTTATGTTTCCTGCTGCTCATGTGAGCCCCACAACAAACAGGATTTATTTCACTTCTGATTTGCAAAATGTGAAAATTGACCAGGGAACCATTTGCTGGATTTTCAGAGCCACTGAAGCCCAACTGCAGTAGCCTCAGTAAGTCTTACTGAGGCATTTCCTCAGTGCTGGTGCACATCTTTCAGCAACTCAGGAAGAGGGAAAACCCTTACCCTGTTGTTGCTTGAATAAAGATGAAAAAAGAAAGTGAAAAACTGTCCGAATTTTTTCTTGTCTTATATTATATTACCATTATTTATCAGTTGAGAAGTAAAAAACAAAAACCCTTTGACTTTTTTTCTCAAGCAGACATATACTCAAGATTATTATAGTGCAGGAATGGACATTTTGCTCTCCTAAATGAGATTAGATAAGGAATCACTAGCCCCTGTGGGAGAACATTCAGCACTTTTAGTACAATGTAACTGCAGCCACTTTTGTAACACTTCCAGACCAAAAGGATGGAATGCACAATCCACAAACTATTTTCAGAGCTACATTTTTCTGTTTTTGTGATACACAGATAAACACTTAACAAATGTTCCTATGGATAAATATTAGTTTGGTAGCAACTGCTGCAGCTTTATGAGATGCTGCACGGGCAATGTGAAGAATTATTTTATTCACATAGATTCACATTTCTCAACAGAGTACTGGATGGTTCTCTGCATTAGAACTTTGTAACCACTGTAGTCAAATAATAACAAACTGGAAAAGACAAGTGCATGTTTTCTTCTCCATGATAAAGCACATTCTCAAATACAAAAACACATTTTTTCCCAAAGAGCAGATCAATTGTTGGCTTTGTTTTGAAGCATCTATTAAAGAAGGCATTCCAAATGAAAGCAGTTCATGGTCTTAACATCCTTAGAAATCACTTCTCAAAGGTGATTGCTGTACTTGTCAATCCTTGTGGTCACTGCCACCTAAGGACAAAAACTCCTTTGGATTCAGCCAGTTTTCTTCAGGCATGGAGAAGAACAGTAGGTAACAAAAGTGTGTCACATACTTCTTTTTTAAAAACCTATTTATGTTGTTCTAACTGGTTTATTTAAATTAGTGAAATGTTCATCTTTGATGCTAATCCTATTAGACTTCAAGGTAAATTAGAGAAGAAAATGTCAGTGAAGTCTTCAAATTCTTATAATTACTGCTTATTGCATACTAACTGGACACCTGCGTTTCCACATACCTTATGAAAGATACACTGATAAGAAAGAACACACTTATTATATTTGCTGTAAGACAATACAAACACTAGGTTACCTTTTCTACATAGAACAAATCACTTTCAGCCAATAAGATAGGAACAAGAATGAACAGCACAATCCAAACCCCTGGTCCACTATGCTGGAAGGAGATTTGGGTGAGGCAAAGTTGTCCCCCTGCTCAGCTCTGTCTGGGTTGCCTTTTTCACCAGCCAGTGGCAAGGAAGCTTCTGTCACCTCAGTACTCTGGAATGTGCCTGTCCAAACTGCAGGTGGTGGAAGCAGTATATCAAATCATTCTGGTCCCGTTTGCTTCACCGGCCAGGGAGTCAGCACAGCAAAAACACAAGACATACCAGCCTTCCCCCAACTGCTGTTAAAATATATTTACCAGAGGCATAAAAGAAGCTGTATAGAGAACCATTTTGCCCTTTAGGGTTGCAACATGATGGAAATTTAATTGGGACTAAGCACCATTGAATGCTGTGGGAATTAATTCCACATAAATAAGTACAGTATGGGGTTGGGCTGCATGCAAGAGGCACAGAAGGAAGTAGAACAGGCTTTCCTAAAGGAGAAAGGAAAGTGGATAAGGAAGGTTAACTGCTCATGAAACAAACATGGAGCACTTGTAAGTTTTTTTAGGGAAACTGCATTTGCAAATAACACTAAGCCATGTTTTATTTTCACCATGGAACAAATCAAGAGGCATGGAAACATAATAAGAGGCCTGTTAGATCAGGTCAAAGGCCTACCTAGTCTAGCATTCTATTCTCAAAGTAGCCAACCAGATGCCTCTGAGAAGCCCACAAGCAGGACAAGAGCACGACAGTTCTTCTCTACATCAAGTCAAATATGATTGTGTTGAATTTCCTTGACAATTGTTCACTTACATGTATGTTGAATTTGACAGCACAGTGGTATTTGAAAGCACTGTTCATTCAAAAAAACTTATATCTCACACTAGGTCCTGGACACCGCTATAGAATAAGTCCACTTTGGATTGCTTCCAATACTTTTCACAGCACCGCAAGTATGAAAGGTGAGTCCATTTTGTATTTCAGTCTCTCCACCCCTTCACCCCCCACCTATATCGGCTTGCTCTGGAAATTGGTAAGATATTGTTCATTTTAATCACCTGAAATCCTTACTGAATTCAATCTCCTTCCTCAGGTAAAGCAACTATATATTTTTTTCTCCTGGGAATGTTGAGAAATTAGGGTTAAGAACACAAAGAGGTGAGAGCAGGTGGCTGGAGCAAAGAAAAATGGAAAAAATCACAAAGGACCCAAAAGAAAAAGAATAACAGAAGAAAAGATGAAGAGAGTCAAAGCCAGGCTAAGTAAGGATCTGCTGGTTTCAAAATGCTGTGAATTGCTTTATTGAGTTGCTTGTAGTTGCCTCCTTCAATTTTTATTCATTTTACAGTTTTTCTGTACTTAATAACCATATATTAAAATTTCTACATTAATTATTTTTAAGACTGAAACATCAAATAGAAAGGGTAAAAGAACTCTCTGAAATGTACCTTTATATTAGGTTTCTGTAGACTGAAGCATTTTGTATTTTCTTTTAAAAAAGCATTTTCTGCACCTGCCTCTATGTTACAATTATCCTTCCCCTTTCTGCTTTGAAAGATTCATGGTTTTTGTAGCCTGCTGCATATTTTGTTAACGAACACTTAAAGCACTCGTTCTCATCCCTATTTACAGTACGATGTCAACATGTTTAAACCTCATACCCTACGAGTGTGTGATTCTATAGAGACATTCCAGGAACGAAGTAATCAAATATGGTTATATCCCATCTTTATATGAATGGGCTTTTATTACAGAGATAAATAACCCAAAATTTAGCCACTGTATTGGGTCTAGCATTTAAGCAGGTACAAAGCGCAGATAGCACAGTAAAGTCAGGTATTTTTGTATCCTTGCAGTGTCATTATTTTGATCTGAAGAACCCTGCCACTCACACCTTGCTTACGGTATTTCACAATCAGGTAAGGAAGAAATATGTGAAGGAAAAGCATACCCACCAAACTCAGAAGGAGGTGAATTTTCTTGAGTAGTCTCTGGACCTAAAGAAGGAAACAGCACTGCCATACTAAAAAAAATACAGGGCTCATGAGAACATCAGAAAAGCCATCAGTTGTCCAGCATCCTGTTCTCACCGTGGTCAGTGACATGTGGCATGCCCACAAGCAGAACCTGAGAGCAAAAATACTCTGCCGCATGTGATTCCCAGCAACTGGTATTCAGAGGCATACTATTTCTGACAGTGGAAGTACAACATAGTCATTGTGGCTAGTAACCGCTGTTGGACAGCCTTGACAATCAAATGTATATGTATTTTATGTCTTATATTTTGTTTTCTATTTTTTATTGTACCTTGTCCAGAGAACAGTGTCTTTAACCATGCTGTATTACTGCTTTGAAAGGAAAGATGATGTTTATGTCAGCCTTGTTGTGGTAGATTGCAGTTGAGGCTTCGCTTAGCGGGGTTTATGTATTGCAAAGGATTAATGGGCAGTCAGAGGGAGAGGTGTATAGTGGAACCACAGAGGTTTCAATCCCAGTGAGGAGAAAGAAATGCCTTTCCTTCTTGAAAAGGCAAAATACCTCACTACAGGCTTCTCTGCATCTTCTCTTTCACTACACAGTTAATTCTGCTACTGCCTGGCAGTATTGCTACACATATAATTACAGCCATGCTAAAACTGACCTGTAGACTGCCAGCTCTTAGCAATTTATATTGTAACAAAAATTGATCCATTTAATTATTGCTTTCGTTTCTGTGTTTTTATCCAGCTCTTAATATAAAAAACCTTATTTCCATTTCACATGATTGACACCCCAATCTTAAACTTATTCCTGGCTGTCATTTAGCAGGGAATTTTGTTATTATGTTGGCTTATTATTTATGGTCTTCTTCAGGGTTGTTGTTTTTTTTTAACTGTGCAAGAATATGTAAAAGTGTATTTTTAAAAGTCTTTGAAGGATCCTACAAAATTACAACCGTAAAATATTTGAATAATTAAATATATTTTCCAACAGACATTATGTCCTGGTGCCATATCATCCAATCCTGAAATTAATTCTTCATTGGGCTTTAACAGCAAATATCCCACACTGAAAATAGGGCAGGTAATGCACTTTTTATCAGCATCTTCCCTCTTTAAAATTGGGAGAGCACCATTGCATAAGAAATGCAGAAGGAATGAAAGGGCAGTGATATTTGCTGAAGCTCAGAGTATTTCAGTTCAAACCTTAGTCTTCACAGTAAGCCAATTTTTGGTACCTAAGAGCTAAGGCCAATAGAATACAAGAGCGGGAACATTAATCAACAGTACTTCCTCCCCCAGGAGCTGGTATAACAAAGCTATTTGAGCTTGCTGGTCAGTCACCTCCATGTGTGGCTGATGTGAGTCATAGGACTGAACGGAGCAGGGAAGACCTTGATGGATTCAGCAGCTGGTTGTACCTATATAGGGACCATGTCCATAGTTTGGCATTGCTTGTCCAACATTTTAGTTGAAGAGCTGGACCTTCCCCATATCTATGAAGGTAGGTGTGTATGTGGTTCCATATTGTAGGACTGTAGCCATGGGCATCTGAAGAAAGAAAGCTTAGGTTTACAGACAAATAATGGCTTGCTGCTATGGAGGTTCATAAATTTAGAACTTTTAAAGAACATAGAAAATATATATAATGACTTCTAGAGGACTCTAGAATTCATTTATAAAATCCTAACAATTGCCACCTATTGCACAATAGCCAGAGGCTTTGAAGGAATTCAGAGGAATGTTCTAATCTGTATTGCACTCTATTTCACTGGAGAAGTCTGAAATAACTTGCTATAACCCTAAATTTATTTCTGTGTTGTTTTTGTGTGGCTATTTGGTAACCGAAATACATACGGCAGAGTATCACATCTTATCTCCTTCAGATCCCCTGTCAGATATTTTATTTATTTTCTCTTAGAAGCTTAAATTCTCTCCAACAATATTGTCTTAACTTGTGCTGCTCTCTACCTATTTTACCTGAAGTCATAATGCTTCATCTGAGACATCCAAATTTGTTTCTACAGCAACCATTGTGATAAGAGAGAATAGATACTTCAAAAGTGAAGAAAAAGGCATGAAAACCTAACCTGCTAAGCAAATTCCCTGCTTCCACACAATAAGAAAAACACAACATATTGAAAAGAAGAGTTGTGACATAAGATTGGATTTCCAGATTTTTTAAACCTCCTGACAAGCTATCAATGCTATTTCCTGATAAAATATTAAAGCCTAATAGTTTGATATATATTTCACGTGTTCATTCATTGCTGATATTGTCTGTGATCCAGTGGACCATATACTTAATTCCATACATATGAAGCATTATCTGAAGCTTCCCTTTGGAATGTAGGTGCCTTCACTGTCTAAGAAGCTGCTCCTAAAATGTGGGTCCACTTTGAGAACAGCATCCAACATGAGGCCAAAAATGTTGACCTTCTCCAAAAATATGTCAGTTGTTGTGCAGATATGAGGAACACCATGGTTAAGACTGCATGTGTATGAAAAGCTATTAGATCTGTGTGGCTGACCATTGGATCCTTCTAGGCAGGAAGGAGTATTAAAGAGTTGTTTCTCCAAATTAAATTTGCTTGAGCAACAAAGTCTTCCTAGGCACTGGTATCTTCATTATTATTTGGTCCCAACTCCTGGTTTGTTCCTTTATCACACTTCTTGATTTGTCCTTCATTTAATATTTAAGAACATGAAAGGTAGATCAAGGCAGATAACAAAGGCAAACCAATAACTTAACACCTGAAAATATAAATTATAAGCTAACTAAAGCAACTGCAGAAATTAAATAAATACAGCAGCAAAATCATGAAAACCAAAACAATAATTTACAACCTGAAATTCAATTTATGTTTCACTCTTCTTTATTTGGAGCCTCACTTTGTGTTCAGATGTCATCATTTTTCATGGCTGCATTTATTATGGCTATGAGCCTCAAAAGCCAGTGGTCCAGGCCTCTCTAGGTATCTGAGAAGGCTTGGGTTCACAGCTTTCTGTGAATGAGACAGAAAGGAGAGATAGAATTGAGTGTCTTCTATGTACAGTGGTACCTCGGGTTACATACACTTCAGGTTACAGACTCTGCTAACCCAAAAATAGTACCTCGGGTTAAGAACTTTGCTTCAGGATGAGAACAGAAATTGTGCTCCGGCGGCGCGGCAGCAGCAGGAGGCCCCATTAGCTAAAGTGGTGCTTCAAGTTAAGAATGGTTTCAGGTTAAGAATGGACCTCTGGAACGAATTAAGTACTTAACTCGAGGTACCACTGTATTGGTGACAGAACCCCAAACCCAGAATGTCCTACCCAAACAACTTTATATAGATAAACAGCATGGTGGCCATACTGGTCCTGAGGGACAGCATAGGCTCACTACCAAGGCATGGAATAGAATCGCCCACCCCAAATTGGTAACGCTATGGCCCCCATGAGTCCCACTCCTTGCCTTCTAGTTGGTTGTTTGATCTGAAGGGTCCTGACTACTGACTCACCTTAGTCTGCTATTGTATACGCAATGCTGACAGTGAATGACCCTAGTTTGCACATACCGTACTCTTTTTGTCTTCCTCCAGCACAGCTGGGAAGACGATTTTGGAAGCTTTGCCCTTTGCAGTTAGTAAACCCCATGGCACCTGAACTGGGGATTACAGGATAATACTAAAGTATGGTTAGTTTCAACATACCAGCCATAGTCCATGGTTTGCTGTTGGATTGTTTTTCTAGAGAAGAAAATGCAGGTACTGTTGAACATACCTTGATCATAGACAGGTTGGGCTACTGTTCTTTATTTGATCTTCATGTGATTTCAGTTCAGAGTGCTGGTTATCTCCTCTAAAGCCAAACATGATTTGGGAACTAGCTGCTGCTACATGATCCTACCTTCCTCTTAGCTCTGCTTCACATCCTGCTACTCTTTATGTGTAGCTGATGGGAATGCTGCAGAATCAAGCCCTCTTAGCTGCAGCATAAAGAGCCCTTTCTGTTAAAGGCCACATACCAATTTTCTATTTTATTTTTTGCTTTAAAAATAAAATTTCCTGAAGATAGACTCCGCTGTCAAAGAATCTGCTTCTCTGTAGAGATTTGAGAGGTAATACAGGGTTAACAAACCACAATACAAGCTTTTGAACATGCACTTTGAAAAGTTAAATTCAACAAATTGGTTAGCTGACTTCTTTGAAGAAAAATAGCCTCTCACATTTTATGTGTTCCAGTATTGTTTAATATGCTATACATTGCTCATTCTTAGTCACAGTTCTGAAAAAAGAAAATACAGTAGTGCAATATTAAATATTTCTGCTAACTTTTATTCCACCCTGATCAAATTTTGGACACTGTCATTAGTGTTCTGGAGCAGGATTTTGTTGTTATTTTTGTTTAGGTTATTTTTGCACCTTGTAACCTTTCTTATAACCTTGGGCCTAAATAAGCTCATTAAAAATTAAATTGCTTATTATACCCTAGCATCAATTTCCACTTTGATCAGAAAGCACAATAGCTTTCTTGAGTAGATTTACCTATGAAATATTCTGGTAATGAGAAGAGATGAGACAAGTTTAACAATTTCAATGCCAAAGCAAAAACTACAGAAATATAAATGAAACAATTGAATATCTGTAGAATAAATACTGTAGCACTAGCCATGAAAAATGGACTTTAATTTAAACAGGAGGTACTTAATTCATATTTCTTTGCATGTTAATAGCTACCGTTTCCTCGTAAATTTCAAAAAATGCATCATGTACTTTATATTTTTGATCTGAACAATGAAATTAGTTTCATGTAATAAACAGCTTGTGTTATTATTTGACTGTTTTTCATACTTGTCTTTTAATTGTTACCCAATATGTCCATGTGTATAGGTTCTACAATATTTTGGGCAAGCAATATTCATATATCTGGTGGCAATATTAGCAGAAAGTAAAATGCTTATATCTTAGGTGACAGCTTGTTGACATTCACACAGTGAAAGTTTGCACATGTCTACTCATCCTATTTTTTCCAATGGGATTTTTCCCCAGGCAAGGGTATATAGGATTTAAGGCATAGGCAGCAATTCTGTGCACACTTACTTTGGAATAAGCACCATAAACACAATGGCCTGAATAAACATGTGTAAGATTACATTGCCATGTATTATTCTAGTTTAATTAGATCTGCTATACTAGTCAGAAAACTGCTATTCATGCCTTCCTCAAAAAAATTGTTGATGTTACCTCATTCTTTATTGAAACACTTCAGATGTTATTCAAGCCAGGCATTCAGAATCTGGTGACACTGTTCAGAAAATGCGGAGCTACCAATTCAACAACAAAACCATTACCTCAGTAAAACTTCCAAATGAGTTATAATCTTCCTACTTGCCTATGTGCTTTTTAAAAGTCTATCCACACTCTGTTCTCAATGTATATATGGTCCACTCATACATTACACATATAAACCCCATGCGTTCATAACTTGCAATAGAGAACAACTGGCATTTGTCAAGGCAAGACATGATGTCTTAATAGATGTTTGATTTGTGAATTGTAAAATTAGAGGGAAACACCTTTGCCACCCCCCTATTTGTTTGATCCATGGTCCACTACATTTCTCACACAAATGCAGTCAAATCCACTTCTGTATAGTTTCTTTGACATGGAACTATCCCAGGAATTCATTTGGTCTACACTGTTGGACAGGTTTCCAAAGTGAATTGCTTAGTTTTTGGAAAGATCATGTAGAAAAGAGGAGAATACTGCATTCCAAGAGGAGAATACTGCATTCCAAGAGGAGAATACTGCATTCCAAGCTATACACAAATAGCTACTGACAAACTGATTCATTTCTTTGACCACTCTTCTCTTGTCTGCCGCTCTCATCACCTACCTGGTGGAGCCAGCTTTTTGACTATTTGAAAACCAAAACTGAACACACAGTTCTGATATTCCTCTTCATGCCATCATTACCTTCACAATGACTTTTCTGGGCTTCTCTTCCCCTCTGGACATGCTTTTTATCCACTGAGTTCAAGCCATTTCCCACCACTCCAGGTAGCAGCATAAATATGCAAAAGATTTGTACCACTTCCACCTTTCTGAAGATAATGAAAAATATCAATAGGAATTGTAATTTTTAGTTATTATATATATAAAAAACTTCTTGGATTTCTTTTCAACAGCAGCAGCAGCAGCAAAAACTTATTAATAAACTAGATCAGATCTTAAGTGTTAGCACTTGCGCTTTGACCCCTTATGGCTGCTCTCACATTGAAAGAGTCAGATGGAGTCAGGGAATTACTCTGCAGATGTTCCCCTCTGCTCTCCTCTAATGCCACCTTAAAGGAATTTCCCAGTACAAAGCTTTGTACACACTAGTGACTTCATTTGAGGGGTGAGAGGACAGGGTTAAATCCTGTTTGTGCAGCAGGTGTTAACCCCTACTCCTTAGGTGATGAGGACGGGTTTCCTTCTGTTCACGGAACAAGTGCACACACTCAAAGAAAGCCTGTAAAATGCACACTTCTTTCTGACACTTCCTGCAGCAGGAGGTGGGGGGTGAAGAGGAGAAGGAGCTTTGTGCTGCTGCAGGTAGGAGAATAAAGAAGCCTGCATTTCCTAGCTGCTAGGGAACAGCTGTAGAGCATCCGCTTTGTCTGGAGAAGATGCCAGCACCAACCCCAGCATGCCTTGGGAATGTCCTCTTTCTAAAACCTTCAAGAACCATTGCCTGTCAATTTAGACCCAAACTGGGCAATGTGGTACCCTGCAGATGTTGTTGGACTATAGCTCCCATCATTCCTGAGCATTGACCATGCTGACTGGGACAAATGGTAGTTGTGGTCCGTCAGGAGGAAACCACATTGGTTATCCCTGGCACAGACAACACTGGCACAAATATTGGATGGACCATTTTTTTTGACTTGGTAGAAGGCAGCTTCCCATGTTCTTATTTAAAGTGTAGGTATAAATATCACAGATCAAGTAACATAGGTATAAACACCACAAGTGAGGCTGAATTAATAACTTATAGAAAGAAAAAAGGCTGTGCCAGTTCCTTCCCTGGGAAAGGCTTAATTATAACTGCCCCAATTGCTTTTCAATACAACCTCCTGGAATAACAGTGTAAGGGACAGGTGTAAGTTCTAGTATACACCATGCAGTGGGAAGGAAATGGCATGGGATAGTTGCTCTCCTTTGGCTGCCATTGCAACATAATTCCCTAGGACAGAAGCTACTAACTTATCGGTAGTTGTCGATTCTCCCAGTAAAGAAAGTGTAGTCCTTTTGAACCTCTTGGTTCAGGCTGATTCCTGCTTGGCTTTGCCTCCCTGTGCATGTTCCTGTTTGAAATGCTGCTACCTGCTGCTCTTCAGGCTTGATTAAAGAGTGAGTGGAAGCAGCTGCTAGTGGCACCAACCCTGCCTCCCTCTGTATGCCACCGTCCAATTTCTTTATAGATAAGTCAGCCAATTGCATTTATTATTGAAAGGCATTATACTATCTTGAGGCAGAAGGAGGGTACCTAAACATACATATGCTGGCTCCAAAAATTATCATATTCTAACTCTGTTACACCAATCAGAACTTTCTGTTGTACTGCTCTTTTAAGTGAGTTTCCCTAATTCTGGTAAATATTTGTTCCATAAACAGGCTGTAGTCTCAGAAGGATGTTCCACTATGTCCAATGGGGTTTGCTGCCTAGCAAGTGTGTTTAGGATTACAGCTGTAACCTATTAATACTATAACAGTGCAACTAAATTAAAAGCTGCACTGCATCAATACAGACACATTGTGAAGGTTTTATTAAAACATGCTTCATGTTGACTAATTAAATATAGATAGAATGTCATTTAAAAACATCCTGCTAGAAAGAATATTTGTAACAAGATGAATTAAGGAGGGTGGGGAGGCATTTATATTCCACTGGTTTGAAGGCAAATTTCTCAATTGCAGATTTTTCTGGCAACAAGTGATGCTAAAATCACAACACACCGCAAGTGAATCCAATAATCTAATTTTGGTTTTGTCTTAAAATTGTGGCATGAAGTATAAAGGTGGGTCATCTAGAAGTGGATGGAAAGAATATAACTAAACCCAATGAGATTAGAAACTGTTTCCTGAGTTATTTTAAAAAATTATACTCACAAGGACCACAGAATGAAAAGGGCATAAATGAATTCCTTAAAAAATATGGATTACAAAAAATCTCTCATCAAAGTAAGGTGGATCTAAACCAGAGAATAACAGAACAAGAGATAGAGGGTGCCATCCAGAACATGCAACTAGGCAAATCTCCAGGACCAGACGGATTGACTTCCAGATATTATAAAGCTTTAAAGGAGTGGCTGATACAACCGTTAAAGGAAGTCTGTAATGAGATCTTAGAGGGGGAAAAGGCACCAGAGTCGTGGAAAGAGGCGTATATTACACTCATACCAAAGACAGAGACTGAAAAGACTCAACTTAAGAACTACCGCCCAATATCACTACTTAATGTGGATTACAAAATTTTTGCAGATATTTTGGCAAAAAGATTGAAAAGAGTTTTGATGGAAAAGATTCATAAGGACCAAGCAGGCTTTCTCCCAAAAAGGCATTTATCAGATAATGTGAGGAATATAATTGACATTTTGGAGTTACTGGAGGTGAATATAAATATTAAAGCAGTTTTGATTTTTGTGGACGCGGAGAAAGCCTTTGACAATATTTCTTGGAGTTTTATGAAAAAGAATCTTCATGGGATGGGGGTAGGCCAAGGATTTGAGAATGGTATGGGTGCGATATATTCTGAACAAAAAGCCAAGCTGATTGTAAATAATGTAGTAACTGAAGAACTTAAGATAGAAAAAGGGACACGACAAGGGTGCCCAATTTCCCCATTGCTTTTTATATCAGTCCTGGAGGTTTTGCTAAATATGATTAGAGATGACCAGCAAGTTAAAGGTGTACAGGTCGGGGCAAAACACTATAAGTTAAGAGCTTTCGCAGATGACTTGGTACTTACCTTACAAGAGCCAGACACTAGTACAAAAAGGGTGTTGGAAATAATTCAAGAATTTGGCCAGGTGGCTGGATTTAAATTAAACAAACAAAAGACTAAAGTCTTGGAAAAAAATTTGACAGTTATGGAGAGGGAGAAATTTCAGAATGAAACAGGTTTGACAGTGGTTAAGAAGGTGAAATACCTAGGGGTTCATTTGACATCTAAAAACTTGAACTTGTATAAAGACAATTATGAAAAATGTTGTTTGGATAAGATATAAGGATCTGTTGGAAAACAAAACCCCTAGATGGTTGTCACCCTTGGAGGCTAAAGCGTTGAAAAAACTCAATATGGAGGCCGAATGGCCGAAGTATTGGGAAATTTTGGAACAAGATGGAGATAAATTGAAGTTAAAGAGTCATGAGAAATTGAAACCCAAAGTTCGAGATTGGCTCCATTATTATCAAATAATGGAGATGTATAAACAAGACAGGAAAATTGGCTTCCAGGTGGAGAAATCAAAATTAGAAACTGAATTGTTAGAACCCAATACTAAGAATTTATCACGAATGTATAATTTGCTGCTGAAATGGAATACACAAGTTGAAACAGTAAAATCGGCCATGATTAAGTGGGCACAGGACATTGGTCATAACATCATGTTTGCTGACTGGGAATGGTTGTGGAACACCGGTATAAAATTTACGGCATGTAATGCCTTAAAGGAAAATATTATGAAAATGATCTACAGGTGGTACATGACCCCAGTCAAGCTAGCAAAAATATACCATGTGCCTGACAATAAGTGTTGGAAATGTAAAGAAATTGAAGGTACCTTTTATCACCTTTGGTGGACGTGCCCGAAGATTAAGGCTTTCTGGGAAATGATATATAATGAAATGAAAAAGGTACTTAAATGTACTTTCCCTAAGAAACCAGAGGCCTTTCTCTTGGGCATTGTCGGCCAATTGGTGTCAAAGAAAGATAGAATTTTTTTCATGTATGCTACGACAGCAGCAAGAATACTCATCGCAAAGTATTGGAAGACACAAGATCTACCCACCGTGGAAGAGTGGCAGATGAAAGTGATGGACTATATGACATTGGCTGAGATGACTGGCAGGATCCGGGACCAGAGGAAAGAGACGATGGAAGAGGACTGGAAGAAATTTAAAATTTATCTTAAGGACTATTATAAACTTGATGAATGCTAAAATGTCAAGGCTTTGAGAATGAAAGGGCTACAGCGATATAAGAATAGATTGAAGGAAAGATTAGTAAGACATATCCCTGACAGAATCATTAGAAGTTGCTGAAAAAATTTGGACATTGGGATGCAGAAAGGGGAGGTATGGGGGAGTCCGAGAAACAAGGTTTATGAAAATAAGGTTATGAAATTATACGTGTTTGTATGTCTTTTTATATGTTTGTATTGTCTTAAAAATGCTGTAAAACCAATAAAAATCTATATATATATAAAAAAATGAAGTATAAAGGTGGATCAACCTGATTCTGTCAACCTACATAAGCACCTCTTTCAACTATCTAATTTTAGGCTATATTCCTCCAGTCTGTGTCCTCCCAAAATATGATGAATCATAGATTTTTAAAGCTCATTGACAGCACAACCTTATTCATATGAGTTCAGAAGTAAGCCCCATTGAGTTCAGTAGTTAGGTTGTATAAAACTGCAGCCTAAGTGGGAAATTGACTACTTGGGTACTCAGTTCTTCATCCCTCTGGTTGCTTAAACCAGCCACAGGTTGATTGACTGATATTAAGTAACAGGGGTAGTAAACTCTTTAAGGGCGGGTATAATCCCAATTATCTTAAAGGAGGTGATTGTGAAACCTTTGCTAAAGTAGCCCTTTTGATCCACTCTGTATTGAATAATTTTGAGCCAGGCTGAGCACGTGCACCAATTCAGCTCCAAGGTTTCTTTGATGATTATAAGGATTCTATATTTAGTCATTTCAATCTGATTAACCCTATAATTTTATTGAATGATGGCAAATCCCTCTCCATCTCATCTTTCTCCCACCCTAGAAATCATGCTGGCAAAATGGGAAGAGGAATCAAAAACAAACATTTCAAAAGAGCAGTTTATTACTGTAATGTAGCTATTCAATTCTCTCTCATTTCAGTAGTTATATAACACAATGTTAAATCTATCAGATGAAATTACTTTTTGACTTTTTAAATTATGCTGTCCCCAATTCCTTGCATTACTTCAATGTGAGAAGTTTGGGGTTTTTTTGGAGGGTGGGGAGAGAACATGGATTTGAAATATCTTAGCATAGCACCACCTTTTTCTCTTTGGTGTTTCCCCCATGTTCCTTAAGTAGGGCTCAGCTATACTTTTGCTTGACCAATATTTTGTACCAATCAATTCCCCTTGGTCTGTGAGCTTTTCTTGTTCTATAGCTACACCTTGTGAAAATTCAATCTTACCAGCTGAATCAGATCTTATCAGATGCATGAAAAATCCGAAGCGAGATTTTGCTTACCCACTGGTAAGATCAGATTTTCTCAAGGCACATTCCAAAATACTTTGGGGCCCAGGGGAATTAATTGTTGCACAATATGATCAAAACAGAAGTCAAGCAAAAGGGTGGATGTGTCCTAAGTGTTGCCATAAGCAGCAGGCATCTTGATACTCTGTTAGTGAAATACTGCCAGGGGCTGCTCTTTTGCTTATATGATGCGCTGAATTGTGTTACTATGGTGATACTTAAACAAAGAGAAGAATAAATCTCAAAAGCTTGTCTTGAAACAATTTATTAAGTCACAATGCATTTCGGTTTTGCAGGTGACTCCTTTTCAAGGCCCATTGAGCCAGATTGAACCAGCTAAAACAAATCTATATGGTAGCTTCCAAAGCAAATAACTGGTTCCGTTACTCCTGAAAAAGAGCCATGAAGCTGGAAACTCTGAGCCTGAGGTGCACCTTTTAAGAGTTCTGCTTTTCTTAATTACTATTCTGGCACCCTCCCTTCCTATTTTTTTTTTTTAATCTCATATGGCAAGACATGTTATATCTCACATATGAGATCATGTATAGTGGAAAGCAGAGCTCAGAAACAGCAGTTATGGTATGTTAAATACACATGCCAAGTCACTCATTGTGACCATCTTTAAATGGGGCATGGCCTCTTTTCCCTTAGTGATTGCAAAGGCTTTCCACTGCTGCTTTGCACACAGCAACAATGGGATAGCAGCACTGGTGACAGCAGTAGTATAAATGCAGGGGGAAAGGAAAACTTGTATAAAGGGTTGTTAAAGATTGTGCTCTTAGAATTTGTTGTACTGTTAGATGAGTAAAAGGTAAAGGTACCCCTGCCTGTCAGGGCCAGTCGTGTCTGACTCTGGGGTTGCATGCTCATCTCGCTCAAGAGGCCGGGAGCCGGCACTGTCTGAAGACACTTCCGGGTCACGTGGCCAGCGTGACGAAGCTGCATCTGGCGAGCCAGCACCAGCGCCGCACACGGAAATGCCGTTTACCTTCCCACTAGAAAGCAGTCCCTATTTATCTACTTGCACTTAGGGGTGCTTTCGAACTGCTAGGTGGGCAGGAGCTGGGACCGAACGATGGGAGCTCACCCCGCCGTGGGGATTCGAACCGCTGACCTTTCGATCAGCAAGTCCTAGGCTCTGTGGTTTAACCCACAGTGCCACCCGCATCCCATAAGTTAGATGAGTACTAGAATGGAAATATCTCTACTGTGAATCGAAGTATTTTGAGCAAAAATACATCTATAAACATTCACTATTCCTCAAATTACATTTTTTAAAAATAAAACTTCTATAGATATTTTGCTGTATTGGGGCTTCTTGTCATTCAAGCATCACACTTCAGAAGTGAAGTGATACACTTATTTTAACATGAGATTGCATTAAAAAGAGAGAGAACAATTTTAAAAGGCACTGGTTACTTTATGCCACACACAATATTGTTACATGGTACCACCAATCTCTGAGTGGTGCAAGATTCCAGGGAGTCCCAGGTGTGCTTTAGCCAGGGTCTGTGATTCCTTTTGGAAAATGAGGTGCAGGGCAGACTTTGCTGACTTTGTGATATATGGTTTATTATGCATATATACAATCTCAGCCTATGATAGAGGAGTTCACGGCACTGACGCCCCATGAAGTTCTGGCTTCTCCCATAGCCACAGCAGCCTTGGACTTAAGCAGACTCCAACCATTGCTCTCAAAGGCTGCTCTCAGACTCTCCTGCCCACGGCTTAGTATCCCCATTGCATAACTCCTAAGTGCAATCTTAAACTCCCCCCCCCCAAACACTGGCATTGTCTTTTAAACTAACTCTGATGGAAGGAGGTAGCTTATTTGCAAATAGGATTTGCCCTTGGTCCTTTGTGTTGTCTTAATTGCACACCCCTAGGCTATCAAATGGAAATTAGCTCTTAACACTTGTTGATTCCCTAGGATTAAAGAAGTTGGTGGATGCAAGACGCAAGCTAGTGACCATCTTGATCTGGAATTTAGTGTGTTATGCACCCACTTACTCATAACTATATTTTCTGGTTACTTTTTTCAGCACACAATACTTACTTGCCTATAGCTGCTGAATAGCCATTATCTTAATGGAGAAAGAAATTATGTCTTTACTGACCTCATTTCATCTCAATTTTAAAATATTGAAGGACTCTTGTGTATCATAAAT
This sequence comes from Podarcis bocagei, assembly GCF_964188305.1. Taxonomy (NCBI): domain Eukaryota; kingdom Metazoa; phylum Chordata; class Lepidosauria; order Squamata; family Lacertidae; genus Podarcis; species Podarcis bocagei. The sequence goes on from NC_138134.1 coordinate 30,437,094, forward strand.
TCAAGTGAATTATTAATACTACATACCCTGTTTGGGACAAAACCAACGGTTGCTAGAAGCACCGAATTTTACTAGAAATACTGTATTTTAGATACCCCTTAACCTACCTCTTGTGACATTACGATTTAATGAACTGCTTTACAGAAGAACTATAATCTTTCATGAAAGTAATACCATCTATTACTAGGATCAAGTTGGCATTTCCCTTATTTCTGCTATGACATGAAAATTGCATATGGTAGTTTCACATGCAGTTAGTGCTGACCTCAACATCTGAAGTGTTGTAAGCAGTGTAAAAAATATGTGCTTTACTCAACATCATCCAGAAAGCCAATTAATATCTGTTGGGAGAAACGAAAATGTTAAGTTTTACAGAGTTTACAGCCCAAATGGGAGACTGTTACTAGAGTAAATAACTTTAATTAGCTGTTACAAAATTACCTCACATAGGCAATTTTAACATGCAAAACATATAAGCACTATTCCTACTAGGAAAGTGGCTGTTTAGCCAGTGAGTGCAGTGGAAAGAGAAATGGTGGAAAGGACATGTCAGGAATGGATATAATTCCTACATACAGGATGGACAGCAAAGGTATGCAGGAAAACCACATTGTTACTTTTAATTGGCTCCTTTTAAATGGATAACAGTTCATTTATGTTCTGAATTCAAGGTTCTGCAAATGATTTAGAAAACCTTAAATGGCTTAGGATCTAAATGCTTGTTGGAGCACCTTTCTTCTCTATGTTCCTGCCTGTGAGGCCCTTCCTTGGAGGCTCTCCTTAATTTCCTGTCACTGGAAACTGTATGTTTGGTGGAAACACACGGTTGGGCCATTTTCATGGTCTCACTGTGACTCTAGAATGCCTTCCCCCTGGAAATTCAGTTGGCACTCCCACAACTGGTATTCAGCCACCATGTGGAAATTTAGCTGTTCTGTCCTTTGGGTGATAATACTGGTGTTATTTGATATACAGTGGTACCTTGGGTTACATACGCTTCAGGTTACATATGCTTCAGGTTACAGACTCCGCTAACCCAGAAATAGTACCTTGGGTTAAGAACTTTGCTTCAGGATGAGAACAGAAATCGTGCTCCAGCGGCGCGGCAGCAGCAGGAGGCCCCATTAGCTAAAATGGTACCTCAGGTTAAGAACAGTTTCAGGTTAAGAACGGACCTCTGGAACGAATTAAGTACTTAACCCGCGGTACTACTGTATTGTTTTTAGGGCAGTGGTGGAATATCTGGTTGTATCTTGGGCAAGATAAATGACTAATAAATTTAATAAAACAAATAAACTTGTTTTACTGCTTTTTATTCTGTACAAGCCAAAAATCCTAGGATGGAGGGTGGGATATAAATAGTCTTAATAAATAAATATTCTGCATCAAGTAAACCAAGTATTCTTTTTACATTTTCTAAAGAGGCCAAGCCCTTTCAAGAAGCACAAGAGCACCCAGTGGTGTAGCATGGGATGACAGTGCCCAAGGCAAGGCAAATATAATTGCCACTGCCTGCCAATAGGCTGGAACGAAGGGGCAATAGCTCGGTGACCTATCTGAATGGTAGCCGCGGCACCTCATGAGCACTGAGCATGGGAGAAAAGGGGACGTGGGATTGGTCGGGAGCAGGTATCTTTCTAAAGCCCATGCAGATTGTGCCTTAGCAACTGGCTGTCACCCAAATCTGCTCCTCAGTCTGCCTACACAAACGTTGGGAGATTTTCTGTGTGAGGAGGAGGGTGCACTATTTTTTATTTATTCTTACTGCTTTCTCTATTTTTCTTTTGAAATTTTGTGCTTCTAAGAATTTTGTGCTCGGGGCCCCGCCCACGCTACACTACTGAGAGCATAGATTTGTTGAGCAGGGACACCTTTTTGACTTTGTTCTAAGTTTTTTGACAGGGGACTTAATATATCTGACGGACCCAGGAAAATTCCTTAGTGTTTTGTTATGTAATGACACTTGTGTTAAGCCCAGACCTTTGCTAAGACCCAGGTTGAGGTTCACTGATAAGTTTGTTTGTGTAACTGGGTTCTACATTTCTTGGTTTGAACCAGGATAAGAAGATTCAATGGAACCCCAATTAAAATGTATAAAGGAGAACCTTAAGAAAGGGAGTACAGCACTGTAAGTTTGGGAAAATGTTGGATGACTGTCTTTCCCCCTTCCTGCTATTCTTAGCTAAGCTGGATCCTTGTATCTCCCTACATGGTGATTATCTTCCTTAAGGTAAAGGTAAAGGTACCCCTGCCCGTACGGGCCAGTCGTGTCCGACTCTAGGGTTGTGTGCCCATCTCACTTAAGAGGCCGGGGGCCAGCGCTGTCCGGAGACACTTCCGGGTCACGTGGCCAGCGTGACGAAGCTGCTCTGGCGAGCCAGCACCAGCGCAGCACACGGAAACGCCGTTTACCTTCCCGCTATAAAGCGGTACCTATTTATCTACTTGCACTTAGGGGTGCTTTCGAACTGCTAGGTGGGCAGGAGCTGGGACCGAAAGACGGGAGCTCACCCCACCGCAGGGATTCGAACTGCCGACCATGCAATCGGCAAGCCCTAGGCACTGAGGTTTTACTCACAGCGCCACCCACATCCTTCTTCTAATATCAGCTAATTATGTGGTCTAGGCAGTGTGTGTGACCTGTCTGTCTGTCTGTCTCTCTGTTTCTGCCATGGCACATAAAATTATGAACATTTTTTCTTTAACTCTTAAACAGTCTGCTTATTGATAGATTTCTGTAGCTAGCACACTAATATTAGTTATCATTGGCTATGGCTGAAATTCTCCAAAATAAGCAAGGTATTTGTAGCCACTTCTTTCTCTGATGCACAGACTTACCCAGTAAATGTTCCCAAAATTAGTATTACTAATTCTCCCAAAATAGCTTTTCCATAAATATATGCGTTCACTGGCCCAGTAGAGATCTTTCACTCCTACCTGATCTTTTTCATTTGTTGCTTTGGATACTTGATTCTTTTAACTGAATATAATTGGGATTGAACTTGCATGTGAAATTTCTGTCCTACACTGAGCCATTTTTGGACTGCCCCTTTTCCACCCCCCTCAGCCAAAAGTTGATGATATTTTATTACAGTCCAATGTAATAAAAAGTTAAATGTAATAAAAGAAAATACATAAACCAGGAAATGTTTTAGAGGGTCTATACTTGTATTATACCATGCTCAGTTCTGAAAAGTGATCCTGCACATTGTGACTACTGAAGCATGGAGGTAATCCAGACTTTAAATAATTAGATTTTTGTCTAATGTGGCATTAATTGTACAGGATTTCTAAGAAATCTTTCCTCTGTTCTGCGGAACTCTTTGATGATATGCTACTTCAAATTTCTCTACTGATTTTCATAAAATTGCTTTTGTGTATAGTTGTCATATTTAAAAAAGCAAAATAGACTTGCCTAAGATCCAGGACAAAGCACCAGACGTATAAAATGCTCTTATCCACAGCAGCAAGCTACTTCTTTAGCACAAAAATGCCTGTTGAAAAACTACCAAAAGCAAGCAAAATCCTACATAAATTTAAGTGACAGAGCTAGAAATATTCAGAAATATTCCAGAACTATAACTCAGGAGAAGGCACCTAGGTAGTGTCCTCACACCAAGTTACAGTGGTACCTCGGGTTACAAACACTTCGGGTTACAGACTCCGCTAACCTGGAAGTAGTACCTCGGGTTCAGAACTTTACCTTAGGATGGGAACAGAAATTGTGTGGCGGCGGCGCAGTGGGGGCCGGGGCGGCAGGAGGCCCCATTAGCTAAAGTACCTCAGGTTAAGAACGGTTTTAGGTTAAGAATGGACCTCCGGAAAGAATTAAGTTTGCAACCAGAGGTACCACTGTACCAGTAGCCCAGACTGAAAAATGAGCTTGGAGGTGAGTGCTTTCTAGGGTTTGGTGAAATGGGATTGGTCCTTAGGGAGGGGACAATGGTCTGGAGACTGCATGTCAAAGAAGGCATGGCAGAAGTGCAAAAGTGGATGTACAGTCATACCTCGGGTTGAAGTAGCTTTGGGATAAGTATTTTTGGGTTGTGCGCTGCGGCGCTTGCGCATGCACAGACGGTCACAATGACATCACACGCATGCGCGGAAGCGGCGAACCGTGACCCGCACACGCGCAGATGCACGGACACGGGTTGCATCCACTTCTGGATGCGAATGGGGCTCCGGAATGGATCCCGTTCTCCTCCAGAGGTACCACTGTATGTGTGTTGGGGTTTTGGATTGGCCACAAAAGCCTTTAGGCACCATAAAATGATCAATTTGTGGAGGGCCCAAAACCTATTGTCACCACAGAGTAGTAGTAGTTAATATTATAGAGAGATGTGCTTTTGAGAAAGGGTTACAGGGAGAGGAGGAGGGGGAGAAGGAGAAGGAGAAGAAGGGAGGAGAGAGAGGGAGAGGAGAGAGGGAAATAATGGAAATGGAGCACTTCCTCCTTAATTTTTTATTTTTTATTTTTTGCTGCCCATGGCAGCAATTTTGTGCTACCATCCGCTTTTATCAAGAAATGAGTACTGGAACCTCATTTTTAACCCCCTCCAACTTCACTGGTAACATATAATGTACAACATTGAAGGGCTGGCAGACAACTTGGAGAGACACAAAAACATTTTACATCACATCAGGGGACTTATGGAAGCAGTCAGTCATATATATATATATATATATATATATATATATATATATATGAGACAGATTGGAAGGCATCATTATAGGGAACCTGTAGGCGTGATGAATAATTAAATACCATAACAAATTGGAGGATTCCTTGGTAAACTCTAGAGGATTTTACACCTGACTTAGGTAGTGCTCTCAAAGCATAATGCTCAGTCTGCCAGGTTGGCAATGGAATCAGGGTGCTGGTCCGCAGGAGAAATTGTGTGGCGCTGACTACAGGGAGTCCTTGAGTCTTACAGTGCAATCTGTTGTTGATAGTCTCGAATGTATACTTTGAGAGAGAATTTGCAATTGCATTCACAGTTTTATCTATCTGAAGTTGAATGATAGGAAATGTGTTTGGCCAGAAATATATGGTTGTTTCTCAGGCTGGAGTGAGAAAACATTCAGTGTTGGACACAGCAACAGTGGGTAGCAGGTTAATTAATGATTGGCAACAAGCTGTTGTGGTTATTGATGTTGCTGAAGTTCAAAAAACAACAAGAACAGAATACAAATTTAAACAGGTCTCAATGAACTAATTGTATTGAAGCAAGCTCCATAGCCCCTGATATATTCCTCCCTAGTCTACTGTGAGCTCATATCCTAGTTTTGACACCTCTGTAGTCTGCATTTCTCAGACTTGGCATTCAGCTGATGTTCTGGTACATGTTCAATGAACGTACAAATTGTCTTTTGGAGGACAGTGGCTGCTATTATTTCAGGGGACAGTAGCTGGCTGCAAGATAGTGACTAGCCACAGCTCTACAATGTAGTCCATATTGTACATATTGCTTCACCTGCAGTAATCATTTAGTCAACTGTGGCCAACTCCCAAGAGACTGTGATCTACTCACAGAGTTAAAAACTGGCAGTGATCTACTCCCTTTTTGGGGGTTCAGGTCAAAGTTGTTGAGCTTTTTGCTTTTTTTAGGAAGGAAAGCCCTGTTTTTGTGAGCTGCAGGGCCAAAATGTTGAGCTTTTTTTAGGGGAGCCAAAGTTGTTGGGCTTCTTTGGGGGGAGCCAGTGATCTACCAGTGATCTACCACAGGTGTTCAGTGATCTGCCGGTAGATCGTGATGGACGTGTTGGACATGCCCGAACCCCCGTCTGCAAGCCTTTCCCATTCTAAACAAGCAGCCCTACCCCTATTGGAAACTCATACTGTCACTTACCTGAATGTTCCTTCACTTGCGCCTGAGGCAGACTGAGTAGGTGCTGGAAAATACAAGTGCTGGAAAAGGTGCCTCTTCTCTGTTGTCAGACAAAACTGCTGCTGTCCCTGTTGATGTTCCAGCTGCTACTGTACCCTTTTGCACATGCTCCAGATTTGTAAATATGGGCCAGAAAACCAGTGGCAAGATGTCACCATGCATTATTATCAGTATCAGTATCCCCCGCCCTTCTCCCTAAAGTGCCAGGGTGGCACAATATTAAAACAATTTAAAACAACTCACAATCATGAAAAATATGCACCTCAAGCGTCAAAAGCCGGGATATAGAAGTCTGACTTTAGTATTCACCAGAAGCTGTAGAATGAAAATGCCAGACACACCTCCCTGGGGAGGGGATTTCACAACTTAGGACCCCAGAGCTTTTGAGGACAGTGGAACCACCAAGAGGGTTCCCTCTGACCATCTTAGCACCCAAAATGGTCTGTAGGGAAGCAGGTGGTCTTTTAGGTATTTAGGGGCTGAGTTGCTTTATGGCATTAAAAACTAACATAAGCACCTTGGATTGGACCCAGAAATGAACTGGTAACCAATCCACCTGTTTTAAAACAGGGGTTATATGATCTCTAAATGGAACCACAGCCAGTAATCTTGTTGCTGCATTCTGGACCAATTGAAATTTCCAAGTCGTCCATGCCCAAGGAAGCATCAGAGAGTTGCTTAGGCAATTTCTTCCAAATCCAGCCCCTAAATTCTCTCTCTCGCTCTCTCTTTTTTAAAAATAATTTTTATTAACTGGCCAATCAAATCAAATTAAATCACATCACATAAATTCCAAATTACAAAGCCGAATTTTAAATTTTGTTGGGGGGACCCATATTTCAAGATCTGAAGGGGGATTCTGATCATCTTCTTGCTACTGCATTAATGTCCAAATCAGACCAAATCAGTCCAAACAGAGTTCATAATTCTATCCAGTCTTATCTTGCTGTTTCCACATCACATCTTGTTCATATATTTTCTCTTTTTTCTTTATGATCTCTTCTGATAGTCTCCTTAAGCCGATAAACACCAATATTAATCCTGTGTGAATTTTTCCGTTCTTCCAATCCTCAAATCGAGATGGTTTCCATATATCATCGCCTTCATAGATAACATCGCTCTTTCCATCATTTATCTCGCAAAACTGTCGCTCTTAAGTCCCTCTGAGGAGTTTAACCCACCATATAAAAGCAGCTCTATTTCTTTCTTTCTCCTCCCAGACTCAAAACCTCCGACAGAACTTCCCAAAATGGCGACAGCATTTTTAACTGCGTCATTCCAAAGCTCTTATACATTTCACACTCTTCTTAAAACATGCTTTGGTTCGAAAGTTTATCTCCACACAGCCTTAAATCCACAGCTTAAGTCCTTAAAACGACATTTCTGACTCGTGAGGGGAGGGGATTCTTGTTTAATCACATAAGAAAAGAAAGGAAAGTCCCCCCCTCCCCCATCAGTCATTTGCCATACCGTATCTTGGCGTATCTTCTCATGATTTATTCTTGTTTTGTTTTATCAGAGATCTCTTCTGTTAGCAGTCTTTACTCCCCCTCCTTCCTTGAAATATGTTCATTCCTTCATTCAAATTGTTTCTTTTGAAGTTCTTGCAGCTAGTGGCGCGGATCAGGGACGGCGTTCAGGAGTGCCGGAATCCCACAGGAGGGCTTTGTGCCTAGTGCCCCCATCCCCACAAATTCAGGGGTGGTATAGGGCACAGCAGGCAAGGGCAGTCCCCCCCCACCATCCTGGGGGGGGTAAGGAGGCTAATTACCCCCATCATAGCCTCCAAATTACCTTGTGTGGGTCGGAGAGACGTTATTGTCAGCCATCTTCCAATGCGCCCCCTAGTGGCCCCCCAGCCCCTAAATTCTCAAGTAGCAATACAAGAACACATCTGCACAGTAGAATAGTCAATTTAGAATGAATGTTTGTTTGTGTTCCATAATGCTTCTCATAACTGCCAATCAATTTCAGATTTGAGCCAAGGAGAGTTTCCTCAACTCTTGTTGTGATGAAATATTTTCAGACTTGTCACTATTACTCATTCTAATAATTCAGCATTGTCTTCTAACCCTTGGGCTTTGGTGTCGCCTTTGCTTTGATTGAGTGAGGCAGTTTAGTAATAGGGCTCTAATAGTTTTTGTGGTCTATAATTATCTCTGATATTAAACTAATTTTTTAAACTAAATAAATCTTGTCATGCTGGTATATATAGCCAGATAAATACAAATGCTGTGTGTTTTCCGGCCCCTTAGTAGAAGATGTCATGAAAAGTGATGGAGGGGGGCAGGGGAAGTGTGTGAGATTAAAAAGGAAAGGACAAAGTACCACATACTGTTCTTGGGGAAAGATCCATTCCGAAAGAAGATTTTGCAGTGAGATTAATGACAGAACTTACCATTGTATACAAATCTTGTATTTTAGCTAGCTACCAGTCAGATAAATTCCTTCCATCTGATGCATTTTAATGTTGTTTAGTGCTGTTCTGTGCCAGTTTCCTCTACTCTTGTTGCATCCACAGCTTTGTAGTCACCAGGGAGTTCCCTGTACATAAGATTCCTCCACATCTGCTGAACTTATTACAAATCCAAATGCAAAATCTAGTGCTCATAAACGTCATGTCAGTGACAATTCCTGGAGGGCTCCAGGTCCTTAAACTAATGAGACATCAATATAGTAGGGAAGAGGTGATTCATATGTAACGTGCAAACTTTTGCCTAACTTGTTTGTTATTAAAGGAGACTTGTGGATCTAATCTTACGAGAGACACTTTATATTTCTGGGTGTAATTATCATTCTTATGAAAAGAATTTCTGTAATCCCAGAGCCAGCCCTACCATTAGGTAGCATGAGAAGGCTGCAAATGCAGCAAATTGTTATTTATTTATCTATTTTGAATTTTCCCTGCTAGGGAAGGGGATAAGGGTTTTGTGGTTTTGTTTTGTTTTGTTTTGTTTTTACTTCAGGTGCCAGAATAGTTTGGCTGGCCCTGAATATTACACATCTTGATTTGGAGCAGGAAATGAGACACCATTTGCTGTTACATCTCAGACATCAAGATCTCTTGGGCTGGCCCTGCCTGTGGGCACATCTACATATTGATAATATGTAGCTATCCCCCTGATGTGGAACTCTGATCCTGCTTGTGTGTGACTGGTCTGTGTATATTCCTTTCCCTTGTTGAGTGAGGCTGTGGACCAGGAGAGGAGCATCTGCCCCAAGTTCAGCATCTCCAGGTAGGGCTCAGAATGAAACCCTGGAGAGCTGCTGCTATTGAATATAGCAATATTGAGTTAGACCAGGGTTTCCCAAACTCGGGTCTCTAGCTGTTATTAGACTACAATTCCCATCATCCCTGACCACTGGTCCTGCTAGCTAGGGATGATGGGAGTTGTAGTCCAACAACAGCTGGAGACCCAAGTTTAGGAAATTCTGAGTTAGATGAACTCATGGTCTGATGGTGTAAGCTAGCTTCCTATGTCCCCCTTAGCGTCTTTTTTCTTTTTAAATGCAACATTTCTCAAGTCAGAGGCATTTCAAATTCATACAGAGCATTTCTTTTTAGTGGCATATGACAGACCAATGAACCGCATAAGAATTGTGTCCACAAAATATTAATGATAATAATTTATTACTTCCCCCCTGTTATAGTCCAGTCATGATTCATGGAACAAGGTAGCTAGAATGTTCTAATGCAGTAGTTAATTTGCCACACTTAACTTTAGGCAGTGGTTATCTCCATCACATAGCTGCTAGCAATATTGTGGATGATTCTGAAGATGTCACAGCTGAGGTCCAATTATTATGCTTAGCTTCTGTCCAGTCACATGCCCATAATAATGTGATGATCCTTGCTGCACATTTATCACTATGCATGCAGCAACCAGACATAATCCAGCATCATATTTGCCTGCTGAAGACAGTAAAGATACAGGGAAAATGCTGAATGACAAAAAAATTCTGAGTCTTAGTCATTCGTATGCAAGCTGAGCCTTTTTATAATACCCCTTTCACCAGAAATGAACTACTTGCTGTGAACTGCGGTACTCTGCTTTATTGACTAGTCACATAAATAAATATTACTCATTGTAGCTCATTGAGTAGGATAAACATTGTTTGGTTTGTCTATTTATGATGTTCCTGTTGTAGATAGAATTGTAAACAGTTTAATAGTGTTCTGCTCTATTATAACTCAAATGTTTGGAACTCTTAGCTGCCCACCTCAAATTTGTCATGTCTCCCTGAAAATGGTTTTTTTAAAAATAAATAAATACAGAATATATTTTATCCATTTGAACTTGGAAAATATCTATGGAGGATGTGGGTTGGCTTGTAGATTGGTAACACTGTCCACATCAAGCAAGAAATGTGCAATGTGTAACTTTTCTTATTAATGCCAAAACATTTTGTCATATTTTAAACACAAGTTTGCATTTTCTTTTGGTTGTTTTGCCATCCCATTTTACAAAGTGCAACCAAAAGGCTCCCCTTGCATCTTTTTTCCATTCTTTATAATGAGATCCAGTGTGACATAATGGTTAGAATGTTGGACTACCATCTGACAGACCAAGGTTCAAATTCTTACTCAGCCATGAAGCTCAGTGGGTGACCTGGGCCAGTCACCCTAACTTACCTCACAGGGTTGTTGTGAGGTTTAATGGGGGAAGAGAAGAACCATGTACGCCCCACTGAGTTTCTTGGAAGAAAAAGTGGTATATAAATGCAACAAATAAATAAAACACAGGGGAATAGCAAGATAACTGGAAAATATATGAAAGGGTAATAAAAGCACCCCTCCCCCAATAGCTCTTACAGAAACATCTTTGCATGCCTTTCAATTTAGAAAAAGTGTTAAGATGAAGAAGGGAATAGGTTAAGAAAGAAATGTAGCTTTGGGGCATAGGTCACAATGCCTTTGTTGTGACAACACAATGACTTCTCAAGTAAATCATTTTTAGAGGTTCTGTTTACAATCAAGCAGCATATAAATTCTGTCAAATTCACAAATAAATTATCTAAAATGGGCTATTTTCACTTGGAGGATGCACCTATGAAGGGAGGGAGGGAGGGAGGGAGGGAGAACATAAACAAACTCTTGACATTTTTATTTTATGCAGCTTTTCAGGTGAAGCAGTCTAATGACAAGAACGTTTCATCTGTATCGTGAACAAAGGTATTAAGAAGTCCTGACAAACTTCTTTGAAAAACAAACTACTTTGAAAAACAAATATTTATCCTCAGAACCACTTGTTAACCATAAATCCTGAGCATGCTCCTTAAAAGTAACCTATCTTGAAAGTACTAGTATACAATGTTAGCATACAAATGTATTCATTTTCTTTCAAAGTGTCGATGCAACACCAAAAATTCTTCAAATATTGTGATCCTGTGCAGTCCTGAAAGACTGAAACATCAATATTATTAACTGGTTAACACAAAAGGTAGCTAAAATATAAGAAGGCTCTATCCTTTACTGCTGACAGTTTAGCTTGAATTGAAGACATTCCTTAATGTCTTAAGAGATAATCTTAGCAAGGACCAATGGGAGGACAGGCTTGATATGAAAAAAATAAAAGAAACAGGATGGTGTATAAGAAGTTTGGAAAAGTGGAAGACAAATACATATGAAGAACAAAAGGAGACAAGGAGAACAAACTGGAGGACAAAGGACAAGTCAATTATCCGGTGTCTTGCACCACTTATGTTTGGTGACTTGTGTAGGGTTGGGGATTTGGCACTCAGTTGAACAGGGAGATTGTAGGTTCACCTGGGAGTAATATAATGTCTGATGTGTTGGGGTCTGATTTCGCTAAGATTTCAACTTGGAATAAACTTGATTTTTGAGGAAGCTTAACTCAGTTTTCTAGCAGGGACAGTTGGTCTCATCACTAGTGGTGAGTTGGTGATGAGTGTCAGTAGCTCACAAGCAAAGGTTTCTGTTGAGTAGTTTTTCCACCTATAGAGGAATGCTTAGTTCTCCTTAACAAATACAGAAATGACTAGCTCAAGGCTTCTTAGATGATGACCAACAGCCTGGAAGGATTGCCATTGCCTGATGAAGAGCATCTCTGATCTAGCTGCTGCACATCATTAGCTCACTGCACTAGATTCATTTGTTAATCTATAATTAGCTTATCCTTTGCTCACATACTTGCTTAATTAAATCAGATTGGTTTCTTTTTTTCTTCATGTCTAGGCAAATGCTTAGTAATCTATTCTAACGGAGGTGTAAATTCTGTCTCGGTCCTCCCCACCATTAAAATGCTGGAGCCAATACCCTGTGAATATCAGATATGGAGTCTGCCTCTTTTTATTCAGAATTCAAGGAAATTTACTCCCAAGTAGTTGTGCCTAAGATTGCAGTATTCAGCTTACATTGAGTCTACACACTTTAATATGTGACAAAATTAGGACAGAAATTCAAATACATACAAACTCAATTTTTATTATGATTAGCTAGACCCCAATTTTTCAGAATTAATACATTCTAAGCTAACAATGAACCTGATTGGGTCTTATAACCCAATCCTATATAATCCAGTTTCCTTACTTCTGATTTTTAAAAATTACAACTGCAGCCTCAAGATAATTGGAAACTGCTGACAATTTTTTCACACACATCTATTTTCCTGTCTCCCAAAACAGATACAGTGAAGCAAAAATACTTTATGCCCTTGCATCAAAATCTGAACACATTTACAAAGGTACAGGGTTTGCCACAAGTGTACCTACTGGATTTCTAACGCTAAGCCCACAAACCGTAACCCTACTTTCTATCTACTTCTTTGTAGTTAAGGCTTGAGCACCACACTGCAGAGAAAACAAATCAAATTCTGTTTCTATGCAGTAGTTGAGACAGTGTAGTAAGAAACTTAGCTGAGAAGTTGGAGACTTCTTATATTCCCTTTAATGTGCTTCTTGAGTGGGACAAAAGGAAGGAAACAAAGTTCCACAGTGGTTCATGAAGATTTTAGCTGTGCCATCAACTGCATAAGGGCCCATTTTCTTATGTCAATTGCTACCATAAATTCCTTAGCACATGCAGGCCCATTACAGCTGTAGTGGGGGGAGGGAATGAAAACCTGACTGAACACCACAGTGCCATGTTGAGATTATTGCTGCAATTAAGGAGGTGTCATTGCAGCATAGGAAATGCTGATTGATATGCACTGGAGTGCTGTTCTCAGAAGCACCAATGAACTGGTTCAAAAGTAGGCTCACAAACCAGCAATTTGAGCTGCTTGTCGGTGTGGGGAGGTTTTTATGGTGCTCAGAATTGCAAGTGCACAACAAGCATTTCAAGGAAAGCCAGTTCAGGCATATTGCAAATGATACTTAGCCTTGCTCCAAACTGAGAGAGAGAGAGAGAGAGAGAGAGAGAGAGAGTATGTATGTATGTATGTATGCTAGGATGAATGAGTTAATATTGCAAGTTTGTATTTGGCATGATGAGATAATTATTACCGTCGGCTATATACCAAGCTAGGACTCGGAGGCCTATAGCTATTAACACCACTGGTATCAGTCAGATCTACAAAGGTGTCATTATGTTTGCTAGATGCACAGATGAACAAATAGGACGCTCTCTCTTCTTGGATGTATTTGCCTTACTGTGAGTTTTCTCACTTTGTTTTGTTTATTATTTATGAGCTTGCAGGTATGATGTGAAGACTTGCATCTATCTTTTGTAATCATGTACCTGGCCGTAAATAGGCTGGTGAGCCAGGGAAGAGAAGGGAAATGCGTGTCACTGATTTAGGTATTGGATGATCTTCTGTATGAATAAGTGTGAATCCTAAGAGCTGCAGGGTGGGATGGAAGTTATCTCATGCAGGACCTCAATCCCTGGAGACATCTCTCCTCTCCACAGATGCTCCATTAACTGAACAGGGTTGGTTGGGGAGGTTTGACAGTAGACACTGCATTTCTGATAGGAAGTAGCACTGCTGAAGAGTCACAAACTTTTTTTTTTAAAATATTTTTATTACTTTTTTTTCTCAGATAGATATCAACAGTACAGAAAAACAAGGAAAACAAGAAAAGAAAAAGAAAGAAAAAAGAAAAACTGATTTTTCCAAAGCTTGTTTCAATTCTCCAACGGACTTCCCCACATCTCCCGCACAATGCAATCCTTATAATAAATTTGTCAGCAAATTATAACCTTGTTTCATGTGTTTCTTTTGTACTTTCAGTTACATTTTAAGTTTAAATTACTTATTATCCAATTACTCTATAAACACATATATTATCCTTTTTTAAACATTTAAACATTGGTTCTTTCATTAATGTTATCTAATTTCAATGTCATCTGCTCTCATTGCTGGAGCTAACCTTTCCAAATCATGCAAATTTTTATAGTTCATATAACTTATAAAATTTTTGCAGATAGTCCTTAAATTTTTTCCAGTCCTCCTCAATTGTTTCTTCTCCCAAATCTCGGATTCTGGCAGTCATCTCGGCCAATTCCATATAGTCCATCAATTGCGTTTGCCACTCTTCCAGGGTGGGCAAATCTTGAGTCTTCCAATATTTTGCGACAAGTATTCTTGCTGCTGTAGTTGCATACATAAAAAACGTTCTATCCTTCTTTAACACCTTTTGGCCGACAATGCCCAAGAGGAAGGCCTCCGGTTTCTTAGGAAAGGTGTACTTAAACACCTTTTTTAACTCATTGTAGATCATTTCCCAGAAGGCCTTCACTCCTGGACAGGTCCACCAAAGGTGAAAGAATGTCCCTTCAGCCTCCTTACATTTCCAACATTTGTTATCGGACAGATGATATATCTTAGCAAGCTTGACTGGGGTCATGTACCACCTGTATATCATTTTCATAATGTTTTCTTTCAGGGCATTACATGCCGTAAATTTCATACCGGTGGTCCATAACCTTTCCCAGTCTTCAAACATAATGTTGTACCCAATGTCTTGAGCCCATTTTATCATGGCTGATTTAACTGTTTCATCCTGAGTATTCCATTTAAGCAGCAAGTTATACATTCTCGATAATACCTTGGTCTTTGGTTCTAACAGCTCTGTTTCAAGTTTCGATTTTTCCACCTGGAATCCTGTTTTTTTATCCAACTTAAAAACCTCATTAATTTGGGCATAATGAAACCAATCTTGCACCTTATCCTTTAATTTTTCATAGCTCTGCAATCTCCAATTATCTCCTATATTTTCTATTATTTCCCAATATTTCAGCCAACCGGCCTCCATATTGGGTTTTTTCCGGGCCTTGGCCTCAACTGGTGATAACCACCTCGGAGTCTTACTTTCAAGTAAGTCCTTGTATTTTGTCCAGACCATAAATATTGCTTTCCTGACAATATGGTTTTTAAACATTTTGTGTGTTTTAACCTTGTCATACCACAAAAACGCATGCCATCCTAACGAATTATTGAAACCTTCCAGATCTAGGACATCAGTGTTCTCTAACAAAATCCAATCTTTCATCCAGCAGAAGGCTGTAGCTTCGTAGTATAACCTTAAGTCTGGCAGGGCAAACCCCCCTCTTTCTTTTGCATCAGTTAGTATTTTAAACTTTATTCGGGGCTTTTTGCCCTGCCAGACAAACTTTGAAATATCCTTCTGCCACTTTCCAAAACATTCCACTCTGTCCACGATCTGTAAGGTTTGAAACAAAAACAGCATTTTTGGCAAAACGTTCATCTTTATAGCTGCGATTCGGCCTAACAAGGAAAGTTTCAGTCTTGACCAAATTTCTAGGTCTTTTTTCACTTCCGACCAACATTTTTCATAGTTATCTTTAAATAAATTTTGGAAGACAAGTTGACCCCCAGGTATTTCACTTTTTTAACCACATTCAATTCTGTTTCCCTCTGAAACCCATCTGTTTCTAAAGATGTTAAATTCTTTCCCAGTACCTTAGTTTTTTGTTTATTCAACTTAAATCCCGCCACCCGACCAAATTCTTGAATCAGTTCTAAAACTCTTTTTGTACTAGATTCTGGCTCCTGTAATGGGTCACAAACTTTTTGGAGTGTACCAACATACCATCTATGGCAAGATGCCACCTTTCATTGCCCGCTCTGTAAGAGCTATTCTGTCCCATTGTGATTAATACACATAAAGGGATGATTCTTATGGAATGAATCCAGAGTGGCTGTTCAACAAATGAAAGGCACTGACATTCTATGGAAGCTTCCTGTTAGAGGAACAGGATGAGGAAACAATTTTGGACTACTGTATTTCCACTTCTTCCCACAGTATTCAGGACTGCCTCCTATGCTGCTCTGGAAGGACTTTTATCTGAAAGGAGGGGACAGGAATCCGATATGGGGAGAGGAAATAGGAAAAAAAAATCCCACTTTCCCTAGCACCAGTAAGATTCCACTGAGTACAACTCTAGAAGTGATATAGATGTATCTGCTTTTGCAGTAGTGTTGCAAGATAATATTCTATAGTACTATGGAAATGATAGAAGTGTACCTGTAAGTTGAAGTTGAAAGATTTTGAATTTCATAACATCAAGTACAGTAAATCCTGCAACTTTTCTCTAAAATCCTTCTGATCAAATGGTTCTGCACTGAATACATATTAATTCTTATTCTCAATCCATTGCTGATTGCTGAATGTTCTGTGCCAATCTGATGTCAAGGTGGCTATTTCCATATAAGCAAAACTCATTGTAACTAGCTAAGGGGGTGGGGGCAGTGAAAAATTATTCAAACTGTGGAGAGTATGTTCAACCCACCAATACATGATGATAATACTTATATAACTAAAAGTTTTTTTGTACTAAATTCCCAAAGTGCTAGAATTCTAAGTGGACAAGGGAGTACCATGCAGCAGGGTAAAGAAGGGTGCTGATTTAACCTCCCCTGCTCCTCATGAAAGTGATGCCTGAAGCACATTAGAATCAGAGAATAACAGAACTGGAAACTTGGAAGTAATATGCAGGAATGTGCAGCTATCCCATACGGGGATCGTATGGGACCTTTGCATTATCAGCACCATGCTCTAACCAACTGAGCTATCCATAAAAGGACACACATTTCTTCACTCTCCTGCTTGGCAAAAGTAAAGGGATGCGGGCGGCACTGTGGTTTAAACCACTGAGCCTCTTGGACTTGCCGATCAGAAGGTCGGTGGTTCGAATCTCCCGTTGCTCTGTCCCAGATCCTGCCAACCTAGCAGTTTGAAGGCATGCCAGTGCAAGTAGATAAATAGGTACAGCTATGGCGGGAAGGTAAACGGTGTTTATTTGTGCTCTGGTTTCTGTCATGGTGTTCCATTGCGCCAGAAACAGTTTAGTCATTGAAATATATTCAGAGTCACAAAGTGATTTCATGCTCTTTATTCAGCTCATAGTGGTGAGGAGGAATGAATGAAAGTCCCCTCAAAGTATCTGCTTTATATACATTATTTACACAATGGGCTGCACATGATTGGCTAATTCTGGAATTCTACTGTAAGCCAATCAGGTTGTGGATTGACTTATATCTGGAGCATGATTGGGTGGTTCCTGCCAACCAATCAGACTGCTGCAGTTTGGATCCTATACAACTCAGTACATAACACCCCTCCCCTCTAAGTTCCAGTCCTGCCTGGGAGGTCGCATTCATAGTCCTCGAGGTATGCCGGCGGCCTACATGTGCGTTGCGGCCTGGGGTGTTCCCTGGTCTGGGGTTCAGGTTCTGGCTCGTGTTCCAAGGATGCTGGCTGTGATGGGGCTGTTTGGTCTGGCACAACCGGCTCGCTCAGTCGTGGTTCTGGTTCCGGTGTCCTTTCGGCCTCTCTGTATTTACTGATTCTGCCTCTCCTGCTGGCCCCTCCTGCTCTATGGGCCTCACTGCCCCTCTGTTCCCTTGGGACTCCTCTGCCCTTTCCTCCTCCTGGTTTTCTCCTGGGAATCGTCGCCGTATCTGGTCGCAGTGGCGGCGCCAACATTGCCCCCCATCCGTTAGCACCTCGTACGACAAGGGGCCAGTGACCCTGGTGACTGTGGCGGGTACCCATGCTGGGCCTGCCCCAAAATTCTTTGCGTACACTGGGTCCTGGGCCTCGAAGGTCCAGGGGTTCCTGCCTTCCCCCACCACTACCTCATCCTGAGCTCTATCGGGGTGAAGGCGGTCCAATCTGATTGCAAGGCGTCAACCCATTAGTAGTTCAGCGGGGCTCCGGCCAGTCGTTGAGCTGGGGGTGCTGTGCTGTGCTAGGAGGAATGACCAATCAGACTGCTGCAGTTTGGATCCTATTCAACTCAGTACATAACAGTCATGCTGGCCACATGACCCAGAAAGCTCTCTGTGGACAAACGCCGGCTCCCTTAGCCTGAAGTGAGATAAATGCTGCAACCCCATAGTCGCCTTTGACTGGACTTGACCTGGACCTTGACTGTCCAGGGGTCCTTTACCTTTTACCTGCATGGCAGGACTGGCCCTGTGTCAGGAGTTTTTTTAAGGACCTTAAGGCGCTCAACATGGGGAGGTGGTGTTAGGATGCAACCTAAATGTGGATATGATGCGTGGGAGAGAAGTGTTGGAAGGAAGTGAGTGGGTCAGAAGCCAAGTAACTTGGTTTAGTAGTTAATGGTGCCAATTTCACCCCATTGATTAAGACTTTACTTTCTTTTTCATTTGCTCCCACACACACTCATATAATAATTACATTTTGACAGCTCCATTGGCTACTTATTATTGTCATTCATTATTTAGAGCATTTGCACCCTGCACATCAGCCAAAAAGGCTCCCAGAGTGGCTTACGTACAATCAATTAAAACAAGATAGTCCCTGTCTGCAGGCTTGCAATCTATAAAGTATGACTGGCTCAGACCACACCTCAGTGTAGGCTGACTTGGACCTGTCTGAGACAAGATCACAATCTAAGTACTCAGATCTTGACTGATCTGGAGGTAGTGAAGAGATTAACAACATGAGTTCAGGAATATTTCCAATTGAATGATTCCCCTGAGGTTTCTCAGGCCACACTCTGGGACCTTCATTATATAGCTTTTGTCATATGCTGAACACATAGCATCATCACTCAAAAATATATGATTGTATGATATAGCACAATTGCATAATCACAAATTAGATATTGCCCCTGGCAGTGGGGAGTGGAAGGGACAGGAGGTTAAAAGTGGGGGTTTTAAGGCCATCTATTGAGTTCATGGCAGTGGCAATGTTTGGACCAGGGACTTCATCAGCTCTCCTGGGAAGCAACCCATATTGTGATACATGTTTCATCTGGTCTGCTAAAAGGCTGACAAAAATGTGCATACAGGCACCGAAGTGAGACTTTGGGAATGAAAAAAGGAAATATTTACAGGAAGCTATGATGCTAGTATAGGGAAGGGTATTTTACCCATGAAAATCGTATTTGCTGACTAGAGGGAAAAGTTTTTGTCGATGCCCTTTAAACTTTGTCAGCACATCACTGTCTGCGGCATAAAACAGAATGTTTCTCGTTTACACAATGCATGCTGTTTAAAATCCCTTCAAGAGGCTGATTACACTTGAAGAGGTCTGTAACCTCCAATGCTTTAATTGCTGAAAAAATAGCTTATGTAGTTAATTCTAAAAGGAGTGCAGATGTATGTGTAGTGATAGCTAAGAGAAGGCAGCTGATTTGGATGTAATGAGTGCTTTTTCATCAGTGCAAGGATGACATTTCTCATTTCCCTTCAAGTAAGCCACTTCATGCCTTTTTAATCTGGTGTTATACAAAGAGAACTGTTCCAAGCCCTATAGATACGTCATCCCTTATCCTATATATCTGTACCATCTTTCTTTTCTTTGCATTCTTCCCTTTCTTCTATAGTCCTTCTTCAATTTTATCTGTTCATTGTTTGACCCGAGCTCCACATGTCAAGGCCTTTTCGGCGGCCCCTAGCCCTTGCACTGCCTTCCCAAAGCTGGGTAAGTGAAGTGCTTGTTTTTTGGCAGGGGCATGGCATGGGGAATGCCAGAGGGACCATGGCTCCGGGCACAGATATTTGAGGGGGAGTGAAGCAGGTGGCCCCACATTGGTGCCCCAATCACAACTCGGCCCGGCGCTCCTCTCCCAACATCGGAGGAACCAACACACTGCTGTTCTGGTTTTGCGGTAAACTCCTTGCACTGTGTCCCCCTTTCTCTTGGTATCTGGCAGTGACGCTTGCCATTGAGAAGCCAGGTGATCAATGCTGCCCCTACATGCACCATCCTACTGGCTACTACTGCTTCACCCAATGGAAGGACTGCAGGGGACCCATGAGCGTGTGAGGCGAATGTATCTTGCCCTGCTACCCCTCACACCTAGTTATTTACATGAAGTCAAAAATACCTAAATAAAGCTATTATTGTCCTATAAACTGGAAATTCGAAAAACAAGAATTCTCTGCTTCAGAAAGCCGTCCTGGGTTGTCACTCTGTCAGAGATATTTCTGACACATTTTATTCATTAGACAGAGAGTACCGTATTCTGAATACAAAAACAGCAACAAAAACCATAAAGGGTACATACACATACACATACACATTCACACACACACACACACACACACACACACCCCACTGTGTGATTTCCCACAAAAGCTGCTGAGGGATGGTGTCAGCTGCTGCCTATGAAGCAATGGAAGTGCCTTGGGTGTCTTTGTCAATCTTCAGCCTAAGGCCACTGTTGTTGGAGAAATAAGGAAGTGTTAAAAGCAGTGACAGGCAGTTTAGTCAAAATTGGTTTGGGAGTAGGAAAAAGGATCATTGAGGAATAATTTGTTAGGCTCACAGTACAAGACAACAAAGCAGAGAGAATGGAAACTTTTTTCTTCCAGCGACAGAAACATAAACAGGAGAATTATGTTCTATTTTAAAGAATTAAGGCAGCTTTGGTTTGTGGTGTATAATACAAAATCGCAGCACATGCTCTGTGTTAACAAAGCACTTTCTAAGGGGCATTGTGTGGCACAAGTTATCCCCACGGTAGTCTAACTTGGTACTCCAGTCAAGTGATTGGAATCATGCTTAAGTTTGTTTTAAGCACACACTGTATCTAGATGGGAAAGTACTTTTAAACATGGAAACTAAATAAGGTGTAAAACAATTAATTCTCCTATTAACTGTTCAAAGATATTATCATGATTATAGGCATGTCCTACTAATGCTGAGTAGCAGATCACTGGGTAAGAGGTCCCCAAATATTTTAGACATCAAAAATATTTGGAATATACATTGAGAAATATGTTAGATCTAGATCAATGCAAATTAAACATCCTGTAGCACAGAGTCCTGGGTTGCTTACTGATGTAGACAAACATGCACAGCTTATGGGTGAAAGTGTATGATTGCTTTGTTATGTACAGTGGTACCTCTGGTTAAGAACTTAATTCGTTCTGGAGGTCCGTTCTTAGCCTGAAACTGTTCTTAATCTGAGGTACCACTTTAGCTAATGGGCCCTCCCGCTGCCGCCGCGTTGCCGGAGCACGATTTCTGTTCTCATCCTGAAGCAAAGTTCTTAACCTGAGGTACTATTTCTGGGTTAGCAGTGTCTGTAACCTGAAGCGTCTGTAACCTGAAGTGTCTATAACCTGAGGTACAACTGTATTGTTTTACTATACATAATGTCAAGTGAGAATGTCTCCTAGAGCATTCCTGCACAAAATCTCTATGAATTGATGCTTTGACTGCAATTCTTAGTGGCTGTCCAGACACCTGTGAAATACTCTTCACTTGGAAACCTTTTTGAGGTCATTTTTCTGAAGTACTATAAGACCTAAGTTCTCTTTTGGCATTAATCGTGGGAAGGAGACAAGTGTTACCAAAGGGCCTACAGATTTGCCACAAAAGTCAGACATCTCCTCCCTCTCCCACTGGTATAATTTCTGATACCGGAAGCCTGCTCTACATGAGAACATAAAGAAGAACTTTTCTGGATCAGGATAAGGGGCAATCTAGTTCACCACTGTGTTCTCAGAGTGGCAAGCCAGATGCCTATGGGAAGCTCATAAGCAAGGCCTGAGTGCAACAGTGCTAGATCCCCATTTGTGCTCCCTGGGAAATTTAGAACTCTGGGCTTGGCTGGGTAGAACCTGCACTCACATCATGTAAGTTCTGTGACTCACTTTTAAGTTATTCTTCACCTTTAACTTATTCTTTGCTCATAGGTCACATGGGAATATCTTTTGTGATGATCACAAGCCTAGGATCTTGAAAACTCTACTCTAAATTAGGGGAGATATTGAGGGCGGGAAATGGTGAGTATCAGTTGGGTGGATCACCAGAATGTTGGGGTGCCAAAGGCACCACTGGATTTTAAATGAAAGCTGTGATCCTATCATATCATATTGCACCAGTGAGAGCCAGTGTGGTGTAGTGGTTAAGAGCGATAGACTCGCAATCTGGGGAACTGGGTTCGTGTCTCCGCTCCTCCACATGCAGCTGCTGGGTGACCTTGGGCCAGTCACACTTCTCTGAAGTCTCTCCGCCCCACTCACCTCGCAGAGTGCTTGTTGTGGGGGAGGAAGGGAAAGGAGAATGTTAGCCGCTTTGAGACTCCTTTGGGTAGTGATAAAGCGGGATATCAAATCCAAACTCTTCTTCTTCTTCACCATGGAATAAAAGAAGTGGACCATTTATTACTTGCACCACCCACACCTTGTGGTACCTAAAGCATTATTCAAAATTATCAAAGGACTAGTCCATCATCCAGTTTCCCACAGTTCAAGATACTTCAGAGAAGATGTTTTCTGTTTATCTGACGGCATTAGCTGCCCTACCCCCCGTTGCTCACTGGAAATTGGTTTTTGATCACATATTATCTCTGAACATGGATGTCCTATTTAGCTATAACAGCATACAGTAGGCCAACCAGCAGAGCTATGTGTGCCAGCCCTGTTCTCCATAAGGATGCTAGCCTTCTGTCCTCTGGTGTGATGACAGAAAATGTCCCCTGCCAGTGCTAAAGTATGATTCCGCTGCAAGTCTAGTCAATTTCTGTTTGTGGAATGGGGA
Source organism: Podarcis bocagei (assembly GCF_964188305.1). Lineage (NCBI taxonomy): Eukaryota > Metazoa > Chordata > Lepidosauria > Squamata > Lacertidae > Podarcis > Podarcis bocagei. The sequence continues at coordinate 30,459,932 of NC_138134.1, forward strand.
GAAAGGTGCCATCTTGTCCTTCACCACAGGAATAAATTTTTTTGACTAGCTTTGGCTAACATCAACCGATAGACCTCTCTTCACTGCATTGATCCACAGAGCTTAAAGGAGACTGGAGCAATCCTTTTGAATGTAACTCGGAAAATACATCTGCTTCTGGCTCAAGGTGCTCCTGACAACCTTCATATTTTGTATTCAGTGTTGAGTTCTATTGTCTGTAATTGATCTACCTGGCTCTAAATCAGCCATTATAAATTTAGAATATGAACATGTGGATGGGATTTGGGATGACTAAGCCGAAAACAGCAAGACAGTTTGTATTAGCATAGTGTTAGGAGATGGATGTTATTTTATGGCTCAGAGGGATTTTTTTTAAGACCAGTTTTTTGAATATGATTTTGATGGATGTTTTCCTGCCATCCTGGATCCCTCGGGTAGACAGTGGGTCCGCAGAATGCCTAGAATGGAAGTAATTTCCAGCCCAATTCCAACCTCCTGGCTCTGTTTCCGTAAAAAGTTTTAGCCTTGACTTTATTAACAATTTGATATTGGGTAATTTAAGAAAAATACAGCCTTCGGAGATACATATTCCCTGCAGAGTAACAACCAATCTGGCACCTACAGGAAGAGGTAATGAGAAGTGTAATTACCTAATATAAATGAGCTCAGTAGTGCTTGCTTTCCAGTTTGAAAGTGCCACCTGTTTTCATTAGCATATGTATACCTTGTATTTAAATTGTGTAGTACATGGAATGGAGTGCACTTTTGTGAACCTAAGTGCATACTGAAAAATCTCTTGATTTTTTTCTCCCTTCCTTTAAGGAAAAAGGTAAGTATGTCAACAAAACTTACCTGAACAAGTGGTATTGGAGTATTTTGTTTGTTGCATTGGAAACAGTGTGTGAAGTTATTTTGTGTTTAAGTTATGCAAAAGGAAAGATAAAAAGTGATAATGTGTGGTCATTTGGTTAATCAGTACAACTGACAGCTTGACAAATCTCCCTTGTCAAATGAGGCTGGAACACATATTCCTCAAACTCTTTACATTTCGCGGCGTTTTAATTTCCCTTCAGAACCTGCAGTAGCACCATGCCTTGCTTCTTGCATTGTAATAAATGCTCTGTTGACAATTCAGGTGAACACAGACTTCTCCAATGCCCAAATCAGCATCTCTCCTGAAATAACAAAGAAAGAAAGAAAGAAAGGAAAGGAAAATGCATTCTAATTTGAATCCATGTGTTGTTTTGGCAGTTGCCGCACATGCTCTCCTTTGCAGAATGTTGAGAGAAAGTTTTACTGCAGAGGCGGCAGACGAATGCATAACATTTGATTTGGACTCATTCATATGAAATGCACACTTGTATTGAAATATAAAACCCCAAAGTAATATCAATATGAGAGTTTGGCTTATCCCTGACAATTAAGATTCATACACATTCAGCACCTATATTTGAAATGCAGGGCATTTCTTACAACTATATTCAGGCATTAACATTCCATTAAAGTATCAGAGCACAATAGCAGAATTTCAAAACTGGGTTAGATCAGGGGTAGCTGATGTGCTATGCTCCAGTTGTTGTTGGACTACAATTCCCACCATCCCTCACCATTACCCATGTTATCTGCCCTTTGCTAATATACATTTTCTGTCTATTGGCACCTCTAGCACTTGCTATGCTATAAAGAAAGACTAGCTAAAAACAGCCTGTGTGTGTATCAGATGTTTCAGTAAAAGGTAAACCAGGGACTCAGTTACATTAGTAAAGGAAAGGTGTCTTATATGTGTTATAACACTGTGACACCAGATATTGCTGTGGACTCCCATTTTTTGCCAACGAGATTTCCCATAATAAAGTTTACAATGTGTTTTCCTGAAACGCTTTTTTGATGTGTCAAGATCCAGCCCAGTTCTCTAAAGTCTAATTGGATGACACTAACTCGAGGTATGCCAGGTTTGAGAAACAAGTTAGGTAAATCAAATGTGCAGTTTTGGTGTGGTTAACATTTCTTGCAGCTGGGTCTCTATGGGTAATCTTTTACCTCTGAGCACAAAGCACTAATTTTCTAAAACTTACCTAGTTCTCCTGTATAAATTCCTGTATTGGAATCATTGGTGTAATTCAGGGGTAACCAAATGTTTGGGGCCAGTGGGCACATTTGGAAGGTTGAGAAAGTGCTGTGAGCACCAGTCACAAAATGGTTATTGTGGGGTGTGTGGCATAACAGAAAATAGCTGCCATGGGGGCATGAAATAGCACAGATGCCTGCTACATCTAAAAAAAGAGTAGAAAAAGAGAGAATATAACACAAAATGTCAGGGGCTTGTCTTCCCTTGGAAAGGGAAAGGCTTGTTTTTCAATGGAAAATGGTTCTTACTTCTCTGTGCTCTTTCACAGAGAGAAGCTCTTTGAACCTCTCCTCTACTCACAGCGGAAGAGAGGGTGGGTGTCCAATCCTGGCATCCAATGAAATGTGGGCATATAAGAGAGGCCAAGCCAGTGTGAACAAGAAGAGCAAATGGTATATTGTGCATTGTGGAATATTGAGGGGATATTTATTGAGAACTTGTAATGTGCCATAGGAGGTACTGATAGGTGCACTGGAGCCCTCTGATGTGATCCCACATTGTTGTGTGAATGACACAATCATATTAATGGTTAATCATATTCATACAACTCTAATTGCTACCCCACCAGCTGTTTGGGAGGGCAATGATCTCCACACAGCTGTAGAAGTTATGTGAGGAAGGCCTTAGTATCTAACAATGGTCCCTGATTCTAATATTACTGATGGCCATTCTCCTGATACAATCCAGTACACTCGGTACTGGGTTGCTAAAAGCATCATTTTTATACAAACATGTGCTCTATTCCTGTGTGTTTGTTACTTTATGGCATATTTACTTTGTGATGTGAGGGAAAATGTGGCCATACAAATTCTGGTAAGACTATCAGCACCTATTGAGATAAATGGGATTTTGTTGAATGGTTCTTGAGTACACTGTTGTAAGTATGCCAAGTTCATTATTCTTTTCTTTTTTTAAAAAACCAAACAAACCACAAATCTGTAAAATCAGATTCTCTGGAGAGGTCACTAGTTTGCAAACGTTTTGAATTAATTTTATGCTGCTAATTCCACTAACATTGCTTGTTCTTTTCTAAAAAGTCTTGGTGTAATCCTAGATTATGATTCCATTTGAATAGTGATATTACCTAAGCATGACTGTTAAATTGGTATGTCAAGGCCACTGACTGCTTAAGAACAGAGAACAATCAAATCTATGAAAAGTGTTTTGAAATAATATTTGGTTTGCACCCAGAATACACAAATTGCATCTCCAACACTTCGTCTCTTTCTACAGGTTTGAACCAAGACACCAGTATTGTCTGAATGGCCCTAACTCTGGCAATTGCAATCATTTATAGACGACAATGATCAAACATAGCTAGCTGAAATGTGTGCATTCCCAGTGGATTCATCTGCCCTTCAAATGGGTATGTCATCATCATCATTATTTCTATACTATCCTTCATCCGAAGATCACAGAGCAGTTTCCAATATATAAATACAGAAATGCATAACATACTAACAAACAAAAACAATACCTCCCCACCTAGTTGAAAAGGCAATAAATTGTTTAATGAGCCATAGTCCTGGGAAAAGAGGAATGTTTTTGCCTGACACCTAAAGATATGAAACAAAGGCACCAGGCAAGACTGCCTGGGGAGTGCATTCCACAAGTGGGGAGCCACTGCAGAAAAAGCATGGTCTCATGTTGCTACCTCTGAACCTCTTGTGGAGGAGGCACAAGTGGACTAGATGAAGGTCAGTCAGCTGAGACTCAATCTAGAGACAAGATGGCACTGCTCCAACCAACTGGTTGGTGTCCAACTTATTTTGGAGGAAATTGCAAGCTCCTAAAGCAGTGATGGGTAACCAATGACCCATATAAACCCATATAAACATGGCCAGACCCCAAGATCTTCTTCAGAGGCCAAATGAGATGAGGCAGGTGGCCACTAGATGGCTTTTTCAGTGGTGATGCCCTGTTGTAGAGGTGATGTCCCCTTTGTCGGGGACAGAGGGTGGCGCTTGGGGGGGAATTGTCATCGCGCCACTCCTTGGTGTGTGGAGTACCTCAGGGTGCGATACTCTCCCTGATGCTTTTCAACATCTTTATGCGCCCCCTCGCCCAGCTTGTTCGGAGTTTTGGGCTGGGTTGTCATCAGTATGCCGATGACACCCAACTCTATCTGTTGATGGATGGCCATCCTGACTCGGCCCCAGACACACTGACCAGATGTTTGGAAGCTGTGGCTGGATGGTTACGTGGGAGCCGGTTGAAGCTAAATCCTTCGAAGACAGAGGTCCTGTGGCTGGGACGGGGCGATATGGGATTGGGGGGGCAACTCCCATCTCTTGCGGGGGTGCAATTAGTGCCAGCACCGTCCGTTAAGAGTTTGGGTGTAATCTTCGACACCTCCCTTTCCATGGAGGCGCAGATTGCAGCTATAACAAAGGCGGCATTTTTCCATCTCCGCCAAGCTAAGCAGTTGGCTCCTTACCTCTCTCGCCCTGACCTAGCCACTGTGATCCACGCGACGGTCACCTCCAGACTGGATTATTGTAACTCGCTCTACGTGGGGCTGCCCTTGAGACTGACCCAGAAACTCCAGCGGGTGCAGAATGCTGCAGCGAGACTCCTTACGAGGTCTTCGCTGCGAGATCACATTCACCCGGTGCTATACCAGCTGCACTGGCTCCCGGTGGAGTACAGGATCAGGTTTAAGGTGCTGGTTTTAACCTTTAAAGCCCTATATGGCCTAGGACCCTCGTACCTACGGGACCGCCTCTCCTGGTATGCCCCACAGAGAAACCTACGGTCTTCAAATAAAAACATCTTGAAGGTCCCAGGCCTCAGAGAGGTTAGGCTGGCCTCAACTAGAGCCAGGGCTTTTTCGGCTGTGGCTCCGATCTGGTGGAACGCTCTGTCACAAGAGACCAGGGCCTTGCGGGACTTGACATCTTTCCGCAGGGCCTGCAAGACAGAGCTGTTCCACCAGGCCTTTGGCTAGGGCACAGCCTGACTCCCTCCCTCGGCAATCTTCGCAGAGCTCTGGCCCAATGGTTGCCAGTGGCTTGAATTAATTAATTTTTATAATGAATGATTTTAGAATGTTGTTTATGTTGTACTTTTGTACTGTTTTATTGTTGTTAGCCGCCCTGAGCCCGGCTTCGGCTGGGGAGGGCGGGATATAAATAAAATTTATTATTATTATTATTATTACAATGCCTCTCCCCACACACGACACAGCAAGCTGGCAGGTTTACTACTTTTAGATTTATTAAGCAATTACAGGGTCCCTGCAGTCAGAGCCCTCTTAGTTCAGCCCTCACTGCTTGAGCCAGTTGGCTCTCTTAGAATCATAGAATCATAGAGTTGGAATAGACCACAAGGGCCATCGAGTCCAACCCCCTGCCAAGCAGGAAACACCATCAGAGCACGCCAGACATATGGTTGTCAAGCCTCTGCTTAAAGACCTCCAAAGTAGGAGACTCCACCACACTCCTTGGCAGCAAATTCCACTGTCGAACAGCTTACTGTCAGGAAGTTCTTCCTAATGTTTAGGTGGAATCTTCTTTCTTGTAGTTTGGATCCATTGCTCCGTGTCCGCTTCTCTGGAGCAGCAGAAAACAACCTTTCTCCCTCCTCTATGTGACATCCTTTTATATATTTGAACATGGCTATCATATCACCCCTTAACCTCCTCTTCTGCAGGCTAAACATGCCCAGCTCCCTTAGCCGTTCCTCATAAGGCATCGTTTCCAGGCCTTTGACCATTTTGGTTGCCCTCCTCTGGACACGTTCCAGTTTGTCAGTGTCCTTCTTGTACTGTGGTGCCCAGAACTGGACACAGTACTCCAGGTGAGGTCTGACCAGAGCAGAATACAGTGGCACTATTACTTCCCTTGATCTAGATGCTATACTCCTATTGATGCAGCCCAGAATTGCATTGGCTTTTTTAGCTGCCGCGTCACACTGTTGGCTCATGTCAAGTTTGTGGTCAACCAAGACTCCTAGATCCTTTTCACATGTACAGCTCTCAAGCCAGGTATCACCCATCTTGTATTTGTGCCTCTCATTTTTTTGCCCAAGTGCAATACTTTACATTTCTCCCTGTTAAAGTTCATCTTGTTTGTTTTGGCCCAGTTCTCTAATCTGTCAAGGTTGTTTTGAAGTGTGATCCTGTCCTCTGGGGTGTTAGCCACCCCTCCCAGTTTGGTGTCATCTGCAAATTTGATCAGGATGCCCTTGAGTCCATCATCCAAGTCGTTGATAAAGATGTTGAATAAGACCGGGCCCAAGACAGAACCCTGTGGCACCCCACTAGTCACTCTTCTCCAGGATGAAGAGGAACCATTGATGAGCACCCTTTGGGTTCGGTCAGTCAGCCAGTTCCAAATCCACTGAGTGGTAGCATAGTCAAGACCGCATTTTACCAGCTTCTTTACAAGAATATCATGGGGCACCTTGTCAAATGCCTTGCTGAAATCAAGGTAGGCTACATCCACTGCATTCCCTTCATCTACCAGGCTTGTAATTCTGTCAAAAAACAAGATCAGGTTAGTCTGACATGACTTATTTTTCAGAAATCCATGCTGACTATTGGTGATCACAGCATTCCTTTCTAGGTGCTCGCAGACTGTTTGCTTAATGCTCTGCTCCAGAATCTTCCCTGGTATTGATGTCAGACTGACTGGGCGGTAATTATTTGGGTCCTCTCTTTCCCCCTTTTTGAAAATAGGGACAACATTTGCCCTCCTCCAGTCTTAAATGACGTGTTCTTCTCCAGCAGGATATTTTCCACTTTTTGCCCCATCTCCTGCCGGGCTTACATTGCTGACTCTTTCTTCTGCTCCTAGGAGATTCGTGTGCAGCCAGTTCCCCCTCCTCTTCCTCTTGAGCACAGTCTGAACCCAGCAGTTCTCCTGCAGTCTGCCCTGTCGGCTCTCTGCTGCTTTAAGAATTGACAGCCACCATTCCAGAGCAAGAGGGGCTTACCTCACTCTCTATGTGGGAAGGAATCAAGTTTCTACTCCCCTCAGTCTGCCCTCCCTCCTCTTCGGATTCTTCATTTTCTGTCTGGGGAGGAATGTCCCTGACACCTTTCCATTGTGGTCTTACTTTCAGTGTTATCCAGTTCTTTACACTTTGCTGTTTTTATTCTGATGGTATTTCAACTGTTTTAAGAGTTTATGTCTTTGTCCTATGACTTTAACACTTATTAGTGATCCACTCCAGAAACGTTTTGTTAATGGGCAGTATAGAAATGTTATAAACAAAGAAGTAAATAAAGGGTATATTTCAGGATGGAAAAATTTGGTGTGGCTTTAGAGAATTGTGGGTAGCACTTTTTCCCTAGGTGGTACCTAGGTGACCGTCTTTCAACTGTACTATGAAGACCGCTTGAAATTGCCTCTGTGTGGCTGCTGTTTTCTAGGTTGTAAGTGGGGGAAGGAAGAATTTTTAAAACCTGACAAAATATACCTTACAGTTTCTGTTCTTCCATCATAAAGGACTTGAATGAAATAGCTAGCACTGGATGAAATTACTACTTACACAGAGAAAATAATTTATAACAATCAGGGCCTCTGGGTACATGGAAAATGGGAGAGAAAGTGTACAGTTTGAAAAGGTAACATTAGTGTCACGGGGAGATTAGATAGGTACTAACAATTTAACAGCCGAGAGCTACCTTTATAAAGTTTGTCTTGGTTTCATTAATCTACTTTGCAACAGAGCGAGGTTCAAGCAACATGGGAGAGCTATGAAGAATATGCAGACGATATAACTGTTTCTTCTTCTGCGGCTACTGATACACTGTTGGATTATCATTCTCTGTCACTTTCATCTATTTATATACTCTGCATGCCCTATAGCAACTGCTACACTATGTTTAATCATATTTAACAGCTTGAATGTCAAAAAGCTAAATAGTTTTTAACTGCTCATTTTACCTTCAACAATATGTAACTTTATTACCCCTATCCTGAATCGATTATTACTTCTGACAGCTCCAGACAGCCCATCTGTATCCTATGCCATAGATCTGATTGCTTCCCATGACCATGGCAACCCTTTATTATTTATTATTATTATTAAATAGTAACTACCTGTTGAGTTTACACCATTCTGTTATTCTTCCTTTCAGATGTTAGTTCGATTTGCTATACCAGTTTTACATTATTTTTACTCACTAGTCCTAGAACGTAAGTATTTCTGGAATCTACCACAGATAAATGCAAAATAGATGAGGGAGCTGATCCTTCTCTTCTTTAATGTGCAAGGTGAAATACTGTTCCCCATCATTTTTCAGGCTATACATCCCATATATTGAATATGCCAAATATTCCATGAAGCATCATGTTGCTTCACATTTATGCAACAATGATAACTATGTATATAAAGAAAAAATGACAGTTGAATCCTACACGTCTACTGAGAAATAAGCTCCATTGAGTTCAGTGGGGCTCACTCCTACGAAAGGGGATACAAATTTGCAATCTGAAATGTTTACCTCTTGACTCATTGCCCTCGAGCAAGTCAATGTGTTTTTGAACCAATGTTTTATTCTTGACTTCTTGTCGAAACCTTCTGACTTTAGATTCAGTATCCTAGGAAATTTTCCCAGTATTCTCTCAAAAGTATTGTTACAGTGGGAACACCAGGTAGAGTACAGGAAAGCTCAGGCTCAGTTTTCATTGAAGGGGAGATCATTGAAGATTTTGTGCAGCTCTGTAATAATTTACAGCTGGCATTATGAGGTATCTCCAATCAAATGGAGTATTTAAATCAGGGGTCTCTTGACTGTGACTTGGTGCCCTTTGTGGAGTCAGTCAGGGGTATAGAATGGAAGAAGCAGCAGTATGGCTCTCCTTTGTTCTTAGCATAGCATCATCCACAGGAAGCTTATTGGTTCCTTTTGACATGGCTTGGCCACGAAATACTTAGGCCTGGCCAACAGTCAGTTTCTTGCCATGTTGTAGCTGCTTAGGTTTGGATCAGGTGGTAGTACTGAACACAGTAACACTTCATGATTGGATGTTTTATTTATTCAGCATTAGTAACTTACAATGATTTTGGAAATTGGATGTTGCACTATTAAAATCTCATAGACCCAGGAATCTGACAAGGACAAATTGTAACCAGGCAGACAAATGATGGTTGTTTGATAGAACTAGTTTCTTGGTGAACTAAAAGGTCTCTGAATCCACTGTTTTCACAATACAATGCTTCTTTCTTCCTGTGTCTTGCCAAATCCCTTTGCAGAAAGCCACCTTCCCAGTCCACTTGCTTGCCTTTCTTTCTCCATGCATCTTCATTCTCTTCAGATGGAGGTCTCCACTTCTGCTCCTGCCTCTGGATTGAAACTTTGTGGATATTCACAGTACACTATTCAATCCAATTCTCAGTATTGCTGGAATCTCCTCTGTGCTCTATCCAGGGGTGCCAGCTCCTGGGGCCCCACTCTTTTGCACCCCCCAATATTCTTTTTTTGGGAGGGAGGCCCCACCACGGGACAGAGGAGGCTGAGCATGGAGCCGAGCATGACATGGCTTCAGTGGCTGGTTTCTCCTCCTCCTCCTCCTGCATAGGGGAAGGAAGGGAGAAGCAGCCCCCAACCAGTGGCAAAGGCAGGAGGAGGAGGATGCTGAGCGCCAGAGATGAGGAGCCCCCAGCCATTGAAGCTGTGCTGCCATCATGTTCAGCTCTGCCCCTGGTCCCTCCCAGCATCCTGACATCATGATGTGATGTCACATGTGCAACATCACAAACACGACATTGACCCTCCCAATCTCCCTCACAAGGTGGAGCTTCTGGCTCCATCCAACGCCAATCTCAATCTTGTTTGGACTCAGGCTGCATCTCCTTCTGTGCTTTGCTATCTATAACCCACTGTAAAAGGTGTGGGGAAACAGAAACCAACACATAGCTGTGCTAGGTCAAGAACTGTAGAAGTTCTACAATCCAAATTGCTGCTAAAATCTAAACTGTTGACATCCATCTCTTTCTATGCACTTGAAAAAAATGTGGCTTCAGACATCCTTTATACTACCCCCCCAACGTATTTCAAGCTCTTAAACTAGCCATGGAATGATATCTGGAAATTCTAATACAATTGTACTTACAAGAAGATTGCAGGCATTTTTGTTGGGATAAGAAGATCAAGAAATGGACATTCATCTACTTACTGCACCTTGAATGACCTTAGCTCAGGCATGGAAAAAGCAATGTCAAAAATAGAGGGATGGTTCATTAAAATTTGGGATATTGCCCAAATAGTTAAGCTACACATATATTTAGGGTTATGGAGGGAAGGCAAAGTGACAATATTTTTATTGAAAAATGGAATGAAAGAATGCAGGATGAAGTAAACCCTTACATGATGCTAGGAGAAGTATAAATTGAACAATATGTGGAAAAGCATCATGTTTGTATTTATGTTTCTCATGTTTATATGTTGTTGGCATTTATTTATCTTGAGAGACAATGGAGTACACCTCTGGGGTGAAGTCAAACAACTGCGTTCACAGCACTGAAGTGACCTCCCCGGGCACAAACCTGGGCAGTACTTATGGAGGTCCTGGGCTGCTCAGATGACAAGAACCCTCTCTCAGCCTCGCTGATGGGGTCTGAAAGAAAGCAGAGCAATATATTTGTCACCAGCTTGGCTGCATGAGTTGCTAGAAGGAGGTGTACAAGGCACCATTCAATCCTTTTAGGGTCTCCACTCCATCTTTGTGTAGGGTTACCCCCTTAGCCTTTTCTTCTACCAAAGATATCCTGCAAGGTGGCGGAGGTTTAGGATCAGAGTTTTCCTTCTAGATAGACTGTCTTCCCAGGTTGATGACCACATCTGCCCTCACTTACAGTACAGTACAGTACACTACAGTATAAGCAGAAACTGTCTTCTTTACCATGGGACCCACTACTGGTCTTGTTGCTCAATCTGCTGGAGCCTGTGTTTGCATGCAAGCGAAGTTCCAAATTCACTGAGGGTTTGAGACCCATCAGCTACCCTCACCTGGTTTAGTCAGCCAGTCGAAGCCATTTTGTGGGATGTGGCCGCTGTCACATGCTGACAGCTTCTAGAAGCCACAGGTGAGAGCAGAGTCCAGGGTAGGGACAAAGGTGGGCAAACTACCCCAGAAGGAGTATGACATATCACCCACCAGAGGCACTAACCCTCCCCTAATGCCCCATACACCCCATTTTTAATGCTTATATCTATGATATTCTTTTAAAATAATATTTATTAATTTAAACATTATATCTCCTTAAATTTATTATAAGAAACATGACAGCAAAAACCAGATAAAAAAGAAAACAGTCTTTCCCTATTAAAATAAAGTTCTTACATTCAGCAATCCACTGATTGAAGCATACATATGCTAAACGTGAATCTCTGATAGCTTCACAAAAGGAAAGTATATGTTGCATTCTTATCTATATTCCTGCACTAAAAAAAACCCCTGCTTGTCTAGATGCAATGATCAGAGACGAATAATACAATTGCGGTAGTATCTCATCATCGCTAAAGAAAGGGCAAGTATTTTGAGTTGCGATCAAAGGAATGGCAATGAGGAGTGGAGGAAGGTCTGAAATTGGAAGGCAGGATCAAAAGTAGCTTGGATGACACAGCACTAACCACAGCCTTTTTCATATGAGTGGGGAAGAATAGGATTGTGTATGCAATCCAGCTCCTCCTCTATGTATTCAATGACGTGTATGAAAAGAGCAAATAAATGAGAAGTGCCATCTGCCATTGGCAAATAGAAAGGTGTGTGTAAGAGAGAGAATTCATTTTGTTATTCAATGCATTTCCTTGAAAGTTGTTCTGGCTAACCTATTGATTCTGATAGTGCCTTTGTGAGCTTTTCTGCACCACCAGGTTTATTTTTTAAATAAACATGCATATTCTTTATAAGGAGAGCAGTTTTTACTCAAAGTGGACCATCAAAATCCTGCCTCCAGTGATGACTAACAATTGATTCGTGAGTTTCACATCATTCTGCAATCACAAAATCATGTACTCTGGAATAAGTTCATTTACCAAACCGCCTTTCCTGCACTGATGCTAGTAAATGATTGCAGGGATTCTAACAAGTATTGGAGTGTCATTTTTTTTAAAAAGAAACAAAAACAAAAATGGGTCATGCACTTCCCATAAACATAAGCTTATCAACCAGTGAATGTCCAGACTTGGTCTCTTGAATGGTAGTTTATAGTAAATCTAGGGTTGGAAGTGTCTCCCCCACTACATTATCTTATTGTTCCTCCTGTTTTACCTACCTTGCAACTACAACTCCCAAATGCAGGTTAAATGAGAACATTTTCTAAGATTAGTTTCAATATTGAAGCAAAGACATCCTATATTTCATTTGTAGCCTCCCCAATCTACATTACTGAATAGGTGGACCTCAAATTTCTGTACCTTCTCTTCCAGAAAGGCAACCAGCTTGTACTTGCTACCATTGTGGAAGCCTAACCAAGCTGTTTACTTAACATGTTGTGACATCTGAATGTCAGAGTTTGCACTGCTATCACTCTCCAGTGGATCTCATGCCAGCTCAAGGTTCTATCTTGCCCATCAGTGCAGTGCATTGAGTTCTTCTAGCTTCATGATAATTGCAAAAATAGAAGAAAGACCATACCACTGTTGATGGATCTCAACCAAAACTCTCTGCTACCAGCTGCTTAGTCCATGTAGTCCAGGATGACGACTCAGGAACACAACTTGCTGAACAGTAACTTGATTTGTATTTGCTTTTATTATATACAGAGTATAGCACAGATTTGTACAAGTTACTATATACACACAAACTCTACACACCAGCCTCTGAACTCCAACACCAAACTACTTTGTCATGCTGTTTATAAGGGAAAACTTTTAGCCAATCACCACCCGTTGCTAGGCTTCCCTATCTCCACGCAGACTTTCTCGTGTACTCTTCCTTCACTTGGCTTCTTGCCAACTCACTAATTGTCCACTTCAAAGCTGCAGTTTCTCACAAACCTCAACAACCACAGCCACAACTCTAGTTTGTGGAGCAGCACCGTCACTAGGCTGTTCTAAATTTGTATGCCTGGCCAACTTCCCCCAACTGCTAATGTAGCCATTGAGTGTGGCTCAAATTCCTGAGAGCAGGACATTACACTTTGACTTGGGAAAGGGGAAAGATTCATGGTTTTCCTGATTATGAGGCCCCCACACAGAGTCAATGCACATCCTTAATAAATATTACATTCTTAAATTTATGGTGGTTTAAATAAACACTATTCTACTGAAAGGTAGCAAAGCATTGTGTTTGAGGTCCTGAAGGGTGATACACAAACTCTGTTTGTGGGGTTCAATTTGCAATTGCCCATTCACACATCCAATTAATCACTTGATGAATGAGCATATATGCACTCACCCTTTGAACGTTGCTTTAAGAGTTCCCTCAATGAGGTAGTTACATGCTTAAATTATGTCTTTCTACAAAACATCACTGTTACTTAGATTAAACTTTTTGTTTACTTGAGCTGTACTTCAGCTATAGACCTTGCACTCTAAATGAAGATTTATTACTCACTTTCTCTAAATTGTTGAACTGTAGTCATTTAAAAAAAAAACCCAACACAGAGTGGTTCCATTTGCTATTAATTATCCTCAGCATTTTCCCAAGACAATGTAACTTCCTGGAGTTCACCCCACAATAAAATCTAATGTAACAAAGTTGTTTCCGTCGGTTCTCAGGAGATGATTAAAAGAAACAAATAATTATAGCACCAGTGACAATAGGGTAATTACTAGACATCATGGCGATGCAGGACTGGGGAATTGACATTTGTCCTCTTTGGTCTCTAGAGCAAGTGGCTGGGAGGCTTGCAGTAAACAATTACCAGTTCTCTCATCACTTCAGTAGAAGTTTAAAACACATGCACATAATTTTCATCTCTTGTATTTGAGCTTTATGGACATCACAGGATGTGGAATTGAGTGGTGCCCTGGGGCACTTTTAATTTGATAAGTAGGCATGTTCCTCGCATTTGCTGAAGCAGTTATGTTCACAGTGCATTAAATGTGTCCAATTTAGTTAAAGTTAAACTTGGTACCTTCTAAGTGCCCTTTCTGGATTTCCCCAATTGTTTCTTAACACTGTGTTTACTTCCCTTGAGAAGTATTACTATATAGCACACACACCAGTTGATAAAGAATTTCTCTTGCAGAACAAAGCAGAGAGGAACACCAATTGATGAATACTTTAATTCTTTTCAGAAGTTCACACGGTGTGAACCTCTTGGTTCCCTTCCCCCAGCATTCTCATTCTCCAGCTCCATAGGCTTCAACACATTGTAGATTGAACTTCTGCAGCAAGGAGTCTTGTTTGCTCATGTAGGATCACCACATAATTAAGAACTCTGGAATTCCAAGTTTCTAAATTGCCTTGGGAGTGTGGCAGGCTCTCCCACTGAAGAAGTTATCATGCCAGTGCATGGAGGTTTATGGAACTGAGTAACAAGAATATTATAGATTGGGTGAAGCCAATGGACTGGTCCTTACACTCTCCCCATCATGAAATCCTAACTGTGTGTATGGTGGTGGCTTTTGTTACAATGTGTAAACTTGAAGACTATTCCAAAAGGAGAGGGGGCAGATTGAAGATGGGTTGGTGACAAGATCATAAGGACATGTTGCAACAGGCCCTTGGCCCATCAAGTCCAGCATCTTGTTCTCACAGTGGCCAAACAGATGCCTGTGGTCAACCCACAAGCATGATTTGAGCACAGCAGCACTTGCCCCTCCCGTTATTTCTAGAAACTGGTATTCAGAAGCATTGCTGCCTCCAGGTGTGGAGGCAGCGCAGAGCCATCATGGCTATCAGTGCTCAGTAGCACGTTCCTCCATAAATTTGTCCATCCCTCATACAAACAGTACAAAGCTAACTATATCTACTCAGAATTGAATTCAATGGGCTTACCCCCAAATAAGTGGGGTTAGGATTTCAGCATATAGAAGCAGTAGAAAAGCCAAGGATAATTTCTGAAAATAGGGTTGTGGATGCTTCATTGTTGACTAGGCAGTCAGATAGTCACAAAGGTCCTCAGGGCAATTAGTTAGAGACAGGGTGTTATCTTGATTGCATCTGGATGTAGTGAAGACTGTCTTAGCACACCTGGGGGCGCTGTTGTTCTGAGCATTCAGATGCTATGACCTGATTACCAATTGACTGAAGGTACCATTAAAGTAGAACCATGTTTTGTAGGTATTTGTCATGATCTGCAAGGATACCCACCACTGGAGAGAGGCGATGGCCCAGGCAAGGTGAGGTGAGTAAACCCTGGTTCCCCAGGCAGGCAAGATGATGAGGCAGAGCAAGGCAAGGCAAAATCAGCACCAAGTGTGGGTTCAAGGCAATGGCTAGTTCTCCTAAAGCTGAGCCCAAATGCCTGTTGCCTCAGTGAGGATCTAGAACAACTGGCAGAGTTCTATAGCAGGTTGCAGTAGTCACTACAGACCCCATTTTCAGTGCTGGCTTTTGGCCAGTTAATTTATGACTACTTTCTTCTGTACCTGTTGGATTCATCCACATAATTGTATTTCTGGCTCTGGGGATATCTCCTCAGGATTCTCCAAGAAGTTTATGGATTAGCCATCAGAGTCTGATGTTAGAGGTATCTGTCTCCTTAGGGTTCAGGGAATGTGAAATGGGCTTCAGTACCCACAAACGTACAGAGACGGAAACAAGAATGGCTCCATCTCCTCCTCCTCAGGATTATAGCAGCTGGAGAATTCCGACTCTGAGGAGTCCAGGCCCAGAGCCATGACTATATTATTTGTATGATGTTACAAAATATCAGAATTTCTTCACAAAGGCGTAGACATGAGCAATCTGTGGCTCTCTGCTTCTGAAAATATTTTAGATATTATTCAATAGTTTGTAAGGCTACTTGTATATACATTCCACCTGATCTCTCCCTTTTACATCAGTTTGAGACTGAAGCTGGGAGGACCAGCAGAGACAATTCTTCCAGCTTTGACGTTTCTGTAAATGATAGAAAGCTTATTCATATGATGCTTCTATAGTTGCAGTAGTGCAAAGAGCGGTTCATACCATAGATACTAAAGCAAAATTTATTAGTTTTGACTACCCTAAAACACAAGCACAATGCTGAGCCCATGCACTCACATGGCAGCCCTCAGAATCATTTACAAGGGGGAGCAGTTCCATAGACACCAGCTATGACTCAGCTTTCTCCAGCCACGGAGCTTGTCCACCGGCTTCAATGAGATCTAAAGCTCAATGCATCTCTTTCTGCAGGTCTGTTGAAATGGGTAAGGAAGCCTATTTGTGCATGAGTTCTATGTGCCCACAAAATGTTTCAATAATGGCAATTTAAAATACTTCATTGAGAAAACTCAAGGGCAAATCTTCTGTGGATAATGGCCAAGTAGTAATTTCCAAGTATTCAATGTAGAACTTGTGTCTTTATTAAAATAATTATTTCTATAGAAGCTTCATAAGCTGCTAAGTGCCTGCTACCTTCCTTCTCGACATCTAACACAAGTATAATGTGATAAATAAACTTCCATGAGTAATAAACTTCCATGAGAAATAATAAACAACAGTAACTCTACAAATCCTTCTTATATGTGAAGAGAAAAAGCCTATTTCAAAGCTCCCACCTACTTAAACTTCATGAATTTTGAATTACAATAGAACATCTTCTGGAGTAATTATGACTACCAATTGATTTTATTATGATGAAGGCAATCAAAGTGCATGCCTAATTAATTTGTCTGACTATTTACAATAAATTGTTATCTATGTTGGCACACAGAGCAAAGGCAGGGATGCATGAGGAAAACATTTTTTAAGAGGACACCCACTGCTGGAACAAATTAATAACTATAATGGGTCTTTCTCCCTGTAACAATATGAACTGGAGGAGTGGTCTGAAAACATTATTACAGCTCTCCCTTCACAATAATTGGCTTCATTCAGCAGTCACTGTTCCACCTGAAGCACTGGGGTATATGCTCAAATGTTGATTAATGTCTGCATCATATTGATCTTGGATAGCTGGGCATAACAGGATCACATTGTACAGTAAACTTCAAATTGATTCTTAACAGAATCATTTCCAAAGTAATTCAGTGCTGATTTATTCATGAATCCACAGGAGCCATTTCCCCCTTTTCTACTGTAGCTCTGGAATATAAGATATAACACATTGTGGAATTAGTGTTTAGCCAGATGTGCATCTAGGCAGAAATTTATTTTAGCCCTTCATGTTGGGAATTAAGATTGTCTCCTGAGTGATGAATATTAACTAATAATTACATTGCTTTTGGCACACTCATAAAGTGAGGGAATGTGTCAGAAAAGAGGCATGTGGAATAGATTGTTCAAGTGGAAAAGAATGTGTAGAAAGCTGTGGAAAAGAATGTATAGAACAGGCATATTCAAGCTTAGAACCCCAAACTTTTATATAAAAAAACCCAGACAGCAGTACATAAATTACTGAAGGAAATGTTTGATCCTACATTACTATAGGTCCCAAACTAATTGATGATTTAACAAATATACAGAAGTAAAGGTGAAGGTAAAGGGACCCCTGACCTTTAGGTCCAGACATGACCGACTCTGGGGTTGCGGTCCTCATCTCGCTTTATTGCCCGAGGGAGCCGGTGTACAGCTTCTGGGTCATGTGGTCAGCATGACTAAGCCACTTCTGGCAAACCAGAGCAGTGCACAGAAACGGCGTTTACCTTCCCGCTGGAGCGGTACCTATTTATCTACTTGCACTTGCTTTCGAACTGCTAGATTGGCAGGAGCAGGGACTGAGCAACGGGAGCTCACCCCATCACGAGGATTCAAACCGCTGACCTTTTGATTGGCAAGTCCTAGGCTCTGTGGTTTAACCCACAGTGCCACCCGCATCCCCATAAAGCAGGGCAATTAAAACAGTTGTTTAAATGGGTTTCTGCAGACTGAGTGGCTGTTTTAATTGCTTCTGATCTGCCAGTCAGGGTCAGTCCACCCACGGGACAAGGTGAGACGACTGTCTCAGTTGGAAGGATCCATAGAAGCAACAGACCCCAATGCCAACCTTTCTTCCTCCCCTTGTTAATGATGTAGATCGTTCCTTACCCCTTCTTCCCTGGTGGGGAGGTGCGTGCCATTTTGGGGTCTGCCTAAGGTGCCAAAATGCCTTGGGCCAGCCCTGCTACCAGTCTACAAGCACAGTTGCTCAGGCAATAAGCTGGAAGAACCTCCTCTGGGAGTTAAAGGAGAGGGTGTCCCAGAAGGTTTTATGTTACTGTACTAGGCCATTATGCCATGTTGAACATTCCTTGTTGGGTCAGATGGTGCATCCTGCATGTTGTTAAGCCCACTAGGTGGAATTCAGTGCTACACTAATTTGATCATTCCATTTGCAGAAGCATTTCTGTTCTCCTCTTTCTGTATACCATTCCAGGGGTTTTCCCAACACCCCAGAGCAGATTTGGGGGAGATGCAGGCATCCTACCAACACTTAAGAATGTGCATATCAAAGTATGACCTCTTGCTCATTTAAACATGTTGCTGAAGAGAGGAAATAGAAGAGGTTTTAAAATATATTTCTTACAAAAATGACATATTAGGAAGGTAAATAATATCTTGTTTCAAATATTCCCTTTTTAGATATAAGAGAATATTTGGAACACGATATTATTTACCTTCCTTTATTATAAGAGAGTTGCTCTGATGGATAAGGCTGAGTTCTTAGGGTTTTGCTGTAAAGAATACTAGTCAGCCTACATGAACAACATACTGTAGTATAGATGTATGGGTAGATATATTTCCTGAAGGGATAATTATGCTAGTTGACAGGGGTTTTTTGTAATATACTGTGTTATTAGTAATATAGCATCTTGGAAGTTTTGTAAAGGACAATATAATAACATAGCATCAGATTTATCTAGCCATTTAAAACACGCTTTCCAACTGCTGTGTCTTTTCAATGGCCATACTGATGTATCTTCATTTCATTAGAATTTATCACTGTGTGTTTTGGAGGCCATGAAACTGGAATGGTAAGTGAGCTTTGATCAGGAGAACAGCTGTCACCCAAAATATATGGCTGTTAAGACACAGTTGATTCTTGAGAACGATATATTTCAGGGACTTTAAAAAGTGATGAGTTACTAGTAGGTACGTGATAATTAATGAATGACACTCCTTTACTAATAAATCAGTCATTGTTAGCAGAACTGTTGCAAACAATTCCTGTCAGACTTACTTCTAAGTATGTCTTCTAAGTAAGTATATCAGCCACGCTCTTGTGTATGTACAGTACTTTGAGAACCACCATGGTGGAGTGACCTGGTTGGGGTGAAGGGTGGGCAGGTCTGAATTCCTCCCAAGTTTTCTGTGTGTGTGTGTGTGTGTGTGTGTGTGTGTGTGTGTGTGTGTGTGTATATATATATATATATATATATATGCTTTCGTAGATTTTCACGGGTACAGGAATGCAGGTTTTGGTGTCTTCGGGTGTCTTCCCGTGTAAGAGTTGGGGTGTCTAGGCGACGTTTCGACGAGGTCTCACTCGTCATCTTCAGGCTGGTGCTTTCGGCTTCTTGTTACTGGAACAGAGCAGGATCTCAGTGTTTGAGTTCCTATAAATACTGTTGAGGGGGTGTGGTGTATAGCCTCCAACGTTCTGGGCAGAGAGGAAGTTCCCAGGTTAATGTGTCTTTTCTTCTTTTGTTCATTAATTACTTGAGGGATATCTTGAGTGATTTCTTGAGTGATATTCTGAGTACCACTTAGGAGGGTCATTAGGTGTGGATTAGTTGCTAATCAGCCTTTTGCACCAACCAAAAAATAGCCAATATCCTCAGAAACCCCAAAGATAAAATCCAGTTAGAAAACCAAGGGGTCTATGAAATACCCTGCAAAGTCTGCCCAGCCACGTACATTGGACAAACAAACAGACGAATAAATGCACGTATCGCAGAACACAAGAATGCCGTCAAAAAAGAAGAAAAAACTTCCTCTCTTTACCAACACATGAAAGAAACAGGACACGAAATTAATTTTTCAGATTCCAAATTGCTCTTTAACATGGAACACCACCACAAGAGAATAATCATGGAAGCCATCGAGATAGAGAAACACCCTCACAACATGAACAAGCGTGACGATACGTCCCGCCTGCCAGACATCTGGAAAATAGCCCTCCCCACAAAAACCGACACCAGAACCAGAGGCACACAGAACGCCATCTCCAATCAACCACACCAGACCCAAACCCAGACCCTCTCCACAGATAAATTACAGACACCATCCAGTAGCCAAACCATAGTGGCACCTCCGGATGCTGCACCCCCCTGCAATCCCTACACAGATCTGGCTGGCACAGGGCACAAAACCACAGCTCGCCCCTATACACGAAGCCAAGCCAGAGCACAACTAAGTGCAGTACAGCCATCTTCTCAGAAAAAATTCTTCACAAGGTCAAGAGGTCAAGACACGAAAGCTTTAGCAACTAATCCACACCTAATGACCCTCCTAAGTGGTACTCAGAATATCACTCAAGAAATCACTCAAGATATCCCTCAAGTAATTAATGAACAAAAGAAGAAAAGACACATTAACCTGGGAACTTCCTCTCTGCCCAGAACGTTGGAGGCTATACACCACACCCCCTCAACAGTATTTATAGGAACTCAAACACTGAGATCCTGCTCTGTTCCAGTAACAAGAAGCCGAAAGCACCAGCCTGAAGATGACGAGTGAGACCTCGTCGAAACGTCGCCTAGACACCCCAACTCTTACACGGGAAGACACCCGAAGACACCAAAACCTGCATATATATATATATATATATATATATATATCACAGAACTATATGTGCAGTAGCAGAGATTTGGTGGTGGATTTGCTTTTCCCGTACTGAGTGTTGGAGGTGACACAGAACAAAGATTTACTGTCAGTAAGAAGTCAGATTCAATAGATAGATCCTGACCAGACTTCATTCTTTTTATTATCTTTTAGCCTAGAGAGCCTGCATATCTCCTTTAAAGTTCCAAAGCAGTGAAAGAAGATGCAGTGGCTATGCCTTCACCTAATCTTTCACTGACCCCTGTAACCACTCTTCTTTCTTATGTGATTTGGGTAGAAAACGGAACTTTTGCTCGCTCTGTCAGACAGGAATAGAAGGGGATGAGGCAACTGCATCTTTTCTTAATATTTCAAACTGGTAAAGAGACAAACAGTATCTGCAGATGGATGGCTGCTGGCAATGCTGCTAAATCTAAATTATATGTTCTCTTGGCTAATTTGTACTACAGTGTTGGTAAGAGGATGCTGGATTTAGACTGGGATAGGCAGATCTGTCTAATTCTGGCTTGTGCCATTTTCACACGTTCTTATCCACAATTCCATTACCCTATTACAAAACGTTCTCTGAAAATACATATTTAAATGTATGCATTTAAAATGTGTAAATTTGTTCTGAATGTGCATATATATATATATTTATATATATATCCATTTAAACTGTGGGCATCTGCTTTGCAACATTTGGAGAAGAGTAAAAGCTTATGGAGAGCTAAGTTCCAATCTGCACATTATTTAAAAATCAGGTCTCTCTCTCCCCCCCCCCCTGCTGCCTATGTCCTGCCTGAGGGCTTCCCATAGGAATCTTTTTGGCTTATTCACAAAAAGTCATTAAAGGATAGGACACAACACTAAGTTAATGAACAAAACCAAATACCAGAAGTTGGCAATAAATGTGAAAACCCATAGCAGAAACTTACCATAAAAAGCAGTACAATGATAGGACATTTGCCTGGCTTTTCTCCCAGTGTAACCTGGGAACAAAAAGCAAGTCTTAAGGAATGATTCTTAACTGAACTGGTGTCATCTCCAGGGGGCCCTGGGGGTCCAGGGACCCACAAAATTTGGGCCGGGGCCTCCACCTCCACTGTGGGACCTTTGCTGGGGCTTGCTGTGGTCACGGACATGCATCCATGCTCTGCCGCCCCCACTGCCGCCCCCATGGAAGCACGGAAGTGGTGTTGGAGAATGGCAGCAGAACACACAATGTGATGTGACATCATGATGTCACGTCACACATGTGCACTGCTGGGCATCCACAGTTTGGGACTGAAGTTGGCACCTCTGCTTAACTAGATGGATCCAATACCTTGATTATATCAATTCTGGAACATTTAAAAACAATCTCAAAAGGCATGTAAGGAAGTAACGACTGGTTTCTTTAGTAGGTGTCTGTGATGCAATGGAATAGAGATGGCAAACCTGTGGTCCTTTAGGTGATGTTGGACTACAACTTCCATCATCCTTGATCATTGTTCATGCTTATTGGGGCTGATAGGCATCTAATGGCATCTGTGAGTTCAGAAATCATTCATCCCTTCACCAGATGAATGTTTCCTATATTAACAATTTATTGGAACCCTTCTTATAGTTCAGTGAAGGATGGATAGTGCAAGTCTGTGTGCCACAGAACTTAATGCAAATATGTAAGTGCAAATATATAATTGTCCTTGCAACCCATCCCTTCATCTGGCATAGAGATCATGATCTATTTTTACTTGCAGAGAGAAACTAGAAAAGGGAAAGATTATCCAGCAGCCAAAAGTGAAGTCATGGGCTCTGGTCATTCTTGTATTCTTTAGGCTGCCGGCCAGCAAATGAAGGGAAAAATGAGAATGGGAGTTATGCATACAAATTTCATTACTGATATTTGCTATTTATTAAGCAGTCTGTGGTCTTGCACTGCGTGCAACTCCCCTGCTTTCTAACTTCTGTTCTGAGATTTTTCAATAGCCTCCAAATAGAGGCAAAGTAGTCTTTATGCTTAATTTCCAAGGTTTAATTTCCAACATTGCCATTTTTTTTTGCCAGTGAAAAGAAAAATATATATTCCAGTTCCCTCACCACAAGCCCATGCTGGATCTCAGATGTGATCTGCAAGTAATTTCTGTTTATAATATTTTGCTGAAGGCTCTTAGAGGTGCAGCTGCCATGTGGTTGGCAGTGCCACCAGGAAGGCTCAGGTTGAGAAGCAGAAGCCCTAGCAATATAAACTGTAATATAAACTTAAGTTGTCTAGGGAATCTCCAACAGTACTACACTGTTAGATTTAAATATTTAATATAATAAAATCATGAGCCCAGGCAAGTGGTATGCGTGATTGTTACTATGGGGAAATGACTGCATGGCTTATTGTGGATGGATGCAGAAACAAGGGTACTGTCAACCTTTTCTAGAATTCTGAAGTGAAAGAAAAGGTCTAAATAAAGCTATTTCCTTCCATTTTTAAGTCAACCCAACCCCACTCTAGCATTGCTAGAAACCTCAATATAATTATTACCATTGGGCTATATTATCCCATGCATCGGATATACCATTCCATGATAAATGACCACTTGATTCAGCCAAGATCCCTGATTAGGTGTAAAGAGCCTATGCACACCAGTTTGTACTTATGTAGGGGCTATACTGACAAGGTCAATTGAACTCTATGTGGAATAACTTTTGAAAACCAACTGAAAAATTCAGTTTGCTGAAAGTGATGTGATTAGGCTTTTGATTGGTTCTGGGTGTAAAGAGCATGTTCTATCATTGTTGAAGTAACTGCACCAGTTCCCTATTTGTTTCTGGGACCAATTTAAGCATTGGTTATGACCTCTCAAGCGTTATTTGGCTTGGGAGCAGAATAGCTCAAGGGCTGCCTGGTCCAGTAGTAACCTGCCATATATAAAGATCCTCAGCATGATCATAACATGAATTTGTCTGTACTGGAACAAATGAGGGGGCCTTTTCTGTGCGCATACCTGTGGTTCTGGAACTCCCTACCCAGAGAAGCCTTCCTTGCCCCTTCCATTATTACTATCCAGCACAGCATAAAGCTCGCCTTCTTCAGGAAAATTTTTGGTGTTTAGAGATTGGATTTAAATGCTTAGTTTTGATTGTCTGACTCTCCAGAGTGTGTTTTAGGAGGTTATATAATTTCCTTTATTGCTCTATATTTTTTAAAAGAGCTGCTTGTTCTTAATGATTTCTATCTGTTGCATTGTTATTCTGCTCCTTTTGCTTTGTTGCTTTCGGTCATTTGAATGCATATTTTCTGTAAGGTGACTTGGACTTTGTAAAGAAAATGCAGGAGATAAATGGCTTAAATAATAAATTAATAAATCATATCGGTTCAGGCAGAGCTAGCAGGTACAATCCTGATGACCCAGCAGACTCGCTCTCCAACACTGGTGCTACATGCCATGTAATCAAATAAAAGGTAAAGGTTAGGAGCACAACTTTTGTAGCAAAACATAACCTTCATAATCCAGAAGCAGGTAATAGTCAGTGCATTGCTGGAATTGCAAATAATACAAAAGAGCATTATCTTGCGTTGTCTGAATCTTCTTTTCCAAAGCAAGGCTATGACTTCTCTTAAGGGGGATTGGGTGAGGAAGGTTTGTTATCAGGAATTATTGGCTTTCTGTATAACGGCTGTTCTCCTGCAAGTATGCTAGGTGATTATGATACCCAACAATCAATTACACTTTGTTTCAGGACCTGTAATGGCTCTGCAAATCTGTCCCGTGATTACTTCATAGGTGTCCATTGTCTGCATTAGCCCTAGTAGATAGCACCATTGCCACAAAATATTTTAGAGCAAGAAGGTGAGCAGGTTTCCTCACATTATCCACCCAGACTCATGATGGTAACCATAACAGTTAGCATCTGCCTAGTCCCAAAGCATCTGCCTACTACCAAACTACATATTTTTGCCCAAGACTGCTGCTTTCTTGTGAGTTGGGCTTTTGTCTCTGTGAGAGTTTGGTGCTTATGAATGAGCTTCCTGGGGCATTGATGCTGATCTCCTGGTAACAGGGCATAAGTCCTGCCCCTGACTTAATTTGCTGCCAAGTCACCAAGAGAAATTTCACAGTGTTTGTGCTTTGCTCACTAAATCTTTGGGGATATTTCTGGGGGCTTTATCTATGCCTCTCCCAGTGAGAATTGTTATCATTGCAATGTCAATTCAATTTTTCTTCGGATACTTCTATCAGGGCATGCTTCAACATACTCTGTGCATGCCACAGAATAGTTCTTATCTGGAGAGGTTCTCATGCTTATTGTGTGAACTGAAGATTTATAAGTAATAATTTCCAAATAATTTTCAAAGGACAGACTATAAATACACTTATTTTATGGTATTCAGAACTCCTTAAACAACCATAATTTATTGGAACAAATAATGGCTAAAATCCATACATTATAACTACATCCCAAGCAAGGCAGAAATTGTGTTTATATGTTGATCTTTTACCTGAGCAATTTTATTAATTCAGAAATGTAAATGTACTATAAAATATTAATGGAGCACTACATTATGCCAACAATTAAAATGTCAAATTAAATATAGCTGATGTAGTTTCCATGAGTCTATTGATGATATATGATCCTTCTGTTAGGTTAAACAATCTTGCTTGCAATCAAATTT
The DNA here is from genome assembly GCF_964188305.1 of Podarcis bocagei. Taxonomy (NCBI): domain Eukaryota; kingdom Metazoa; phylum Chordata; class Lepidosauria; order Squamata; family Lacertidae; genus Podarcis; species Podarcis bocagei. Next base: position 30,485,499 of record NC_138134.1, read on the forward strand.
TAACACACAGTCTTAGCTTTGAAATACCATAAGTAGTAATCTTGTTTCTGTGTTATAAGGTAGATCACTCCACTGTTGCTTGTTCCCATTGCCTGCCTAAAATGTGAATAACCTTCAGATTTACCTAAAGGGGAGAAAAACAGCAACCATCATCTCCTATCTTTAACCTCAGAGGAAGCTCCTTTCTTTATGTTCTGTCAGAGGAAATGGTTTGGAAGGGTAATTAATAATAAATGAATTTAACATTCATTTGGAAGGAGGCAGGCTTTGGGTGTGTGTTGTGCATACAACTCTCTTGAGGTGAAAAGAATTATACTTGATTTGATTCATTTATGGCTTGGCCTGTACATGTAGGAGAATGAGATTTGGGAGTCCAGAGATGGGCAGAATAGATAGTGTCATTTCTGACTGTGGTTCAAAAGGAATGTTATCCATATAAAATAAAATGCTCTGAAATCAGACAACTAGTAGAACAGAGACTGGGCTGGGCTGGAATGTTTCTTCTGATGTATCTTTTGTTACTTACAGGAAGTATGATTTATGAGCAGTTAAAAAAGAACAGTAAAAAATGGTACCTGCCTTTAGTGGTTGACTTTAGGAAGACTCTACTACCTCATTCTGCTGGCTGCATAGACCTGATCTCATATGAAGTTATAAACAGACAACAAAAAGTGGGCTAAGATTTGCAACCTGAGATACTAGCCATACAAATTTTCATATTTGATGTCCCTGGAGTAAAAAATGTTCAGGCTTCAAGTTTAAATATACTTCCTGAGTTTTAGACAGCATGAGACAGAGCAACTATGTACTCACATGTACACTCAAAGTACACACTCCAGGCAACTGGAGAGCTTCATTTAATTCTATGTGTATCTACCTATCTTTAAGTTTATCCATCCTTCAACCCTAGAAAGCTGTGGTCACACTGGCAAGACTGATGGATGTTGGAGTCCAACAATATATGGAGGGCCACAGCTTTCCAAATGTTAAAGGATGGATAGACTTAAAGATAGGTAGATACACACAGATTTCTTCCACAGGCAAGGGAGTTTTCTATTATTTTTTATGTGCTGTATTTCTCATTACAATTAAAGAGTATCTTGCCATTACTTAGATGGAATGTGGACTGCATCTATTTTGTGAGGTTGCTGCCTACGAATATTTGCTAATAGTTGTAATTTTCAGTGGATAGTGATGAGCTGGCAATTTCTTTTTCCCATTGTCAGTGAATTCATGCTAGTGCACACCGTGCTTCAGACAAAGCTCCCCCCCCCCAAGTGTTTGGACACAGACCATCTGTCTTATACATGTTGGGTGGAGAATGAACTTCAATATTAATACTTTTGCCTGGTGTCTTTTGATATGTGAGTAATGTGCTCTTGTGCAATATCAAGGCTTAAGGCAAAACGCCTTCAGTTGTAAAGATGTTCTGGGTCTCCGTTGTGAGAGGTTAATTTGCAGCAGAATTTTGTGGGAAGAATGATAGAAGTGAACTAATTATTTTACTATTTTACACATTGCACTTGGGTTACAGATAAGTGCTAACTTGAATTATTACTTCAAATGAGGTGTGTGCATATTCAGTGGAAGTATTTAAATATACTAGTGTATATATAGGAAAGTAATATGAAAATATGAAACAGATGTTTTATCTAGTCAGAATTTCCACTCTTTCACTCCTCTCAGTTCATTATAGGGCTTCCTGATTCATCTTTCAATTAATTCTTTCAAGATAATTCTCACTCATAATCACTATGCCTGAGTATAAACTATGTGCAGTGCTAGATGTGATGTTCACACCTGTGTCTTGCTGTGTCTGCATCTTTAAAATGAACAGATATGGTGATATGGAAAGGTTCAGGTCACCACTAAGGTATTTTTAAAGGGACCTCTACCCCCCTATGCCCCAATACATCTTTGCATCATTCACATTATATATTGTGTACATACATTTGGTACTCATATATGTATAAAGTAAACATAAAGTACCAGACTTGCCTATGCATGGCTGGAAGGCTGGCATTTTCATTGAGTGGAGTTACCGGAAGATTGTCTTAGGAGATAGAACAGATTCCCCCCACCCTACCCCACCCCGACCCCATTAAAACATTTGTCTAAATGTCTTGAAACTGATACCATAAATAGTACTGGAGTTTTTAAAATGCCATAGGTGGTTTTTCTTCTTGGGCATGGAATTTCAGCATCTGAAAGAATGTCAGCATCTGATTGAACCATATTGTACAATGCTAAAAAGCAACTTCAGAGCTGGAGGTTTAGCTCGGTAAATTCAGGTGGAACTTATCTCGCTGTGTTCAGTCACACAAAGGCAGGGAGCAGCTCACAAAAGGGCTGTGTTATGCCATTTCTTTGTTAGGTGCCTTCCAACGTCATCGTACGTGACATTCTGTCATTTAAGCTGAATTAAAAATAGAATGTGATAGAATGGTGCAAATAAAAAATAGCAGCCAGGAAAGCACAGAAATAAGATGACAGGCAAACAAACTAACTGGTTTGTCCCTCCTAGATACACTTTTAAAAACCTACTGTTTATTTATATGCTGTCTTAGTTCAGAAAGGACAAATATGAAAGTGAGAGCATGCAAAAGCAGAAAAATTCACATGAAGCTAAGTAGAAACCTGAATTATGGATTAATTGTGTGTGCAGAACAGCAGCAGAATACTCTGAAATGTCATATTATCTGTACTTAATAATAATAATAATAATAATAATTTATTATTTGTACCCCGCCCATCTGGCTGGGTTTCCCCAGCCACTCTGGGCGGCTTCCACAGAAACCAAAAAACACTAAAATATCATACATTAAAAGCTTCCCTGAATAGGGCCGCCTTAAGATGTCTTCTGAATGTCAGGTAGTTGTCCATCACCTTGACATCCGATGGGAGGGCATTCCACAGGGCGGGCGCCACCACCGAAAAGGCCCTCTGCCTGGTTTCCTGTATCTTCGCTTCTCGCAATGAGGGAACCGCCAGAAGGCCCTCGGCGCTGGACCTCAGTGTCCGGGCAGAATGATGGGGGTGGAGACGCTCCTTCAGGTATACTGGTATACTTGTATCCAGAGTCTGAATTAAAGACTCATTGGGTTGGTTTAGTCATTTTTATTTATTTTATTTAGTAAAATTTATATACTGCTTGAGTGCAAAAAAAAGAAACCCTGCTGAAAGTTTACAAAAAGGTAAAATCCAAGGACAACTTAAAACAATATGTACTTTAAAGCATACCAAAATAAAATAAAATACTAAAACAGATTAAAAGTAACCTCAACTTTCTAAGCACCTTGGTAGACTTGTCTAAAAAAGAATGTTTTTAGCAGGCACTGAAAAGAGTACAGTATCAGTACCTGCTTGATATCAGTAGGCAGGGAGTTTGAAAGCATAGGTGCTGCCGTGCTAAAAGATACAAATTCATACAAATGTGGAACGGGTATGATGTGGCACCTGTAGTACTGCCAGCCTAATAAAACCATTGCCTATTAGAGACAGAATGAGCCTTGCATCCGCACACTTCTTCAGAGGTTTGTAAACAGAGATGAAACAGGAAACTGTCAGTTGAATCAACCCTAGAAGTACTGAATTATGGCATGCAAGAGGAAGCAGAAGAGGAAGCCCACATACACAAGGTTTGTTCTCAGTTAACAAACCATTAGACTTATATTATGACAGGACCAGTCCATTAAATCTCTCAGGAACAAAAGTTGGCTCACTAAAATTTACTGACTTTATGTTGCTTCTGCATTACTCTCTAAAAAGCTCTGCAAAAAATACCCTTCTAGGAAAGGACCTGTAAATGGGCTGTAAGGTAAAAAAGGGTAAAGGACTCCTGGATGGCTAAGGCCAGTCAAAGGTGACTATGGGTGTGGCACTCAACTCGCTTTTCCGGCTGAGGGAGCCAGCGTTTGTTCGCAGACAGCTTTCTGGGTCCTCTGGCCAGCATGACTAATCCACTTCTGGCGCAATGGGACACCGTGATGAGTGCCAGAGCACATAGAAACACTGTTTACCTTCCCACCACAGTGGTACCTATTTATCTACTCGTTCTGGTATGCTTTTGAACTGCTAGGTTGGCAGGAACTAGGACAGAGCAACGGGAGCTCACCCCGTCACATGGATTTGAACCGCCAATCTTCTAATCGGCAAACCCAAGCGCCTCAGTGGTTTAGACCACAGCGCCACCCCCATCCCTACAACCTGGGCTGTACACAATCAAGGCTAGCACTCTATTCAGTACATCACAGGCAGATATTGCAAACTAGTTCCATATATTTCACTTATATGTGCACAACTCTCTTAAATAGTTGACACAGGAATCTACTGGGTTTGAAAACTTTTGGGATAGCTTTATAAGCAGATAGATAACAGTATCTGGAGAAAATAAATACTTGTTCTTTAAAATATCTGTGGTTGTTGCTCAAACTCACATAGCTAAGATCAACAGATTCTTAAAATAAAAGCCTCTTGTTGAAGTCAGCCACTTGTTTAATTTCACTCCTTAACCTCTATCCTATCTATCTATCTATCTATCTATCTATCTATCTATCTATCTATCATCTACCTACCTATCTATCTATCTATCATCTATCTATCATCTATCTATATCTATCTCTCTATCTCTGTGTTAAAATAAGCATATTATCTCCCTGTTTCTCCCCCAAATATTAGTAAAGTATTTTTACTATATCAGAAGTAAGATTCTAAGCTGGCAACCATGATCTATTACTACTAATTTTTATATGAATATAAAGTATGATCTAGCTTATAAGTCTAGACATTTCAATGAGGATTTAAATTTCCAATAATTCTTGAATGAGCAATGATCGATCTTAATCAAAGAGATTAATAAAGTATAATTGTAATGTTCAAATTTGTAAGTGATGAAACTTTTCTTAAAGTGGATCTAGGTTATGTAGAATATTTGACTCAACTGTACATTTATCAAGTGTCATTAAATATTTTAAAATGAGAATACACTGGAAAGAGAAAACTGAGACTGCTAATATAGACTCATGGCTTCATGGGAACAATATTTGGATCATTTAGCACCTTAATTCTAGTAAAAAATAAATAAATGGCATTAGTCAAATATTCAAAGAACAAGCAATAGTTCAGTCGGCAAGAACATGGGTTATTTTATGAGAAATACTTTGCAATTGAATAATGACTATGATTCATTTTTAGCGTGTTTGAAAATGTTTCTATATGCATTAGCATCAGGACAAAGCAAGCCGGCATTGTTTTACATCATGCCCTCTAGAAAGTCTGGATAGGAACCAATAATACACTGCAGTGCATGGCAAATGAGATTTATCACACAAGTGCATCTGTCTAGGTGTATCAATAACTTCAGACATTGTTGGGTTGTAAATTCCAACATTATGTGAGGAGAGAAAAGGTTTGTGACAATGTTAGTAACTGGGATCAATATAATTAGCTAATGCAGAATGTCCTGGAAAAGTCCTGTACAGATCTATTTCTAGCCTATTTTGTGCCCAGGCTATGAAGAAATATATTTTCTGGATATTCTTCATCCTGCTGGATTGCAAGTTGTCCTTCTTCCTATGCTTCTTCCATACCTGCTTTGACCTTTTGAGCTCCTAAGGCCTCAACTGGTACAGACTTTCTTCCACCAATCTACACACACATACACACATGCATATATATAGAGAGAGAGCTTTTAGTCTCAGTCAACCCATAAATTATATTTTTGTGTAACAGGGTTAACAGGGAACCTGTAATTCTGCTGGAAGAGCTTGGACCAATCATTGTTGCTTAGCCTAACCTACCTCAGAAAGTTGTTGAGAGGAGAGGAAAGCCCATGTATCCCACCTTGAGCACCTTGGAGGAAAGGTGGGATATGAACATAATAATAATAATAATAATAATAATAATAATAATAATAATAATAATAATAATAATTTATTAATTATACCCCGCCCATCTCCTGCCAATCTAGCAATCTGAAAGCAAGTGCAAGTAGATAAATAGGTACCGCTCTGGCGGGCAGGTAAACGGCATTTCCGTGCGCTGCTCTGGTTCGCCAGAAGCGGCTTAGTCATGCTGGCCACATGACCCAGAAGCTGTACGCCAGCTCCCTCAGCCAATAAAGCGAGATGAGTGCTGCAACCCCAGAGTCGGTCACGACTGGACCTAATGGTCAGGGGTCCCTTTACCTTTACCCCACCCATCTGGCTGAGTTTCCCCAGCCACTCTGGGCTACATAATAATAATGTAGCACATTTTCAAAGTTTATCACATTAGAATGCAACAACAACAAACAAGAATCATACATATATGAATGAAAAGCATTGTGCCATTATAACCAGAGATTGGGGGGGGGGGTGTTTCCATCTGCAGCTGCCCTGAGCAGGGAAATCATAGAATCATAGAATCATAGAGTTGGAAGAGACCACAAGGGCCATCGAGTCCAACCCCCTGCCAAGCAGGAAACACCATCAGAGCACTCCTGACATATGGTTGTCAAGCCTCTGCTTAAAGATCCCATCCAACTCATCAGCTAGCACAGATGGAGCCAGGAAAACACACATGCTAAGAAGCAGGTTCTGATAAAATGAGAATGCAGATATTGCCTATGAAATATAATGCTTTTGCTATGTGGATAAACTTTTGCCTTTTCTACTTTTAAATGAATCAAGAAATCATTTTTGGTTCAAGACCAGTGTTCGCCCTCCTCCTACTTCTCTTTTCAACCTGGTAATATTATTAATGTACCAAGTAAGAGAAACTGATACCAGTTTAATGAACTACATGAATACTTATGCTACTCAGATGCTATATACTACAACAGGCAAGAAATAGTGCTACCTTAAAAGCACTGACTTTAAGATAACCCCTACATTTAAATAGTTGGAAAGGGTTGCTGTTACCGGTATTTCTTTTTTCATTTTTGACAGATTAAGTTCCTTTTGTCAATCTTGAAATAAATTTCCATGTCCCTATCATTATTGTAAAAACCTATTTTTGTGAGTAATTTATTTGAAATTATATTGCACTGTAATAGAAATTATTGACTTAATAAGAAATTAACTACAATTCTGAGATCTGGAGAGAAAGCTTAAACAACAGTGAAGGCTCTACCTATGTTTTTCTGAAACACCACAATATCCAGCCATATCAATATTACTGCTGAGCCCAAACCACACGCCTAAGAAGCTGTGACATTTTGAAATGTGAATGTGCTAGTGTCCCAGCCTCGTAGCTGCAAGTTTATTGTTTTATATCTCTCTTTACAAACTTGCTTAGTTGTGGGTGTAAATTGTTTGTGGTCAAACCTATTAAATATCTTTGTGGCCCGTAGCAGTAGAAATGAAAATTATGTATCTTTGCTAACCACACCAGAGATAAATGAAAAGCTAAAAAAAAAATAGGGTCAGTGCCACAGTTTGCTGAATATAAAATTGTGGAGGTAACGACCATTCGGAATGTTATTTTGGAATTGACTGACAGAACATGCCTTCATGAAGGGTCTCAAGAACAGTATGTGCTCTTACCCCTGTCACTTCAGGACAGCTCAAGTCAAAGTGTGAGGCCATCAGTGAGATGCATGCTGGTATGTGATTTTATTTTGGCACATAGATGTTTATGGGGAAATGGAAAAGTACATCTAGCAGTTGACTGTGAATGACACTGTCAACCAGTGAAGCAGCAGCTTGGTGAGGTGGCTGTTATGAGGCCATGGGGACTAAGATGAGAAGCTATTTTTAATTATGTTGAATTAACAGGTAAGTTTCTGCTTTTTCTTTGCACCCCAAATAAATGGAGTATCTATTTTGCTAGACGTAACTAGTGAATGGTCTGTGACCACTTAATGGTTGAGTAGTAAAGAAGCTGGTTATTGGTCTGTGTTAGCTGTTCTGCTATTTTCTAAGAAGAAATAGTGGTATGCATGTATGTAGATGTATTACAAAGATAATTATTAAAAGTAATAGCCTGTTTCCAAACTTCATCCTACTCAGACTAGATTCATTGGAACTTATGGACCTCAGTTACTTATATCCATTACTTTCAGTGGGTCTAGAAGTAGCTTTGGATACAACCTAATATATAGAATTATGTAGTTACACAAATAAACAGCTTCAGTCTATTATTTAAATGGAATTTACCAAAAGCTACAAATCCAGTATCTCCATCAACAATAAAAAAGACAAATCTCTCTCTCCTTTATTCAAAGTGAAATGTTCTGGAAGGTTGATAATGCTCTTTACCCCAAAGTGTCTTTGATGACTTACAAAATGAGTGCAAGAGTCATTGAAAAGAAAGGAAGAGGACAGATGGCTGAAAAGTGTAGTCTAAATCTAGCATTCTCCATCACTGAAAATCCACAGAACTGGTAAAACTGCAGAGTGGTTTTATAATTCATAATTCTAATAGAGGAACCCAAGCACCTTCAGACATTACATTGGTATATAGTGCAACTTGTGTTCCTCCAAGTCAGATCTTTTTAAAGGCTTATATATATGACAGCAACAATGACAAATGAGAATACTAATGCACAAGGTCCAATTATTTCATACTGATTTCTTGATAGAAACAATCAAGAGCTTTGTGATGCCTTAAAGACCAACAGCTATGGCTGCAACCTTTCGCAGGGAAAAAGTCTACTTCACCAGGTGCATTACTGAGTAAAAATGTTCAGGATAAGAATATTAACCTGTTCAAGCCTTACCCACCCTAACTAGGATAAAGCAGGCCTTTGCCTTGAAATTTTGTAGCTTTGGTTGTGGCTAGAAAGTAAATGTATTATTTATGTATTAGCTATTATGCCTAGATATGACAAGTTCTGCAGCAGAGCTGATAACATGATGATGTGGTTTCTCTTCACTGCTGAAACAGAATAACTTTTAGTGTGCCAAAAAAAAAAGACCTTTTAAAGAAAATCTAAACTGAAAAAATAAGCATTTCAAATGAAATGTACTTGGGCTAATAATATTTGGGTTGGGTTAATAATATATGGAGTATTGTTCTATCAGAATGCCTCACATACCATCGGCGACTAATCAAGGGCATCGCCAAAGAAGAGACCTTTGATACAATATGGTCTCCATTTCCCCTCTTCTATTGAAGAAGAACAGGATATTTTAATGTCATCATCATCATCATCATCATCATCATCATCATCACAGAGGTGTCTTAAAAAAAGATTGCCCAGGATTTTAACTGCTTTTATATCTAATGCTTTTTGTATTTTTACTGTTGATATGATAATTGCTTTTGTTTGTGATGTTTTTGATCTGTTTTATATTTGTTTTATGGTTCTCTTTTGTAGGCTATCTTGAAAATCTAGCTTAAGGGGAATTTTTTTATTTTATTGGAATGTACTCTGTGTGTGTGTTTCCTACTTCTTTTCAGGCCATAATTTTTAATCCTCGGAGTTCAGGATGGAAAAGTTTTGCTTTCCCCACAATGGCTGGAGCGTCTCATTGCCTGTCAATACACATATTTATTGTTTTGCTAAGTTAGTTCAATTTGCTCCAGGAAGCCACTTTGCTCTTTTGATTTCAGGCCACGACTTGACAGCACCCATCAAGTAACCCAGCTAATTACCAAGTTAAAGCATAGCCAGGAAATGTACTGCTCTTAATTATTGTTAAAATCCAAATAGTGTCCTCATGCTCAGAAAAGGATTTGGATTCAGCAAATGCCTCTGCTAACAGAAGGGGAGGGCAGGAGATTTGGGTCAATTTGCAATTCCCCCTGCAGCCCCTTCCATACCACCTTGTGTAGGGTGCTCCAAACTGTCTGGAGCCAGTTTTCAGGAACTCCTGTGGCTGCAGGGAGAGTGAAATCAGCTAGAGGTGCTTCTCCGCATCTTCTAATAGCGGAGGCACCTGCTGAGTCAAAAGGGCACCAGGAGGTTTCTATTCAATTTATACAAAAGACACGGGGCAAAGTCCTTGTTTTTTGGCCCCCATTCATATAGTCAGCTGGAGGTGGTATTGAAATCACATTGTGGAGGAACTTTGTGAGTACTTCCTCTCTACCATGGAGATAGCTCCCGTTATGATCTTTGTCATGTGTACTATTTCTTCCCCGAAGAAGAAAAAGAAGAGCAGGCTCTTGTCTACTCTTGCTCACACAGAGGTCTCTGTTCATACTGCGGGAATATTATTAAAAGATATAAAAACTTATAATTGTATATGACAAATGTAGAAAGGTACGGCTGTAGTGCCAAAGGCCATAAAGTTAAAATGGACATATGCAGGAAATGTGACAATAGACAATTCAGTCCGATGGAATAAATTAATATGGAGACTCTATAATTTCAAAAGACCAAGGGGACCACCACCGGTTCTTGGTGGATGATCCAAGACTAACAGCAGGGCTTGTGTTGATACAAGAAGCAAACAGAAAATTATGGAGAGAACATGAAGAGGTGCATATGGAAAGATGGATGTGAGAAGATCTCAGAATTTCGTTGCTGCTATGTCAGGAACGATGGTTGGATAGTGTTCTCGAAGCTACAAACATAAGTCTGACCAAACTGCGGGAGGCAGTGGAAGACAGGAATGCCTGGTGTGCTCTGGTCCATGGGGTCACTAAGAGTCGGACACGACTAAACGACTAAACAACAACAACATATCAGGAACGTGTTTGTGATTGGTTGAAATAATCTCTTCACATGAGTCAGGAGCTATGTTTCAAATACGTAACCAAAGTTCACATAAGTTAGACATATTTGTTTCATGTACACACTGATTTCCTCATTTTACACAGTTTACATTTCCTATTGCCAGTTTTTTAATCCCCTCCATCCCTCTGATGTTTTTTGGGTTGGACATGGGCTGAATGTAAGTGACCCTATATTTCATTTCAGTCAAGGATGTGATGATAAATAGCACACTTTGTGCTGCATAGGTGCACGTGATGAATCATACAGATATCGCTAAAAGCCTTCAGCACTCTCCCTGGTACCTTTCTTAGCATCTGTGCAATGCCAGATATGTAGGAATGAATGGAACAACCTAATCATCTGAAATGCTTTTTGAAATGTGCTAGCAAGATGGATCTAGATGGATTTTACATCAGAGATCATATTTATCCATTCCTCTGCTACTTGGTGGTATTACCAGTGAGGTGATCTATTAATGTTACAAGGAGAAATTTTCGTGATGGGGGTCAGGTGGTTGAAAATGAATTTAGCTTATTTTTTTCCACTCCTCACTCTGTTCCAGCTAGTTGATTTTCTCGGCTCTCTGATTTCTTGCTGCACTGAGAAAAACCCTCTGAAAAGTGCAATTAAAGATTTTCTGAATCAGTGGCTGTTACTTACAAATACAAAAAATAATTTAAAAAGCCGCATACCAAAGTTTGATTTGAGATAATATTTCCCATCCCTTCTTATTTTCACAAAACTGCTTTAACCGTAGCTGTATTATAATAAGTCATCTCACTTATAGGCCAGATCATAAATTTGTTTCCAACATCTTTATGGCCTTCGAAAAAGCAGAGATGAATTGAGCACTGTGGGGCTGACTTAATTGGCTGAAACGCTTTTAAAATGTGATGTGGTGTGATTTAATCAGACTGTGGCACTAATGGAGTTAAGCACTCTGTCCACTAGGAAATGATATGATCTTTCAGAGTTCTAAGTGCCTGTTTATGGCTCTGTTGAAGGTGCTCTTTTGTAACTCCTGTATTCTAACCCATTGCCCAGGGTTAGAGGGTTTTTATTTTATTTTTTAAAAGCAGTTATGTACTACAAAATGTAGAGTGCCTAGGTCCTTAAGTTGGACTTCATGAAATGTATTCTTTAAAAAAACCAATCAGTTATGCAATAAATAAATAAATGAATCAGATGAACGTTCCAAAACATGTGATAGCAAATGGACAAATTTCCCTTTCCTCAACAGCAGCACATCTGCACTCATGCCCACATTTCAGAACTATCTGTAAATAATCTCATTTTCTATTAAATCAGCATTAGCTTGACCAAATTACAGTGCTTGAACAGTACTAATGGAAAGCGCTTTAGGAATTCTCTGGCCTTATTTCACATTGAGAATATGAAAAAAGAACCCTGCATTTTCCTAAAATGGAAGTGCCTGTGGGTATCGTCCAGTGATGTCATATTGCACAACAGTCTTCTGCTTGCAAACGCAGGATTTTCCCTTCCTCTTCTCCCCCTGTAGCCCCTCTCCCATGCCCCTAAATCTTCTCCAGACAGTTGAGGTACCCTCTGCAGCAAATTGAGGGGTGCAGTAGTAAAGAAAAGTAGAAGGAGAAGTTTAATCTCCACCCCAGTTGCCATCGCACTAACCTTCAAATGCATAAAACAATGAGTTTACCTCAATGGAAAACTCAAAACAAAATGGGAAACTTGCCACTGTATTTTACAGTTAGACAGTCCTCAGTGATTGCTTGTTGCTTCAGTAAGTCAATGTAGTTGAACCTGGATATAAAAATCCCTGGTGTTGTAGTTGGTTTAAAATCTCAGATTCCAAACCCAAGTCAATTATGTGGGGTTGTGTGTGTGTGTGTGTGTGTGTGTGAGAGAGAGAGAGAGAGAGAGAGAGAGAGAAATAGAGAGAAAGAAAGAAAGAGATATTTAAGGCATTCTAAACACTGCAAAATTCTGAGGAATAAAATAAAAGTACAATGTGATAACGGAAAGGTGTCTGCTTCTTTTTGGCTTCCTAGTATGGTCACCAAATTCTGTTCCATTATGATGAGATTGATGCCTTCAGGCAAGAGAAAAGCTAAGGGCCAATGGTATCAAATCAACCAGACTGCAGAGTCTGCAATGTCAATGACATAGTTAGAATACCACCCTATTTCTTCAGCAATATTTTCCAGTCTTCTGTTTATCACACCTGTTTACTGTATGTGCCTCATTTCCCAGATATGCTGTAGATTATGTGTATAATGGTTGGGAGTTACTCGTGCGTAATCCTGCTCCGTTTGAGCATTAGATTGCCTGGTTAAACCCTCCGGACTGCACAGCCCATCTCTGCGTGGCTGCCCTTAGTCACTCGTAGAATCTGTCTGTGGGCGTTTCTTAAAGCGTTGCCAACATAAGAGTTGTTTGACGCCTAATCGTCTCCGCCTCTCACTGCGCGGGAGTCTCCTGCGCAGGGTGGGCGTGGGCAGTGGGGTGCTTGGGCTCTCCTCACTGACTTCCAACGAAGAGTCCTGGAGCCCCTGCACCTCCCTGTCCCGTTGCTCTCCTGGATCCCTGGTGTTACACTCATTCTCTTCCCCTTCTTCCCAGCTGAGTCTCCCCCTAGCGCTAGGACCTTCTCCTGCAGAATCAGAGACCCTCTCCTTCTCCCGTGCCTCTGATGGCAGTTCCCTGACAATGTGGAATCAACAAATTTCTATGATTGGTTAATCTTTAAAGCCTGATGCTAGCATTAGAACTACCACATACAGAATAAGACTGTAGTGTGACATATGGATATATATTAAGAATAATAGGAATTCATATGATATACAAATATGCTAGTCGAGGAGCTCCTTATATGAGAAAATAGTATATGCATGGCTTCATTTCATTTTCTTACTTTGACGACAAAAGCAAATTTAAGTCTTCATATATTGCAAATTGAAATGAACAGCTGCTCAGTTTCTTCATAAACTTTAATATGGTTGCTATAAAACCTAATTGTGATGTTTAATAAGTACCTTTACTGGTAAATTCTAATTAATCTGAGATAGAGGAAATAGAAGTCATTTTTTAAAAAACGGACTTCCTTTCCTATCCACTTCTAATCTGAATATAACCTAATGAGGCAAATTTAGTTCGATATTTAGCCTAGCCATTCTTCTCTTGCGGCTAAAGAAACAACAGTTGTTGTTTTTTTTACAGCCATTATACATATAGTATAGCATTGCTAAGGCTATTGATTTGGTCAATAACCATTTATTCACATCTAAACTAAGCATAATTGGATGGGCACAAGATAAACTGTAACACAGTAGTTACCTAGTTAGGCACAGGAAAAGCTGAGAATGAGAACTGAAGCTGGTCCTTTCCTGGCATAAATGTATTGTATCATGTACCATGTACCATGTACTTCCACTAAAGTGTTTCTGAGGATTTCAGTGAACCACTTAGTAGTAGTAATAGTAATAGTTACAAATAGTAACAAATCAAAACTCATGTTTTAACAGTGTTTATTTTCTTCATCTCTGGCATCATAATCAAAATCAGCATTGTATTATAAAATCATAGGTCCTAACACAGACCATTAGTACATTTTTAAGGGAAATATGAGTACAGTGAACTAGCAGTTTATTATAAAATCATGGGTCCCAAGTCCAAGTCTTGTTGGCTAGTTTGATAACCCAGTTCGGGTCAAAACTGGGCCAACCACGAGAGTCAGAAAGCAAACTAATCAAATGCAGAAACAAATACAAATATTCTTGACTTTTTTTTAACCTTTCCATGGCCCACTTGAAGGGAGCTCATGAACCACAATTTGAGCATCTTGCTGAGCCCATAGAAAGAGAGAGCTAATTAGTACATCCAAGTAGATTTCTTTTATTATTCTTTTCTCAGCCAATACACACATACAGAAGATTCTTTGCTGGGCCTACCATTAGGCAATGTGAAGCAGCCACACCAGGCAGCAAATGCTAGGAGATAGGGAGCCAGCAGGGTTGGAAGTGGCTATTTTGGCACCCAGGACAAGCAACATGAAATGCATCCCATAGTCAACCATGTATGTAGTGACATAAAAAAATAACAACAGTTGTAATAACATGATAAAAAACCCCAAACATATTTATTTAAATTACATTATAACATTGCAATAGCAAGTAAAGGAGCAACATTAAAAAAAAAAAATTATTCTATCAGTAATTTTACACATTATATTTTTTCATGCAGTCCCTTACCAATAGTGCCACCTAATACATTATTAGAATAAATACAATTTATTTTTGTAAACAATATATATAGGTCTATTACAGTATGCAAACATTTAACATTAATCATGATTTGACACCCCCTTGAATCAGGTGCCCTGGGCACAGGACACCACCCTAGTTGCATCCCTTGGGAGTGGGAGGGAAGTGTTGGAAGACAGAGTTGTATGTTCCATGTGACCTGCCCTACACCCCACAAAGCTAGTTAGTGCCCTCAGTTATATGTGTCCTGGCTTCCATCTCGGAAGCAATGTCAGAGGCTCCTACGTGTGTGTAAAAAAGAAAGCTTTAATCAATGCTTCCAGTGATTTTGGTCAGACTAAAAGCACAGATAGCAAATGGTGCAACTAAGAGGTGAAGAATGATATCAGTGGGTCCAAGAAGAGACTAAAGTTGTGAAGTTGCCTCAACAACTGGTCATGTCCCTCCCATCAGCTTCGGAGGGAAGACGTGGTACACTCAAAAGAGCTCTCTCTTTCCCAATGAGATTGGTGTGCTTGGAGGTGTGCGCTAGCTGTCCAGCCTCCTCCAGCTGTACAGTCTCCCCTCCTGGCAGGTCGACATCTTCCCCTGTTGCTAGGCAATCTTCTGCTCTGTGCAAGCAGCTTGACAGAGCCACTGGTGCTTCCTCCCTTCCCTGGCTTCTAAATGCAACAGAGTAGGGGTAACATCCTCCCTCTTAGCCCACTCCCTGCCAGTGGAGTGCTCTGTGCTCTCTTCTGACTCATCTGACAGTAACAGTCCGTTCCAGCCCTAAACCAGTTGGAATTGAGGGACTCACAGCACTGTCCTGTCCCCAATGTTGAAGTAAGGTTCAATTACGAGTCTGAGCAGCTCCTGTATGTAGAACTGGGCGAGTAATGGGAGGTTGGATGAGCACTCGTATCTGGTCCTTTGCCTCAAGCAATGAAATATATTGGGCTGGCTCCAGCAGACTCCTCTATGTAAGAGGACTGGATCACATCAGTCTGCTGGCAAGGATGCATGTTGCCCTGGCTCTTTCTAGATGAAGGACTCAAATCTTGTTTTCTGCTACTAGCTTTAATCAGATCAGTATGGTACATAAGCTAGGCAAGGGTCACTGCCACAGCAGGCACATAGAATGTCTAAACAAGCTGAGATGTTGATCCAACCTGGACTCTTGTTATAAAGGAGTGGAGTGGGGATGGCTTCATTGCAGATCTTCCTACCTCTCACCTTCATCTGACCAGTCCTTCCAGGATGATTCCTCGGGACTCATGACACATATCTTGGAGTGCATCCCTGAACCCTTCCAACATATAGGGATGGATTCAGTTAACTTGTCCTGCTAGCAGAAGTCAGTGCAAGGATAGTCCTCTGCTCTGTGGGGCTATTCCCTTCCTCCCTCCCCCCCCCCGATCTCCTTAGCACTACATTGAATTCCACCAATAGAAAATTAGAACACCAGGGAAAATCTAGCCTATAATGCTTCCCTGACACTACTAGTTTTAAATGTGCAGGGACAGTGTGTGTGTGTGCATGTGCATGCTGGGAATTCATTCAAAGAAACAGCTCCTCGTCTGTAGTTTAAATGCTGCGGTAGGAACTACACAATGAGAATCTGCTGATTGTAAATAGAATATCATGCTCTTCTAAATGGATGGCAGGTCTATGTGGATATTTAAGAGAGGCATTATTTATATCTGACCTTGCATGCTTATCAATTAATGTCTTATTGATACTACAGCCAAAATTGATCCCTGCCTCCAGTTGCGGATTCTCTTGATGAAAGGAGGAAGAAAAACAAGCAGGTTTCGAACTTCCGGGTTGGCGCGATCTGGAAATGGCGGATTCCCTCCGAGCTCCGGAGGGAATCGGCTCAGCGGTGGATGGGTCTTTGCCGTGCCGGCGACACAGGGACCCTTAAAAACCGCAGGCGCGGAAGCCTGCGGACTGAAGACTCGGCGGGTGCCTTAAGCGCCCCCCCTGATTCGCAATGAGCCTTTTTAAAGGCTACGGAGGGGATACGGGGGACGGCGCGGCACTGAGAGTCGATCGCTACCGCCGCTGAGCGAAGCCGCGAGCCATAACTGGAGAGCGCTGACTTCCTTCCTTGAAATTTGGAATGAAAAAGGAACCCGTGAGTAATTTGGAACTGATCTTTAAAAACTTTTACCCTTTGAATTTGAGACGACCGGGGGGTGTGCCAAAAGGAAGTCCCCATCCCCCCCCTTGCAGACGATCCAGAGCAAAGATATAAGAGCTAAGCTGGAGTGCCTACCCTGTAAAGGGTGAGTTTTAATAAAGACAGTAACTTCCAAGATTTGGAAAAGCAAATTTAAGCAGGAGAGTGGAGTGTTGGAAGAGTTTCTGTTTTGTGGCAAACAACCCTCCCTCCCGAGCCCGGGAGCGACCTGCTTTGGAGCCTGTATAGAGGAGCAGAATTTGACAGCTGTCAAAGCTGTCAAATGGACTGTTAACAGTAAAAAATTGCTACTTAAAACCTCTCTGGATAAAAAGGTGTTACAATTGAACTAAAATTTTGGGAAACAAAGAAACAATAACAGGACAGAGGATTGTTGGAGAAAAGACCATCCAGTAACCAGATTCCCTCTAGGGGGAATTCTGTGGAATTACAATGGCTGTGGGTGGAAAGATACTGAGAGAAATCGAAAGGATGTTTTCATTGGTGGGAACCTTACAGGAGCAGACTACAGCTATGAGTAAACAATTGACGGCCTTGGATTTGGAAACAAGTAGTTCTGCTGAATGTAATGAGGACCTGAATGAGAAAGAACCCACAGCTGAACTTGAAATAATAAACAAAGAAGAGGAGAAGACAAAACAAGAAAGAGAACAAGTTATCTGGGAAAACACAAACCAGAAGCCGATATCTGGAGAACACAAGCAAGGAGACTATTGGATGAAATTCATTTTAAGCCTACGAAAGACACAGAAGACGAAAGTGGAGGCCCTGGGAGCTTATGGAATTCAGGAACTCGAAATAAAGAAGTACAATTGGGGCCTCCACATAGACTTTGACTCTGACTATCACCAAGACTCAGGCCTTGTGGAAATTCTTCAGCAGTTGCTTCTAAATATGGGAAGAGACTATGGACTGATTGGATTGATTGCTAAGGAAATCTTTCGAGACTCGATGACAGACAAAGAGGACTACCAACAAAACCGGCGGAGAGGGACTGAAATAGATTTGAGAGCCTCGGATGTGCGGAATCCAGGCTAAAAACTGTTACTTTGAACATATTTTGGGAAAGGACGCAAAGCGGGGATGGGAGGGAGGGAAGTACAAATTTAAACAACACTCAAGACCAGGGGGTTTAGTAATAAGGAAATTATTCAAGAAAAAATGAGAAATCGAGGGAAGAGAATCGGGGTCCAACTTAGGGAAAATTTATTTTTGTTTTTATAAAAGGACTAATTTTAAGACGGAAGAAATGCCAATTTGCTGACATAAACTTGGGAATAGGGATGCAAGGGAGGGGGTGGGGGGAAGTCAAGGACTAGGGTTAGAAAATAAGATTTTCTGGAACTATTCATGTTTGTTGTCTTTTATGTTTGTTTTGGTGTTAGGTGTTTTGTTTGTGCCTATAAAAAATGTGAAAACCCAATAAAAATTATTATTAAAAAAAATAAAAAAAAAAAAGAAAAACAAGCAGGTTTCTGTGTGTTGCTCTGCCCTCAGGAATGGTTTTCTTGAAATATCTGGCATGAAATACATTACTCTTAAACCCCGTAAAGATTTTGCTGTGATCTTTGTGAACTCAGAAAAGACCTTTCACTCTGCAAGGGATATTGGCTTGGAATATATTGGGTATGCAGAGAACTTTGCCAAAAATAGACTTACGTGTGCATCAAATTTTTACTTCTATGAAGTTTGCTAGTGGAATCAGGCTTTCTGCTTGATGAGGCAAAGGTCTCAGTTGCACTCAGTTGGTGCAGGAGAATCAGAGTTGCTGGAGGGAAAGAGGCAGTCAGGCTTGGAGTAAGAAGGCAAATTGAGCAACAGCAACCCTGAGTCATTACTGAGAGTTACAAGAACAGAGCTGGCCTGTTGCCCAGGCAAGAGTTAAAAGGTCACAGAAGAATTTGCAGGTAGTTCAGAATCAGCAGTAGTCATTGAATGTACAAGGGGGCTTCCCTTATACAACAATGTTTTATGTTTTTTAAAAAAAACAAAACACATACACAAATACTTGTTTAAATGTACATAGTAATCATAGGGAAAAATAGCAACTCTTAAAGATCTGAAAAGGAACTGATTTTTAATGCTCAAAAATGGGTGCATAGTTTTTGCCCTCTAGGGTCATATGTAGTGGTGGGTATATGGTTGAAGACCCTCCAGGTGTCCATGTATTTGCCAGGGACAGTTCTGGATTCACAGAAGCCAGTTTCTGATTTGATCTCAGAATGTCCTGCTTCTCCTTAGGATGGACCTATTTTCACTGGTATGGAATTATGTGAGCTCTGAGCCAAGGAGATAAGTAACTATACAACCTTTAGACATCTATATAAGGAAGTTTTTTTTAAAATGTTTAATGTTTTATTATGTTTTTATATGTGTTGGAAGCCACCCAGAGTGGTTGGGACAACCCAGTCAGATGGGTGGGATATTATTGTTGTTGTTGTTGTTGTTGTTGTTGTTGTTGTTGTTGTTGTTATTTTCATTGGAGAAATGTTAGAGGGTATGTGGTTGAGGACTACATGTCAGTGGTTGTGGTCAGTGATGGTCAAGGCCATGAACATGCACATATTCAGCAAACACACATGCATTTCACTGGGATTGCTGGTCTGCACAACCTTGTAATCATGATATTTGACAAATGACTGTCCGCACGCTACTAATAGCAATCCTATCTAAAGTAGGATTGATGAGGCATAGAAGTTCTAACTTTTCCTATGGCTGTGACCCAGTAAAGAACACTGGCCCTTCTCTGTTAACAGCTGGGCAGCAGGAAAAGTAGTAGCTCTGTGGGGCTAGATGAGCTGCACAAAGATTGGCCAAGAGAGGCTAAAATATCCCTTTGCCTAATTATTATTATTTATAAAATTTATCTACCACACCTCATCCGTGGATCATGGAGTGGTTTACAATATAAAGACACAAAAATATACAGTAACCAACAAAAACAATTATGCCCCAATGACCACGAAAGATGTTCGGATGAGTTAGTGTTCCCTGGTGCTCTTTGGCCCCATGTCCAAGTCAAATAGTCATGCTGCTGACTGCAGGTATCACCTGACAGCTTGGTCTTTGTAAGCTTTTATTCAATGGCACCTTACCTCTTTGTTTCCAAACAATAATTCTTCATTTTCTTTCCATGGGGGGAAAACACTTGCATGAAATGTGAGATTGTCATTGTATGAGTGAGTAGTAAGACTGGCCCAATTTATCATTTCCCCCTGTACGCATTAATGCCAACTTTTCCATACCATATTTGCATGGCAAGATATGAGAATGAAAAAGAACACCGTAAGTTACCATAGCATATGAAAACATTTTAAAAAACCAAATATTCATTCTGTTATTAGTTCTGCCACCATAAGGCACGTTCACTAAAAGTA
This sequence comes from Podarcis bocagei, assembly GCF_964188305.1. Taxonomy (NCBI): domain Eukaryota; kingdom Metazoa; phylum Chordata; class Lepidosauria; order Squamata; family Lacertidae; genus Podarcis; species Podarcis bocagei. The sequence continues at coordinate 30,505,941 of NC_138134.1, forward strand.
CTAATTAAGGAAGCAAAGGTGATGGAAGCATGGATGCCACTGTATTCTTCTAGGTTCAATATTCAACATAGATCTTGTTCCACTAGTACAATTGCCACAAGCTTTCAACATGTCTGATTCTGTTCAGGTCACTACGCATCAGGGGGTATAAATAATCAGTACCTGTTGTACAAGTTAGGTAGGAAAATAGTAGCTTAGATGCTCATCCAAGTGTAGTTTTATACCAGGATTTCGTTCGTCTTGATGGATGCATGTTTTGATAGGCATTCTGATGTGAATTAATACGCACATTCTCTGACATAGCAAGCACAACTAGTCATGCATAACTCCATATACCTGTTGCACATGCATGGACAAAGCCTGATGAAAAGAAGCAAAATAGTTTTTTAAATTATAGCCGAAATTTTCCAGAGTGTTCTATGCAATGTATTTCCCTCATCCAGTTTTCCATGTGCTCAGTTATCACGGAAAAGCAAGACATTGGATTGAAAATGTTGGATAGCAATCAGCAGTTTTGCACATACATACCAAAAGTTAACTACTATAGTTCAGGACCCCTCCCTCCTGCAGCAGAAAACATTTGTTTGAGGGTCTTTTTGGCTGGTGAGGTAGAGGGAAAGAATATCCAACATATCAGGTTTTCAATGAATATTTGGCATAATTATTCTGTCTGAGACTTTAGCACTGAATGAGGGAGTAGAGGTCTTTCTTTCTTTTTCATATCTTGCCTTCCAAGGTGTGATATTTATAGGTACCATGCAGGTTGAGCAACCTCAATGATTTTTTTTGATGACACAGTCAACCTAGAACCATTTCAATATGAGCTTTGAATGTTAGCATGGTGATGTGAATAACACAGACAGAGTCCACAGAAAAAAGAAACTGACAATACTTTACTGAGGGAAACTGAACAAGACAGTATAAAATATTAGCAGAAATAAACACTGGGGAGTTTGTCTTTCTTATAGGCCTTGTTGAAAGCATGGCGACAACAACATAGCCCATGAGAGTTCAAGTTACCTCAGCAAGGTTCATGTCACACTGGCTGGTTGCTAGGCAACATCTCCATCTCCCTCTTCATTAGCTGACTGTCAATAGAATTAACCCTTAGATTATTAACAGAATGATCCCTGCTTTTGCTCTTGCAACACTGACTTAGGCAGTGTTAATGGCCCAGATTATAAATGTTTCCATAGATGTGAAACATCTCTGTGTTTATTCTGTTAGGTCCTTCAGCAGCTTTCAGATATTGTCCATTCCATTCTGCTTGGGTTCTCCCAAGTGATAGTGACCCATTGATTTAAATATGGTTTTATCTGCCCATGTTCAGAATGAAGTCATTGAGTTATATGAAGTCATATTCATCAATAGCTAAGAGCAATAATTTTACTACTACAACTTCCCTAAGAAGGTCAAATGACTAACTCTGCCCTTGTGGCATTCCAGAAAGGCTCCAAGATCTTCCTATTTTGGATGACTTCCAGGGCTGACTTGATGTGTGTGTGTATGGGCATCTCTGAATCACTAGTTTTGCTGCTGAAAGTATTCTGGTTTTGATTGTTCATTGTCCATCTTAACTATGTTGTTTTATTGCATTTTATGTAAGTTACCTTTAATAACCAATAGTGAGCAATTGCTGTTGTTTTTTGTGATATGTATAATGCAACAAAACATTGCAGTTTTACCACAACATTATTGTGCTTCTATGCTTCTCTTGGCAGACATGAGGTGCTCATCTAGCTTTTAACTGCTCCTGCCTTTCACAGCCTTGCCTTTCTAACTGCAGACTGAGACAATATAGTTATGGCAACGATGTGGAACTCTTGGACACATAAGAACTACCCTCATACACAAGCTTTCTGTTGCCAAGCAACTCTACACAAGCCTTGACATTTATCTCTTGTGAAACAGAGCAACTTGGTTTTTTTTGCTTAAATCTCAGCTAATTGCATTATCAGAATCTGAATAAAATTTATTGAAGGAGTATTGATGAGCCTTAGATCCATGACAACACGTAGATGGTGGAAAAACCCAGCAATGTGTGCTGGCACTATATGCCAAAGAAAAGTTACTACATTAGTCAGTTTCTTAAATACATTGGAAATACTGGTCAAAAGGTAAATTTAAATTATGCTTCTGCATAGTTCTGAACAAATCCCACCAGAAAATGCCTTCACCAGGTTTCTTTTACCAGGGTGGCATTGGCCAGTGATCAAGAGCTGAGCCATGAAAGTGAGAGGTGAAAATGAGTTTATTTTATTTATTTATTAAATTTTATATCCTGCCCCTCCTCCCAAAGGATTCCATCACCCCATGAGTCCCTACAGCTCTGCCTTGGTCTCCAGAGCTGTTGGAGGCTGGTTCTGGCTCATCCATTTTGCCTATTGTGCCACTAACTCTACCTCCAGAGTAACAGAAACCATGTGCAGTTCCACTTCTTCAGCTGTGGGGTTGTTACCTTGTAGGAGACATCAACACAGAGATGGGAATGGTGAATCCATCTGGGAGAAGTGCTAAGTTGCTTGCCCAGTATAAGAACTGGAACCACCCGCTGTGATGAGTTGTGCACATCCCTTTCCCTTATAACAGGGTTGCAGGGTTTCAGTATACCTAAAGGAGCATCTCCACCCCCAACGTTCAGCCCGGCCACTGAGGTCCAGCACCGAGGGCCTTCTGGCAGTTCCCTTCCTGCGAGAAGTGAGGTTACAGGGAACCAGAGAAAGAGCCTTCTTGGTAGTGGTGTCCGCCCTGTGGAACACTCTCCCATCAGATGTCAAGGAACTAAACAACTATCTGACTTTTAGAAGACATCTAAAGGCAGCCCTGTTTAGGGAAGCTTTTAATGTTTGATGTTTTATTGTGTTTTTAATATTCTGTTGGAAGCTGCCCAGAGTGGCTGGGGAGGCCCAGCCTGATGCGAGGGGTATTATTATTATTATTATTATTATTATTATTATTATTATTATTATTATTATTTTCAATGTATTTGTTTGTGTAGACATACGTAGCACCAGCTGTGCCTTTGAACTATGTTTTGCCTACATATTGCTCTGATCCGAGCATTTAAAGATTTTGGCAGAAACTGCAACCTGAATTTGAGTTCTCCATTCAGTTACAGCCCAGACACACAGAGCATCTCTTTACACAGTGAAATTGCAGGCTCAGGGCTGCATGGGTATAAGAAATTCAGGCTAAAACGATTTTCTGCAACAACCTCTCCCTCTCTCCCTAACTACCTTAAACTACTGTTTGTGGTACCCTGAAAGTGGGAAATATTTTCCTTTCCTAACATTCTTCTAACTGAATAATAAATACCCAGGCAATCATCTATCACTCATATTGCACCTCACTGAATCTAGAAAGAACTGTACAAAGGCAGCCTTTAGTGGGTAAAATGAAAGAAAAACTGAAAACTCCACCTTTCATAATTATATTTATGTAGCACTAAGGAGCTTCCATAGTACTTCTGCACTTATAAAAAATAGGACTGTGGCACTGCATTCACATTGATTTTCCTCAACAGCAACAAAAAGATAAATAATGTTTTAATGTTCAACGGTAACTCAAAATGATAAGCAACTCCGTTGTCTGTGAGAGTCACAGCATAAAACATTGCATGTATTCAGTTTATGGATTCCTTGAGGAAATGGTGTCTGAAAATAGATCACAGTGAACTAGAATGGAAGGTTTTCAAATATACGCTTAAAAACACAATTTACTCCCCTGGGTGCCAAAACATAATTAACTAACAGTCCAATCCTACAGAAAGTTGACTGGAAAGGAAGGGGGGGGGGTTCCTCCCTAACAAGTGTGGTTATGGTTGCAGTGCATAAGTGTCCCATTACATCACAATCCTTGTTACAAGAGAAAACACCTCTCCTGTAAGGAGCGCCACCCTACAATTTAGATCTTCTGGGTAAACCCTGCTCCGAGTCTCCATCATACAAAACGTAAGATCTGTATGTGATATATATGTAGGTATGCGTTAAATAATGTGTGTATTATATAATCTTTTTGCTAGGTGACCATGGACTAGGTCATATCTGAATGTAATCAGGAATTTCCTGTTGGTTTCCGGTTCTTATTAAAGATAGACAGCTAAAGTTCTTCTCTAGCTTCCTTCAGTGACAATGTGTTAGGGCAGAGGTTTTCAGCCTTTTTGAGTCTACAGCTCCCTTGACCAACTACATTATTTCTGTGGTTCTCTAGTGAGGAAACAAACTGTGAGTCTCAGGAGCTCAGTTATGTCACCCCTTGCCTGCCAAGCCATCAGTCCCTCACCCCTTTTGGGACACCCTCGCTTGTGGAGGGTTCCTTCAGCATCCTCTTCCCTCCCCTCTCCTTGGGAGTCATCACCCACTTGCTTGCTTACTCCAAGGTGACCCCAGCTCCTGGCAACCAGCATTCCCTGGCTGGCTGAGGTACCAGTCACCTGGAGAGCTTGTAACTAGGGCCACTGCAACAAACAGCTGCAAAGCCTCTAGAGGCAGAGACACAAGGAGGAGGAAAGGATGGAGGGGTGGAGGCTGGTTTCACTTGCAACACCCCTGACCACCATTCAAGTCATCCCAGGGTACCATGGCACACTGGTAGAAAACCACTGTGTTAGGGGATGGAGGAAGGCCTTCTTTGGTTGTAACCTCATAATTATGAGGGTCTTTGCTGAAGACTTTCCATGCAAGCCAAATATGTTAGATATTTTGTGTTTCATCTTTCTTCTTTGTTGTGAATGAGGAGACAGAACTAAAGGCTCACAACAGTTCAATAAGTATTCAGGAAAGTAATGTGTTTGTACTGAATGCAAGTGAATCTTGTAGAAGAATCTGGGGAGAAAAATATATAGCAGAGTTTTGGCAGAGATGATAAAGAAAATTAGTGCTAACACTATTAGCTGAAGGAGTAAATGCTGACCGCCCTGTGTTGTAAAGGTTACACTTTTGTATATTCTGGCGGTTAGGCATTGGAATATGGTTGTGTGTTGGAGGGCAGGGTGTGGCCATCGCCTACCCCTCCATTTTATGGGTATTCCAGTAAAGGAATCCGGTGGTCGTGGATCCTGTCCGATGCCCTTGCTGGTGGCTAGGGCCATGGCACGACCCCCAGTGACATCAGGGGGAGCTTTCAGTTGTATTTGCATCAACAGGCTCCTTCCACTAGTGGTTAACCCTTGTTAGACTCACCCCTCCCTGGGGGGGGGTGGGGTGGAGTCACGCTCTGTTGTTTTATCCAATGCCTAAGCCAATACCCCTCACATGCTGTAATCAATAAAGTTGTGGTCCTTTTTAGCCCATTAACCTAATAGACTGTGTCCATGTGTCTTTCTTATCCTCAAGCAGGTGGCGGGTCCTTGAATCACAAAGAAAATTAGTGCTAACACTATTAGCTGAAGGAGTAAATGCTGATTGCCCTGTGTTGTAAAGGTTACACTTTTGTATATTCCAGGGGTGGGAGACTTGCACCCCAGTACAGACCTTGTCTTAATTTCATGAGGGTGAAAAGGAGGTGAAAAATAGCTAGGGGATGGCAGAAAAACAGAGAAAAGGGTGGCACAGAGCAAAAACTAATGGGTCAGCAGGAGAGGTGGGTGGAATGGTTTCAGTCCCACTGTCAGCATGCAGTTGTTAAGAGAATAAAGGTTAATCACCCTAAGCTATATACCTGTCTCCATCAAACTCAATAGGGCTTAATTCTGAGAGTATACTGTATGTATAGGATTCCACTTTAAGTCACCTATTTGACTTAATTTAAGAAAATGTATCTATAGTTTTAATCTGGTCCACATGTATGATTTGTCCATTTTAACCTACTTTTCTACATTGGGCAAAAAAAAGCTATCTAAATCTCATTAATATATCAGCATATGCATTCAGTTCTAGCTGAGTAGGTTAATCTTGTAATAGATAATGCTTATACAGCAGCTGTAGTGATTGCAGAAAAGCTATAACAAATTACATTAAAGGTGTTGGAGAAATAAAGTAGGGACTTTTTATTATATGTACAAGAAGAAAGTGTCATATAATATCTCATTTTGACTAGTGGCCTGGCCTTTAGCAGAATATAAATATTATTGATATTGATGTTGCACCATGAATCACCTCTCGTTGCACTGGCTCCAGCAGTAGAACCTTTACTGTACATAGAAGGAAAAAACCCAACCATTATTTATTACTAAAAGCTAAATCTTTGATAAATTCTTAACAGGAATATGAGCTCACACTTCAGTTTCTTATCCTCTCACAAGATCATACACCTTCCCACCTTCAAGGCTAATACCATTAAAATAATAATAATCTTACTGCACCCTTCAGACACCAGTTCTTGTTTTCGTCTACACTCCTATCATGGTAACACCTGAAGCAGGTTGCTTCACTGTTGCACAGCAGGGGCACTCCTAGTTTCATAATCACAAGCACAATTCAGGAGAGCTGCTTCTGTCTCTTTCATTTGTTGTATTTTCTTTTTAATGATCAAAATAAGAACAAGGAGCAATGCCATTCATGTAACAACTGATAGCTGAAATATCACCTGCATCACTGCAAACGTGCATAGCTGGTGTGGTCATTATAAACTTTTGGTATATTATTTGAAATAGCATAAAGCATAATAGGACAGACTTTCCTTACTTACCTCATGCAGCATGCTGTTGTAATAATGCTAACTCATGCAATCCTACATCCCAGCAGCTATGCATAGCTTTAGGCTTGTGATGTTCAAATATATATCAATTTTAAAGTTTCTTTACAGTACTCCATTTGTGGAAGTTCAAGTTATTAACCTTGCCCTTCAGTATTGTTCTGCTTTGTGCATCCCTGTATACCTTGGAAATGCAGCTTTGTGCTCAATATGCATATCCAAATAGTAGCTGATTTTGCAAAGCATTTGATGATGATGCCTGCTATATAGATGATCTCTGAGCTGTGCTTTTTTCTAAGGGGTTTCTCCCTTTTTTTTTTTTTTGTCTTGATAAGCAAAATGATTCTGCAATGGTGAAAACAACTGAGGAGGTGTGTGTTCATGAGCTAGTGGAACATTTGGTGTGTTCCATGCAGAAGGGAAAAAAGACAGCCTCAGTCTACAATCAGTAAAAAGCCACTTCTTCAGACCAGTCACTGTGACATCCCATTTAATAATATGTGACTACTCAAGAAGTATTTGAGAGCAAGCAGTTTATGGATTGCAGTCTAAGTACAATAGATACTGAGGAATAAGGAGGAGAAAGATTGTGAAAGAGAAATCAACAATTTAATGGGAGTAGGTGAAAGGGCCAAATAGTTAATAATGCTGTTGAAGGCAGTCTATTTCCTTGTGAGACAGTGCTATTGCTGGTGCTGGATGAAATCTGGGAAGACGCTTCCCATTTTCATTTGTTCCAAATGGTATAGCAGTACACCATTTCATCTTTACCAATGCCCACTGAGCTATATTTATTAAATGTCCCTAATACTGTTCACAGAATGACACCACTATATTCATACATTTATGTGATTAACATGGAAATATTTTATTATAATTATCTGAGCCACCTAAAGCCTAATGGAGCCCTCACAGTCTTAGGCAGGTTAGTGTGAAATTTAATTTGCACTAATCTGCTAGGCTGATGGGTGTATTATAAATCAATGTGCAATGAAGGAAGGTAATGCAGCTTAAACAAAAAAGGCTAGAAGTAAACAGACCTTGAATAGTATTTTCATAAAGGGATGACTAAAAGGGTGACTTCCAATTACGCATAGAGCAGTGAGTGACCTAATTTTTCCATGCATCCAGGTGAGGTGAGAAGTCTGCTACATGTTTAATATGTTTCAAAATGAGGGGAAACATTCATTGGAATAAGGAGCCAAGTGATATGCTTTCAACTTGCCAAGCACATCCTATTCAATTTAGGACAAAACACCTACATGCATGTCTACCCAGAAGTAAGACCCACTGAGTTCAATAGGACTTATTCCCAGGTAAGAGTATAAAGGATTGTAATCTTAGGCTGCACTCCTGTAGTCACCTAGAATTAATCCTCATTAAAGTCCCAGAAGTGGGACTTACTTCTGAGTAGACATGCATAGAGCTGTGCTGTTAATCACTTAATCATTGTGGGTTTCCATTCCTCAATTGGTAGATACCTGCTTCAATGCAAATTTGGTTTTATAAATACAGAAATTTATTTTAAATATTTAGACCCATTTCCAGTGTCTAATGATAAAATAAAAACATCAGTTTAACAACAAATAATTAACAACAATAAAAAAATGAAAGCTGCAGATTAAAACTGCAACAAAAATGCGTAACACAGAAATGGTACACTTGAGAACAGAAAAATTTTGGTGCATTGGCACAGAATCGGTTGAAATCCCGAATGAATAAAATGGTTTTTGTGAGCCCAGGCTGCTGGGAAGGGGGCACAGAAAACAATACAAACAACATGACAATATATTGTGATCAAAATGGCCACAACTTTATTGAATACAGATGTCAATAGGTTTTGCCATAGGTGTTGGGTATACAGCTGATTGCTGACTGCTCACTTCATCAGGGTCTATCCTGGATTAAGGATCCTCATATGATGCACATCACATATAGGTAATCCGGCTGGGATGCCATTTTGGGCGGTCTATGGCCCATTGGCTCCTTTTTGGGCACACAGGCATTCCCCACCTCTCATCTGACTATGAGAACACTAGAGTAGGAAATCAGATCCTGTTCTCAATTCTTAGGAAGGTTCATATGGCAGAAGGTAGTACTTCAAGAACCTCATTCCAAAGCTATCTTGGTATTTAAGGGTTAAAGGTTAAAATGATCACTTTGAGTGCGGTATCCCAGAACTCAACCTAGCCCAAATTGATGGTACCAGAAATGATTATATTGTCAATTGTTGAGATGTATAGGAGAAGTATAATAGATTGTGCTCCTTGCACAGGCCATCCAACTGGGTGACCAGGATGGTTTCAATTTCAAACGCAGGTCAGAAGTTAGATTGAAATGAATCTAGATTAGAGAGGGAAAACCTATAGCTTTCTAGATGTTGTTGGACTACAACCTGTACCATCTCTCACCACTTGTCATGTGAATTGGAAATGATGGGAATTTAAGTCCATTAACACCCAGAGGGCCACAGGTCCCCCCCATGTGATCTAGATAATCCATGTCATTGAGGAGCCAATACACATCTCAAAACCTTGCCCTCACAAGGCAGGCTTGCAACTGGATGCACAGCTACCTCCATCAAGGGAGCTTCAAAAGCTCCACCTAAAGAAGTCTTTGTTATCTGCTGGATCTATCTTGGCGGATAATATCTGGCAAGGGAAGTTTGACTGAAGTCAATAAAGGGGTCTGGGTCTACTTTAGGCCTCAAATAAGCTCACTTGTGGTACCCAACCTACCAGGGTGGGTGGCTCTTTGGTGCACATTTATTAGGCTTCCATAAGGTACTAACCTTCCCTGATGCAGGAGCACTGGGGAGAGATTTACAGAGGGCTAGAATGAGATTTAAAGAAACCAGACGTGGCCTGTAGGGCATATACCGCCTGCCTCTGCTTTAAGCATTTTATTTATACTTTCTCTCCCCACCCCATTACCTGGGGTGTGCTGTGTGTGTGCCATATTTACAATGCCTAATAAAAGGCTGCTGCAGCAGGTAGCCTGGTCTTCAAGGTGCTCCAGTGGTGTAAGACTCATGATTGAAAGGCACTTTACAAGCCACAGATGAAAGGAACAATAGAACAGCCAAGTGCACTTATTAATAATTTATTTAAAAATCATACCTTTGATGGACAAGGCATTGTATGTGGGTTGTGCACAACTGACAGTATTGACATTATTGTAATTTTCAATTGGTTTTAAAAGACCAGGGGGCGGGGTGATGGTGTGGGAAACGTAATAGTCCAAGGGAGAAAATACATTGGGATAATTGTTAATAGAACTTGATTTATAGCTGTACTTCACAGTGTAGGTTCTTAAGACTCACTGCAACTTCCCTTTTGTTTGGACTGATGAATAATTAATACCCAAAGCTTCTTATATTTCTTTACGGCTAACCTTTTGACCAGTGTGTTAGCTAAGCATTATGTTAGATTACTGATAGAGCTTGGAGGAATAATGATAGCAATCGTGATTGCAGCTATTGTTCGTATGATAGGGGTGGGTGGGTTATGAGGTTAGAAGCACTGAACTGGCTTTTTTAAAGGAATACCTTTGTAGAAAAAGAAATCAAGGTAAATGTCTTGGTTTTTGTTTTTTTTAAAGTTGGCTAGCCTCATTTCTTCCTTTCGAAAAAAGCAGAACTGGTCATTTTTCAGGGCTGGTGTGCGGATGATTTGGAGTGGACTTTGAAGAAGACAGACACCACGACCCTGGGGTTCAGCAGTAGCTAGCACACCAAGTTACAGGCTGTGGTTCCTGGCTTTGAGCCTGATTCTAGTGCTCACTGAACCACATACCATAAGACCAAGTCTCATCATCACACACACCTTCGTCTAGACCTGAGGACCCCACATTACAAAAGGCGGGAAGCCATGAAACACAGAAGTGCCAGTCTCTACTTTTCCGCAAGGGAGTGGAGTCTAGGAGATATGGCATTGAGGTAGATGGAGCCTGTGTACACAGCATACATTAAAAGTGAAGTGGGATATGTGATTTAAATGTATGCAGCCAAGGGCTCAAAAGGAAAAAGTTCATTTCCAGTCCTTGTCGAAAAACGTTACTCTCTAGGAGCTCTCCGTGGTGCTGATTAGCAACCAGTCCATCTTGCAGCAGCCTTGTCTTATGGGCTACTCTGGGTGTGTGTATATTCCAGAACAAGAAAAATCCCATCACTACTTATCACCTATAAGTAAATGGTACCAGGATCTATTGCATACAGACAATGAGGAGGGGCAGCTAGTAACTAGCCCCTCCACATTGTCTGAAAAGTTAATGTAGTAGGCAGTTTTGCTGGCTCATTCTGGCCCATTTTGCTGAAGCATACAGCCTTCCATTATGCCCATTCACCCAGTTTGGGGAGATGCTTTTGCAGCTGCTCATAATCCCCTTTTGTTTTTACAACCCTGAACAATTTGATATTCTCAGCAAACTGGCTTCACTCCTGGATAATTTACAAACAAGTTAAAAAGCACCAATCCGAGCACACAGACGTGGGGAACGTCCATGTCTGCTTTCTCCCTTAGGTGTTATGGCTCACAGAATTTTGATTTATGAGCATATTATTACTACTTTGTGGGCCTTAATACAGATGTTCTCTCCCCCTGACATTTGTTCATGCACTTGGGAGTTGTTTTAAAGTGAAGGTGTCTGATCCTATTATAGTTGGTCAATCTCTCTCATAACATTTTCCTTACTGTCTGTTTATTTTTTATATTCTCATAAAGCAATGGCCCTTGTTTCCCTCAGTGGTTTCTGCTCAACTGCAGAGATATATTTAGAATTTACACTTTTCTATCATGCCAGAGAAGATCAATGACCCATTACCCAGCAAAGATGAGATGAAGCAACTGGATCAAACTGAAGACTGAACTTTCCAAAAGAGACCCAATCCATCTTATTTCTGCTTTATGGATACTACCAAAAACAAAACAGTCCCATCCAGAGATGGTTGCATGCAGAAAGGTTGAGATAAGGCATGGGTTCTGTCTAATCAGTGCTGTGCAAACGGAGATTGTGTTGGCATTTGATTGAAACATGTTATAAAAACAGCAGGGGAATCTGCTTGTGGAAGCAGCTTTTATATGCAGATTTTCCTTGCTGGGCTGTGGCTCATCTTTTTAATCCTGCAGGCCAAAATTCTATATTCCAAGAAGCTCCCCCAAACCTCTCAGCCTTGGGAGGTGAGACTTGTGTCAACTAGGGCTAGGTTCTTTTCTGTTGTGGCACCTACCCTATGGAATACCTTGTTGAGTAAGGTCCATCAGACCTCATCACTATGCTGCTTCAGGTACTTATTGGCAATTGTTTTTTAGTTTTTTTTAAAAAAGAGCTATGGTTAATTGTAGGGTGTATGGGGTGTTAGGGGAGGGATAGTACCTTTAGTGGGGGACATGTCATGCTCCTTCTGGGGTACATTGCTCACCTTTGGACCCCACCCTGCACTCAGCTGTCACCTGTGGCTCCTAGAAGCTGTCAACATGCGACAGCAGCCACACCCCAGGAATTGGCTTCAACTGGTTGGCTAAACCAGGTGAGGGTAGTAGATGGATCTCAAACCCTTGGTGAGTTAGGGACTTCCCCTGCTATAGAAGACAGGCTCTGGTGGATTGAGCAAATGAGACCAATAGTGGTCAAGAAGGTGGCTACTGCCCGTGCTGTAGAGGGAAGTGTGGGGCAGATGGTGCTTGTCAACCTGGGAAGGGAGCCCATCTAGGAGAAGGAAAACTTTGATCCTAAACCTCTGCTGCCTTTCAGGATATTTTTGGGAAAAGAAAGGGCTAAGGAGTAAATCCTACACAAACCTGGAATGGAGTCTCTAAGATGATTGGATGGCATCTTGTACACCTCCTTCCGGCAACTCCTGCAGCCAAGCTGGTGCCAAATGTATTTCTCTGCTTTCCTTTGGGGTCTTGTCAACTGGGCAGCCCTGGACCTCCATACTGTGCACTGGAAGTTTGAAAATTTAGTCTGAAAATTATGACAAAATATTGGAGTGGATTTGGCACCAAACTAGTGCCAAATGTATTGCTTTCCTTTCCTTTGGACCACATCAGTGAGGCCGAGAGGTGGGTTGCCTTGTCGTCTGGGCAACCCAGGACCTTCATAAACACTGCCCAGACTTGCACAGAGGTTTGACTTCACCTCTGGAGGTGCACTCCATTGTCTCTCGAGACAGACGGATGCCAACAATATTGTTAATTGCCTAATTTTGCAGGCTCAGTTCTGTTATTTGTCTGCTGCTGGAATTTATTAAACAGGTTGGGTGTTGTTAATTCATTAAATTAAGAGCATACTTTCTTTTTCCAGATATCACTTGCTTTATTCTATCTCTATTATTTGTTCATTAGCCGCCTTTAGTCCTTTTGAAGAAATAGGTACATTAAAACATTAGAAAACATTAAAGTAAGAAATGAAATCTTACATGCCTTTGGAGGGGGTAGGGGGCACCACAGCTCAGTGGTAGAGCACATGCTTTGAATGCAGACTCCCTGGCATCTTCAGTTAAAAGGGTCCAATAGCAGGTGATATGCTGCATCTTCAGTTAAAAGGGTCCAATAGCAGGTGATATGCTGGAGAACTGCAGTCCAGCACAGTAGACAATGCCAGTCCAGATGAACAAATGGTTTAGCATGGCATAGGTATGTTTCCTATGTTATTTTTCATTTTTTTTGTTTGCTCTGGTCAAAGTGGATGTAAAGCAACCTGCACTATTGGAATATACCCAGAAATATGGCAGGAATCCAAATCTACTCTGAATGGAAGAATTGTTGTTGTTTGAGGACACAGGGATGATTCTCTGATTCTAAGTACATCTACCACTGCCCATACACATGCTTCTTTATCTTTACTCTTTTTAATTTAATTGTGAATGCTGGACTTAGATGACGGCTTTCTCCATCACAAAATACAGAACTCGTTTTTTAAAGCTTAACTTTCTAGAGCGATTACACAATTTCAGTAGTTGAACCTTGAAGAAGCAAAGTGAGACTGTCAATATAATTTTTATGGTTGCAAGAGGGCACTTTTCCTGCCTCTTTGGATCTCTTGCAAGGACTTCTTCCTAGCAGGGAGCTAACTGGTTCAGTGGTAATAATGTATCTCAGAGGCTTGTATAATACTGTACTTTTCCCCATGGTGAGCTGATTGCAGAGTTCCAAGATTTCTATTTCCTCTGATATGTTTGAAAGACACTTTACATCCCATTGTTTCTTGCATGAGATAGATAAAGCGTAATGCCTTCTGCTTTCACTGAAGCTATTCAGCACTGACAACTTTGAGCTATTGTTTCTGTACTTACGCCATATAAAGCATTTGAAGCCTTCACACCAGCATTTTGTATTACTTGCAGCGATTCATTTGAAATGCAAGGTCTGTTTGTCCTTGTTGATGTGAATGGGTAATTAAAGTCAATTAAATAGAAGCCATGCAAAATAATGGGCTTGATTCCTAAATTTTGGGAAATGGATCCCTTTTTAAAATAGTCAATTGAACAACCTTACTTTAGATTCTGCAGTAATCTTTTATCTCATTTTTCTAAAGAGAGCAGCTTCTGTATTCTTTCTGTGCCTTCTTATATTTAGTATAAATGATGGTATAGACAAGGAAAAAATAAGACCCTGAAATGGTTGCAAACCAAAGAGAATGTGACTAATTCTATGCCTCCATCTGCCCTTTTATCTTTCTTCCCCGAGCTATACAACATTACAGTATGTTTTAAACCAACGGAGCTTCCAAAGAAATGTTGAAAGATGTGTGTAAACCCTTTGGCACACCTAAAGAACTTTCCTGGATAGCAGCCATTGCTTTAATAATCAATATTTAAAGAGGAATTTGTGTATGTGGTTTTCATAAAAAGAAAGGCTATGCCGTGATTGCATATAGGCTGAGGAAATGCCCGTGAAGTCTGGTAGGGGAAGTGGAAGAGAAAGAAAGAGAAATCATGGCTATGAATGAATGAATGAATGAATGAATGCCACAAGCATAGCTGGGCCTTGCTATGGTCAACTTGCTGTTGCAATTCTTTGCTTTCCTGTGGGACCCCACTGTGTGTATCACTCTCTGGATGAGAGCCATGGGTTTCAGCCTTACATTCCCACTGTTTTTCTATAAACCTCATTATGTTTGTTTTTATCAAATAAAGAAATGAAAACAGATTTGAAATTATACAGCTATTTATAGAATGACACATTCTGGCTCTCTGTGTGAGAGAGGGATTGAGTGCTGAAATAAATGATCAGGAGAATCACATGTGTGGGATATGGATTAAGACATAATTGTGATAGAGGGCCTTGTGTTTATTTTCTCTTCTTCTTCTTCTTCTTCTTCTTCTTCTTCTTCTTCTTCTTCTTCTTCTTCTTCTATTTTCTTCCTTTGCTTATTGTTGATTCTTTCCTATTTATATTAATTAGATTGGTTTGCTTTTTATTGTATTATGTGTTGAAAACTCTTTTTAAAAAAGAGAATCATGGGATGAATTTTTGCTTGGGTTCATCTTCAAATGGCAGAACTTTGAATGTTCCCATACTAAAATATCACTGTATACAGAAAACTAACAGGTTAAGTGGAAAAAGTGATGCATCATGTGATTCTCTGGAGCATGTGTTTTATCTAACAGGTGTGCACTTGCACACACATTCGGACAATGTGCTTGGTATTAATTGGTTGCATAGTTTTTGAATTCATTGTTGGATGGAAGTCAATGTTGTGCTATGATGACCACTTCAGCAGCATAAGCATTTATATTGCCAGAAGAAATGATCTCCCTTCTTCCCCTGCATGCTTATCTTAACTCTCCAGAGTGGATTTGTGGGAGGTGTAAGGGGGCTCAAGGGGAGGAGAGGGAAGAGCCCTGTTGCACCAGTGGTAGTCCTTGCACTGGCTTCCACAAGTGCACCAGGTTAGTTGAATCCACCCTGAACCTCCAATAATGGTTACTTACTTTAGAAGTAGAAGGAAGACAGAACTTCTGGCATTGTTGCGTGATGAACAATCATTTTATCTCATTGTAGTCATGATCATGTATGGTCCTTTGAGAGAAATGATGGATCAGCAAAAAGTCAGGGCTCATGGACCTATAACTCCCTTTTCAAAGTTCTGTTTGCCACCTCAAAGGACGCATATCCTAGTACAGTTCCTTCTGCTGAAATTGCAAAGGGACGAACGTGCATCAAGAAATGACCCTTAGATGGCAGGCTCATTGGAAGAAAAGAGGAATAGAGTCCTCTATCCTTTCCCTGCTAAGCTCTCACAGGCAGAGTCTGTCCTTTGTTATAAGAGAACAGTACAATATATCTATATATTCCTGTTGCTATTACTAGCCTCATTTATATTTATGAGCTAACAGTGCAAAACAATTGCATGTGAAGATTAACCTTTTTGTTTAAAATAAAACATTAGGTGCATGGACACCACTGATTTAAATCATGCAGGTCGGATACAGCCTGCTGGCTTCTCTTTGTTGGCCTTTCACAGCCTCACATTTCCCCTGTAAACAGTTTCTGCCAATCAGCTAAGGAGAGGGCAGGCTGAAGCTGTGACATGCACTGTGAAAGGGAAGCCTGCCAAGGAAGCACAATCCTGGCAAATTCAAGGGTGGAGGATATGGATGTATTCTTGAGTCCATGGATGGATGGATGTGAATGGCACATGCATGTGACTTTGACCGTGCTCATAGCTGGCATGTGGTTATCCACAAGATAATGCAGGTCTCATGAAGAAAAAGATTACTGACCTCTGACTCGGGGATGGAACAAGGTGGGGGCAGACCGGCCTGGGTGTCTTCTCCGGGGGGGGGGGGACATTCGGCGCGCCACCCACCCACGACTCCAGCCTACCACAATCCGACTGGGGAAGGGGGGGAGCTGCGAAGTCCCATGCTCCTGGGCTGGTGGATGCAGGGAGAGGACGTAAAGGAGGAAGGCAAGCAAAGAAACAGAGGGTTTCTGGAATCCCAACAAAAGCTCAACAACTCTTTGGTCAATCCTTCCCTTAAAAAAGATCAACAACTCCTGGCAATTACAATGGGTAGATCACAGGCAGTCTTTTATACTGTGAGTTGATCGCTGTCTCTTGGGAGTCGAACTAGATTTCAGTATGGGGGGTGGGTGGGTTGAAAAGAAATTTTCCGCACCGGGTACGACCTGACCTTGCTACGCCACTGCCCTGACTTAAACTAAAGGTGTGTTTACTGTGAGTTTCCAGTTAGTCTTGGAAAGTTTTGATTCCTCCCTGCCCCGATGTATGCCATCTATGCCACAACATCCTTGGATGATGATGATGAAGAAGATTTAACAGCTTTGCTAAAAGACCAGTGGAAACAGACCCTCATATATATATATGAGTCTTGGATCCATGCAGTTGTTTCCTTTAATGGATCCTTGAAAAGCAGCTAGGCAGAGGAGAGTGTTGACTTTTATCAATGGACCAAAGTGAGATGCTTATGTGAAGGATGACCTAGAATTCATACTGACTGCTAGTGTAATATAAAACTGAGGAGTAAACCCCCTTCCAGAAAGGTTTTCTTTCCTTTTATGACTAGAGGTGTAGAAATAGTGCTATTTAAAGTGGATGAGTACAGCCATTGTCTGAAAAACATAAAATAATTTATACTTTTACAGGTAGCAGTGCAGCAAGATGAAAGGCCTCCTTTTAGATCTAATTGAACTTGAATGACTGCCAATTAAGTTAAGAGCGGCAACCACAGTGTGCTTATTGCACATTTCAGTGTCTAGTAAAAACCAACCATAGGGAAGGGTGAGAGTGTAATTCTTTGAGACAGTGACCCATGGAAAGGAAATTGCAAAGGCCACAAATTCAAATAAGCCTGCAGTTCCAATGCATTCTTCTAAATCATTTTGCAAGTTTATATGGGTGAAGTCAGGTGTGTACACAGCCAGTTGTTTGCCTTGTTTCCCTTTAGAGAATAATAGCTGTGCATCTGAGAAAGCCAGCTGGATTTTCTTTGGGATGTAAGTATCGGTATTGGTAAACATTCTCAGCACTTTTATTTCCTGTTATTTTATACCCAATTACCAAATTTTAAAGCTACAGAGTATCACACACTGCTTCTAAAGAGTGGAATATCAGACAGTAAGCAATACAGTGAAGGCAGGATTCAGAAGTGCAGTTGAACAAACCTCTGAAATGAGGACGTGTGTCCTGAAATTATTACAGAACATCATATGCTGGTTTGAGGTTGAATTTTATAGATGGAAGTGTCAAAACGTTCTTGTACATCAGGGTTGGTTAGCCTTTTTGATGTTCCTTAGCGTAACTTGGTCAGAATCTAGAATGGGTTTCCATCATGAAGACCTCAAATATATATCATCTTATTCACTGTTTTATGTATATTTGCAGAAATAGAGCAAAACATTACAGCTTCAGGTAAGCTTCTACTTCCAGCGGAGAGACATTATGCCCAAAGTGAATTAAACATGGAGGAAGTCATATTTCTCAAGCTGAATTTTTGAAGTAGGTTGTTCCGGTTCGGTAGTAATTTGAGCTTAACCTGCATTTACTACAGAGTATAAATTCATGTTTAAATTTTTTTTTTTTTAATGTCGGCATCTGCAGCATTGCATATGAATAATGCTGTTTCTCTGCTCAACCTGGTGGAATCAAGTGGATATTTTTCTTCTTTAAGAAAAATCAGATCATAAGAGTAGAGAATTTCAAGATTGCTTGTCTCTCACATGTAATTATCTGGAATAGAAGGAACTATACCACAATACTTTTGAAATAGTACCTCCTTGGTTAATGTCCAAATCTATTTTATTTGCTCAGGGCAATGCTTTAATAATACAAGGAGACTAGTATAGCCTTATGCCTTATTTTCCTGTATTTCTAGCTATATATTACCACCAATTATATTTTGGGGGGTATGGACAGACCTTGGTATCTGTCTTCTTCCTCCATGTGTACATAAATCCCAAAGGTAGGCAATAACCATCACCTTATCCTGTATCTATTTTTATGTTTAAGATTAATAATAAAAAGGCTCATTGGCCTTGATACAGAGATATTCTTTGCATGCATGTGCATACCAGCAGAATTGTTTCATTTCCTAGCTGTGTCTTCTTGACAACAGTGTGTGTGTGTGTGTGTGTGTGTGTGTGTGTGTGTAGCCCCCTACTTAAGAACAACCTACATACAAGCTAAGAAAGCAATTCTTATTTTAACCTCCTTCCTTATACACCCTTGCCCTCTGAAGCTCTGGCCATTTCCCCAGTCACTTTAGTTTTTTCTCTCTTGGAAAAACTGTGGCTGAAACTCTCTGATCAGTCTTGTCAAGCCCTTTTAATGGCATGATCCAGCCTGGGAGCATGAGAGACCAACCCCAATCACCTCAGTTCACCTCATTATATGCAGTACACACAAAGGCAATGCACCCCACTAGTATATAGTGAACATTGTGTATGCAGTCAAACCTTGGTTGTTGAACGTAATCTGTTCTGGAAGCCTGTTTGGCTTCTGAAATGTCTGAGAACTGAGGTGCAGCTTCTGATTGGCTGCAGGAGCTTCCTGCCCTCAAGCGGAAGCCACATCAATTGTTCGGCTTCTGAAAAATGTTTGAAAACCAGAAAATTTATTTCTCAGTTTTTGGCATTCGGGAGCTGGAAAGTTCCAAAACAGAGGCGTTTGGGAGACAAGGTTTGACTGTGTGTGAATTTGTTGGAAGGGGCAGACTCCCCATAATCCTAAATTTAGTAAAGGGGTAGAATTTAGCTGATTTCTGCAGTTTAAAGGGAAGGTGCCAAGCCAATGAAAAATAGGAGCTGAACCAGTTCTCCAGTTCCAGAGATCGCTGATAGCAATGCCATTAAGAACAGAAGGAGAACTAGGTACTGGGCCATTAAGAACAACTGACCATGCAGGCACTGTGCTTGCCTCAATCAGTCTGTTAGTTAGCAGAAGACAATAGAAAAGTTCAGAGGAAGAGGTAGCCCGGGTAACAGGAGAGGCATGATGTCACCGCAGGAAGAGATATCATTTTACAACAGAGGTTTGGGGCCCAGGGGTTTCTGGGAAGAAGGAGCAGGAAGTGGGCAGAACTCCATGTGAGCAGCAGATATGCTAGCTGGATCAGGCTGTTACAGAGCACAGGCACCATCTATGCAGGGCGGCTGTGGGTGCTGAGGCAACCACAACATTTTCACTGTGGTGGCCTGGTTGGGTGAGCCAACGCATCACGTGTGTGACGTCATGGTGCGTCAAGACCCAGCGGGACTCATTGCAGTTGTGGGAAGGCCCAATGGGCCTTTCAGAGGGCATGATGGGCCCCATCAGACCTCATTGCACTGTGTGACATGACCCGTGTGACACATTGGGCCTTGTCGCAATGCACGTGACATCACATGCGCGTGACTGGCACCCCTAATGTGGGGCAGAAACTGAATGTGCCTTTTACAGAGAGACATAGGGATGGCACTTAGGATGCCTTTGAATCCATTGCTGCACTGCTGGGAAGGACAAGCCCCTCTTGGGATGTAGAGGCTGTGAACGCTCTCTCCATAAAACTCAGGTGTAAATATGTGTGAATAAACCATATTTCTAAGACACTGCAGACTCTGCTGTGCCTCATTCCAGACAAAACCTGAATTGCGATTAGCTCTGACTGAGCAGTAAAGAGTGGGTTTTCTCAGGGGAAAGCAGTGGGACAAGAGAAAATGTTGCTACATGACAGCTTGGGGTTTTCCATTGTCACTTAATTTAGAACATCATGTGATTCTCTAACTTGTTTTTCTACTTTGTCTGAAGTTTTGTTCAGTAGCAGCATGCCTGTTCTTTTAAAAGAACAGCTACGGTGCAGTTATTTGGTGGCTGCAGGGTAGGGTGTGTGTGTGTGTGTGTGTGCGTGCGTGTGTGTGTGTGTAGTTTCAGAGCCCCAGTCCTGTGCCACACAGCCCAGCGCTAATGATGCCACTAAATACAGAGGATACCCTGGAGTCTTGTTTTACAATTGCTTGCCCTGATAAATATTGCACACAAGAAACAAACTTGATCTGATTGTACATACAACTGTCTACAGATTAATTCCGTCTAGCATTTTACAATCAGACATACAGTCACATCAAGCTTGCTTTTTGTTTGTGATGTTTTATCAGTGCATACAGGTGCAGGGGCAATAAGGATGAAAATGAATTGAAGAAACCGAAAGCTGCAGCAAGATGCAAATCTTCCAATTACAGAAATAATTTTACAATTCTTTTAATTAAATCAGAAGTCAGAAGTGGAACTCTGGGGCAGAATGAACCAGAGAAAGTACAAAAGAATAGAATACTGTAATGGAAATCCTGTCATCCCTACATCATGTGCTGAGAAATACATTCTTAGAATGATGTTTACTTATATAATTAATGTTTGCTACAAAGGATTTTAAAAGATTTTAAGATTGGCTGTATCATACCCTATGTTTATTTATTTTTAATCACTGGGGCTATTATTCTCTCATGAATCAAGAATCCTTCTCTAGTAAACATAACAAACCTAGTAACTTTATTAATTTACATATCTACTAGTTCTTTTTAAAACAGAACACTTAAAAAACCGAGGCTGCAATCCTATACACACTTACCAAAGAGTAAGTTCCACTTAAGTCTTTGAGGCTTGCTTCTGAGTAGGCACACACAGGATTCTTCTGTGAATTGTTATTTCCTTTTTTAACATGCATATGAAAATGATTTACATTATTCTTAAAAACCTCTCCATCACACCTCCTGTTCTATTGAGTAGTAAATGTCATGTTTTAGCCCAGTGAGAATTATAATTACTTCTTGAGAACTGGTGGTTTGAAATGAAAGACACAGAGAGACAGCTAACTGTTGAGTTGTCAATGTGAAAATATAATTCAATATAATAACATATCTGATTATGAACACCAGCACTACTCCCAGAGGGAAGTCTGTGTTTATATGCTCTAGTGTAATCAAGATAAAATTATTATGTGTACAAGTGACAGGTAATCCTATTTCTTTTAAAGTAATAATGCCTTGATTTTAATAACCTATTGTGTGCTTTATAACAGAGACCAAGGGTTCTTCAATAGCATTAGGCATGTGGTAGCTATAATAAGTGACTGACATTTGTAAGCCTGTAAGGGGTGGAGGAAAGCATATCATATTTGTAAGGCATATGATCAGGATGTAGAAGCTAAATATACTTAAGTCTCTATGACTGCCTTTGAAGCAGGTGGATTTGTCTAAGGCTTCAAAATTCATTATGGACTTGCCAGGCAGAAATTCAACTTAAGTCTAAAGCCTTGTTCACATAAACAACAGGTGAGGTTGTTGATAAAGTTGCTCCCAGACAATGCCACTTCAGATTGCATGTAGAATATTGAATCATTGATTGCTCATCTTTATTAAAATGAAACAACAGCCATCAGCTCACCACTCCTGAAATCTAGAGGGCAAGAAGAATTCTAGAATTGACAATGGGCATTCTTAAGAAATGAAATAATAATAATAATAATAATAATAATAATAATAATAATAATAATAATAATAATAAATAATTACCCTGCCCATCTGGCTGGGTTTCCCTAGCCGCTCTGGGCGGCTTCCAACAAAAGATTAAAAATACATTAAAACATCAAACATTAAAAACTTCCCTAAACAGGGCTGCCTTCAGATGTCTTCTAAAAGTCAGATAGTTGTTTATTTCCTTGACATCTGATGGAAGGGTGTTCCACAGAGTGGGCACCACTACCGAGAAGGCCCTCTGCCTAGTTCCCTGTAACTTCACTTCTCACAGGGAGGGAACTGGCAGAAGGCCCTTGGCACTGGACCTCAGTGTCTGGGCTGAACGATGGGGGTGGAGACGCTCCTTCAGGTACAGTAGAACCTCTACTTATGACCACCTCTACTTGGGCCCAATCCAAGTCGCGACTGCGGCAAACCCGGAAGTAAATACTGGGTTTGCTGCAATTCGCGCACGTGCGGAAAAGGCTGCCGCGATCTGCACATGCACACAACAGCGCGTCTACCAGCGAGCTGTTTCGCCTAAAGGACAGGGCGCCGAAACGGATAATGGTGGTAAGTAGAGGTTCCACTGTATACTGGGCCAAGGCCGTTTAGGGATTTAAAGGTCAGCGCCAACACTTTGAATTGTGCTCGGAAATGTACTGGGAGCCAATGTAGGTCTTTCAGGACCAGTGTTATGTGTTCTTGGCAGCCACTCCCAGTCACCAGTCTAGCTGCTGCATTCTGGATTAGTTGTAGTTTCTGGGTCACCTTCAAAAATAGCCCCACGTAGAGCACATTGCAGCAGTCCAAGTGGGAGATAACTAGAGCATGCACCACTCTGACGAGACAGTCCGCAGGCAGGTAGGGTCTCAGCCTGCATACCAGATGGAGCTGGTAGACAGCTGCCCTGGACACAGATTTGACCTGCATCTCCATGGACAGCTGTGAGTCCAAAATGACTTCAGGGGCACAGCTACCCCATCCAGGACCAGGGAGTCCTCCACCCCCACCCATCCCCTGTCCCCCCAAAACAGTACTTCTGTCTTGTCAGGATTCAACCTCAATCTGTTAGCCGCCGTCAATTCTCCAACTGCCTCCAGACACTCACACAGGACCTTCACCGCCATCACTGGTTCTGATTTAAAAGAGAGGTAGAGCTGAGTATCATTCACATACTGATGAACACCCAGTCCAACCCCCCTGATGATCTCTCCCAGTGGCTTCATATAGAGGTTAAAAGTCCTGTTCAGGTATTTGAATGAAAAGGAGAGTGGGGGCATACATAAAAGCTGCATCAAACCTTCACATTCAGCATGACTGCTAAAGAGGACTTCTATGTGCATTCAGCTTCTAAGTGCATATTTGGGGTTGTTTGTTACAGATTACTTACAGATTAATTTGTAAAAGGGACGGAACAGATTTAAGGAAGAACACATACAAAATGTTGTAGACTGGAAATGGACGGATGAGCCCATATTAATAGAATTTATGCTATTATTAGTATTGTGAACCACCCTGGGATGCATTTTACAATGACAGGTGGTATGTAACTTGATATCACTTCTAGAAAGTAGCACTTGAAGACATTTGCTCCACTGAATAGTGATCCTGCTTTCCTCTATGCTTGGCACTATCTATATAGTGCCCCTGGGATAGGTCACTTAGGTATCTGGAATGAGATGAGCCCCAGATCTATCTCTCCATCCCATCTGAATCAGGTAAGGCAGCACAATAGTAATGGATTGCATGAGGGCCAATAAAATGACTAGGTGGAGGTTCCTGGGTTTGGGGAGTGAGGAGGTGGCCTGTTCTTGACACTATTACAATCTCTGGGAAGAAACAGGTGCATAATTTGGAGGTCCTCTTGGATACAGTTTAGGTCACTGGAGGCGCCAGTGACTGTTGGACTGCTGAAATTTCCTGCTTTGGCTGTTTTGCCAGCTATGGCCATTCTTGCTACAGTGATTATCTCTTGTCTAGATAATCTGGGTGATCTCACATCTAGGTTACTGCAAGACTCTATATGGGGCTGCCCTTGATGGTTTGCAAGTTCCAACTGGCGCAGAATGCTACTGCTCACCTACTTACACATATTTCTTGTGATCTGCACAGACTGCTTATCTGTGGAACTGCTTATCTCTGGAGGTGGGTCAGGCATCTTCAGTTTCGCAGGTTCACTGCTACGTAATATGCACCACCCAGTGCTCTATGTCCTGCTGATCTTGTTTTAAGCCCCCCCCCCCCGAAATCTGATCTGTTGAACAGTTTACTAGTATATATTATCATGCTGGTGTTTCCATCTGATGAGTTGTTTTGTGATTTTAATAACTTTGCTTTTTACTGGTCGTGACTACGCATTTTATATTATAACTTGTTAATTACTTTGTGATTTTTATGAATTGTTGTATATAAAATATAAAATAAATGAGCATGCTCTTTATCTGAAAACCTGTAACCAGTCTGAGAAGAAAGAGATGCAGACAGAAAGCAGACTGTTTCTAGGCAGTATTTGCTCCCTCAGCTCTGCCTTCCTAGGCTACTACTTCCTCACCAATCTGTGGCTGACCTTGTGCTTTTCCTTTTCTTCTCCTTCACCACAGATGTAGGCTTCCCCTGCCCGTAATATATTTTAAAAGTCATTCTTGATATCGAATGGTGTTGAATCCAGTTTAGATTAAATCAAAAGGAAAGGACAGGGAAATACCTGCCTAACTAATGTGTTTCCTTCCCAAACCATTCTTAAATTTTGAGCTTCTGCAGGCAGACCTTGGAGATAGACTGTCAGTTTTCAAACCCACTGGATTAAACAAAAAATGCAAGTGACAACACAAAATGGAATTCCTTATCATCAACTTCTTATTTTTGGTAATATTTTGATTTTAAAAAACAAAACCCAGAATTATTACGATTTTTCTTAACATTATCTTAAGTAGTGTCTGATCCATTTTCTGTGCTGTTATATTTTTAATACATTGAAATGCTGTCTTAGATGAAAAGAAAATGCAAAATTCAAAACTATATGGCACACTTACCATCCACCCCACATGTATAGTTGCAGCCCAACTGGTATTTCAGGACATGCTAAAAGTGAAAGGAAAATACTCACTGTTGCAATGGGAGGGCTATGTGCAAGTCCCAAATGCACATCATGCTGTGCTCATCCTCCTAAACCCATAGGGTTCACACCCACAAGTAACTTCAGCCTAGGGAAGAACAAATTCAGAGAATGTAGCTACTTTTTATTAAGGTGTCAGTCATTGTTGTCTACTTACATATCTAGAGAAAAGATAATTCTAAAGCAGTCCAGTAAGCTCTTAAACAGATTTTTTCAAAGGGAAAATGGGATGCTTTCTAGTAATGAATCACAGTGCAGAAGAACATTTCTTTACATGGAGTTAAATATGCACTGGATGCATATGCAAGAACTGCAACAAACATGCAAAAAGGATTACAGCTATAACCCAACCTCCACTCTTCTACAACAGACAGAAGCAATTGTGAAATCAGCCGTTGCTCATAGACCCATAGTTTATAGAAATAACTTCATGTAGTCACCATGCAAAATTTCTGCCTTATCAAAGGAACCTTCTCACACTTCCAGTTTATATTAAAGTACCTAGTGCTGCCTTTAAGGACATTTGGTACCTGAAGTGGAAAATCAAAAGTAAGTACATCCATACAGGTGTGTGCAGATGTACTCACGTAAAAATGACTACAACTTCATACTGGAGCTCTTTGCTGTTATATTAAGTTGGAGGAGCTTAAAAATTGAGTTCTATATCACAGAAGAAGCCTATGCATGAAGAGGCAGCTCTTTTTGACAGATGTGCCCTATCAACGCATGGATTGGTGGTTGTGGGTGGGGGCTGGTAAGACTGCAATGCAGGATTGAGGTCAGCATGCACAACTTTGCTGTCACATTCACACAATTGTTAAAATGCATGGGAATGCTTAGATAGGACTTTTGTGCATCTTACATTGCTCTATAAATTGGCTGACCTCCCAGACACCATTTTATTTTGGGGGGTAATGGCTGTGGTATTGCTCACATAACTGAAAGCAGAGCCCTAGTTTTCTGATGAAAAGTATAGATAATGAAATATAGCAAGTGTTTACAAAAGCAAATGCACATTATTCAATTAGAAGCATGCCATGAGTGCTTGTGAATCAATAATTATTTATAATTTCCTAGCAACAGCTTTTCATTTACATAGAAAAACACTGGGAGCTGCTCACTGTGTTCCTCACAGTAATTTTGTCTAAGGTGCCATTGAAATTGCCTGTTTCATAGAGTTAAATTATGCTTGCAGAGATGCTATAGTGGAGGTACGTGATCAAAAAGCCATGTGTACTGAGAATAAGCAGAGATATTTTATTTTTTATTACACTCTCCCAAAACTGTACTACATTCACTATATTGTCCCAAAATGGAAGATTAACCAATTTTGCCCTTCAACCTTTTGAGTGTTGGGAGTTGTAGCGACAGATATATTTCTCAGCATGTTCTCGTGGAAGCTTCAATGAAAAAGTTGTTTCCTACAATCCTCTTCTTAAAACATGCTCTGAACTTTCTGTGATAAGAGTTTAACTTCACTTTGAGGGATCTGGTTTTATCATTTTTATTTATTTGAAGGAAAGATTTCTCATTGTGCTGAGATGTGTGACAAACTGCAGATCCTTCTTTGCAATGAACTGAAGATATTTACCAAGTACAAAACTCTTCAGACTTGAGATGGCTGAATCAGACCAAGCTGTAGCAGTGAAAAGAACAGGTACATTCCCAGTAACTTTCCCTAGATTCAATTTTTTGGAAATTGGATTTAAGATTAAAATATCTGGTTTGCTGAAATGTGTTTAAATATCTATGACTGTTGGCTAAAACTCTTATTTTTAAAGTTTAAATTTGAAATTTGGCACTTGGGATTACTTCTCTCAATCTGGCAGAATCAATGATTTATACAGTTGTCAGATATAGATAATCATCAATGCACCTTCCCATGCAGATTCTCTGGATTATGTGAAAATTCTTTGGGCCACTGCCACACATTCCTTGTAGCAGATAATGTCATAATAATGGAGATTCCCTGGGAAATACAGAATATCTAGAAAGGAATGTTGCATATTAGGATGTGGGAGGGGAATACATGTTAGGACTGCCACATAGGGCTGCCGGCTGCCATGCTACAGCTTTTTTTGGTAGCCTCCACACAGGGGTCCACCTAATAAGAAAAGCAGCTGTAAGAATTTCTAAATTTCACTTGTGGGGGTAAAAAAAATGTATTAAGCTATATTGCAGCAGAAAAGTCTGTAGAGGAAATGAGGTCACTGTATCCTCTTCTATCAAGTACAACCTCAAAGTGATTAAGTTAAAGCAGGTGAACAGTAGTTTGAAGTAACAGCTGATGTGTCAAGACATAAAGCACAGACATAAATTGGTTACTGCTGCTACATGGTTCTAAGTCAAGTTCATCCATTTTGTTGCAGGTCTATCTACCATTGTAGTGCCTTTGCCTGCCGTTCTCTCCTCCTTTTGCCTGAGTTCATAAAATTGGCTTGGTGTTCTGTCTCTTAATGGCCTCCTAATCCTTTGCAATAGCAA
This sequence comes from Podarcis bocagei, assembly GCF_964188305.1. Lineage (NCBI taxonomy): Eukaryota > Metazoa > Chordata > Lepidosauria > Squamata > Lacertidae > Podarcis > Podarcis bocagei. The sequence continues at coordinate 30,533,631 of NC_138134.1, forward strand.
CTCCATCACAACAAATGAGACAGATAAATTTCAAGTTCTTTTCTATGAACAAGTAATTACCAGTTCATTCCCTATTGAATTCCTTCTGTTCCCTTTCTGTTTTCCTTTTCTTTAGCTTTCTGTCCTTGTCCACGTAGAATACGCTGACAAAACTAAATGTAAGAGCCACATAATCACCAGATTGCAGGAGGTACGGAAAAGAATAAGAAAGAACTCACTACTAGATAATTATGCATTGACTCTCGTCCACCTTTTTTTTGTAAAACTAAGAAAATATCTGGGGGGAACAGGAACAGTGTATCAGCAGAGGAAAATTTTATTTCTGCCAATGTGCTATGGGTGAGAAACATTTTTTTCTCTCTACTTAAAACAATGCACTGATATTTTGCAACTCAGAACAACTCTATTGGTTTCAGTGGCTTGACATAGCGATAGGTGGTTGTTTCTTATATTGAAGTTTGTACAAATGAGGATTTACATAATTCTACACAAGGAATGTAAAGTAAGCTCAGATAATTAGAAGATTTGGATAATGACAGAATGGTGATGTTCTCCTGAACCTGGCATACCACTGAACAATTTCACAGAAGCAGATTTTTTTTTTTAAAAAAGATCCAATTAATGTTATATTATCATTTTCCTTTCATGATATCCCCTGGGGGAAATGTCATTGCAAATTGTCTCTATTTAGCAAGCACATGGAAATGAGATCCAATCATGTTTGAAAATACACAAAGTAAATTACATTTTAACCCAACATCTAGAAGTTTTAAACCAAGGTTTGTAGCAGAGAGTCACATGCTGTCAAGTGCCCAGTTTTTTTAATCAAGCAGAAATAAAAGCCTCACTGGTCAATTACAAGCAACGAGTTTCCTTGTTTAAGAACAACACAGTCCTTAAGCATAGATCAATACATTACAAGTTGCAAAGGAGAAAAATCTGAAAATAAGCCCTCACGTATTTGTTACATAGTAAAGGACGTCCAGGACTGAGGCAAAATAGTGGAACGGATGTGGAGGTTTCGATGAGGCAGTACCAGTGGGGTTCAGGAGTTTGTCTAATGCTAAATTTAGATAGGTGTCAAATCAACAATATAAGCTGAGCTTGAGTGATGGACCTGGCCTACCTTCTGATATCACAGTACCACTTCTAACACCGCTAAGCTAAAATTCATCTTTGCACATCAGGTGCTTTATTTATTATAAACTGCACAGTTAATTTGAATCCATTTGAAAATGTTCCAGAGATCGTGTCCTCCCTAAAAGAGGGCATGTTTTGTGGTGAGACCTAGAGACTGACCTCCTGGTTGTGGGTGGGTATATTGGACAGCCACAAAACCCAATTGGTAGGTCCCTCGTTGCTGGGTTTAATCTGGCCAATGGGGTGCAGTCTAAACGTATCGAGGGACTTATATGCACGTGACCCAGAGCTTCCTCTTTCGGCTCATGCATTGGAACACTTGCCCACTTCTCCCTACTTTTAGGGCATTTTGCAATTGACCTTGCTATGCCGTCATGTGTCGTCTGTTGTTGGGACAGGGGCATGGCAAGAATTTTCCCCACTTGGCTGTTGCCATTTGGCTTTCGCCTTCTGTGTAGCAAATCGTCACAACTTGTAAGGTTGCAGATAGGCACTGGTTCATGTGATAGGGATGGGAGAACGGTCTCACCATCCCTATGTGAAGGATTCCCGTTAAAGGAATCCAGGGACTCAACTTGGTTTGGTCAACCCCCAAAAGGGGGTTGTGCCCATGCCTGAGTCCAGGGGAGCATCTGGGGAGTGAACAAAGTCTGTTCCTGGGCTTTTCACCTACCTCAGGTGTTCACCCTTGGCTGACCTATGCTGGTGCCCTGGGTCAGCGCTACCTGCAAGGGTGCAGGGAGCTAGTTGAACCAGAGCCTATGCAACCACTCACTTTTCTGTAATCAGTAAAGCTGTGGCCTAAATTCTGCCAAAAACCAAAACTAAAATTTGAGTCAAATGTGTGTTTATTTAGGGGGGAGGTCTCTGGGTCTGAACACGCAAACATATGTTTTCTGCTTATTAACAGACTAAAGATACAAGCCACATTTGAGCTTGAGTTTTAATCCTGGTTGTGTGAACAAGTACATCCTCCCAGTATTCAGTGTTTTCCATCTATTTAGTAGGAAGTTGAAAAGTGTCTCCGGATTCATTGAAAAAAATCTAGTAACCTTACTATAAAGCTTTAAACAGCTCTGGACTGCAATACCTCAAGGACCACCTCTCCCCACATCAACCAACCCAGGCACTGCAATCATCATCTGAGGACATTCTTTAGGTGCCTTCTCTGTGAGAGGTCCAGAGGATGGCCACACAAGATTGGGCCTTTTCTGTGGTGGCTCCCCGCTTGTGGAATGCTCTCCCCAGGGAGGCTTATCTGACACCATCATTACATATCTTTAGACTCTAGGCAAAAACATTCCTTTTCACCCATGTCTTTGGCTAAGTAAACAATCTATGGCCTTTTAAACTGTGGAGGTGGGTGGGGTTATTATTTTTGTTTGTTACCATGGTATGTATTTTTGTGTTTCTATATTGTAAACTGCCCTGTGTTCCTAGGATGAAGGGTAGTTTGGAAATTTAAAATAATAGTACAGGGGGGGGGGCAAGAATCCTAAATATGTATGTCAACAATGTGGAATCCTATCTACACTTACTTAAGAGTAAGCTCCACTGAAATCAATAGGACTTATTTGTCAGTAGGCATGCATGGAATTGCACTGTTAGGCAAACATCATATTTAGGAGGGTTACACTGGCATACCCTCCAACATTTCTCCAATAAAAATAGTGACGTCCCATTCCATAATGTTAATATTAATATTTATACCCCACACATCTTACTGTGTTGCCCCAGCTACTCTGGGCAGCTTCCAACATATATAAAAATGTAATAAAACATTTAACATTAAAAAAAACTTCCCTATAAAGGATTGCCTTCAGATGGCTCATGGGTTGGATAACTCCATCCCCTCCAACATTTCTCCAGTGAAAATAGGTACATCCTTTGGAAAAGTGGGACATTCTGGGATCAAATCAGAAATCGGGACAGCTTCTCTAAATCAGGGACATCCCTGGAAAACAAAGACACTTGGAGGGTCTGTACTGGGCCGTCCTGGCCTGCTGACTTCTTCATTCCACGGCCACAGCAACAAGTCAGCCAGCTGCTCTTTCTCAAACTTGTCTCTGGGTTAATACTATAATTCAACCTTAGGTCACCATAATCTTTACCAGGCCTGAAGACTATTAATATAAATGTCTATCTCTAGCAACTCACATTGTTATCAGTTAAATTGTTTGGCCAACACAGCCAAAAATGCTATATGACAACACTGATGGTAGCAATAGCTATTACTAGTGTTCAGGATGTCAGTCCTGCTCACATGCAGATTGACCATGAATTGAACATTGAATCCATCTTCGTTCCTTACATTTATATAGTTTTTCTCCTTCCTGCACCATTATGTATTGCTTGTTTTTCCTGATAAAGTTGTATGTGGGGCACCAGGGTAGTTACAGATTCTGCTTTCCAGAAAAAAATAAATGAGAAGTGTAGAGAGAGCAACTTCTTGTGGGTGCCTCATATGTCTCAGAGGATCCTGGCCTGGTAGGTATGGACCTGGGTGAAGATGGTAGGCAGATTTGTGAAGAGAAAGGCCACTCCTGTCCCACTTTGATTTGGTGAATGTTACTGAAGTTACATTTAGAAGCAGTAGTTCTCTCAACTCTGGATACAGGCCTGATAATTGTAGTTTGGCTGCTTTGGAGACTTACAGCTGCTGTGCCACTTTGCAATGATTTAGCTAAGGTAGTAAAAAGCCTATATATAACAGCTGCAAATCAATCAGAGGCAGGGAAACTAAAAATACATCCCAGCAAGGTCTCAAAAACAGCAGACATTAATTTTATTGCACATTATTTGGTGTGTGTAAATAAAGCTCAGTGATAAGCAGTGCCATCTTTTAATTAATTTCAGGCTGACAAAATGAACTAGAAAAACAACAATTAGTATGCAAGAGTATTTAGGTATAAGGTTAACTATAGGAATGAGCCGCAATATGCGGTATTGCTAAAAGAAGCTTCAGCTTGTCTAAAATTAATTGTATTCATTCAAAATAATAATTGAAAGTAGTTCTGTTTTCTGTTTGCATGCCAGCAGACGCCAGGAGTAGAAGCCATGCAGTCAATGTACCATCATGAAAAGCTGGTATTGATGCTGGATGCTTATGAAATGGCCATTTGCCATGAATGTTGAGATTCCTGTATTGGGGGGGGGGGCAGGGGGCGGGTTGGACTAGAAGAGCCTTGGGTCCCTTCCAACTTTACAATTCTATGGTTCTATGAAGTGGGTAGGCTGGGGCACCCCTGTGTTTGATAATGGCCAGGTGGCTGTGGGTTCATATCCCCATCCACTGGGTGCAGTAGCCGTCTCCCAGCCCTGCGTATCTTAACAGGGTTGTTGTGAGGATACTATAGTGGCAAAATGGCATATACACCACACTAAGACCTACATTGGCCCCCAGTACATTTCCAAGCACAATTCAAAGTGTTGGTGCTGACCTTTAAAGCCCTAAACGGCCTCAGCCCAGTATACCTGAAGGAGCGTCTCCACCCCCATTGTTCTGCCCGGACGCTGAGGTCCAGTGCCAAGGGCCTTCTGGTGGTTCACTCACTGCGAGAAGTGAAGTTACAGGGAACCAGGCAGAGGGCCTTCTTGGTAGTGGCGCCCACCCTGTGGAATGCCCTCCCATCAGATGTCAAAGAGATAAACAACTACCTGACATTTAGAAGACATCTGAAGGCAGCCCTGTTCAGGGAAGTTTTTAATGTGTGACATTTTGATGTATTTTTAATCTTTGTTGGAAGCCGCCCAGAGTGGCTGGGGAAACCCAGCCAGATGGGCGGGGTACAAATAATAAATTATTATTATTATATTATTATTATTAAGGTCCTTGGAAGAAAGGTGAGATAAACCGACAAGAGGTAAGAAGAATGAAAAGACTAGTGTGGTGACTGTGGAGGTGTGTGATGATAGTCCACTAATAAGCAGACAGACTGCATCAATTACATCTTGGGAGAGGAGAGCCTGCTTCTGTGACTGTGTATATCACAAAAGTATAGCAGTGCATTACAGCAGGAATGTAGATGCTCAGGTCTGGGGGAAACCAATCCATCCTTCCAGGCCTCCTTATCTGACCCTCTGGACTCTTCCCAAGCCACGCCCCCTGTCCAGCCATACCAATCACTGGCCTTGCTTTGCATCCTTCTTCAGTGTGATCAGAATGTGTCCCTGAACTCTGAGACGGAGGGAGCTGCGACCCAGCAGGATTACAAACTTTTGGACTTAGTAAATGAACTTGGAAATCAGACTTGGAAAGAAAAAATCTGGTTTGGTTCGGAAATGGGGGGCTGGTGCTGGACGGAAGTAAAAAAAGATTTAGAAATATGGTCAAACCTGAAGCTTTCCTTGCTAGGCCGAATTGCTGTTATCAAAATGAATGTATTGCCTAGAATGTTGTTTTTGTTTCAAACACTGCAAATTTTGGACAAGATGGATTGTTTCAAGAGGTGGCAGAAAGATATCTCGAAGTTTGTCTGGCAGGGCAAGAAACCCAAAATAAAGTTTAAGATTTTAACTGATGTAAAGGAAAGAGGGGGATTTGCCCTGCCGGACTTTAAACTTTACTATGAATCAGCAGCTTTCTGCTAGCTGAAAGATTGGCTGCTTCTTGAGAACACAGACATTTTGGATTTGGAAGGTTTTAACAATGTATTTGGATGGCATGCATATCTATGGTATGACAAGGTTAAAGCCCATAAAGCTTTTAAAAATCATATTGTTAGGAAAGCATTATATAATGTTTGGATTAAATATAAAGATTTGTTGGAAAATAAAACCCCAAGGTGGTTGTCGCCAATGGAGGCAAAGGCTGTGAAAAAACTCAATATGGAGGCCAAATGGCCGAAATATTGGGAAATTTTGGAACAGGAAGGAGATAAATTGAAATTACAGAGTTTTGAGAAATTGAAAGTTAAAGTGCGAGACTGGCTCCATTATTATCAAATAATGGAGGTTTACAAGCAGGACAGGAAAATTGGCTTCCAGGTGGAAAAATCAAAATTAGAAACAGAACTATTAGAACCCAATACTAAAAACTTGTCAAGAATGTACAACTTGCCATTGAAATGGAATACACAAGATGAAACAGTGAAATCAGCTATGATAAAGTGGGCACAAGATATTGGTCATAACATCATGTTTGCTGACTGGGAACAGTTGTGGACCACCGGTATGAAATTTACGGCATGTAATGCCTTAAAGGAAAATATTATGAAAATGATTTATAGGTGGTACATGACTCCAGTCAAGCTTGCAAAAAATTTACAACTTGTCTGATAATAAATGTTGGAAATGTAAAGAAACTGAAGGTACTTTCTTTCACCTTTGGTGGACGTGCTCAAAGATTAAGTCTTTCTGGGAAATGATATATAATGAAATGAAAAAGGTACTTAAATGTACTTTCCTTAAGAAACCAGAAGCCTTTCTCTTGGGCATTGTCGGCCAATTGGTGCCAAAGAAAGACAGAACATTCTTTATGTATGCTACAACAGCAGCAAGAATACTCATCGCAAAGTATTGGAAGACACAAGATCTACCCACTCTGGAAGAATGGCAGATGAAGGTGATAGACTACATGGGACTGGCTGAAATGATTGGCAGAATCCGGGATCAGGGAAAAGAGACGGCGGAAGAAGATTGGAAGAAATTTAAGATTTATCTTAAGAGACATTGTAAAGGTAGCCGTGTTGGTCTGCCATAGTCAAAATAAAAAAATTCCTTCCAGTAGCACCTTAAAGACCAACTAAGTTTGTTCTTGGTATGAGCTTGGTATGAGCTTTCGTGTGCATGCACACTTCTTCAGATACCAAAGAATCTGAAGAAGTGTGCATGCACACGAAAGCTCATACCAAGAACTAACTTAGTTGGTCTTTAAGGTGCTACTGGAAGGAATTTTTTTATTGTAAAATTAATGAGTGTTAATATGTTGCGGCTATAGAAGTAAGCGGATTACAGCTGTAAAGATTAGGTTAAAGGAAAAGAAAGGATTACAATTAGATCAAATTAAGGATGAGGATTTGTTGAACTAAATATTTGAAATTGGAATGCAGAAAGGGGAGGTATGAGGAGGTCGGTGAAGTAAGTTTTAAGAGAATAAGGATTTGAAATTATATTTTTTGTCTTTGTGTGTGTTTGTTTGTATTATGTTTGATTTTATAATTTGTGAAAATTTAATAAATATCTTTTTTTAAAAAAAAACAAAAGACAACGAAACGGAAATGGGGGGCTGGATAGACCCCCACCCCCACAGAGAGATTTGGACTTTTCAAGTCTGGAAAGGGGTCGTCAGATGTCTGGAGCTGTGTGGGCCCCTAACTTTGAAGGGAATCTGGAATATGCTTGTAAATTTTACATCGAGTTTGGATTGGACTATGGAAAAGGGATTGTTTTGTTGAAGAAGGTCAAAAACACTATTAAGCTGGAGTTCTCAAGAATAAAAGGGAAATATAAAGAAGAGCTACGGACGGGACATGGAAGTGACTTAAGACCCTCGGATATAAGGTGGCCAGGTTAATGTGCTAGATTAACAGGACAAAAAGGACTGACAAACCCGGGACCAGGAGAAAAGGATGTTGGATGAAGACTGGACTCTTTTCTTTTTATTCTTATTACTAGGACTGTTTTATAAAATTGATGAATGTTAGCAAAATGTTGAAATGAAATTATTTGGCTCTTTTTAAAATGTTATAAGAATTAGGCAAGAAGATTAGGGTTTAGGAGAAGTTGACAAAAAATCAAGATTTAAGTTTTAAACCTTAAGGTTTTTTATAAGATAATATGATATCAGATTAAGGTAATGTTATGACAGAATATTATGAATTATGGAAAGGATTTGCTGTTATTGTTATAAAACAGGATACAGGAAAAGGGAGGAGGAGGAGGTCAAGGAAAGAAGGTATTGAAAGTAGAGAATACGAAAATGATGGTTTCATTTTTACTTTTTATTTTGATTTTTTTCTTTTTTTGTAAAAAACTTTTTTAAAAAATCATTTTTTCAATAAATATTATTTAAAAAAAAAACAGAATGTGTCCCTGAACTCTGATGATGCTTCTTGTGGATGATTGTGTATGTAGATAGAAGCCTACTCTACAAAGATAAAATTCGCATTCGTTGCTCCATTCACCAAATGACATCTGGCCCCCAGCCCTTGGGCTGAAGAAGGTTTCTCCTGCATTAAGGTGGCAGGGTGCTGATTACACCCGATAAATATTTGCACACACTTCTAGGACTAGGGGATAAAGAGCACAGCCTGCAGGAGTAAGTAACATGAGTACCTAGGATGGGTGTGTGTGTTCTGTATACAGTTGCACCTCGGCTCCCGAATGCCTTGGGAGTCGAACATTTCGGCTCCCGAACAATCAAAAACTGGAAGTGAGTGTTCCGCTTTTTGAACGTTCTTTTGGAAGCCGAATGTCCAACGGGGCTTCCACGGCTTCTGTTGGCTGCTGTAGACTTCCGGAACAGATTCTGTTTGACTTCTGAGGTATGACTGTAGTTTTACTACTACTTATAGATGCAGATGTGGGACTAAGAAGTAGTTTTCCCTAGAACAGCCTCTTTCCTGAGAGACGGTGGGGAGAGTATGATGGTACTAATTTCTCCTCACTTTATTTTTCTTCATAAAAATAAAGATAGTGAAATTGTAATATATATCAATCTATATTGCTATTTAAAGAGATAACACCAGTCCCCACCACAGGGAAAGAAAGTGATATGGAGCAATTCACAGATAAACTTTTCAGAGGGAAATTAGTCACTGATCCCCTGGAAGGGATCAATAGGAAGCAATAAAACTGCTGGAATATGCAAGCAATAAACCTTTATTTGAAGTTGCCAGGAACATTTGCAGATGTTCCTTACCTGTGAGTAGGCAGCACGGAAGCCTTTTGGCCACGGGGAAGGACATTGGTAGCTAAACATAGCATCATATTCAATGCATTACAGAAGCTTCATTTTTATTCCGATTCCAGTAGAAGAGCAGTGACTCCCAGAACGGATTGGATTTACTGTGGAAGCAGCTCCAAAACTGGTTACCCCAAATTCCACTCATAGCCACGCTACAATTTGTGAGCTGTTGCAATACAGCACATGTCAGCAGGGATATCAAAGGTGTCCAAAAGGAAGCCTCCTTACCGTATCAAATTTGCATGAATATGTAATCCATGAACAAACCAAGTGTAAAAACTTGTGGTGAAAGCAGTATGTTTTGGCAATGATTCAGAGGGTAAAGATTAAAGATCTTGTATAACGGATGTCTGAGACACTTACTTTACTGGGAAAGTAATGAATAATAGAAGGGCTGATCCATAATTCATTTGCAAATAGACTTTGTGTGCTGTTTCCTTTCACTTACCTAGTGTAAATGGGAGGCGTTGTAATGGTAGGCTGGTATGAGAGCAGTGTAAAAAATAGCCCTTTTTATTGTTTTAGAAAATAAGTTCAAATATTTGTGTCACCCCCCGCCTGTTGGTTGTAATTATATCTTTTAATTCTCAGTAGTAATCACAGAATTTACTGGTGCTGGATTTCAGTTCTCTATCTAAATTGCAGCATCTCTTTATTTTTTTTTCTTTTTACCCTATAAACAAAAACACATTTAAATTGTATATATTATGAAGAGGGGAAATCAAAGGGAAGCTACAAAGCCAAATATCAAAAGCAAGTCATCATCGTTTGAAAATGAGTTGTTTCTCAATTTGAAAGACAGTTGCAGAGTGTCAGATTCTGTTAACTTATTAGCATTTCAGTGCAGAGCCTACACTTAGGAGAACAGGAAGCTCAACAGGAGGAAATGTATTTTAATGTGGTATGTTTAATTTTGTTTTAGTATGTACATCAGTATGCACTCTGCAAGCAACCCTAAACTTCAAAACAGGCAAGTTCAAATTTAATTTGCACTTGAGACAATGCGCATGAAGGATTTCAGTCAATATCATGTGCCTCATTGTATTCCTGGGCTTGGCATTTGATATTTTTTCTCTGACAATTCAGTCACATACTTTATTTGCATGAAGAGAGTTTCTTTTAAATGTCAAGACTGAGGCACCATGATAGGTGTTCACTTTGATTAACATATTGACTTTTAAACAAAGGCATGCTATTTGTACTTTCGGTCCCAAAAAATTCAAAATTGTGGAACGAGGCACAGGGCACCTGGGCCACTAGGGATGGGGTGTGGGGTGAAGAAATAATGACAAGACAACAGCATGGGATCAAATGGCCAAAACTTTATTGAATACAGTTGTCAGTAGGTTTGGGCATTGGCATTGGGTGTGTATGCTGACTCACCCAACCTGTTTACAGAGCAATTATTCCTTCACGGCAATCCCTCCAGAATGTCTTTTGGGGGAGTTCTATGGCCTGTTAGCCCCCATGTGGTCATTCAAACAGATTCGAACCCCCTGGACCCCTTTAATGGAGTCCCCTCAAACTTTGATCAGTGAAATAGGTTTGTGGTTCTGACCCACCCTCTCTGCCAGACTAAGGATCCAACCCAATGCCTTTTTCTGCCAACAAGTTGTGACAATTACTGTGAGGTAGGGAAAACCTCCAAACAGGCCCAATTTGTCTGCAGGAAAAATTCTTTCCTGGCTGCAAATATAGCAACCATTGCAAGGCCTTTCACATGCCCGTTTCCATTCAGAAAGGGCAAAACATTAGGGTGGGAATGTGAGGGCAGTCAGTTTAAATGCAGTGAAGGCAGACCTGATTGAAGCCAGGCAAGGGAAGGCTTCACTCAGGTCCACCCTGCCTGTCCCACCCCCAAATTTGCCAGTGATTGGGCAATTGAAATCTAAATCTTGTAGGCTTTCCTCTCACCCCATGCAGGTGATGGAGGAGATTTGTCACCTGTCAGCTGAATGATAGTAAGAGGATCCCTCCGCTGACTAGTCCGAAGCTGCACCGGGCCCTAATTGCCACCCCCATCAGAATCAGTAAATGGGCATTATGTCTTTTAAAACTGAAACATTACAAAGATGATGACTTGCTGAGATCATAACAAACACAGTAGACTTTTTCATCTCAGGCCATAGCATGGTATTTGACTAAGTTTTCCTCAGACAAGTGCCATTGAAATTAATTTAGTCATGTTCATTAATTTCAATGTGTCTAAGAACAACTTAGTGGAATGTCCCCCACATAGTCTATATAGTTAGTACTAGTACCAGTATTTGGTTGGAGTCACACGACTAATTTTAGGCCTAATTTCTGACTTTATGTGCTTTTTATTCCTTGACTGCTTCCTTCCGCAGTGTGGGACTGCTCTTATTCTCTTGCCAACCTTTTCTTGCTTCCTTATTGAATAAAGTCTGTCAACACTTCACCCTCAGCAGCACATTCACCAAGACTCCATAAACACATTGGGTTTGATCCAGACTAGGGCAGTTTGACTTTGTTCCTACTGAAGTCAATAGGGATTAGGTTCAGTAATGGTTAACTTGTCCCACAGAGTTCAATGGCATGAAGTTCAGCTAAGTTAGTCTGGATTCAAACCCTTTATTTTGAAGTTCCAATAAGATTAATGGGACTTTCTTCCAAGTGTTATGATTTGGACTGGAGCATTAGATAGTAGCTGTGAAAATGTCTTTTCCATCAACAAGCTGAAGCCACAAACATTTTATGTCCTGCAAAGTATTCTTCTAGAAACCTGCCTGGGGCCGTCTTGTGCTCAGGCCATTCCTGAACCACCCTGTTGTCAGACTCCCCTTGCAATAAACAGAAGAAAGAAGTTTGGCCAATAAATTATCCACTAAGAATAATTGGTCATGGTCAGGGCAATCAGTTTCCCTCTGACATTTAGCTCAGCACTTCAGACCATGGTAGCAGAATGAAAAGTTGTCCATGGCTGATGCAAATTGTTGGAAGCTGAAACAGCTTAATTGAGAAAGAATAATACAATCTAAAGAGGTCACAGTCCTTTTGGTGAATGAAGCTTTCCCAAGCAGATTTATAGCACTGCATCAAAGCTCAGGAGGCAGCATGCTATTCTCTTCATTAATCGGAAGCATGCCTTAGCCTGCTTCCTTGTTTATTTCGGCTGTTATTAGAGCCCAGCTATTTGTTGCAGGTAAAACAAGATTTAATACGCTTGAAAACAGCAAAATTAATAATGCATATGTTTCAATCTGTTTGACGGTACGCTCCATTTCCTCGGTGCCCCAATGCACTTCCCAGGCTTGGTGCCAAGTTTTATTGGGGAAATTGGTCTTTAGCCAGTCATTATCCAGAAAGGGGCTTTAAGGGGACCAAGGAAGGAGAAACAAGAAGAAAGGCATATAGTAGTTTCTGGAGAGGCCCTCAAGAAGCTCCTATTAGCCGTAATCAGACGGATGGAAAATTCTACCAATAATACAAGTATGCAGAATTACAATCCTTTCCATGGTACATCCCAAAGAACCCATAATTAAAAAGATTTATATGAAATGTGGACAATGAAGACTCTCCTGTGAGCCTTCCTTGCCACTGTCATATTCAAATAAGACTGGGAATGGTGGGAGTGAGGAGGCAGAACAAACACAAAAAGCAGCTGAGGGGGTGGTGGTGGAGTGGCAGTCATGATTCAATATGAGTTTAAGAGCCATAAAAGTCAATATTCAAAGCTGCTTTTCTGAGAACCACCTTATCACTACTAGAGAATCTGAAGGTAGTGTGTGGAACCTGCCTCTGCAACTGATCCCCATAGAGAGCCAACGTGGTGCAGTGTTATACTAGGACCTGGGAGACCAAGGTTTGAATCTCTGTCTGGCCATGAAGTTCACAGGGTGGCCTTGGGCCAGTCACTCACTCTCAGTCTAACCTACCACACATGGTTTTTGTGGGGATTAAATGAGGAGGGGAAGAAACATGTAAGTCACATCGAGCTACACAGAGAAAAATATCGGATATAAATGCAATAAATAAATGGTCCTGCCAGTGGCACAGTATTCCTAGATGCTGCACTCTCTGAAATGTAGTTGGCGATAAGTTTTCATGCAGCCATTTGAGTGAATGGGAAGAGTCTCTATATGCTGCTCTAAAGGTGTGCATTATAAGAACTGATATGTAATGAAAACAGAAAGGATGGCTCTGCTGGATTCCCGCCCCCCCCTTTAATGACATTGTATTATTCATTTCTGGTCAGATCAGTAGGTGAAAATGAAGCCTTAAACAGAATAAAGAAAAAGCCAGAGGATAGTATTCAATGAGAATGCTGCAAATTGCAGCTTCCAAGTTTTCAGTGGTGCTTCCAAAACTTGCAGTTAGCTAGTCCGCACTGCAAATCTAACCTGGCAATGAATATTGCAGCATGATACAACTAGCCATTACTAGAAAGGCTCTTGTGCCCACATCAATGCACAGAGCACGACGCAGAAAACTTTGCAAGTGAAACATACACCCAACCACAGACAAGAGCCTAGAGATTTAGTAGCTACGATGCTTGATCTCTTAAGAAAACATGGGGATAAATAACAACCAAGCCCCCATCTGATGCTCTACTATGGCTCTAGTCATTAATATCATATATTCTGTATAGACTTAGCTTCACTAACACACACTTTCAGGCACCATGTAGCTATTCTGTTTCAACTATGGTTCATTATCATTTGTTGGTGATGTTCGAAGAAGAATTGCTGATCATTCCCATCCAATAACCCTAGGCATTTCTACTTTCTACTTACTTATGCAATTTAAACAATACATTTCTTGTGGTGTGTTTACTAGTTCTATTTTTATAATGTTGTTTTGGATTTATGAAATACTAGCAGTTTACATTGCATATATTTTTTTTCAAATGTTAACACACATTTGTATAATCTGTTTTTCTGAATATTTATGGCATTGTAATTAGTCCAGTCACCAAATTCTGTTTAACAAGCATGTTATGTGCAGAAGTGAACAGTAAAGGGCATCATATTAGCACAGTTCCTTTGGGATAGTGCTATGCAAACCCTATTAATAGTAATGAAAGTCAAACAGTTAATCCTGGGGCATTGAACTGAAAAAAAACATTCCCCAAAGTTTTTGAAGCAATGCCATTTTCATATCAAGCAGTTGTGAGTGTATTGATGTTGTTCCATAAAACTTAACATCCAAGAAATGAATTCCTAGATGTGTAGCAAAGGTGATCACAACGAATTGTTCACCAGGGAACTTCGCAGTTTGCTATACATAATTTTTATTGATGAGAAAGATGTCAGGCGCATAGGATTGGTACAAAGGTGACAGATCCTGGAGTTGCGTCCAATTCATTTTGAAATTATGTTTAAATTTTTAATTAGCCATTAATTTTTCAGGTAAACTTCTGTTAGGATTTTTGATCCAGAATATGTTTCCTATGCATTGTCTTTTAACTTCAGTTTCAAAGGCATGAGGTACAGATGTCTTGGTGGTTTAGCTATGACCAGCAGACTGTTGAGAAGGGAAAAAAAGGCCTTTCCTAAATTGATGTGAGGAGCATGCTTCCTCTAGAGCAGCTTCCTGATTCTTCTGGACAGCTCTGTACTTCACACAGCAAGCACCACTGGACATGATGGTGTTAGATTGTGTGAAAAATTACCTCACTTTAGGTGTGGAAAACCAGCTTGTCTTTATTACTGCTGATTCATCCAAGTGTGTGAAGGGCTCCCCTGTTTTATTCCCACTCCCACCATTGTCTTACATTTTCAGACCTTCATGAGAGGTTCAGAGGGTGGCAGCACAAGAATGGGCTGCTGCTGCTGCTTCTTCTTCTTCTTCTTCTTCTTCTTCTTCTTCTTCTTCTTCTTCTTCTTCTTCTTCTTTGCAGTGGCTCCCCCTTTGTGGAATGCTCTCCCCAGGGAGATTCATCTGGCACCTTCATTATACACCTTTAGGTGCCGGGTTAAAATCAAGAAGGGATTTTAAACTCCTTGTGATTTCCATCACTGCATTTGAAGGGACTCCCCCAGCTTCACTGCAGTTCAGCTTCCTTTATGCACAGATCATCAAGCTTGTGCAAGATGCATCCAACTGCATCAGTTCCCCCCACCTGAAGCATGTTTGCACTTCCAGCCAGGGCCCCCTTTTTCCTATGAGAATTAAATTCCATATGCATGTAAGTATATTTGTTTATTTAGAATATAATTTTCTAGCCCACACATCATCATATGATTCCGGGGCAAGTTATAATATAATAAACCAATAAAAGAACACTGCAATAAAATCAATTCAGCACAATTTATGAAAACAGATTAAAAATGCAGTGAATCCTTAAACACACCCAGGGACTCACAAATTAGCAAGAATTGGACACAGTTTTCAGTCTCCAGCAGCAGAGCTACAATACCTACATCTCAGATTGAATGTTGTGGATTGTCACAGCATCCTGATAAATTCTAATAAATAATTATATCCCAATTTAAAACTGTTGTGTAACGATGTTCAGATGTTAACTAATGATTTGTTCAGGCTATTCTTAATGCTCTGCAGCCAATGGAGCCCTTGGGCACTCTTGTTTTCTGTACTTTCATTGAAATGGATTTTAAATGAAGTTTTTGCAATGTATTTAATGTAGGGCAATGCACCAACACTTTCCTGCTTGATCAAGATTCTTATATCATATTTACTCTTAAGCAAGTCCTGTTTACCTATGTTAATTCCTGTCCAAAGGTACTACCTGTTTTACTGCTCCATTTTGACAAAGGGTAGCAGTTTCTGAGAAATGGGCTAATGTAGAAGCAACCAGTCTCGATTATAATTTTCAGTGATTATATAAAGAGAAAAATGTTTCTATAAGAATTTTATTCTTAAGCACTTAGCAAAGTGATGAGTTAAGTACTGGCTGTGCCTTCCTTCTGTTGAGGCAAATTATTCACTTAACAATAAATCATACTCAAATTATGTGGCAAGCAACTACTTTAGGATTTCAATGAGATCTGCTTCATTATCATAGATTGAACACCCAATTAGAACAATACATTTCCTTTCCATATTTGCAGAAGACAGCTGTTATGTACATGCAAGGTACGCACAACTATCCATCTCTGTATGGATAGTGCTGTTTTCACATGACGTTATCCCCAATCCTGTACTGGTATTCTCGTCAAAGAACATATAGGGGCACATAGCAGCATTAAGTCACTCTAGGAGAACAACACACAACTTAAATCCTATTATTCTTTCCTTCAATAAATCACCTCATTGACATAGCCCATATCTAGCAAGATGCATTGAGCTTTTATAGATATATGGTATATCTGATTCCCAGGATCTGAAGAAAACACTACAGAAACTGACACCACAGTTATTTTTTAATGCTATCCTTAACAAACATGAGGGATTATAAAAGTATATAAATAAATCCCCAATGATACTATAAAAATTAAGAGGGGGTGAATGGTCTGCAGTTGGGTAGAAAGCTTGTTCTAATCTTCTCTCCCCTGGCAAAGAATAATTAAAATCTTAGTTTGACTGAATCCTGCACTTATAAAAATTTAGTAGTTAAAACAGGAATAAAGAGCAAAATCAGAGACTTCTGGAGAAAAAACTCAAATTAAATGTTGAAGAATGCATTTTTTTCTTATTTAATCTTTATTTTTAAATTCAAAATAACTCCATTCTATGTCATATACTATGAATATTGCATTTCAAAGTTTTAATTGATGTATTTTGGTTTATGTTTCATCTTAAGTATAGTTTTCCCATAACCATTTATGCACGCTGTTTTGTCCTCCTGAAGTTATGCCAGTGATGAGTGACACAGCTTATCTGAATGGTTTGCAAATAGATCAAAAAATGAAGAAATTGTTTACCGAGGTAAATTATGATGATGTCTTCATATTCATGCTAATGTGTGACTACACTCTACCCTTTCCTTGTGTCCTCTTTTATGTGTGCGTAGTCAGAAGAGTATATATTTGATCCTTATGTGCTGTTTCAGATGTTCAGAAATTGTCAAGTTAGAGAAAACTATTTTAGTTTTTAAGGCACTGCTTGAGACACGCATTAATATTTATCATAAATGGACAGAAAGTATCACATACGCGTGTAATCCATATTGACTAAAATGAGGACATTAAAATAAATAAATCTAAATTGTAGTTTAGAAATTGGCATACATGTATAAGCTGATTTAAGAGGATGTACCCAAAGGGTCTAATGGTCTGCATCACATCCAACAGACGTGGGATATTTTTGAAATTTAAATTAGCAGAGGTAAACAGGCGCAAAGATTTATTTGAATATATATCCAAGGCTGGATTTGAAATTTGAAAAACACTTTAAAATCAGCTGTGTGTGTGTGTGTGTAGCGGGAATGATACTGCAAATTGGCAAAGCGCAAGTGTAGGTTTCAAAAGAATTGTGTATGGATTATAATTTCTGCAAAGTAATGGAAATCACTTTCTCCTTCTGTTGTGACATTAATCCTGATATGGGATTGGCTGCTTGGTTTCTGTAGAAACATAATGGGATGACGAAGTCTCATGGTATGATGGTGGTGTGTGTGGGGAGGGTGTCGTGAGGGGGTGTCGTGAGAAGTCTCTTAATCCTATTTCACTACCTAATTGTAACTGCATCCTCTAGTCTCAGATAAGTTAGTGGAGTGACTGAGCTGCCTAGACTGGGCGGAAAAACTCTTTCTAATCAATTTCACTTACTCAGGAAGAAAGGAAGGAAGGAAAAGTTCCTGAATAGGGGCATTGTGAGAGGAAAATATTGTCATGCACTCTCTTTTTCTATGTCACTAATGGGTTGCAGGTACAGGTCTGTGCACATAAACTTAAGGTTTTTTTGTGTTCATTTTTTAAAAAGCCTTTAAAAGCAGTTCATAAACTACTCCAGTAGAAAAGGTAATTGTGTTACTCATCAAAGGCACAACCCAATAGATACACACAATAATAATCCCCAAATTTAGGCATGTTTATTGTTGCATTACAGTCTGTGCCCAGATAATGTGTATTCTTTGGGACATATCTATTCACAGCATGCTGAGCCCTTTTTATCTTTGAATTTTTGTAACCCTAATAGAATTTAAACAGTTTTCAGGTCCTTCTTCTTCTTCTTTGGCGATCACTCATAGCTAAGTAAGATTGTCTTCCATAAACATGGTTTTAACAATGAGTCCGTAAGTGACTCTGGAGGCCAATTCTGGATCCACATGTCCTTCCACAGTGGGGACATTGGTTCCCGGGCGGGAGTTGATCACGGTGTGGATTTGCCAAGTGTGCCAACTCCTTCTTTCCCAATAGCCCCAGGCCACAGATCGAAATCTTCCCCAACTCTTGCATTAAAATCACCCAGGAGTATAATTTTATCTTCCTTAGGCGTCTCTGATAGGACGGTATCCAGCTGAGAGTAAATTTTTTCTTTAATGTCTCCATTGGCATCCAGTGTTGGTGCATAAGTGCTTATAATAGTAGCCTGTTGCTTTTTGGTGAGCTTTATTCGAAGAGTTGAGAGTTGCTCATTAATGCCGGTAGGGACTTCTGACAGGAGCTTCACAAGGTCATTTTTGATAGCGAAGCTTATGATTATTAACAACATCAGTTGTTTTATCTCTGATGCAGGAAGGAAGTCTAATTGATTATCCATATTTAGAACACCTCTGTAACTGAAAACATAATATGCACACAGGTATCAAGAGCAGGTGCACACTAGAAGTTATCCACTTTCTCATCTCATGGTGGATATGATGTGCTTTAGGCATTTCCACAGGATAATTTCCAACAGAAACCTGTTGCAGTTTCAAAGGACTTGAAATTTGCTGTGAGTGTGTCAGTCCCATGAATACAAGGGCTGTTGAGGCCAGGTAGGAGGGCCTCTCCATGGAGGTTTTATTCCCTTGCTTCTTGCCTGGTGCTTGTAGAGTTTCTTTTGAAGTTTTGCTAGCATGCCTATGAAATGAAGCTTTGAAGTTCCAAGTTTTGAAAATAGGGACTGTTGGCTTAACCACAAATCTCTCCCAATTGCTTTATTTCAAAGGCCATTTCTCCTTTCTCTCTTTGCTTTCCCCTGCACTCATTCCTTTGCAGCACAATCATTTAAATACATGCGCTCAATTTCCTGGCTGTAGAAGCCAGAGGCTACAGAGGAAAACATGGTCCCAGGTCCCAGTGAGAAGATAAAGACTGAGGGTGAAAGCCATCTAGCCAACTTCTTTGGCAGCTGCTGTTGACTCTAGAGATGCTTCCAGCCCATATCCTGAAACAGACATCTTAAAAATGGGGGAAGCAAGTGTTTGAAATGCAAAGCACTTTCCTAATGTTTAGCAAATTGACTAGAGGGGCAGTTAACTCTTTTCCCCCATCAGGTAGAATAGCCCCTGGGCAGCACAGGCCAGTAGTTCAGTTAGTCTGAACTTCCTTAGCTCACTCATGTTACAGAGACCAACACTATTTATATGTTTAAGCCATTTAGTAGACCAAGGCTCTAATGAGCACAGAAATGTTATTTTAGTTGTGATGCAAACATGAAAAGCTTTTTTAAAGCCAAGACATTATTTGGTTAACATTTACAGTGCACACATTTAAATGACTAGTAATGTATACAAGTTTTTTAAAAATGGAAAGCATGGAGGATTCCCCCCTCCCTCTTTGTGAATGTATTATATTCAAAATCTACCAAAATCAATTGTAAGGCTCTTTTAACACTGGTGGTGGTGGAATAAGTGTCTACCTTCAGTTTTCTTGTTAAGGAATGTGGTTCTTTACAAATGTTATAAAGGCATATCTTTCAAAAACCATTGGAATATCCCTTAGGGAGGATACATTTAGGCTTCAAGGAGCAGTAACTTATTCATTGCTAAGGACTGAATTGGCAATACACTGTTAGCTGGAGAGCTACATGCCTAATCTGTTGTTGTCAGTCACATATAACTTGTACAATATAGGGTTGTTCACACATTTCCCAGAACACAGATAAAAGCTGTTTCTACACATGTAGAAGAGCTTGTATGAGAAAATGTATACTTGTTGCTTGTACAGCTCAAGTACTGTATTCACAGGAAGAGATTTTACACTCATATGAATGGGTGACTTACCCTCATGTGTTGATTTCACAGACCTACAATGATGCCAAAGAATATTTGCCCTAGGACAAAAATATACATTTCCACTATGAGGCTTTGCACTTATTAGTTTCCGTACACCCATGTTCAGCCCAAGTCTTCAGTGCCTGCATGGGCTGGGCGACGGGAGCACCTTCACTGATCTTCTGAGCACAGGATCGCAGGAACAGCAACACAGCATTCCCGAGGAATAGGTCCTGGTGCTGTGGACTCACATTTGCTCATGTGAGCACCCAAATGCAGCAGAGTAAACGGAAGCAAAGCTATAGAGGTTTTGTAGTATACCTAATTTATTTCTCCTAATTAAACAAATAAAAGAACATAACAAACATGTATGAGAGAAGCAGCTCTCATACAGCCATCCTGTCTCTAGACCAGGGGTCTGCAACCTTTAAGACAAAAAGAGCCACTTGGACCTGTTTCCGAAGAAAAAAAAACTGGGAGCCGCAAAACCATTGTAACATTTAAAACAAATATATCTCCGGAGCCGCGATCTGACAGTGGGCGGGAAGGTGACGTCAGGACGGTGCGTGGCTAACGCACGCACCGCCCCCATGCGACGTCACAGCCAGTACAGCGCCCGCCACAGTGGGGAGTGTCGGGGCACACAATGCGCCTCCTCCCCTCGCTAGTATCCGCCCCGGAGCCGCGGCAAAGGTGTAAAAGAGCCACATGCGGCTCCGGAGCCGCGGGTTGCAGACCCCTGCTCTAGACAGATCAAAGGAAAAGTTCTGCAGTACTAGAGATGGAAGTCTCGATGAGTAGCTTCCACCCCCTCCTTTCTCACAGACTGAAAGTAAAACAACATGATCAAGTGATCCTTGCAATGGGAGGGATGAAAATACTGACAATTAGATCACCCCTATATGAAGTGGAAGGAGGAACAAAAGAAGGCAAAATCACCTGCTTTCTGCACAGGCATGTCTGCATGCACTGATCAACTGTTGTTGTTTTGGGAGTAGAAGTAAATTCAGACACTGTCTTTGTTTTCCACCCTAACAGGTAAACAGTGCTATCATGGCACACATCTGCTTGGTGGCAATGTAGGGTGAATTTTTTGGTGTAGGAGTAGAGGTGGAACCTGTCATGCATCATTGCATGGTAACACGCACGCACACGCACACACACACACACACACACACAGAGAGAGAGAGAGAGAGAGAGAGAGAGAGAGAGGATAATATATCCCAATAAGAACAACACTACATTAAGACAGTACTCATCTTTGTTATCATTTCCCTGGGAACCTAACACACACTTATGTCTTCTCACAAGGGGAATATACAATTTACTTGGTGCAGGTCTTTGGTGAGATCAGTTATGTCAGGAGGAAATCTCAAGTGGCTGTTCATGACAATTTTCTTGAGCACCAGAATAAAAAGTGCTGGCTTCAATATACCATTTAAAAACCTAAAGCTGTGACCTGTTTAATCTCAGTTATTGATATCCATGTTCACCTACAGCTAAAACTTTTTTTTTCTGTCTGAAAATAATAATTAAAGACTCTAAAATCACTGAAGACTATCAATATATGGTAACCTTCGCCATATACTGCAACACCTGAAAAATAGTGATGGAACATTCAGAATCATGAGGGGATCTGTCTTAATTCCTAGTCTGCATTCCTCCACCACAGAGCTTCATAAGGTGTTAAGTCAGTATCTCAAGCAACAGAGGACCATATGGCAGCAATAAGATGCAGTTAGAATGATTTCTTAAGGGAAGCCTCTGCCTATTGTTTGGGTGGGCAGGTAGAAACTTTGACATGATTCACAGTTACAGACTTTAATCATGGCTCAAAGTCTAGAAAGCTGTTAATGTAATTCTTTATTTGGCTTCTGCAGGTGGATTTGGGAATTGGAGGTACGTTTGACGAGGAGCTGTAAAATAATTTAAAATAAAATAAAAAGCTCTGTACTTGTAAACCATGATCAATCCTCTCTCTCCAAGTTGTTGGAGAATTTCTACTGCCACTTGTGATTACAAGAATATCACATCTTCTAATTAGAATGGGTTCTTAAAAGTCTGTATCATTTGATTAGCATGAAGATGGATGTTAGTGCTTGCTCAGGGTATCAACACAAGCCTTGGGATTTATCTTACATTGGATTCAGTTTGAGCTGTGAGTTATGTATACAAGTTGAGATGTGAGAACTAGATGTGCTCTTCATATGACTGTGCGAGGTAAGCAGTGGCTAGGGATGGGAGATAAATTGGAGTGAGTTCATGCTTATGGATGAAGTTACCTAATTAGAACTTTCTAAAACAATATGAGAAGCAAAACATCTCTCTCCTTCAAAATGCACACTTCTCTGAATTTTGTGATGCAGTTCTCCAGCCAAGTAATGTGTACACAACTGTATATACTATGGTAAGGTGCACATTAAAATGCTTACATTCATGGAGATACCATTAAAAACGCATTCTGTTGGGGAAATTGTGTTGCAAAAATGTATCTATGAGGAGACAGTCACACAAAACACTGATGAATTTTCATGAAGGCTTAGAAAAAAATAGCACCTTCATGAACAGATGCAGAAATGTGGATAACTAAACTTTGGATTGGAAAAATGAGAAGCACAGAGAGCAAACTGGACAGATTTGCCCATCCCTAGGTATGACCTGAGGCACGGGCCTCCAGCTTTCAGGTCTGGCATGATGGTGTGCACTGTTTCAAGATACCACCAGAATTTTTGTTCTGTCCCTTTGTCAAGAAATTGGAATGCTGGGTAATTCTATTTATAGCATTCCAGTAGCTAGGTGCATGTTCTGTCATTTGAAAAGCAGTTTGCATGCTAGCAGATAGCTATGCAAAAGCATTTTGCATTTTTATACAGGAGGGTATGACCTTCATAATTTACTTGGAGCTTCCATTCTCATTACCTGTGGGACACTCAATCAGAGATGAAAATAAATTATATTGTTCAGCTGCTTTTTCTCCCTGTATTCTGTTTGTAAGTGGGTATTTTTCATTGACCTGAGGTATTTGTAACGATGATGTGTTCTCCAGTTATAAATATTGATAGAGCAAAGATGAAAACATTTACACTTGGAATTTTTGATTAGTTTCTATAACACTTGTGGAATAAGCATTAGCATTCTAGGAAAAAATATTCATTTATTTCGAAAAGACAACAAATCATAGAAACAGTAAGTCATGCTTCAGGGTTGTTTTTTTAATTAAGTGCTTTGCTTCACCTATTGCTTTATTTTGATTTTGTTCTCCAAAGGCTGAACTTTATGCCCAGTATTATGGTAATGCACTGCATATGTAACAGTGTGGATTACGACTTGGAAGGAGAATTTACAAAAACCAGCCAAATGAAGCACTTATTGTACAGTAATGTCAGTTAGACTGTCAGTATCCACCATTAGAGTCCATAAATCTACTCAGCTTTTCAAAATATTGAAATGTGTAATATTTAAGACATCAGAGTAGCTGTCGGTCATAGTCGGTTCTAATTAGTGGAAGCCACTGTATGTGAGGTTTGACAAGACACTTGATCTGCCTTTGCTACAGTTGACCCAGTTGTGAAATTGAAAAAAGATATTGCATAAAGGCAAGATGCCCTGAAAAACAAATCAGACAGATTTGTATGTATGAACAAATCAGACACATAAGAAGAGTGCAAGTATTATGGGGGAAATATGAGAATCTTTGGTTGGCATCTATATTTGAACATTTATCTATCTATATGAATATCTACTTTTCCAGTCCGTTTTGGGTTGAAAAATGAGGGGCTGGTAATCATATAGTGATAAAAGTGTCATGAGTGCCAGCACAAAATGACTGCCCTGTGTAGGAAAAAAAGAGGTGTTGGTACTCTGCACTGGTAAGCGCTCTCTCTCTCTTTCTCTTTCTCTTTCTCTCTCTCTCTCTCCCTCCGCCTCTCTATCATACACACACACTATCTGTGTGTAACCGAGAAAGAGAAAGAGATATTCCGTTCGCAATTTTGGACTTCTGCAGTAACCATATGAGCAGCTGGACAGGTCCTGCATGATTTGAATTTAGTGAGGTCTGGTAACATCATTATGCCAACTGGGACCAATATTTCATATTTTGGTCCTGGAAAGAAACATTAAGAGAGACCCAAAGTTTATTTTAATAATGAGTTCTTGTGCAGCAGATTCTATGATCAAATCATATTGTTATGATTATTTTCTGTGTTTTTCATAGCTCGTTTCCTAATAGCAGTAAAATGACCAATATGAATAGTTTTTAAAGCAAAAACTCCACCTATTTCCAGTACATCACTTTTGCATATTTCCCCTCTTAATTCTGTTCCGTTACATTTTTGCACTAATCAGTTACGTATATTTAAATGTGTTTATACACATATTTTAATATACTTGTGAATCCATATTTCATCTCAATCGAGGCAGAATCCTCTGGAATAGCATACGTTCCTAGTTAATGCCTTTAAAAGTATGCGAAGATGTAGACAGAAGCAATCTCTAACTAACATCAGAGAAGACCCCTCAATGTATCGTCATGAGAGGTAATTAGAGTAACCCTTGCTTTTGTATCCACTAAATGTCCACACTCATGTCTGCTGTACAGACTGTCAGAGAAGTCAGGATATCTTTACTGGAGCTGAAGTCCCTACTCCTGTGGCTGCTGTTCTTATTCCTCTGATCATATGGGGAATACATTATCTATATATATATTAGATGCTGCCACAATGAGGGAAGAAGATGTAAGATTAGTATCAGAGTGATCCCCCCCCCAATATTTTGTCATTTTCAGACTAAATTTTCAAACTCCCTTAGAAAAGAATCTATTTAAAATATTATATTTTTTTCTACTTTTCACTCCTTTGTTGGAAAATGCTTCCATTTTGACAGTATTGCAGCCAGATCATTTAGGCACAATCCTAAGCATGTTTCCTCACAGGAAAGTTCCCCTGTCTCCAGCTGGGCTTACTCTCAAGTAAATGGGCAGGGTATTTCAGTCTAAGTAATTTTAGACTGAATTATGTTGCATTAAACAAAATCAGTTTGGAGGGTAAAACTGGGAAGCATTTAAGGAGCTCAGGTTCCAGCTTGTGCGTTTGTTCACAAATTGTTCATTTAAAACATTCTTCTTGTATTATTTTGTGTGAGACATTGCCTCCCTGGATGACTGCAATGTTTAGCAGAAATGAATAATAAATACTGGTATAAAACATGTCAAGTCAGTCTAACATAAGTTGCTGAATAATTCTTGTCTAAAATGAAAGGATTTCCTTCTCTCTTAGGAACGAGCCTATAGTCACCTGAATAGCTTCACGTGATAATTATAACAGGGAGAAAACTCTTCGCATTCTGTAGAGGTTTGGTGGACAACTAAAGAGATATCCATTTGGCACAACAAGGCATTGGGTTGCACCCAACAAAGGATTAGTCATGGACTTCCGCTTGTGCAACAGAACTTCCGTTCCCTCTCTTTTCCCTGTGGACACCCCTGCAAAGAATGTGTTCTGGGTTCGCCTCCCAGCGAGAGGAAGGTTAAGTTCCTCTGTGCAAGCAGAAGTCCTTGTGCTAATAGGGCAACTTCTTTGGATTCAACACAAGATCATCTAGGCCACTTCACTCTCCAAAAATTCAGGGCCGGCTAGCAAAAGTTTCTTGTTCCCTTACAGACATTTCCAGCTAATTAATGCAATCTTCATAGTAATGAGGGTAGCTGTGCTGTAGAAGAAGCTCTCTGATAAAAAAAAAAAGCCTTTTTAAATGCCAGCACAATGTGTCATGTATTTACCATTATGTGATAATGTCACCATCTCATCTTTATAACCTTTTATAAAATCACGGCTATATATAGTCAGGTGTAGCTGTTTCACTTTACACCAATTTATTAAATGCTGGGGTATCAAGTATTTTATTTTTTGTGCGCGAGAAAGTTCAAAACGTTGTAATGACAAGGATTCTGGCCTCTATTATCAACAGTGTGTCAAAATATGTCTCTTCCTGGGATATGTTTCCGCCAGCCAGTGTATCCCGAGGCTCCACCTTGGTTAGTTCTCTGCAGCAGAGGTACTGTATTTCATATGGAAGACTGGAACTTTTAAAAGAGATGCCATCTTTTCCAATCTGTTACTTTGACCGTGGCCATGACATTTGGACTCGCATAATAGAAACAATGAAATAACGTATTAGAAATAAGCCCTCTCTCCTGCTTTTGAAAAGAGGATTGCCTCTTGTTTCTTACTTTGAAGCAGTGCTTGCCTGTCTAACTGGTTATATAGTACACTAACCAGAAGAAGGTGTCACAACGGGAGGTCAAGGAAAGTAGAATTGTGTCCTACCACTCCCCAAAGCATGGAATGTTCACAGGGTCCTGGATATATAGTGAATGCACCTTGGCTGTGAGTCCTGAAGACCTGCTCCCTGCCTTGCAGTCCTTTTTCCATCTGCCTGGAATGGCAGGGCCCTGACTGACTCCAGCTACAAAAGCTGAGGCTGCTGAGAAGTCAGAGACCATCTTGGCTATCTCTTAGTGCAGACCTATGTTGTTGAGCCTGAGCTTCCACAGCTGCTGCCCGCCATGAACTACCATTGGCAAGATGGGCAGCAACAGCAGGAGATATGGTCTGTGGTGATGATAATATTTTATTCTCTTGTTAATTATGTTGTGTACATTTTATATTTGACTTCCTTTAATAATGGTTTTGGGACACAGGTGGCGCTGTGGTCTAAACCACTGAGTCTCTTGGGCTTGCCAATCAGAAGGTCGGTGGTTTGAATCACCGCCATGGGGTGAGCTCCCGTTGCTCGGTCCCTGCTCCTGCCAACCTAGCAGTTTGAAAGCACGCCAAAAAGTGCAAGTAGATAAATAGGTACCAGTCCGGTGGGAAGGTAACTAGCGTTTCTGTGTGCTGCTCTGGTTTTGGTGTTCCGTTGCCCCAGAAGCGGTTGACCCCAAAAAACTGTCTGCGGACGAACGCTGGCTCCCTGGGCCTGTAAAACAAGCTGAGCGCCGCAACCCCAGAGTCTGCAACTGGACTTAACTGTCAGGGGTCCTTTACCTTTACCTTTTTAGTAATGGCTTATTTCAAAATCTTTTAGATAGTATTTTAGTTTCCTATTGTAATCCTTCCATTGCTGCCAAGCTGGACAAGCATATTGTCAAGGCAGCCACAGCAGTGACTTGCCTCTCCAAAGGGTATGGGAGAATGTGAAGGTCTATGAGGCTTGTGCGTTGAGCATGCTGCTTTATGGAAATGAGTCATGGGCAACTTATACCTGCCAGGTGTGATGCCTCAATACCTTCTATATGTGCTGCATCAGGAAGCAAAAATGTGGTCTCCCAGGCCTCAGACACCAGGCCCATTGGCAGACCAACTCTGCATTACGAAGATGTCATCAAACGGGAAGCCTGGCAACATTAACTCTGCTGTATGGGGATGCCTTGAGTATGAGCTTAGAGACAGATAGTCAGGTCGTGTATACCCACAGCAGTGACCAGAGGAAGAATGACTGCTGGGAGAAGCACAGAGAGAAGAAACCTGGTTTTGGTGCTGCAAAACAGGACGTCTTCATCTGCTCCACCTGCAACAAAACATATCTCTCCCATATTGGTCTCTACAGCCACTGCAGGTACTGTAGCTCTCCAGCAGTTCGACATTACCCCCAAAGGCACATTCTTCCACTGTCTCCTAAGTCACATGGATGCAATGTTGCTTTGAATGTATACTTTCTATCTGACTTTCTTTAGTGATGCTTTATTCTGGATTGTTTTATTTGATGTTTTAATGTGTTGTGAACCACTTTGAGATTTTTTTCTTATAAATATAAAGTGGTATAGAAATGAAATGAATAATAGTAACAACAACAACAACATCTGAAAGTAAATAAATTCCATATTGAAGCCCAGTTTGTGTGTACATTTAAGCTGGAACACAGTTGTTGCTTAAAACATAACCACAAAATCAGGTTGCTCAGAATGTTTCTGTTTGAGGGGATGATCTGGTCAATATGAATTGGCAAGCTCTGCTATCTATCACCCCAACTAAAATCCTGTATAGGTCTAACTCGTTTGGCTTCTTTGGTTGTGGAGTATGGAGGTTTTTTAGGCAGAGGTTGGGTGGCCATCTGTCATGGTTGCTTTAGCTGAGATTCCTGCATTGCTGGGGGTTGGCCTAGATGACCCTTGGGATCCCTTCCAGCTCTACAATTCTATGATTCTATGGGCACAGTGTCTCTCCCATTTTTCTTCACACATAATGCTATTTCCCATGCCTGGGAAATAAAATCTGCAAGCTCAGGAGGTTGTTTTTTCTCCTGTTCAATGTATAATTTAAAATAAGTCAGTGACATGACACTAATTCAAATTGTGTCAGCTTGAAATTAAATGTGGTCCTTAGATCTGGAACTTTGTTCTTTCATCGTATTTGAAAAGCAAAGAACTTTGCTTGTGCTATGTGTCTAGACACAAACACATAAGAAGATTTCATTGGGAAGTTTTGCCACAGATTTATATTGTGATTAAAATGGAAAGAAAAACAGTCTTAACCAATGCTGCACTGGTGACATATTCAAAACTCAATGTGTATAGTGCTTAGTAATGTTCAGAATTAGCACCATGTGTTCTGAGATTCTGGATCAGGCAGTTGTAACAGATCAATTTTCCAGGTTTGTTTCAAATGTGTGGGGTTTGATATTTTAGAATACGTTATTCTGACATTTTGCATGTAAACAATTGCGATCCATCCTTTGGGTAACAGAGCAATAATTTATCATAGCATTTTGGGGGACTTTGAGCTGGATCTGAATCAACATTATGTTATTGGAGTCCATTGTTTATTCCCTTTAAGAATGAGTCAACGCAATAATAGCAGGGATGTGATAATAGCTTTTGCCCTGTCCTCATCCAGCACAACATCAAAACAACTCTGATGTATCATTTATGGATATTGCTTGTAGTCCAGTTGTTCTCAACATTTCAGGCTTCAGGGAAAGGAAAACTGGACGGAGGTTCTGCATGGCTTATTAAGCGGAAAGAAAATCCATCCTAATTTTAAAAGCAGAGAAAATGTTTACATCTAATCTAGCACTCCAGTGGGAGAGGAAGCAGCTCTGTAGCAGAGAGCATATCCTTTGCATGCAGAAGGTCCCAGGTTCAGTACCCAATATCTCCAGTTAAAAGGAGCAAGTAGAAAGAGATGTGAAAGACCCTGCTCTGTTTGAGACCTTGGAGAGGAGAAATCAGATGTAGCAGTGGATGCAACTGAGCTAGGTGGATAAATAGTTTGATTGAGTATAATACAACTTCTTCACTTCTACTTTTTGGTCCCTAGTTCATTTGCCTTTTTGTATTCATATGGGCTGCTTGCAGGACAAAAAAAAAGCCCTTCTATTTTGAAGTAAACAACCTGATCCTGCTATGTAATTTTCATGAGAAACCAGTCCCACTTAAATCAGTAGGATTCATTTTCCAGTAAGCATGCAAAAGATTGCAGCGGTGTACTGAGATTCTGTTTGCTGAGAGTTTTGTCTCCCTGGAGCCCTATTCAGGTCTGTTGTCTTTAATGTCAAATCGATAAGGGGGAAGAGTGGGGATAAACATGCCAGCTCCAACCCCACTTCTGCCCCTGCCATCCTCCTTGAGTTGGAGGAGTACAGGGAGTTTCCCACTACAGAGGGTCACCCAACTTGTCGAGGGCAATGGGGACAGTGAATTCATATTGGCGATACAAGAGGAATGGCTGACAATGGCTTGGGTTCAGTGGGGCTTACACTTAAATAAATGTGAACATGATTTCAACCTAACCATACAGTCCCATACATGCCCAAGCCAAAAAAGTCCGAGTTCAGCAGGGCTCACTCCATATTTCTCTAACAGGAATTGGATTTCAGCCATAGTTGTTTAGCAACTCAAGTACAGAATACAGTACATTTGAAATATGGCATATCAGTGCTAAAGGCTAAGAATCAAGATGCCAATAAAGAAACACTTGAGCTCAATAGAGAGACACTTCAGCTCAGTATTTCTTTGTGAAATAGAGAGGAACAGCAAGGAAAGTTCATAATATGTTCACATTTTATGCAACACACCTGGGTTAAAAATGCAATATTTGACGGATGAAAACAAATATTTTGTCAGGACCGGGGATTTCTATGTCTCCTTCAGTGGCAACAAGAAACAGGAAAAAACAAAGAGTCCTTAGTAATGCATTTATTCAGTCATCACGGTGAGAAACAAAGAAATCCAGTCAGCCTCTCATAATGGTGTTGCTCCAACTGAGCTCCTCCCCCTTCTCTTCCTAGCAGCAACACTTCCCCTTATGGTGTCCGTTCATGGCCAACTGCCTCTGAGTCTTTTGCTCTTGCACTCTTAATGAACATTGAGTTCTAGGAGAAGGGGGGTCAGCTATACTCTCCAGTGACAATGTGTCAGCTGGCTGCTCTGACTCTTCCCCCCCTTCTCCTAACACCCCCCAACTCTTCTGCTCTCCTGTCTCTGAGCCGTGATCTTCCTCAAACCCCTGCTGCAAGTCAATACTGCTTTCCTCTTCTCTAAAAGCTTCAGGAGAAGGGTGTGTGTGAGATATCCACCATTCCTCCTCTTCCCCTTCAGTCCAGTCCCTGACATGTTTGCTACATCACTTTTTATTAAGAAAGATGGAGAGTTTGCTTCTTAACGTGTTTACATGAAGCAACTTCTTGCCTCCAGCTTCAAATTAAGTTCTGTGCCCTCTGTACACATTAGTCACATGTTGGGTATTGCTCTGTTGAATCTAGATCTTTGGGCAATAATCCCCATCATGCCTGACCATTGGCTAAATTGGGTGGGGATGATGGGGATTGTAGTCCAACACCATTTAGGGACTCAAAGTTGACCCAAGTTTGAACACTGATTTAGAATATAGTAAAGAGGTATTTGTTCTCACATTTCTTCTTCTTCTTCTTCTTCTTCTTCTTCTTCTTCTTCTTCTTCTTCTTCTTCTTCTTCCCCCTCCTCCTCCTCCTCCTCCTCCTCCTCCTCTTCTTCTTCTTCTTCTTCTTCTTCTTCTTCTTCTTCTAAATATCAAGGCAAGCTGCATATGGCAGGGAACGATTCTCATATACTAAAGCCACTGCATGATAATGCTGCTACCAGCACTTTCCAATTCCTCTTGCCATACAACTGCCATTTCGTAGATTACACTGCACCAGTACCAAAGAAGCAAATATGGCAGCACACTATGGTCCAGCCAGGTTCTGTAAGCACATTTGCAGGCTAACACACAGAAGCTGAAGTAGCCCACTTCATTTTGCTTTGGGCTGCATCAGAAATTAGGTGCCCATGTGTAAAGGGAATTGGGGGTTGCTTGTGCGTAGAGGTTGCTGATGCTCCAGGCAATGTTCCCTGGCTAAACCTTTCCCTGGCTGGACAGCCCTTTCTCCGTGGCTGTGTCAGTCGCTGGCAGAATCCGTCAGTGAGCGTTTCCTGAACTTCTTCCAACATAAAAACTCCTTGACACCAAGTCTCTGCCTAGACTCCCTGCACGGAAGTCTTCTGCGCAGAGTGGGCGTGGCCAGCGGAGGTCCTGGACTCTCCCCGCTGGTCTCTGTGGAAGAGTCCTGGAGCCCTCTCTCCGAGGTCCTTCCCTGCTCCCCTTTCTCCCAGGTGTCACTCTGATTTCCTTCCCCAAAGGAAGTGTTCTCTCTCCCTCTGCTGGTCCCTTCTCCCGCATCGTTGGGGAGCCTTACCTCCACTCTTGGCTCCGATGGCAGTTCCCTGACACCATGTTTCAAAAATACATGTTATTCTGGCACTTAAAAGATTGTTGTGATGGCTGAATGTCAAGGGGGAAAACCTGACTGGATTTTTAGGCATTAGTTACAAAACTTCCCCCTAAAGATCCAATATTGACAAAATTATTAAAAGAAGATTTATGAAGCTGTCATACTAGTTTCTGCCAAATAATGAGGAATCCAAGTAATGTGTGACTGAATTAAAATATTTACACCTTGGCCAGTGGGGTGGAATACTTTGTTGTAAAAGAACATCCCAGACTGACAGACTAAATTCTTGATTTGGTTACTTCCACCAGTTCCTTTTACATTATTTAATACAAGGCACTTCCACTAAGGATATAATGGAAGTTATAAATGAGCAGTAATGGGAAAACATGTTTTTCTTGTTTGCTCAATGTTAATAGATTAACAATTGTTTTTTGTTTCCTTTTTAAAAACAGCTTTGGAATTAAATTCCACTACCACAGATTTCTGTACAGAGATTGATCAAGAGATTTATTTATTTTTTGCTTTCTTTTTAAGTTGAAAAAGGCCCAAAGAGATTTTACAAAGATGGAGCATTAAAGACAAAGTGAATAAATCAATATGTAGGCTGGCTGGAAGTGGTCTGTGGCTGTAAGCCATATTTGTGAGCATTGTGGAAACTGCCATATATGTGAATCTAAGCACGTGCAAGCAGTTTCAGGATCACAAGAGTCCAAGCTGTGAAGATGTTCTATGTTGTAATAAGAAAACATTCTAGAAACATTGCTACTATGTGAGGAGATGAACATTGTGGGAGGAGAAGTAAAGTAAAGAAAGCTGGATTTATGCAGCATTAGAGTTGCCTAAATGTGCTTCATTAATCAAACCACAGTTCTATGCAAAGCTGTACAGCTTCTGCACAGTCAATACAATGCTGTCTAGTCACTGTACTGATGACATCTGAGCTAATCCAAAAACCAAGCTGTGTGACAGCACCAACTTGGTCTCACTTGTAGAAACAACAAATTGAGAAGAAAAGGTAGGTATAATCACCATGAACCTGAGCCTATTACATAACTGCTACATAGAAGTATGGTAAAGTATGGGGTGTGGGTGGCACTGTGGTCTAAACCACTGAGCCTCTTCGGCTTGCAGATCAGAAGGTCGAATCCCCATGACAGAGTGAGCTGCCATTGCTCTGTCCCAGCTCCTGCCAACCTAGCAGTTCGAAAGCACTCCAGTGCAAGTAGATAAATAGGTACCGCTATGGCGGGAAGGTAAATGGTGTTTCCATGTGCTCTGGCTTCCATCATGGTGTTCCATTGCACCAGAAGCAGTTTAGTCATGCTGGCCACATGACCCAGAAAACTGTCTGTGGACAAATGCCTGCTCCCTCAGCCTGAAAGCGAGATGAACACCACAACCCCATAATCCCCTTTGACTGGACAACCGTCCAGGGATCCTTTACCTTTTTTTACCTTTACATAGAATTATGTTAGTCTAATAAAGGTATCACTAATGTAATGTTTTCCAGATGTTGCAAACTACAACAATGAGTTCCTGGATGCTCTGTCTGATTTTATGACTGACATGGTTGGTGTTCCTGTTGCTCTAGTCTTACCATGGAGCAGGTAATGGAAAGGACTCTAAAAAAGGATCACTCCTGAGTGCCCTCTCTTATGGGCCCATAAGGTGCCATGGTATTTGGGGAGCTGAAGATGATGAAGAAAGCAGGATGAGCACAGGTGATATGAATCTTAGGATGAAGTCAACAAATACAAGTACAAACACATCTTCGTGTTTACCATGTGGTGGTGGCATTTCTCTCCATTTTTCTTCTTTACAAAGGTATATTGCCCATTGTCCCGGCACAGTATCAAATAAGATATTTCCAATGTTTTGAATAACAAAATACCCCTTTTCTTGTGACCATTGCTGACCTCTTGACTTCATTGCAGGAATGACTTTATTCAGCACAATAGAAGAGGATTCGTACAAAAGAACACAATGAGAAATGGAACAAAATACTGTGCCGATTCTATCAGGGATTGTGGTGCCTTCTCCTTTACCCACTTGAAGAAGAACTGTCAGCAGGGAAATGATATAGTATGTAACTCTGTGAAACTACCAGGGGATTTTATATTATATTATTTGACACATAAGACAAAAAGTTTGCCCCTGTGTGCCTTAGATAGGGTTTTGTCCTTGAATCTTAACTACTTGACATGATGCTATAAGGGAACAGTTCATGAGGTACAGAGGATGTCAAAGGCACTTGGGTCATACCCATGTCATTGCTTTGCTTGCACATTTGTAAAATAAATCAAAATTACAGACCCCTGTACAGCTCTAGTGATCTCTCCTCTCAAAGGAGGCTGAACATAGGTAGTGCTGGCCCCTGGAACTTCTCCTTGCTGCAGGAAGTGTGGAGTGCATACCAATGTGTCAATGGGAAGGTACAATACAGGTAGTACATCTCTTTATGCAGTTATTGCTGTTGCATCGTATTTGTGGTTGTGTTAATATAATGCAGGGATGCTTGATTATTTTGTTCAGGTCATGTGGACCAAAGTCTCTGTCTCTGTCTCTCTCCCTCCCTATCTTTGTCTCTCTCACACACCATGCAAAACACAATCATCAGCCAAAGATCTCTTTCCTGAATTTTGTGGTGCTGTTATCAGCATAAAAACATAGAAAAAAGTGCAACAATATGTATAACAATTCACAATATACTATTGAAATATGTAAACTATGGCCAAACATCTGCACAATGCAATATAATATATTAGTCATATTTCAGTGCAAATTTCTCATTTGTGTGCGTGTGTGCCCTTTAACTGTTTAATACAGTAATTGGATGCTCGTATCTAGTTACAGGTAGGTAGCCGTGTTGGTCTGCCATGGTCAAAACAAAATTTAAAAAATCCTTCTAGTAGCACCTTAGAGACCAACTAAGTTTGTTATTGGTATGAGCTTTCATGTGCATGCACACTTCTTCAGATGCATGTAGTGGATCAATGACAGAATACAGTGGCACCTTGGGTTAAGTACTTAATTCGTTCCGGAGGTCCGTTCTTAACCTGAAACTGTTCTTAACCTGAAGCACCACTTTAGCTAATGGGGCCTCCCGCTGCTACCGTGCCGCCTGAGCACGATTTCTGTTCTCATCCTGAAGCAAAGTTCTTAACCCGAGGTAGTATTTCTGGGTTTGCGGAGTCTGCAACCTGAAGCGTATGTAACCTGAGGTGTATGTAACCTGAGGTACCACTGTATGTAAAAAACAGAATGGCACAGAAACTGACTGACCTTTCCATCCACAGTATACTATACACTTATTGAGGGGTTGATGGCATCTAGGATCACTTCATGTCCATGACCATATCATTTGAGAGATATCACCTTCTCCATCTTGCTACAATGCCCAGACAGAGGAGTATCCGAATAGTTAAAAATATTGCCAATATAAGTCAGGCAATTCATTTACCCAGAACCAACACCTTGTGATTTCAAGCATTCGCTTTATTTCAAATGCATTTATTGTTCTTTATAGCCTATATGACTTTTCTTTGTTGTGCTGAAGTATACTGTGTGGCTATTTACTTTTCTTTAAAAGCAAGCCTAATTGCTCTCTCCAGGCCCCCTTCCCTGCCCTGCAAAAAGGCAAACCTGCCCCCTTCATTACATTAAGGGTGTGCTTTCACCAGTCCCCTGGATATGTCCCTTGGTGCTCTGTTGTGTTTCCAACAATAATAAAGTGTTCATGTGTGCAGTTCCCATACTACTGAACTAAGGCAGCATTTCTATTCTGCAAAATAGTTTGGGGTTTTTGAATGTCACGTTTTTAAAAGATTTGGAATGCCAAATTAATATACTTCATTCTCCTTCTTTCTTTTCTTGACCTGCTGATGAAGAGAGACAGATAATTACTTAATTAATATACTACTTGATCCCCAGCTGGCTTTTAAGCAGTTTACAAAAACATAAAAGCCAACTGCACGACAACATTGTTTAATAAAACTCTTTTATTAAAACAAGTAAACAACCATGGTTAAAACTTGCAATAAGACAATTCCATCAAAGGAGCACATTGGTTAAAACTTGGGTTAAGAGATCAAGTGCATATTCAAAAGCCAGCAGAATGCTTCTCATACTTCAGCTGGGAGTTCATTCCACAATATTGGTGTCACCAGTGAAAAAGAGTATCCCCATGTCACCACAAACCAATAATCATTAGGCCATGGAAAGAATATCTGGGAATGACAATTGGTTACCCATTATTAATCAGTGCTGATTCTTTCTTGAACAAAAGAGAGGTGGAGTTCATAATGCCTCTTATATTTAACACTTTTATAAATAAACAATTGATATTTCAACCAAATGTAATGGAACTATCTATAGACAGAGTAAATGTATGCTTTATAAAAATATTATTATCCCAAGCCAACTTTAAAGCCGACTAGGATGAAGGATTGGAGGGGATGTTCATAAAATTTGTAGATGGCACCACATTGGAAGGGGTAGCTAATGTTGCAAAGGATAGAATCAGAGTTCAAGAATGACTTCACAGATTGGAGAACTGGAACCGAACTAACAGAATGAAATGTCATGTTCTGTATTAAGGCAGGAAGAACCAGCTACACCAATATAAGATGGGGGACACCTGGCTTACCAGTAGTATATGTGAAAAGGATCTAGGGCAGGCTTCCTCAACCTTGGCCCTCCATATGTTTTTGGCCTACAACTCTCATGATCCCTAGCTAGCAGGACCAGTGGTCAGGGATGGGAACTGTAGTCTCAAAACATCTGGAGGGCAGAGGTTGAGGAAACCTGATCTTGGGGTATTAGTAGACTACAAACGTAACATGAGTCAATAGTGTGATGCAGGAACAACAAAAAAAGACAAACACAAGATGCTAACACTATTCTAGACAGCATCAACAGAAGTATAGTGTTCAGGTCAAGGCATCTATGCCCCTCTATTTTGCTTTGGTCAGACCACACCTGGAATACTGTGTTCAATTCTGGGCACCAAAATTTAAGAAGGATATTGACAAGCCAGAACATGTGTAGAGGAGGGGAAAGATGATCAAGGGTCTGGAAACCATGCATTGTGAAGAACGGTTGATGGAGCTGGGTATGTTTAGCCTGGAAAAGAGGAGAATGAGAGGAGGTATGAGAGCCATCTTCAAATATCTCAAGGACTGTCACATGGAATATGGAGCAAGCTTCTTTTCTTCTGCTCTGGAGGGTAGAATCTGAACCAATGGATTCATGTTACAAGAAAGGAGATTCCAACTAAACACCAGGAAGATCTTTCTCACAGTAAGAGCTGTTCAACAATGTAACAGACTCCCTTGGGAGGTTGTGAACTCTCCCTCATTGGAAGTTTTCAAGCAGAGGTTGGATGGCCATCTGTCACGGATGCTTTAGTTGAGTTTTCTGCATTGCAGGAGGTTGGACTAGATGACCCTTGGGGTCCCTTCCAACTCTACAATTCTATGATTGATTCTATTCGAGGGGTAAAAGATTCACATTAATAAAAGCAAGCAATTGAGAAGTCTATTAGCAGGCCCTTCTATCAGTACATTTCATGATCATCATAACACTACTTCCCAAATATATGTGGACAAATCTTGCATTGTGTTTCTATGGAGCCTTGGCAGGAAAAGTCCCAGTTGCTCAAATGCACGACTCCAGCTATAGTGTTATTTTGAAAAACACAGACATTTTGACAGATCATGCACATAAATCTGCCTTGGGAGGAGTTTATTATGTACCTAAAAGTGTCATAATCCCTAGTTTTATGCCTCTGGAGAAACATAAGCTGGTCTTTTCTAAATGTTTATTTCTGTTTCATGCAATTATCACTTCTAGCTTTTAGACATTGCCGGATATTCCCACTTGATTACACTTAGCCCTTAATTTCTTTACGTCTCACTCTCTTGCCTCACCTTTTCTTTTTATCCAGCCTGTCTGTTTTGTTCATTCCCCACAGTCTTTTGTTATCCACTGTAGTTACTCCTTATTTTTTATGAATCCTACAGCCAACCCCCAGGCATAAACATCCAGCTTTCCTTATTTTTATGCATAATTTGTACTCTACAAATAGTCAGCTTCTCATGTTCTCCCACATGAATAAAAGTCTAACAGTTTTGATAAATACAAAGTGTATCTCTTTGTTTGTCAAGTGCCTTGAAAACAATAACTACCACCCACTAGAACTCTTATCAATGTCAGTGAGAGTTACGTGAGTGCTGCAGATGAAGAATATATCCCCCTACTGCTATTCCTATTTAAATGTTTCATGCGCTGTACTAAATTCTGCTTGGCTAGCTGAAGATATATTAAAAGCATTACCTCAACATTCCATCCAAACCAAAATGGTACATGATGGCTGCGTTGTCTATAATAGATGCTGCCGTAATGTGGACTGGAATATTATTTTGTTGACCTAAGTACAATTACTAATATTTATAACAATGAAGGCAAGCATTAGGTTTTTATTACGAAGATGTACGTTTGCAAATATTGTCAGGCGAGATAGCAAAATAGACTCTTATAGCTTTTAAGCCAATTTGTATTATTGCCAAATCCTCCCCACCATGTTTGAAGATTGAAAGCTTCTTGGACTACTGCCTAGTTTAAAAGAAAATCTTCATGTATATAACTGATTCCCAAGGGGATAAATGCACAGAAAAAGCCCGGCATCAGAGGTGTGGTATTTCAGAGGAGAAAATATAACTCAAAGGGATAAAAGCAGTGCACACAGCCTCTTACCAGCCAACACTATTACGGACTCAAAGGAAACTAAGTCTTCTGTACAGATGCTTGATAACCTTGCCAAGAAGCCATATGTTACTGCTAGAAGAATATTTACACAGCTTGGCATCTGGATCCTAATGTTGTCGTACATCCGAGAATGAGAGAGATGAATAAATCACTGGAATAAAATGGTTTCTGCATAACCGAAGGCCACATTAGCAAGTGCAGCTTTTAAAGAGGCAGCTAACCGAAGTTCGAGCATATTTATATAGCATCAATTTATTTATTTCTCAAAAAGTATGAACAACTTACCAGAATAACAGAGCTGGCACAACGTACTTGGATTCATTAAACCTCGTCCAGTTTGTGGGTTCAGATAGTTTTGAAAAAAGTTAATAGCAAAGGGGTCTGCTCTCTACCTTGCTTGCAGTTCCTGCTATGCATTGGGAGTCCAACAGTACAGTGTGCCTTTGGTTTACTGTTGCAGCAGCAGTGAGCAACTCAGGCTCAGGGGCTAAATCAGTCCTTCTATGAATCTTTGTCAGGACTTCAGGACCAGACCACACCCTGTGCTGGATCTGCTTCACATCTGTTAGGATTTGCCAAAATAATTTTGGAAATTGGGATGTAGAAAGGGGAGGTATGGGGAAGTCGGCGAAGTAAGGTTTAAGAAAAAGGGATATGAAATTATACATGTTTGTTTGTGTGTTTGTTTGTCTGTTTGTGTGTATAAAAATTTTGAAAAACCAATAAAAAATTTTATATATAAAAAAGGATCTGCTTCACATCTGTGCTAAGTGGTTTTTCCATAGCTGCAATATGTCATTGAACTCTGATAATAGAGGGCTCTTGAGTGTGTGTGGGAACTAGCCTCCTATACAAAAAGTTTTACATTCTTTGCTGTGTCCATTTTTTGCCTCTAGCTCAATTCACCGCTGGCCTGTGGTCACAGAAAGTTGCCCAGAAAGGACTGTGACCCTCAGGATGAAAAAGTGTCTCTGTTATCACTGACTTACAGAGTGAAGCAGAAACCTGAGGAACTTAGTTTAGAAAATTAGTGGGCCAGATGTCTGGCCCAAAATATGAGGTGGGGTGTGTGTGTGAGAAAGAATTACACCCATGACCTGTTTATTGGGCATTCATCATTATTTGCTTGCAGAAACCATGGTGGTGAGATTATATCCTGTCTTTATTAAGCATTTGTTTTATGACAAAGCATGTTCTCAATACCGGAGAGAACGTGTTGCGGTGGGGTCTAGCAGGCCACCCCACTGTTGTTGGGCAGATCTGTTTGAATGGCCACAGGCAGTCATTGAACGATTGGGTTGTTGGGGAGAGTTCAATGTTGCCAATTTGGGAGTTGGGCCAAAGGTTTTAAATACAGGACACACAGCTTTGGGTGCCCCTTTTGCTGCGTGCAACGGATCACCCGCCCAACCTCCCTGAGCTGGGGGTCTTATCTCTTTGACCTTGCTATGCCTATCATGGGGTCGCCTGCTTTTGGGGCAGGGGCCTGGTAGGAATTTTGTCCATTTGGCTGATTGGCTGGTGCCATTTGGTTTTTGCCTACTGTGTAGCAAATCGTCACAACTTGTAAGATTGCGGTTAGGCATTGGTTAAAAAATTGGTTGGTGGAGGGATAAGTGCCTGCCCCTCCAATGCTGGTGATGCAAGGGAATTCCTTTAAAGGAATCCGGGGGCTTGCCATCCCTTTGTCCAAATCCCTGGCATCGGGTTTGGGGCGCGCAAGCCCCTGGGAGCATGAGGGGAGAGGTGAGGGTCTGTTGCCCAGCTTCATTTATCCCCAATATTGTTTTCCCTGACTGGCTTCCACTGGAATCCAGAAATCAGTTCTGTCCCTGGGGCAAGGACAGATAGTCATAACCAATGCCTAAGCAACCACTCACATGTGTGTATTTAAATAAAGTTGTGGCCAAAATTATGCCCAAAAACCTTAAACAAAAATTTCTGTGTGAAGTGTGAGTTATTGGGGTGGCTTGGGGACCTCGACACACAATGAACATTCATCCTGATTTGCTTGCAAGGAGTTCATATGTCTTCCCATTAGCCATTTGTTCACCCCACACTTTTTCAGTGCAGTTCCCTGCACCTTTTCAAAGCATAAAAAGTGGGATATGTGAGAAAGTGACAGAACTTCATTCACTTTAACTGTGCAAACCTGAAGTTTCAGGGTGCACTTAAATGTGTCCTGCAAAATGGTGACAATCTGGAGGAATCCCTTGTTTTGGCACCCTGAAAAAGCAACA
This sequence comes from Podarcis bocagei, assembly GCF_964188305.1. Taxonomy (NCBI): domain Eukaryota; kingdom Metazoa; phylum Chordata; class Lepidosauria; order Squamata; family Lacertidae; genus Podarcis; species Podarcis bocagei. The sequence goes on from NC_138134.1 coordinate 30,574,492, forward strand.
CAGCAAAAACAATGGCAATAAAGGCCAGCAGAAAACCAGTTTAAAATGTCTGGGCACATAGTACACATAGCCCTCCCATAGCATCTGGTCCCTGCCTCATTCTTCTTAATGAGATTACTGGTCCAGTTTGTAGCTCATGATTGAGGGGAGCATATTGTCACTCTGCATCTGCACCCCTCTAGATTTTGAAGCAGGGTTATTCCAAATAACATTACATCTAGACATTTAGCTCTATCAGATCCTGGATTCCCAGTTGGCTTTGATAGGATTGCAGCCTCAGGGAAAGAAAAGTACTAGGTCAAAAGACACATTTGAAAAGCATTTTGATCACAGCCATTGCTATGGATTTTGCTTTGACGCAACATCAAGCCTGGGTGTGATTTGCAGGTAGAACTGAAGCCATGCTAGGAAGAAAAGAAAGCGCACTTGTTGCCCAGACATTTTGACATGCTCCCCTTCCGATCATCATAATGTCCCATAAAAGGTCAGATATATGACTGTGACTTGGAATGAAACAGACAAAGTGAGGTTAAGGGCTGATATGAAGAATCAAATGGGGGAGAGATATAGGAAGAAGAGAAGGGAGGAGAACCCCTCCACATCATTTATGGGCTGGGGGAGAGACAGTGTAAATTGTGGAGCTAGAAAGTCTCACCTCTGACCCTGAGTTCCTTCCAAAAGACAAAGACATTTTCCAATTATAAAGTTAGAAGTTAGTGCACAGTTAGAGAATCAGGCTCGAAAGGATTTATTAACTAAAAGGATTTTGCAGATAGCCATATATCTGTCTGAGCAGAGTGAAGGCTTCTAGATCACATCTACTGCACATGACTTCCAGTAGCACATTCACACATGCACCAAAAGGTGGCAGTTGGCTCCCTCTCCTCTGCCAAACACACACACAAGTAGCTACCATCTGAGGTGACCACGTCACTCTGTTGGTTGGACTAGGTCATTTCTTTTCTACTTCATGGACTTTTAAAAGAAAAATCTCTTTCTTCAGAAAAGTATAATCCCCTTTAACTGCTTTTCTGCTATTCTCAACTCCCTCTTAACCAAACTGGAGTTTCTCTCTTGGGGGCATTGGGGGTGGGGGGGACAGGGCAAATGGTTAACGTCTCTTGAGCCGATGTCCCAATATTGATCGTCTCTCCCTGCTCTACCTAGCTGTTAAGTTAAACTTTTTAAAAAATGAAGTGCTGTACTCTTTAATTTCACTTTTGCTGATAGGGGCTTTCCCCCTAAACTTAGGGGTTTCGGGGGGGGGCAGTATTTTTTTTGCTGTGACTACAGCCTTCTGTCCCAGCCTGCTTGAGTTCTGATTATTGTATCGCTAAATAAACAAACAAATAAATAAATAAATAAATAAATAAATAAGGCTAATATGACTGCAAGTGATGCAACTAGCATCATATATAGTTAAGCAATGCATTTTCTTTAGTGTGCAATGAACATTTTATGGATGGAAGCATTCAAGCAAAGTGAGAACGCGCAGCTTCAATGAAAACCATGCAGTTTACAAAATAATATAAAATAAAATGCTGCCTTAGTGCAGTCTTTCTGTTTTTATAATTGTCTTGTTTAAGAAACTGAAATATACAAAGGTGACAATAGGTTATGCTGAAGAACCATTTCATACCTGGTTAAAATAAACATGGATGTAATATCACGAAGCTATTTGTAGAAGCCCTAACTAGTGTCTGAGGTGGGCTCAGTGTGGCAGCATATTCTTGCTGGGAAAATCACAACAGTGCTGCTAAGAGATCTCCATGTCAGAGGCTTAAGAACTATCCATGTTGCAACTGCTTACAAATCAACCTATTAAATATTATAAGCATTAACCTTGTTCTGATCTTGGATACGTAGCTGTAAAAGTATACTTAGGCAGTAGTAATTGGGAAATGTGAATTTTTAGATACATGGGACCGTTAAAAGTATTTTTCCTGAGGCACAGCCAAGGGCTAGATTATGCCATATAGTTAGCAGCTAGGATGGTAGGCTCTGCCTGTCATTGCTGTTCAACTGTCCAAAAGAGAAGAAAGAAATTATGACTTAGTGTTTTCTATAATTTATAGGAAGTTTTGTCTTTTAGCTTTACTCGCTGTGTAGATGAAACAGATTTGGAAAGTTTCATTGTTAGTAATTTAAATAACAAAGCCCAGTTAAATATAAGGGTTTTTTTTTTTTTTAAAAAAAGCCTAATAATATCTCCCCCAACTTGACATATTTACAATCCAGCTTCATTAGCTGTACAGCTGCTTGCATGGAATTTTTGCAAAATATTAAGAGCACCAGAAGAGGCTTGAAGGACCAAAGATCTCCCTTCTGCAGCATCCCACTTCCCACAGTGGCTAGCCAGTTGCCTCTGGGAAGCCTACAAGCAGAATTTTTCCTTGGCAACTGCTCTCTTCGGTACTTTTTTTTCTACCTAAACCAAAAAGTTCCAAATGCTGCCTTTCTTTGTAGGATGGTCTCCTAAGCCCTTGGTCATTTTGGTTCTGTTTCTGTGCAGCTTTCCCAGCTCTATAGTATATTTTTTCAAGGTGAGCAGTGTTATATGATGAATCAGTGTCATTCTTTCTCTCAAAGAGAGAGCCAGTGTGGTGTAGTGGCTAAGAGCAGTAGACTCGTAATCTGGGGAACCGGGTTCGCGTCTCCGCTCCTCCACATGCAGCTGCTGGGTGACCTTGGGCCAGTCACACTTCTTTGAAGTCTCTCAGCCCCACTCACCTCACAGAGTGTTTGTTGTATGGGAGGAAGGGAAAGGAGAATGTTAGCCACTCCTTCGGGTAGTGATAAAGCGGGATATCAAATCCAAACTCTTCTTCTCTTCTTCAATTCTAATGATACACCCTACCCTTCTCTCTCCTTCATATACCCTCTTTCCAGATATAGATATATGCTTGCCTGTTAGCACTAAGCACTGCAGTCACCCTAGCATGCTATTCAGTCTTCCAGTAATAGCAGATAAAAACCTGTTAAATTGCACCTCTCTCCAAATGTCCTTCTCATGAGCAACTTCTTCCTCCAGTGTTGGATCTCTTCAATCAGGTGTCATTTCTTTCCAGTGCTTTTTTCTTCTTCTAAAAACATGTTTACGGGTACTCTCGTTTTGACTCAAGAAAATCACCATTTTATAGTTCAAATTGGGGGAAATAAATACAGTAAATGGACAAAAGTACAAAGATTCACAAAATGTTTAGGGGTATGTGTCCCCCTGCGTCTCCCTTGGAAAAAGCACTGTTTCTTTCTATAGGCATGCTGCGTAAATGGTACCTGCAGTCCACCCCCTTTTAGCTGATCTGAAACATCAGCACCATCAACTGTCAGAGATGAACCAGGTGCTCCCTCAGCTCCATTCAGTTCTGCCTTTCTCCCCAGAAGTTCACTTCAAAGATACTCTGCAACGTGTCTGACATCCACCACCAGCAGTTCAGTTCCACTGCAGTTCAAGTATAGCCCTGACTTCAGCTACAAAAGCAGAGGCTGCTGAAGAGTCTAGAGACCTTCTTGGCTGTCTCTTAGTGCAGATCCAGGTCACCCAGACTGATCTTCCACAGCCACCACCCGCCATGAACCACCATTGGCAACAACAGCAGCAGATATGTTCTATGCTTAAGATAGCATTCCCTTGCTAATTATGGTGTTTTTAAATATGACTTCCTTTATCAATGTTTTCTTTTGAAATGTTAAGATTATTATTTTTGTTAACTCTGCTGTGTTAAATGTGCATTCTCTCCTTGACTTCCTTTGTAATGTTTTATTTTGAAATCTTTGAGATAATATTTTAGTTTCCTGTTAATTACCGTATTTTTCGCCCCATAGGACGCAATTTTTCCCCTCCAAAAATGAAGAGGAAATGTGTGTGCATCCTATGGGGCAAATGCAGGCTTTCTCTGAAGCCTGGAGAGCGAGAGGGGTCGGTGCGCACCGACACCTCTCTCTCTCCAGGCTTCGCAGACCTCTCCGCAAGCAGCGGGAGCACTCCCGCTGCTTGTGGAGAGTTGCCGGCATGCCGAAGCCTGCGCGCGCTGAGATCAGCGTGTCCAGGCTTCGTGGACCTCTCCACAAGCAGCGGGAGCCAGCGCTGGGCTCCAACGGCTTGCAGAGAGCTGCCTGTTTGGGGGCTGAGGTCAGGGGAAGCTCGGGCCTCCCCCACCCCAGCCCCGCGCCTGGGAAAAAATATATTTCCCCCCCTTTATTTCCCCCCCAAAAAACTAGGTGCGCCTTATGGGACGGTGCGTCCTATAGGGCGAAAAATACGGTATGTTGCTTTGAATGTATACTTTATATTTGAATTTCTTCTCGGTTGTTTTATTTGATGTTGGAAACTGCATTGAGTTTGTTTCATATATATTATATCAAATATAAGTGGTATAGAAATGAAATGAATAGTAATAAATAACAACAACAACAACAACAATAAATTTTATTTATACCCCACCCTCTCTGGCCAGACTAGGGCTCAGAGTGGCTAACACCAGTAAAATTACAGTAAAAACAAAATAGGAAAAAACCCAATGTAAAATACAGGTTAAAATGCAATTTAAAATGCAGTCTCATTTTAAAAGTAGCCCATAGATCAAAACCATAGGGGAGGGAAACATAAGGGTCAGACTGAGTCCAAACCAAAGGCCAGGCGGAACAGCTCTGTCTTGCAGGCCCTGCAGAAAGATGTCAAGTCCCGCAGGGCCCTGGTCTCTTGTGACAGAACATTTCACCAAGTCAGGGCGAGTACTGAAAAGGCCCTGGCCCTAGTTGAGATCAATCTAACCACCTTGCGACCTGGGACCTCCAAAATGTTGTCATTTGTGGACCTTAAGGTCCTCCGTGGGGCATACCAGGAGAGGCGGTCCCGTAGGTACGTGGGTTCTAGGCTGCATAGGGCTTTAAATAATTAATAATAATAATAATAATAACCTGCCACTTTTGTATGGTATGTTCCAAAATGCTTCCTATTGCCTAACAAATCTGAACCCTTCTTTCCAAGCACAGTTTCATTCTCTGATAGAGACAGATTGCTGTTAACTTTTTTCTCTCTCTCTCATTCCATATTATCAAGCTGTACATTCACTTCCACCCAAAAATAATATTGGGGCTTACCTGCCAGCTATACCTATTCTGTTTTTCATTGGGCAAGTAGCTCTCTTATTCAATTTTAGTCAGTTCTGAAATGCGGAGAATTTTAGTATTTTGGAAGTGACAGTGAATGACAGTGGGTGAGTAGGTGGGTAGGGGACAGATTTACGCGATGAGCTGCATAGTGCAGAAATATATAACCCGAAGGGAATGATAAAGGTATGTCACCAGACCTGACTGCAACAGGAGCCAACTCAAGTCCACCTAGCCATAAAATTTAGGCACATACTGTATTTTCCTTTGTCAAATACTAGAAGGTGAGAAACTTATACCAAGTCAGATCACTGGTCCATCTGTTTTAATATTGTTTACACTGGCTAGCAGCAGTTCTCCAAAGTGTACAGCACTACCTGGAGATTTCAGGAATTGAACCTGGGATCTTCTGCATTCAAGAAGTTCTGCCAACTGAGCTAGTTCTACAATTGTTAACAGGTGCCTCCTTTTACGTTTTTAAAGGTTTTATTTATTTGCTAATTTAACTGGTGATAGACTGCAGGTAAAAACTGAGCTCATATCTTATAAACCTGTGGCCATTAGCAGCAGCACCATTAAGATAGCAAAATAGCCTGTGGATCAATTTCTGGCCTGTTAACATATTACAATCAAACTTTCTGCCTCAGAAGATGAAAACATCTATACAGCAGGAGGCTTGCAAATATTCCAGGCTAATTTGTTAGGAGCTTGATTTACTGAAATGCCAGTGGACTTTACCTAACAAGACTGTTATAGCAAACAACTCTTGTGTTTCATTCAGTGGGCCTGCAGAAAAGGGAGGGAAAGCTGTGAGGGCTGCCTTTGGCGTGATGAAGCTGCCACTGACTCATAACTCTCCAAAGGGTAATGATATCAACACAATCCACAGGAGGATTCTTGTCTGTAATAAAGCCCTGATTCAGAAACCATTAATAACTTTTTATTGATCATAAGAAAATCCTCATCTGAATTCTGCCTCTGTGAAATCCCAATAACATGGCACAGTCACATTTTCTGATGGAGACAGAGTGAGCGGGTTACTCTATGCTTCCCCCACCCTCTCCTCCCTTGCCTATTGAGATGTGCAGTCACTTCCAGTAGAAAATGAAGTTGGCCGCTGTGAGCATTAACCCTGGCTTCTTCAAACGGCCTCATATCCCCTAGAGGTGTGTTACACTTTCAGGATTTAATAGTCACTTAATAAAGTTAGCCTGGGAAGGGGAATAGAAGACTTTTGTTAGAGAGGAGAACTGGAAAAGTTTAAGGATCTCCAGAATGTTAACGGTGCTGTTTCCCTCTGGCAACAATATTACTAATATCTGATTTATTCCCCAAATGACGCTGGAGCCAGCATCAACCTTAGAGTAGCTGAACAGGATCTTAATGGTCCATCAAAGTCAGGGGTAGCCAGACTGGTGTCTTCTAGATGTTATGCATCATTCCTGACAATTGGGCACGCTGGCTGGGGCTGAGGGAACTTGTAGTTTGCATCAGCTGGAGGGTACCATATTGTCTACCTCTGACCTAACTTAATGCATACTAGTGCGCATACTAGCAGTTAACCTCTGTCAGTTCCATCATTGGATTTGCCTTCTCCTGCTCTTGAGTTTACACTTGACCAGAAACTGTAAGATACTGCACTACACCAGTCCAGAACTGAATCATTATCTCTGTCTGCTTGGGCAGAAAAAGCTGGCAGTATCTCTACTTCAAATGCAGTGACTTTCGAGCTCCCCTTAAAACAAGAATCAATGAGTTCAGTAGTTGAGTATATCTTTTCTAGATGCACTTTCCCTGTTTCAGCCTCCAGAAGACTGGAGTGACCAGAGTTGTCCATGCTTTGGTCACCTCAAGGTTGGATTGCAGAGGTGTGTTCTATGTGGGGTTACCCTTGATATTAGTCTAAAGGTAGAAGCTAATGCAGAACGTCGTGACTAGATTGCTTGTGGGGGCAAACTACCACCAGCCTAGAACACTTTGTGCACAGGCTTTGCACTGGCTGGCAATTTGTTGCAGGGCTGGAATACTTAAGCACAGTAGTTTGCAATTCTGACTTTCCTTATTCATTAAGCTGGGTGACATTGGAAAAGTGATCACAAGTTTGATAGGAAGTGAGGGGAAAGAGTCCTTGTGAACCCCATCCCCGAGCTCCCTTTCACTGAGAAAACCAGGACAGATCCTCCATTTTTTATGTAAGTTCTTTGAGAAAGCTTATCTCTGTTTGTTAGAGCATGGTGCTGATGATGCCAAGGTTGTGGATCCGATCCCCATATGGGCCATCTGCATATTCCTGCATTGCAGTGGGTTGGACTAGATGACCCTTGGAGTCCTTCCCAACCAGTGCTTGAGCTATGAAAGCTAGGAGCTAAATGGCACCTTAAATGTGCAGTTGAACCTGTAGTGAGCCCAGTCAGCTTTGAGAATCGAATCCATGATTAAGAATGCACAGAACAGAAGATTTATGACATTTAAGTTTTGGCAAAAATGTAAACAATCACTCCTGTTGTTCAGATAGTTCTCATGCTAAAACTGTGCAGCAATATTGCTACATATGCAGGCCAGGATCCAATAATATGGCAATCAGTTCCACATCCCTAAGGGTTTCTTTGGCCTTGGAGCAGTAATCCTGCCATTCCACATGGCAGACTACTTTGGAAACAGAGGGTGGTTTCAACAGCAGATTGTGCATAGTATGAAGGCTTGCTCTATGTGAAAAGAAAAGGGGAAAGGGAAGAAATAATATCTATTAAGTGTATACAAACCCTTGGGTTTATCTAAAATAGATCCTGGCAGTGGTATATTTATTTATGTGACAGAACCAATTCTGAAAAGAGTATTTACTCTTTGTTTGGCTACATATATGGGAGTATACCAACAATCACTTTGCATATTTTGGACAGCATAGCCAATGATCCTTTACTCAGTCAAGTTGTTTTTGCTGCATAAATCAGTCAATGTGAGATCATTTCTCTACCAAGCAAATCAAGAAGCTAGTAGTTTGTTCAAAATGAAAAATCAATGGGGGAAATGCAAATGCAATGTTGCTTGTGAATGTGAATTCATTCTACTTTTGTCACACTAGCTTGTTTGTGAAAGGGTATCAAAACCAGAAGGAAAACAGGCCTCTTTCCTCTGCTGCTAATGACATTAACACTGTGTGAAATGTGCCGTATGGGTGAGTTGTGTTCTTCGCTTTTATTGGGACTCAGTTGCAAAATATGCTGGATTTCTGCCACAAGAAAGAAGGGGGAAGAAAGCAATTTCACTTAAGCCTATAAACCCATTTTGAGTGAATTACCCAGTGTTTAAATTGTAAAATCAGAAACAGGGAACTATCAATCAGTGTACTTTTTTTGCAACTCTAACAGTACCAAATTTGGCTAACGCTATAACATTAAATAAATAAAAATAAATGAAGATGCCCCTGACCAGAATTTCAAAAACATGAATCTATTAATGATTTTGTCTTCTTCTCCCCAAAAGCCTGTAGTTTACAACAAGTGCAAGGAAGTCCAATGGGTGTATACACACTTCTGACTCCCTGTAATTTTCTTTCACAATAAGGCTATAATCTCAATTCTATTCAACAGATTTAATGGGACTCAATGGGAATTATGCACATCTAGTTATCACAGAATTTTATTTATATATGTAACATTTTTGTATACCTTTTCCATCACAAGGGACCTCAAAAGAGTTGGCACAAGTCAATCAAAGCAATATAAATACAAATCCTAAAATGCAATGTTAACCCATAATAAAGCAGTGGTAAACAACATAGCAATACCAAAAAGAATTAAAGGCTGAAGTCTCCTACATATGGCTTCCAAAAGCTTGGGAAAACAATAGCAGCAAAACCTGAACAGTGTTGGATAGCCCTATGGTTTGATCCTGCAGAATCCTTTTTATGGCCCTATGGACTCAGCCTATCCATTCTTAAGGAAATCAGCCCTGAGTGCTCACTGGAAGGACAGATCCTAAAGCTGAGGCTCGAATACTTTGGCCACATCACAAGCAGAGAAGACTCCCTGGAAAAGACCCTGATGTTGGGAAAGATTGAGGGCACAAGGAGAAGGGGACGACAGAGGATGAGGTGGTTGGACAGTGTTCTCGAAGCTACCAACATGAGTTTGACCAAACTGCGGGAGGCAGTGGAAGACAGGAGTACCTGGTGTGCTCTGGTCCATGGGGTCACAAAGAGTCGGACACAACTAAACGACTAAACAACAACAATGGACTCAGCCTAGAAACTCTAACCAGTGTGTTTTGTTGGGTCTCAGCTTAATTACTGAGATAATCCTCAAAGGCCTTGTTTCCCTCCATCTTAAACACAGTAGGTGAGCCATAGGATGTGGGCTTTCTGATGCTGATGACAAGAAAGGAAGTTCAGCCTCACCACAGCACTCCTTTTGATGAACAGGTTCCCCCTCCAGCGTATTGACTTTGAGTTTATTGTTGTTTTAGCCTAATTGCATGCATTTTGTTGTTTGATATTGTTTTAATTTCCTGTCACGTTGTTTGCTGCCTTGATTTATTTTTCTTTTATGGGAAAGAAGGGGGCAGATATTGAAAATAAGTAAAGGAATAACCAAACACACATGTCTGAATTAGCTCTTGTCCAATTTTAACACTCCTGGAATGGCAGTTCCCAAGTGTGTGTGTGCTCCCTTGGTACCAAAGAAAAAAATGAGGACATTTTGGCAAATTCATAAAATCCACCAGAACAGAAATTTTACCCCTGAAAAAGAGGACATGTCCTGGAAAAAGAGGGTGTATGGCAACCTAAAAAGAAATAACATGTTTTAATCCAGCAACATGTTGTCCTTAACCCATCTCATCTCTTAGAAATGCAGTTATAAATTATTCTTATTTGTCTTTCTAGATGCTCCATACTGCTGCTTTCAGAGGTCTCTAGTGTCCTTTCAGTGAAGCCAGCGGGTTATTTTCCTGCAAATATATTCACTTTATGGAAAACAAGAAAACAAACATAGATTCAAGAATCAAATGAGCTTGTTAGAGAGCACTTCAGAACACTCAAGCTGTCCTACACGATGCCCTCCTCTTTTATCATGGCCATACGATTAAATTCTTGCTATCCATTGAACACAGTATGAATATTTCTTGCACATCAGCACAAAGTTATCCAGCACAGGTGTTTCTATAATTATGATATATGGTGAAAATTCACGGTGTTCAATGGCCCTCACAATCAGACTTCCACCTCATCAGTCACATGTCAGTTTAACCCCACCCTATGTCCTAAATCTTCATTCCACTGAGGAAATGCCGATTGGGAGAGAGCAGTTTGCAGCTGTGGTTTATCATGCAGAACGTTTGTTGCAAAATACATGGATTATTTTTTAAAGTGGTTTGTTTAATGTTTATTTTATTTACAGCAAATTACATTTTATTTAACCACGATCATTATGCGAAAAGTATGAAAGCACAGCTTTGTTTCTTGAAAAAAATATATTGTACCCTTCAATGAAGATTGTATTGCATTTCTTGCATAAGGAATATCAACCTTGAAGGTAAAAACAATTCCCTTCTTACCTTTTGGGTCCCATAGAAGCCCACCTACTGTAATTCTCTGACTATGTGTACTCAGACCGCAATGGCAGCTGGATCAGCCCTAGCTATTCACAAGATAAATCACTTCCTATGTTATGTAGAATGATTAAAGGACAAGTCACCAGGCTGAGCTTGGGAGGGGGGCTCATTTACTGGCAGCAAAGGAGACAACCAGCATTTTATGACTAAATCTCTAAACTGTCTTCATGGACCAACACAGAGCCAGTTAACTATAATTATGCTGACTTTCTTGAATATCGTAACAGTTCTGTCTTTCAGTCTTTTATTGTATAAATATATGTTACTGCTGTGATTGTCTCTTTTTTAAGTTGTTCAGAACCTAGAAAGTCATAATTGACTCAAAATTATTTAGAACCAACTCCTCCTTCTCCTTACCTTTATATGCTCCCATCCTACCTGCCCTGTCTCTGATCTGTCTGTTCCGTGGAGGACTTGGGGACATGCAGCAGGGTAGGAAGGCAGTAAACCATGGAGTCTTTGCAGGCACAGGGTAAAGCTCTCTTTATGTTCTTACCTTGTCCAGCATAGGTCCTCTTGGAGCTTCTCATAGCCTCTAGAGGCTGTCATCTGCAGCTGGGGATCATGCAGGCTTTGAAGATCTTATGGTCCATACCTGCATTGCTTTCCAAGGACAAAAGAGCTCCAATGAACCATCTCCTTGCTGGGATAAGCTGTCATTATGAGGCTTTGGAAACTGGCTAGGTAGGAGGGGATTATGCACTTTTCTTTTTTGAGGCAAATATTATCAGGTCCTGAAGCTCAGATTCAGGCCCATCAAACTTCACTGTCATCTTAAATTGAAACAGCTATAGATTTTGGATGGAATTGAAGAATATTAATGAACTTACAGGCTTGGAGCCTTTAGTGGTTTCAAATGTCAGATGTATTTCAAAACTTTATGCTTTTGTTTTGTTTTTTAAAAAGGTAGATGGCTTCTTTCATTTCTTACTGTTTTGCTCACTCCACTTCTACGAAACGAGAACTCAAAGATGCCTCCTAAGTCCATTCTTAGCTTTCTGAATTGCTGTCTTTGAGACTCACTCATACTTCAGTCTCCTTTGTTTTCTCTCATGCACAGACCTAACTTCTTCCCTCCCACTTCCTAGATAGGCAAATGAGAATGAATCATCTTTTCCAGCCATTACCTTGGGCTATCTTAACTTAGATAAAGAGACCTTTCACCAAAACATAAAGGCTATCAACACTCTGGCCAGGTCTACTCACAAAAATCTGACAGGAAACCCATAATATGTGCAATGTAGAGGGGTTTTTAATTTAAAAACAAAACAAAACCCAGACTCCAATGACTGCTGAGAGCTGCTTAGCTTTATACAAAGAGCAGATTTCTTTAAAACAACAACACCCATCTTTAATCCTTTGAACAACTCACATCACAAACTCACATAGTTTCCAAGAAATCTTGCCATGTGGGCATCTGAGTACAATGCATATAGTGAGTAAAAAAAAATGAGAAAATGAAGAAATGGGGAGAAGAGAAATTGACCAAGGGGAAAGGGAGAAAAATAAAACGCCACACAATTTTCAATTGTCCATGTGAGCAATAGAGAGTAAAGAAATGTAGCTTACTCAATACACAACAAATGAAAGCCTGCGCTTATTTGTTAATTCATTGGGGTTTTTATTTTATTTTTTTAAAAAACACACACACACCCTAAACTATGACTGTTCATATACAAAAGTTGAATGAACCCTTACTGAGATAAAGCATAGTCTTCATTTCTTGTGGATGGGCGTCCTAGTTGTGTCCTGCAAGCAAGTCTGCTGTCCAAAAGATAAGCATGTTCCACGTGCTGCTTTTTCTTTGGCTGTTCCTCCCACCTGTGCTATTTTGTGAAGAAATAAATCCCAGCACTTTCACAAAAAAGCAGGCTTGTTTTACTGGCAGACTTTCAGCTTCTTGCTTCCCAGAAGTAACTAGCGTTTGTGGCAGTCTTCTTTGATTCTAGCAGAAATCCCAACAGAAAAGAGTTACTGTTGGATATGTAACAATACAGAGTCCTAGTTTGGGGTTTGAGGAACATTCCCTCTTTACTTGTATGTCCTTTCATTGCCACTGAAAACCGAATGGCCAGCTTCTCTGAGTGATCCCCAAGTAAGACATAGAATAAACCCAGTCGCTCTACTCTGACCATTGACTTAACTGGACATAACCTTGCTTTTTTGGGAGCCACTTTCCCCATTGTGAAGCATTTTTCTAGGGCCCAAAATGATGTGACCTCACACATGGACAATACCTTAGCCATGTGCCCCAGTTTTTTCATAGGAGAGCACTTTGTAGGGCAGTCCTCCATTTTAACATATTTTCCATTTCAAGGATAGGGAACCTGTGGCTCTCCAGGTGTTTGTGTACATCTCCCATATTCCCAATATTTAAAAATGTGCATTAATGCATATAAATTATCACAATAAACTTTACGCGAATCTTTGTTCTCTTTTCTCCTATTTTTCTCGGTAATACATTTCTTTTGGAGGGGTGATGCATAATTGGCAACTGTAATGGGTAGTCAGGTTCTAAAAGAAAATTGGCATCAACCAGCAGAAAAATCTTCAAGCTATAGACCATATGTGCTTAGATGGCATGAAGTCATTGACAGCGGGGAAGGGGACAAGAGTCTTTCCTGAATGTTCCCTTTAAGAGACTGATTGGCAGTAGTCCTTTGCCTTCCCAGAAAGCACATGAAATTTCTCCAGATGCTATAAAATATTTCCAAATGAGACTTACTGCTTCTTTTCTTAACAAGTGAGACTATGTCTGCATACATGCCAGACCTTTAAAGCACATTCAGTGCACATTCTACCCCCACAGAGCCACAAAAACCAGCAACAAACTACAGTGCCTAGAATACTTTGAAGGGAGATATGGGCTTCAGATATGCTTTAAAGGTATAGTGCCTATGCAAAAAAAATAAAAAAAATAAATGGCACTGAATGGCCATGATAAAAGATTTTACACAATGTTTCTCAAATTATAGTCTATACAACAGAAGAAAGTTCTGAAAGCTTTTTCTGAGCCAATGAAATGTGGAAACAGTAATGCAAACCTGCTACCTAGCAACGCTTCCCTTTACTCTTATACACTTGTACTCAGACTTTGCAAGCTACATTGAGCTGATCTGCATGTCATACTTAGCCAAACCCCTCCCAGAGAGCAGATCACAACCATTTCCTTCTTGCCTGGAGCATGAATGCTCATACATTTGCACTAAGCTTGGTTTAGTGTGATATCCAAACTAGGCTGCTGTCTCCCAAAGCAGTTGTTGCTCGTTTCCTCGAAAAAGGGTCGCCTGAAATGTTACTGACAACAAGCAGTTATGTGTAACAGAACTGGAACCTGCAACAAAACATTGCAATCTGTATAGGCAGGTTGGGTGGGATGCTTACCTGACTTCCTGTCACTGGTACTGCTGAAGCTTACTGAGAGGGGAGGGGTGATGTTGGCGCAGTGCAAACACACTTATGGGCATGCCTGGTTGGCTCTACCAGTGTGTTTGTACCGTACTGGCATTGCCACTGCTTCCCCCTTTTCCTCTCAGTAAGTCACAGTAACACTGGAGGTCAAGTAAGCACCTGACCACACCAACTGCTACTGATTGCAATATATCATCATCCCATAGAGTTACTTGCTATTAGGGTTCCAGCTAGCATGGTGAGTGGGATGTTCTTTTTTGTATGTGTTTCTGAATACTTCAGAGTTACTCCTAGCACGCTGATACCCCCTTCCTCCTCAGCTGCCATGATTTGGCTACAGTCTTGCAGGCACTAGCCACCTGAGCTAACTATTGCAGGAGGGGGGAATAACAAGCTTGGGTTCATTTCACTAGGTTGAATCCAAAGGTCACCTTCCTGTGACAGTAGGTGCTGTTGCCTTACTGAACTTTTTGACTTTTCTATAAATAAATAAATACAAAAAATGTGTGATGTGGAAAATCTTGTTTGGAACTCATGGGAATTTCAAAAACAGTTTGTGGTGCATCATGGGAAGATGTTGTTCAAAGGGGGGGAAAGGTCCTGCTCAGTGCATGGAGGCCCTTGGGTATGCCTGGATGAATTTGCTCTGGATTGCAATCAATATGGTTAGGTTTAATCGCATATTCCCATTCCACTAAAATGTAAGGCATTCCACTGGTGGCAAAAAATTGGACACATGATAAAGTGGTTTGCAAGACAGTAGTGATTTGTTGAATCCCAATCATATATAGATATATAAACATTTAATCTCTTTAAATATAACCTAATTAATTTTCTGCTCTGGCACTTCATGTGTTGTTTCAAAATTATAAGATGATATTTTACCACACTACCTCTTTTAAGATTAAAAGATGGTATAGCCTTAGAAATCAATATTGCTTTGGGGAGGTTAGACATGCTTTCATAATATCTCACTGCACAGAATATATGAGGATGGCCACAGAAGAACTCTCTTTAATCTTCACACTAGGTTATGTCTTTGATCATCTATTAACTGAGACTATAGTATATTAACTTTCAGCTGAGTCAAGATAAAAGGTTTATGTGAGAGAAAAGTTTTCTTCTTTGCTATTCAGCACTCTTGGATATTAATAACAAGCAATATATGAACTGTCTCTAGATATAAACAATGTAGGCTACAGAGAACAAACTTTCAAATACGTTTTTCTGCATAGGTTTATCATGTCTAATATATTAACAGAACTGCATCTGAAGTGTTGAGTAACAAAAGAATACTAAAGAGGAAAAGAAGGAGCTGTGAGACTCTCTTAAAAATAAATATATGGGAGCAGGTAAAACCTCAGCGCCTAGGACTTGCCGGTTGTATGGTCGGTGGTTCGAATCCCCGTGGTGGGGTGTGCTCCCGTTGCTCGGTCCCAGTGCCTGCCAACCTAGCAGTTTGAAAGCACCCCCGGGTGCAAGTAGATAAATAGGGACCGCTTACTAGCGGGAAGGTAAACGGCGTTTCCGTGTGTGGCTCTGGCTTGCCAGAGTGGCTTCGTCACGCTGGCCACGTGACCCGGAAGTGTCTACGGACAGCGCTGGCTCCCGGCCTCTAGAGTGAGATGAGCGCACAACCCTAGAGTCTGTCAAGACTGGCCCGTACGGGCAGGGGTACCTTTACCTTTACCTTACAATTACATATTTTTATTCTCTCCCCCCCCCAAAAAAAGCCAAAAATAATTCAGCACTGGAGATACGCAAAATAATAATAATAATAATAATAATAATAATAATAATAATAATAATAATAATAATATACCTCCCTTTATACAGTGAAATTAGGCTATTCCTGTCCAGATAGGGATGCAGATGGGCTACCAACCAAAGCTGATGGAAGGCACTCCATGCCACCAAGGCCACCTGAGCCTCACGTGACAGCAATGGGTCCAGAAGTATCCCCAAGATGCATACCTGCTCCTTCAGAGGGAGTGTAACACCATCAAGAGCAAGCCACCTCCCATCCATCCTGTCTAGGGAACCACTATCTAAAAGTGCCTCAGTCTTATCTGGATTGAGAACCATCCAATCCATTACTAGGACAAGGCAATAGTTCAACACATCCACTCCCATATCTGCAGATATAAAGGAGAAGTAGAGCTGTCTGTCATCAGCATATCCCTGACAACATACTCCATCCATCAACCTCTGAAGGTGGACCATCCTAATAGGTACCCTAACTCTGCAGAAAAGAAAAGTTGCTGAAAGCCCGAAGTTCAACAGGAAGGAACCTGACCATTACAATGGACTGATGTCAATATCCCCTACTTTCAGATCACCCTCTTTCTGCCCAGTTGAGAATGCAAGGTCCAAAGTGTGGCGTTGGGCTGGTGACATGTTGGGACAGCCCCATGGTCACCATGGCTGCCATGAAGTCCTGAGCCACACCAGAGCCATCCTCAGCATGGATGCTGAAGTCCCCCCAAACCAGGTGTCTGGGAGTCCAACACTGCATCAAGACCAGCTCTGTTAGCTCAGGCAGGGAGACTGCTGGGCAGTGATGTCGGCTGCAAAGGACCAGAATCCTTAATCTGTGCTGATTGTTCAATGCCAGGAACACACATTCTAGATCCCACCACAACTGAACAGAGAGCCTGGAAGAAGGGAGAGTATTTCTATAGACCAAAACAACTCCCTCTCCCCAAGGTTAGCTCCATGAGTTTAAGATAAAAGTCAAGAAGACAGATGATGATGATGATTACAATTTGTGTACTGGCCTCCACAAATTTTCACAGCAAAAAAACACAGAATAAAATCACAAAGTACATAATAAATACAAGAACAGAACAGAACAAAAGTGCCTGCCCTCCCATTTCCTCCTATTTTGAGGCAAACAACACAACCCAATTAAAACTGACTCATGGCTGGGGATGACCTGCCCAGATTTCGCATCTCAGCACTTGATACTTTGAAGCTGAGATCCATTTAAAAAAGCATTGTGTTGGAGGTAATGTGAGATAATACCAAAGTTCTATGGAATGTGTTAGATGATAGCTCATATGTGTCAGTAGAACACCCACTAGGTGAAAACCTTTAATACGCTGAGCTCTTCTCTGTATTTTATTCCTGAAACAATTTTTTTTATAAAAAATGCCTTCAGATGAAAACATATTTGGAGTCACATCAGATGTGCACTTCCACAACTCTAAGCATTGTTTTCTCTATATGTGTAAGGTAGACTTCTGCCTCAGCTACACATAGTGCACATAGATTGTACAAGACATCTCAGTACTTAGCTACAAAAACTTAAGTTTTAGTAGTTTCATGTGACATTATGTTTTAGAATAAGACATTTGGACACATGGACATTTGGTGAAAGTTACTAGCTTCTCACACACCCCAAGAAAATAATGTCTAGAGTGATGTACACAAGAATGAAACAGTGCCTATTCAACATGTAAGCAACTCTCCTCGGCATAGGAGGGAGAGGAGCACATAGATTTTATGTTATAGTTCCACCTGCCCCTGGGAAAAAAAATATCCCACATTACAGAAAGGCCAAACCACATTCTCATATCATTTGGAGTGTTTTGTGAGTGTTTGCTGCAGTGATTTACTGTGAACAAAACTAAGAAGAAATAGCTGAGTGCATGCACCCATCTCTTGAGCATTCTTCATTAGCTCTTTTGGATCATGGCCAAATGTATTTTGGGCTGGTGCACCAGGCAGCAATGTTAAGCACAACCTTGCACTTGGAATTATGTTCTGTTGAAACCAATGTGACTTAAGTGGTTTCTTCCAGCTGTTACTAAGAGCCTTAAACCCACAAAGGCTCAGGGCCACCAGTTATACACCATCACACTAGGAACAAGGACAGAAGGTGCTTTTGGACAGGAGCTTAATTTACAAATGAGTCATTGGCATTTTTAAAAACATATTGCATTCTCCTTGGGTAAATCTGCATTAAATGGGAGTGAGGGAGGGAGGGATGGATGGACTAGCCTTTTGATGTCAGCATTGCCATCTAGATGCCTAAAAAAGAACTTGCATGCATGAGAAACTGATTTACTGATCCTACAGTAAATATGCATCTGAAAATACCCTAACACTCAGGTACCTTTATTCCATTTACAGTGTCAAAGGGTCTTAGTATAGTTAAATCTGCCTCTTTATCAGTCAGGGGGCTGTCAGCTCTGACAGTTCCCTGAAAATAATTAAAAACCATGGCACAGAACAATGATTAGAAATATGTCACTGGGGTACATATTGTCCAGATTGCTACCCTGCTTGAATACCATCAGGTAACAACTTATGTCTCAAGGATTATTCTTGAGAGTGAACCTTACAGCATAACCATCCATTGCCAATAGCTCAAGCTTGTTCAAATACTTCATTTATTTATTCACCAGCAGTGAAATCCTATATGTTGTTGTTGTTTAGTCATTTAGTCGTGTCTGACTCTTCGTGACCCCATGGACCAGAGCACGCCAGGCACGCCACTGCCTCCCCCAGTTTGGTCAAACTCATGTTAGTAGCTTTGAGAGCACTGTCCAACCATCTCATCCTCTGTCGTCCCCTTCTCCTTGTGCCCTCAATCTTTCCCAACATCAGGGTCTTTTCCAGGGAGCCTTCTCTTCTCATGAGGTGGCCAAAGTATTGGAGCCTCAGCTTCAGGATCTGTCCTTCCAGTGAGCACTCAGGGCTGATTTCCTTAAGAATGGATAAGTTTGATCTTCTTGCAGTCCATGGGACTCTCAAGAGTCTCCTCCAGCACCATAATTCAAAAGCATCCATTCTTCAGCGATCAGCCTTATTTATGGTCTAGCTTTCACTTCATGGATCACTGCCTTGTCGTGGTGAAGGGGCTTGAATAACTCAGAGAAGCTATGAGCTATGCCGTGCAGGGCTACCCAAGAGGGACAGGTCAAAGTTTTGAGTAAACATGATCCACCTGGAGCAGGAACCAGCAAGCTACTCCAGTATCCCTGCCAGGAAAACTCCATGGACGAAATCCTATATAGGTGTACTCAAAAGTTAGTTGCAATGAGTTCAATAGAATGTATTCCCAGGTAGGTGTGTATAGGAGTTCTCTGTTGCTGATAACATTTCTAGAGAAACTTGTCTACTACAATCTCAATATATTTAACACAAGACATGCAATAGTGTCAATAACCAAAGAAAGAACAAAGTAACTACATTAACAGTAACAAGTCTTTATCATAGTACTTTCCAGGAAGATCCGCATTTCATGGTCATAAACAGCTTTCTAAATTAGTTCATTCTTGTGAATATGAGTTCATTCTACACTGATGGTAATGGAGTCTGCATTTTAAGTACAAATAAAGAAAATACCCCGAGAAAATTCTTGATAGCTGAGACTATGGATGTTTTCGAGCAATTGTACTTAAATTCTTTTTAACATATAATCGCAAATTCTTTTACTTTAAACTCAGCAGTGGCTAAGAATTAAAGAGACAATTAAAAACCAAACATGATCACAAACAGCATGGTGGAAAAAATACAACATTAACACAGCGCACAACGTCCCTTTTATTACTACAACATTACATTCCTTCTGGGAACGTATGTTAATGAAAAGTCTTCCTAGATACACAATACTTTGAAAATCGGAGGGTGTTTTTCCCTTCAGAGGAACAAACCATCTAAGAAATAGTATGTATGATCTTTGAGGGAGATTATTTAATGGATTTTATTTAGGTCAACAAACATTATTTGTAAAAGTAACACAATTAAGAAAAAAATGAATACCAGTTGACATATAAATTTGTATTTGTTGTAATGGCATTCAAATACCAAGAGAATATACTCACAAACAGTTTCCAGCCACCTTTGCCACCAATGATTCTGCGTTAGCTCTAAAGGGGAGGAAATGTGTGAGTAACTGCTTGTTGGTAGGTGATTTGTGCAATTTAGACCCCTACATAATTGGGGGTCAAGGTTACATGAAGCGTCCATGTGTTAGCTCCCCTTTGTAGATGTTTTGAGCAGACATGTGGCATTGGGGGTGTAATGTTTAGGTAGTTTTGACGAGAGACATAAAACTGACCACTGTTCTCCATGTATGTGTTCTGTGCATGAGTAACATCTGAAAAGGGCTACAGGGACTATAGGGACCATAATTGTTTCTTGCTTTGTTTTTACTTTCATTATTTTGTTAAGTTATTGTATAGTTCGTATTTTGATTTAATGCTGTATTGTTTTCAACACTCAATTGGGAGGCACCCAGAGTGGCTGGGGAAACTCAGCCAGCTGGGCAGGGTATAAATAATACATTTATTATTATTATTACTACTACTACTTGCATGCATGAACAGACTGCCACAGATAGAGCGGCATAGACAGAAATTTCATTTCATTTCATATCCCTTTAGTATGTTTATAAAGTCTGCCAATCACCATGTTTAGAAGTTTCAAGGGACATACATGTGTAAACCATCTCTCTCTCTCTCTCTCTCTCTCTCTCTCTCTCTCTCTCTCTCTCTCTCTCTCTGTGGTTTCAGGGAATCAAATCCCTTCCATGGTGGCAGCCAAGAATCAGAGAAACGATAAAAATTCTCCCCAAGCAATTTATTCAATAATTCACAGAGAGCAATGAGGGAATGCAGTCTTCCCTAAATAATGGTGTTGCTCCAAATAAATCACACCCTCTACATCTCCCCTATTCTACATCACCCTGAGTTGGCTAATCTGAGCTTTCTGCCTCTGAGATCTCTCTTCTCCTACCCTCAATGCATGCCTGGTCCAGGGTGGTGGTGGTCAGGGATGCTTTCCAAGGACCCTGAGTCTGTCAGCTCTCTGTCCTGGTGCTTCTTCTTCCTGCTGTTCCTCTTCCAATATCTCCCAGCTTCTGCCCTCTGCAGCCTCTGAACTATGCCCTTCTGCAAACTACTGTTCTAAATCTATACTGTCCTCCTGTTTTCAGGAAGGTTCTGGAGAAGGGGGGGCACCATTCCTCCTCAGTTCAGCCCCTATAGCGTGTATGTGTAAAATTATGGTTATAACCATGCACTCCAGGAATGGGAGGGGGTATTGGTTTGCTTTTGTTCTTGTTTTTATTACATATTTTATATTATTTTTATTGTAATTTTATGTTGTGGACTGCCCTGAGATCTATGGATGAATAGTGGTATGCAAATTTTAACAACAACAACAACAACAATGTATTTTTATTAGCTAGAAAACAATGCCCTTCTTTTACTCCCATTTGACTAGCTTACTACAGAGTAACACAATAAATATACAAATGAAGTGATAATCACAGCCATCTCTACATCTTCTATTTTAATGCAAAAAATATATGTATCTTTTGTCATCACATTGTTCTGAAAAGCCCTTTCAGTCTCAGTTCAAATTGTCAGGTCTCAGTGTTCTTTCTCTCTCTGTTCCTGTCTTTTAGTAGAGTACTCTTAAAAACTAACACAGTAATTTTCCTTGGCTTTCGAAGTGGTGGTGATGATATAATAATTGACTGGAATTGCTTCCTCTTCATTCTAACGGCCTTCTGGAGTCCTTAATATCTTTTGTACAGACATAGAAAGATTTAGATTTGGTCAATTGGCACAGTGGTGACCAGAAGTGAACACTGAAAACATTCAGGACGCCACCTACATATACAGGCAAAATATCCGCAGTGCAAATTAAGCAGATCTTCTTTACACCACAGATACACAATTATTTCAAGTCTGATTCAATAATGCTACTTGGCAGGAGTCCATATTTACAGCTTGATAACACAGTAAGCACAGCTAATTAAAAAGGTGGATTTATTGCAAAAACAGATTGCTCCGGACAACTCTAACAAAGCCTCCGGCACCATTACTCAAGATGAGCCTTCTGAAGTCTCCTTCCGGTATCTTCAGAAGATATTGAACTTTTGCCTCTTACGTCTTTTGCTTTGCTTCCTATCTAGCAGCCCTCCTATTCATCGGCTTTTCGGACTGATTGGATTAGTTCCAGCCTCTTCTTGCTCTGACAGATTGTCTCCTTCTCTGTTCCCGCCTGTTTGAGCTTCCTGAGAGCTTTGGCTGGGTTCCAGCCTGCATTCAGTCATTCCCTCGGCAACTGGCATTCCAAGGGGTGGGGGAGCTGCACTGTGCACTGACCACTGTTCAGCCTGTGTCAGATCTAACCCTCTCTGTTCTACAGCAGGCTGTTAAGTTCCACTAGGAGCTGGCTCGTTCCTGACACTACTGGAAAAGGCTGCAATCTAAAGGGATTCTACATGTATACAGGTGAGAAGTGTTTGCAAAAGTAGCTATTCTGATTTTCCATCTTTATTCTTTCTTTCATTTTTTATTTTGTGCAGCACATCTCTTTACTGAAAAGGCAAGTCAATGTTAATTGTTAACAGTGTTCTGATTTTTCTGCTTTTTAAGTTTCAACTGTGAAAGTTTTGAAGAAAGTCCAGTGTTCATATTTAGTGGCTAACTGTATGTGCATCTAGTTCCTTTGGATCACAGATTATTTTTTCAGACTACACTCACTTGGGAAAAATGATTTATCATGCAGGGTTTCAAACCACAATTTTTCCATCTGCAATATTTCTCAATGACATTGATCATGATCAATGGCAGTATTGATCAGCCTTCAGCCCTTCATTTCAAAATGTGTTTATTTGTACCAAGTTGTATTTAGATGAATAATGCACCCCCTATTCTCCAGAAAAAGCAAGGCTAAACTATGGAAATGTCAAGCAAAAGCTTAAAAAACAGTAAAAATAAAAATGAATTTAGGAGTGTTCCAGCAACCCAAGGGCTAGAATGCAGCACTCATTATTTAATGCAGGATGCGTCAGGAGTTTTATTCGAAATCTTTGCATTTCAAATAAGCACTGGGTAAAGATGAATGATAAGAAAAGTGTCACAACAATTCTAGATTCAAGTGTACGGCAGAAACCTTGTGAACTGCTAAATATTTCCAATGCCTATGGTGAGATATGATCATAGGAAGCACATCATTGATCCATCTAGCTTAATATTGCCTGCACTGACTGGCATAATCTCTACAGGATTTCATACATCATTATCTCCAACCTGAAGATGCTGGAGATCAAACTGAGGACTTTCTCCATGCAACGAAGATGCTCTACCAGTGAGCTACAGCCCTTCTTAGTGTCTGACTCACAAAGATCTAACAAAATCACAAAGAATCTTAAAAATAAGGGATCCTCTCAAGAAAGAAACACACACAGACACACACTGATCCATATCTTTCCTAGTTTGCAATGAAAAACTGTGTATCAACAATTACTTTGTTCAAATGTAATCCACAAATTTATGTTCACCCAGTTGCACATAAGTGTGCAGAACAGAACATCATGTCTGTATTATTAAAGTAACAAATACCATTGAGAAGGTGTCATAATTAATACCAGCTAGAATCTACTAATAAAGTAATGGGGGGGGGGGAAACTCAGTTCTACTTTCACACTTTGATCTCTGAACACTATGAGCAAAGCTGATGAAATTAACTTGGAAAATTATCTTTACTTTGGATCTGGTATTCCAATTATGTAATATTATTATTAGCTTTAGTGCAACTGCACATTTATTAGTTTCTTCAAAGTTACTTTAACAGATACGCCATCAAAGATGTATTAATTCTTGCCTTGAAGACATACTATATTCATCATTTCACCAAGAATGATTAAAATATATATGAGAATATTATTGTTGAGAACTAGTTTTCTACAGCTTGTGTTAACATCAGTTAAAATTAAGGTTACATCATAAATCTGTCGTAACATTGTCTTCATAGTTCCAGCATCATATGTAATACTATTATACATTACAAAAGCTCAAAGAAAGACTGTGGTGATCGGAATATTGCTGCTAGGCTTTGGAGCCAACAGTTTAAAAAACAGACAAGGCTTATTTTGCTCTGCAGGTGGAATCTAAATAGGTTTAAATGGTTCAACATTATGTTCTGAGTTAGAATCTATATTCCATTTGTAGAATCATAAAATAATTGGATTTCTGAAAACAACCCTGAGCACAGTTGACTACGGTGGCTTATGCATGTGTAACTGGTGTGTGTATGATCTCATCGTCCTACAGTAGGTTCATAAGAAACCTATTGATCTGAGAACACTAAGAAAAGGAAACTTAAATGTGAATTGTCAGGGAAGATGTTGTCCATTACCTGAGCAAAGTTTTATATGGCATCAAAGAATGTAAGAACAAAACAATCTTCTATAATCTAGTAGAGTACATCCTTCCCTCCACAGACTTGACATATTTGACAGTTGTTGGAACTGCAAGATCTATAGAACTATTTGCTGCAAAGTTTGGTGGGGATAAAAAAGGAGCTAAGTTTGAAGAGGAAAGGTTGTAGAATGAAGGTCTAGTATTTTTAACAATCAAGATAGACTTGCTAGAAAACCCTTCTCTCTATTGTGATCGTATAGCAGAGAAAATGTAGTTATAGTTGATGTCACGTCAAACAAATAAAGGTAGGAAGGAAAGTTCAATAAACTCTGCACCATGCAATTGCTTTAAAATTCTGAAAGCAGCTTTGAAAATGTTTTGTTCAACAATATCTTTACATGTACATTGAGTTTCTGTGAGTGGCTTTGGATCTCAAGGAATGTGGAAGAAATAGAAATTCAAGGCTCCTCTCTTCTGACATTCCCCCCAGTGTATGAGCTGAAAGTGGCTGGTGATGATGGTGATGCCACACACCCTCCCCTTCACACAATGTATAGCTGTGCCTGAAATATTTTAATTTAATTTTAATAACTTGTATCCTGCTTTTCCCTATTGAAGATGGACCCAAATCAGATCACAGATCACAAAATTAGAATCAAGAAAACATCAAAACTACAAGACCAAAGTACAAAAAACAAAACAAAACTGGGGTGTTCCTCAGTGTATTGTTTTCAGCATATGTAGCAAATTTAGCAAACAGCACAACTTTTTGCATTAAGTTGGACAAAGCAGGTCCCTTGTAGCTATTAGTGCTCCACAAGGACTACCCTAATTCTCTGTCATTTGGACAGAGATGCTTCCTCAGACAGGTTCTCCATCCATAAGGGAGCACTAACAGAGGAAACACCAAGCTGAGGAAGCATCTCTGTCCCAATGACAAAGCATCAAGCTAACAGGTGAGTTAAGCTGCTGAATAACTAAAGGGTAAAGGTAAAGGGACCCCTGACCATTAGGTCCAGGTGTGGCCGACTTTGGGGTTGCGGCACTCATCTTGCTTTACTGGCCGAGGGAGCCGGTGTACAGCTTCTGGGTCATGTGGCCAGCATGACTAAGCTGCTTCTGGTGAACCACAGCAGCGCACGGAAACACTGTTTACCTTCCTGCCGGAGCGGTACCTATTTATCTACTTGCACTTTGACGTGTTTTCGAACTGCTAGGTTGGCAGGAGCAGGGACCGAGAAACGGAAGCTCACCCCGTTGCAGGGATTTGAACCACCAACCTTCTGATCGGCAAGCCCTAGGCTTTGTGGTTTAGACCACAGCGCCACCTGCCACCCACTTATTAAAATCATCAGCTTGGATTAGCAAGGGCTTGTCTGGAGGGCTACATGTCTCCTATCCTTGCTTAAAGGAAAGAATACTGGAATATTGCTAAATAATATGCTACTTACTAAGTATACTCTCTCATTCTCTCTCTCTCTCTCTCTCTCTCTCTCTCTCTCTCTCTCTCTCTCACCCACGAAAAACCTTTCTGCTGACCTATCTCTCCATTTTTATTACTTGCTTTATTTACACTTCATAATGAACTGTCCTGCTTACCTCACATTTACTTGATTGAAACATATCCCTGATGTTAACGTAAGAAGAGCCAGACTGTCTTATGGATTTTCTTGATGCTTCATTTGCTTTGCACAACTCTTAAGACTGGTGTGTCCCCAAAGTGTAATACAGAGAGAACAATTAGCTTCCACATTCTAATCAATGCTAATATGAGCCAAAATGCGATCTCCAGGTTCTGCAGGTTACATTCTGCTGCTTCTAATATCGGTTTACACAGTCTCCTCTTTTTATTGCTCATCGTTCAAATGCGGGGTCTCTTCAGGCTAAGTACTATAACCTTGTAAATAACTCAGAGCCTGACCTTACATTCCCTTAATGGCTCAAAACACCTGGGATGCAATTTTTTCTTAGTGTAAATAAGTAAGAACTGAAACATACTTATGTATACCAGTAGTTAATTTGATTCATTTATGGGTCACTTACACATGCAAAGCATTTACTCTACTGGAGCTGAAGACTGCACTGTTAGACAAAGCTGGCTGAATGCACCAGGCTGAGAACCTGGAGGAAGCACAAGCTGAGGCTTCAGGGCTAGGTCAATGGGCCTTCTGGGGTTCCACAACCATTAGCTCCCTGCTGAGTGGCCAAGAGGGAGTGGAAGGCTATTAATGCCGTATTGCTTGAGAGAGAGCAATTAAGCTGGGCTGCCAAGGGAGAAGGAGAGGACAGCATCCACAAAGCCAACATAATGTGGCAGTACTCTGAGACAACCAGTCATTTAGCACAACATGGGTAAGAGGACATTGTAATTCTGCCAGAACATCTTTATATCATTGTGTTTTCGGCCACAGGCATGGCGAAACTGTTGCAATTGCTTTCTTACGGTTCAAAGTGTATAGGATAAGACTGCCAGTTTGCACTTTTACAAAGATCTCATTTCTGGTCAATCACTGTGGATCTACAGCAAGTTTCACATCAGATTATGGAGCAACTGAATTTTCAGGTATTTTGCAGTTTTTGGTAATCCAGCATTATAAAGCCTTAACTTCTATTCATGGTCAAATAAAGGTTCATCCTATTATCATAACCCCAACTGTCTAATTCGGAGAGAAGAAACCAGATGGAACAGGAAGATCAGTGAAACAACCCACAGGAAACCTGAACTAAAACCCAAGTTCTTACACCTAATCCGAGTCTATCAGATGATAGCTTCTTGAGCCAGAGATGCATGAACTTCAAACTCTGGAGATAGCACTCTCTGAACCTAACCCCCTCCTTTAGACCAGTAGCCTTATGCTCTCCAATGGTTCCTCACCAGCAGAAGCAAGACAACAGTGGAATGAGAGGTACAGTGCACTAGATCCCAGGTTAGAAGACGATCTTTTACTGGTTCTCTGCTCTTCAGGAGGTGTGTAGATGTGGGATCAATAGTTTGTTGACACTGCTTGGTAGTGGCTCTCTAGGTTTTAGGAAGGAATCTTTCCCTAGTCCAACCTGGAGACACCAATGACTGAGCGCAGAGTCTTTCATATGCAAATCACATGTTCTTTTTCTAATCTACACCCATGTCTCTATTCCCTGTTTGTAAAATGTGTAAATACTTTTTAGATGGTTGGTTCTTTGACTATATACCCTACATCTTACATGTTGTTTTTATGTGAAACTTATGGTCCATTGTTGGCTTGCTCTTCTGCCTTCCCTTCCTTTTTTCCATTGGTGATGAGAGTCCTGCCTCCTGCCTCTCCTGCCGCAATGGCTGGTGCCATCACCAGATAGGTTGGTGGGAAGGGAGTCCAGCAACCCATTACCTCCCAATAGTCCTCCTTCTTTGTTTAACTACATTTTGAGTAATGCTCCATTTTTCAACCAACTATACAACTCATGGTCTTTGGCTAAACATAAAATAAACCTGGATAGTTCTTTTTCATCTTGGACTATGAACTGAGCCAGGAAAGAATTGGAGTAGGGGCAGGAATAGGCCCAGTATAGAGTATGAGCAAGCATCACAAATGTGCCAAATCTGTATCCACACTGGGTAATGGCAAGGCTCAGTGACATCACTCTTCTCTACTAGCAGTCGAAAATATATCTATGCCTGTATATCACAAGCTTTATTTACTAATGGGTATATGTAAACACCATTCCAGAAAGCTACAGATGTTACCAAAATTTTTAATTTTTAATTTTATTATTGTAATATTTTTTTCTAAGAAAATTAAAAATATGATGCTATCATTTCGAGAACAACATTGCTCAAAACATTGATCTCTTATCAATTGTGCTATAGTAACATTGTCTCAAAGTAATGCTGTGTACCACTGGTTTTACCTAGCCCAAAGACATCAAACTGGAAATTGAGAAAGAATACTTTTTAAGATCATGTTTGTAATTTAGCACCCCAACAACCTGTAGTTCATTGGAGGGGAGGGGAAGGTTACAGGCACTTGCTTTTTGTCTCCCAAGCTCACTGCAGGCTGTAAAATAAATGTGATCCTCCTTAATGAGGGTCCTGGTTGCGCGCGGGCCCCTAAGCCACCCCCACTGGGAGAGTTGTTGCCAGGCATGGCCCAAACCTTAACTGTTGGGCCCCGGGATCATGCCGGGCTGTTTGGGCCAATCGGGGCAGTTGGCGCGATTCTTGGGGCCTATAAAAGCAGCAGCGCGGCTTAACTGGAGGAACTTGCATCACGCTGCTGAACACCCCCCTCCCTAATTTTAGGTGCTGCTGCTTTGGCCTTGCTTTGGATTGGGTCGCCTGCTTTGGAGCAGGGGCTGGGTAGGAATTTTTCCATTTGGCAGATCGGATGTAGCCACTTGGTTTTTGCCTACGCCCTTAGCAATCATCACAACTTTGTAAGGTTTGGCGGTTAGGCGTTGGCTTATTGAAGTGTGTGGGAGGGGAGGTGCAACCATCACCTGCCCCTCCATGAATAAGGATATTCCGGTAAAGGAATCTGGGGGTCCTGGATATCGTCCGAAGTCTGCTTGAGGGGCTAGGGCCATGCCAGGACCACAGGAACCCCGGAGTGAGCTTCGTTGGTCTTCATCGATGTTGCTCCCTCATTTGGTGTTTACCCTTCCAGACTTCCAGACAGAGAGGCAGAAGTCAGTTATAGTCTGTTGCCAATGCCTGAGCCAACACCACTCACTTTGCTGTAATCAATAAAGTTGTGGTCTAAATTTTGCCCAATAACTTAAACTAAAATTACGTGTCAGTGTGAAGTTATTTCAGGGGAAGGGCTTGGGGGCCTTGGGGCGCAAATAAATATCCACAGCCACTGAGCTCAGCTTAGTGACCCTCGCAGCACAGTTTGGTGTCCCCCACCCCCCTTAGCTCAGTACAGGTAGTACATTTTAAAAAGCAGCCACTGAACTCAGCTTGGCATCCCCTGGAGATGAGTGACCACACAGCTCACCCTTCCCAAAGGCCAGCCCTGGATATAGACCGCTACTTGTTAGGTGTTCTGGGGCAGCAGTAGTTATCAGGTCTGCACATGAGGATTGCTTTGCCTAAGCACCCAGCTGCTAAGAGGCAATGGATCTACAACACTTTTTCAAGCTGGACACTGACAAGGATGTCTCCCTTTTCCTCCCAAATCAACTCAAGTTAGGGTTCCACTGTCCAGTCAGCTAATGGAGAAGCTGGCCCTCTATTTTTATTCAGTTCATGACTGTCTGCTTGAAACAGGAGAAGGATTTTTGTAATATTTGAGTGATCAGATTTATTATCATTTCAGTACTTCATATAAAAAGAACTTTTGATTTACTAACCTGTGAAAACAGAACTGTGGAAACAGGCATAATTTAGGCTGGCAGCTTTCTTCATTAAAGTGGCATTTTAGTTTGGAACAAATGGCAAAAGCAAATGTGCTACCTAAGAAATAATGTGTCATCTTTCAGCATGGTAAGTGTGTAAAGTGGTTTTCCTTCAGAGTACTTCTCTTGATTTATAAAACACACCAAAAGAGCCTAAATCTTTTTTAAGGAATGTGCATGGCAGTGCTAAATAATGAGTCAACCATGTATAATAAAAATAAGCAGTATGTGGCGGGGGCTGATGCAAAACCAGTGAAGATTGTGTGTGTACATACACCTCTTTTTTAAAGTAACAATGCATTTCTAATTTTGATGTTATAATTATAGGCATTAAGACCAATAGCAACAGCACCTTTCCCCCCAAATGTTTAAAGTTTTGAACTTACTTTAACAATTTAATGGTGAGTACCGACATCTTTTTTTCTTAAAAAACCCTGCATGTATAAGAGAAATGTAATATGTAAAGAACAGCATATTATATATCTGCATGAATGAATCCAACTGTACTTAAACAGAACATGGGAACTTTGGAAACTCCAGCAGGAAACTACCGAATTACTGAACTGAGTTTATGGGTTTGGGTTTTATTTACACATCAGACACCAGACACCTTTATTTTCTTTTCAGTGACTATAGAAAAAGACTTTTAGTGCCGATATAGTCTGTAATTGTACTGGTTTTGAAATTGTTTTCATGTATGTTTTTATTGTTGATTTTCTTATTGATAAATCACTTTGGCATGTTTCATGGGAAGTGATTCTTAAATGATGTGAAGAATAGTAAATAAAATCACACTACATGTCATAATCCATAGGATAATGCATTTGGCTCCTTCCTATGTGAATAAAATTTGATCCATTAAAAAAATACCACCTTAGCTATATACATATAGTACAAGTCAAGCCTTTTGTTTTTTGTTTTATTACTATTCTCATGACTAGACCACAAATGGAATAAATGCTTGCTGGTATGAAAGGTAGTTTAAAAACCATAGATTCAAAAAACTTTCTCCCTGCTGTTTTTGAGAGCATTTGACTTGGATCCATCTGATTTGCATCCTGTTAAAGAAAGAATGTAGAATTCTGAAGAATCCATGTTTGTGAGACTACATATGAGGAAGTATCTGTTTAAAGGTTATGTTAATTCATAAAAATCCTGAATGTAACCCACTGTCACATTCAGAGTAACTTTCTGAGAGTGCATATTTGAATTCTGAAGGGTCTCCATGGTTTTTACTTTAAGCATGCATACACTCAAGAGACTCTGGCCAGTGAACTTACCTGATGGCCAAGATGACAGCTGTCAAACTATAGTTTTAGTTTAGTTACAGTTTAGTTACAAACTGTAACTAAACCCACTTACCTGTACCAATGTCAGATGGATGAACTGAAATGGAAAATTATTATACCAGGGATTAGCTGGTCCAGTACAAAGGCTCTATTGAGTATTAGACAATCTTAGAGACTAAGAACTGCATTTGGAAAATGATTTTATTGCTATCTCTTCTTTAGCTCTGAAAGCTAGAAATCCACTCCAGAGATGGACCAGCTGTTTTAATTAACAGTGACAGAACTGGAGACAGAAGGAAGTTTATCCACAAACAGAAGTCAGTTGATATGCAAACTAGGAACTAGTGGCCTCTGTGGACATTATAAATTACGTGTTATGTAGTTCATCATTTTGACCAAACCCAAGTTTAGAATGAAAACACATACAAAACTACAGCAATGGATACAAAGACAAAAAGGAACAAATTCCATGGATGTAGCAGCCAGTGAATAGAAATGCAGCAGAAGTTTATTGGAGGCCAAGAAAGAATCCAACAGATCCCATGAGTGGTACAAATGTTGCCAGGGATGAAGACTTTGCTATGAAACCTAAAGAGAGAAATTGCAAGGTTGCAGAGCAGGAATGAAAGCAGAAATTGGAGCAATTGTTATAAGGAGAGCAAGGTTATAGTCCTAAACCCACTTACCTGGGAGTAAGCCCCATTGAATTCAGCCACTCTTTGTCACCATTATATGCAGCATTTACTGCAGTGTGACAGCTATTACTAGTCACTACATGTCCTGAAGTTTCAAGCAAGAGATGAACAAATTTATCAAATCCTGACTTTTTTAGTAATTCTTTGAGCCTACCTTGTATATTATATTTTTATATAAACCAAATATTCTTTTAAGGGTACACGAAAAAATGTAAATTGTGAATACAATAAACAGACATACAGGTGACCTGCTCAGCTCCTTCTTGAGCATAGACTCTATGGCAAATTCAAGTTTTTCTGTGAATAATATGTGTGAAATGGCCTTTGGACTATGTTCAAAATTTTATCTGTTCTGAAAAATAGTTATGAGAGCAGGAATCCTGAATAACCTCATTTGTGGGTGCACTATTTAGTTAAGCATTAGTTTGTCTTTGATAAAGCATCTTTGGACAAAGTAAAGCAAAACAACAATGAATATTGTGTAGTTTTCAGGTTTCCCTAAACTTCTATGCCAGTAATCTATTCTAGTCTTTAGAGAGGGCAATATCTATTGATAGTATCCAGAGTAGTCCTGCAGAGTTTAAATTGACATGTATGTTTCCTCTCAGTAGTGTCAAGGCTGTTATCAGCACCAGATTCAGCACTGATGGATGGGAGGAAACATTACGAAAATCCACTTCCTGGGGACCCATAAATCCTAGAGCTAGGGCTGGTTGGCAGAATGAGGCACATGCTGGAGGTTCAGTATCTGATAAGGCAGAGTCCATAGTCTTTCCTAGTCCACTTACCCACAAAAACTTTTGTATTGAATATCGTCTCCATTTTTAGTAAGCCCCATGGAAATCAATAGGAAAATACAGGTAAAAATACACTGGGGATCAAAGCCACAATGGATAACTCACAACTATTTAAGCATAAACAGAGTGATTGACTTAGGACAACTTGAATGTGCTTATGTGAATTGTTTGTGATTAGAAGGGTAATGTACAACCAAGCTACATTTCCTTTTGTTATTATTATGAATGAATAGGTGGAAAACTGGTATACAAAGATTAAGATTTGTATTTACAATATGTATATACAAACATTACTGTAATAACTGTATGAATAATTCAATGCTAGTAATTTGCCTGGCTAGATCACATTTCACAAATCTTTTATAAAAGAAAAGCAAGTTTCCGTCATCAATTTTTTGACTTTTAAAGGCCATTGGCTTATAATTCACTTCCTAGAGGCTCCTTTCCAAATCAGTAATCATGCTTTTGCCATCTTTTTACATCATCATTATTGGATCATTATCTTTGATAAATAAGAGAGAATCAATGTACAGTGTCTTCCATTGGGATGAACTGTATAAAAATAACAGGAAATTCTAGTGAGAAATTGCTCCTGCCCTGCATTTTATCACACCTGCAGCCAATCTAACTTACAAGCAATGTATGGCATCAGTTTGCAACTTGTCCTCTTGTAGCCAAGTATGATTAAAAGAAAAGCTTGGGTTCCCACTGAAATACTAGATGTACATTTGCTGGAATCTTAGTCCAAAATGTTGGTCCTGTTCCTTAGTTTTATGCCCTTAGCCTGCCTTTCATTTTGTTATTTGTTCATTTTATTTATACTGTATTTATTTATTTATGGTATGAATGGTTTTCACACTTTTGTGCACTGTCCTGGAATCTTCTGATTAATATTTTCAATCCATTGATCAATCACGCTCTGAAGTAAAATGGAAGGACACTACATCAGGACCACTTTGTCCAAAGCTATGTGGAAAGCACCAGGAATCAGTGCTGGCTGGTACCTATTAGGTCTGCTAATGCAGAAAGGAGGGATACCATCAGTAGGTGATGCCGATGCCAAGATTCTACTGGGATGAAGATCTGAGTGCCAGCATCACCCCATTGACTGGTGGTCAGTAGAAAGATAAGCAAGTTGGGGCTGGGTAAGAGCACAGCCCCAAGACTACAGTTGGTGGGGCAGTGCCCCATTTGCTCTAATGGACCAGCCTCTATTTCCATAAAGGAAGACAACTCACTTTGCCTTTGCCTATATTGCAAAGCTGCAACAGATACTTTTATACCCACTGTCCCAGCCAGCAAACAGAGCTTATGTGTTAAATGTCCTGGAGAGTTGCTGGGGCAAAGGAGTAGATCTCTGCAAGAAATGTAGGTTAAATGTTCCTCATAAATATACAGTAAATGAAATCAATGATTCTCACAGGATGCAATCCTAACCATTTGCATGGGAACAAGCCACATTGAATTAAATAGGATTTACTTCTGAGTAGACAAGGCTAGTATTCTGCTGTTAGACTACGATCCAAGGCAGGTTTAATGTTTTAAGTGCAAATAACCCAAGGTAGCTGCTCAACACATTTCATAATTTTGAAAAGTATGCAAATAATGCAGAGCTGGGAAGGTCCATCTGTTTCTGTGTGAGACACTGATTAAGATCTACCTTTGAGAAAGGACTTTGTATTTACTTCAGTCTTCCATTTTTTGTTCTTTATTTTTATTTAGATAGTTTTGTATTGTATTGTATGAGGAAAAGGTTTCAATAAAAATTTATGGGAGGGGAAATAAGGCATTTTCAAATACTTGTAGAGGAGCAAAACTATTTGGTTTCAGGAATGCTTTTTGGCAATTCACCAGACAAAAGTTCTAGATTGCATACATTCACTTTATATTTTTTTTGACAAGTATCGATTTACAAGATTATTATTTTGCATATTTGAGATTCTAGAAGTACTTCAATGAGTTATCAAAAAGTCATTTATGGACCATGATGGTTTCATACAGTATGTATATACTGTATTTATTTGAGTCTAATATGGGAAAGATTGCAGAACAACACAGTGATAGCTGAAGCACATTCTAGACAGCTGTCAAAAGAGGCTTCTGAAAGTGAATAAAAACTGGTAGAAAGTTGTCATGTCAAATATATATGACCTATCTCACCCCAAAAAGGGTTAATCTAGATTCAATTAAAATGCAAATTTCAAAAGATGAAGAGTAAGGCTGATCCACAAAGCTGTCTAGGAATGATCATTTATCTAGCAAAGTTTATTCCAAACATGGTAATGGTGACAACACCATTAAGGCAAGTTATTGACCCAAGATGTTGTTTTTTACTAGGTGCCAATCCACAAAATAGCACTCGAGCAATTAAAGAAACCAACTACCCATGAAAGTATCTCTGTTGAAGTATTACAGTGTGAAAGAACCAGTAACTCTGGGCACTTCCAGGCTTTGCACAAGAAAAAGTACAATAAATAAATACTGAATACCATATCAGGAAATGTTTGAGTTATGTAAAAGGAAAAAGAAAAGTTTGATGGGCCTCAATAAACTGTTGGCTAGCCAGACATGTGTGCCCAAACAGAATACTTGGTACAATCAGATAGCAGGTACCAAACCTTCAGGCATAAAACCAAAAAAGGAACAGATATTGAATCATGAAGAAAGATCTAAATATGTTATGGACAAACAAGATTCTCCAGGAAGAACGAATGAACAGTATCAGCCTAGGGAGACTTCAGAGGAATTTTGGACATTGAGCTGGTTTTTTGTGACTCCATCATGAGGCGGAGTTATAAGACAACCTACCATAATGGAGAAGTAACATTTTCTAGAAAGGAAAGAGGTAATAACAGTTGAAACTATATGTCCCATGAGCAGATGATGGAGGGATGAAGTTTTGGTAAGCGCCAGAAGAGAAGTGAAACATAGCAGTCATCTTATGTTCAAGACCTGCATAAAGAAAGTGCTGGGGAGCATTTATTCCAGATTGAAATCTCCTATGACATCATTTTATGAAATGTGTTTAGCAAATATTACAGTTGAAGATCAAGAACTACCTCTCACCCCAAAAGCATTATATCTTCCCATCTAGTCGACTGATTTCTTCATGGCAGTTTTCTTCCTGATTGCATCTGTGCTGATACTATAGACCAATTTCCCCAAGATCATCAGAGAAAGGCAGTACCCTGGGGAGGAAGAGGGGGTTGCCTCACCACTTAGAAGAAACAAACAAACCCTCAAGTGAAAAATGAAAGACTAGTTTTGACACAGGAGTTCACAAAAACACCACAGGAACATAAAAGCCAAAGAGAGAAAGAAAGAAATTAGCAATTCAAAGGCAAGATCAAAAGGTACTTGTATTGGGTTTTGGCATGTGAAAGAAGAGATTCATTTAGGTGCAGGAAGTATGAAAGGAAAACTGAAGTTTTCTTATTTATGTTATTTAATTACATTCTCATTAACCCTATTAGCAAACTGTAACGATAATAGATTCTGAAAGGAAAAGAAGGGAATTTTATTTTAGTTTCCACATTTCGTGGAAGGGAAGTCTTGCTCAGTCTTGATCACTTCTCAATCTATCCTATTTAATTTGCTAGAAGAAATCTTCATAAGAAATGAAGCAGCTTTACTAGTCTTAGCTACATAGGTGCATTTCTTATTAAGCACATTCAAAATATACATGTTCCTGGCTCTAGGAATTTTCAGAATATAAAAAGTTGCTTGTCATTACACTTAATTTTTTTTGTATACATAGTATCCATTATTACTCATATTTAGAATATACCAATTGAAACAAATGGATTTAAATAACGTATAGTACAAAATTTACCTATGAAAAATCAGGGCAGATGATTTTAGCACAACCTATTAACTATGTATTAATATTTACAATAAGGGTCTTCAACTGTCTCCTAATCACTGATTCATGGGGAAAGAAGAGTATGCACTGTCATATAATCGAAGTGCATTCATTCCTAACACTTTCTTCATATTATGGAGTCCAACCATTCATAATATCTCTATATTTTTCTTGATAGCTCAGCATTGCTGCCAATTTATTTCTAGATGTCCAGTTTTCATTATTCCATCAGCGGGAGTAGCATGAGGAACAGAGGCCCAGGACAGCACATTCCAAGAACTTCTTCCCAGGAGAAATCAGACATTTACCTATGTTCAGGAGTATTGTAAAGACTTGTTCACTTATCCAGGTTTGGGCTGGCAATGAAGTGTTTACAGTTATAATTTTCACTGCTGTTCACAATATATTACAGCAGTTGTTGATTTACATGTTGTCTTATGTGATTTATTACTGTGAGATGCCCTGGAGTTCCTTTGGGGAGGAAGGGTGAAGTATAAATTTGATATAATAAAAACCCCCAATAAAAAATAAGCACCCCCCCCCATTAATCACACAAGCAATCACAACCAAACACATTTTCACCCTTTGGCATTTCCACCACCTGTGTGGTTCTTTACAAAACCAACATTTGCAATATTTCTATTTAACCTTTCACAGAACTATTCCATAGTGTTGAATACCATTGCATGGACACCTTTACACTCTTTTCTGTGTGGTGCAGCACAAAGCTACAGAAAAGGCTGCTCTCTTATTAAATAATAATAATAATACACCATCTGGTATTTTAGCTTACATATAGTATCCTTATCCAGTTTGAACACATAGTGGTGGCTTCCATTAGTTTGTTGAGAAAATATCATTTTCTTATCCACCCGTTACAGACTTTCAAACTCAGTTTTGTTATTCCTGATTTAACACTTAACATTTTGTCTTAGTCTAATTAGTAAAGTTATTATCAGAATAAACAGGAAAAGAGGGGGGTGGGTTTGCTTTATTTCTCCCTCTTGTTTTAACGTCTGTATTTGTACCCAGTCCTGAAGTTTAACCCTTTCTCTTCCCATACCTAGGCTGACATGTGTATGGCAGGCTCTTGAAATCCAATGGCATAGATAACATGTCATATGTCTAGTTGTGTGAATTGGCTTCATGCATAGTTTAAAGGTAAAGGGACCCCTGACCGTTAGGTCCAATCGCAGATGACTCTGGGGTTGCAGCATTCATCTCCCTTTACTGGCCGAGGGAGCCGGCGTACAGCTTCCAGGTCATGTGGCCAGCAAGACTAAGCCGCTTCTGGCGAACCAGAGCAGCACACAGAAACGCCGTTTACCTTCCCGCCAGAAGGTACCCATTTACCCATTTATCTACTTCCACTTCACGTGCTTTCGAACTGCTAGGCTGGCAGGAGCAGGGACCAAGCAATGGGAGCTCACCCCGTCACAGGGATTTGAATCACCAACATTCTGATCAGCAAGCCCTAGGCTCTGTGGTTTAATGCACAGATTGTTCTTATTTTATCTGTAAGCTACCTTGAGTCCCTGTCGGGGGGGGGGGGATACAGTGTATGTATAAATAAATATATAATAAATTTCACCCTGTAACAGTTCAAACACCATCGTCAGTGGTTTCCACTGATGATGACATGGCCCAATGCCACATTGCACAAATGGATAGTCTAACCCAGGTTTTGTTTCAAGCATCAGTCAAGTTGCAATGTCATTGTGTGAATGAGGCATTTCATATGTTGCCATGTATGTGTATTTTATGTTCTCAAACTAGGATTGAATGAAAAATAATAAGATGAGGGACACCTGGCTTGCCAGCAGTACATGTGCAAAAGATCTAGGTGTCTTAGTAGACCACAAGATTAACAAGAGTCAATAATGTGATGCAGCAGCAAAAAAGCTGCTCTATTCTGTCTTGATCAGACCACCCCTGGAATACTGTGTCCAGTTCCAGGTGCCACAATTTAAGAAGGATATTGACAAGATGGAATGTTTGCAAAGGAGGGTGACAAAGATGATCAAGCGTCTGGAAAGCAAGGTTCATGAAGAATTGTTGAGAGAGCTGGGGTATCTCAGAGGACATATGATAGCCATCTTCAAATATCTAGAGGTCTGTCACATGGAAGATGGAACAAGCTTGTTTTCTCCTGCTCCAGAAGGAAGAATACAACCCAATGGCTTCAAGTTACAAGAAATGAGAGTTTGATGAAACATCATGAATAACTTTCTGACAGTAAGAACTTCTGATATTGGAATGGAGGTCCCTTTCCAGCTGCCCAATTCTATGATTCTAAGGACTCCCTCAGAAGGTGGTGGACTCTCCTTGATTGGAAGTTTTTAATCAAAGGTAGGATGCCATCCGTCACTGATGCTTTAGTTGAGATTTGCCTTCCATCTCTAAAAAATTCTATGATCTCCCAGAATTCTCTATCCTGTTTGCGGCTAGTGAAATTGGAATTTTGCTGAATGTTCTCCGAGGATGTGGGGGATTCTCCAGCAGTGGGAGAGGGAAAATAAAATTATATGAGATGAACCCTGTTGGATCGGACCAAAGACCCATCAAATCAAGTGTCCTGTTCTCACAGTGGTCAACCAGATGCCCAAGGGAAGCTACAAGTGGGGAGAGGGGTGCTGCACTCAGGAAGTACTTTGGGACTTCCTATAGACATCTGGCTGGCTCCTGGGATGGCACAATGTTGACCTAGAAAGCCATTGTCCTGATCCAGTCTGATCCAGCAGGATTCTTTTTTATATCTTTACTTAGGTTCTTCACTAACAGTACAATCAATGGCATCTCCCCCCCCAGAAATAAATAAATAAAATTTAATAGAGCTTTATTCCTAGTAAGTGTATTCTAGACTGTTATGAAAAAGTGGGGAGTTATTCTGCGAAAATGTATTTAAAGGATTGAGTGATGATTCTGGCACATCAGTGACAACAAAGTTACAAATGGAAGGTGATATTGACTACAGGAAAATGTATATGTGTAAAAAATATGCATTTAACATAGGATCATCTCCTTTTATATGCTGGAGGGAAACATTCTATGTTGGTTATAAATGAGCTTCATCTATACCTGAACACAGCAAGCCTGTTATTATTACTGCAGATTGATGTGGTTAAAAACTTCATTTTGGGGATAAGAACTTCATTTGATTTTCAACATCAAAATGACTGTCCTTAAATGATAGCTGGATGTCATCTATGTTGTGAAGAACTGTGACCATTTTGCATTTGATTATATTTGCTGGGCATTTTTAGTGCAGTCAGGTAAGCAATAAAATGAATATTTAAAATGGCAGTTCAGTTTGCAAGTTTGGGAATTTGGGAAACTGGAGCGAATTCAGTGACTGTACAAGTGGAACTTTTTTAAAAAAATAGCACTGATGAAACATTTTTTAGCAGCCCAGTATTCATTCATTTAAAGTATTTATAGGTCGGTTTTGGGATTTCCTTGTGCATAGTGCCGGAAGCTATGGCACTTTGTGATTTGTGACTGCCAGGACTAGAGCCTTAGAAAGGTCAAATCCATGCCAAATATTTGACTCCACAGCTGACCAGGGAATAATAAAACATGTGAGTCCCAGAGGTGCCAGTTTCAAGACTAGGCAGCAGTGACTAAACAAGAATCAAAAGTAGGAAGAAGCAAGGCAAGGTGAGAAGCAATCTAGTAGTAAATAGTCAGAAAAGGTACATAGTTCAAGCAGCAAGGAAACGGGAACTGAAATACTAAGACCCAGGTGGAATCTACACACATATTGAAAAAAACGCTGTGAAAATGCTTTATTTTGAAACGTTTTGAAAAATACATTGAAGTTTGCATAGCTCACTGTCGCCATCTAGTGTCGCATTTGTATATTGCACTTTACAGCACATTTAAAATGTTTTCTTTGCAGATGTGTAGCTGAGTCCCCACTTAATAATCACACTTGTCAGCTGATTGGGCTGGCTTAATGGTGGGGGTCGCAGTCTGAAGCAGTTGTTTCCCTATAGAGCAGGGGTATGGAATTTTGTTGGCCACCTTCACATATGGGCAACCTGGGGGGCAGAGTAATGCCAGTAGTAGGTGGGGCTTGACGTAGGGTTGCCAACTGTCCTGTATAATGTAGGATTGTCCCATGTTTCAATGTAAAATGCTACACCCTGTATTGATACAGTTTTGTCCTGTATTTCGAGTTCTCTCTCTCTCTCTCTCTCTCTCTCTCTCTCTCTCTCTCTCTCTCTCTCTCTGCCAGGTTAGGGATCCTCTCCAAATATATGTGCTTGAAAGGGCGTGTGAAAGTTCCTGTATTTAAGCCCTGGGTAGCTAAGCACAGACAGATTTACAAGTTTATCTGTGTGTGTGTGTGTGTGTGTGTGAGAGAGAGAGAGAGAGAGAGAGAGAGAGAGAGAGAGAGAGAGAAATTCAGAAGGAGTCATCCTGTTAGGGTGCAATAGATTGTCATGGTTTGCTTTGAATTTGTTTCATTACCAGATGAAAAAAAAATTGTCCCCCAACCACACCACCCTGTCCTGTATTTTGCCAGAACCAGTATCATCTGGCAGCCCTAGGCTTGAGCCAGTGGGCAGAGCAACATGTGTTTTTTGTTTGTTTGTTTAAAAAGACCTTTCTCAGTAGCCCACAACCCAACCATGCAAAACCCAGAGGTTTACACACATGTGC
The DNA here is from genome assembly GCF_964188305.1 of Podarcis bocagei. Lineage (NCBI taxonomy): Eukaryota > Metazoa > Chordata > Lepidosauria > Squamata > Lacertidae > Podarcis > Podarcis bocagei. The sequence continues at coordinate 30,615,475 of NC_138134.1, forward strand.
ACCCGCCCACCCTGTTCAAGGACACATTCTGCCAGGTAAAAGCACGTGAGAAGGGTCCAGAACAGGGATTGTGCGAGCCAAGAGGAAAAATGGCCTAGACAGTGGCCACAAAGCAAGAGACAGAGGTCTGAAGAGCCACATTATTCTCCATCCCTGCTCTAGAGCCATGGTTTGAAACCAACACAATAAAGTACAATTAACTTAAGCCCCTTTGTTTTCTGTGGACTTAAGTACAACTAACTTCCACTCAGATTGGCTAATGGATTTTATTCAGCCTCTCATAGTGTTTTCGGTGCGATGTGAAGCTAATATTTGTGTTAAATGCTGTTGAGCTAAACAGAACCTGCAGACTCCCATCTTTTTTACGTTAGTACCTATAATATAAACTCACTGGAAAATTAATTTCTAGCTGGAAAGGAAGACATGGTATAAATTGAGAAAAATAAATGAATAAAACTAATGCGCCTTCAAAACTGAGCTACTACATAAATAGAGAGTAATCATATAAATGAAGGTTTTGAAAAAAATGAAGTGTTTCCATGAGTTTCATTAACTGAAAAGTCAATTTACTAGTGCAAGTCAGCCTGTTTACAAGCACTATCCAGCTTTTGTACACTAAGTGTGAATTTCCAAATCCCTATGCTGGAAAAAGGGGGTGAGAAAAGAGTAAACTCTTCCTGTCCATTAAAACAGGAAGTTTCTTTGCTGAGTCTGCCAACAAAGGGGCCATTTGTGAAGGTGTTTTCATAGGAGTCTTTTGATAAACTACTGCAGATGAGTTTACACAGTGACAAACAGCACCATATGCCTGACTCTGCAGTCCTTCCAACTCACTCTGCTTGTCGCTGTCTCTTTCTTTACCTCTCTGGAATAAAAAATGGCTGTAATTTCTGCTGAGTAGTCTAAAAATGTGTTTTCCTCCCTGCAAAAATGTGGACTTTGGGAGAAGTGGCTCAAGCAGAAAAATGCAAGGTATCAACTCAAGCCTCATAACTTCAAAGGCAAATCTGTTTCAGAAATAATAGGTTGTCTTTAATAGTTTTGGTATCTTCCCTAGAAACTTGAGAAAACGCGTTCAGGGAAGCGAAAGGCAAACGGAATGGAAAAATTACAGCTGCAATCTGAAGCACATCTACTTGGAAGTAAGAGCTGGTTCACACATGCTCCAGGTGCACAGGTCATCCACACTGTGAGGAGGAGGTCAAAAAGCGAGGCATGGGCTTTTGCAGGTTCCCACACTCATATTGTGTATTAAGGTTCAGGACTTATATGCACCCATACTTGCAATGAGCCTCGCTTGTCATTTTGTGTTGTAAATGACAGGACAGGCCCAAGACATTTTGCCACCTGAGGCAGACCCCAAAATGGTATCCTCTTTCCCCGCCAGTGAAGAAGGGGTGAGGGCAACTCTACATCAGGAATAAGGTGGGGAAGAATGACCAACATCAGATTGTGCTGCCTTGGTGGACCCTGCCTCCTGAGGCAGTTGCCTCACTTTGCTTCATGGGTGGGCCGGCCCTGTTAACATGGGGTATGTGTGTGGGGTGGAATTCCTACTGTTTGGACAAGCTTTTAAAGCAATGGCACTTTCTTCTGACCAAACATAATAAGGATCATAGTTTTTATCCTTTAAAAAATGTCTCTTGTAACATTTTCACAGGTATGTATAAATATCTTGTACTGCACTTGTAAACCAGTAGATAGCACAAGATGTGGGCAAGCTATCTGTTCCCAAGGGATTACACGGCTCCTTAAGCTTTTGCTGCTTCAAGCCTACTTATAACCAGCAGAGGTAAAAGTCACAGCCGTTGCATTGCATGTTCCAGGATGGGGATGGAGAGATGGATGGAGCACTGTAGGAAACAGCAGGTTAGCAAAGATAAAAATGCACATGAAAAATGGAAAAGCATGGCTGGGCCCAAGCAGACATCTGTAGGTCAGATATGCTCGGCAGGCCACCATTGCTTAAAGTCCCATCTTAAATGTGTTTATCGAGAAGTAGTTCTGCCCCTTGATGTGTACTTTTGCCAGCATGGTTTAGGCTGCTTCTGCTCCTTCTGCTGCTGTACTCCTGCTGGTGTGTGTGTGTGTGTGTGTGTGTGTGTGTGTACGAAAGCATATATATATATATATATATATATATATATATATATATATATATATAAATATCTTCTATTTGTCTGACATTAACCCGGAAGTAACTGCAAGGGTGGCTGAGTTTTTATCAATAGCATCTCTCAGGGTGGTGAATGGCCCTATTTATTGGCAAGAAACTCCAATGAAAATCCTTGTTATTGCATATTTTTACATGGCTGTTTATTTGTATATATTTTAAAATTTTATATATGGATGTTTTATGATGGCCTGTATTTGTGATGCCTAATAAAGGTTTGGCGGAAATAAAGTATTTTATTTTGTATTTGTCATATTTGCTTTACTTGTCACTTTAGGCCACCGCAAAGTGGTTAATCAATGTTGTTAAACAAATGAAAGAATACATAAAGACTGGCTCGCGGTTCAGCTTCCTTGTGGGTTTATATACTAGGGATATGCATCAGTTCTGTGTAGATGCCAAATAATGAAGCAATTCAGCGAGATTCAGGGTCTTTACTCTTTTGCTGAGTCAAAATGTGATGGCAATAAACCAGATCAGGCACCCCCATAAAGTGTTGTACTGTTCTTACAGTTTCCGTCTTTCTCTTCAGGATAGCTGTCAGACCCTCAAAGTGTCCCTTTTATACAGGGATAGTCCCGGATTTACAGAAGCCGCCCCATTTTCTGATTTGATCCTGGAATGTCCCGCTTTTCCTTTAGGACGTCCCTATTTACATCAGAGAAATGTTGGCGGGTATGGAGTTATGCAGCCCCCGAGCCAATGAGATAAGTAACTAAACAACCTTTAGAAGGCATTTGAAGGCATATAAGGACGTTTTTAAATGTTTAAATGTATTACTATGCTTTTATATATGTTGGAAGCCACCCAGAGTGGCTGGGGCAACCCAGTCAGATGGGCGGGGTCTAATGACAACTACAATAATGATATTGAATTGGATGTCCCTCTTTTCATTAGAGAAATGTTGGAGGGTATGAGCTCCACATTCTCTTATATTTCTGTATTTTTTTCTATGAGTTTTGCAAGATGTGAAGCAGTCTAAAATGTTGCCTGGATTTGTTTGTTCGTTTGTTGTTTAAACCACAGCAACAGACTTTTTTTTTTAAAGGAAAATTAAAAGTTTCATTTAACCAAACAAAGCAAAACCAAAACGATATTGCTCTGCTTTCACACAAAAATGAAATTAAGCCAGAACTCTAGGTAGCCCCCCACCCCCCATTGTAGGCCTATCAGAGACCTGTAAGGGGACAGAAACACTAGGAAAGCCAGTGGTAGCCTACAATATTTTTAAAAGTGTCAAAGCAAAAATACACACCATTTGGCCATCTCATAATTGTTTTAAGGTAATAAAGAGCAAGAAATAAACCCAACTCTCATTCTCATAAAGGATTATGGCAGAAAATGAGCATTTTTTTCTTCCCCCACAATAAGCTCTGGACCTGTGCATTTGCAATTTGTCAGGCTTAATCCACTCCAGAGGGGCTTCTGTGTCTGCAAATTTCATCCACTTTGGCCAAAAGTGGAAAAATTATATTTGATTTGTAGTGAAAGGGGGTCACAGCTTGGGAATTGGACGGCAGAGAATACAGACTGAAATGAAGAGAGCAACTCAGAAACAAGGCCAAATGCACAAATACAAGGTTAATCTTGAGACCCGAGGCACATGCACATCCATATTCTATTAGGGTTGCCATATTTCAAAAATGAAAAAGCTACGCATAAAACATATCTAAAATCACTCCTGTTTTTAGGAAATGCACAAAATTGTTGAACTTTTTAAAAGAAAGCCTGGAAGTTGTTGAGTTTTTTTTTAAACACACACACATAATTTTCAACTGACTTGCCTAAGATCCAGGACAAACTGCCACCTTTCAGAAATTAGTCCCAGGCGTCAATTCCACCTTTGAAATTCCAGTAATGTCCGGACTTATGGCAGCTCTAATTCTATACCACACAAATGACCTCCTTCTAGCAAGCCCAACCACATATCTTCTTTGAAGTCTTTGGGTATATCCAGGCCAATGCAGGAACAACTGCAGAAGCAGAAACAGCTACACCTCTATGTAGTAAAACTGGTGTTAGTTTAGTCCTGCTGAGTCAAATGGGATTTAATTTCTATCAACTATTGCTTAGGAGTGAACCTTAAATAACTAAGTAAATAGCCTTTCCGCCTTGTCTTCTAAATTTACTTCAACAGCAACCATTACATGGGAATAAAGTAATTTGCATTTTTTAGAATCCTTTATCTGAGGGCTGGTGAACAGATCTTAAACATAGTAGCTTCCCAGTTCAGGAACAATTTTCACAGATCTGAAAGTCAAGACTGGAGCTCAGTTTAAATCCTACATCCTATGAGAATATGTCTTGGTGTGTACTTGTTAAAGCCAATTTAGTTTGAAGCTGGTGCTCGCTTGACTCTTGACATTGATGGATTGGTCAGTTTTTTTTAGAAGCCAAACACGAATGATAAAGTCATAGAACACATGCACATATACCTTTCTGTTGCTGCTGCCGAGCAGCCTGTCAGTTAATTTTGATCAGTTATTTAGTGTTTAGTCAGTCAGCTGAGCGATTGGAATTTGTTGTGATGTCAAGTCCTGTTTAACCCTCATTTTCTCCAAGAAAAAAAATAATAGAGCTTTTTCTTGTGATAAAAAATTAGAGCTTTTTCTTGCAGCTATGGTTTGGCATCAGATTCATATGATCAATGATGTGTGTGTGTGTGTGTGTGTGTGTGTTAGCACAGTCAATGTATTATGCAGGAACACTGATTGGGCCACGTAGCTGGGAAATGTGTGTGTTCACACGGATATGCACACCTACCCACACCCACAACACCACACACACACCTCCCCCCATGTACCATATGAGTTCAGCAACTAAATGATTGACTTTTTTATAGAAAATACTAATTGTAATTGTATGTGCTAAAGGTGTGCAGTCACCACACAATTCATTTCGTATCTGTGCCATTGGAAAGCACAGTGGCGAGTAATCACAAGGGCTAGCAGACTAAGAGATTTTTGAGTAGCCTTGGTACAACTTTTACATACTCAAAGACTGGCTGATGTTTTGGCCTGAGTGACAGGTGGGTAGGGTCTGATAAGAATGACAGTAGGAGAGTTGCTGTAGTGGTGGGGGGACGACAAGATGAAATGAGATGGGAGGAAGAAAGAAGGCACAACTTAGAGAATTAGTGCAGTTATTAAGGAGCGGTTGTGTTAGATCAGGCTATTAGACTGCTAATTTTAGTATTTTGTTCCGGGTATTATTTTCAATCAATCAATCAATCAATCAATCAATCAATCAATCAATGTTTACTGTTTTCACTATTGGTATCCTGGTCTGAATGCTCATGCAATGTGTCTTGTGGATATATTCAAGTAAGAATATAGATCTCCACAAAGTGGTCACAGCAAGAAGGGTTGGGTGGGATCTGCTGATTTTGGTTTCTCTCAGAGTCTTATTTTTCCAGTTAAGTTCACTTTGCCACATTTCTGCATCAGCTTGTGGAGTTGCTATTTTTAAAAAGTATCTTGTAAATTAGCCAGCATTTAAGCACACATTTCAAATATTTTACATCTTGCTTTACCTGACTGTTGCCTAATATGCACACTTGCTTTGAATAATTTGGAGAAGTGCAAATTCCAAATGAAAGCTGTGTTTTGGTTCACATATTGTTTCAGGAAGTGCAAATTAGGCAGGTGTGCATTAAAATGTGAACTGAACTACTTCCATCTGGAGTAGCAGGTATTGTGAGGACCATTAAAGAAGTCTGAGCTCAACAAAATGGCTGAGTGATAGACTTGATTACATTCCCCAGCCCTTGTAGGGAAGTCTGGAAAATCATACAAGAGTAGGCAAATTAATAACATAACTTCATGTGTGTGTGTCACTTTCCACATTCCATTCCCTTAAAAAAAAAGAATCATTGTCCAATAGGCCATAAAACTGACCAGAAAACTTTAGAAATGAACCTGAGTTCTCCACGTATCTAGAGGAAAGATTGATTTGCTGCAGCCTTGTTTATACACTGTTGGCCTTATCACCTCCTTGACAGACCCCAATTCCATGAAAAGTGCTATTCGTTAAATTACACAGGAAGAGTGGAAACAAACTATCTTTGGATACAGTAGTGTCTGTGGCTTAGCTAGGGTGCAAAAGGTAACTTTGTGACAATGAGAGAAAACCTACTGAGAGGAAGCAGCGTTTTCTCCGGTCCTTGCATTTAGTGTGAATTCTCTCTGATCAGAAAGATCGTGGAAGAAATGAAAAAGATAGCTAAAAACTTCAGAGAGCCAGCAGATGTGATAAATGACAGCCAGCAGGACTCTGGACCATTACAGCTTGCTGAGCCAGATGTCCAAATGATTTTTGAAACGCTAAAATTGAAATGTTTCCTTCTCCACAAAAGAAGAAGAAAATAAATGGTACTGTGGATCACCTAGAAAAATGTTTTGCATTGAAAATATAATATAGCATTTGTGAAAATTCCATTTTTACAAGGAAGACAGCTAGACTTCAAAGCTGTTTCTGGCTTCATAAAGATGCTCAGGGTTATAAGGCAAGCCAAAATATTGTTGCTTGATGCTGGCCACTTTGCAAGATGGGGCTGTCAAAATTCTGCCTGTTGACAATTGTGTAACAGCAGATTCAGACAGGGAGTATCAATCCAGAACACTTGATAAATTGTTAGCTGGGGTTGTAGCAGCAAGGCTTTGCGAGGCACAAAGCTATGCATAAAACATATCTAAAATCACTCCTGAAGTACTAGAGTGAATTCTGTCTAGTATACAGGTGATATAATCAGTGTGTGCTCTAGCAGTGTTTATGTCTTGCCAGAACAAGAGATAACAAGCTCTTGAAAAGGTGTAGCAGGTCACAAAGAATATGAAGTTGAATGTCAGAGGCAATCACAAAGTGAGCTAGGTTTCGATTCTGTGTAAAAATACTTCATAGTGTGTTCATTCTGTTTTAGGATGCAAAGATACACACCCTGTCTATGCTGATTACAGTTAATTTGGAATAGATTTCAGTATGTTCGAGGATCAGTTCAGATGCCTCCCAAATGGCTACTTTCTACATTATGAGTACGCAACTGAAACCACTCCAAAAGCAACTTTCACATTTTCTCATTTTTCATGTTTCTTTCTCATATTTTCCATGATAAAGCATTTTTGTTTTCAAATATGTTCTCAACTAACCTTTAGTAAGAGGCAGCTGTAAGTGTGCTTCCCAAAAATGCTCTCGGAATGATGCTATATCATTGTGTAGCATTATTCTTCTTGCACCATTTTGTAGAAGGTGTCTTCCATTACACAAGATTGGTGTTTGCAGCTGTGGAGTTGCAAAGCTTCTTTTTTTTGGGGGGGGGGGGGAGAATGAAAATTGAAAACAAAATGAATCCTTTATTGGCTCTTAAAATAATATCCCTTATCTAGGGGTGTCCTGTCCCGTGTTCATTGCAATCAGCGCTGCTTCTGTTTCTCTACAGTTCAGCTTCTACTAGAACCTATGTTCATCTTGTTAACTGCTCAGGCTGAAACTAGTGTAATTTAATATGTAATTAACTACATAACCAATGTCAATGCATTTTAATGGAAGAATAAAAAACAATGCAGAAATTAACAAAAGTATTTGCAGCTTTTCAGACTAAAACAAAATACTTGTATTCACTTTCATGACTTCCATTACTGACCTTTGATGAACATGAAAATTGTGGCAATTTAGGCCCCATTTCAGTTTCTGAAAAAAATAATTCAACATCCTTAGCCTTACACCTCAAACATTTTCAGACTGCATCATATTCTCTCTCTCTCTCTCTCTCTCTCTCTCTCTCTCTCTCTCTCTCTCTCTCTCTCCCCTCTCTCCCTCTCTCTCTCTCACACACAGGAAAATTCTGGGCCAACACTAATTAATAACATACAAATTTTCTTTAAAGAGCAGGGCTCTGGAAAGGAACAGACCATTGGATAGATGCATATGAGATGTGAAAAGGGTCTCAGTTATTGATAATGGGTTGATGGGGTCTCAGTAGAACATATTCTTTCTGTGCAAATAGAGTGGCCTGGGTGGATAGTAAATTATATCCAGCGTAGTATTGCTTGATTATGTTAATATAGTTAACATAGTGAGTTAACATAGATCGAGCTAATAGTATGAAGTATGGTGGATGGGGGAGTTTGCAGGCTGTTGTATGTCAAATTGGCTAGTTTCTGAGCTCACATAAGAATATTTCTCATCTAAGTTTGAATACATATATAGACTTTGTTTAAGCCATTATTGCCATAATAAGAACCTAGGATGAGTCAGGCTAGAAATGTGAACAAATTAGCTTTATGTCTATAAAGGTGCCTTGAAATTATTAACAAACCTGATAAAAACAGCTAGAGATAGAAAGACTCTTCAGTAAATAAGCAGTTTCTTTCTTGGATTATTATAAAGAAAATGGCTCTTGGCTCAGGAAAGCCAGAAAGTAATTTTGCTAAAAGCTTATTCACTTTATTACCACAACAATAAAATTTTGTATTACAGATCTGTATGTTTTTATTGCTCTAGTTATATAATAAAATATTATACTGAAACATTAAGGTTCTCAGAATCTTTTGCTTGACTGAATTTGTGAATTATTTCTATGTATTTATATACTTTAGTCTCCATGTCTACAGATTCCTCATTCTGTGAGCTTTCCCTGCCATAGGGTACCCAGAGCAAGGGACAAAGGTACCTTATAATAGTCATTGAAAGGTTTCACTAGTTCGTTGCTGATGATATCATTGTCATTAAGACATTTTATAGTGCAATTTCAACTGTGTGCTAGAAAGTGAATTATATTTGATCAAAGAATTTAATATCAGGCAAGGTTTATGGTGAGCAAAGTAAAGAATAAGGAAATCACCCAAAATTACACCTTTACACAAAGTAGTTATATAATTTGCAATAAATCTATTGAAGTGGAGAGTGTAGGAACAGAGGGACAAAGGGAAACAAAATGTATGTTCTGCTGTCTGCTAGTTGGGTCCAATCCAGAAAACATTAGCCGCCACTAAATCCCATTAAGTTTAAACAACTGTGCTCTAATTTGATTGATTTCAGTGGGATTTGGACTGGAACTACAATTTTGGTGGCAGAACCTGTGTGTGGGAACTTGGGTCTTCACTGAACAGCTGCAAAGCAGTGAGGTGAGGAGCAGGTCTGCAGCAGAGACCAGGTAGACGTTACTCAATGCTTTCCCCATGAACTCATCTTTGCCAGCAACATCCCCCAGCTGCTTTTTCAAACTGAATTTCTGCTGGTTAAAAATATATTGAGGGAAGCTGGTAGCAAAAGGAAAGCACAACAATCCAGCTGTCTTTCCTACAAGGGTTTGGCAGCAATCTGTATCTGTTGCTAAATTCGTTCTTCTGATCTTAGAGCCCATTAGATAGAACAAGATCTTCTATACATGATCCACTGGTGTGAGTGTGTAATCACTTGTATGAGCAATGAGACATAATAGAGTAAGAAGCTGGATTGTTGTAACCTCCTCCAAACCATCTTCCTATGAAATTTGAGTAAGTATTATTATTTATCATCAAGGCTTGAAACAGAGTATTACTAAAGTGAAAATATATCATCAGTTTTGTGGCAAATGACAATGAAATACGAAATTCGGTTCAGAAATATGAGGCAGATGTAGTTCTAGTCCTTAATAGGGGGGAAACAATAATACAGTGGTACCTCGGGTTACAGACGCTTCAGGTTACAGATGCTTCAGGTTATAGACTGCGCTAACCCAGAAATAGTACCTAGGGTTAAGAACTTTGCTTCAGGATGAGTGGCTCAGAGGCAGTGGGAGGCCCTGTTAGCTAAAATGGTGCTTCAGGTTAAGAATAAAAGGTAAAGGTACCCCTGCCCGTACGGGCCAGTTGTGACCGACTCTGGGGTTGCGTGCTCATCTCGCTTAAGAGGCCGGGAGCCAGCGCTGTCCGCAGACACTTCCGGGTCACGTGGCCAGCGTGACAAGCTAATCTGGCGAGCCAGCGCAGCACACGGTTAAGAATAGTTTCAGGTTAAGAATGGACCTCCAGAACAAATTAAGTTCTTAACCCGAGGTACCACTGTATATGATTTCTCCTAGAGAATTTTTGGCAAAATGGCTTCCTCCATTGTGCCGTCTGTGAATTTTGGCCACAACTGTGAATTGAGCTGTAATATTGTTTAACTTTATTTTGATATTATTGAAGGAAGCAATAGGCTTGGACCCTATTCCTCCTCGTTTTAGTCTCTTGAATCCTTAATCCATGAATGTAAACTAACAACAGAGTTTCAGTCAACTTTAATGGAACAATTAAAAGGTGAGGAGAGAACTGAATATGGGCAAACCACATTTTCCTACACCCTGCAGGCCTTGTGCAGGCAGAGCAAGAAGTGGTTGAACACTTCCCCCCTCTCTACTCCTATTCCAGGTATTTATTTATTTATTTATTTATTTATTTATTTATTTATTTATTTATTTGAAAAACCCATTTCTCTACTAATTCCAATGGGAGGAAAAGGAACTCTAGGGTTGTGTAGTTTGTCCTCATAATGTTTGGGGAACGGAAGGTCCTGTGGCATGCTCCTCTCTCACACACAAAAAGAGTGAGATAGAATATATATTTCCTTTCAGCCCTCTCCAACACTGGAGTTTTGATTTCAGAGGAGAATTTTAGGAGCTATTTTCATTCAGCCTTAAAATAAATAAATAACCAAGACACTTTGAAGCAGACATGAACTGCAAAGTAAGATGAGTTAAAATTAAAATTAGACATTATACGTCACTTAGATTGGTTTCCCATTAGTGTAAATTAAAATTAGACTTTCTAAATCATTTCAAATGGTTTTCTATGAGTGTCAGGCTAGGCTGTAAAATGTTTTTAAATTGTTGTTTTAATCGTTTAGCTTTCTTGTTTTAATTTTATGTTTTATCTATGTATGTAAGCCTGTGTGGAAGGTTTTGCTCTAAGAGGCGGTAAATTCATCCCTAAACAACACTGTCCACATTCACATAGCTTGAGACCTATTTCCCTTACTAAAATCCAGTGAAGAAATTGGCAGACTTGACTGAGGGAATGGCTGTGCTCCATGGCATTACCACCCACATCAATGTTCCTGACTGAAGTAGCACTAGAAAGGTTGGAGAAACAACATCTACATATTTCACAAAAGCGCTTTCACACAGTAATTGCATGAAGGGATCTCTAGATGATTAAGGGGAAATGAAACTGTGTCCCTGGCCTGGACACTACACAGTTTCCACAACTGACATCCATATTTTGAATGTAGACCTTTACAGGGGGAAAGCATAAGTGTGTAGATCTCTACATGCATATGCTTCTTTGTGAGCCAGAAGCCTTCTTGATTGACATTTCAGTTCATGTAGAAAGCCTATGCAAATAGAAATCTGCAAATAAATGTGTTGTCCCTGTAGATAACATACTCAGACTTTAAGACTAGGGAAGTCATGCTATGCTGGACAGTGGGACTCGTATCATGACCTCTTTCCCATTAATTGTGTGTAACCTCATTCATATGATTAACACGTGAAGACAGTTTAATTTATATATCTATATTCTTTCAAAACACTGAAAATTAAAGGGAAAGTGGATGGAATCCTAAAGATCAGGGGACAAATTAAGCTATGTAGTTTTGTTACTTGGCCAAACATTAAGCCAAGGTCTTAATGAATCTAACCGGCATATTTTTGGCATATATTTTACTTCCATGCTATGCTCTATTAACTAAAATCTCTCAGCTATTTTTTAACCATGTTCATTCCATAATTAATACTTATTAGTCCTTTGAGACAGTTAAAAAACAGAGAAAAAGTAAAGGCAGAAGTTTTGAGTTCATATAGCCTACAAATTAGAATCTAAACATTGTATGAAGTCAAATGCAAAATGTCACACTCATGTGCTTAATCTTAATTAATCCGAAACAATAACTAGCCCTGATTTCATTTCAGGACTCATCCTCATATTTTCCTAGCAGAATGGTTGCTAGTGGAAACTTCAACTGTGTGTTTGTCTCTCCATGCAGTTAGTTACTTGACGGTTGTCATACCCAGTTGATTCAGGGCAATTTTAATCATGCCAGGGAAAGCCTACCAGATGTCACTCAAATGGTTGAATGTTACATGTAAATGTTTGATTGTATTATCTTCTTTTTTATCACCATAGACCTGCCTTTGGAAAAGACATCTGTCATGAAAGGAAACACCCTTAGCTTTGATTATTTTAGCCATGACTGTTCCATCAATGTAGAATAGTTCCATGGTCCCCCCCCCCCCGATGCTAGTCATACTCAGAGTAGACCTGCTGAAATTAATGAACATGATTAATTTATAGCATTAATTTTAAGCCACATTCTGTGCCCAATAAGTACAGGACGCCTTTGCCCGACGGCGCTGTGGCCTATAGATTGCAGCAAAATACTGGGCAAGGTTTTTTTCTCCCTCCAGTCAGAAGAGAGAGAGAGAGAGAGAGAGAGAGAGAGAGAGAGAGAGAGAGAGAGATGAAATAAGTAAGAAGGGAGGGGAGTAGTATGTCAACTGGACAAACAAGCTGTTGAGATATTAATTATACACACAATTGCCAATTCAGGGGCTTCATAAAGGGTACCTGTGCATAACTAGCATCTTTCTTTCTTTCTTTCTTTCTTTCTTTCTTTCTTTCTTTCTTTCTTTCTTTCTTTCTTTCTTATTGCTTTTTCAGATATAATAAGAATCAGCTACGTAAAAGGATGGAGCACCATGGAGAAGAAAGAAGACCATAGCAAAACAAAAAGAGCAACTTTACCCATCCAGATCAGAACTGTAGCTTAGAATAATGGGTGTTCAATATTCTCCATCACATGTTTCTCCCCAGAAAATCATGGCAAAGCAATTTGATGCAAATAGGATCTTTGGGAAGGCAATTTTCAGATGGAAAATAGTTGGGGGGGGAAGGATTGAACCCCATTCCCTGTGTACTATGGTTTCAATCTGGATCAGGGCCCCTTGCTGCTCCTGTAATTTTATTTTAAAAACCCAGAGGGCCCCAGTCATGGGATTCAAAGAGGTGGCTAATTTCACACTGATTTGGCTTGGTGTTTCAGCACATGCTATGCCCCAGTCTGCTCAGAACTTGGCCTTCCCATATATGCAGCCCATCTCTAGACAGAAAACGAGTTTTGTACTGACAACAGTATGACGGTAGGTGACTTGTGTGCTGCAGTCATCTATCAGCTTCAAAACTGTTAAGGATTCTATGAATACTCAAATAAAATTTGAATACTTCATCTTTACTTCCTTTTCCAGCACGCAATATTGCATTATTTCCAGTAAAGTGCTTGGAAAAGCAATTTCATCCCCCCAACTTCTATCATGCAGTGCTCTTAAAACAAAATATAATGAGAAAAAAGTGTTTCCCTTAGAGTAGTCTGAAGCTTATTTTCTTAATAAAAACAATTACCTTAACTTATCATATTTGAAGTGGGGAAAAAACACCCCCCAAAACACAGCCTGTTAGTCATTTCCAGGGCTAGTCTGGCAGCTGATGGAACCTTTAAGGAGTATGACAAGCTGCTCCTGCCCTTTTATTTTAGCATCATTCCATAACATTCAAACCATCAGAGCTGCAGCAAAAAATAGCTACCGTGGGAAGAAAAAAGGGAGACACATAAATGATAAATGCGATGAGCCAGGAAGATGAAGTGTCTAAAAGGTTTGTCCCACACTTTCTACAGTGTTTTGCATTTCGGGATCTTTATGAACTTAACCCTCAAAAACTCCTGTGCTGTCACTCAAGCAGAGCAATATTGGTAAAACTGACAGTGGTTTGTCACCGTCTCTTTGATTTCAGAACACTGGGGATGGTAGTAATAAGGGGAGCTGAAAGCATTAATTTGTGGTATTAATTAAGCTTCAGATCTCACATTTTATTTTTGTAAGAGGTAGGAATGTAAGGGGAATCCTTCTGGACCACACTAAGAGTTTAGCTAATTGAGCATCCTGTTCTCCACAGCAGCCAGTCAAAGACCCCCTGGGAAGCCCACTGGTAGAGAGGTGGGCAAAATTCCATCAGACTGCATAGGCTCATTAAAACCTACCTCAAATATGATGCAAACTTTGAAATAACCTAAATTCTTCGCCAATGCAGACTGAAACCCAAAGTCCAGTTGTCTTTCAAAGACGGAAACATCATCCATTAAAATTTTAAAATTGTAATTATTTTAAATGGATGTTTTCTTTTTTTAAAAAAAGAGTGTATGCTGCTGAGCAAGTTATTTTGACCCCCCCCCCCCGTAGCTAAGGCCTCAGTAGAATGATCCTAGACCGGGGTCTGCAACCCGCGGCTCCGGAGCCGTATGTGGCTCTTTTACACCTTTGCCACTGGTCTGGGGCGGATACTAGCGAGGGGAGGAGGCGCATTGTGCGCCCTGACACTCCCCACTGTGGCGGGCGCTGTACTGGCTGTGACGTCGCATGGGGACGTCGCATGGTCCCAAAGTCACCTTCCCGCCCGCTACATTGTAAGGGGCATGTACGCTGGTCACTGCATTGAAAGGGGGCATGTACGCTGGTCACTGTTTTGAAGGGGAGTGAAGAACACACACACACAAAAAGGTAACTTGTTAATTTAACGTTTATTTCTATGAGGAGGAGTAATTCTGAGGGGTCAAACAAAGAAATAATAAAAAAGTGTCAAAAAACTTATTTTTATAATGACGAGTTTTGCGGCTCCCAGGTTTTTTTCTTCGGAAATGGGTCCAAGTGGCTCTTTTTGTCTTAAAGGTTGCAGACCCCTGTCCTAGACAGACCTTGCAAACAGTGAGGTGGAGCAGAGCATTGGATCTACTGCTGGATATGAAGCCATGCCAGTCTGGGTGAAAGTTGATATCAGGTTCCTTCTTTTTTTTTTTTTTTTGCTATGGTATCTTCAGGCTTGACAAGATTAGAGACCTAAGCATAAGGACCCTCAGGGAATTCATGGGGTCCAAACCTCTGGCACCCTGACCCAAAGCATCCCATTTCAGGACTTGCCACTGTCTTCAACTGGTGAGAGAATCACTGGAAGGTGCTTACTGCTTGCCTCCCCCACAATTGTGCCTGCTTCACCAGCAGCACTTCGCTTCCGCAGCAGAAGCACCACCCTAATCATATACCTCCAAGCCATCAACACTGGTGGTGGTGGTGGTGTTAAGATTGCATTCTAATTAACGAATGTATCCAAGAAAGATGCTCTGTTCATGCAAAGACTTCTGCTTGCAAAATTGAATGTTTCCCTTGTATCCCTCCCAAATCTGTTCTGAGGTCTCTCCTCCACCACTTCCACCCAAACTGTCTGGAGCAGGTGTTGACGGGTGCTGGAAGAGTCCAGGGAGAGGAGACTGAGGAAAAGTTCCATTGTGCAAGTGGAAGTCCTTGTGCTAACAGGATGACTTTATTGCATGGAGTTGTGATACAAATTGGAATAGCCTTGAAATAACACTTGTTTTGCAGCATCCTTCTATTTCTTTCAATTGGTGGGGTCATGCCACATGACCGTGCCACTTGACCATGCATTTAGCATCTGTAAGGAAGGACCATATATTCATATATGAGGAGGGTGCCTGGACAAATTATGCCCCCCCCACCTGTGCATGGAAGAGCTCCATATACAAGCATTGGTTTGTGCACAGAGACCCTCTTATGGACTTAATGTTGGGTGATGGAAGCATGGCCACAAGTTGTTTAACATTGTTTTTAAAATTGTTTCTAATGCTGTATCCTACCCTAGGACCTTAGGGTAAAGGGTGGATAATATAATAGCAAGCATACTGGTAGCAGGATGGGATTATCCCACTCATCCTTTCAACCTCCTCACGTGTTCTTTGAATATGTGAGGGTGTTCAAATTAACCCCCTGTTTGTACTTATACAGTAGTTTAGTGGAAACTGGAGTTGGAAAACTCCCCTTCTCATCAAGAAAACAAAAAACTTACCTTTCAATTTTTATTTTACCATGGTTGAAAATTTTTGATGGATTTTTCTCAAGCATCGTCCAGGAAAGGAGTGGTGGGAAGACACCCAGCTAATGGATTTTGAGGCCAGCTGAGCAGAGTTTGCCAATCACTAACTGTGAAGCACACAATTGCCATAAATCAGTTTTTAAAGATGTTTAAGATTACATTTAGTCAAATGGCATAGCCTGTTAATAAAAGTAGGACTACTGGCGAATATGGTATTGTTCATTTTACTAAAGTCTGCATTATTTGGTCTATTATCTCTCTTAATTTCTGGGTCAGATTTTGTGTTTAAATCAGTTTTATAGAGCGTTTATTGCCTAATGAATATTAATTCCCATTCTGAAAAATTGCTCATCTCTCTTTGTTTGACTCTTGGTTTATATTGAAGTCAAATGGCCATTAAAAAGTTTTTTTTCCCTTCATAAAAAATAATTAAGTAGCACCATCTCTTATTTTCATGGTTTGAAGTTTGCAATTGTACTTTAGTGTAAAAAGGATTGACCTTGGGGAGGAAACAACAATTATAGCATTAATGAAACATTATAGGCATTCTGAAAATGATTTGCCACAACTTATAATTAACTTTACTGTAGATAACTTTAAAAGATACTGGCTAGCTTCTAAAGTAAATTAGTTTTACCAGATTTTTACCAGAGATATGCTATATTTTCTTAAATAAATCTGTTGCATTATAAACTGAATAATCTTAATCCCATGTAAGATTATGTTGGGATCTTTGCATTTTCTGTTTCAGGGTGTGGAATTCTGTGGCTTGCAACAAGAGTTCCATATCTGAGGACTGCTTTGGGTTGTATGTAAGCTTTATATTAGGAGATCAGTGGGTAACTTTAATAGCATATTGATCAGATTTACTTCAGTGGAATTTGTATGTCATTAAATTGTCATTTGGCATCACAAAATGGAGAGGGAGCAGGCTTTAATTTTTCATTCACACTTCATTTTCTGCTGCAAATTCTAGGCAGAGGTCTGAGAAGTAAACTTCTGTACAAACAGAGAAGTTTACTTCAAGGCACAGGTTCAGGATTTCTAGGTCCATATCCAAGCAGGTAGCTTTCTTTGGTCCCACTACTTTCCCCATTTGTTCCAATTCAGCGGTAAACAACAGCTTTCCCCTGGGACATATCTGTTCCTAAAGAAGAGACTGTTCAACTCTTTGTACACATAGCTCTATCTGTACAAAGAAGTGGCCCACTGAGGTGACAAGAAAGGTGTTTGGATATATTGCTACTCTTGTACAGGAAGAAGCTGCTGAACTGACATGACTGCGTCTGGTTGAGAAATAAACTGAACCTAAAATATGTCATTGTGAAGGTCCATGTCAATTTGTTGTTTGATTCATCCAGATGTGTGGGGTTTTTTTGGAAAAAGAAATTATGAGCTATTTGGGCATTTCAGCAGCAACATAGATAACTGTGTGTTGGACTCAAGCTGGAATAAATACCACTCATTGAGTCTAAACCATTCTTCAAGTGTAGTGCACTCCTAGGCATATCTCTTTAGAAGTCAATCCAATGGAGGTCAATGAATCTTATTCTCAGGGATGTTTGTATTGAATTTCAGCTTAAGTAGTTTGGGACAAGTTATTTTTCAGCTTTTTCTCCCAAGTGGTACAATAGGAATAATAGTTATCTACTTCATGAAATCAACCAACGTAAAATTATAAAAAGCTATGTATGAATATGAATAATTTCCTCAGAATGTTCTTGGCATCTGTTTCCTCGAGAGACAATGGAGTGTCTCTCTGGGGGTGAAGTCAAACCTCAAAATATGTAATATAATAGAGAGCAATGACATAATTCTGATTAATTTTGAAGAGTTTTGAATACAACCTTTTAAAAAATCCCATTGTTTCCCCCCTTCTTTTCCAGTGTCCCAGTTACTATGAATGTTATTAAAGACTGTATAAAAATTGGTTACCTTTGGATAATACCTTACATGCTTTAAGAAATTTTAAACATATTTGGATGAATAAATTTGGGTAGAAAACAATGGTACATTAGTCAAACATTAAAGCAGCTGAGCAATGCAGACTTTAAATTCTCACCACAATTCCAAGTTTCAGTCATATCAGACTTAATTGAGCAAGGAGACTGATAAAGAGAATAGTCATTAATGAACACAAGAGTGGAATGACTCTTGGATTGAACATTGCCATGGGATGTTCCTCTGAATACAATGGATTTTTCAAGAGTTGCTTTTCATGAGAATGAAACAATATACAGCAACAAAACAGACACAATCTTTTTCATGTAAAGAGTCCACATTCTCTATATAACCTAGCAAAGAAGCTATAAAATATAATTTTATGAGCAGTGCAAAGCTGTGACTCAAGGAAAGCATTTTCTGCATGCTTTTCTGAACCATGGTATTCATTTGGGATGCAGGGAGATATTGCATGGAGAAGAGGGCAGCAAATTCCCATGCATGGACATCCTGGCACTCACTCTGCAATGGGCACAAATGTTGCAGAGTTGCCTTATAATAATACACACCCAGTGACAGCTATGATTGAATCAAGTGGCTACACTCAGAATGAATATTTATCCTCTTTTCTTCCCCCCCCCCCACATGTAATATAATAATGTGACATTCACTTGTACAGGCTCGTGTCGGGCAACACAAGATGACCCAGTCCCGGGGGGGAAAGTCTCTGGATTTTTAAAATCATTTTTCAGAAAGATGCGGTTCATACAGTAAACCATAGTTAATGGTTTCTTTAGGGAACTCAGAAGTTTTAATTTTCAATCTTGTCTTGAAAATGAATGCAATGGATTTTTTGGAAGTGAAGATCCCCACTACTTAATCGTAAGTTTCACCTAATGCTGAAAAGTTGACCTGTAATGAAATTGCAAGAACTGGCAACAATGTTCCTATTAATTATTTTTCTCTAGTATTGTTATGTGCTTCAGAGAGAGTCTAACTTCAGGGTTGTGATGAGAAGATGATTTTGTGTGTGTGTGTGTGTGTGAGAGAGAGAGAGAGAGAGAGAGAGAGAGAGAGAGAGAGAGAGAGAGATAACTGCAATTACATCTATCTATATCTATCTATCTATCTATCTATCTATCTATCTATCTATCTATCTATCATCTATCTATCTATCTATCTATCTATCTATCTATCTATCTATCTATCTATCTATCTATGAAACATTACTGTCTGCTCCTTCACCCTTTGGGCCTTGTCTCAACAGTGATGCTGCCTCAGAGATTTATGATCAAGTGGGCAGGTTGTGTTAGCCACTGGGGAAAATATTTCCAGAGTCACCTATTAAACTTGACCCATGTTCCACAGTAAAATGCACATATGAGGAAAGAGCAACACGCTGAACCCCCCCCCCCAAAAAAACCAAACCTGACACCCAGGAAAAGAGGCACTGACAAATGTTCTGGTATGGCTCTTATCTTCATAGCTGATAAGAGCCCCAACAGAGCATTATATAGCCTCAATCTCGCCTGCTTTAATTACTAATGGATACACTATCGCCAAATGAAGTTAGTTTAATATGCAGTACAGACATTACTGTGCATTAACTAAATATTGTGATGTTTGCTCTAGTTGTGGTATATTTAGGAAATGAAAAGAGCACTTTGCTTTGTCGCCATTAGAAGAACTAAAAGAAAGTCCGTGAACACCTGGTAGAGTGTTAACTGAAAGGGGGGAATATAAAGCAGGGTTTCATTTATACAAAATGCAGCACAATTTTTGCATTTCTGGCTGTTGAATAAACACATGTATTGGATGGATAAATAGAACATAAAGAAAGGAATTAATTGCACCAAATACATTTTCTGTCCTAAGTATATTAACAGTCCATTCCATCAGAAAGAAGAAGCCAGAACCAGGGTGTTTTATTCTATTAAGGGAATCTCTTATTATTAGTGCATCACTAAAAGCTGCACAGAAAAACAGAGTGCTATTTCCATCTTAAAACAATTCAAAGGTTATAGGTGGCCTGTACTTATGCCTCACTATGGTAGAAAGTCACTATATTGTGACTGTCACAATACTGTCAACGTATTAAGCTGCCATTTCAAATAAATACAATGATGGGGATGTATGTCTCAATCTTTATCAGAGGGAAAGAGAGAGGTCTCTTTTAGTTGTTTTGTTGTTGATTCAACAAATTAAGTATCCAGTAAAATTGGCCTACATTTTAGAAGCACTTTAGAGAAAATATAGTTTGATATAAATGCAGCTAAAAAAAGAGCAATACAGCCCATTGCCACATATTACTTAAGAGCCTCAAAAGGGGTAAAATTATATGTTTCTGCACATCCAGCCCTCACCAGTGTATGTATATTTAGTAATCTGAAGCTGATGCTTGAAGTTTGAATCGTCCCCCTGAATACATTTCATCTTCTAATAGCCGTGGCTTCCGAATATTGATTTGTATACAGTGGTACCTCGGGTTACAGACGCTTCAGGTTACAGACTCCGCTAACCCAAAAATAGTACCTCGGGTTAAGAACTTTGCTTCAGGATGAGAACAGAAATCGTGCGGTGCAGCAGAATTGGGAGGCCTCATTAGCTATAGTGGTGTCTCAGGTTAAGAACAGTTTCAGGTTAAGAACAGACCTTCAGAACGAATTAAGTTCTTAACCCGAGGTCCCACTGTAATTGCTTTTCCCCTGCTATAGCTATGCTACTCTTTTTGTTGTGGGTTATGCTACTCAGCTACTACTGTAGGAATGGTAACTGTTTAAATAAGAGGTGGGGAACATTTTCCAAGTTGAGAAACATATTCCACCCTGGGAAACTTTTCGGGGTACACATGCCAGTGGCGAGTAGAGAAAGAGGCAAAAGTGGGAAGTTCATTCAGTACAAATTTTTCCTATGTCCAATGGGCTAGTTTCTTATCCGTATACTCTATCCAGGCAAGCAGTTTCAGGGCACAGAGAGGAGTCTCAAAGGCTCTTCTTTTGCCCCTGGGCCTGAGGTTCCTTATGCCTGATTTAATCCATGAAAAGATCATAAGTTGATCTTGTTCGCATTTAAATGCCTCTACTTAACCACTGATGATATGGTAGGTTGTATTCCAAGCTTTCAGTTGGATGTGCCATTCCTCACATTATGTTCAGAAGGTTTGTGGTGGCACTGTGGACCTTTTCCATAATGGGCCTGCACACTGGATCCACATTGGAGTTTTCATACAATGTATTGAGCATAGAATCAGCGAATTGTAGAGTTGGAAGGGACCACCAGCATTTAGTACAACCCCATGCAATGCAGGAATCTTTTTGCCCAGGTGAGCAAGGTGGTTGGCCAGGTGGTTAAGGCTGATGAAAGCTGCAATCCAACAATATCCGGAGGGCCTCAAGTCACCTTCCCTTCCTCTATCTGAACATGTGGTCTGTGCACAGGAAACCCCTGCATGCTACACAAAATGGATGAGATAATTTAATGTATGCAAAGCACAAACATACTGACGCGACAGTTTTATATTCTATTAAAACAGCAGAATATATTGTTTATTGTTAGTACAGAATTAATCAGGCTCTTACTATCATGCCCCTTGAGATCAAATAATGGAATTTCATCCTACAGCACATTCCAATTTCTTCTCCTCTCTCTCAGTTACTTGACAAATGGGCTTCTTATTGTTTCAGACTGTACAAAGAATTATATATCACATTATGTTTAAGATTAATTAGAGTTATTTTCAAGCATCCGAAGTGACGTGACCAGCAGGAAGTGCCTTCTGGATGTAATGGGAGGCTTGTACTATCTATCTTTTCAGAATCATCCATCATATAATTTCTATTATTAATTTATTTAGAAACTTACATAGGCACCCATCTCAAAGCACTTAGAGCCTTTGCTGATACTATTGCAAACACACAATCAGTTGCAGAATGAGAGAGGTTTAATGGAGTTTTACCCTTGTCCTGTCACTCCCTTAATTGCCCAAGAAATCCTACGGGTGCTTTCAAACCAATAATTATTGTGTGATTGGTGTTTCACATGCACACATGTTTTTCACAGCATCCACATGCTCAAAATGACAGTCTTATTTCTCCCCCCAAAGTACCCTTTCTATAGAAAATGTGGCAAGCTAAAACAACACAAACAAAACACAAACCCCAGCCCATTTACAATAGCTGAATGATTAATTTGCAACATTATTCCTCTGAAATGATGCTCTGTTTGTCAATTTATTCTGTTCCCTGGTTTAATTTTGAAAATTCCTTCTATGACACTCATTTTCTTTTTGACCTAGTCCCTAAAATTCTACCAGTGAGTCACTTGGTCTTCTCATAGATCTGATCTTCACTTGTATTCATGCCAAGCTTCAGTTAGAGTCATTTCATTTCACAATGAAAAGACTGCAAATTTAAAAAATAATTAAGGATTTTTAATATATTACTTTATTTATTACATTTATATTTCACCTTTCCTCCAAGGAGCTCAAGCTGGTATACATAGTTCTCTCCCCTCCCCCATTTAATACTCACAACAACCCTGTGAAGTAGATTGGACAGACAATGACTGCCTTAAGGCAGTGAGCTTTATGGCTGAGCGGGAATTTCAACTCTGGTTTCCCAGCTCCTAGTTCAACACTCTAATCACTGCTCTTTATACTCACTGATATATATTTTGTATGGTTTCTAGGTCATTGTGATTCCCCCACCCCCCAGAATAGTCCTATGGTCCTTCCTTGACTATATAGACATTGATTGATTGATTGATTGATTGATTGATTGATTGAATTTATATACTGCCTATACCCACAGGTCTTAGGGCGGTTCACAGAATAAAATCAAAATATAAAAACACAAAATACATAATCAAAATAAAAACAACAATAACCCAATAACTCCCCCCCCCAAAAAAAAACCCTTCCACATTTTAAAACGGCATAGGATTTAGTTATCTATTACTTGGGTTTTGCTTTTAACACACAATTTGAAAGGCTTATACTTTACCACTATAAACTGAAAAGATTTCCTGGTTGTGGCTGTAAGGCTTTGCCAGGATTAAAGTTGTGAAGGATGAATCTCTCTAATCCATTCCATGTCACTTTAGCATGTTTCTATCCATAACTCTGCTCCATTCAGTTTCTGAATTTATCCATAGGTTTCTTTCTTTCTTTCTTTCTTTCTTTCTTTCTTTCTTTCTTTCTTTCTTTCTTTCTTTCCTTCCTTCCTTCCTTCCTTCCTTCCTTCCTTCCTTCCTTCCTTCCTTCCTTCCTTCCTTCCTTCCTTCTTTCTTTCTTTCTTTCTTTCTTTCTTTCTTTCACAGCCTCTCAAAATGTGTATTTTAATATGTACTTAAATGTGAGTGCTCTTTTGAAATGCATATTTAAATGTGCATCAAAATACATATTTGCATGCAGAGTTTGATGTATTTAAACTGCCAAGAATTGCATTGCAGAATTGGAAGAATTACATCTTGTAATTAATTTAAATTATTTTTATTTAATTTCACATACATAGGTGCGTATACATATTTGCAACTAAAAGAAAACAGTAACAATTTTAAAATAATAGAAACAGAACAATAAACAACTTTGTCATGGAAACAATATTAACCTATGGAGAGACCTGGTCTGAATAGATATATTGGATTATTGTTTCATTACATATGCTAAAGCTGATTTTGGTCATCTGCATACTATCCTTTACATTTTTCTGCAGGACTAATTGCAGTTGTTAACAATCGTCAACAGGTTTACCATATCCATTGAGTCAATCACCCATCTCCTACTATCCTTCTTAGAAAAACCCCACCCCACCCTTCCACTTCTGTTTCAATGTATCTGAAGACATGTGCACACGAAAGCTTATACCCAGAACAAACTTAGCTGGTCTCTAAGGTGCTACTGGACAATTTTTAAAAAACTTTCAATCTTAACCATGTCTATTTAGGAGTAGTCTTTTTGGATTCAATGTGTCCCAGTTATGTAGGGTGCCTGAGGACCATATTTCCTTTTTCTCGTGTTAACTTTGTGGTAGATGCCATCATTTCTGAATGCTTGGCTTCAAATGGGTTAATATGTAGGTAGTCAAGGTGGTAGTTTTAACTTCACTGTTAATAGATTGTGCAAATGTCACCTCTGAAAGTGCACAACTGAATAGCCAGATAAAGAAACTAAATCTCTATCTACCCAACTGCTGCTATTCAATTAAGTGAATGTATCTTCTCAAATGTTACACTGAAAAGGCAAATCAGGCATTGTACTTTAGAGCTCATTAATCCCGGATGCTAGGGAAGTCACTGAGCGGAGTGAATTCCAGTTGTGGATTCACTCTGATAAGTACAGTGCATGCTGACTTGGAAAAGTTTTAATTCTCAGAACTAATGAGAGAGTGGGTTATCTCATTCTAAAACACAATGAACAAATTGCTTGTTTAATTGCTGTGCTCCCTACTTATGTTGAGGCACTCACAAATGGAGGCGTTTACCTTAGGTATCATGATGGCTCTGGTCTATTTGGAATTTCAATCCCCCAGTGTAAAACCACAAATAAAGGTAGCAGGCTGGCCAAATAGATGTGATGAAATGACAGCAGTACAGTGGTACCTCAGGTTAAGTACTTAATTTGTTCCGGAGGTCCGTTCTTAACCTGAAACTGTTCTTAACCTGAAGCACCACTTTAGCTAATGGGGCCTCCTGCTGCCGCCGCACTGCCGGAGCACAATTTCTGTTCCCATCCTGAAGCAAAGTTCTTAACCTGAGGTACTATTTCTGGGTTAGCGGAGTCTGTAACCTGAAGTGTATGTAACCTGAAGCGTATGTAACCCGAGGTACCGCTGTATTGTTGTAGCAGACCTCAGAGAGGAGATAATTGCAAAGGCAGGAGGCCACTGCAGAGACAGGACTTCACTCCTTGTTTATGTTGCTCTTGGATCCACTGATGCACCAGAACTAGAACTGATCCATTCTCCACAGGTCACTTTTAACAGGTAGGCATGGCCACCCACCTGTCAGTCAGCTGGCATCATATGATGTCAGGTTATTTAGCACGAAAGGAAGAATTGGAAGCATATATTGGGAAGCCAGGTAATCATTTCTGCCCATGGACCACTACTGCCCATGAAGGGTACCTTATTTTTACATCATCTGCTATTTTGCACAGAAGGGAAGTCTATTCTTCTTGCTTCTGAAGACAGCCTGTGTAACCTCTAGGTATGTTGGGGCGAGGGGAGATTTGTTACTGCCATAATGTTTTACGTTTAAATGAGTGTTTGCATGGATGTGGCCAAGCCAAGTTACCTGTCCCCTGAATCTGGGCTTCATGTGCACCTGAGATTAACAACATGTAATTCATTTCTGATATAACAGAGGGGCATGGGACTGAATTTGTTGGTTAACATGCTGGTTTAGGGTAATGATGGCTTTGAGCAGCTGGGTAATATGTCTCTAGATGAGTTTTTATTAAATGGCTCTTTTTCTTCTTCATCCACAGGCTGTGTCCTGTTGTCAATTTCATATAAAACAAAACACTGATGACTTGTATATCTCTGGAGAGAGGTGTGAATGTGTACATCTAGGGAAGCCTGTTAAAATTAGCAGCATGTTGCTGTATGGCCATTTCAGATAAATCATACCTGTGTGCTGGGGTTAGTAGATAGTCAATATTAAAGAATATTGACTATCTACAGAACAGAAAGGAAAGCAGAGAGTGTTGAGTAGTGTTTGGGGAAGCATCATAGGCTAACAACAGCAACAACAATAATAACCCCTGTCCATTGTTTCCTGCAGAAGTGAAATCACATACAGCAGCCCAGGGATGGTCTATGCTCCATCTCCCAATTTTAGGAGTATGTCCTTTGGATCCATGTCCTTCTGCCCTGGCATGCTCTCCCTTCCCTTTATTAATGCCAGATATCAGATGTCAGTAAGACAAGGGTTACTGAGGTTTCCCTGCCCCCCAAAACTGGATTTCCCTCTTCATTTTTGGTGCGGCAGGGTTGCCACACTGGTCACTTCTTGACAATCGTTAAGTTTAATAAGCTGTACCCACTGAAAGTAATGGGCATGGCTAACTTAGGTTCATTAATTTTTATCAGTCTGCTTTCATAACTCACTTGTATACAACCCATTGCCTTTCAGACACATCAGAAAATTGTTATAGATAGGTGACATAACATGAAATATTATCTCCAAAACAAAAGGCATGGAAGGAAACAGGTTTAAAAGAGGCAACTACAGTTAAATGTAATGATCACTGACAGGCATGGCGAAAAATGGAATAAAAAAATAGAAGGGGATTCCAATGTTTATGATGACTACTTGTGGATTAAAAAAACACCCCCTCTCTGTATTCTAAGAGAAGGAATGGTGTGAGAGTTTGATAAATGGGAGAAAAGAACAGGAAATCACTGTATTATGGATAGAGCAGAAAAGACCCATTGAATAAAAATATTCATAACAATTATTATACTTAAGCACAACACAAAAGAAATAAGGGGCCCCAGATGAAAAGCCAATAGAGTTTTAGTTCAAACCTACCACCTTTTAAAACTCTGAGAAAAGCTTAATTTCCTGATCTTATTTATTACCATTCCATGGTTTACTATGGTGTCCGCTTCACGTGTTTTACATATTCACAATTACACAAAGACTAATGAAGAGGGCAATACTGAATAAATACACTACAGAGTAGCTAAATCTATCCTGACATTTTACTAAGGAGACTGTCAGTTTGAAGAATGGCTTATTAAATGTAAAGGTGTAAACAGTCATCTTGTGGTGCTGGGACATAATTGCCATGGTCATTATTGGAAATGACATGATAACTGTTAGACCAACCACTCTCTGTTATTTGGCTTTCAGTGTGTTTGCAATGTCATCAGTAATAATTCACTAACAGTAATTCTTTAAAATGTTTTTCATTTCTATGATGCTCTCCAGAGTTCAAAAGCCGGACGGTATCCTGTGATTTCATAAAGCATTTTATCTGAATGGAAGAGAATTAAGGAAGTGTTTGAGATTTTATTTATTTATTATTTTATTTACCGTATTTTTCCATGTATAAGACAGTCTTTCTTCTGAAATTTTTTAGTGGTAAATTGGCGGTTGTCTTATACATGGATTAATACAGTAAGTAAGCAAGGGCTGTAGCCAGAGCTGTAGCAGGAAATGTCCACAAGGAGGCTGCCTGCCCGCTCTTCTCAGTTTAGGAATAGTACAATATTTTTTAAATTTCTTAATTTTGGTCTCCCCAAAATAGGGTTCATCACTTACATGGGGTTGTGTTATACATTTAAAATACGGTATTTTATAAAATCTATACATCACTTCATTGTTTTTTAAAAAATTCAAAGTGGTTTAGAAAAAGATAAAACAATAAAATATTGTTGCCTATGTAGTCAGCTGATAAGAGAGATATACAGAAAATTGTTATTTTTCTTCAAGCACTGATGGCAGTAAACTTGTATATTTCCTTCGAGCTGTCCGCTGTAAAGAAAAGAAAAAACACCATGCCACCATTATAAGGCACCGCTGGAAAAGTTTTAGTATCATCTTCCAAAAACTAATGCAACACTGGAAAGATATAAATTGAGATCAGAAAGATGAATAAACATTTTAAATGCTTCTCTCCGATTTAAGAGCAAAAACTTTTATTTGCAATTTCACAGAGCTGAGGGATACTTTAATAAGAAATTAGACTGGAATAAACACTTCTGAACTGTGGAGGAGCCTAACGTAACATGTAATAAAGCTATACAGTTATATAAAGCACCAGAATTAAGTCAGCCAAGCTTCAGAATGGTGAAAAAGTCAAAGGTGGAAATGGCTATGGAAAAGTGTCGCAAAAAAGTCCACCAGGCAGTTGTAAAAATGAAGTTTCAGTCGCCTGGATACGTTGTCTGAAGACAGTGAGGTGGAAGGCATGGTTCAAAAAGTTGTCCAGTCCTGGAACAACATGCTGTCACTGCAAAGGGATGACATCACTTTGCAAGAATTTGCAAGCAGAAATTCACTAGTAGTGAATTTGGTCAACTGGTGGATGATGTGGTGTGCTGTCATGATGAAACATCAGGAAGAGCAACACTGAAGATTGCTAAAGGAAATGGAAGAGGAGAAAGTCTTCTTGGGAGCCATAGAGAAGCTAAGAGCTAATGTTGATAACATGTTGGATACTGGGACACAAGTATTTTCAAGACTTGACTGTTTAAAATGTGTCCAGGAAGATATACAAACATCTGTTATTCTGTGATGATTTAGTGGAAATAGTATTCAAGGAGTGTAGTTGGTTACAAGTTTGCATGAGAATATATATTTCTCTCCTTCAATTACAAATATTTCCATATCATTTACAAATAAAGTATTTAGTGTGTTTCTTTTTTCTTCTTGATGTAATGAACAGTTTTGAGGGAAAACTCTCCAAATGCATATAATCACATTATTTTTCTTCAGTCCACCAAAATGTCACAAATTAATGTGCAAGCTTTTGAGTTTTCCAGAATTCAGCACCAGGCTAAATGGTAAACAGAACAAGGGTAGAGTAGAAAAATACATTGGCTGGTTGTGAATCCCTGAGTCTGCATCTTATAGGAGTCTTAAGATGAAATGGAGATATTCAGGTAAGACTCAGATAGGTGCTGTCAGGCTTTAGAATTGCACCAAAGGCCTTTTGTGGAAAATACGATGGCTTCTTCTCCATCTCTGGAAAAACAAAAACCCAGCAGTCACCTCGGTCTGTCACCACCCATAGGAAAAACACCTGCTTGAGGAAATTTGTGTCTTAGAGTTTCATCTACTACTGAAGTGAACAGGACACCCTAACTATTCAGAAGTTCTATATGCTTTTTCCAGAGAGAGATAAGATGAATGCAGTAGTCAATAGAATTCTGTGCCTTTGGGGGGGGGGGTGGATTAGCACAACAGAACAGCATCTTAGCTGATAACTCTTAGGTAAATAGTTGAAATATTTGAAAGCCTTTTCATCAGGGTGGAGTGGAAAAAAATACTTTTCTAATAAAAATGTAAGTGAAAAATTAGTTTCAGAATGTAATTACTCGTGCTGGAATTTGGCCCAGAAACTGGAACAGTAGGATTTGGGAGTGGATGGAGAAAAGCACATAATTTCATCAGAAAACTAGAGCTTTAGCTCTCATTTCAGTGAAACAGAACCAGACAATTTTGATTGCTGCGTTCAAGGAATTGGGCAGGGGGAGCAGAAGATTTCAAATAATTGCCCACAACATTCTTCCAGCTAAAATGCTGATTTGACTCAACCTGTCACTAAATATTGTTTAGGAGGTACAGGTTTATCAATTGACCTTTATTTAAACCGTCCTGCCAGCTGTAATGAAACTGATTTTGCCATAACCAGGTTTTATTTTTCCAGGGGAATTTTGTGTAGGGTTCTTAGTTGTGCACAGTGCAAATTGAGGGTGACTGGTCTGAAGCTCAACATCCAAAAAACGAAGATCATGGCCACAGGTCCCATCACCTCCTGGCAAATAGAAGGGGAAGAAATGGAGGCAGTGATAGATTTTACTTTCTTGGGCTCCATGATCACTGCAGATGGTGACAGCAGTCACGAAATTAAAGGACTCCTGCTTCTTGGGAGAAAGGCGATGGCAAACCTAGACAGCATCTTAAAAAGCAGAGACATCACCTTGCCAACAAAGATCCGTATAGTTAAAGCCATGGTTTTCCTAGTAGTGATGTATGGAAGTGAGAGCTGGACCATAAAGAAGGCCGATCGCCAAAGAATTGATGCTTTTGAATTATGGTGCTGGAGGAGACTCTTGAGAGTCCCATGGACTGCAAGAAGATCAAACCTATCCATTCTGAAGGAAATCAGCCCTGAGTGCTCACTGGAAGGACAGATCGTGAAGCTGAGGCTCCAATACTTTGGCCACCTCATGAGAAGAGAAGACTCCCTGGAAAAGACCCTGATGTTGGGAAAGATGGAGGGCACAAGGAGAAGGGGATGACAGAGGACGAGATGGTTGGACAGTGTTCTCGAAGCTACAAACATGAGTCTGACCTAACTGCGGGAGGCAGTGGAAGACAGGAGTGCCTGGCGTACTCTGGTCCATGGGGTCACGAAGAATCGGACACGACTAAACGACTAAACAACAACAACAAGTGCATGTATATATGTACATACATGTGTGTGTAGACATATCCCCCCCCCAAAAAAAAATGCTGAAAGAAGGAAGTCTGTGTGGGACATGAAGGGGGAAAGACTTTCTCTCCATAGTGTATGTCTTCTCACCACCAATGGTGGGTGATACCACCATGAAAAGAAAGCAGGTATATGTATCTTCTTTTTAAAAGTACCCTTTTCTTGAAATTTATTTGTAATGAAGAACAGTATGAGAGAGAAAGAGAAATGAAGAGGCCTATGGATTCCTTATAATGTCCCATCTTCTCCTTCCATCACTGGTGAAGCATTGAAAATAGAACATCAACACCTGTAGACCTTTGCGCAAGTGTATTAGTGGTGTATGTACCATTCTGCTGGCAGGCTTTCCTCCCCGACAACAGAGCGGAATTTGAGCTGCACCCACTGGGCACACAGCTGGCCTTTGGCCTGCTTAAGGTTTGCTATGGTGCTATTCACATTGATCTCACAACTACAAATCACCTATGATTTTTTGCTCATTTTCAGAAATGAAATGCCCCCCTCATTACAATAACATTATTTCTCCCTGTGTTTTTCTGAGCTATTTATAAAACATATTCTTGCCATTAGTTTAAGTATCTCACAATACATTCAATGTAGCAGCAGGGTTGTAGTTTTTTGTTTTTGTTTTTTTGAATTATAATGAATACAAATTAATAGGAAGGCCTCTAATGGTCAATCAATCCTTTTGAAAAAGTTTGCTCCAGATTTTCATATAAGCTGAAACTACAGAAATGAATAGTTAATTATGATGAGCTGCATAACGTGACAGCATTGGTGTGTTTTCCTCTCTTAATTGTTCTGAAGAGTCTGCTCTGTGCCAATTAGGAATATATTATGAGACACCTCTGAGAGCTGAAAGGGCAGTCAAAAGTAGCCATTTAGAAGCTCCTGTGCTGTTTTCTCACTGTATAAAGGACTTATGTCACATTTCATAACCTTGATCTTACTATCAGTGTCATATCATGCTTCATTAAAATACCAGATGTTGTCAATTTGCAATTTGCACGTTTAAATATACTAATTTAAAACACTATCTTATTAGAATTATAAAGGAAAGTAAGTTCCTTTTGGCATTTTAATACTGAATAATAAAAATGCAACTGACAAGTAATTATGAATATATTTGACAGCTTAAAAAAACCAGAATTGTATATTCTTAATGCATTCAATAGATCACACACCTAAATGCTACACAAGCACTTCAGTTTACACTTCGGATTAATACAGTCAATTAAATGCAACAATTTAACATGCTATGAAAGGACAAAAATTATAATTTTCTAGAAATAGGCTAAATGGCCTGCAAATTATTTTTCTAGCTGGTACATTAAAAGTTAAGAGTTAAAATAACTTCTGATCTGATGTGTGCCCCTTTATATAGATATTTCTTCATATGCAGTGGTCAAATATAGTTAGTAAACAGACACTGAAAAGACTATCAGGGAGAAAGAAAAAAATTCCACCATGTAGATGACCATAAGATTTTATCCTGGGAACGAATGTTTGTGCTGACACCAACAGTTTCATTCAGCAATAGATAACTCTGTCTTGCTTGCTTTCATTACTGTTGACTGAAAATGAGGGATGAGAGTACATTTTTTATTAAAATCAGCATAAACTTATGACAATGATATGTAGTGTTCGTGCTACAGCAATATGGGGCCTCCTGGTCCCATTAGTCAGTTTTGTTTTCTTATGATGTAGACATGGGGAGGGGGGATGACTACAGTGGAAAGTGCAGGAGCTTGAAGTTCAGAAGTGTCCCTCAGTTTATTGCCCCCTTTATTGCCCCAGATGCAGTTTGTAAGATAGTCCATACTTCTGTGGGAGTATTGAACACATTGTCTCCTCACCCACCTATCAAGAGATCACCAAGTGCTGGACATCAACTGCAGAACTAGGTTGCCTGAATAGCTTGAACTAGGAATGATTCTGCTGTAGCCAAACCAGACAAGCTGAGAAAATCTATATTTCCTATGAAAGCGCTATCATTTGTGATTCATACCAATACAGAGACATCACCTCTCAGCAAGGGCTGGTGGTGGCTGATAGTGTCTTTCCCAGACTAAATATGTTAGCATCCTCAGCTGAAAAGAAAAATCCACAATATTTTCTTAGGAGTTTGCAATCTTTTATACTTATCACCAGAGTTTTTTCTTCAATTTAGCTATCTATGCACTTGTATGCCTAATTTAATATAAGAAGTCCAAACTTGCTTGTGCCATACGCATTACTTGAAATGGAATAAGGTTTGTGATGCCAACCCTAATCCTGATGTTTACAGGGCTGAGGAAAATTGATTTTCTGGATCAGGATCAACCTCTATTCTGTTCCCAACAAAGACTAGCCCAAGATATCTGGAAGCTCACACAAAGGGGTTGGAATTGATGGCTGTGGTTTTCGTCCTCAGCATCTGTTAGTCTGAATTACTCACAATATGTTTTATGCAAAAATAAGGGGAAATCTATGCATGGAACTCCAATTGTTCAATCCTTTTAAAAACACATTTAAGACAGCTCTGAGGAGCTCATTCATGGCAGTTAATCAAAGATTGCAAAGAAAATCCTCTAAGATGGTGAGGTACCTTTGATGCTAGCTTGTTTATTGTACTATGCTGCTGACAGCAATCCACTTCATGAAGTGGTTTGAACTGATGGTTAAAGTACGTGTACACTGAAGTACATTAACAACATGAGAACGGAAGCTAAAGGGAATGCAAAACATCTCTTGATTCTTGGAATGCTAATTATATTAGGCTTTTATTTAACCATTGACTTCCATGGGAGAAAAATATTAGCTGCTTAATTGCCCCATTGAAATCAGTGCTACTTAAAACGTATCCTTTAAGCTGGATTGTGCCCATAATGAATACAATGTATAATCAAAGAGAAGGCAATTGCTTTTTGTAGTGAGATAACCAAACATTGTATAATCCAATGGATTTTGTTTCTTAATTCAAATCTGCAGCTTCTACTTTTGGTTCTTTAAGGTGAAAAATATATACTTAGACCCTCAGAACCACATGCTGTGCTTTTCATTTAAAATGGGGATTTCCTTGTAATTTCCCCTCCACAAAAGGCTGCTTTTGGGGGTTCAGGGGGCCCTCTGAAATGGTATGTGGAACATCAAAAGATTCCATTTCCTATTAAAGACCTATCCAGTGCAACATCCTGTTCTCCTAGTGGCCAACCACATAAGAACGTAAAGAGCCCCACTGAATCAACCTAACCTAGGCTCATCTAATCCAGCATTCTGTACACACATTGGCCAACCATCTGCCTATGGGTAAAACCTGAGTGTAACAGTAATATCCTAACTAGCAGCTCACAGAACTGGTATTCAGAGATGTGCAGCCTCTGGCAGTGGAGGTACAACACAGTCAGTGTAGCAAGCAACCATTGATAGTTTTGTCCTCTATGAACTTGTCTCATCCTCTTTTAAAGTCCCTCTCTTTGGTGGGCATCACTACCACATGTGGGAGTGAATCCCATAGTTTAAATTTGCAATATGTGAAGAAGTGCTTTCTTTTGTTTGAGACTGTGTCCACATTATGACATCAATGCATACATGCGTCACTGTTCCCATTAGTATATTTCTGAACCTCTGTCCACACATGAGCATTTGAAGTTTTATGCCTGGCACAGGTAAATTCAGCCCTCCAGATGTTTTGGGACTACAAGTCCCATCATCCCTGACCACCGGTCCTGTTAGCTAGGGATGATGGGAGTTGTAGTCCCAAAACATATGGAGGGCCGAGGTTGCCTATGCCTGTTTTATGCCTCCAAAATCAATCTCAGTGTTACCTTTCCACAGCTTTCTCACTATCCTGGTCTCCCTCATCTAGACTTTCTCTACTTTCCCAGTGACCTTCTTAAAATGTGGCTGTTATTATTAGAGCCAATAATCTAACATTGTGTTTCTGCTGGTTAATTCACTCATTAATTCACTGCTACCAGTTAGTAGCAGATGTAACTCAGTTTGTGTATCAAGATAAATTAATGTCAATCACAGTATAGTGTTAGAACTTAACAAAATTACTATATTGGTTATTTGAACATATTTGAAAATATTAAGTTGCTAACATTTTTAATATGCCAAGCAAAATATCAATTTTGCTGCAATTTGTTTTCTGTTGTTGACTAGCCAGAATTTGAATCACATGAAAGTGCTGGTAATATTCAAAATGATGCTGGTAATTAAAAAAAATAAAATACTGGTAATAAAATGTGCTTTAAAATTGCATAAAGATAAGCTCCTGTGGCTTGTGCAGCCCCTCAAATAAGTTTGTAATAATGGTTCCTCTTTCTGTTAAAATATTTGAAACTGATAAAAATAAAAGATGAAGCTCCACAACATAGGTTCCTCTGAAACTTCAGATGTACTGGTAATCAAACATCCAGATGCAACATAACAGTGAGACAGCAAATAGGTTTTTAGATTTTAAGAGACTATCAAAGTATCAGATGGTCACTCTCAGATCCACAGTGTCTTTATCAGCCAATAACAAACTATCATTAGAATGTGGATTGTCTACCCAGAAAACATTAATGGGCAAGTAAATGTTTAGAAGATGGGTTTTTTTTTACATCATTAAATAGCAGTCTGACAGTGAAGTCTTGCATGCAAATTGTAGAGTGAAATCTATCTGAGTAATGAAAGACATTGTTTTAGTAGAGAAAGAATCTAGTGGAAAGCAAAGCATGGCTACTCCGCCATACATATCATACATTACAGAAACAAGGAGACATGATAGCCTGTCAAACTTCTAGCTAGAAGAGCAAGCTTTGAATTCTGCTTCTTCTCATTAGACAAATTAGGGTTTATTTCATGTTTGCCACTGCTCTTTGGAGGAAGTCAAGAATATCTTTCAACTTGAATGAATGGACACTTAAACAGGAACATATAAAACAGCTTTCTCTCTCCTCCCATGGTGGTCCTAGTCAGCCTTCATCAAACAACAACAACAACAACATCCATGGTGAAGTGGATGATGGTGATGATGATGATGAATGATAAAATATGGTAAATATTTTATGCCAATATGATAAAAAAATGATGATGAATCATAAAATATGGTTGTGTTGAAATGTATAATGGATATAGGAATATAAATAAAATTCCTCCAAAATATCAATTTTATAAAATAGCAGTGCAATCTTATGCATATCTACTTGGAAGTAAGTACTTCTGAATTCAATGGGGCTTACTCACATGCAAGTGCACATAGACATATAAGAATATCTGTAATCTTTTGGATGATGGTTTGGGCATGAATTGTTTTTAATAATAATAATAATAATAATAATAATAATAATAATAATAATAATAATAATTCCATTTACAAACTTTTGAAGAATACCTTCAAAGCCCCCTTTCATTTTCTTCATTATGTCAGTGCCTCAAAATAAATAATATTTTATGATCATCTTGCAACATTCATCATCATCATCATCATCATCATCATCATCATCATCATCATCATCATTTTTTCCAGCATTTAAAACTTGAACTGATCTTAATCCTAAAACACAGTTGCCTTTACCCAGGTTTCATCTGATCTCTTCATACTCGATGACTGGCAGCTGAATGTATGAGCATAGCTGTCAACTTTTCCCTTTTTTAAAAAGGGAAATTCCCTTATTCCGAATAGGATTCCTCGCAAGAAAAGGGAAAAGTCGACAGCTATGTGTATGAGAGTAGTTCCACTGAAAAACAGCATGAAGCTATCCAGTGCTGGATCTGTCTTAGCCCATCCACACAGGCAAGCTACACAGGCAAGCTTCA
The DNA here is from genome assembly GCF_964188305.1 of Podarcis bocagei. Taxonomy (NCBI): domain Eukaryota; kingdom Metazoa; phylum Chordata; class Lepidosauria; order Squamata; family Lacertidae; genus Podarcis; species Podarcis bocagei. The sequence goes on from NC_138134.1 coordinate 30,651,488, forward strand.
GCAGTTGGAGGAACATGGAAGTGTGAACTTGGATCAAGTCTCTGTTTACTGTATGATATGCAAAGAAATGAAATTATTGCCATTACTGTAGTCTGATAAGTTGTCCCCAACACTACAATACTAGCTGCTCATACCAATTTTAGTTTATGGGATACAACAAGAGGTTGAACATTTGTGCTCATCCAAGAAATACTTTCTATAGCCATACTGTTGGAAAAATGCCCGGGAAGGGTGCTACCTTCCCAAGACACCGAGGCGTCTCTCCAATGGTCACTCTCTGGCTGGATATTGCCTTCAGTCCAGAGAGACCGGTAATAAGCGACCCCTCCATCCTGAGAGGAGCACACACGTCTTATGGTATCCCATCACAGAAGAAAGAAACAGTCAGTACCTACACACTACTTTATTTACAGACTGTACACGGAGCTCTCATCCGACATGTCTGCAGCAAGTACAGAAGTACGACTCGACACTCACTTCACTCAGAAGCAAAAGTAACTCTCAAGTTACTAAGAACAAGCAGAGACTTCCTGTCTCACGCTCCCAGACATCACATGATGTCAACAACCATTGTGCTGCTTCTCGCAGCTGGTGAGATATAAAAATCCCAACTTTCTATAGCCATACATCAAAACACATATAAAGATTGCACCAAACTCTCTATCTGTAGATAGTAATAATTTTTAAAATCCACACAGACCAAAAACCCACCTGCTTCTGGTTAGCTAATTGAACTAGTAATTACTATTGAACATGTGGGCTGTTTGTTTCCTGCTTGAAATAATTATACAATGAAGCCTACACCAGGGCTATCAGCAGGAAGATAACAATTGTATATTGGTGAGAAGAGTTTGTAAAGCGCTTCTGTGTTTTTTTTTGCCAGACGGAGTAACAGATGGGTTTATAATACTTACAAAAACTGTCTACATGATCTCTGTTCTCAACTGGCAACTGCAGTTGAAATATACAAGGCTGCGTTGCATTTGGTCTGCTGCTGTCTGATGGTTAGGGGGTTGTCTTGATGATATAAACTTCAAATTCCTATACCAAGCACTTGGCTTTTATTCAAACACTGACTCTCCAGAGCTTCAGAAAATTGGAATTATCCTCTGAAGATGACTGCTAACATTGCCACCAATATTGCACATCTTCTTGTAAGCTTTCATGTAATTCATGACAAATTAGGACTTTTACTTTCCATGCCTGTATTTGTCACCATTTATTATCTGCAAGATAAACCTACATATGGGATTTCCTTTGAAGTTGGTATATTTTGTCTACCTAGTGCTAAAATATTTTTAGTACAGTCTTTATATGGATCAAATCATTTCTCTCTTCTTCTCTCTGAAAAGGCAATGCCTTCTTATCCACTACATGGTAATATATCTACTTTTGAATGCACAAATGCAATTGCATTTTTTTTAAATTAAAAATTAGAGTTGAGGTGAATTTCTGAACTAGTGAATATGAGCTGCAACCAAATCCACCTCAAATTATCATATTTGTTCTCCCCTCTGGAAGCTAGTCAACATACAATTCCCAGCCCTTTCAAACAAGCTTATTTTGCAAGAAGGAAGGTTTCTGTCAACCTAGTAAGTTGGAGGGAAAAGTACAAATCCAGAAGGAAATGATACTTGGGAAAATTGGCTTGGAAAGGGTGTAGAAGCAGGGAAACAAGGCTCCCAAGATTTATTCACAGTTTTTAAACCAACTTGGGAAACTTTTAATGAAGAATAGTTAAGAAATATTTGAAATAAAACAAATACATAAAGAGATAAACTTACACCACACAAACACTGCATTAAGAAATGTTCAAACTGAAAATAGCTCAAGGCAACTACAAATACTCAACGAAAAAGCTCAGTTTTTTATCAAGAGTTCTGAGTTTTGCATTTGTTTTTTTTAATATGATATTTATTGAAAATTTTTGAAATTACAAAGAAAAAACAAAGCAGAAAAAGAAAATAGAAGAAACAAAGAAAAAACAAACCACCTCAAACAATACAAATTCAAAAAACAAAAATACACCGCAAACAAACAAAAATAAATCCATCATTCTCAAATCCTCAACTCTCATTACCTTCTTTCTTTGACCTCCTCCTCCTCCTCCCTTTTTTTGTATCCTGGTTAATAATTATGCAGCAAATCCTTTCCATATTTCATAGTATTCTGTCATTACGTTACCTTAATCTATTTTCATCTTATCTTATAGAGAACTTTAAAAACTTAAAACTTAAATCTTATTTTTACCGACTTCTCACAACCATAATATTCTTACCTAATTCTTTAAACATTTTTACTAGAGCCAAATAATTTCGTTCCGACATTTTTCTAACATTCATCAATTTTATAAAACAATCCTGATAATAAAAAGAGAAATAAAAACAATCCAATCTTCATCCAGCGTCCCTTCCTCCTGGTCCCGGGTTTTGTCAGTCCTTTTTATCCCATCGATCTAGCGCATTAACCTGGCAACCTTATATCCGAGGCCCTTAAATCTCTTCCATGTCCCTTCCGCAGCTCTTCTTCATATTCTCCTTTCACTCATGGGAACTCCAGCTTGGTGATGTTTTTGACCCTTTTCAACAAATCAGCCCCTTCTCCATAGTCCAGACTCAACTCCATGTGGTATTTAAGAAGATGTTTCAGAATCCCTCCGAAATTAAGGGCCCCCACAGCTCCAAACAACTCACGGCCCATTGCCAGACTCGGAAAGTCCAAACATTCTTGCATGGGGGGGGGGTCTATCCAACCCCCCATTTCCAGACCAGTCCAAACTTTATCTTTCCAAATCTGGCTTTTTCCAAGTTCATTTGTCAAATCCAAAAGCTCTTGTTCCTGCAAGGCCCTTCTCCCTCCATCTCTGGCGTCCAAGATTCGGCAACATCCTCTTCTCTCATCTGCTCTGTCAGGACACACTCCTGATCTAATTCCTGGGTGGGCTCCACATAGTTTCCCACTGCCTGTTCAAAAATTCTGGCCGCATTAGTCATCAGATCCATCTTCTCACTCAACTGTTCCAGTAGGGCACTTGTTTTACAGAGAGCACACAACAGAGCCTCTGAATACATTGTCCTACAAGGTCACAAGTCCATTCCCACGATTGTAATCTGAGACAGCTGCAAGCTCCCTGGAATTAGTTACAGTTTCACAGTCTCCCTCTAGGGGGAGAACTTCTATTTGTTCTTGCAACAAAGTATCCTTTTTGAGATATTTTGTCAATATTTGTTCCCTTAAAGTGCGAAAGGAAACAATGGAATCACTATGTTTCTCTTCCTTTAACTATCTGTCAAAAACGTTTGTCTCTGGTCAATGAGCTTCAAAACGTCAGTCCTGACACCCCGCTCCAGGATCAGGACGGTGGAAAGTTACTTTACTTTAAACTCACTTCTGCAGGTTTAAGCAGTCCAAAAAAGATCCCCCTTCTTCTCCTGCTGCCGAAGGGGGGTTCAACAGTTTTAAATGATGAAAGCCAATCCTTTAGAAACGATTTTCTGAGCTCTAGTTTACGTTGTCTTTGCTTTACTCTGTCTACAAAGAAACGGAAGGCTGACTTCCTGTTTAGACCTTCCCGTTTCCATACCAAATTAAAGTAAATTTTTAAGTCCAATTCCTTTCTTCTCTCAAGTCCTTATTTAAAGTCCGATTGTTCAAAGTTTAAGTACTCACAGGTGCTTATTTTAGAAGCCAAATTGTCCCAGGAAAAAGGCAGCGCTCTCCGGCAACGGCTGTGCGGCTTCACTTCGGAGCCCGTTAGTGGGTTCCTTTGCGGGTTGGGGGGGCGCTAAGGGTGCCCGCCGAGTCCCATGGTCACAGGCTTCATCCGCCTGTGTTTTTTAGCTGGGTCCCCGCTTCGCCATAGCAGAAAAGACCCATTTCACGCAGAGCTAGTCCTTCCAGTTCAGAGGGAGTCCGCCGTTGCCGATGGCGCCACCCCGGAAGTCCCTGAGTTTTGCATTTGTTCCATTGGAAGAAAACTTTTAAGACTGAAATCCTAGTATATATACTTACCTGGGAAAAATTCCCATTGAACTCAATGAGTCTTTCTTCTGAATAGATGTGTATAGGATTGCATTGAAGAGAAGACTCCCTGGAAAAGACCCTGATGTTGGGAAAGATGGAGGGCACAAGGAGAAGGGGACGACAGAGGACGAGATGGTTGGATAGTGTTCTCGAAGCTACCAGCATGAGTTTGACTAAACTGCGGGAGGCAGTAGAAGACAGAAGTGCCTGGCGTGCTCTGGTCCATGGGGTCACGAAGAGTCGGACACGAGTAAACGACTAAACAACAACAACAAGGATTGTATTGCTAATAATTTTTTTTAAGTCACCCTTCTACAGGAGTGAATCAGCTCTCCTGTGCAATTTAAAAATTAAAATAACAACATTTCTGCTTCAATTGTCTTTTTAAAATTCATTTTTAAATATATAAGTTTAATTTTAGCTGTCCACAGGAGTGGATCAGTGCTTCTGCACAATTAATTAAAAATAAAATAAATGAAAACGACTTCTGCTTTGGTGAAATTTTTAATTGTGCATTTTTATTTTAAATTTTCCTATCTACTGGAGCATATGTATTTTGCACACACACACACACACACACACACACACACACACAATCTCCACTCCTGATATTACCAATTTAAATTATGAGCAAAAGACCATAATCTGCAATAGATGTGATCTCTTTGAAATGCTGAGTAATGGGAGCTAAACCATATATCAATCCTGTTATTTTCAGTCTTTGATTCCATTGCTAGTAATGTCATCCTGTATCACATGGCAAGTCCTCCGCTGGTGAATCAGATGATGCCCTTCCCTTGGCAAATATCCTGTTATTTTCTCGAAGACCAATTCACCTGTCATTCTGCACTTGCTCAGTCCATAGTAGAACAACATCCTTGTTCCTATCTCCAATTTTACACAAAGAACTTACAGCTAGTCTCTCCTGGCACCACAATTTCTTCTCACATAAGAGAAGAGATCAATAAATTTGCTCTTTGTATATGGCCAGTCCTTCCAGTTCCTGAGAACTGAGCTATCATCATTTTCAATGTTTGCATTGAAACATGTCCTTTTGATATCAATTTTTTCATCTATTAAGTGAGCAACCTATGTGAAAAATTGATATTTTGAGGCCGCTTGAAAATTGGCTGAAAGAGGCATGAATACCTGAGCAAGCTTTAAAGTTCACCTGCACAACTTCTGACCCACTGTGTTAAAGTAACCTACCAGCTATTTGCCATGGTGTTCAAGGAGCATTGCAACCTCCTCTTTATTTACGTTCCAGGCAAACATCCCATGACCTAAGACAGAGAAAGGAAAATACAGTATCAAAAGCTTTGCCCAGTGTTTGATGGAAGAACTATGCTGTTGCATAGTTCCACAGTAACATTGCTCTGAGACAGTTCAAAAGGCTTCAACAGGCTAGCTAAAACAATCACACTTTTTATTATTCAGAACTTTAAAGATCATAGACCAGGGTTTGAAAAATGAAAAAGCTTTCAGAGTGCTTTTAAGTGAATGCAAAGTAGGGTAGAGCTTATTTGCATATGGTCGTTTGCATTAGAAAACGCAGCCTTGGGGAACCTTTGGCCCTCCAGATGTTGCTGAACTGCAGCTCCCATCATCTCTGGCCATGCTTGCAAGCTGGTGGTGATAATTGCAGTTCAGTAACATCTGGAAAGCCAAAGGTTCCCCTCACCTGCCCAAGAGAATGATCTAATTTAGTATGTTTATATTACTTGTATGTAGTATACAAAGCTAAAAAAAGAGATATCCTATACAATTCTTTTGTTCCCATAGTTAAAATATTTGCATGGTGGGGCGGGACAGGGACAGAATTAATGTGTATTAAGTGTTGTATTATGTGGATATGTTTATTAGAATACTTGCAAAATTGTTAGGCACTGAAAACTGTTGACATTGTAATAAATTTTAGCAACTCAAAGGACTATGTGGGATATGTTGAACTGCTGATCACATACTTGCTAGGAATGATCACCTGTAGGCGATCACCTGTAAGGTGATGGAACATTTTCCACAAGATGTTCTGCCCCACATCACAGAGTAAAGAGGAAACTTTGACTGAATCCACTCACTCTTTCCTCTATCCTGTCTCCTACATCGCTGTCACTGAGTGTTATTTGTACCATTGCTTTCAAATGCTGCTGCTCAGGAGAACAATTTGTCTCATGAATGGATATTAGATCAGAGCTCTGCCTTAGACGCAGCACTTCATTATTTCCTTGCTCTTCTAGGATTTGTATACCTTGGAAATCAGTGAGATAATATTAAAAGTCTTCTTCCCGTTCATTTTCAGAAAACACATGTGTTCACTGAACATGTGAGGGAGCACAAGGCTATGTTGGCTACGCATGCCTTCTTTGCCTGGGCATCCCTCTAGCCATGACCCATGAAACTTGTTCATTCAATAGAACCCATGAAAGGGCCCCAAATACACACAACTGTTATGTCACAGTAAGATACAGTTAGTGCCAGTAGCTACAGAGGCAGATTTGGTAGGTAAAGTATACTTCGCCTTCAGTTCTTTACATGTTTACTTGAGTGTAAGTCCCACTGACCTTGATAGGGCTTTACATAGACACACATATACTGTAAAATTGTTTTTCATCCTCTCCGGCTGTCAGATGTCTCAGAATAAAATCGATATTATTACCAGAAATCTGACATGTTCCTAAATTAAAGTAATTTGAAATTTTAAAAGCACCATTTTAAACACTACTATGAGATGCGAGTGGCGCTGTGGGTTAAACCACAGGGGACACGGGTGGCGCTGTGGGTTAAACCACAGAGCCTAGGGCTTGCTGATCAGAAGGTCGGCAGTTCAAATCCCCACGACAGGGTGAGCGCCCGTTGCAGTTCGAAAGCACGTCAAAGTGCAAGTAGATAAATAGGTACCACTCCGGCGGGAAGGTAAACGGCGTTTCCGTGCACTACTATGGTTCACCAGAAGCGGCTTAGTCATGCTGGCCACAAGACCCGGAAGCTGTACGCCAGCTCCCTCGGCCAATAAAGCGAGATGAGCGCCGCAACCCCAGAGTTGGTCACGACTGGACCTAATGGTCACTGGTCCCTTTACCTTTACCTATGAGAACAAGTAATTTTAAACTTCCATAAACACTATTAAAGAAGCACTGCCTGCCATTTTGTGGGCATATTCAATCTGAGATAAAAAATTTTAAAAAACAATTAGGTAATTACCGTATTTTTTGCACCATAACACTCACTTTTTTCCTCTTAGAAAGTAAGGGGAAATGTCTGTGCGTGTTATGGAGGGAATGCCTACGGGTGGGATGCCTACGGATTTTCCTCCTCTAAAAACTACGTGCGTGTTATGGTCAGGTGCGTGTTATAGAGCGAAAAATACGGTATATATCAAGTTAAACTTTACCATAGGGGTGGGAAATATTTTTTGTCCCATGGGCCATATTTCTTTCTGGCCAACCCTGTGGTGGCTGCATTCCAAGAGTGGTTGTGGCTAAGATAAAAGTGGGCATGGAAGGAATAGCTCCTCCCACAAACCCTGCCACTCTGGGTTCCTTTAGAGGAAGGTGAGGGATAACAGAATCTTTCAGGAAGCGTTGCATCAACTGATAGAAGGAGCACTGTGACTATTGGAGGAGACTGAATTATTGATTTCTTTCAATGCTTACAGTGCACCACCCATACTCTTTAGCTCCAACTTAAAGCAGAGGTAGCTGAGAACAGTGCCTTTGCAGTTCCATTTGGACCACTATCAGTGGAGGCCTGAACCATTAGGAGAAATGGGGCACTGCCACCCTCAACCTCAATTAGCCCAGTTCCCACATGTCTGCCTTCTTTCTTAAAGATTTTCAAGAAGTGACTCTGCCTGTCATTGGCTCTGGCTGCCCCTATTGTTGCTTTCTCTCCTTTCTGTCCTACCAGTCCAAAGCGATAACCAGGAACCAGTGGCCACCACTGAGCAGACAGATATGATGGCTTGGTCAATACGGCTTGGTCAGATGCAGCCCACAGACTGCCAGTTTCGCACAGCTGCTTTCAAAGATAAATTTCTCTCTATTGTTGCAGGATAACATAATATAAAAACCTCAGATACATAAAATGACTGAGGATAATTCTTTTAACATCTTAAATAACACTAAATTGTACGCCCTGCATTGTTCTAAAGAGCTTTCTTTTATTATTCTAAAATACAGATTTATAATAAGAGCTCAACAAATATGCAAAATAATTCAAATGACAATAAAAATACATTGTCACATCATATCAAAGTATAAATAATGACAGCATGAAAGAAGCGAGATTGTTCTTTGGCTACATGTTGTGCAAATGAAAAGCTATTTAAATGCTGAAATCAATTGACTATGTAATGCTATGTTTTCTGATGGGAATATTATAGAAAACATGACTGGAACTTGTTTGCTGCAATGGTGAAGTGAGATTTTTTCCCTCTGGTTATTATCAGCCCAAACATCCATCATTATAAACTACCTCATTTTTATTTTATTACATTGATTCCCCTTAGCACCCAAGATAGTTTGTACACCTCCAAAATTCAGAAAATATTGATTTACCTAAATTATTCAATACTTTAGTATATGGCTATTATGCCATTTAACACTTTAGGCAAATCAATGTAACTTTTTATAAAAAGCCTTCTTATTCAAAAGGTACAGGTACAACAAACAAAAGTCTTTCACTTGAATCATAATTTTGTCTAGCTTGATAATGTTGCATAAGCTGGCTATTTCTCTACACAACGGAGTGTGTGTTTACGTGAATGTACCCTCAGATGTTGTGCATACACTGAATTATTTAACTTTGCAAAGAACACATGTAGAATTGAGGTGTGCCATTGATTTTGCTCTTAGCATACTACTTCCACTTCAGTTCTGTTGAACGTTCCTGTCTTTAAAATAAAATCCTTTCTGTGGGTATAAATATACCAAATATGTCACACCATGATGTTAACAATTGCTGTTTATATCATAAAAGAGGAAAAATGCAACAGGAGGCTATGTCATATACATATTAAAATGTTATCAGTTGTCTTATTTGCAGGGGTAGGGAGAATTTGTGGTGCCCCAGAATTTGCTGGATTGCAACACTTCTGTGCTACACGGGGTGCAGAGAAGCCTCTAGATATGATTTAACTCAGAGGCAGCCAATGGGATGACCTCCAGATTCTGTGGACTACAATTTTCATCATCCTGGACCATTGTTTATGTTGGCTGGGATGGTGGGAGTTCAACAACACATGGGCAGAAAACAACATCTGGGTGACTAAAGATTCCTCACCACAGTAGTCTTTCCAGTACCAGTAGATAGCCTGTATTGTTCCCAACATATAAATGAAGAAGTAAAGGCACATTTAAAATATGTCATCCCTACAGATTTAAGAATGGTCTCAGTGGTCTAGCATAGTTGTCACATATGTGCGTTGGATGCAGAAGGATCCAGTTTCGATCTCTGTGATAGAATTTCCAGGCTGTGATGGACTCCTATCCATAATCCTGAAGAACCACTACCAGTCACTGTAGCCAGGCAGACCCAAGGACTGACTTGGTACAAGACAGATTTCCATATTCATCTGAAGACCCACCTGCTGAAACAGGCTTCTGTGAATGGACTGCCATGCAACCTATGAATGAAAGTACAAAACAACCTTCCCAGCCTGACTTCATAAAAGAAGCCATGGTGCTCCCTGGATAGGGACATTTGACTTCATAGCAGGCCTTCTCTGTGTTTTCAAGTGGATTTCCAAACATCTTTATATGGTCCTTGGGATTTAATCCACACCTCCTTTCCCCAGAAGCCCCTGTTCTATGCCCTCCTTGAGTTCTTTCATCTGGTTAGAAAGTGCCCTTCAGCTGTGGTAATTCTCCTTGCTTCCTTGGATGGCAAGATGTGTTTGTGTAGAAGCCTCTGACTTCTGCATGGCTGGGATGCAGTGTACTATACAGTAGCAAGAGTCCCACCCACTGCTCCATCTCCTTTCCCCTTTGACCCTGCCACACTCAAAATGGACATATGGCCCCTGGAAAGCTGCCCATGAGATTATGTGGCCCTAGGAGGGCTCTCCATTCCTGCTTCCAAAGTAACAAATGTAGTGCTTCTACTCCCAGAATAGCTAGTCTCTGAGGAACCGGACAAATAATATATAACCCAGTGAATTACCGTATTTTTCGCCCTATAGGACACACTTTTCCCCCTCCAAAAATGAAGGGGAAATGTGTGTGCGTCCTATGGGGCGAATACAGGCTTTCGCTGAAGCTTGGAGAGCAAGAGGAGTCGGTGCGCACCGACCCCTCTCGCTCTCCAGGCTTCAGGAAGCTCTGCGCAACCCTCGGGAGCCCGGCGCGAAGCCGTGTTGGGCTCCGGAGGGTTGCGCGGAGCTGCCTGTGCTTCAGGGCAGAGCGCCATGCACTTCAGGAAGACACCCGCAGCCTAGGGAGCCCTGCGGGAGTTCCCGCAGGGCTCCCTAGGCTGCAGATAGCAGCCTGCTGCACGGAGCGCGGGGAGCGCTGAAGCAGAGCGCCCCACACTTCGGGCAGACATCGGGCAGCCCCACAAGCTCGGGGGACAGCAGGGAGGGCAGCGCTGCCATCCCGCTGTTCCCCAACCTGGTTTGGATTCCCCGGCCTGGTTTTGGGGAGGAAATAAAGGGAATTTTTTTCCCCTTTATTTCCCCTCCAAAAAACTAGGTGTGTCCTATGGGCTGGTGCGTCCTATGGGATGAAAAATACGGTAAATATTGTGAAATGCCTACTGGAAATATTCAACTGTAGTAATATTGCTACATGTAGAAGTCTGTGCCTAAGCTTGTGCTTCACCTCAGCTATTTATTACATTACAAAAGATGCCCAGGCAGCCAATGAGAACAGGATGACGAGAGGACTCTTAGTTATTCTTTCATGGGCATTTTACACATATATACAATGTGAATTCTGTCATAGTTACTAACTGTTAATACTTCTTAAAATGAAATAAGCATTGGAATCCTGATTCTCAGGAAATAAATGCCACATTTTTAGTTTGGAGGTGGCATTATTTATAGTCCCATTTTTTGGGGGGAAGCGCTTTTAAAAAGCACAATGCTGACTTTTAATTTGTTATATAGATTCAGCTAGCCATTTTATTTCCCCATAATCTTTGTTATTCCTTTGCACTTGACTAAACTATTAAAAGGCATACATTTAGCTTGTGTGGGGAAATGTGCGAATAGTTTCATGCGTCTTCTACAAATATCTCTCCAGTAGCTGGCAGCCAACACTGCCACGGCAGCTCTGCATCCATACACTCTTTTCATTCCTTGCTACTCTTTATTCTCACCAATGCAGCCTTTGCCAATTATTATTTGCTTCTCTGAGTTGACTGTCTGCTAGGCCTCTGTTGTTGAAAATACAAATGTCTGTCATTAATTAACTTCTAATGAGATTATCTCAGGACCATCTCGTAAGAGATTATAATACTGCCAGATAGCCTTACATCAAATAATATTATTAACAGTGCCTCAAAATATCCCTTTAAATCCATTTTGCAAGACGAGGCTGCACATAACTTCATTATTTCACTCTAATCTCACTTACTCAGTGTGTGTGTGTATGTGTGTATTTGAAATTTCTTCAGTCTGCTTCTGGATAGCTCTTCCCAGATGAATCAATTAAATTTGTAACTGTGTAGTATCTTTGCAAAGGGATCCAGAAATCCGCACACTGCTATATGAATTTCTGCTGACTTTGCACACACTACTGTTTAAACAACCCCTCGTGTCCCTCGACAAGTTTTCCCATCTATGGCGACTCCATTTTATCTATGCATAGCCCCGAAGCTGGAAGTAGATTTAAGTGATCCATCCATTTGCTGGTGGACAATTCTTTGAGTCTTTCACTGGAACAGGCACTGAGTGAGAAGGGTGAATAGAAAATTCATACGGTTAGCCTGCATCTTAGATGGAAAGGATCAGTTTTACTGTTTGCATATGGGATTGCGTGTTGAGTCCCACAGTTGCCACCCCCCAAATAATTCACACTTCACACATCAATTTTTGTTTAGGTTTTTGGCATAATTTTGGCCACAACTTTATTCAATACAAAAAATGTGAGTGGTTGCTTAGGCATTGGTTATGACTATCTGTCCATGCCCTCAGGGACAGAGCTGGCATTCCGGACACCACCGGAAGCCAGAGTGGGAAACAAGTATTGGGTGAGGAAATGAAGCTGGGCATCAGTCCCTCACTTCTCACCCTCATGTTCCTTTGGGGCTTGCACGGCCCAAGTCCGATGCCAGGGACAAGGACGAAAAGAATGGCAAGCCCCTGGATTCCTTTAACAGAATTCCCTTCGCATCATTTGGAGGGGTAGGCACTTACCCCTCCAAGCACCACTTTAACCAATGCCTAACCGCCAACCTTACAAGTTGTGACGATTTGCTACGCAGTAGGCGAAAACCAAATGGCACCAGCCAATCAGCCAGATGGCAAAATTCCTACTGTGCCCCCGCACCAAGGCAGACGACACCATGACAGGCATAGCAAGGTCAAGCGATCCAGAGAACCCCCCTGTTAAAGGGAGGGAGGGCAGGTGATCCGAAGCAAAAAGGCCAAGAGGAAGTCCAACCTCTGGCCCCGTATATTTATAGACTCTAACCCCTCCTCTGAATTTAGCAACATACAAAACTCCCCAGCAACCCAATCTTAACCCTTTAGAAGGCTTGGGTTTTCCCTCAAATCTGCCTAGTCATGGCAAGGTGGCATGTTTCCCCAACCGCAACACGTGCTCTTTGGTTAGGGAGAACACGCTATCACAACACACTGAAAAATTCAGACTTGATGCTGAGTTCTTGTTCAGAGTCACTGATGAAATGTTATTCGGTTTCAGTTTTGTTTGAGAAAATACGTTTTGCAGCAGAGCACACACGAATCTCCAAAACAAAAAGAAAAGCATTCAGATTGGGAGCAAGGGTCAAGTGAGACTGATCTAGTTACAGCACCAAAGAAATAACAAAGGATTTGGTCTCAAATAATACTTGACTTTGAGTCCTACGCCTCTAGAAGCTTTGGGTTTGAGACTTTGCACAGTAATCTCAATTTAGCTCCAGTCTTTCTACCCAGGCATTATAAGGCATGACATAGGGGTCAAGCTTCTTGAAGGCAGAGAATATTCTCTGCTGCCAGATGAGCCAGTACAAGGATTTTGAGAAACCATACTGACTGAAAAAACAAAATGCAGTGTCCTAAAATGTATGGAATGCAGGCTTTTGCAAAGGCCCTGGAATCTCTGCTGTGCAGCCGCTATCAAGATGTGGCTCTCAATAGAGCTCCAGCCAATTCTATTCTCCTATAGGATAGCTCATGCAAGTGTTGTACAGAAAACTGTTTTCCAAATTCTCAAGTTTTCTTCTCTTGTAAAAGAAGCTGCTGTTTTTCTCTTTTATTCCAGGGTGGTTTAGTGTGTCTGGGACTGAACTGCCATATCTTCGTGAAGTGGCTGAGGGTGTGTGTGTGTGTGTGTGTGTGTGTGTGTGTGTCTTTGCCACTGCACTCCCTTGAAATAGCAATTTATCCAGCACTCTGTAGTCTGCATGGGTCCCAGATCTGAAAAAGAAGTTATCTTATGACGTCTTCCCCTGAATTTTAACTGAAGCCAGGAAGGTCAAGGAGGATGACAATTAAGCGTCAGAGATCAGCAGGCCCACTGGTTTTAAGTGACGTCCTTTCTTTTTTTTAAAAAAAATATTTGCATAGATTTATTTACTTTTTAAAAAAGGAAATGCTGTGAGGAGCATGGCTGACAGCCTCACCAATTTCCTGCCATTGCAGGGAAGTCCAGTCATGGCTGCCTTGCACCCAGGAAGGCTATTGAATTCAGACCTCCCAGAGAGGTTACTTGTAGAATGAGAGAAAGTACACCTCTCAAAGCCCCTGACCACCATCATGAGCGTAGTGCAGTGAAAATCCTGCACCTCACCTTTGTCATTTTTTGAATGCAATTTCCCCCCCATTAATGGATGGACACATTTTACACACGGGGGGGGGGGGGGCTACTCCAAACAGCACTAATTCTTGTGTTGGGCTGAGTTAATTGTGCCAGCAGAGCTGGGCATTGATCTAAGATTTTAAACAAGTGACACTGTTAATATGCCAATTTAAATACATTGAGCATAGCTATTGGAATTCAATCTTTATAGCAAAACTGTTCTTACTCCAACTGGAAAAAGCAAGATTGCATTAGCAGTGTAGATATGTTTTCTGCAAGCTAAAATTATTTCTACTGAATTAAAATGTTTAACAACAATATTGTGGGTCCCTACTCAGCTAGGAGTAAAAGTTCTAAAACCACTAAACCACTGAAAGCATTAAAACCATCCATTTAAGGATTCAACACACTTTGCTTGTGTTCAGAATTCTCCCAATAGTTACACCAATTGAAGAATTCGGATTTGGCAAAATAACACAAATCATGCATTAAAATAAAATAACTAAGGAGTGACAAATTCAGTTGTTGAGAAGAGGGGGGATTTTTAAAATCTGTTGTTGTTGTTGTTGCTGCTGCTGCTGTTAGATTGTGCCTCCCTAGTGAAAGCAGTCTTGGAATGGAGGGTTACCAATCTTCATTTCAGCTAGAATTTCTTGTTCCAAAGCATGGGAACTTCCTGCTGAGGTGAGAACCCTCCATTCCAGGCTACATTTTTAATTTGAAATCCTTGCTATGACTCTCTGCAGGACATGTTTGAACAGGTTTTACAAGCAAGCACTGAGGCTTCCTGTTGCAGAGAGACAAAGGAAGTTGAAAAGCCCCATAAAAACTGATTGTTAAAAATCCACACTCCTATTAGCAACAGGTTCCCTGTATTGAAGAGAGAGGGTGCTTCTGATTCGTTGAGCAAAACAGAACCTCAGTGCACGCACATGCACCCCCCTTCCATACTCAGAGCACTAAGCACCCCACATTTTTATTTAATTTTATTACTGGACTTGTGCAATTTTGATAGTGCCCGGGGCATGTGTGTTCATGCATTAATAATTATTATAGAAAAGAGAAGGCAAAGTGCAAAGTTGAATCCTATACTGTACTTAAACAGGCAATTCCAGAGCTGATATCAAAGACATCCCCCCTCCATCCTTAAACTACACTTTTATCCGTACTTGTCTTGCTTTCTGTATTGCAGCCCAGGGAGGGAACTGAATTTGGTGAAGTGGGGGACAGGAACATGGTGCAGCATAAAACTAGACCCTCACACCACTTTATACACAGCTCTTTCCCCTTTTCTTTTTTAAACAGCAGAGCCACTCAAAAGAGAACCTGGCAGTGTAAATAGGGTGAAGGAGAGGAAGAGGGGAAATTGTCCTGTTCAGGGGGTCAGCTGGTCTTAAGCGAACCACTCATGATTCAGTTACAAGGTCAGCTGATCTATAGAAATGCCACACGGATAGACTTTGAGTGTGGTCAGAGCAAAGGGCTTACAGAGGAGTTTAAAGGCGAAATCTCATGTTCAGAGTGGCTCATATGTTGGCTCAGTTGGTAGAGCATGAGACTCTTAATCTCAGGGTTGTGAGTTTCAGCACCACATTGGGGAAATGATTTCTGAAATGTAGGGGGTTGGATTAGATGACCCTCACAGTGCTTTCCAATTCTACAATTCTATGATCCTCTGTGAGAGGGGTTGTAAGTAAGGGTGAAATCTTCTTAGGTTAAAAGAGAGATGGCAGCGCAGTAGCTGTTTGACTCTTAATGTGAGACTCTTCACTGCACAGCTGTCAAGGAAATATATGTGTTTTTGTGTCCAGATATATAATTCAGAAGGTTATGTTCCAAATAGTTACAGGAGTGAGCTGAAGAAAACGTTTTCTGCTTTATCAAGCTCACCACTGCCAGTTATTTGTGGTTATTT
The DNA here is from genome assembly GCF_964188305.1 of Podarcis bocagei. NCBI lineage: Eukaryota > Metazoa > Chordata > Lepidosauria > Squamata > Lacertidae > Podarcis > Podarcis bocagei. The sequence continues at coordinate 30,667,385 of NC_138134.1, forward strand.
TTCCCCATATTAAGTTTGTTTTTCAATGTACGCCAACCATTCTTGGGGAACTTGTCAGTGTGGGTGTTTAGACAAGGGGATTTCTCTTCACTCAACAATGATGTCATGTAGAAATATATTCTGTAAATTTTGCCACCAAGAAGCTTTTTATAGAAGACTGTGTGAAAATATTTGCTTAAGGGATCTGGCTCAGTGCATCTTTTAAATATTATTTGCACTTCTTAGAACTATAGCACAGGAAAAGTTCAGTAATTACAATAAATCTGAGAAGTTTGTGTTCTCCCTCATTTCCCCCTATGGACTGTATTAAAAAGCTAGGGAATTACAATAGAAAATGCACCCAGTGTAGCCTTTAAATCTAAAGACTGTTTCTCTGTCTCCAAGTGTCAAAAGGAAATACCTCTGTATTTGTTTCTATTTCTTTAAATAATTTAAACCACAGAAATATTTTATATAAATAAAACAAAAAACTGTCAGAGTGCACTGAAACTTTAATGGCATACTATGGTAGGCGAAGCCCAAAGCATCTTGTTTACTCTTCTCCGTAGGAATTCTTCCTGCATATTTTGCTTTGAGCTCAATGGTATAGAAGAAACTGGAATATTATAGGGAACTGGCTTTTACAAATGAGGAAATTTAAATAGAAAGCACATTGTGGTAGATTCCTTATATTAAGTGGAGTTCTGTTGAATTCTGCCTTGGAATATATCTGCTGAACTCTGTCTTAGAATAAAGGTGATATAAGGAATGCCTCCACTCAATCCAAACTACCCAACAGCCCAGCTGCTTGACCTCCCTCATCTGGGGCATGGATCAGAGACATTTCAAATGACAATTAAAGTTGTGGGTAGAGATATTTCAAATGATAATTAAATCATGCCATGTGTCAGGGACTGGGCAGATGAGGAGAAGGAGTGGAGACCGCCAATCCAAGAGGCTTCCAGAGAGGGCAAAGAAGAAGGGAGAATGGACCCAGGATCATGGTGGTATGAGACAGGGCACACCCTGTATCTAAAGAAATATTGGAGCAGTTGGCAGCACTGAACAAGAAAGCGGATGAACAAGCACTTAGGTTTGATGAACAAGCTGCTAAACTTGACCAGGTAACAGCCTCAATTAACAAATTGACAGACCAAGTTTCTAAAAACTCTCAGGCCATAGATAATATTGAAAAGACTGCAACAGAAAATCGGAAACTGGCACAGGAAGCAAATACAAAAGCAGACGAAAATAAAAAGAGGATAGAGGAATTAAGAGGCGAAGTCAGACCACTGAGTAGACAGGTGACTGAACAACAAGTGTACCTGTCCCTTGCAGAGCTGAAAAATAGGGAAAATAACCTCAGAATTAGAAACATTCCAGAATCAGAAAAGGAGGATTTGATTGGATTTTTGACAACAGAATTATCCAAATTCTGGGGTGTGGCAGAGGAAAAAGACTTTAAAATTGTCACCGCTTTCAGACTAGGAAGAGTGGCTAAGAAGGATAAACCAAGAGATTGCCTGATCATTTTCAGATCTAGGCAAGAAAAAGAAACCATACTCGGCTTGCATTTTAAAAATCCATTGGTGATCCAGGGAAAAAAGGCAGAAATTTTTAGAGATATACCAAAACAACTTCTGGACTTAAGAGCCACATATAAAGACCTAGCAAGCTTACTGAGAAACAACACAATCCCATACAGGTGGGAATTCCCTCAAGGATTATCTTTTACCTTGAAAGGGGTGAGGGTAAGAATCAGAACAGCAGAGGAGCAAGAAAAGTTCCTAAACGACCACGGGGAAGACCTTCGGAAAGGAATAGCAGGTGCCTGGCCACCTCCTCCGCCTGGATTGAATCCGGTTCCACCTCCAGACAAAAACGAAAAAGGAGACACCCCAGCAGGTAAATAATTAGTCCAAGATGTCTCTACAGCTTCTCAGCTGGAACATTAATGGCGCAAATTCTCCCGAAAGAAGGAAAAAGATTTTTCATATCTTGAGAAAAGAACAATTAGACATTATTTGCCTTCAAGAAACGCATGTGACTAGGCTCCATAGGAGAGTACTAATTAACAAGAGACTAGGCCAAGAATTTATCTCATCAGATAAGGTAAAAAAAAGAGGAGTAGTGATTTATGCAAAGGAGACTCTAGCACCAAAATTGATCTTTAAAGATGAACAAGGAAGAATTTTGGCGATTGAAATTCAAGCACAAGGAGAGAAATTTTTGATTGTAGGAATTTATGCACCAAACGATGGGAAATCGGAATTTTATAAGAAGCTACATGAGACAATGTTGGACTATATTGATTATACTAACATCATCCTGATGGGTGATATGAATGGAGTTGTCTCCACACATATGGATAAGTCTCAAAATCAGAACTTGACCAAAGATGGCAGACTCCCAAAGACTTTTTTTGAACTTACAGACAATATGGACTTGATTGACATCTGGAGAACAAAGAACCCTCTAGGTAAAGAGGGAACTTTTTTCTCTGAGGCCCATCTTTCGTGGACAAGAATCGACCAGATTTGGACATCTAGAGGACTGGCACCTAAGACAAAAAAAGTCGAGATCTGCCCTAAAACTTGCTCTGACCACAACGCCTTGAAAATAGATTTAAGACTGGCACCAGCTGGATCCTTCAGATGGAGAATGAATGACTATTTGTTTAGAGATCAGGAGATTGTGAAGAAGGCCCAAAAAACGCTGAAAGATTACTTCGAAATAAATTTGAATACTTTGGTGGAAAAGAAAACAATCTGGGACGCAAGTAAAGCTGTGATGAGAGGATTTCTGATACAGCAGAACTCTATCAAGAAAAAACTCTGGAATGGTAAAAAGGATAAGATCTTGGAGAAGATAAGAGATGGCGAGAAAAAGTTGAGACTAAACCCAAAATCAAAAGAAGTTTTAAGAGAAATAAAATTCCATCAAGCACAATATGCAAAATTGATAAATCAAGAAGTTGAATGGAAAATTAAACAAATGAAACAAAGATCATTCGAATCGGCAAATAAATGTGGGAAGCTGCTGGCATGGCAGCTGAAAAAGAGACAAAAGTTGAACTTTGTTACCAATCTAGAGGTTGAGGGAGAATGTATTCAGAAACCAGAAGATATTAGAAAGTGCTTCCAGAGATATTTTAGAAAATTGTTTACTCAAGGACCCCAAGTGGAGACTGAGATAGATAATTTTCTAGGAAGTTATGGCCTCCAAAAATTAACACAAGACAAGCAAACAGCCCTGAATTACAAAATAACACAACAGGAGATTGAAAGTGCCATTCAGAACATGCAATTAGGCAAATCTCCAGGTCCAGATGGGCTTACCTCCAAATACTACAAGACATTGAAGGAATATTTGGTTCAGCCATTAATGGAGGTATGTAACCAAATTATGGAAGGAAAGGGGGCACCCGAATCGTGGAAAGAGGCATTCATCACCTTGATTCCTAAATTGGAATCTGAAAAGACTCAACTCAGGAATTATCGCCCTATCTCACTCCTAAATGTGGATTACAAAATTTTTACTAACATTTTGGCAAACAGATTGAAAAAAGTCTTGAATGAAGTAATTCATAAAGACCAAGCAGGCTTTCTCCCTGGCAGGCATATGTCTGACAACACTAGGAATATCATTGATGTTTTGGAGTTATTACAGACAAATCTGAACACGAAGGCAGCTTTGATATTTATAGATGCCGAGAAAGCCTTTGATAACATATCTTGGAAATTTATGAAGAAAAATTTGGAAGGGATGGGAGTGGGAAGGGCGTTCCAAAATGGTATTGAAGCAATTTATTCAGAGCAAAAAGCTAAATTGATAGTAAACAACGTGGTGACTGAGGAGTTTAAAATTGAAAAAGGGACACGACAGGGGTGCCCCTTATCACCCTTGTTATTTATTTCTGTCCTGGAGGTGTTGCTGAATATGATTAGGAAGGACCAGCGGGTGGAAGGAATACAGGTCGGGGAAAAACAATACAAATTGAAGGCCTTTGCAGATGACCTGGTTTTGACATTACAGGAGCCAGAAGCTAGTACAAAAAGAGCCTTAGAACTAATTTCTGAATTTGGTCGGGTGGCGGGATTTAAGCTGAACAAACAAAAAACCAAGGTTTTGGCTAAAAACCTGACACCTTCAGAAATAGATGGGTTTCAGAAGGAAACAGAATTAAATGTTGTTCCAAAGGTGAAATACCTGGGGGTTAACCTGACTGGGAGAAATTTGAATTTGTTTAAAGATAATTATGAAAAATGTTGGTCGGAAATCAAAAAGGATTTAGAAACATGGTCGAGACTGAGACTTACCTTGTCGGGCAGAATAGCTGCAGTCAAAATGAATGTATTGCCAAGAATGTTGTTTCTGTTTCAAACCCTTCAGATCGTGGACAGAGTGGAATGTTTTGGAAAGTGGCAGAGGGACATTGCGAAGTTTGTCTGGCAGGGCAAAAAGCCCCGAATAAAATTTAAAATATTAACAGATGCAAAGGAAAGAGGGGGGTTTGCCCTGCCGGACCTAAGACTGTACTATGAAGCTGCATCCCTCTGCTGGTTGAAAGATTGGTTTTTGTTAGAAAACACTGATGTCCTAGATCTGGAAGGGCATAGCAATGCTTTTGGTTGGCATGCATATCTCTGGTACGACAAGGCAAAGTCTCATAAACTGTTTAAAAACCATATTGTCAGGAAAGCTCTACTTATTGTCTGGACTAAATACAAAGACTTATTCGAAAGTAAGACTCCGAGGTGGTTATCACCGGTAGAGGCTAAGGCCGTAAAATTTCGTAATATGGAGACTGGCTGGTTGAAATATTGTGAGATAATTGAAAGAGATGGTGACACTTGGAGGTTGCAGAGTTTCGAAAAACTGAAAGGAAAGGTGCGAGATTGGTTTCATTATGCCCAAATTTTAGAGACTTTTAAAAAAGACAAAAAAATTGGTTTCCAGGTGGAAAAATCAAAATTAGAGACAGAATTACTTGAACCTAAGACGAAAGTGCTTTCAAGAATGTATAATTTGCTGCTTAAGTGGAACACCCAAGATGAGATAGTTAAATCAGCTATGATAAAATGGGCACAAGACATTGGGTACAACATTATGTCTGAAGACTGGGAAAGGTTATGGACCACCGGTATGAAATTTACGGCATGTACGGCCTTAAAGGAAAACATCATGAAAATGGTATACAGGTGGTACATGACCCCAGTCAAACTTGCAAAGATATATCATTTGTCTGACAATAAATGTTGGAAATGTAAGGAAGCTGAGGGAACCTTTTTTCACCTCTGGTGGGCATGCCCGAGGGTGAAGGCCTTCTGGGAAATGATCTATAACGAGTTGAAAAAGGTGTTTAAATACACCTTTCACAAGAAACCAGAGGCCTTCCTCCTGGGCATTGTGGGCCAGAGAGTGTTAAAAAAAGATAGAACTTTCTTTCTATATGCAACCACAGCAGCAAGAATTCTTATAGCTAAACACTGGAAGGCACAGGAGTTACCCACGCTGGAAGAATGGCACTTGCAGCTGATGGACTATATGGAATTAGCTGAAATGACAGCCAGAATCCGAGACCTGGGAGAAGACGCCGTGGAAGAGGACTGGAAAAAATTTAAGGACTATTTACAAAAATATTATAAGCTATATGAATGTTGAGAATTTGCTAAATGTTCTGGAAAAACATGCTTCAGTATTGAATTTGGTAAATGTTGAAAATTAAGTTAAGATTTCGAAATGTATAAATTGTGGACTATATAACTAAAGGAAAACACAAAAACATATGAAATAAGGTATTAATTTGCTGTTTATTTTTATTGTAAAGAAAACAGGGGATGGGGGACGTGAGGAAGTCTGATCGATCATGAAAATGGATGTGAAAAATGTGAATCTTTTCTTTTTTTCTCTTATAACTTCTTTTCTTTTCTGTAAAACTGCTTTTGATGTGCTATGGATGATATACCTTTCTTTTACCCTGGAAAAAAGCAATAAAACTTTATTAAAAAAAAAAAAAGAGACAGGGCACACCCCATAAGAAGAAATGAGCTGTGAAATAATGGGTGGTGAACAGGAGCAAGATATCAGGTGCACTAGGTCTGAACAGAGGCAGCAGTCAGATGTGTTAGAAACAGTACAGCAGCCAAGTGACACAATGTCTCTGGAGAGTATGCCAGAGTCCCCTCCTTCCCATAGAACAAGGCGTTTCATGCATGTCACAGAGCAGAAATCCAAGCAGAGACAGAGAGAATCCCTTAGCAGCCAACGTAGTCAGCAGGATGGGACTCAGAGCTAGGAAGTAACTGCCAGGAGGGAGGAGCGGTCACTCTGAGCAACAGCACATTCCATGGTCTCAGTATATTTCTGTTGATTTAAAAAGAAGAACTGAAAGAAGCTTTCCACGTCTCTGATTTCACTAGGCAGTTAGCCCAGTGAGCTGTTGATGGCACCCTTGTGATACCATGTCACACCCCCTAAAGATGACTTGGTCCTTGCGCCAGGTCTGTAGGATAGAGTGGATCTCACCCTTCATCTGTGGATGGAGAAGTCCCTCTCATTCTAGCCACTGAACCCCCCTGGCTGTCTGACTAGAAAAGGGAAAAGAAAAGGATGTTCCAGGGGCAGATCAAGGGAGAACTTTGAACCACAGGCTCGAAAACTCCCTCATTCCATGAACACTGTCTCAACCCAGAGAGAAAACTTTATGGAGGAGAGGCTGAAGGGAAAACAACAGCATTCAAAACTGTTGGTGGTGTGGAAGACATGCCCTTCACTTCCACTCTCCTGGTGTAAGCCCAGCACGGCTTTGAAAGTGCAGCTCACCCAGTTCTGATTTTATCCTCTCCAAACAAGATAAGATGATCTGACCAAGTACTTCTATCCTTCCTTTTAGGAAAAGGTCCTAATACCATGATACGCAAAGAAAGATCACTGGTATGAGATTAACCTCTGTATGCAAAACTTACTTGCTTATTTTTCTCTGTGATGATTGAAAAAAATTGTGCACACAACACATTTCCATACAATACAAGAAAAATAGATATGCTGGAATACGTGGAAAACACTCTAATTAAAGTCATTAGTTGTGGTCACACAATTTCCTTTCTTTCTTTAATTTCTACTGGAACAAACTCTTCTTGAATACTGGCAAAGTCGAGTTCACATTTTATTTTCTGTTGCAAAAATGGAGAAAAGTTATCTAGCTCCATAGCTGTCAACCGTCCCTTATTTGGCGCGAAACTCCCTTATCCCAGAGTCGTTTCCCGCTGCTGTCCCGGATTGATGATGTCCCTTAAATTTCCTGGGTTTCAAAGGAAGCAGCTCCTCTCCCTCCCTGCCTGCCTGCCAGCGAGGAGGGAGGCTCCAACTGTGTTGCTTGGCTGCGTTGCTCACCCAATAAGGAGTCTAAGAACGACTTGGGGGTGGAGCTTGCATGCCTTGTGCCGATCAAATCGGCTGCATTGCCTGGGGACTCGCCTTTGCTCAGCGCTTCCCAGCAGAGAAGTTTTCCTTGCTGCATCCCCTTTGCTGGGTTGCTGCACTGTGGGAACCACCTCTTGAGGTTTCTGCTGGCTGGGCTTTCTGCCTTTGGCTTGGAGGGGCTCAGAAGTTGCACATACCTGTGCTCAGAATCGGATGGATACGTCATCGACGGCCTACTCACCCTTGCCGGGGAAAAGGTCTGTCTGGAGCGGGGGTACATGGTGGAGGAAAAGGAAAGGAGCTGGTCGAGTACAATGGCGGGCAGCGATCTCGTAGGAAGGGGGGCTTTTGGATTTGTTTTGGAGGCTCCTTCGATTGTTATGGGGGAAAGGAAAGGAGCTGGTTGACTAAAATCCTTTATTTTGGCTGCTGATCCCTTATTTTTGAGGCTGCTGGTCCCTTATTTTAAAATCTGTAAGTTGACAGCTATGTCTAGCTCCAAGGATGAAAGCAATTAAAAAACAACAATACACAACTAGTCGACACACAAAACTCTGCCTTGTGCTTGTATTCGCCTTTTCTCAAACATTTTAATGCACATAGGACAGTTTGACTTGTGTGTGTATGAATTGCAGGCATATGAGCTTGAAACTATTTGAAACTGCTTCTTTTTTTAAAAAGGAAACCATAATTGTTTCTTTTATCTGTGCAATTGCTTTCATTAGCCAAACCTTTCCTTTTAAAATTCAAGTGTACATGATGAATGCTAAGTATTATGATATTGTACATTATACTCAGTGGAAAAATGATCTCTATAGAATAACGGTCATTTTTTCTACAGTAAATGTAGATTGTAAATGTGGAGATTGTAGATTCACTGTACTTGTGTTTCTCTCTCTCTCTCTTATAAAACTGACTCTTTATAAAGCTCTGACACATAGAATAAGATGTACATACAGTGCTGTCAAAACTCAATGAAATAAACTGAAGTAGAAGTATGTTATGTAGCCGTGTTTCTTTTTATCCAGCCACAATGTCTGCTTACCTCTTTCTGGGCGAGTGGTGGTTGTAGCCCCTTGCTGGTCTGCTGCCAACCCAGCAGCTGGGACTTGGCTGCCAAAATTGCAAAATTTAAATGAGCCAGTCAGCATCACTGGGATGCCATGAGCTGAATGTTTCCACTCCAAGCGCCAGCGATGCTTAAAAGCCGACTGCACCAGGTTCTTTCTGTGTAATTGGCCAGAAAAGTAGACCTGCCTTCTCTCCCTTTCATGGTTCTGTAATTTGTCTTGGTTAACCTTTTTTTATTACATTCTAGTTCACGTGTTGCTTCATGAATCTTAACCCTATTTTTATTCCAAGGTTGTTTGCTTAACCATGTTTTATTCCCTAGATACCTTGCTAAGCATGTTTTGCTTCCTTGTACTATCTGACCTTGCTATGGTTCCCAATGTTTGCCATCTTCAGAGCTAGGAAGGAATTGGCCCTTCTGGAGATAAATGTCAAAACTTTTGGCAGTTGAGGCATTGGGTGGAATCCTAGTCATCAAGCTTTAGGGTGAAGTGGTGCATCACCTGGATCAAACCTGTGGCTTATTCAGTGTACCATGTTAGAGGAGTCTAGGTAGAAGACTCTGTCCAGAAGCCATGCATGGGGCAGATGGACCATAGAGCTTCCAGCAGTGGCCTGAGGATGGCCACATCAGTAGAATGTTGTCTTGGGGAGGCCATAATCTATGGTACAACCCTGTTAAAATTTCAGTCCTCCAGAAGGAGGCTGAAATGAATATGCACCCAATGTGTGAGCCAAAATCTGCCTACATCTGGAATAGCTAATGTTGTGGCCATTTTTAACCCAGATCGTAGTCAGCGTGAGTTTGTTCATTACACTTATCTAGAGACACTGCACAGGGATAGGGGTGATGCAACTGGGACCACAAATCGATTTAAAGTATATATATATATTATTCTTGATTTTGGAAAATAAAAGATAAATCAGTGACTGAAAAAACAGGAGCAGTATTAAATTCTTATAGCAGTGCCGGAGTTAGCAAATACCGAAGTCCTTTATGTATATTAAGTTTGCAAATTCTCCTATACTTGAATATTCTAAATTTCCTCAATGCCACAAAAAAATGGTCTCAGAAACATCACCCTCAAACCTATTTCCTCTCACTGGAGACTTCTTAATTAACAGCCATATCTGTACATGAAAGATGTATTTTGCCAAGCCAGAAACAACTTAAATCATGTTATTAAATTATGAAGGGAAAAAGCACAAATCACAGTGGGCCTGTTTAACATCTCCCAAAGCAATGTGCAATGATACTTGGCCTGCAGCGCCTAAATTTTATGTAATGATGTTATGAAATATTTAATAGTCTAATATTTTGAACACCTTTCCAGTGCAACAGACATTAAAAATTAATTTCTTCAAATGGCTAAAGGTTACCTGAAAAAATTTTATTAGATGCTTTCAAAGCTGATGAACAGCATGAATATATTTGAAGATCCACTTTTGTAAGGGAAATGGAATTAATATATTGACTAAACAGTAAACAACGGAATTAAGATCACAGAACAAGGTAAACTCCCTTGGAAAGGCTTTTTCTGGACAATGACTGTGCTTACAAAACCATATTTTGGTTGGCAATTTGCTGGATAATTTATAAGCTTGATGATCCAGTCAAATTAGACAGGATGATGTTAAGGTAGTTCTATGGCTATTATTATACCACTGATACACCCATCATTATGAACACACACTGTGTAGGGTCGTACTTACAGATGCTCTGAATGCTAGACAGGCAGTTTAGGAATTCAGAGTGATGGGGAGGAGGAAGAAGAAGTGGGTCTCTAGCAGGAGATGCATCATGCTGCTCCAGGCTGATAACAGTTCTTGCCCTCCATCTTGTCCAAAAGAGGCTGTTTTCTGACCAGATTCTTATTCTTTTCTCCAGCTGTCAGGATCCATTGTTAAATCCTCTTCCTTTCATGCTCTGTTATCTTGACCACAGGCTGTCAGCAAATGGTCAGAGAGACATTAGTCTTGTAACACTGGTGATCAGTGTGTGCTGAACTTGGGGTGATCTTTCAGCCTGGAGGTCACAATTACAGGAGCTTAGCTGGATTGTGTTCCTGGTAGATAGACATCTCAGGCTTTGATGTGCATCCTCAGTCCCTTTTGAATACCAAGCTTTGTGATGAAGTTAATGCTGCCTGTAGCTTCTTTCCTGTGAACAGAGTGTTCACTAAGCATTTGTTCAGCATCCACACCATGTACAGCTGATTCATATTACATCGAGGGCATTTCAGAACACTATTGTAAAAATGTAAAGGTGGTTATTTTTATTTATAATGGGTAGAAATGAGAAAGAAGACACCAGTGAAATCAGCTACCAACAAGTCAAGCTACATCAGGAAGGTTCAGGGAGCATCAACAAGGGTTTGGAATGTATTGCTGCAAAAGGACTAAGTTGTCAAAACTCATAATTATAATATGACCATCTCTGTTATACTTACCTGGAAGACAAAAAAAGGAAAAGGGGGAAGATATAGAATATGTGAACAAGGCCAATAATAATACCTTATAGTTCTGTTTGCAGCAATACTTTTGTTTTTGATTATGTTGCATTTTGACATTTTTAAATAAAGAATAAATACCGTAAAAGAAAGTGTCTTTTTCATGAAGATGACTGACTACCCCTCCTCCTGCCCTCAACACTTCCCAATTCTCATCCATTCCAATAGTCAACAGCTACTAGCAAATTGCATAATATTTCATTAGCTGATAGACAGCCAAATAAATTTTGCTGTCTGAAGTGAACAAGATAGTTCACCCTCAACAGCACATGCAAAGCCAATTTGACTAACAGCTGCTTCAATAGCACATTAGGCTAGTTTAAGCAAGGGCATCTCCTGCCTGAAGCAGCCGCCTTAAAATGCCTAATGATAGTGCTGGCCTTGCTACTTAATCTGAAAAAATCAGCTCCTCCACTTCTATGTATATCATGAACATTGAAAGGAAAGGAATATAAACATTTCATGGTCAAGCAAGTAATATGAAGCCAAGAAAACATTTTGAAAGTAAAATGGCTTAGTTACATCTCAGATGACACAACTCATCCATAAAAAGTCCATAAAATGACCACAAACCAGCCCCAATCTGTGTTAAAGATGTGATTATAAAATTTTGTGTGGTTTTGGCTTATTTTTATTATTCATAAAAGCAAGTAATGGGAGCAACATTATGAGCAAAGGTTGGAGGGTGGGGAAATGAAAAACTTGCTTTAACCTTGAAATAGTATTTTGAAGGAAGTTCTTTGGATACTGCATATTGCTCTTTACTCCTTGAAGACCTAATTTATATTTTGCTGTTGGGCCCAATCCTCAAAGATGCTATCAACCATAATGGCCAAGAAACATTTATGTGGGGTTTAATTTATAGCTACTGTAACATCAAGTCTTCTGCTGCCATTCGCCACATTCCACTCTATATTTTCTCACAGTTTTATACAATTATTAATATTTTCCTTCCTTATCTAACACAATAATCTTCAAATTAAAATTTTATATGTATTTCTTGAAACTCATTTCCTGTTATCAACTCTAGCCTTTCTAATCTTTTTTTCCCCAATACAAAAAAAGAGAAAGGTTTGTGTATTGTCAAGTTAATATTTTTACTCAGAAGATGCATTCTCATGCGGGCAAAAATAGGAGTCCTTCTTTTATTAAATAAACCATCTTTTCTTTTTGTAAGTATTCTGTATTAATAATGCATTAGCTAACATGTCAAGTCTTAGTCCACCCAGAACATAATGAGCTTCACATCAAGAATTTTTAAAAAAGACAGCAGGCCTATTGATTTGATGTTGTGGACACTGTACTTCTTTTACTACAGTGTTGGGCTTAGACATTCTGTAAGACTCAACACTGAAGCAAAACACTGAACTGAAAGATTATGGCTGATTACATGCAGATGAAAATGAATTATAATTTTGAATGACTATAAATGGCAAATTCAAGAAAAAAATGAAGCCTTTCGAAACCATAATCCAGTGAGACAGGAGTGGGGAACTGAGACCCTCCAGATGTAGTTGGACTCTAAATCCCATCAATGCTTTTCTGCATGGCCAATAGACTCAAGGATGATGGGAGTTGTAGTCCAGCAAAATCTGAAAGACACCTCCACACCCTGTCCTGTGCTGGGGCGTCAGCCATTTTCCGTCTCTTCACTATCCCTCAAGCTCCCTGCTTCTAGCACTTTCCAACTTGTTCCCTCGTCTGAGGTGTGGTCCCACCACCAGTCCCCAGGCGTGAAATCTTCTTCCTTTGTGCCTTCCCTGGGGGGCTCTTGGTTGAACAGATTCTACCACTCTTCCTCACCCAGCCAGTCCCTGACACTGTAGGATTTCTGAGTAAACATGCATAAACTCAGCTGGAAATGGGCTAGCTCACCCTACTGAGTCATGCATATACTGCATGAGGATATGAACCATTACAGTGGTACCTTAGGTTAAGAACTTAATTCGTTCCGGAGGTCCGTTCTTAACCTGAAACTGTTTTTAACCTGAGGTACCACTTTAGCTAATGGGGCCTCCCGCTGCCGCCGCACGATTTCTGTTCTCATTCTGAAGCAAAGTTCTTAACCCGAGGTACTATTTCTGGGTTAGCGGAGTCTGTAACCTGAAGCATCTGTAACCCAAGGTACCACTGTATTGGATCTTTCTTTGTAAGTTTCTGTATTGTATTATTTTGCTGAAGCTGATGCTGCTCTTCTGGGGTGGTCTTGTTTCACTGTACGTGACTTGGTCTTTGTTATATTTATTAGCATATAATTATGATTCTGTCTTATATCATGTCCAAGTGCAATGCCATCACCCAGCATACTGGAATATGAAATAATAATAATAATAATAATAATAATAATAATAATAATAATAATAATACCACACCCATCTGACTGGGTTGCCCAGCCACTCTGGGTGGCTTACAACACACACAATAATAATAATAAAACATCAAACATTAATAGTAATAATCAGTTCCTATATAAAAAGTCACAATAACTTTAAAATAAACAACTTAAATAAAGCAATATTCAATAATCTACAGTAAACAGTAAAATTAAACATCAGCAAATAGTAACAGTTTACACTTATCAATTACAATAAAGAATTACTAAGCTATAATCAATAAAATAACAACAAATCGCAATGCATAAAATACCACAAAACATACAAAACCATGTAAAAGGATCAAACTGAGAAACAAGGGCACACAACTTATAAAAACTCCTGAGAAGGGCACCCCTCAAATACCTCAAAGTCTGGGCAGGTGCTTTTCATTTGGCTCTCCAGCCATCTAGTCTTGAAAGGTCAAAACAAGCACTTCTTAGTGTATTGATAGACAGTGCAGAGCTTTCAGCACAAGTGCTACATTTTGATGGTGACTTGTCCCCCCAGATTCTTGCTGCAGCATTCTGCAGTAGCTGTAGTTTCCAAAGGCAGTCCCACGTACAGTGAATTGCAATAATCCAGCCATGAAATTGCCAACACATAAACTATAGTAGCTGGAGCTGTATGAGGGCTGTGTGATCATACAAAGCTATGTGCATAAACAGGGGATAGTTTTGCATTCATCCAGATGTTTCTTTAGCATTGCTAAAGAGCTAAGATGCATCTTAGTTGAAAGTGAGCTCTGCATATTTTTTCCTCCAGTGGGAGTGCAGTTATGGGAAGCTCAACAAAACCTCCAGCTGTATGCATGGATCAGCCATGTATGCACACTGATAGCTTTGTTGATTCACCCTCTAGAGCTGTTAAATACGCATGAGGTTAAGTGTTTGTTCCATCCTCGTCACTGTTGCAGCGGGGAACCTGATAAGCTTCCGAGAAGCACCTGTGTTAAAGAGTAGCAAGATGGAAATTCCACTTCAGATCTACCAGCCTGCATCCAAGCCTGAAATATAGGAAAGCCAGAAGCACAGAAGTGCTATTTATAGACAAAGTTCACTCTGGGTGCACTGCATAGAGAGTGCCCTGCTGTTCTTTGGATTTTTCCAGCTGAAGAACAAGAAGTATTGTTATTTATGAACTTGTGAATCTCACTTGGAATGCCTTGCACAGAGTGAATCATCCTCTTATATGAACTTTCTCAGCTCATAGCCTTAGATTCCGCAATATATATATACCGTGTGTGTGTGTGTGTGTGTGTGTGTGTGTGTGTGTGTGTGTGTATATATATATATATATATGTTATTGTGGCTTTCTTCCAATATGTGATGGTTTTATATTATATTGTATTAGCCATAAGAAAAGTCTGTGGGATGGCATTCACCATTTGATGTGGTTTCTTCTCAAGGAACTTTGCACAATCGTGTATTTTTAAATCTATGATTAACAAGGTGTAAAGAATAAACTATAATATACATTCACCATATTGATTCATTGGGACTGGGAGATGAGGTCATTGTTGGTACATCAACTTGTATTCCTTTGCCATTATATTTTCCTCACATTATATATATCTGAAGCAACAGAAGTCAATTTTTAACTCTACAACTACCGCAACATTGTACAGATCCTGTCTTGCTATTCCAAGAAGAGAATGCCTTTTTTGTCCATGGAAATGAGTCAAATCTAGTAGAGGTTCTCTGTTGGAGAAAGGGATGCTGATTTTCAACAATCAGCCTCTTCTCCTGAAGCCTCTAGTACCATTTTCATAGTTATTCCCCTCGTGGGGTTCCCCCCCCACAGACTTTTCAGAAGACTGTGAGGAGAAATTTCAAAAAATGTCTCATGCCCATGGACACATCTGGTTAGTGAAATTCTATGGCAAACATCTCTGGGGTTTCTATTTAGTTTTACTGTTATTCACCATTTTCTGAAGAAAGATACTTAGGGGCATGGACAATATACATCTCGCTGATGAGAAACATTTTCACTCACAATTTTAACAGATTTTTAAAACATCAGCCTGGACCACAGTTGGAAACCTGTCCACCTCCTATAAATAGTCTATTTCAAATTCAGGGCTAACCCAAGACATTTCGCTGCAAGCGACAGCAGCAAATGACACCCCTTCAACAAATTAAGGGGCATGGCGCCCAATGCCACTCAATATAAATCTGACAAGCATTTCTGCCCTTCTGTGCTACTAAAATCATAGAATAGTATTTTGTTAAGACTACAAGCCTACACACTTACATGGGAGTAAGCACACTGAAAACTATTAAACTTATTTCTGAGTAGACATGCATAGGATTGCACTACAAGTCACTCACAACTGCACTGTAAGTAACTAGCATGACACCTAAAATCAGGTAGGGCTAGCTTTTAAAAAAAAAGACTATACAAAAAAATACAGTGGTACCTTGGTTTACGAACTTAATCCATTCTGGAAGTCTGTTCTTAAACCACAACGTTCTTAAAACCAAGGCGTGGTTTCCAATAGCAGCGGGGGACTCAGTTTACAAATGGAACACACTCAACATGTTCTGCTTCCAAGACAAAGTTCACAAACCGAAACATCTACTTCCGGGTTTGCAGCATTCTTAATCCAAGTTGTTCATAAACTAAGCTGTTCTTAAACCAAGGGACCACTGTAAATTATATTGGTGTCATTTTTAAAAGAATAATAATCTCTAACTCAAGATGTTTGGTCTTCTTTTGTACAATAATACAATGTGAGCTTGGTAGAAAGCATAATCCATTTTAGCCTACTCATCTCTGTGCAGTTCAATATCCGCTAAACCTTTGAATAACAATAATTTAGACCTTTCTTATATGTAGGTAGCACATAGGTAGTAAATCATACAGCCTACCATCAAGCTGCCTAATGGAGGTTCCGCTAAACCACCTGGCGTATTGCCGCTAAAAGAAATCCTCATATATTTTTTCCACCCTCTCTTTCTTTTCTTTTTTAATAAATGAAAAAGGCTTTCAGAAACTCTATTTGTTATAACAGAGCTTCCTGATTGTTCTGTGAGTGCCCAGAGATGGATAATATCCTGCATCCACTTGCTTTCAAATGGTCTCACAAATGTCTCTTAGGGGTTACAAATAAGTATATTCAGGATTGCAGCTGCCATCACTCTTTTAACAAGCTTCACATTTATTGTCCAGCACAAGTCAAATAACTGGCTGTTTCTTTATTCCATGCACTTGCTTTTCCCTAATAGAAATCCTTGAGCAAAGGAAGACAAAGTGGGAAGTGCAAACAAATTGCTTGCTTATTGGTTTTTGCTTTTTAAACTCCTTTAAATACTTTCCATCATCATCACACAGAGACATTGTTTTGTGCTTGACAGAACTGTGATTCTAAACTATTAAACTTATACAGGCATGCATTATAAACCTAATATCAGGGAGGCAATCTTTATAGCCATTGACACAAACTTGGCTCCCTCAGGCTCACCATGAGCAGAAAGCTGCTCCTTCACAAATTCCACACTAAAGGTGACTTGGGTCATTTGTCTTGGGCAGGGGAAAAGGACAGAAATTCAAGCCCAGATTCGCTAACGTATCTCCATTACCATCCTGACTGCCTGAAATTCAGTGTGCTGAAACTGCAGCAGAAATCAAGGAGGAACAGCAATTTGGTTAGGCATGTCATGTCAGAGAATTCCAGTGAAAACGGAAGCAAGAACGGAAATGGTTGATGCTTGCCTATTTGCCCCATATCCAGAATAGTAATCCATCCAGCCAATATGATCAGTATTCTCTGTTGTTGCTGTTTTCAATCCACAAATGGTAACATAACTGACAATGCCTTCCTCACATACTTTGAATTGTGTTTCCTTTGCATTGAAATCAGTGTTGTGGAATAACATAATGATGACATTATTAACTACATCATTAATTACAAAAGAATTCAGCAGAGCAAAAACGTTTTTGTCAGAACCTGAACTGCAGTGGAATGAAAACAGTGCTACCTGCAATTAAAATGTGGCAGAACAAAATGGATCTTATTAAGATTTACCTTAAACCAGGCACCCCCAAATTCAGCCCTCCAGATGTTTTGGGACTACAACTCCCATCATCCCTAGCTAACAGGACCAGTGGTCAGGGATGATGGGAATTGTAGTCCCAAAACATCTGGAGGGCCGAGTTTGGGGGTGCCTGCCTCAAACCTTATTATGTGATAGAGAGACGTGATGGAGAGAGATCCCAACCTCCCTTCCCACAACCAGCCCTGGCCAAGCAACTTTGAAAAGTTTCAAACAGGCAGCAACTGGGTGGAGCAGCACAGTGGGGTGACTAGGTGGTATTCCTTTTTTTATGATTTCAAGTCTTATAGAGGAAGTCCCAGTATCTCATCAAGAGATATCATTGAGCTGCACAGTCTCAGCAGTGGGCTGCCTTTGCAACCTGTAGAGCCATCAGGGAGTCAGTCCTTGCTTCCTGGTGACACCTTGTGTCACCATAGTACCCCCTGTACATTACATGGGGTGGTGCCAGCTCCCTATTTAAGGACAGGAAGGCCACCTTCACTCCCTCTTCATCTCTCTGCAGCACTTGCTCTCCCTCCTGGATTCATAGTATGACCTTGGTGGGACCCAGGAGCCAGATAAGAACCGCCTCTGAGGCCAACTTGCTTCACTTGCCTCAAGCTTTGGAGCACTGCAGTGTAGCTTGACCTATTAGCTAAGGCTTAGCCTGAGGTTCAGTTAGTCCTGCACTGGCAGGGACTGGCAGGATACCAAAGAGTGTGTGGTACAGGCAGGGGACCAAGGGAATCCAGGAGAGAGGGAATCCTGGAATCCAGGAGAGAGGGCCAGTGATTTATTGGGAGACATGGCTACAATGGGACATTCCTTCTCTGAAGGAGCAGAAGATGGCAAGTCTGTCCTCGTCAGAAGGGTTGTGAAGCCAGCCCTGGCAGTTCCTCTTCCCATGGCAGAGATAAAATCAGCCCTAAATATTAAATAACAAATAAGCTTGTTATACAGGTACATAGAGTCAGATTAGCTAAGGATTATATAAGGGCAAAGGCAAGGGCTTGATTCTACTGCTTTGGTTACAGGCACAGGACGTTGGGGATGTGACAGACAGAAGGGAGGTGAAGATGACAATAGAAGTCTACATAGGGGTACAAAGTTCAAAGCTACAAACTAACAATGTAGTAATATCAAGGTCTGGAATGCTTTACAACATCAAGGTGGCTGCTGTCCCAAACTTGGGGTAGATGTTTCAGTATAAGCATTTCTATCTTTTACATTGCACTTATAGTTTTTCTGAAATGTAAGAGCTTTATTTAGCATAGATGCAGAAAACAATTATTTCTTCTACCTATCCTTTCTTCTAATAAATTGATATATTTCTGTTGGGAAAGATTGAGGGCACAAGGAGAAGGGGACGACAGAGGACGAGATGGCTGGATAGTGTTCGTGAAGCTACCAGCATGAGTTTGACCAAACTGCGGGAGGCAGTGGAAGACAGGAGTGCCTGGTGTGCTCTGGTCCATGGGGTCACGAAGAGTCGGACACGACTAAATGACTAAACAACAACAACCTATCCTTTCTTCCAATAAATTGCTATATTTCTACTTGTGGACCAATTTTTATTTTGCTAGTAGAGATAATATATTGATCATCCTTTTCCTTAACTTTCAGAGCATACAATTTGTAGAATATCTAGAAAGCACCCATTTCCATATTGACTTTTTATGTAGCACAGGCATTTCTCCTCTCTTGTGGCTTTGTTTAAAGGATGAGAAAACCACTTATATTTCCCTGCTACATGCTACTTATATTAAATCAGGCGCAAAATGCACATGTTATGTTTCCATTATCAGCTACTCATTCACAACTATTAAACTTTAACTAGGATTATGGGAGAAACATGACATGCTAGGCACAGACATCATGGATGTTCACTGACCACTGCCTTCACATGCCTGCATAACAGGAAAACACACACACTCACTAGCAGCCTCATATCCTGAATTACTAAGATAGTCTAAGAAACTAAAACATCAGTGTAGTTTTGAAATCAGTGGCTAAAATTGGTGCTGTATGAAAGGTTCAGTCTGCCATCTTGATTCAAAATGACATCCAATTGTATCCAAATATAGCCAAAACCAAACCAAACCAAAAAAGCAGCTCCTTTTATCTGGAACTATCACACAAAATTTATTTATGATATCTTAAGAGTTTAGAATGATTCAACCCACCATATTGATTCAAAATGGCATCCAATGGTAGCTAAACATAGACAGAATTCTCCTCCTCTATCTTAGAACCATATTGCTCGACTTGGTTACAACATTTTAAGAGATGTCCAAATGTATAGAGAACAGAGAAACAACTTTCCAAAATAAGGATAAAGGTAGACAGAAGACAGAGAATAGATAGATGGAAAAAAGAAAAAAGAAAAAAGGTAAAGGACCCGTGGATGGTTAAGTCTAGTCAAAGGCAACTCTGCGGTTGTGGCGCTCATCTTGCTTTCAGGCTGAGGGAGCCGGCGTTTGTCCACAGACAGTTTTCTGGGTCATGTGGCCAGCATAACTAAACCGCTTCTGGCACAACGGAACACCATGACGGAAACCAGAGTGCACGGAAACGCGTTTACCTTCCCGCTGCTATCGAACTGCTAGGTTGGCAGGATCTGGGACAGAGCAACGGGAGCTCACCCCATTATGGGGTTTCGAACCACTGACCTTCTGATCGGCAAGCCCAAGAGGCTCAGTGGTTTAGACCACAGCACCACCCGCACTAGTAAAACCACCAGATAAAAACACTAGTTACAAAAAAAGCCATGTAAAAAGAAAGGTCTTAACAACCTATTTAAAAGGGAAGTCTCCTGAATCTGTCACACAGTGATGGGACAGAACATCACTTCATGAATTTGCCCATCCTATTCCAAATGAGTATTGATGGTGGTGGTGGGATGTCATTTCAGCAGTGTAATGATGCCTGTACGTAGCATACATTTCTATGACTTTTCTTTGGAACAAGCTTTCATTTTTTTCTCAGGGTGGACACCAGAAGCACCATTTTCTATTGTGACAGACATGCTTTGTGGAACAGCCTTCAGAAAAAGATGTGTTAATGTTAATCTCATGGAGCACTGTGGTGGCAATAGAAGTGTACAATAAAGTCAGATCTGCATTGGCTGCTGAGTCTCAGAAACCTTGACAAATTCTCAAGTGTCATTTAAATGTGCCCTCTGTGCCAGATTCATACCAAAATGGCTGTAAATAGGATTGCAGATGCTTAGAAAAATATGAGGACTATTTTTTTCCTGAAGCATTTTCAATGAAACTGGATTGCTGGGCCCTCAGTTGAACTTTCTGGATTAGGCTTTGATGTTTTATGTTTAATATATTTTGCAGGTTATAAAACGGTGTATTGTTAACGACCCTACACTTTTATAAATAATAATGCATGAAATTGTAGGTCATAGTCTGCAGACGGTGCTATTAAAAGTTGGCTATTTACTACTGACAGCAGTTCAGTTTATAGCGATGGTTTAAGTTATTTCCCATTTCCAGTATATGGAAGATCACAAATATTGTTGTTAAAGGAAATACAGCAGCTTGGTAAACATCCATTTCTTTTAAAATGTCCACTGAATGTGTTGAAAGGACATGTGTTATAATATCAAATAACTACAACAGCTTTTCAGTGGACTATATTTCCCCCAAAAGGATTACTATATTGCCCACAACTAAAAATCCATTATTTTATTTTACTTGTGCCCAAAAAGCTTGGGCACAAGTCCATGTCTAATGTTTTCTGAACAGACATTTGGTACATAAGTATGTGTGCATTTGTGGCAGATGCTTAAAATGCATCATCCAAAAAGTGCTGGCTTCAGATCCTGCTGAAACATGGTTGAATCACTTCCCTGCCTAGGCCACATTCATATCCACAGCTATGCTAGCTGAACAGCAACATAGCTGCCAGACATGTCTACCTCTCCTCTCTCGTGCTCTTTTCTCTATGCATGATTTCCCTTCATGAATCCAATGGGTTCAGTGAACTCTTTCAAGTTGATAGCCCCTTTGGATTTGGCAGAATGATCATGGATAGAAGAAATGTATTCTTGCTGTGTCCAAAAGTGGTTGTACATTTATATACCCTGCAACACATTTGCCATGATCAAAAGCAGTTCTAGGCTTCAGCAGTTCTCTGTGTATGTGGAGGCTGTCCAAGTATTTTAAATGCCAGGAAAAGCTCTGTATCCATATTCGTAACCATACATGGAGCTGTCTACAATAGTGAAGAGAAGGGGTAGAGTTTCCTAGATTACAGTGGAATGAGGACCAGGACCCCAATCCTAGCATATAACCAAAGCTCCTAGTTTGGAGCAATTATGCAGAAGCCCCCCGAAAAAGAGATGCTTTGAAGATGACCCCCATCAAGAAATTTCACTAGCTTTATAAGAGACACTCAGCTATATTTCTCCTTTACATCTGCAGGTGAGGCAGTGGAAGTGCTGGACCAGTGTCTTGCCTCAGTAATGGACTGGATGAGAGCCAAAAAACAGAAACTCAATCTAGATAAGGCTTGGCACTGTTAGTGGGTGGCTCCCTAGACTAGATGGGTGGGAGATAGCCTGATCTTGATGGGGTTTCACTTCCTCTGAAGAAGCAGGTTTGTAGCTTGAGGGTACTCCTCAATCCTTTGTCATGCCCCTATCTGGACAGGGATAGCCTATCTACGGTTGTCTTACTACAATGCATTATCTATAGGGCTGCATCTGAAGATGGTTCGGAAACTTCAGCTAGTGTAGAATTCAGCGGCCAGATTGCTCACCAGAGCAAGACAGTTTGAGCATATTACACAGATCCTGGTCTGACTGCACTGGCTACCAATTAGTTTCTGGGCCCAATTAAGGCCTTAAACGGCTCAGGACCACAAAACCAAAAGGACCACCTCTTTCCATATGAACCTACATGGACCCTGAGATCATCTTCTAAGGCCCTTCTGCGTGTGCCTCCTCCTCGAGAGGTCTGGAGGGTTGCAACACAAGAATGGACCTTCTCTGCAATGGCTCCACATTTGTGGAATGCTCTCCCCAGGGAAGGTTGCCTGGCACCTTCATTATACACCTTTAGGTGCCAGACAAAAACTTTCCTTTTTAACCAGGCCTCTGATTGATTTGATTGACATCCTATTCCTTTTTAAAATGTGGTGGTTTTTTTGTGGGGAGGGAGTTACTGGGTTGTTGTTTTTATTTTGATTATGTATTTTGTGGTTTTATATTTTGATTTTATTCTGTGAACCGCCCTGAGACCTCCGGGTATAGGGTGGTAAATAGATTTTTTAATAATAATAATAATAATAATAATAATAATAATAATAATAATAATAATGAGTTATTTTACTTCTGTTCAAAATTCTTGCAGATTATTTGCTCAAATAATATTTGCTATGCCCGAGCAACCCTTACCTTGTTGCTTTCTCACCTCATCCCTGCCCCATTGCTGCTCTGCTAGCCCCTTGTGCAGAGCTGCTGTTCTTATTGAATGACTTCTGCCAGAATGTTTCTCATTCCCTGCAGTTATTGCTTCACTAAATTGGCTAATTTGAGTTTCCATGACGGTTGCACAAATGAAGCCCTTGTGCTTCTTGGGAAAACCATAAGCCAAAGACCAAACCATGAATACAGAACCTTAGGTTAACATTGAGAAGCTGTCATAATGAGGAATTCAGTCCCTGGGAAGTGTGATCCAACCCTACTCCCAAAGCATGAATGTGTATTAAAGGTACAATAAATCTCTCCATTCACCATTTAATGCCTATTGAAAAGTTCCCAGCTGATACCTATCAAAATATAAGAGCGTGAAAGTCTGTAGATGACATTCTTACTATCTAAGTATCTCATTCTTCTGATTTACTATAGTGGATGTATTCATTTTGCCCAATTAGTACTCCAGGGATAAGAATTTCAGGACATAACTACTGAGTAATTATCATGGAAGCAGTAACTGATTTGTGTTAATTATGATGGCTGGAGAATTAATGCATTTGAAGAGGACATTTCACTTATAGGGTGTGATTATATTATATCGTACTAATGTATGAGCTATAGAACGACTTAACTCTGAAAACTGCTGCAGTCATTTAATGTTATTGATGTAGATTCCTTGTGTGCAACATCATAGTATTAAGTAATGAGTTGTGTTTCTTTTTTAAAGTGATACAAAGACTTGGAGGCCAAACTCTCAAGACTCTACCCAGGTCACATTCCCTTTCCCCAGGCCCCAACCCTCACAAGCTTCCCATTGTACCCCCCTTAAGTGTTTGCCTGGCTAATATGTGTCCCTAAACCCTGCTTACCATGTTGGCTGCTGCAGCAGTGGTGGCCCACCGCAGCTGCAGGTAAATTGGGGTGGCAAATCTCTTCCTACGTGGTCACTGAACAGTGCCAGCACCTCTGTCGGCCACAGGGGTTGATGGGCCTCACCTGTGATTCAAATCAACCGATCACAGGCAAGATAATGGTTCGGATGTCTGGGGTGAACCTGATTGAAGCTGACCCTTGCCTAGCTTCTCTCACACTTGGTAGCTCAGTCAGCAATGGATGTCTCACCCTTCCCCACCCCAAGGTTTGGCACTGCCTGAAGGTAGGTAGACACTGCGTGCTCCAAAACATTACTATGGATTTATTCAGCTGCCATATTTGGGGCCAGGAAGGAATTTGCCTGCAAACAAATTGAGCCTCTCTGGAGGTTTTGCGTACTTCACAGCAACTGTCACAATGCTGGTGAAAAAGGCACAGGAGGTGGCTTGGAGCCCCAAAGCCCTTCACCAGTCAAAGAATCAGGGTACCCTGGAGTCCAGAGGGAAAGGATTCTGTTCAAATGCCCAGATGTGGGTTAACAGACCATATAACTCTTCCAAATGGTTTGATGTACATCATAGGGTGATATTTAACCCAGGATCAACCCTGAAGAAATTATCAGC
Organism: Podarcis bocagei; assembly: GCF_964188305.1. Taxonomy (NCBI): domain Eukaryota; kingdom Metazoa; phylum Chordata; class Lepidosauria; order Squamata; family Lacertidae; genus Podarcis; species Podarcis bocagei. Next base: position 30,691,703 of record NC_138134.1, read on the forward strand.
TAGCAAATGAGTTGGTTGGTTCAGGATACATACCCAATGCCTAAGCCTAAGCCTACTGACATCTGTAATCAATAAAGTTGTGACCATTTCAATCCCAAAATGTTGTTCTGTCTTTATGACTGCTTCCCATGTCCAAACCCTGAGAACCTCATTGCTCATTGCACCTGAACCTGCAATATGTCTTGCTCGCCCAGGCAGAGGGCAGAGAAGGGAGTGTGAGAGTATATATAAACTAGCCTCCAATACAAAAGGCTACATCTATATATGTACATTTACATTGTGTTCTGCTCGCTTTTGCCACTGGCCTAAACACCACTGACATGTGGACCATGAAATGAGGCCTATAAGGGAATGTGATCCTCAAGCTGAAAAGATTTTCCCACCCTTGGTCCAAGTGCTCACCCACTCATGGTTTGGCAAATAACTATGTTTCGGGGGGGGGGGCATAAACCAATATTTTTTCATGCAGTTTATCACACCCCCACCCCACCCACCAAGAACACACACTCTCTTTATCATTGTGTCATTGTGGCCAGGTGCATAGCAAAAGCATTAGTCCACTTGTCTCCTAATTAAAGGAAGATGGTTCTTTGTCCAATACTAGCACATGAGTGGAGCAGTGCTTCTTTGAAGATGTTTACAATGTAGCAGAAGCTTTGAAATGTTCTGTACAAGTGTGTGTGTGACTATAAGAGAGGAGGGAAATTGCCCTACTAATTCTTTCTGCAAAGAGCCTCTGTTTTATTTGGTTTTGATTCAGTGCCTGCCAAACAACAAGATTGAAGAAAAGAACCTTTGTAATACGCTAGGAAAATACTAGTACTCCAATGAGCAGCGCTAACAGAGATGGCTAGAAAATAACAATACTTGTACAGTGAAATATATATTTGCAAATATACAGTTTGAAAGTTTGGGGAGATTGAATGATTTCATGCCACTGCCCTCTAAACTAAGTACTGTATTTTTTGCTCTACAAGACTCACTTTTTCCCTCCTAAAAAGTAAGGGGAAATGTGTGTGCATCTTATGGAGTGAATGCAGGCTGCGCAGCTATCCCAGAAGCCAGAACAGCAAGAGGGATTTCTGCTTTCACTGTGCAGTGATCCCTCTTGCTGTTCTGGCTTCTGAGATTCAGAATATTTTTTTTCTTGTTTTCCTCCTCCAAAAACTAGGTGCGTCTTGTGGTCCGGTGCAGCTTATAGAGCGAAAAATACGGTGTGCTAAGTATGCTTAGTTTAGAAATACAATACTTGTAATATAATCCTAGTTCATTTTATTTTTAATATAATGTCAGGCACAGCAATCCAACACCCCCTTCCCAAATCTGCCACACTAGAGGAAGATTTAAGGAGACAGAGTGGTCCCTCTGACTAGCTCTGGCAAGTTGTTCTGAGCTTTGCTTCCAGATAGGCTCTGCTACTCTGACCAGCAGAGTATTGGTGGAAGCTACCAATAGTGGTATACCTACTGGAGAAATGGGCTGTTTCAGCAGGAGTGAGCAAGGATCCATTATGTCCTAAGGTAGTCCTGCAAGATCCAGGCCCATTCATTGCCCAGCCCTGAAGCTGACATAGCCAAAAACCTGATGCCACTGGTTTCATCTCTGGCATCAGGCATGACCCCTAAAGCTGGACCAGTGTTGGCTCTAAATTTTGGAGGACCCTCTCCCAATGAAGCCTGCCCCCTCTACTTCCTCAACACCTGTAGTTGCTCCTCCTCCTCCACTTCCTCATCACTGGTACCACTTGCATGCCTGCCAGGCAAAGAGTCAAAATTAAACAGGCAGTGGCATCTGCTAGTCCTCCTTCTGGACCATAGCAAAAGGTTAGTGAACAAGCAGGTTGCAACAGTGAAGAGGAGGAGCTCTCTGGTGGGTTGTAGACCCTAGATAGATGCTCAGCCATGCTGACCCTTAATGCTAGCTCACACACTGAGGCACATGTCTGAAAGGGGAAATATATGCTTTAGATGCAACCAGGGTGTGTGGAAGTGCTGACCCACCAGAGGCAGTGGTCCCGCTTCACTTCTCTGTAATTGCAGAGCTCTTTCCTGCTATTGATACAGGGGCTATCTGTCTCATCATTGGCTCTGAAATCCTCAAAGATCTCACTATAAGTTCCTTCCCCTCATTCCTTTCCTGAACATTTCCTCACCCAGCTGATCTCTGCCTGCCCTATATTCTGGGCTGGTTTCCCTTTTAAGTTACACACACACACAAATGATTATTAGTGCAATAGAATACCTAAACCTGGTAACTTAGAAGTAATTCCCACTGATGTCAATGGGATTTTCCTCTATCTTCAGGGTGGTACCCTTTATGTGCCATCATAAACTTAAGACCCATTTGATAGTGCATGGCTATGCAGTAGGTCTTCTGGGTTTAGTGAGACTAAAGCAACATGGCTTGCTTTATCTGGATTGCATTCAAAATATTTTTTATAGCTAGGAATTATGTTTCTGGCTCCTCAATAGCCAAAGAAATCTCCAGTTCTATTGGTGTAATGAATAGAGTGGTGGTTTGATTTTGGGATTTTTGGCACTGGATATTTTTTGTAAATAATAATGATAAAACATTTAATATGGCCTCTACGCTTAATGGGAACGCAAAATGCAATGTCTTGGCTGTTTTCTAATCTGCATTAGAGAAATGCCAAACTGTCAACAGCTCCTGAGCAATATGAATGCTGCAGTTCTTCACACCCCTTTGAGTTCATATCAATCATTTGAAAATAACCACTTTTTTCAGAATGAGCTGTCACTATTAATTTGAATAGTAGCTGTTCAATTGGAATTCATCCAATTTTTCTGCAGACCATTTGGTTTCTCATACCACAAACAAACCGACATGCAAAGCAGATTCCCCTGATCCCTTTACTCTTCACTAGAATGACAAGGTTGTCCCCAAAATTTTGGATTTGCATATTCTCTTGGTTTATTTGAAAGGGCATTTTAGTACTTTATTAAATTAGGATCCTATTATATAATAATGCTCCACATGTCTACAAGCCTCTGTGCTCCAACTGAGTTGTTTCACTGATGTGGGCGCAATATAGTATTACTGAAAAGTGGAAATGGAGGGCAAGATAATAGGTTGTACCTTGTAATAGGATAACCTTTTACAGATGAATACCCTCAAATGCACCTACTCCCAAGGAACTGCAAAAGGGAAAAACCCTCCCAAGGAGCCTTTAGTACTTTTATGGCATCACCAGCCAATGTACAGACTCCATCCCTCTCTTCACAGTTATTTCCATTATTTGAGTACAAACTACAGTGGTACCTCGGGTTACAGACGCTTCAGGATACAGACTCCACTAACCCAGAAATAGTACCTCGGGTTATGAACTTTGCTTCAGGATGAGAACAGAAATTGTGCTTTGGCGGCATGGTGGCAGCAGGAAGCCCCATTAGCTGAAGTGGTGCTTCAGGTTAAGAACAGTTTCAGGTTAAGAACAGACCTCCAGAACGAATTAAGTACTTAACCCAAGGTACCACTGTACTAGAGAAGATGTATTTTCTATAATAGTAAAGTCTATATTTTTCAAATATTTGATACCTAAGCTAAGTGTAAGGGCAGGCCCAGTGCTATTTTCCTAGAAAAACAGGTGCCGGAACTCACCCTTGTTCCCTTAGAATGGCAATGGCACCCACCTGAGAGGTGCTGGAACTGAGTTCCGGTAAGTTCCAGCTGAAAGAAAGCCCTGAGCAGACCTCGGTCCAATGCAAGTTTCAGCTTTCGGTTCGGTTTTAAAAACAGTTAACAACTAGCTCACTTTTCAAGACTAAAGCATAAACTACAACTTCAAACTAGAAGGCAATTTACATTTTTTAAATTTAAAAATAGAGTTCAAGCTTGGTGTAAGCTGCACTTCATAACCTACAACCAAGCCTGCACCAAACGTGAATGGAGGTTTTTTTTAATAAGTGTAATTTAAATTTCAGTTTTAAAGTTATAGCTTACACATCAGTTTTGAAAAGTGAAATAGTTTTTTAAACTAGGAACTATCTTTTAAATATGATAGCCCACAATACATGTGAAAAGTTCAGTTTTTTGTTCAGTTTCAAAATCAGATAAAAACTGTTGTTGTTTAGTCGTTTAGTCGTGTCTGACTCTTCGTGACCCCATGGACCAGAGCACGCCAGGCACTTCTGTCCTCCACTGCCTCCCGCAGTTTGATCAAACTCATGCTGGTAGCTTCAAGAACACCATCCAACCATCTCATTCTCTGTCGTCCCCTTCTCCTTGTGCCCTCCATCTTTCCCAACATCAGGGTCTTTTCCAGGGAGTCTTCTCTTCTCATGAGGTGGCCAAAGTATTGGAGCCTCAGCTTCACGATCTGTCCTTCCAGTGAGCGCTCAGGGCTGATTTCCTTCAGAATGGAGAGGTTTGATCTTCTTGCAGTCCATGGGACTCTCAAGAGTCTCCTCCAGCACCATAATTCAAAAGCATCAATTCTTCGGCGATCAGCCTTCTTTATGGTCCAGCTCTCACTTCCATACATCACTACTGGGAAAACCATGGCTTTTACTATACGGACCTTTGTTGGCAAGGTGATGTCTCTGCTTTTTAAGATGTTGTCTAGGTTTGCCATCGCCTTTCTCCCAAGGAGCAGGCGTCTTTTAATTTCGTGACTGCTGTCACCATCTGCAGTGATCATGGAGCCCAAGAAAGTAAAATCTCTCACTGCCTCCATTTCTTCCCCTTCTATTTGCAAGGAGGTGATGGGCCCAGTGGCCATGATCTTCGTTTTTTTGATGTTGAGCTTCAGACCATATTTTGCGCTCTCCTCTTTCACCCTCATTAAAAGGTTCTTTAATTCCTCTTCACTTTCTGCCATCAAGGTTGTGTCATCTGCATATCTGAGGTTGTTGATATTTCTTCCGGCAATCTTAATTCCGGCTTGGGATTCATCCAGCCCAGCCTTTCGCATGATGAGTTCTGCATATAAGTTAAATAAGCAGGGAGACAATATACAGCCTTGCCGTACTCCTTTCCCAATTTGGAACCAATCAGTTGTTCCATATCCAGTTCTAACTGTAGCTTCTTGTCCCACATAGAGATTTCTCAGGAGACAGATGAGGTGATCAGGCACTCCCATTTCTTTAAGAACTTGCCATAGTTTGCTGTGGTCAACACAGTCAAAGGCTTTTGCATAGTCAATGAAGCAGAAGTAGATGTCTTTCTGGAACTCTCTAGCTTTCTCCATAATCCAGCGCATGTTTGCAATTTGGTCTCTGGTTCCTCTGCCTCTTCTAAATCCAGCTTGCACTTCTGGGAGTTCTCGGTCCACATACTGCTTGAGCCTTCCTTGTAGAATTTTAAGCATAACCTTGCTAGCGTGTGAAATGAGTGCAATTGTGCGGTAGTTGGAGCATTCTTTGGCACTGCCTTTCTTTGGGATTGGGATGTAGACTGATCTTCTCCAATCCTCTGGCCACTGCTGAGTTTTCCAAACTTGCTGGCATATTGAGTGTAGCACCTTAACAGCATCATCTTTTAAAATTTTAAACAGTTCAGCTGGAATACCATCACTTCCACTGGCCTTGTTATTTGCAGTGCTTTCTAAGGCCCATTTGACTTCACTCTCCAGGATGTCTGGCTCAAGGTCAGCAACCACACTACCTGGGGTGTACGAGACATCCATATCTTTCTGGTATAATTCCTCTGTGTATTCTTGCCACCTCTTCTTGATGTCTTCTGCTTCAGTTAGGTCTTTACCACCTTTGTCCTTTATTATGGTAATCTTTGTACGAAATGTTCCTTTCATATTTCCGATTTTCTTGAACAGATCTCTGGTTCTTCCCATTCTGTTGCTTTCCTCTATTTCTTTGCATTGCTCGTTTAAGAAGGCCTTCTTGTCTCTCCTTGCTATTCTTTGGAAATCTGCATTCAATTTCTTGTATCTTTCATTATCTCCCTCGCATTTTGCTTGCCTTCTCTCCCCCGCTATTTGTAAGGCCTCGTTGGACAGCCACTTTGCTTTCTTGCATTTCTTTTTCATTGGGATGGTTTTAGTTGCTGCCTCCTGTATAATGTTGCGAGCCTCCACCCATAGTTCTTCAGGCACTCTGTCCAGCAAATCTAAATCCTTAAACCTGTTCCTCACTTCCACTGTGTATTCATAAGGGATTTGGTTTAGATTGTATCTTACCTGTCCAGTGGCTTTTCCTACTTTCTTCAGTTTAAGCTTGAATTTTGCTATAAGAAGCTGATGATCTGAGCCACAGTCAGCTCCAGGTCTTGTTTTTGCTGACTGTATAGAGCTTCTCCATCTTTGGCTGCAGAGAATATAATCAATCTGATTTCGATGTTGCCCATCTGGGGATGTCCATGTGTAGAGTCGTCTCTTGTGTTGTTGGAAAAGCGTGTTTGTGATGACCAACTTGTTCTCTTGGCAGAACTCTATTAGCCTTTGCCCTGCTTCGTTTTGATCTCCAAGGCCAAACTTGCCAGTTGTTCCTTTTATCTCTTGATTCCCTACTTTAGCATTCCAATCACCTATAATGAGCAGAACATCCTTCTTTGGTGTCACTTCTATAAGGTCTTGTAAGTCTTCATAGAATTGGTCAATTTCAGTTTCTTCAGCACCAGTAGTTGGTGCATACACTTGGATTACTGTGATGTTAAAAGGTCTGCCTTGGATTCGTATCGAGATCATTCTATCATTTTTGAGACTGCATCCCAGTACAGCTTTCGCCACTCTTTTGTTGACTATGAGGGCCACTCCATTTCTTTTACGGGTTTCTTGCCCACAGTAGTAGATATGATAGTCATCCGAACTGAATTCGCCCATTCCCGTCCATTTTAGCTCACTGATGCCCAGGATGTCAATATTTATTCTCGCCATCTCATTTTTGACCACATCCAACTTACCCAGGTTCATGGTTCTTACATTCCAGGTTCCTATGCAATATTTTTCTTTACAGCATTGGACTTTCCTTTCGCTTCCATGCATATCCGCAACTGAGCGTCCTTTCGGCTTTGGCCCAGCCGCTTCATCAGCTCTGGATCTACTTGTACTTGTCCTCCGCTCTTCCCCAGTAGCATGTTGGACACCTTCCGACCTGAGGGGCTCATCTTCCAGTGTCATAACTTTTATATGCCTGTTGTCTTTGTCCATGGAGTTTTCTTGGCAGGGATACTGGAGTGGCTTGCCGGTTCCTACTCCAGGTGGATCACGTTTGGTCAAAACTCTCCACTATGACCTGTTCATCTTGGGTGCCCTGCTCGGCATCGTTCATAGCTTCTCTGAGTTCTTCAAGCCCCTTCGCCACGGCAAGGCAGTGATCCATGAAGGGGAGATAAAAACTAGTTCAGTTTTAAAACTTTCAAATGGAGTCAGACCTTTGTATTGTCTAAGGGGCTTCAACTACTTACATCCTCACCTAGATTCCCACAGGACCAGCACCCATTTCCCCCTCCCCTTACAAAAATCTCCATTCCCAGTGGTCTCAGCTGACCTACGCCTACCTCTCAAATTTCAACCAACTGGTATTGGGTGCTCTTGATTTGACTGGTCATCGCAGCAGTGGGCATAAGGTAGTCAAGGCTGTACATTTAGGACAAACCTGTGAACAAGTCCACTCTACAAGCAACATGGACATCCCAGCAATAAAGTTCAAGGTAACCAGTGACTTTTGCAACAGTCCAACTTCAGCAAAGAGGCTATCCAGACAGGGATAGCCTAACTTATGGTGCCTATGCTGTGGCAACCTTTATGCTGTGATACACAGAGCTGTTGTTGAAGACATTTTGGAAACTGCAGCTGGTGCCAAATTCAGTGGCCAGGTTGTTGGAGCAAGGTGGTCTGAACACATAACACCAATCCTGGCATGACCAACTGGTTTCTGAACCTGATTCAAAGTGCTGGTTTTGACCTATAAAGCCTTATGCAGCTCAGGAACCCAATATCTCTCCCCACATGAACCAACTTTAACCCTGCACTCATTTTCTGAGGTCCTTCTGCATGTGCCTTCTTTGAGGGAGATTGCAACATGAGAATGGGGCTTCTTTGTGGTGGCCCCACTGTTTAAGGAATACTTAATATGATCTTTTCTGATCTTTCCAATGTGGTGGGGTTGAGTTGGATCTTTCTGTCTCTCTGTCTCTCTCTCCTTCTTATTGGTGTGGTTTCGGTTGCTAAATTTTTGCTATTTTTTTTGTAAGTCTCTTTGACTAAAAGTTACTAATACAAACAAAAACAAACAAGCAGACAAACAAAAATGATGATGGAGAAACTCACTAGCTTTGTTTGGCATCAGAAATACAGTCACATGCCCAAATCTGATTTATCAGATAGTACTGCCACATCAAAATATTTACCGCATAGTCCATGTCTGGCTAGGATTTCTATAGGAAGCAGAAACCACCCCCAGTCAGAACAATCAAAAGAAGTGACTCTGAAGCAGTGATAGGAAGAGAAAACAATGTTGTTGAGCAGAACTGAACAGGGTTGGAAAAAAGCCTGAATGACAAAATGGAAAACATTCATTGCTATCCTGGTATTTTGCATGTTTTGTGCTGTGAGAGCAAATGTCAAGGTTTGCTTTATAAATATGTATCTCAAATTAATTTCAAAATATGAACTGACATAAACAGATGCAGCAGCTCACTGATGAAAAATTCCAGACATATTGAAACAGAATTATCTAGATGTATTGGTAGGTAGTACTTCACTAGACTACAATATAGTAAGGTATAATTTTTGAAGAGTAAAGTTCAAGGAAGATGAGAGTTGCAGCTGGAGATTTCAAATGCTTTATTTTTTTCTCCCAATTGAAGTTAAGATTCTTCATGTTTATACAAAAAAAGCAGCAAGACTTTGAGTGTTTGTGATGTTGATGTTATATACACTTATCAGTCTTTAAAGGAAGTAATCTTAGTAGAAAATAGTAGCGTCATATTATCCATTTCAGTAGACATGGCAATAATTATTGAACCTGACACCTGAAGGTACAAACTGCATTTCAGCTATTAGATTTGATTTGTATATTATCCATTATTGATATAATGTTCCATCTTTGAGATCGTTGATTTGAAATTTAGGAAGCATTATGAAATTTATTGTTGTCAAGAGATTCCAACAACTAATAGAAAACAACTTAGTCAATTAAAAAAAAAATGCAGCTTTATTGCTTTGCCAAATGAAAATTCCTGTAACTGCTTTTAAGACTGCACCATATTATCAAATGGAATATGATCTTATGAAATAGGCTGTCCAACCCACATCTCAGTCATCCTAAACTTGCATATAAGCTGACTTACAGCATTAGGTTGACATCAGGCTAAGTCACACTGAGAGCCATTATAATTAATGGACCTGTTGATTTTTATGAATGGACTCTGAATATTATTGACATTGGATACCACCTTTCGCCATATATTTATTCATTTTATTTATTATAGATCTGTGCCAGTCAAAAATTTAAGATCTCTGGGCAGATTCCGACTGTATACTTTAGAGCATTGCACTGAAGATAAAATGGGACCACATGAATGGCATTGTCTTCATTGTAGCTTTATCTTAACAGATTTCTGTTAAGCCAGTGTGGTGTAGTGGTTAAGAGCGGTGCACTCGTAATCTGGTGAACCGGGTTCACTTCCCTGCTCCTCCACATGCAGCTGCTGGGTGACCTTGGGCTAGTCACACTTTTCTGAAGTCTCTAAGCCTCACTCACTTCACAGAGTGTTTGTTGTGGTGGAGGAAGGCAAAGGAGATTGTTAGCCACTTTGAGACTCCTTAGGGTAGTGATAAAGCACGATATCAAATCCAAACTCCTCCTCCTCCTCCTCTTCTTCTTCTCTTCTGTGGCTTTGCTCTGTCTTGCGTTCCACTTCTGCTGAATTTTGGTTTAACAAGGAGAATTTCTGCAGTGAACTGGAGCACGAGCAGTTTGCTATCATTTCCATTCCTATTTCAATTTGGATCTCATCTTCTCCTCCCCACATACTATCTATGTACATTTATGTGCATTGATCAAACACTGAATATGTGCACCCACCCTAATTTGAAGTGTGATTGTGGGTATGGTTGTATCAGTATCCATTTTCTTTGCTGTTTCCTTGAAACCAATGCCCCTGTCCATGGTACCAACCATAAACAATCATAGTACAATCATATCTATAGTTGTATGTAAGTTGCTTTTTTATTCTTTTACAAGTGTTTATCAGCACTCATATGTACAATGGTAAAACACACACACACACAAACAAAATCTTTATGGATCATACTGAAAGAAAAAAGCATATATATATATATATATATATATATATATATATATATATATATATATATATATATATATTGCTTTCGTAGATTTTCACGGGTACAGGAATGTAGGTTTTGGTGTCTTCGGGTGTCTTCCCGTGTAAGAGTTGGGGTGTCTAGACACCCCAACTCTTACACGGGAAGACACCCGAAGACACCAAAACCTACATATATATATATATATATATATATATATATATATATATATATATATATATATATTACAAAACTGCACCAGTAATTGGGGAACTTTAAAACAGCATATAGTTCTGGGATTCAAACAGCTGGCTGGAACTAATCTTGCTTGCTCTCTCTGTGTCTCCCCCCCCCAACACCTCAACCACATGTGCTGAATGGTTCTAAGGCCAAGCCATCAGTTACAAGAATATGCCCTGTATGATCAAATGCTTGAAATTAATTTTATGTTATCTGTTTTAAGTCTCAATGGATTTTGCTTAAATACAGAAATACTAGGAAGGGAGAAATACTACTTCATTGAAAAGAAACAAAACATCAGTGGACCACTTATGTCAGTTTATGTCATGCTTTGTTACACAGTTTAGCCTCAATTAATCCCCTTCTAAATCTCAGCAGTGAAGCAAATTCTTGGCGGACACATATATTAACTCCTTAGATGTAATGAACTTGGATCATGTAATGATTTGATTTTGGGCACTGTGGCATAAACTACGGTTGCCCCCTGCCCCTCCCCCCCCGTAGATTCCTAACAGGAGATGGGCTGGACTCCATAAAAACTGGGAAGATCATCTTTGGCAAGAGTCTCAGAAGCCTGGTCAAGAGAGATTTTATTAGTAGTATTAGTATTAGTATTATCGACCAATGGATGAGTCGGTTTATATTAAAGGAGTTCTTTTGTTAAGAATTGTGGACCAAGCCATACAAGGCTGTACAGATTAAAACCAATACTTTGAAACCACCAGTGCTGTTATGCTAAAACAGGAGTTATATGATCAGATCACCATCTTCCCAACAGCAATCTGGCTACTGCCTTTTTCTCCAGCTGCTGTTTCTAAACAATCTTCAAAAGCAGCCCCACATACAGCACATAGATTATTGAAGTTCACTCTATTACCTGTGTCCAGATAAAGCACAGCTGGATAGATAAAGACAAAGTGGGTAGAAGGCACTGCTGTGTGCCATTGAGACCACATGTGCCTCAAGTGATAGTGGTGGATGCAAGAGAACCTGTGGACTACATAGGGGTTGCATGGCAATGGCTTGCCATGTTGCATTTTAGTGGAATCTTCTCTACTAAAGTACACAATTGTTAGCTCTATCAGATACAATGGACAAAAAAAAAATACAAGCGTCTTCATAGAACACTGTATTATATGTCTGTCTTACTAGTGAATAAACCTTATCTCATATTTTCTTATCTAAAACCATCACTGGAGTATGGCTTTATTTGTCAGTCTTGCTGAGGATGCTCATAAGAATGTTTGATGTGCCTGTAAAACCTGCCATATTCATGCTGTTTAGAATCTCTCCCAAATTCTACCCTTGAATATCCAAATGTTCTCCATGCTACTAAATGCATACCAAACTTGTGCACTAAAGTAAGAGTGTCTCATTTTTTCTTCTGTGTTTGCCAACTTGAGTACCAAGTCAGTGTGTGCTCCCCACATTCTATAGTTATTGACTGCCTGGCAATAGCAGAGATGAGGAACCTTACATTTTGGGAACAATGTGGCCTGTCTTTTTAAGAGACATGCTTGGCCTGTTGCAGGAACCCCCTTCCCCTCCCTGTGTTTGGTTTCCTCTATAGCTCAGTGAGAACTAGTTAGAACCTTATTCATGCCTGTATAGCAAGCCCTAGATGCTTTGCTTAATTTGTTGATCTGCTGTTCACAAATAATGCAATCCAAATTTTCTGGACTCCTGCTGTTCCCTTGGATTAGCTCAGACCTGTTGCAAAGTTACTTCATACAGTGAGTACCCTTCTCAAACCCACAGAATTCTCCACAGTCCACATCTACTGCTCAGGCCACAAGCCCTTTCTTTTCCTAGGCTACACCTTTTATTGGCCTTGGCATGCTCTGTTTTTGCACACTATGACCCCCTTTTCAAGGATAGAAATGTGTCCTTGAACTCTGACAATGCTTCTTGTTTGCCTGGACGAGGGATAGAGGGTAGAAGCTTGCCTACTGCACAAGGGCAAAATTCACATTCGTTGCTCTGCTCACTTTTGCCTCTGGACCTGCTCACTGATGGGCATGTAGCTCCTAGAAGGTATTGTGGCCTTCATACTGAAAAAGGTTCTGGCCATCTGTCATGGATGCTTTAGTTGAGATGCCTGCATTGCAGGGTGTTGCGCTGGATGAAGCTCAGGGTCCCTTCCAACTCTATGATTCTATGATCTCTCAGCTATAGAAACACAGAAAATCCACCTTTTAGAGGATGACAGAGAAATCCAATTACTCTACTGTGTAATTTAGTGTATACCAGAGGATGACCCTTCTGACCAGACTCTTATGTTTACTGCAGAGTTCTCTTGGCAACCAGTGGTAAAGTTTAGTATGATATCGCTGGAAAATAATCGAACCTATTATGCTACTATCCTCGCATCACTTTCTTGAAACAGTTCAGTTGAAGTCAATACAGCTATTCTGGAAACAGCAATCTGAAAACTGTAGTCCTTGGTTCTTTCATTTACATTTGTGCTAAAACAAAACACACAACCAAAACCCATAGTAAACTGTAGGGTTTATTACTGCTTTTTTATTTTTAGAAGGAAAGGACATATCTCTGTTTTACAAGACAAAAAATGAACACCCTGGAGGTTGCTTTAACAACTTTCTGTAGAGACAAAGCTTAAAGATGAGCAGGAGAGTTTGATTTTGACTAGAGTACTCAGCAATTGAAAGCTGCCTCATACAAAGGAGTTGTAAAAAAAAAAAAGCTCATAAATATTCATAACCCCACATAAAAATAGAAAGCAAACACGGGGGTACTCTCTTATCCATGTTCAGGGTTGTCTCCTTTTCTGGACAGTTTATATTCTTCATAATAAATAACCAATGGACTGTGCAGATATCAACATTGTCCCTAAAGTAACATTTCTCTTTGAAGGGCTGAAACCAAAAGGCATCTCTAGGGCATCATAAATCTTAGTTTTCATTTGGAACGTAGGAGACATCAAGACTATAAAACAACATTTCTGCCTCAGAGAAGACCAATTTTAAATATAGAATAGGATTCTTTTGACAGTAAAGAAATGAGCAGATGAGAAGAGGAACTCTTCAATTCACCAAGGTTTTCAATGAAGAGAATACCTGCTAATCTGAGCCCAGGGGAGTGTATGCAGTAGCAATGACCAAGCTGAAATCTTCCAGAAAGATTAATTCATTTTGGTTCCAGGCATATGTGTGATAGATATATTACAGATAGAAAATATATAACATTAACATTCCATATTTCAAAATCAAATAAGAAACACATCCTGCATGAACTGCTGAAAGTATCAATTTCAGAAGTCACACGTCAAATTGCTTTTTGCTTTTTACACACAAAAGCATCCAAACATTTAAATAAGGTTAAATAAGTTGATGGAATTGGGTCATATTAGATAGTATAATTGCAGACAGCATCTTGGAACTTTTAAAAGCCATTACAGCATAGCAGGGGTCTGAAACATCCAATTCTATGAAAGGCTTTTTGAACAAATTCACTTTTTAAAGCTCACAGAAAGTCAAGAGAAACAGTATAAATAAATACCCAAATTCTTCTGATCTCACATCCTCATTGTACTGTAGTTTGTTTTGTGGAGAACCCCCTGGGTTTCTACCAGACACTAGTGGACAAACTTCAAACCATCAAAGAAAAAGCTAGCAAAAATCCCCTTTATAAGATAAGAAATATGCTTATATTTGTTTAAAGTGTAAGGATATGACTTATGTCAGCTGGGGGAATACTTCTAATAACACAGCAAAAGAAAGGGAATAGACTAGTCTTTTTTTCTGTGAACTACAATCATTTAAACCATCATATATTAGCCTGGATGAACACTGTGTATCCCCCCACTTCACACAATTGGACCAGTGCTTCAGAATAAAACAAAACTGGAATCTTGGTACAATGGAAAGATTTCCCCCTGCACCACTCAGTGTAAAAACTCATTGGCAGGACACTGAGCATACCCTCAATCCAAAACCAGCTCTGGAGATGAGGCCTTCCACTAGCTAACTCACATTTTGCTAATATTGAATTATTTATTTCGATTGATACAAGTATCAACAGTCGCAAAGAGGCTCATAAAAATGGTTTCAGCCCCTGCAAAAGTGTGCTATTGATTCCAAATTTTAAAAACTACGGGGAGCCAATGAAAGGGCAGAAAGTCTGAATTTAGCTTACAGACAATATTGAAATAGTAAAGTTCAAATATTTAAAAGGAAACAAACAGAGCATTAAAATGAGATATCAGCACTGAAAGAGATTCCTGCTGTGCTGATGCCCTTGAATCTAGACAAATGACTGTGGGTGAGCTGGATGCTGGGAGTTAATTTCCTCTTAGAAATATTACAAGGTTTTGGAGATCACAAGTTTGCAAATGAAAATGCAACATAAAAAGAAAGGAAGAAAACATTATTCAGCATTGGCAAGTAAGACAAAATGTTCAGGAATACTGCAGAATACTAAAAAGAAGAGGATGCAAAAGTAATATATGCAGATTCCCAACTCTAGTGTTACAATCTCGGATGGAAGGTTACCTATATAATCTGCAGGGTGTCTGTAAAAACTGAGCAGCAGCTGAATGGGAAATGGATTGAGAGCATTTGGGAAAATCTTGGCAAGAAAAACAAACTAACAAACCAAGAGGTTAAAATGCTAAACTGGCTATAAAACTGCCATATACTATTCAACAGGGGAGTAGTTTAGTTTGTTGCATTTATTTTCTGCTATTGAGCAACAGTTGCTGGAGAATTAGATGTTTCAAAGAGCCTGATGGATCCTTTTTTTAAAAAAGAAAAAAATAATTGTAACAAGTTTTTTGGCATCTTGAAGACTAGCATATGTATGTATTTAATGATGGTCTATAAGCTTTGTTGGACTTGACCCCACTTCAACTGTTATCTTCAGCTGGGGTGTGTCTGTGTGTGTGTGTGTGTGTGTGTGTGTGTGTGTGTGTGTGTGTGTGTGTATACATTGGTCTAGTGAAAAATATAAACAGTGAGCTTAAATATATGCAAAAGACATATAGTGACCATTCACGGCAGGAGTAATTGAAGTTAATTGACATCTTTAGTTGGACAGGGATAGGCACAGCTAACCTGAGTAGAACTGAACTGTCTACTCATCAGCTGGTGAGCAAAGGGTTCAATCCTGCTGCTGCTGGGGTCTGCTTTGGCAGAGTATTCCCCACAGGGGAACTTGTTGCTGTTAAGTTAGGGTGCCTCCAGACTGTTGCCATTCGGGGGTGAGATTCATTCTCATATTGGAAAATTCAGGTTGCATGATTGTCAGGTTGCACAATTGTAGGTGACTGGAAGGTCTTCCACATCAAACCCACTTCCCCAAGGGTTGGACCTCTCTTTTTTGGCAAAAATGATGGGGAACTGCACTGGAAAGTGAGTGATAACCCTTGCTTTGATGCAACTTTGTCTAACCTACCCAAAAATACATCAGAATGCATTCTCATTAAGTACTGTAGACAAGGTCCTCTAGTCTCCCTGCAAAGGAGTCAGGATGAATGCTCAATAAACAGATCTTCTGGCACTGTCCTTGGCTAAAAAATGACAAAAAAAACCCAAAACTATTTTACACTACTTTCCATTGGTTCTGGTTAGTGTTCTTATGGTGTAATCAGATCCATGTGGCCTCAGAAGTGTGGTCCACTTAGTTAAATGGACCTTACTCTAAGCAAATGATTGCAGCCTTAAGTTTCTTAGTAGCAAATCTAATATTTGTAAGTAGCACATGCTTTTATAAAATCAATTAAAAATATTCCAGTTAAACAGGAAAATACTTCGAAATTACTGCTCTAGGTTGGGATGAGTGAACCAGTCCATTGTAGTCCATGTCACTTTGGCAGACAAATAAGTCTGTTCTGTTCCATTTCCACCTAAATCTTTTTTCAGCAAGAAGGAAATGTGCATTTTTGCATTGAAAATGTGTTTTTGCATTGAAATATGCATATTTTAAAAGTTGTTTTTATCTCAAAATGCACAGTTTTAATGTATTTTGATACTATTTTGATCCTGCAAGATGACATTCAGAAAGTGCAAAATCAAGTAGTTTTGATCTGTGCATGAGATTAGAAGGTGCAGAATAAGTGAATTGATTTTTGAAATTCACACAATGATTGAAGTGTTCCCTTTGTATGATAGAAGCAGAAGTAGCAGGCCAGGCAAAGCAGGGTAGGGTTGCATTGTATAGGTCACCTGTGGTAGCTGAAAGTGAGAGGCAAGGTGGTAGGAATTCAGTGCGGTGTGGATGCATTGGCAAAGCCAATCCAATGCTCCCACCACTGTATTCCCACCATGCTGACCTTCCTGCCACCTCATGCCTGTATTGGTTACTGCTACTGACCTGCTACTGGATGGAGGAAGTTTCTTCTGGTTAACGTACCAATCTGCTAATAACCACACTTTATGATCCCACAAAGTGATGCTAGGCATTGTGGGAAGTCTAAAAGATGGCCAGGTTCAGCTGCTGAGCCTTGCTCAAAGTGCTGAGCTGGGGGGGACCCTCAAAGGGGCCTTAGGGCCACTAGCCATGAGTTTTGCCAGGGTGCTGAAACCCTGATAGCTGTCCAGGGATGCCAGGTATTGATGGTGGCTGTGGATTTTACCCTGGTGGAACAGCCATTTGACATTTGCAGTGTCTCTCTTGTGCATTGAATACAACCACCAGATTGGGGTACAAATTATAGAAATGTCAACTTAGAAAAACTAATGAAAATTGATGATGCTTCAGTAGCCCAATCCACGGATTTTAGCCACACATACACCACGTGTTCCAAACTTATTAGATACATTTGTTTACCTTACAATAAACGATTAATAAATACTATCATGTGGAATTTACCTTAATAAATTACCTTAAAAAGAAGAAAGGCACAGTCAAGCAACGGCTGATTTCTCACAACCGTATCAATACTTTAATTAAATAAATACTCCAACGTGATTTAACAGCTGTAAATGTATTCCCCATGGATATGTGTTTATTTTGTGCTCTGTCGTTCTTTTCCCCCCCAATAAAACTTGGCTTAGATTGAAAATATGTTTCATTTAAAAAGATTTTGTGAAGTTAATATAATTACATGGAAGTTTTAGAAACCAGTAATTTTAATTACTGTGTATGAGAGATGTGTGAACAGCCTTGAAAATTGCAGCCTTATATACTCTTTAGTGTAGTAATTGGTTTTGGTTTTGATTTTTTTTTACATTTTACTTTCATTTAAAAATGTGTATTTCCAAGTCTACAATTACCTAATTACACAGACTTGAATCAATAGCAATTTCTTGGCTTTAAAAAGGATAAGATTCAAAGATTCTACCTTGGAAAATGATATATTTATTTAGTTATCTTATACCTAGAGGTTTTACTGCAACTTCAGGAAATTGTCTACATTTTAAATGGCTGAACACAGCTGATTCATTGGATTATTACTATTTTCTTTTGTATTTTTGTACAGTCATACCTCATGTTACGTCCGCTTCATGTTACGTTTTTTCAGGTTGCGTCCTGTGGAGACCCAGAAGTACCAGAAAGGGTTATTTCCGGGTTTTGTCACTTGTACATGCGCAGTAGCACTAAATCGCACTTCGCGCATGTGCACAAGTGCCAAATTGTGCCACACACATGCGCAGATATGGCGCGTCGGGTTGCAGGCTTTTCACGTTGCGAATAGGACTCATTCGCAACCGGAGGTACTGCTTTACAATGGGATTTGCTCACTTAGTACCTCCCTCCCTCTGGTTTAATTAATCAGAAAACTAAATTGGCTTTCAGTGTGAAAATCATGCTAAGGACTTGGGCTTGTTATCTTCATTATTAATTTGCATTGCAGATAGCACAAAGCCCAGACAAAGGCCATATTGCATGTGAGAAGAATCGCATTGTCTATGCTCACCTGGGAGCATCAGCACTGGGAGTCATTCAAAATGAGGTAATGGGCTGCCTGTGGTTAGAATGTTCTCATATTGAGATGATAGCAGAAGATAGAGAATGATCAGAAAGTTCTCATCTGCACTACACATTTAAAGCAGTATCATACCACTTTAAACAGTCATGAATTCCCCTGGATAGTCCTGCAAAGTGCAATTCATTTGTTAGGAGACCCTATTCCCCCACAGAGCTACAATCCTCAGAGCAGCTTACCCCCTTTCCAAGGATATTAGTATCTGACATCCAGCGAATGTCTTGGACCTTGGTCTCCCCTGTCCTAGTACAACACTCTAACTGCTCTGCTACATTGGCTCATGATGTCTACAACCATTAGGCGAGGACCACATCTTCACTGGAACATTAGTATCTGACACTGTTACCCTTCTCCCTCTTCATGATTGCTGTTCATTAGTATTCAAATCAGTTCTTACATATTCCACTTTGAATCCAACTTAAATAAGTCTTACATCTGGTCAGTGTAATACTGTAAGCCTTACTCTGATATAATGCCATTGTATAGTCAATCAGTTTCATAAGGGCACTTATACAATAAAACCATGATTTTATGAAGCACTTTATCTTTTTGCAATTTTTAGTTTCAGCTGACCATGGTGAGCAAAGTTAAGGGATGCATTGTAGAGTATTTTTGCCTCTGGCAAGAATATATCTTTCCCTCGAAAAGCCGTGGATTTTAAGAAAGCAGAGAGAGAGAGAGAGAGAGAGAGAGCGCTTGAGAAACACATGCCCACTGAAGTGATAACGTCCACAGTAATCACATAACAGTTTTATTTTCATTCTTTCCATGTGTCCCCCTTTTCCACTCCTCAGTTTCATCTCACGGGCTGCAACAAACCAAGAGCTACTCACAAGTAACTCCTTCTTATTCAGCACAATGGGGAAAGTGTGCAGGTTGATTGTCAGTAGTTCATCTCATTACAATAACAAGGATCATGGAGTGTCTTAAAGAAAATGACATGGTCAGAACAGATTTTTGCAAAGCAGTTTGCCCTAACATACAGGTAACATGCAACTTACATGCATTTAACTTGTGTGCATTCAGTTTTACCTGCCTGATGATAGATAGATGATAGATAGATAGATAGATGATAGGTAGGTAGGTAGGTAGGTAGGTAGATAGATACAGGGGTGGGAGTCCAGGGACAAAAAACTTTGGCAATCCCACCTGCCATTGAACCCAATGTGTTTTGACTATACTATTGGCTTTAGGTGCTATCCCTTTAACATAACCCAAGCATACATTCAGAGAACCCTGTAATGCACTTTTCTGTTACTCTCTATCCCTCCCCACCTCTCTCTCACACGCTGGATAATTTACCCCAGTAAATGTGTTTTTTCACACATTCCATGGCTGGAGAATTGCATTGCAAAATTCATTTCTAAGGTTGGCTGTGTTCCCTGTTCACATAGCATTTCAGAAACTGGAAATTAAGTAAGTTTGCCTTTAAATGCAAAGTGGATCATGATTCCTGCCCCCATCCTTAGGCCTCTCCCACCACTGGCAGGCAGACCCTGGAAGCAACCATTAAAATGGACATGCTCTAGTCATAAAAGAAGCATTGTCTTGCTATTCGGGAATCCATATCTGTCAATAAAAATAAATAAAATAAAGTGTGCCTCATCCCTCTTTTTACTATGTCTTCAGAAAATCTTTACTCTTATTTGAAACTTTATTCCTCTTAGGAAAAGTTTTAAAATCTAACATTTTGACCTTTCCCATACTTCTTTTCTTACTCCATGGCATTGGGCTTTTGTCCAGATTGGCCAATTACAGAAAAAGCAGCCGAATGGGATCATTAGAAACCAAAGATTAGTTATAAATCTTACAATATTTTTAGAATATATAACTCTGTAATAGAGACAATAATTGTGACATAATTGCACTAAGTATTGTGTTACACCTCAGTCTCTAACCATTACTGCACATTAAAGAATTTCCATCCCAGTAACTCTGTTCTGAGCAACTTCAATCCATTCATCATCATGAAATGTGCAATACCATGAGTGCATTACACTGATGCAAATTTAATAATACTACTACTCCACACTTAATTAACAACTCACATGGCAGGATCCCAGGTCACTTTGCAAACATTAATTCATTAAACTCCTGAACACCCCTGTGAAGCAGAAGCTCTGCCACATAGGCTGCCAATGGGCAAATGTGTGCATCTTAAATTTTTTTTTAAAGGAAAACTGTTAAGTGTCTTGCCCAAGGATTTACAGTGGTACCTCGGGTTAAGAACTTAATTCGTTTTGGAGGTCTGTTCTTATCCTGAAACTATTCTTAACCCGAGGTACCACATTAGCTAATGGGGCCTCCCGCTGCCGCCGCAACCGCGCGATTTCTGTTCTCATCCTGAGGTAAAGTTCTTAACCCGAGGTACTACTTCCGGGTTAGCGGAGTCTGTAACCTGAAGCGTTTGTAACCCAAAGCGTTTGTAACGCGAGGTACCACTGTAAAGGGAATAAGAACTGTACCTGCTGATCTATGGAATGATGTCTGTTGCCAGCAGTTAACAGACAAAAAAGTGACTAGATGTGGGGCAAAGATATTTTGTAGGAAAAAACTCAAAATATGCATATAGGGGCTCTCTAAATCTTTGAAGTGGAAAAGAAGGGAAGAAAAATATTGATAACATTCTGGGGCAACTAAAAAAAAACCTAGCTGGGGGGGTCCTTTTAAAAAAATTAAAAGCATGTAAAAATGATCTTCTGGTGGGTCATTATTAAGGGTAGCAATGGTTTAATCCATGCTATAATTTATGACTGTATTTTACACATGCTTACCTGGAAGATAGCATCATAGAAAATATTTCTCTCTCTCTCTCTCTCTCTCTCTCTCTCTCTCTCTCTCTCTCTCTCTCTGTGTGTGTGTGTGTGTGTGTGTGTGATTCCACAGTAATATAATGCAATTGAAAGCTAAAGGGACTAAATGTTGTGCTGATCAGTATGTGGAGGAAATGCCTATTAAAAGGAACAGGGGAGAAATTTGATTTAGTTCCCATTTAAAGGTGAACCTACCCAATTTGAACTTTCCAAAACAATATGCAAAGCAAAACACAGCCATCCTATAAAATTTTACACTTCCCCAAATTTTGCAATTCTGTTCGTCAGCCAAGTAATGTCTACAAAAATGCAGAGAGTGAGGTAAAAGCACACCTATGAGTTAAAATAGCATACAAAATGCATTGCATTGGGTAAAAATTCCTTTGCAAAAATGCATCTTAGGAGAAATTTGCACCAAAATGCAGATGAACTACTATGAGAACTTTTTAATAATAACATTGCAAACTGATGTGGAAATGTAGACAACTGAACTTAAGAGGAAAAAAGAAATGGAGATAATGTGACATCCCTTTAGTGTTCACTGGTAAAATGTTTTCATCAGAAAATTCAATTTTTATTCACGGTATCCCAGACTGGCACAGCCAGATTGGACACAGACCATGAGTCATACAGTGGTACAGTTGCCAGCCTTCCCCTGATTTTGTAGTCCACAGCCGACAGAAAAACAAGTGAAAATATTGAGTGTTTGGTGAGCTTCCATATAGCTGGAATGTGTTCAGTTTGATTGGTCACAGTTTGTGATAGCCCAGCAGTTGCAGCAATTGCTTCAGGATGTAATTGAGATGATGCTAGGATGCTAGTATAATACTATGAATCCTATATTGTATCCTGCCATGTAATCAGGTTCATTTGTCTAGATGGTTAACTTTCAGAGACTCCAGTGGTAAATGGAGAAGAAATTGGCAATGGAAGGAGTGGATGGAATTCTCAGTTAAACTATATCTGCTATCTTATATTTGTAAGGAAACCAAGATACACAACTAATAGCAAAGAGATCTGAGAACCTGCCAAGAGCATAAACAAACAGGGAGTGTGGACTTGTCCTTTACTTTCTGCTATTACTACAGAAGTGAACTGTTGTTGTTTGTGCTTACCATCTTTCCAATTTGCAACAGAGTTGAAGGTATATCTTCCTTTATCTCACCAACCCTAGGCTGCAGCTTTCTCACTATTTGCTCACTTTGTTACAGCTGAGATACCAGCAATGTCCAGCATCATGAAATGGTCCTTCTTCGGTGACCATCTCATTCACAGCATTTATTTCCTGATAAAACTGTGCATGGAAATGAGCCATCTATAATCTCTTTTCCTTCTCTGATCCATCCTCCAACTGTAATATACTTCTATTGGAGCATATCAGAAAACACCAATCATCCATCAAGATGTCCCTTTAAAAAAAAATCATTTCACCAAAAAATGAGACATTATAATGAAATAATCTGACATGCTTTATACACACTGTAATGCTGATTGAATTTCATTGATATTTAAAGCTGCTTTTAATGATCAGATTTCCACCTTCCAGTGCTATGGTCAATGAAAAACAATGAAGAGCAAGCAGCATATTGTTTTAGGCAAAAACTGAAATGCACTAAAGTGTAGCAGCTAAATATTTCCTGCAAGTCCTTTCCTGAAGAAGTCAATATAAATATATTATTTAAAAGCCGATATTATATTAGGATAATGAAGGATCAATGAAAAGTGCCCAAACCAAACATTAGTACCTAGAATATACTTACAGATGGGTAGCCGTGTTGGTCTGCCATAGTCCAAATAAAAAAATTCCTTCCTGTAGCACCTTAAAGACCAACTAAGTTAGTTCTTGGTATAAGCTTTCGTGTGCATGCACACTTCTTCAGATACACTGAAACAGAAGTTGCCAGATCCTTCTATATATTGAGAAGGTGGGGAGGGGTATTACTCAGAAGGGTGGTGGGAATCGGAGATTGGCAGATAGCTGAGATGAGCCTGTTGACGACTCTTAACGACTGTAATAGGTCTTACAGGAAAAGGCAAGGGGTGAGGAGGTGAGAGATGGCTTAGTCATGTATAATGAGATAAGAATCCAATGTCTCTATTCAGACCAGGTCGCTCCATTGTTTTAAGTTTGGTAATGAGTTGTAATTCAGCAGCTTCTCTTTCCAGTCTATTTCTGAAATTCCTTTGTAGTAAAACAGCTACTTTGAGATCTTGTATAGAATGTCCTGGGAGATTGAAGTGTTCTCCTACTGGTTTCTCTGTTTTGTGATTCTTGATGTCAAATTTATGTCCATTTATTCTTTGGCGTAAGGTTTGGCCTGTTTGTCCAATATAGAGAGCTGAAGGACACTGTTGGCATTTGATGGCATACACAATGTTAGACGATGAGCAATTAAATAGCCCCGAGATGGTATGTGTGATGTTGTTGGGGCCAGTAATGGTGTTGTCCGGGTGTATGTGGCAGCAAAGTTGGCATCTGGGTTTATTGCAGGCTCTGGTGCCAGTGTCCGTGTTAAGTCTGGTTGTAGTATTATTGTGGGTTAGGAGTTGTTTAAGATTGGGTGGCTGTCTGTAGGCAATGAAAGGTCTTCCTCCCAGAGCTTGAGAAAGAGAACTGTCATTGTCCAGGAGAGGTTGTAGATCTCTGATGATGCGTTGAACTGTTTTAACTTGGGAGCTGTATGTGATGACTAGTGGTGTTCTGTTATTTTCTTTTTTGGGTCTGTCTTGCAGCAAGTTCTCTCTGGGTATCAGTCTGGCTCTGTTGATCTGTTACCCAGCAGATGAAGTTAGACAACAGATCAACAGAGCCAGACTGATACCCAGAGAGAACTTGCTGCAAGACAGACCCAAAAAAGAAAATAACAGAACACCACTAGTCATCACATACAGCTCCCAAGTTAAAACAGTTCAACGCATCATCAGAGATCTACAACCTCTCCTGGACAATGACAGTTCTCTTTCTCAAGCTCTGGGAGGAAGACCTTTCATTGCCTACAGACAGCCACCCAATCTTAAACAACTCCTAACCCACAATAATACTACAACCAGACTTAACACGGACACTGGCACCAGAGCCTGCAATAAACCCAGATGCCAACTTTGCTGCCACATACACCCGGACAACACCATTACTGGCCCCAACAACATCACACATACCATCTCGGGGCTATTTAATTGCTCATCGTCTAACATTGTGTATGCCATCAAATGCCAACAGTGTCCTTCAGCTCTCTATATTGGACAAACAGGCCAAACCTTACGCCAAAGAATAAATGGACATAAATTTGACATCAAGAATCACAAAACAGAGAAACCAGTAGGAGAACACTTCAATCTCCCAGGACATTCTATACAAGATCTCAAAGTAGCTGTTTTACTACAAAGGAATTTCAGAAATAGACTGGAAAGAGAAGCTGCTGAATTACAACTCATTACCAAACTTAAAACAATGGAGCGACCTGGTCTGAATAGAGACATTGGATTCTTATCTCATTATACATGACTAAGCCATCTCTCACCTCCTCACCCCTTGCCTTTTCCTGTAAGACCTATTACAGTCGTTAAGAGTCGTCAACAGGCTCATCTCAGCTATCTGCCAATCTCCGATTCCCACCACCCTTCTGAGTAATACCCCTCCCCACCTTCTCAATATATAGAAGGATCTGGCAACTTCTGTTTCAGTGTATCTGAAGAAGTGTGCATGCACACGAAAGCTTATACCAAGAACTAACTTAGTTGGTCTTTAAGGTGCTACAGGAAGGAATTTTTTTATTTAGAATATACTTAGTTGGCAAAGCTGATGCTAATCATAATACCCTCAAATATTACTTGATGATTAATAATTGCCAAAGGGGAGCAAGCATACTTCTTCTTACCTATTTTCTCTAAACACTGCATGTCTCTGTTTAGCTTTCATCAAGAACAGCTAGTGTTGCATAACAGCTTGTGGACCAGATGATATTGTGGGCATAGACCAACTAGTTATACTGCAGCTTGCTTCTACTTCAGCCAGTCAGATTAAAGATAATTAGATTCCCCACCCACCCACTAGACCACTGCAGAACCTTCACAGACCTTTCCGAGCCAAAGTGCAAGATTTCAAGTCTCCACCACAGTATAAATATGAAGAACCTCATTCCTCCAAACTGTTAGGTAATTTTGTCACTGTCACCAGCCATGAGCTGATACCATGCAATTCAAAATCAACTTTTTTATTATCCCCCACACTGTGAAACCCACATACATTGTAAACAAACTGAACTTTACACCAGCAAATACAGATAAAAGGTGCTTTATCCACAAGCACCTTGAAGCAGCCAAGACTGGATATAACTAATGAATGTGTCACTGAGGCAAGGAGATCATCAGAAGTCAAATGACAGTAAGCAAAACTTAATGGGACCGTGGCTGACAAAGGTCTTCCAAAAAGAGCATTCAGACAGATGAATTAATGCCTGGGAGTAGGTTGTAAGTAATTTGCTGTATTTCAGATACTGAGCTACTTATCATGGAGATCACTGAGCTATCATTTATACACACCTCTTCAAGCACTTCACTCTGTTTTACTGCATGGATCAATTGTGTTTGTAGGGTGTAAAAGCACCACACACTTGAAGACAATGGAATATACCCTTGAAAAAAATGACTTCTTCCATAAGAATGTATGTGCTGTTGATACAAGAGTAAACATCCTGGGGGATATTAGTGGAACCTAGGTTCTGGAGTCTGAATCTCTGGCTCATCATTTCTCTGGCATATTTTGGCTAATAATGTAATGGGGAGTTTACAAAGCTAGTTATTGATAAACTTGAACATTCAGAGTTCAATTGTGTGGTTGATTGGACTCATCGTTTAACATTAGCCCTTTGAAACCTTTGGACCAGAAACTTGCCAACAAAATACTGCGTATTAATTTGTTCATTTATTTCGTATAGGAAATTATGTTCTACCTTGCTAGAATCAATTTATGGATGAAATCAATGGGGGGGGGGAGATGATCTATAAAACAACAGGTAGAAACAAATAATTGGTGCCTCTGTTAATTAACCAAGAGAAATCAAAACAGTCCAGAAGATGTGACAATAAAACAGCAACCAATGTAATCAGAAACCAAATTATGAATAACCAAAGGCTGAGGCAAATACGACAGGCTATGTGTGGTGCTCAACAGATAACAAAGTTGGCCACACAAAAATATATTTGAAATGGGTGTTTTGCTATGATGAAGAAAGGGTTATATCCATTGACTACCCACCTGACCTCCATAGACAGGAACACCCAGACCGAGGTCTCTAGCTTTCATATAAGTTGCCTGCTAATAAAGTATCTAAAAAAAGAATGTGGGATTGGCTTACCAACAGCCAATATTACTATGAAGAACACCCAAGCAATTATACTTGTAATAAAATTCTATTTCCTCTGCATAAAGAGCTGCATGTTGATATCAGTATGCTTATACCTAAATAAAATTAAAGGAGTACTGAATGCGCACACACAAATAATAATAAAGATTATAGATGCTAAAGTCAAAGAGAATATTATGCTTGAAATACTGGCCAATAAAACTCCCTGTGTGAAACCCTCACTACAACCCCAAACAGTTTATTGTTTCAGAAAAGCATAAATTCCAAAACTGGAGGTTCAAGACCTTGCAGATAACATCTGCTATACTTTCCTTGCCAAATGCATAAATACAAGTCTCCGAGTTCAAGTGAGGGCTGTATACAAATAATGTAGAGTTGTTTCCTTCTGAGTGAAAGACTACAGCAGCAATATTTCTTTCCATTAAATCTGGAATAAAGTATGTGCCAGTGAACACAATCCTAAATAAAGAGGGAAAGGATCAGAGGAGAGCAAACAAAACAGTGTAATAAGAAAGGCAGGCTCATTCTGAGGAGCTGATAGGAAAACAAGCTTTCCCATCAGAAAAAAATGGCATTATTGTTTGGATCCTTTTATTTTTGATTCTGTAGCAGTTATTGAGAGTGTGCATGTTTTGGACTTTGTTGCAATTCTTATAAGCTCTTAAGTATCGCAAACTTTTGTAAGATTGTGAACTCGTAATAGCTTCCAACCTAATTTAACTATGAATAAAAGCACTCCTAAACAGTAGAATTTGGCAAACTCCGTTTCAAAGGTTAATCAAAACATTTAGTTTTATGGATAGAAAACAGACTTTCAACCGAATCCTGAGCATGCTTAGTTGGAAGTAAGGTCCAAGTTCATTAGAAATTCCTTTTGAGTTTGAACATTTAGGATTGGGTTGATTTCTTACAATTCTCTAAGTTTGTGCTTCATCCCACAGAACAAATAACCACAATGATTTGCAGTAGGATCACAGGAAGCTGCCTTATACTGAGTCTGATCCATTTTGCTCATTACTGTCTTCATTGACTGGCAGTAACTCTTCAGGTCTTCATAGCATCATAGAACTGGAGAGTTGGAAGGGACCACGAGGGTCATCTAGTCAAATCCACAGCAATGCAGGAATCTTTTTGCCCACTGTGGGACTTGAACACACAACCCTGAAATTAAGAGTCTCATGAAGGAGTCCTTCCCAGCACTTCCTGGAGATTTGAACCGGGGACCGTCTGCATTTTGACTTTTGGTTTAACAGATTGCAAAAGGCCATTCTCATACTTCCGCTTTAAACCTCTGATGTTGCAGGTTGAAGGGGGCAGCATGGGGAATGAAAGCTGCTGCCGCCACCACCACTGTAGAAAGCCAGAAAGAAGCCTGCTTTTTGAAATGCTGCCATCTTACTGGCTTCCCTTTGCAGCAGGCACTTAGGAACCCTGCAAGGGATTTTGAAAGTTGAATCAAATATGACTGATCTGCCCCACAGAGGCATAAAGGTCCCACATCCCTGATCTAAGGGAGTAATGGGGGGCTGGTGGGTTGGCAAGCTCTAGGGGTTGGTGAGGGGTGGGATTGGTGAATGTGCAAGATGCAGTCAAGATATGCACATTTCCCAAGCATTGTTAGGTAATTTCCATAATAACTGGCAAAAGTTCAGTATTTAGTCAATATATGCATATTCCCAAGGCCTCTTGGGGATTATGTATATTGAATGCAAAATGTGCACAATTCCTTCTTCATCACTGAAGGAATGTGCATACATTCTCAATGAGGCTGGTTAATGTGCAGAAAGGCTGGATATTATGCACACTAACCATTCAGCTTACATTCCCCTTAACACAAATGAACAGATATAATTTCAGAGTTTTTAAAATATATATAATGCTATGTTAGTGTACTATTAAAACTGCTTTGAAACCAATGGAATTTAAAAGTGCTCACCGTTGACTGAATTGTAACCTGAATTGTTTTAGACTAAAATGTTACTGCATCCTGATGTTCATCACAAAGGTCAACTGGAGTCAAATTAACACCTATAACAATGCCTTTCAATCTTGAGGATAATTTCTCAGTCTTTCAAAGCATTTTCTCCCACTAAGCAGAGTTTGTACACCCTCTTCTAAACTAGCGCTAACATCTCCTAGGGGTCAAAACTTTTAAAGAAGCATTCAAACAGGCTTTTCCTATATTGCAAGGTTTTCCCACAAAGAGGAATAAAAGGTTTTCCTTTACTTTATTAGGACTACAATTCTATGCACACTCTTGAGAGTAAGCCCATTGAATTCAATAGGACTTACTGCTGAGTAGATGCACATGAGACTGTGCTGTAAATTTGTCTCATTATCCAGCTACTGAAACGAGATAGGGTAGAAAGAGTCACTGTAGAGGTAAAAGAGGAATCAAATCACTCTGAAAATATTACATGTGTATGCAGCCTAAGGTAACAATGTATTAAAACTAGCAGATGTTGCCTTTTTTTAATAGAGAGAGAGACTGTTGTCTTGTTAAAGTATTGTATGAAATTTAATTATCTATGGTTTATGCCTCTAGATTTTATCAACCGTTACTAGCTTGAATTTATCTGTATATAAAGTCTGCCATTGCTGCTAAAACTATACAAAGGTTTTCAGATAGAATTGAGACTGACTGAAATTGGTGTATTTGTTTTCATAACTTTAAAATAAACTGAAAATACAGTTGTCAAGGCAAGAGGAACAAGACCTTTGAAAAGTTCTGCGTCATTGTCACTGTTTTCTACACAATGTACCTTGTGGTTGTAAGGACAAACAAATGACTGTGTTGCATTGTCAAGCAGTACAGTTTTAAATATAGGACAGAATGTCATACTGCAGTGGCTAATTACACTGGAATTAGGTGATTAACTGCCTTGCAAGCAGACTACCTTTTGACTTTGTCAGACTGTGACATTTTCAGATACTAGTATCAACTTTCTTTCCAGCTGGCAAGGTGGGGTGACAAAAATGTCACAACTGCCTACAGCGTTCACAATGTATGGTCCTGTAGAACACGAAACTTTACAGTCTCAAAGCAGCCCAGAACATTTGACTCAGATGTACCCCTTTCACACTTGGCCACCGATACAGATTCTGAATCCTTAGCAATATGAGAACATTTATAACTCACCTTGATTCTCATGGTTGAAGTGAAAGCAAAAGGGTGCCATACCTCAGCAAAGAGGCAGTGGCGGAGCTTCATACTCCGGCACCGAGGGGTGGAGAGCAGGCGGGCATGGCACACCACCTGTGGGGGCGTGGCACCCAGTGCAGGTGGGGTGACAGCCGCAATGGCACCCCACTGGGATCGTGCTGCCGGGGGGAGTGCACTCCCCACACACTCCTCTTCCTCCGTCAGTGCAAAGAGGCACATTGTTAATAGCCAGTACTTCCCAATGTGCTTGGGAAATATTTTTGGCAGAGGATCATTTGTGGTGATTCTGCCCAAAGGTTACCAAATATAGTGCATGGTGTTACCTCATCATAGTTCCTGCTGAAGGTTGTGGTCCTTCTTAAATTGTGGCACAATTTAAGAAGGATATTGACAAGGTGGAATGTGTGCAGAGGAGGACAGCAAGATCAAAAATCTAGAAACCAAGCCTTATGAGGAATGGTTGAGGGAGATGGGTATGTTTAGCCTGGAAAAGAGAAGAGTAAGAGGAGACATGATAGCCATCTTCAAATATCTAAAGGGCTGTCTCATGGAGGGTGGGGCTTGTTTTCTCCTGTTCCAGAGGGGAGGACCCAAGCCAATGGCTTCACATTACAAGAAAGGAGATTCTGACCAAACATCAGGAAGAACTTTCTGATGGTTAGAGCTGTTTGTTAGAGCAGAATGGGCTCCCTCAGAAGGTTGTGGAGTCTCTCTCATTGGAGGTTTTTAAGCAGAGTTTGTGTGACCATCTGTTATAAATGCTTTAGTTGAGATCCCTGCATTGCAGGGGGGTCAGACTAGATGACACTTAGGATCCCTTCCAACTCTAGAGTTCTATGGTTCTTTTCCTGGCTATCAGAATAATTTAGCTGCAATTTGTTTTGAGTTCAGTCATTTTTCTATCATGCATATGAACAGGGGAACTGCAGAATGTAGAGATAGTAAAAAGTCAGTGTGACCCTTTGATATGTCTCTTTGAGAAACTGGACCTGCCTGTGTCCTCCCATTAAGGACATAATGATTCTCCTGGTCTTTTTATTGTTATCCATTAGGGAAGGAAGGAAGTCAAGGAGGGGGCTATGATAATATGAATTCTGTGCTAGAGTGGTGTCATGCATTCATCAGAGTGCTCATTTAGTTTAACATCTAGTGTCTGAAAATATTAACCAATTGTGTGTGCAGGTGCGGTGGTGGAAGGTATGAGGAGAAAGTTGATAGAAGGGTTATACAAAACAGGATCAATGCATTTCCCCTCTATCTGTGCAGAACCATAGAGAATAGTACACTTCCTTAAAATGTATCTATTTGGATTTATATGAGGAGTAGGAATGCTACTGTGCTCTGATGTCAATCTTCTTTGCCTACTGTCATCCATATGAGGAGCTTTAAAAGGACATGTGACAGAGCACTGGAGCAACTTACATATTTTTGCATAAAGGTAAATCAGAGAGGGATAAACTAATAAATGTTCTAAATGTGGGTGCAATTTTCGGCTTTGATTATTTTAAAAACTAAAAAATTGAAATACAGGTACATAGGTTTTACAAGGGATGTGTGTGTATATGCATTACACACACACAGACAGAGAGAGAGAGAGAGAGAGAGAGAGAGAGAGAGAGAGAGAGAGACTTAAAAAAAGCAAAGCTGAACAAAACTCAGTATGTTCAGGAATGATATTGACTGAAGAAACTTTACCAGCATTTGAGCAAATATTTTACACAAACGGCCACCAAACACATTACAATCTAGTCATATAATTTTTTAAAATGACACCACCAATTATACTAACCTCAAGTAACTTTAAATCAGCAACACATTCACAACAATAGTATATTTAATTCGCATGGTAAGTAAAAAGTAAAGGGACCCCTGACCATTAGGTCCAGTTGTGGCCGACTCTGGGGTTGCGGCGCTCATCTCGTTTTATTGACCGAGGGAGCTGGCGTACAGCTTCCAGGTCATGTGGCCAGCATGACTAAGCCACTTATGGCAAGCCAGAGCAGTGCACGGAAACGCCGTTTACCTTCCCACCGGAGCGGTACCTATTTATCTACTTGCACTTTGACGTGATTTCGAACTGCTAGGTTTGCAGGAGCAGGGTCCGAGCAACGGGAGCTCACCCCGTCGCAGGGATTCGAATCACAACCTTCTGATTGGCAAGTCCTAGGCTCTGTGGTTTAACCCACAGTGCCACCCACGTCCAATGGTTTAATATTTAAAAGCTGAGTTTATAGCCAAAAAGACTCTGACACGTGCCCAATTGCACACCTGTAGGTTCTTCTTAGAATAATGAACCCTAACAGGAAGGGATCAGGAGCAGGATTCTCGACTTGCACATACAATAGATATAATCCCTTTGCCCCCATCTATGCAGTCACATACACCCTTTCAGGTGCCTGAACAAGGATGAGGCTTTTTAGCACATCTACAGTCATGTTCAGAAGAAGTAATAGTAATTAGATATTCCCATTTGGATATTTTCGAAAGCTTATTTTTTGCACTGCATATAAGAAAATTCCCATTCCTTTTTGAGCACTGGGTTTGGGTGTGGGGAGGAAACCTAACAGTTTAATTTATGTGACAGTTTGGCAACTTGTGATCAGCAGTGTAATGCACTTGGCAATGTAAACGCCTGAAATCCTTGAGAAAAATCTAACATTGTCAGCCGTCATAAAGTTTTCAAACATTATTAATTGATCAAAGATTATCACATCCTCCCAGCTGAGTTTCCAGGGTGACTGTCTAGCCATATCTCAGGGCACTATAATTCATGACAATCTCAAATGACAACTGATAGACATAACATGTCTGCTCGTCTGGTCATGGATAGTAGCACTGAAATATGCTGCCAAACTCTCTGTAATGGCCTTAGTTTCCCTGCAGTATCAAGCTAACATCTCTGCTGAGACTTAACCCTAATGGAAGTAACAATGACAGCATGCCAGAATAACATATGTGGCAGCCAGTTTAAATTTAACTGGAGTATGTTCCAACAGTGAAATTTAGATAGAAATCGGCATAGCATTCTTTCCCTTTCTGCATGCCTGCTGACTGCTCACTGTTCACACCCTTCAGGGAACGGGCCTTTGTTTAATTTGCTTTGGCACCTTTGACTAAATTGAAGCAGACTTATTTCCACACTTGTGGCGTAGAGCAACAGCAATTGCGTAACATGGAATTCAGAAAGAGTGGTTTGAGAAACCATGGCTGGCAAAGTGACAGACGCTTGTGTAAGCTTCCCATTTGACGTTTGCAAATGTAAAGCTAATTTGACGGCCCTGCTGCTCGCTGCATACAAATCCACGGTAATGCTTCACATCAAATGTCACTGCAAATGTCAGTGGGTCTCTGTTAGTAGACATGGTGACCCTCTGCTCATGTAGACATGTCTCTCATTTGCTTATTCCAGGATGACTACCTCCCTTCCTTTGTCAGCTGATTTTCCAATACTAGAAATCACTCTTTTTCATTGAAAGTAGCCTTCACTAGTGGCTCACCAGATGGGGCAGAGCTGCTACACTAGCTTTTCGACACAAGATAATATCACCAAGGCAACTATCTATAAACAAACAAAGTCCATAAAAATGGCAAAAGTAGTTTCTTTCTTAAATAGGTTTCTCTTAAACAATTGCAAACGCAGTAAATAAAGAGTCCACTTGTCATATACCAGTGGTTCAGTGTTCGGACGTCGTTCCAGTGAACAGATGTTTCATTGCTAAAGAGCTTAGTCATTGAGATTTCTGGTAAATAATATACAAGAGAAATCAGTATGTAAACGACTTAAAGCAGGGGTATATTTGTCCCCATCTGCATGTTTCTATTGGTAGGAGCATTGAAAGAGGACGATGTCCTTCGGTTTGTTAAACTTTGGGAAAGAAACCACTTTTTGTCATTTTTATTGATGTTTATTGTTTGTTTACAGATAGTTGCCTTGGTGATATTATCCTGTGCAGATTGCACTAGTCATTGTATCACCACCCTGTTCATTGTCTTATTGTTACATTAGCTTTTCCGCAGGCAGGTTGCTGTTGTTTACTGGAAGTGAAAGGTGGGGGGCATGGAGAAAGGAGGCAAGTGGGGGGACAGACTATCATTTGTTTAACACTGTCTATTGCAGCGGTTCTCAACCTGTGGGTCCCCAGATGTTGTTGGACTACAACTCCCATCATCCCTAGCTAGCAAGGCCAGAGGTCAGGGATGATGGGAGTTGTAGTCCAACAACATCTGGGGACCCACAGGTTGAGAACCACTGATTTAGAATCTTATTCATAGAAGGTTCCCATTTCCAACATGCTGAGCTAATTCCATTGACATATTGCCAAGGTCATAACATAATACAGTAATAAGAGCAGAGACAAAGTGTCCAGGGTCGGATGTCAGCTATGAAATTAGCTTGCTTCAATATACCATAGTTAAGATGGGGCACAGTTAAGGGCCGAATGCTGAACTGTGGTTACTAACAAATAGATGGTAAAGCTTCCAATCGTCTCCTTGCAGCCATGCCAGAGGAAAAGGGAAGGAGATCACATGAACCCTAGGGAAGGTCTGGGTCATTCCGCTAACTCTAAACCATGGTTTAACTGCAGCTTGTCTCATTATCTTGAAACTTTTGATTCGCTTTCTGCGGCAGCAAGAAAACTAGTGATTTTTTTCCAGGCTTCCTTCAGAGAAGGGAGGATTGGAGCAATCCAAAACTGGCAGGTATTTTCACCAACCACCTGCCATTATAGAACTTGGTGCCATGTTGGCATATTGCAGTATATTGGAAATGTTAGGAAGGTCCAAATGAGTGCTGAAACCCCTTACAGCTGCTTGGGCATTGGTACAGAGCATTCACATAAAAACGAAAATGTTTAGTTCTCAGTATTATCTAATTTTTCACAAGCTCTTCTAGTTTCATCCTTTCTAATGCTAGAGAAATGGGCAAAGGTAAGCCAATAATGCTTCAGCTGATATGATCGGGTACAGAATTTGGCCTTCAAATATACTATCAAGATTTTCATAAACTTGGCTGGCAGCGCAGCTATAGTGACACAATTCCTGAGAGCCATTGCTAGGTAAGAGGGGCAGCTGGAAGACAAACTTCCAAAGCTTACTGGACATCCACTTTACATTTTGATAGTGCATTTCAAATATTCAAAGTGCTTCACACACATATATAATAGGTCCATAATTCTTGCAACAACCCTGCAAGGAAGACTAATATTATTCACATAAAGAACTTTCCAAAACTACAAACCTTCCTTGTATGGATGCTTATTTTGGCCACTGCCTTCTCTCATGAGAGTTCACAGATGCCAGCTTCAACTACATCACTACATCTCCAAAGTTATGAAAAGCATCTTCAATGTCATTGTTGTAACAGTAGCTGAGATACATGAGCACCACAGGTTATATTGTTCAGATAATTAGGCAATTCCTCAAGTATTGAAAAGGCTAATGAGAAAACTCCATTGGTCATGTTTCAATTAAGTTTACCTAAGTTTTACTTGCAACTCTAGTCATTTAATTTCCCTTTGATGTGAACACAGATGCTTACATATTGAGTGCGGAGTGCAGAATAAATTTTTGTCAGCTTGTATAATTTCCAGTATTTATTACGTTGCAATAAAATGGGGAATACTAATATGACAATTGGATATATCTCGAAACATTGGGTCTAATCAGATTTATTTCCATGTTGCAACATGCAGCAGGCAGGCAGGCATATACTTGACTAATTTCTTCTTGTTAAAGTATTCATGCATGCCTCCCTAGTACTTATTGTGACAAGATGGAACAATAAAATCAATATCCTTAACTGTCAAAACAGCATAAGGAAATAGCAAACAAACACTGAAAAGCTGCCTTCGAGAAAGGAAAGGGGGGAAATCAGTTTAGCGAATTCAGAATAGTGTATCAACAATATTGTTAATCTTCCCTAAAGCACGGCTTATCCAAAATTGTATATTATTTACTCTGCAGTAAATCCAGCCTAAATCAGTGTTTAGGTAAGTAGAGTAAGTATTATTATTTTAACTTTCATTTTCTGGAAAATGGAATAAAAATGCTTTTTTGTCCAAATTGGCCGAGATCTTGTGTCTCTAATAATGAATATGATACTACAAATGTGTTCTGTTTCAAAGTTCAGTTCATTTGTTTTAAGCCCTCACAAAGCTTTTTTTTAAAGCTATATTGCAATTGGGACTGAATTCAAATGAGATTCTGGCATCTTGCACCAACAGCATTTAAGAGAAGCATCCCTAACAGCAAAATGGAAGGAATATGCTTTAATAATGGTGATTGAGAATTAAAAAGGAGAAGGGTGGATACTGAGCCTTCCTAAAGTCAAGGAAACAAGCCTGGCTGTTTGGATCTAACAGCATTTCAGAACCTGCTTGTGGCACTGTTTTCAACAGAAATGCTACAACAAATAAAGAAAATGAAATAGATATATATGAACATTATATACAAATATATAATATATAATATTATATACAAATATAAAGAAAAATATGTTTCTGTAGAAACAATTAGGGATATGCAACTAATTTGGACAAATCCTGAATTCTGAGCCGAACTGGGCCGTTTAAGGCTAAAACAGATTTGGATCAAGGCACTCCAAATTGGTCCAAACCACATTTTGTAAGTTCAGATTTATTCTGACCAATTTGGAGGTCAAAACATTCTCTAAAAAAACAAAAGAACAGTCTCCAAAATATTGCAGAACTGTGAAGCAACACCTTATAAGGAGAATGGCAGCGTGGAAAGGAGAGGAAGAAAGGGAGCTAGACTTTGCTTATTGTCAGCTGCAGTTTCCAGTACAGGGAGAGTATCTCCAATCACAGAAACCTTCACTCTTTTGTAAGTTGTCTTAACATTACAGAGAGTGTGGTGGCATTTATTTATTTATCTTTTATTTATTCTTAGGTAGCATGCTCAGCCTTTCTTATACACAGCATACCCGTTTTCCATCAATTTCCAGTCAATCTCAGTCCCATACCTAATCTATATTTTTTTAAAAAAACTTGTTTGTTGCCTACACATTAGTCTTAGCCAGTGTCATACTTTCCTTATCCTCCTCTCAATTTTATTCCTGGTTATTTTAGGGCTACTTAATATTTTATTTACAGCTGTGTTTTGTTCTCTGTTTCTATCTTGATTAGTATTTCGTCATATGCGTGTGTCAGTAAGCCTTCTTGAGTACCCTGCACACAATCCAGTATGATAAACAGACCCACAGAGATGAACGCACACCAATCGCTCCAAACTTCTTTATACCAATAATGATTTGTTGTCTCTGTCAGGTACTGTTACAGCAGCTCCTTATAGAGAGGATGCTGAATGCTCTCTATCGAACACTGTCTCTAATGCTAATTTTAAAAAGATTCAACAGGGTGGGGTGGGGGAAGGTAGAACACTTAATGGGCCTTCCATTATTCATCACTGTAATCTCTATATTCTTTAAGGTACACATTCCTCAAAGCCTAATTTCACCGCCACCACCAAAAGATGCTAATCTCAGCAAATAGTTAGCCTCGTAATATACATACATCTTAACTTGAAATAACATATACAATCTCTATATAATCTGCTCATATATGCAACTGGTCTTTTGATCAATTGCAAGTCTTTCTGTGTATATTTTGATGTAATGTATTTATTATAACAGAGTCTGTATGCTCCTCCTTTTAGTACAGTAAAATACACAAAACATAGGATGTCTTAGTTACACCTTTGCAGTGAAGTGGCAGGGAGCAGGATAAATGAAAAAGTTAAAGCAAATGAACTCCAGGCTGAGAAAAGAAGCATTTGTCTCTATTTGTATTGCAGGATTACATAGTTTGTAGTCCTAAGAGGTTTCTTTTGTGCTGGCCAGCCCTGTTTGAACAGGTATGATTACTTTATTATTACTCCATTTGTTTAAGAGGAAAATGTATGTTTTTGGAAATTAATCTCTCTAAATAATGCTGACCATAAACGGAAGTATTTGCATGCTTGCAAATACTGAAAGTCTAAGCATATTACATTCACTCATTTTGCTTGCTAGACATTTTTTTTTTGCACTTATCCTAATTTTGTAGAAACATGTAGAAATTTACTACCTTGCAATCTTGTCCTTTTTACCTTCCGTACATTTATGCACTGGGGTGCAGAGAAAGGGGAAAGGCAGAATGAATGATTTAAGCTAAATAATTCACAATATTATTCACGACAGATTATTCTCATTAACTTGAGTCATTATTTTCTTTACAAATAGGCAACAGATGCAGATCTTCTAAATCCTGCTCTGATCAATGCAATGGGTGGAAGAAGTACAGGCATACCTCAAAGATATTGTGGGTTCAGTTCTAGACCACCACAATTTCAGTGAAGCTAATTGCACCATGCCCTCCTCAATACATATAAAACTTAAGTTTACATTATGCGGTACTCTATTAAGCCAGCACCCTTCACCCACTCCCTGGCTGCAGGAAAGAGAGGGGGGAAATCCCATCTCCAGCCCTAGCCAGCTCCATTCCCATAGCCAGAAGAGGGGCAATGGAAACGAGGGGTTTCTTTGCCCTGGAAGCCGTCAGGTTGCCTGAAGGTGCACCCATGTCCTTGTAAGTTCTCTCAAATTTCAGTGGCACCCTGTGCAACACTTAAATTTGCTCCTCCCACCTGTTGTGCTCTGTTCTACTGCATTGTGGTGGTACCCCCTGCAATGACGCACCCAGTGCCACCCTAAAACTGCTTCTGCATACAACGAATGCAGAACCTTCTGGACCTTTCATAGAACATGGATTTTAGTGGTACTTAAAAAAATAAGGGTGCCTTCATCATTCAGCTATGGAGCTAATTCACTTGGTTTCCTTTGCTATTGTTCTCGAGTGACCTCCCTCAAAGAGTTAAAAATGTCAAGAAGAAAAGCTGTTTTCTTAGAGGGTATCTATGAAGCATTCAATCACGGTATACAATCTAAGTGATTTGGGAATTTTAACTTTGAATTTTAACTCTGGTTTTAGGATAAATATACAAAGCTAGTGACTTTTTGAGGATGAGTGAATTCATCCATAGACATTTGATATTTGCGAAGATAAGTATAGGTCCAGAAAAGCCTCAACCTACAGATAAGAGCAAAAATATTGAATGCTGACAAGAAAGTCAAGGCAGCCAAGTGAAATGAGCTGAAGAAAGCTGACTTAAAATCAAACCATTCCCACCAGTCTGATGTGTAGAAATGGGAAGAGTTTGAGAATAAGTAGGCAGATGCAGCCTGACTGTGGAAAATTACAGGCTGATAAAATAAAATTTCTTGCTGTTATCTTCAAGTGAAAAAGGCCTTCTCTGATAGACCACTGGGTACACAGACCCCCAGTTTCTTAAAATCTCAGTTGTTGATCAACAAACAGATTACTTCCTGATTACATTTTGATCCTCAGTTGCTTATCTCATGTTATCCCCACAATAACTCCATAGGATGGTATGCTGGGAATTTCTAAGACCATAAAACAAGCTTCAGTGCAGCACAGGGATTTGAAGACAGGTCTTAGGTGTTTTAAAGCTAATGTTCTAAACCACACTATCACTCAGTAGCTTGCAATCTAGCATCCACAGAGTGACCTGGGACTTTAGGGAGTCATTGATCCACCTTACTAATGTCACAATCCAACTCAGCAAAGTGAAAATCTCACCCAGATCATCCCTCTATTTACCTTGTGATTTGAGTCTGTGCCCATCCCTTGTATATTCTAATATAGACACAGCTATTCCACCTTGGTGGGAAGGAGGCAGGAGGCAGCCAGCTCTGACAATTTGCTCCCAGGATCTGTTAATTCAACACCTGTGAGATGCCTGGAAGCACAAACATTTCATTACCTATCATGTGCCACTGATAGACCAAACCAGTGCATAGGCTGCTTTACATCCAATCCAGTGTTAATTATTTCATATTTCCCTGACCAAATTGCTTAGATTTGTTTTGCTGCTCAAATCCCCCATAGTTCTAAAAGGAGCTGTCTGTAAATGATAGCTCATTAGGATGTCCTAATTCTATTGTGGTCAGTGGCATTTACAGATGATCAGCATTGCTTTAATTTTTCCATGTTCTGGACAGCACTGCTTTAAATTGCCTCATCTTTTTTTATTGTGCTGTATGATTCATTTCAGTGGTTTCTAGTTGTTATTCAGTAGCCATGCTTCTCCAGTAAAAAAGAAAGATGTGGGTGTTCTCTTGTAGCAGGAAAAAAGAAGAAGACCCAAGGAAAGAAAACACGTGCAAGAAATTTGAGCTTTTCCAAAGACAGAATCCATCCAGTGTTCCCATACCTTCACAATTGTGAAAGTCAGAGAATTGTGCTTTTTTAATTTGTTTGCTCATGCTACACGCTGTAAATCAATAGAGTCAATTAGAAAGCAAGGCATCAAAAGAAAGATACAAAACACTCCCTCGCCCACCTGAAATCCCAAGAATTACGAAGAACTGCAGAGGAGTACTCTCCAAGGACAGCTATTTTAGCTCTAGCAACCCAAAGATTCCCTGCTAATTGACCTTTTACTCATAAGGCAAACAGCGGCACTTTGCTAAAGTGACTTTTTGGATAATGTTTCAACACACCATTACAAGACACAGGGCACCACATCAGCATGGCTGTCAAGCTGTGACAACTGGATGAAGAGCCTTTATTTTTCAAGGGGGGGGGCTACACATTTAAGGTATTCTCAGAACACAAAGAGACAGCTCTAAGTACCCCTGGAAAAGTGGCCAGTGTTGTTGCTTTTTTCCAAATTTCAGAATTAATATTGCAGAAAACGAGACATTGCTTAATAAGTAAGCTCAGTTTGTATACGTACAAATCCCAGGAAAAGCAATATATTTTCTGCCTAAATATCCTTACCTAGCAGTGTTTGGTTTTTTTATATTATTGTTATTATAATAAATGTGGCAATGGGAAGCTTGCAATCAGCCATTGCTAAGCTGTGCCTATCACACATTACTGCATGCACAGACATTCCTTCTAAAAAAAGAGAGAAGCACTAAGCTCAAAAAGAAAGTTACAAAAATTATGGGAAATGAAATGGGGGAAGACCTATTTGAATATGCAGAAACCATCAGGCAGTGTATGAATCCCTATATACCAGGGTTGGGAACCTGTGACTCACTACAACTCCCATCACCTCTGGTCATGAGTTACGCTAACTGGGGCTGATGGGAGTTGGAGTTCAATATCTAGAGGGCTGCATTTAGATCACCTGTTGTTTCCCAAGGTAGAGCATGATTTTCAGTAGCGGATGGCGTGAATCATGCTGCTGCGCACCTCCAGTCAGTCATATTGCTGCAGATTACTCACTTCTCCTATTGGTTAGTGATGTGCTGTGTACAGTGGAGGCTGGTCCACCAGGGCTACTTTTCAGATCAGTTCAATGCTAAAATTGCAATGCTTAAGCAGCCACAATAGGGAGGAGGATGGGGGCGGGCAGAACAACATGGATGCACCAGTGAAACAACGCATTCAAAAAGCCTCCCCTTCCAGCTAGATGGAATGGCATGTCCCCTCCCTCTCTCATAGGCTGTGGGAGAGTAAGGAGCTGATAATCTTATAGCAAGCTGCCCCAGTGAAAAGTGACATTTCTTTCTTTTTCTTAAATCTCAGAATCTGCCTCCCACAGACATAAAATGCTTGATTGACAATCCATGTAAAGTGATCTTGAATATTCACCTACATATAATATGGTTGTCGGGGGGTGGGATATCCCTGACTTTGACTGACCCTGTATGATTAAGAATTCAGCAAGAAAGGGCAAAGAAAAGCAGGTCAACACTGCAAAGCACAGTCATTCATACTAACACAATCACACAACAATTTCAGAGCTGCAATCTAAGGCAAGCTAATTTGTCTTCACTGTTCTCGTCTGACCCAGTTAAGCTGGAAGTGCACTCTATAACTGAGGTTTACAGCGGAATAACACTTTAACCAAAGTGCTGGAGTCGGAAAGGTGAGCTCGAAGAAAAGGTCAAAGCCATCAGGTTACTGTGTATGGCCAGGAATGAGTCCAGCAAGAATTCATTATGCTGCTAGAGACTCCCGTCCATTCAGCATCTTAAATAGGCTTTCTAATCAATTTGATTCTCTGATTCCAGGGTTACTGTGATGCTTGTGAAAGCCGCAATTTAACGCAGGCTCAAAAGAGACAGGATAAGACAAAACCTTGTTTCTACATTTTGGGGGATTAAGGAGAGTCTCTGTAGGCTCTGCATTGGCCCCTTCAGTACAAGTAATCTTCTTTGAAAGCCAGAAAGCACAGAAGTAAGTAGCTTTAAATGTGATGGAAAGTGCACAGGTCCAACATTTAGAAACTGCCTGGTCATGGTCAAATGACATTTTAACCACTCTCTTTATAGGTTAATTAAATAATAAAATGAATTAATTACCCCATTCCTTAGTGCAAGAGTCCAGACTATTTGAAAAAGGACTCTATCTATGCCAACTGATGGGGACAGGCCTGCCCATGTCGCGGGAGCCAATGGCTCACCTTTTGACCTCTCCATGAGTAATACTTTAAATAATGTAGAGACTGCTTTGACTTAGGAACTAATTTAGATACACCATTGGGCTAAGAGCCTCTGCTACAGTTCTATTGTATATCTCTATAAATATTACAGGGAAATCTGTGGAGGGAGTTTTTGTTCTTTCTCCTTCTTCTGTTTCTCTGTTCTCTGTTTTCTTATTATATCCCATCTCTACTACATTTTAACAAGGTTTCCTTCTTCTTCTTCTTCTTCTTCTTCTTCTTCTTCTTCTTCTTCTTCTTAAAAAGCATGTAATTCCTGGAAGTGAGTTACACTTGATAACATCCCAGTTTTGATCATCCTATAAAGTCTAGGCTATCTGTATTTGGGAAGGGATCACAGCTTGCAAAGCTAGGCCATATTCTTTTCATGCAGAAAGTCCCAGGTTTGGGCCCTGGCATCTCCCATTAGAAGGATCAGATAACTTGTGATGAGAAGGATCCATGCCTCAGAGCTGCTGATAGAGAAGACGATCCTGGATTAGATAGACAAAAAGGTTGGTCTGGTGTATGACACCCTCCTGTGAGCCTGTTCTACTTGATTGGAGAGGCATTTTCCCTTGCAGTTTAGAAAATAACCTACAGAAATGAGGGCTTCGGCTTGGAAAGCATTCAGTTTGGAAGAGTGCTCTGAAGCCAGTTGTTGCTACACCACCACCACTACAGAAACTGCAAGGCCCATTTCCCTTTTCACAGCTAAAAGTTATAACAGAGGCAAATAGCTTTGGAAGAAAACAACATTCTCCAAGCACGAACACTCCAAACCCCAAGTTGAATCCAGTTCAGACAACTCTGGTAGGTCATG
This sequence comes from Podarcis bocagei, assembly GCF_964188305.1. Taxonomy (NCBI): domain Eukaryota; kingdom Metazoa; phylum Chordata; class Lepidosauria; order Squamata; family Lacertidae; genus Podarcis; species Podarcis bocagei. The sequence goes on from NC_138134.1 coordinate 30,734,809, forward strand.
GCTCAAACATGTGTTCCCCATTTTGCTATTGTTGGACTAGACGATCCTCAGGGTTCCTTCCAACCCTACAGTTCTATGATTCTATAAATACACTCTTCCATTTCTGCAAATTTGCTTTCAGAAGGGGATTTCCCTATATACCTCAGTGTGCAGAGACCCCATGCAGCCCCTTTCCTCATTGCAGTGGCCAGTGCATCCAGAAACATCTACTTTACTTCTGGAGGAAGCAATAAATATGAACCTGTTAAGAACATCCCTCTCTGGATCCTTAATCAGCTTTGGTGATCAGACTAGGCTGATCTTTAAGCTGATCCTATGCTTATGTAAATTCCAAGAAGACACCTTTAAAAAGTTGTGCAGAGAAAGGTGTTTTAAGTGGGACAGAAAGCAAACAGAGCCACATACATCCAATATGGAATGAACAATGACTCTGCTTTATATCTGTTCTGCAGTCATCTCAGTTTGCCAATCCCTAAGACAGGCACCGAGCAAGGTGCTGGCAGTAATGTAGTCATGCCTTCAGGCCAGTAAGCCCACCTTCAAAAAAGAGGACAAAAGGGGAAAAGTGTGTATGTGTGTGTGTGTGTGTGTGAACACTGGGTCTCTCTGCAGGTGTGTCACCTGTCTCCCACCAAATTGGGTGCTTTTTGCCATTGGAAAATATGGGTGGCACTTACTACTTACCTTGTATAAAGCATAAATCCCTGCCTAATCCAAAGCACCAGACCTAGACATTTGTGACATTGCCAAATAAATAATGATGCCCAAATGTCCTTTCCAAGATCGCAGTGAGTGATGAAATAAAAAAGGAAATACTAATGCCTGAAAAAGTAGTCAGTAGAGATAACTAAGATCCCTAAAGTCCACAGCAATAACTGGTTTTTCTTTCCCCCAACCTCAGACTTTTGGTAGGGTTGGCGTATTTCAAAAAGTAAAAACCAGGACATCCCGAAAGTTGTTGAGCTTTATTTTGACATACCCCAAAGTTGTTGAGTTTTTGTTTACATAAACACCAACCTCCCCCCCCCCAAAAAAAAATAATTCAGTTCTTCCTTTGAAATCCCAGTAATGGCAGCCCTACTTTAGGATAGATGTAAATGAAAGCTAGAAAGAGCTCAGCAGTGCCTCCAGCAATGAACTACTTTTATCTCTGTGAGAAAGTGCCCAGACCTACAGTTCTCATTCATGTCTACCTTTTCTGAGACTACCCCCCAATCCACAGCAGGGGACATGCCAACACCTTTCTAGAATTGCTATAACCAGTGTTGTCTACAGGTTTTAGGCCATGCACCCTCTGTGATCCTCCTCCTAAGTGAATCTGTCTTGTCAGTGCACCAGAGCCCAGGGGATCTTGCCAGTGGCTCCCCTGCTGGGCTGTAGGTCCTCAGCAGATGCCCAACTATGCCTCTCACTGATGCCAGCACTGGCTGTACCCTATCTAATATCCCTGGCTCTGGTGCTCCCTGGCTGATGGTTCCCCTTCTCCCAAACCCACCAAAGAAAACCTATCTGTGCTTGAAGATGGCAACCATCATTCTAATTTCAGCCCTTAGCTTCTCCTGGCTGTTGTAGGATTCTTGAAGATACTTAAAGGTAAAGGTAGAGGGACTCCTGACCGTTAGGTCCAGTTGCGGACGACTGTGGGGTTGCGGCGCTCATCTCACTTTACTGGCCGAGGGAGCTGGCGTTTGTCTGCAGACAGCTTCTGGGTCATGTGGCCAGCATGTCTAAGCCGCTTCTGGCGAATCAGGGCAGCACACGGAAACGCCGTTTACCTTCCCACCGGAGTGGTACCTATTTATCTACTTGCACTTTGACATGCTTTCGAACTGCTAGGTGGGCAGGAGCTGGGGCCAAGCAACAGAAGCTCACCCCATTGCGGGGATTCAAACCGCCAACCTTCTGATCAGCAAGCCCTAGGCTCTGTGGTTTAACCCCCAGTGCCACCCGCATCACTGCTTGAAGATACTTACTAGGCACCAGTGTCACTGATCCTATCTCACTGGTGCTTGTTTTCCATTCTCTAGAATTCTTCATATTGTTTAAATGATATATTTCTAGCCAGAACTGTAAATTCTTTTTGTTCCAGGGCTGATGCCATAAATCTTGTGTTGTACATTTGCTGGTTTGTTCAGTGACACATAGCAATATTTATCTTACATTCTGCTATTTCCATTTGTCCTCACACTTTTCCACATTCCTGTTTGAATCTGAAGTGTATTGAACTTTGTTCACTGTACTTCAGATGTCAGAGTAGATGGATGACTTTTCTGTAAGAATGAACATTGAAGCTGGCACTCGAAGGGTAGATTTGATGCCGGACATACATTATTTTCTTACAAATATGTTGGCATATCAATAGCTGTCCCATATTTTTCTGCTATTCCTTGCACAAAATGCATCTGATCTCAGACTTTTCCAATGTCTATGAATCAAGAAAAGGTATCAACCCCCCCCCCTCAACCAAGGAGTAAAACTGATTCCCAGGACATTTTAATGCCTCATATAAATATCCCTTTATATTGCAGGTTTTGGTGTTTTCGGGTATCTTCCCGTGTAAGAGTTGGGGTGTCTAGGCGACGTTTCGACGAGGTCTCACTCGTCATCTTCAGGCTGGTGCTTTCGGCTTCTTGTTACTAGAACAGAGCAGGATCTCAGTGTTTGAGTTCCTATAAATACTGTTGAGGGGGTGTGGTGTATAGCCTCCAACGTTCTGGGCAGAGAGGAAGTTCCCAGGTTATTGTGCCTTTTCTTCTTTTGTTCATTAATTACTTGAGGGATATCTTGAGTGATTTCTTGAGTGATATTCTGAGTACCACTTAGGAGGGTCATTAGGTGTGGATTAGTTGCTAAAGCTTTCGTGTCTTGACCTCTTGAGCTTGTGAAGAGTTTTTCTGAGTTTTTCTGAGAAGAGTTTTTCTGAGAAGATGGCTGTACTGCACTTAGTTGTGCTCTGGCTTGGCTTCGTGTATAGGGGTGAGCTGTGGTTTTGTGCCCTGTGCCAGCCAGATCTGTGTAGGGATTGCAGGGGGGTGCAGCATCCGGAGGTGCCACTATGGTTTGGCTACTGGATGGTATCTGTAATTTATCTGTGGAGAGGGTCTGGGTTTGGGTCTGGTGTGGTTGATTGGAGATGGCGTTCTGTGTGCCTCTGGTTCTGGTGTCGGTTTTTGTGGGGAGGGCTAATTTCCAGATGTCTGGCAGGCGGGACGTGTCGTCACGCTTGTTCATGTTGTAAGGGTGTTTCTCTATCTCGATGGCTTCCATGATTATTCTCTAGTGGTGATGTTCCATGTTAAAGAGCAATTTGGAATCTGCAAAATTAATTTCGTGTCCTGTTTCTTTCATGTGTTGGTAAAGAGAGGAAGTTTTTTCTTCTTTTTTGACGGCATTCTTGTGTTCTGCGATACGTGCATTTATTCGTCTGTTTGTTTGTCCAATGTACGTGGCTGGGCAGACTTTGCAGGGTATTTCATAGACCCCTTGGTTTTCTAACTGGATTTTATCTTTTGGGTTTCTGAGGATATTGGCTATTTTTTGGTTGTATTTGGTCAAAACAAATACAATCCCCCCGAATACATCCTGGACCTGACCAACCACTGCCTAACCAACACGTACTTCATCCACAATGGACAAAGATACAAACAGATAGAAGGAGCACCTATGGGATCACCCCTCTCACCGGTCATCGCAAATCTGTACATGGAACACTTTGAAACCAATGCTTTAGACAAGTCAGAACACAAACCCAAACTTTGGCTCAGATATGTTGACGACACCTTTGTAATTTGGCCACACGGGAAGGAAAAACTAGATAGCTTCCTCACACATCTCAACAGCCTACACCCCAAAATACAATTCACTATGGAAATAGAAGCCAACAACCAACTTCCCTTCCTTGACGTCCTAATCTACAAAAAACCTGATGGCTCCCTAGGACACACTATCTACCGGAAAAAAACACACACCAACCGCTACTTACATGCACAATCACACCACCACCCTGCACAAATAAACTCCGTAGCCAAGACTCTCATCTCCAGAACCAAACGCCTGGCTGACGAAGACCACTTGACAACTGAGTTACAGAATCTCTCAAATGTGTTAATCGCCAACGGATACCAGCAAAACAGGGTTACGAAGCTAATCCAAAAAGAAACACCCCCCAAAAACCAAGACACAGAAGAAAACAATGGCATGGCCCTCCTTCCTTATATCAAGGGCACCACAGATAAAATTAGCAAAATCCTCCATAAACACAATATCAAAACAGCCTTTTGCACCAACCAAAAAATAGCCAATATCCTCAGAAACCCAAAAGATAAAATCCAGTTAGAAAACCAAGGGGTCTATGAAATACCCTGCAAAGTCTGCCCAGCCACGTACATTGGACAAACAAACAGACGAATAAATGCACGTATCGCAGAACACAAGAATGCCGTCAAAAAAGAAGAAAAAACTTCCTCTCTTTACCAACACATGAAAGAAACAGGACACGAAATTAATTTTGCAGATTCCAAATTGCTCTTTAACATGGAACATCACCACAAGAGAATAATCATGGAAGCCATCGAGATAGAGAAACACCCTTACAACATGAACAAGCGTGACGACACGTCCCGCCTGCCAGACATCTGGAAATTAGCCCTCCCCACAAAAACCGACACCAGAACCAGAGGCACACAGAACGCCATCTCCAATCAACCACACCAGACCCAAACCCAGACCCTCTCCACAGATAAATTACAGATACCATCCAGTAGCCAAACCATAGTGGCACCTCCGGATGCTGCACCCCCCTGCAATCCCTACACAGATCTGGCTGGCACAGGGCACAAAACCACAGCTCACCCCTATACACGAAGCCAAGCCAGAGCACAACTAAGTGCAGTACAGCCATCTTCTCAGAAAAACTATTCTCAGAAAAACTCAGAAAAACTCTTCACAAGCTCAAGAGGTCAAGACACGAAAGCTTTAGCAACTAATCCACACCTAATGACCCTCCTAAGTGGTACTCAGAATATCACTCAAGAAATCACTCAAGATATCCCTCAAGTAATTAATGAACAAAAGAAGAAAAGGCACAATAACCTGGGAACTTCCTCTCTGCCCAGAACGTTGGAGGCTATACACCACACCCCCTCAACAGTATTTATAGGAACTCAAACACTGAGATCCTGCTCTGTTCTAGTAACAAGAAGCCGAAAGCACCAGCCTGAAGATGACGAGTGAGACCTCGTCGAAACGTCGCCTAGACACCCCAACTCTTACACGGGAAGATACCCGAAAACACCAAAACCTGCATTCCTGTACCCGTGAAAATCTACGAAAGCAAATATCCCTTTATATTCTACCCAGAAGAATATACAGATAAGACAGTCAAATATTCATCCTCTGTGCTTCTGCTACACGGACTCTTTTACATTTTCAACTAATAACGAGAACAATGGAACAAAAAATGTATTAAAAACTAAACATTATTTCATTAATAGGACCAAAGCTTTATTCCCCTCTCTTTGATATGTTTATTAATGCCTTTTAATCCTGAAGAGCATATTAATGGAAATCTTCATTTGAATAATGAGACAATTAAACAGCTCATGCCATTCATAATCAAAGGCATATTTAAAAGTGGCTGTAGAGAAAAAGAGGGGCAGAAATAGAAATTGCGTGTCTTTAAGTCTAAGGCCTTGCTGGGTGCTTGCATGCTGGTGAATTAAGTTGCAATACCTCCAGAAATATTCATGAGGAATAAAGCAGAGACAGTTTCTTTAAAGTTAAGCACTTGGAGGGGCTGGTTCACATCTGCATGAGTACTACAACAGCCAGTGGTTTGACTGCGCAAATCAGCCATCAGCAAAGATAGTGATTAAAATAACAACTAAACGTGTGAAGTCCCTTTAGATGCAACACTGTTACTGCTGAACCCTCTATAAAGAAACCTCTATAAAGAAAGACATTATTGGATGTTATTGACCAAACACTGGAAGTCATATTAATCCCTCATTGGAAAGAATTCATTAATTTGCTATAACAGCAAACACACGTCTTATTTAAGAGAAAAAAATACAGCAAGTGAATATATAGAAATACATTTTGGGGAAACTGGATGCCATTTACGCAATGTTGTGAAGAAAAGCATTACCTCCCACAATGGCAAGTCCAAGTAGGTTTTGAATGCTCTTCCAGGAGAAGATATTTCCATTTCTGATGTTAATATTATATGTATTTAATTGTGCGACATTGTGAAGTGATACAAATATTTTGATTAGAATTTTTTGTGATTACACCGGAACCTCGGGTTGCGAACGTGATCCATGCAGGAGGCACGTTTGCAACCCACAGTGCCGCGTCTGCGCGGGTCGCAATTCAGTGCTTCTGCACATGCGCAAAGATTGAGCACCGAAACTCGGAAGTAGCCCGTTCCAGTACTTCCAGGTTTGGCGTGGTGCGCAACCCAAAAACATGGAACCTGAAGCGCCTGTAACCCGAGGTACCACTATATTGCTAATGATTTCAAATAAAGACAGACAGAGACCAACAGAACAAAATAAAGATTCCTCAGTGTCATCTCTAGTGCACTACTTTTCAGTAGAGACAACTGCAAGTCTTGTGTGAGTATTCAGATGACTCATAGCACAAGCATGTAACCAGCACCTTAGGGCCACTGATTTTGCCTACTGATGGGAGGAGTATCAATACATTGAACTGTCTCCATGAAATCAACAGAATTTAAAGATGCATAACCTTTGGGAGATTGTGCCAATAGCCTTCTAATTGGGAATGCATAATTCACACCACAGTTTGCATAATGTGTGCCTTATTGGGTCGACACAGGCACTCAGGTCTACTTAACTCCCAACGAACTAGATGGCCACCTGCATACTGCTGAAAACTGCTATTTCCCTGGGGCTGCATTATGTCTTAGCCCCTTATTGTGTGCACTGGCCTGATTACTTGGATAGGTTCTGCATTAATGATGCCACTCACTACGAGAAATATGCATATCAGTGCAGAAACCCTTCATATGTGCACACATAAAGTATTGCAATAGGAAATATGTTTCTTCACAGGGCCTACTCTAGGATTGTGAGGGTCTTTGGCATGCTCCCCCGCTATGCCCATGCCCCTCTACATTAGAAAGGTTGATGGACTGTTCCAGTTCTTCTGTTTCCCTATTCCACTCCCATTACTCCTTCCTAAAGTTCTTCTACCAGTGGATAGGGACATGGACAGGGCCATCCTACATGCAACTGGGAGAGAGAGGAGGTGGTGTGGCCAGAGGAAGCAGATGCAGAAGCAAAGTTATGGAGGTGGCTCTGGGCCACTGGCAACTGCTGCCTTGGCCCTTTCAACATATTATATCTGCATGATATGAAAAAGTTCTCAACAATATTGACTGCCCAGAGTTGTGAATTTGAAAGCTAAACACAATTTCAACACGAGTATTTCCCAAGTTTTGCAATGCCTTCTTATTGCTTTGCCTCTAAAGCAGGAGGTTGGAAAGGCAGAACACTTTAGCTATGTTTCCACATTATTTTAATTGACTTAGCGTCAAGAAAAATAGAATTTGGTTACTTAGGCAGCAATACCATGCATAGTTACCTGCACTGACATCTGTGGAAAAGAAACAGAAAGGCCTGGGTTCTTAGAAGCGTAAATGCTCTGGAGAAACTCTGACCACCTTATGTGCAGGAGGCTTCCTTTATTACAGAAAATGTTTTGATTTGATGGGCATACGGTGGCTTATTTTTCATATAAAGTTAGGCTGAAATGATATGAACCCCAGATAAACTGATAGCATCTCCCATATAACCCTGATGTAGAATATCATAAAGGGGATATGGTGGTAGGAATAATATGCTATGTGACCTGACAGAGCCATCATTTGGATGAGTTAATATCACTAGGCAGTTCCCATGAAGCCAAACTGTTTTCCATTGGGCTACATCTGCTCTGCGAACGAATAAAATATATGCTTTTTTTAAAAAAAAAAGAAATAATGTCTTACAGCTTTTTACTGACCTTGGAAGCAACATTATTATCTAATAACGTGTTCAAAAAAAAAATTGTGGCAAACCACAAAGGCTCCTGCAATGCTGTATTACAAAAGGGGGCACTTTGAAGCTTTCAAGATACTTTGAAAGTTACTCAGGCATGGAAGAAAACTCATGGCTGCTAATTCTGTGCTATTAGCCTTCCTGTGCTTGGGTGCACAAAATGGCAGCTGAAGAAGAGAGTTTTGTTTTTGTCAACAAGGATACTAACACCAACTGCTGTGAAATATTTGTTCCTAAAGAAATTATAGGGATCTGAACACAGACTTATCTAGTGCATTAATGTCTTACTTGGATCGATAGTAACATTAACAGTAGCTTCTCTTCCCACTACACTCCCACACATATGGAAGAGGATTTCTGTGCCTTCAGCAGTTGCCTTCCAAGCAGAAGCTTAACCGATGAAGCTTCCTTCATCATGGCGCCTCATGCCAGAAAGACTGCAGATGTTTCATTCTTGACCACAGGCAAGGCAAAAATGCACCTGTCAGGAAAGAAGTTGCAACTCTAATAGGAAATCCTCTCTTTTTATTTTGCTGTGAAATCGGCCAATACATTTGTAGCTTCTATATAAATAACAATTATTATCCCAAGATTATTTGAGGTCCATTTCAGGCTGCCGCGGTGCCAGATCTTTGCACGGAGACTGAATTTTAATCACTAGCCTCCGTGTTTGCTATGAAACTGTGGCAGGCAGCTATCAGACTCTTGCCCTTGCTCATTACAAACTAGAAAATAGTTCAATGTATTTGGTTAAGCCTGTAATTCCAGTGACGGGTGAAAATGAAACACTGACACCCATTTTACTTGTTCTTCCTCAGTAAGTGCACTCCAAGTAACTCAATATCGTTCCTTGAAAAACAGGAGCATCTTCCTTTGCAGCTGTGTGATCTGTAGCAATATTAGGGGAAATGGTACGAGGGAGAAAGCATGTATAACAGAGACTTGGTTGAAGAAGAAGAAGAAGAAGAAGAAGAAGAAGAGGAGGAGGAGGAGGAGGAGGAGGAGGAGGAAGTCCTGTGGTGCTGAGAGGGGAGTTGGGAGTCTGAATCTGATTGGGCAAACAGCCCCTTCTCCCTCCTAGTACCCTGATAAAAGTGAGCAAAATCCTTTGGACAACAGAGCAAGCTAGTGTAAGTTAAACCACCATAAAGTTACGCAGATGCAAACCAGATTCAGCAACAAGGGGGCCTCCTGCTGTGGTTAAGCCTGGCAGAAGTAAATCAAGCCTTTCAAAGAGAGTTTCAATCTGGATCTACACTGAGTATGACTAACATTGGTTACTGCCTACTGTATCCCAAATCGTATTCCATTAAAGATCTGCCAGGGGGGGAAAACAAAATGAAAGATGTGTTCACAACTGTAAGATCACAAAATTCAGCATGCCATAACAGAGTCTACAGTTCCATCTTTCAAAACATTATACAGCCATGATTTGTTTTATGTAACCATTCAGATTTCTTTCTTAGCATGCTACACAAAAGGAGTCCAGTTTGTTACAAATTAATCATGCCATTTTCTCTTTCTTTAAATCATTTGTAATGTCTTAGTTTAGCCATTGAAGCAAACTCTCCAGAGGTATTTCCAATGTATTATTATTATTATTATTATTAATCACGAAAAACACATCCTTTTTAATGCCTCCCTTTGTTAGATAACAAAAGCTAACTGGTGCACCTGCCTTAGAAATAAATAAATAAAAGGCAGATTTTTCAGCTAGATAAATACAGTTATGTGCAGTACAGATATTCCTTTACACACCTCAGCAGCCTCCTTAAAAGTATCTCATATGCTGATACATGTTATATTCAGTTCGGTTAACACACCAGATTCTGACAAACTGCAAAGCAACTGAAGACAGTGTACCAAAAGGTTGACAGCTTAGATTGCAGAGATTGCCTTAAATACTAGGTGGAGGCAATATCATTTTAACCTCAGACTGACCGAGCAACTGTATCAAGCAAAAGGACATAAAAAAACTTTAATCAATAGAAAGATGTCATGATCACATAGAAAAAGAAAAATGATTGTAAGTCATAGTGATGGATTTTTTTTCACACAATAAGCTTCTTCCCGCACTGCGAGAGAATCACACAGAGCAAGGATGGAGGAGAAGAAGCAGCAGGAGGGAGGGAGGTGCCAAAACACCTTCCTTCTGAAACAACAATTGCCTTGAACAATAAGCACACCAGCTCAGGGAGAAAATATTTGAGTGCAGTGTGTTCATGATCAAGGACAACAATCTTTTCAGTAATTATCATAAACATAATTGTGCAAACCTAACACGTCCTTCAGGAAGCAGAATGAAAAGTACACAACTTTTCATATTAGCCAACTCTATCCTTCACAATCTGAATGCTCATCTTTGATGCAATGGCAACAGCTATGAACCAAAGGCTACATGATATACCAACAAACAAAACCTTTTCAGTTCTCTCAAGGAGGAAAGTAAGAAGAATGTTAATTATAGATTTCAAACTCTCTGCTGCTGCTGTAAAAGTGGTACCTGATCAAAACTTGCTGTTTGATTAGTTTTTAAACACACACACACACACACACACACACACACACACACACACGGAGGCAATGCCCACTTCCATTGCCACCAGTGCCTGCTGTTACTATTTAATAAGTATTTAGCAATACTTGGGTTACCTTGGTAGCCTTACAGCTCTTCACTTGGAAATATGTTTCACCAAGTGCTGAGACAGGCATAGGCTTCTCCGTGGCAGCCCCCAAGGTGTCAAACTCTTTTTCCTCAGAAGCACATTTGTCACCTTCATTATATCGCTTCCAGGGATGCACAACTCTACCCTGGCTGCTGACACATGAAGTGTATGTTTTTAGGACCCGCCTCATATTTATGATTGTCAGTTATTTTAAGTTGTTTTGATATTGTGCTTTAATGCTGTAACCTCCCCTGCGATCTAAGAGTGAAGGGTGGGTAATATATTTTTGCTGTTGTTGTTGCTGATGTTGGATATTATGTATATGGGTTGGCTTAAGATTTCTGTCCTCATACAGAGGGAGGGGAAGGAGGGAGGGAGGGAAGGAAGGAAGGAAGGAAGGAAGGAAGGAAGGAAGGAAGGAAGGAAGGAAGGAAGGAAGGAAGGCATAGTCTTGCTATGCCCTACCCAATGGGCTGAATTGATTTAAATGGGCACAGTGAGAGAATGGCAAACTATAAATGTAAACTTAAGGCCTCAATAAGAAATAAAGGGTTGTCAGGAATCGCAGAAGGATAGCGCAGAAAGGGCAACCACATACCTTTATGTTTCAGAGTAGCAACGGATGAATTTGTTTATTTCCTCTTCTCTGGTGGAAGCCATCCTTTTAAAGAAAAACACATACAAAAGGAGTTCTCCTTTCACAAACGTTTTCTCTCTATCCTCTTCAGAAATCAAAGATTCATAAACTGTATTCATAAATTACAGGTAGGAACCTTAGAGTTAACAATTGCCCTCAAGGAGGAAGCTAATAGTACATATATAATTATTAACAACTGTAATTATCAATCTTGTATTACATCTACTAAGCACAATGTCCTAGCTTTACATATTATACTGCTTGCAGGAGGCAAAAAAAACCACTCTGCTATATGTGAAGACATCTTTAGGTTTGGCCAAGTTGCCAATCAATTTATTTTAATACTTAAAGAATGAGTGTATGTATGATGGAGATGGCAATTAGAAACCAGTTCCTAAGACCCTTGCTTATTTCAGTAATCCTCCTGAAAGAAGCATGGATTAATAAATTAAATGTGAGAAACACCTTAATTCATCTATTAGGAATAATAGCAAAAGGCAACGAGGAAGCATCCACAGAAGTCACACAGTTTCTAAAACAAAGCAGACATCTACAGCATGCGAATACCAGGTCATTAATGCATGCATAGTACTAAGGTCTCATCCAGTGCTGGAATGAGCATATGACATAGGGACTTCTTTTTATCTGAAAGGACCAAGCTCATTCTCGGGAAAAGCTGCAAAGAAGGGATTCTGGATTACTGTCTGCTCACTTGGGGGTGATATATACTCACCCCAGACAACCAGATGAGTGATTATTTTGCAAGCCTGTGGCTGTGATAGTAAATATAATCTTCCTTATTTTCAACAAAAAGAAGAATTGGACAAGTTCGGTTGTGAATATAATTGGACAAACTGGATATGCCTTTCTCAATCTAGGCTTTCAAATTCAGAGTTGATGGATACTGTTCTGGTTGCAGTTGACATCTTCTTGATGAAGATCCTTTTATTTGAAACAGATACTTGCTTTTAAAAAACCCCTGTCTTGTCAAGCCTCTTTCCCCCTCTTACTCTCATTGCAATCTGTCTCAAACTTGGCTGGGAGGCTTATTGAGAATTTACTTTCTACACTGCCCTTGTTCTCTTCTATTGCTCTATTGCTTCTTTTAATTACTGTTGCTCCTGAAACCAACTGTTTCTCCCGTGTAAAACAAATATACTCAATTTTCTGGCTGCACTGATTGACAAAGATGCTAGAGGTAAATGGGAGAGAAGGTTACAGGTGGTTGTGTTTTTTTTTTTAAAAAGTAATTAAAAAGTTCTGAAAATAATGCACAGCATCTGGGACCTATTGGAGTTTTGACAATTCATTTCTACAGAATGTGTTATCAATACAGGAATAAGCATACACTGACAGCGATAAGCTGAGAATAACTTCCAAAAATGGTTACCAAATGATGTTTAAACATGACTGATATTAGATTATTCTGACACTCTCAACCTAGGTACATTTATTTTGATATATTCAAAATGCATGTTTGTAATGTACCTCTTAACACCTGAGACTTAGTTTTCAGGTCACACCCAATTATTGTGCCTATAATCTGAATTTTAAATTGGCATAACCTGTCCTGGATCTGATGGTGAGGGGAAAGTAATAAATTTACTACCACTACTTCTTCTTAATCTTCTAAATTCTTCTGAAGTTATAAAGTTCCTTTCATCTACTAAAGAAAATCTCAAGCTATTAACAAACCTCATTTATGAGCAAGATGATTTGTCTCTAACAGAGTAATCGCAAGTGGGGCCATGGAGTAGTAAAGCAAGGGACTCCAAACCTGGCAGGCCTGACCCTTCCAGGGCAGAAAGTTGTTTCTTTCTTTTTGCTATGCTAGCTCCATACTGGCCTTGGACCCCCACCATCAAAGCAGCCAGTTCCAAAACTGAGCAGGAGCATATGTTCATGAAGGGGGACAAACTCAGACTCCCTTTTGCAAACAACCTTCACAAGAATTCATGTCAGTAATGCATTTAAATAAAGAGGGAAATGGTGTAGGCAGACTGGAAGACATTGTGAGTGTGGTCAGAAAGGGTTTCTGTGGTGGTGGTGGGGAATGGCAATGCTGGGCAACTGGCTGGTGTTTTGCTGCCACTGAGCAGGAGGCAAAGGAAGGAAGCGGGGAAATTTCTGTGCCAGGTGCACTGGCAGAACCAATCTGGCATGCCCACCAGTGTGCTGGCAGCACCACAATGCATCTCCTACTTTGCCACCCTCCTCCTTAGTAAGTGGGGGAGGCACACCAGCTGGATGAGGGCAGAAGGCATGGCCTCCTGTTTTCCACCCCATTTCTGCCAGTCAATCAATATGTTTAGAATCAACTGTGAAAATGGCTATTGTCTCCGATGGTTGGATTGAAAGGAACTGCAGATAAATTCGGAGTGTGACAATAGGTTGGATCATCCAAAGCAGATGCTGAAACAGTAATATGGGGGCCTACCTATTTCCAGATATAGTCAATATCAGGAACAAAGTTGTCCCTCCCCTGACAAACATCCTTACACAGCTTAAGCAACCAGTGGTGGCTTTACTCTGAAAATTAATCTACTAAGGAAAATGTAGCAAAGCATGCAATATAAAAAAGCTTTTGTGCTGATTTGTTTCTTGTTTCCCATCAACAGTTCACACAGCTGAGCCATGGCAAACAGCACAGCAGCCGGCATGCCCAGGAACTCGATATTGCACAAGGCACGAACCATGCAAACAGAGACAACCCTGCCTCGTTCCCGATGGATGGTTTTGCCCATGTAGCACCTTCCAGCTTTTTTCTTCTTGGTAGTACAATCACAGTTCTCATCTGGCTGCTGATCAACTAGTTAATTTTGATAATGGCATAAAGTTGCTGCAGTATATTGCAGTCTCTCAGATCCTTTTGCCATGATAAGAATGTTGCCCATAACAGCAAAGGACACAAAATGTGCTTTGCTGTTTACTGTATTCGGTAATGACTTGAAAATGTGGGCTATTGCTCTATTGAATTGCTACTTTTTCAGCTGGAAAGCAAACAGTTATTTACTTTAAGCTCAGGCTTATAATAGTTTTGTTTTGCTGTGTCTATAGTAGTGGTTAAGATTTTCATTTAATGTGTGAATTAATTCTGTCCTGTTGTGTTCAGAACATTTTAACAACAACTTCTTCTGTTTCAGCCTCTCTGCACTTTGCTTCCAATGTTTGCAGAAAAGGTCTTTGGGGAGTTGAGCTTCCTCTGCCCAGTGCTTTTTCTTGTCTGAAGTGAAGACAATTATTCTGCCCCTGAGGACTGGTTTAAGGGTTTCTTGGAGCATTTCTAGCGCTACCTCTCCATTGTTATTAATTTGCAGGAACTCATTTTATTCCCATTTGTTTGACACCTTTGAAAGGTGACTGTCCCAGAAGAAACTTGTGAAGTTGCCACAAGCTAGCTGTTGGTCTCAGGGCAGCTTTCAATGGTAGGAAAGAAACAGAACCAAAATACAGGAATAATTTCATACTTTTTCAACTTTCAATGCACAACATCATGGGGATGTACAGGCACACACATACACAAGAATTAGCTTGGAATTAATTGTTAGAGTGTAGGAATAGCAGCTATGGACAATAATGGCAGCCCATGGCATAAGAAGAGAGGCTACAGCTGTAGATAACCAAACAGCAACAAGAATAGCTGGAATAAGTGAGTTAACTATGCCCTCCCTCCTTGAATTTAGACTGACCAATTTATTGGACTTATTAAGCTCATGAAAGGAATGAATACCACATGCATATCCTACACCACAGTCTCCCAATGGTTCTTCCATGTGATATGTACAGAAAGGACATCTAGGAATAATTCACTTCAAGTTAGGGATGGGAGAATCAGTCAATTCCATTTTCTCTCAGTTTCTCATTTTTCCAGTCTTAAATTCAGCACTCCACATCAGAGCAAAACGTTTGGCACCTTGGCTGCAGGAGTTGCCAGAAGGAGGCATACAAGACGTCATTCATTCGTTTAAGGGACTCCACTCCAGATTTGTGTAGGGTTTACTCCTTAGCCCTCTCTTCTCCTGAAGGTCTCCCGCAAGGCAGTGGACGTTTAGGATCAGAGTTTTTATTCTCATCAATGGGCTACCTACCTGAGTTGACAAGCCCCATCTGCCCCTCACTTCCTTCTACAGCATGTGCAGAAACCACCTTATTGACTGTTGGACCCACTACTGGTCTCATGCACTCAAAGTGCTGGAGCTTGTCTTTGCATGCAGGGGAAGCCACTAACTCATCAAGGCTTTGAGACCCATCAGCTACCTTCACCTGGTTTAGCCAGCCAGTTGAAGCCATTTCCCAGGGTGAGGCTGCTGTCACATGGTGTCAGCTTCTAGGAGCCGCAGGTGAGAGATGAGTGCAGGGTGGAGACCTAATATGGATAGACTACCCCAGAAGGAGCATGATGGTCAGTGGAAGCACACTCTTTATGAGGTATCCTAAGCCACACTTCAGGGCAACAGATGTAACAGACGGAGTAGGTACATGATATATGAACAGCCAAGGCACAATCCTGTGGCAATTTCTCCAGAGGGGAATGGAGCTTTTGCAATAGCTCAGTAATCTCCTCTGCCTTCAGAATCAGCGATGTAAGTGAATGTACTTTATCCTCCTAAATAAGAGGCTGCTATTGTTGAAGGAAGTATGTCACACATGCTTCTCACAATAATTGGCACTTTTATAGATCCATTGCTTTAAGTCTCTTTATTCAAAATAAAAAGAACACACAACAGCAATAGCTAACGAGCATACAATTGTGCACATTATGGCTCTTAAACTGGCTAGTTGATATATAATTAGACTACAGCAAATATATGTCGGCAATAAACAAGAGCGAGCCACAGTTTGGCAACAGATCTTCTTGATAGTATATTGTAGGAGGGGAAAGGACAATGATTTAAAGACATTTGTTATTTCCTGAATTGAACAACTGTAAATCTCTTGAGAGAATTAAGAACAGAACAGCATAGACCATTCCTTAGTTATGCTCTTCAAAGAATTATGCAAAACCATTCAGTTTCCATTCAAACTGCTTTCTGCTATTAGGATTATTTCATCAATTGGCAGATCAGGGACCAAAAACCACTATGATTCAGATACAGCAGGCCTGCACAACTGCTGGCCCCTGAAGCCCAACACAGATTGGCCATCAGGAAGCAATAGACAGCTTCATGGGGCAGCAGCATTCATTTGACTTCCTGGCAGCTGACACACTGCTACTTACCAGGAAGGAGAGGGGAGAGGCTGCAGGGGATTGGCCACAACTGCATCCAGGCATGTAAAGTGGCTTTCTTCTCTCGCCCCCTGCCCTCATTTACAGTTGCAGATAAACAGCAAGCAAATGCTCAGGAGGTTATTGAACTCCTGGTAGGCCAGCATTCATGACTGTCGATTGCACTGAATTTTGTGGTTTATAAAATCTAGTTCAGAAATGAACAGAAGGTAGATCAGGATCTACTGGTAGATCACTGGCTGATTTGCAGAACATCCAGATTTCTGGATCCAATTATTCAGCAAGGACAAAGTAACTAATTTCCATTTAAATCTGGCTGGTGAAGTGAGGAAAGCTAACTAGAAGTGGACTTTCCTGTGGCTCTGAATGTGCTCAGAGGCAGCCTGTTCTTTCATGCTACCTGTATGTCTTTTGCACCTGGCACTGGTTTCTAGATCTTGGGGTTCTAGCAGAAGTGGCTCATCAGGTGGTACAGAGCCACTATATTAGCTTCCTGGCAGGTGGGGTGCTGTTGTTTACTGGGAAGGAAAGAGGAGAGCAAGCAGGGAGTTTGGCACACTGCAGTCACAACTTCAGGATTGCAGAATTGGCTCTGTCAGTGTATTTGCACCTTGCCTCTTTCATCCTGTAAGCAACAGCAGTCCATTTGCTGAGAATCTAGTGTATGGTCCCGTCCCACCTGTCTAGCCAATTCTGGGTTATATTTTAAAAAGCTTTTTTTTTTTGCTTTCATTTTCTGTTCTCTAGTTCATAATTCACTACTTTTCAGGTGATCCACCACACATTCTAGGCAATTCATTTATTAATTTGAGTAATTTATAGTCTTTCTTCATTTTTTACAACTTTGAGGGTAGTTCCCAGTAATCTTAAGAACAATACAAAAATTGAAAGGATAACAAACCCCAAATATCAATATAAAAATTAAAATGAGCAAGAATCAGAAGCACATGTTAATCCTGTAAACCCTGTTGGGTCAATAAGAAATCAGCAGCAGCATTAGTATCAGTGTTAAAAATAATAATAAATAGTCTGCATGTGCCACAACAGCTGATCATAAAATTTTTGGTTTGTTACACCAATGGAGGACATTGAACTCGGGCTCACTAGGACTTGGCTCTAGAAGTTAATGTTCTCAGTCTCATGACCTTTTCTTTTTCCCCAATGAAAGCTTTGTACTGAGAGATGTGTGGATATAATAAAGAACAGTGTATTTAAAGTGCATTTCCCTCAAAGCTCTTTAATGGCCCCTTGTCTACATTTGAACTAATGAGGAAGAAATCCCAGGCCACAGAGTATAAGTTCTTGACAGGCATGAGTCTTAGCACATTTTTTCAAAGAAACTAATTATTATAATTTGAAATAGGTCATCCTAGGGGGATTCACACTACACCCCTCAATGTTGAGAGATCAGCAAGTCTGCACCAATCTGCCCCACCTCAAACAATGTACACACACCATATGCCCCACCCTGATTCTGACACTTGTGCCTGCCACACCCCTTGGAGTCTTTGTGTCAGTGCAGAAGAGTTCTATACAAATTTAGATTCATGCACATTGGAACAAGTAGGAACACAGCTCAGTGATCTGGGAATTATCTTCACATACATCAGAATCTTCTCAACTGCAGGGCTGGAGTGGGGCTTATTGAAGAATGAGGGGGGAAACAATTATTTTGCCAAGGAAAAGCTTCACGATTCACTCTCTCTTTCTCACACAAGTGCACACTTCAAAACTAGAACACCATCAAATCCCCAGTTTGCCAGAATTTATACGCTCTGTGATATAACAACTGTATCCAGTTGCAAAACAGCCTAACAAATCTGTCCAGCATCCATTAATTAGCCGGAGGCAAGCAGACAGGCTGCTCGATAGCCAGCCACAGCAGACATAAGTGATGTTCAATTTAACCTAATATATATATTATTGCAGTCAATACCAAAGAAATAAGCCAAAAGAATGCATGATGATCAGATCAGCTGACAACAACTGGGAGAGTGAACTCAGGGAGGACTGGCACAATCATTATGCTGAGTTAGGCAACCATCTCAGGTGGTGGGTGATGAGAGACAAGAAGCACAGTGAGAGTTTGGAGGATAGAGCTCTGCACCCCACTTTGCTTGCCCTGCACCTCCTAAGCAGAGCTGTGTGCATCACATTGCCTGCTCTGGGCCTCCTATTGTCCTCAGGTGTGGTAGAAGATGCTGACTTATCATCAGGGTATGATTCAGCTTCCAGTCTGTCTGCTTCTGTATGCTGTTGAATATGAGAGGAGAAGTAGCAGTTGGTGCCTATACATTTTGCTAAAGGAGAATATAATTTTCAGGTGGGGTGGAGGGTTAGGCTACAGTTTGTTAGATAATAAAAGGAGGAGGTTATCAGTGAGGGTGAGTAGAGCAATTTTCTTGGCACTTCCCTCTTCCATTTTGGAAGGCAAGGAGCACTATTTAGTTCACCTCTGTTGCCTAAATGTATTGGGCAGGTCCTGGGTACTGGATTTCAGCCTTGGGAGGAAGCCCCACTGAATTCACTGAGATTAATTTCCAAGTTAGACATGCATGGGCCTGTGCTATGAGACTATGCACACTATTCTGAGGGTAAATCCTATTGAATGCAGTGAGATTTCTGAATGAGCTTGCATAGAACCATGTTGCAAGCATTTTTTCTACTGAGTTATGGTGTGTGGATGTCAGAATGCTATTGATATTGTTGTTTCTCTCTTCCACAGACAAAAGACAAAAAAATGCAATGGAGAATAATATCTGAAGAAGAAATTTTTCCCTCCAAACATTACAAGAGAAAGCAGGAAAAGAAGAAATGGTGGCCTTCATAACTCGCCATTCTCCTTATTGAGTATGATAATGTAAAAGTATAGGTGTTGTTACAGAACAACAGTCTAGCAAAGCAAAACAAACAGCTTGAAGTCATCACCTAGTATTTCATGATCACAGTTCTAATATCGCCTGCTATCATAATTCAAACAGAAAAGAAAATTCTTCCACAGTTCATGGAGCCTATGGTTCAAGCCAAGACAGCTTCCATGTGGCTCACCATACAATAAATTCGATCAGTCAAGAAGTTTAACCAGTCAAGCAAAAGAACTGTCACAGCAAGCAAGATGCTCTTTTAGGGGGGAAAAAATCTGGCGCAGCGCGTTCTTAAGCAGCAGGCCGGCCAGACTTCTGCGTCAATCGCGCTGATTTCACAGCAGTTCCTTGGCTTTAGAAAACTTAGCCCTACAGAATGTTCCACATGTTGTTCTTCCATTCATCTTTTCAAGCAATAATATGTTTTTTTCAACCTCATGAAAACAGTCAATCTGTCAACAAAGATCCTGGAAGATAACCTCTGCCTACCTGTTAATAGGCAGGCAACTGAGCTGTCACAAGCTGAGAGATCTGTGAGAATTGCAAGCAATCCAGCCCTAATGTGAGTTTAACCAGCTTGCACTACTCATCTTATTGCAGGCCTAACGCCTCAATTTCTGCATTTTGATTGCAATTAATTACAAGGGCTTGGATTCAGATTTTCCTTACGTGAACAAAGTGAACGTCCCATTCATGAAACTGGGTTTTTCCACCTCCATCTTTCCTCTGAAGCCATGAAATCCTGCTCCTACAGACTGTAAAACCCTTAGGAATGGTGTGTTGGTGGCAGGTAGAAGGGGAGTTGACAGAAGTTTCTCTTCCTTGTGTAAATACAGGAGCATTTTAATATCCAAGTTAATGGATTTCAAATTGATTTACTTCTTTTATGTCTGCAGAAGACTGGCTCAGCAGCTCCTCTTCATATGGAAGCCTAGGGAAGCTGCATATGTCCCAAGTGCAGGGCATGGGTCTGTGTCACAAATATACAGCACTTTTTAGAAAAGTGAATGCAGACAGCTTGAAAGCGCATGAGGAGGCTTGTGTAACAGTCCCAGTTCAACTCATGAACACCAACATTTTATTAATGCTCTTTCCAAAGCAACTTTGTGGGTATTTTTTCCGAGTCATCCAGATCAGCTGCACTTTCATTTAAACTCCCATTATGTGGGCAATTATTTGCTAGATAACTCTTATCTGGAATGGTCTTGGAATGATTCCTGCCAAACCCCCTGCCTGACCAGCAGATGATTAAAACCATGTGGAAGTCCTGACTCACGAAGAGCAGCGAGAGTATGGAAGAGCATTGCATGGTTGCCCAGGCAATAGGTTGCCTCCTCCAACCCTGTGCAAAGGATGGGGAAGAAATTCAGGTCCATTCACATTTTAATATGAACCTACCTAAGTCACACTTCCAGAAACAATACGTGAACCAAAATGCAGCTATCCTTAGTCTCTCTCTCTCTCTGTGTGTATGTGTGTGTGTACACAAACACACACAGAAAGAGAGAGAGAGAGAGAGAGAGAGAGAGAGAGAGAGTGCTTTGTGGGTTTGTGGTGTCCCTGATCTGACTTGTGGGGTACTGACATCTTGCTTTCATTTCAGAGAGGAGAAAGACCTCTAAATCATCTCATTCCACCTTGGTTTTGCTTCCCACAAAGAGACCCAACACAACCCCTAGTAGATATTGCTATCATGGCTGATGCTGATGAAAGACCTATCATCCACATTTTTTTTTATAATCCTTCTTAATAAAAAACAAAAACAAAGCTAGTGATCACAACCACTTTCTCTGGTACTATAATGAAAACCCAAAATCAATTGGTATTTATAAACATCTAGCCTTTCTCTGACTGGTAGCAGCTCCCAAGGTCCCACAAAGAGAGTGGGTTTTTTTAGCTTTGCTCTCTGATCCTTATTTTAATTGGAAGTGTCCAGGATTGAACCTTGGGAATGTATGCATGCAAAGCATATACTCTAACACTGAATTATGAGACTTCACTCATTATTTACTGAACCTATATATTGTTTAAGGCTTCCACATTCTGCCTTGTTCACTTATGGCAGATTGAGAAAATTTCAAAACGTAGGTATGCATAGATAGGGTTGCAAGTATATTTCAGTTCCAGGATTGCACAAGTGTAGAAAGAGAGCACAACTGAAGATCCTGAAATAGCTCAATTGTTATTCATAAAAATATATATGAAATCTATAGAGTATATAGATTTGAATATTTGATACAATGCTTATTGAGATTCCTGGTTGGGAATTGTGAGAATGAGCTGGATATCCACTGGTGGAAAGAGTTTTGTTCTCCCCACCCCCCACCCCCAATGACATACCATGTACCACTGTCCATCGTTTTACCCAGACACTGCTGTCAAGTGCCAAGGGCCTTCTGGCGGTTCCCTCACTGCCAGAAGCCAAGTTACAGGGAACCAGGCAGAGGGCCTTCTCAGTAGTGGCCCCCTCTCTGTGGAACGCCCTCCTACCAGATGTCAAAGAGAACAACTACTATCAGACTTTTAGAAGACATCTGAAGGCAGCCCTGTTTGTTTAGGGAAGCTTTTAATGTTTGATGCATTACAGTGGTACCTCGGTTTAAGTACTTAATTCGTTCCGGAGGTCCGTTCTTAACCTGAAACTGTTCTTAACCTGAAGCACCACTTTAGCTAATGGGGCCTCCCGCTGCTGCCGTGCCGCCGGAGCACGATTTCTGTTCTTATCCTGAAGCAAAGTTCTTAACCTGAAGCACTATTTCTGGGTTAGTGGAGTCTGTAACCTGAAGCGTATGTAACCCGAGGTACCACTGTACTGTATTTTAATATTTTGTTGGAAGCCGCCCAAGTGGCTGGGGAAGCCCAGCCAGATGGGTGGGGGTATAAATAATAAATTGTTGTTGTTGTTGCAGGAGCAATGTGAAGTGTATATGCAAAATAACCAGATATGCCAATGTACTAATTTTGCATTCTAAACACATCAGTTAAACAGAACTCAGATGCTGTGGTTCAGAACTTCAGTTAACACTGCAGAGTATAGTTTGGTTTGGGATACAAAATAGATGATTGCAAAGTACATAGCTCTCAGCATTTTGCACTTCACATTTTGCCAGGTATGCAAAGCCTGTGGGAACTTTTTTTTTTTTAAGGGGATGTAGGAGGTAATGTATGAATCAGTCCCAAGACCAAGGCTGAGGTTGAAAAACTGGCAGGAGTCTATTACTGGACATTAAAAAGTTAGCTTTCTAAGATTTACTGTTGCATAGGAGTACAGCACTGTAATAAAAATACGGTTGCTAATTAATCATTGCATGACTCAATGGTCCGCTGCTCCTGTGCCTTGCCATTTCTTAACAACATGACTTGATCTCTTTGGGCCTCGTTACTCAAGGATAAGTCATTGAAGTGAATAAAAATGTTGTATAACCAAGGCCAGCTGGGTAATGTAACTAGCTGTATGATTTTGTTCAGGAAAAAACTAAGAGGCTGTATCCATGAAATTATAACACAGGCCTTATTAGCCACTGTATATAGTGATTGTGGATTCAGGTGTGTAAAATCTAAATGTGTTTTCCTCTGTGTGTTCCTTACCTTTCAAATAAAAGCTGCAGGATCTATTCATCTTGATTTTGTCACATTATCTATTAAAGTTTTAACACTGGCCTTATTAAAAATGTCAGTCTGACCCATTAGAATATCCAAAACAGTCAAAGTCTGTGTAGTAGCAGTGTTTCTGCCAAAGTTGATCATTTTTCTCAACTCCTGCCCACATTAATATACCAAATATGTCAAAAGGCAAAGTTTGGATCTACAGTAACTGAACCACTTTCTCCCATTACAGCTTTGTTCTGAGCAGGCCTTCAGGCCTTCAGGCCTTTGATTGAAGTCCCTTTTCTCCCTTACGCCAATATGGGGTACCCCATGGATCCAAATGAGCCAGGTTTTTTTTTGTTCTCCTTGTGACTCAGGTCAGCTTTGTATACAGTTGGGAAACAGATCTTTATAATCCCTCATGCAAATGGACCATGCAGAAGAGGTAGAAGATGGAAGGTCTCAAAGTCCCTTTCATGTAATGCTCAGATGTGGCACTTGTGGCCTTCAGACGTTGTTCGAATCCAACCTTTACCAGCCCCAGCCAGAATAGACAGATCGTGGGTGCTATAGTCCAAGAACATCAAGGGCCACAATTTCTCCATACTTGTGGGACAAAGAGGTGACATGAGTCCCTTCCCCAAGTTCAGTTGGGGGGGGGGGAGAGTACTGCTAACATGTTGCTGCTGTTGTTTCCAGGGTCCAAATTCCAGAGATTGTCAGAGAGGAAGTAACAAGGCACTTTGTTTCCTGGAATGCTAAGTCACATTTAAATTTAACACAAGTAGGCTACTCAGACTTTAGCCAAGCAATTTTTTCACCTCTCTAGCCTCAAAAGTTCATTTTCCACCTCCTGCACTATAACTTCTTTGCTTATTTTTTTAAATTTGCATACTGCTCTATATCCATAGAACTCAGGACAGTTCATAGCATAAAAATCTTACAAAGTCATAGGATATGTGACTTGAGGGAGCTGGAACTGGTTAATGGGCATGACAAGTTCTTTCACTACCGATTATCTGTTGAGAGTGTCTTAACAGATGATTGCCAGCTGTTTTGAATGCTATAGATCACTGAGCACCTTAGCTTTTGAAATGTTAATACAATTTTGTTTTTTGTTCTCTTTGCTGTGTTAAATGTGCATTCTGTACTTGACTTCCTTTGTAATGTTTCATTTTATGCTAATATTTTAGTTTCCTGTTAATTATAATGCTTTGGAATGTATACCTTATCTTTGACTTTCCTCTGTAATGTTTTCTTCTGGATTGTTTTATTTGATGTTTTAATGTAAACTGCTTTGAGATTTTTTCCCCTTAAAAAAATTAAGTGGTTTAGAAATTAAATGAATAAAATTAAAATTAAAATAATACTGTATTAAAAATGCCATGTCCTCCTAGCCAAACCATGATCCTAAAAACTATCCCATTGGCTCAGTATTCTTTCTTTGCTCTGCTCTGTCAGATCAAGATGTCAATCTTATTATGGACAAGTAGAGATATGAAAACAATCTTAATATAAATGTTAGTTTTCAACCAAGTATCAAAATAACATCACGTAATCTGTTTTGCCTTCTGTTGCCTCGTTTACACTTTACAGGGTGTTAAAAGCTGGAGAGGTACAGAATTAGCAGTGGGTGCTAGTAAAGGTATACTTATTTCTGGTGCCATTAAATGTCCTCTATTCTTTTCAATTATGCATTGGGATACAATTTTCACTGGAACTGATCCGCCACAGATGCTGGATTTCAGTACGCCTATTACTGCTGTTACTATATTTATCCACTAAGTGGGAAGGCTAATGTTTTCCAGATGTGGCTGCCATTTTATAAGTCAGAAATAGATATTACATCTGTCTGCTGTCTTTTCCTTGCATAACATGGGCTCAAGATATCTATTAGCTTAGGTATTCTGTTACACAGTTTCACATATTTAACCACAGCTGGCCCAAGACATTTTGCTGCCTAAGGAAAAAGGCAAAGCATAAGGCAACCAGACTGGCAGCTAAATATTGCTTAAATACTGGCAACAGGACAGGGTCCTCTGCCACACCAGGTGGCAGAAGACTAACTTAGGGGTCGCTAGC
Organism: Podarcis bocagei; assembly: GCF_964188305.1. Taxonomy (NCBI): domain Eukaryota; kingdom Metazoa; phylum Chordata; class Lepidosauria; order Squamata; family Lacertidae; genus Podarcis; species Podarcis bocagei. The sequence continues at coordinate 30,759,933 of NC_138134.1, forward strand.
TTTGGGGTCTTAAGGACATTGGTGTGGAGGCGAATTACTACAGGTGCTCTGTCATCCAGTATCTTCTGCCTGAAACAGTCACTTCAATCTGCAAAGTCTAGGAAGCAGCCACTGGACTCCCCCCCCCCCATTTGAACTGTCTATGTTTATGCTTTCTGGTCAGTCTTGGTAGCCAATAGTTATTTTCTGCTCTTCAGATGTGAAGTCAACTCCTGCCATGTTACTCCAGCAATGTTATGTGCATTTTCAAAGCCAATATTGGTTTGATCAGACTAAACAATGTTATTTAGCATTAATGAACATATGACATATTTTAAAACATTTCATTCCCCCCCTTCCAGCTTTTAAGAACCATCTCTTTCTCCCAGGCATAGATTTGAAGTTTTAATTAAAATCTCAAAACATATAATAGCAAAGATTGGCCAACTGTACAAACAGGAATATATAACACTTAGCCACTTCTTGATTATTTTTAGGTAAAGAGGAACAAGAGTCAAAATCCTGCCCCTCTCACTTCATGAGGGTTCATGGAGAAAAGTGAATTTCATTTACCGGTACTTCTTTCAGAAATACCACTGGATTTAGTTCCCTTTAATTTGGAAACCAAAATACATATAGAAACAGATCAGTATTTTACTAATACACCCATTGTGATACAAGGTTTATTATGGCATACCCCTAATATATAGCAAAGCAACAAAATGGAAGATCTCCATATGAAATTCCTTATTATCATTGAATCCTGGATGATTTGGAAGTGGGCAGGGAATCTGTATGTATTTCTGAAAATGACACAAGATGCACTTCCTTTCTACCTTCCTCAGTGTTTTCCTGAATTCTAGGCAACATGTGTACAGCAAGAGGGGTTGTTTTTCTCGAAGAGCTGCTCTTCCATTAGCTTTCTTTCCAAACAATAGAAGCTTTCAACAGAGCTCTTATCATTCCTCATCTTTAGATAACCTCTTCTCTACCTCCATCTCAATGCAATCTCTATCCATCCCCAGGATTCGTACAGAATTATTATAATCTTCAAATCAAATCAACTTGAGGAAAAGATAGTCTTACGCTATATTTTGTATACAAGGCCCATTATTGCTTTGAGTGCTTGATTAAAGAAAACAACTGCAGAAATACGCACACTCCCTTGCACTTTCTTTCATTAGTACAAAGGTTGTGACTCTGCCTCCTCTTCAAGGAAGCTTCCAGGAGGGAGAAAACAGATGTCCATTCCTCACTGTTGCAACCTCAATAGCTTTTTGAGATAATTCCATTATAAGTTTCCTTTTAGATCACATAAGCAGCTCTGTTCAGGCAAGACTGGCCTTGACCTTGATTTGGCAAAGTACATGCAAGCCAAGTTTCCCCAACTAGATTGGGACAAGTCCCCCCCCCTCTCTCTCTCTCTCTCTCTCTCTCTCTCTCTCTCTCTCTCTCCTTCAGTTCCCCAAGTGTCAGATAGGAATTTGGATGGATCCATCTATTTCTGCTTCATGTCACTTTCACAGGTATTCATTCATAATTCCAACCCATTCAATTTCCACATCACACTCATTTAACAAAACAAAAAACCATGCAAATGTGCATTTCGTTTGGAGGATTTTGTCATGAATGATGCATTTTGGTAATAAATCTTATCCTAAAATATTCATTCCATATGCATTCTGGTGTGTGTATGCTGAGAACTGAATTGCAAATTTCAGAGAAGTGAGAAACCAAGAGATAACTGCTTTTGGATCCACATGTTAGTCTCAGAACTTTAGATCAGGTCAGTTCACTTGGAAATGGAGACTGGATGAAACCCTGACACATACTTGCATGAGAACAGCAATCCAATCCACCCTGAGGCTCTGCAGGGTGACTGGTCTACCACCACATCCACAGCCTGGCCACTAATGGCAGCAATGAAAGTTGAGTGGTCAGGCAGACTGGGCCCAATCCCTGCACCAGCTCCAGTCTGGTGCCACAATCAGGCCTGGATTAGGGTCTACATTGTCTGGAACTGGCTGTGAGAGTTGCTTGTGATCCAGTGGATACTGTGCATTCTCCATTTTACTCCACCCTCAGAATGCCCCAATTTGGGGGTTTTTCACCAGGCTTTACCAGTGTGGGCCGCCAGTGGCTAGAAGAGGTGATTTGCACTGGTGCCAATTTTACTCTATGGCTGGCAGGGTGTTGACTGAGCTGACAGAGGGATGCCTTCACTCAATCCACCCATCCCCAGCCTGGTGTAATGTGTGTGTGTGTGTGTGTGTGTGTCAGGCAGGGTAATGATTTTGCAGGGTTAGAAAGATGAATACAAGTGGCAAAGCTGTTTGTAGAAGGACAATAAGCCACGTTCTTTACACTTTCATGCAGTCTTTACTGCCCATAGTCAAACACTGCCACTATCAACTTTTTACATAGTAAATTATAATTTTTCATGATTCTAGACCTCCTTGTTATTTGTAACAATCTGCTTATATCAGGATTATTGTGAAATATTTATGGAGTGATATACAGAAATCTATAATGCACATAAACAGTGATTTTATTCCTCCAACCAATGAGTCCACGATAACTATTTTTATACCTATTGCTATACTTGGTGCATTTCTTCAATTAACACACTTGTAAATATGTGATTGTTCCCTTTGGCATCAAAAGTAATAGATATTCTTTGTATCCCAATTAAAGTGTAAACATCCTTTGCAGACAGGGATGGATGAATCTATCTATTTCCAGTCTGTGACATTTCCAAGTCTTTTCATCCATGATTTCATTCTGTTCTGCTTCTGCATCAATGCAATATTTTTATTTTAAAAATCCCCTCAAAACATGTATTTGAGTATATATTTAAATATCCCTTTTCTCTCAAAATACATATATATTGATACATTTACAGAGAATTTCATCACAACATTATAAGAAGTGTGAAATCTGGTGTTCCAATATGTACATTATTCAAAGAGGTGGAGATTAGGTCATTTCATGTAGGAATTTGCAAATATTACATACCGTTGTCTTCCATGCTTCCATGCAGAGTCCCCTTGACTCTCCCAGATATGATCGGTTCTACCAAAGCTGTCATTGCAGCCCCAGATGCTGGAGACAATAACTTGACATACTGGCAGTGGAATTAGTTGATGTACAAAAACCTGTATCCAATGCAGATTGGCTTATCTGAATGAGAATGTGATGCTGCACTAAAGGATATGCAATGCATTAAATAAGATCTATTGCTTTACATAAAACAATACTTGTCCTCTTGTATGTTGTCCCGTACTTAGGATGATGCTATGATCTTTGTTTAAAGATTACATTTTTAAAAAGAGAAAGATCTTACATCCTAACATTTTTGCGTTTGGGAAGTTATTTTTTGTTTTTAAGGGTTTGCTCACATATGTCATTGAAAATATTTATAAATGTCAAGGAATGAAGAAGAAAACATAATTCAAACTGAGTTCCTACATGAATTTAAAATGTTTGCTTTTTGTGGCAATACACAATACAACATTACTAGGCATATGGCATTGTAATAAGAACCATATGTCTTCACTGACTGGGGAACATATGGCAGAAGTTTAAAATAAGTAGGATTCTGAGGGGAAAGAAGGATGAGTCTTTTTTTCTATTAAAAAAAAGGGAAAGGGAAGGGAAATTGTTTGTAAAAAGAAATGTTGTTTTTGTAAAGAGTGATTAGGTAACAGCACATCTTTGGCTGAATCTAGCAGACACCTGGACCAGATTTAACATTAGGTGTTATCAACAATCACTGTGGTGTAGTGCTTAGAATGTTAGACCAGGTCCTGGTAGATCAGGGTTCAAATCGCTACTCAGCCAAAAAAAGTTACAGGGTGACCTCAGGCCTGTCATTCACTCTTAGTCTACCTTACTTCACAGGCTTGTTTTGAGGATTATTCTTTTTTTTGGGGGGGTGAACTGATTGGAGGGGTATAAATCCCTCCCCACTGCTCCCTGTCAATTCCTTTGATATTGTTTGTGTAAGGCTAAAATGAATGACCTGGACTTTTAACTATAATTTTTAACTTTTTTATTCTCTTTTATATTAATCTTCTCTGTACATGGATATATGATTGTTAATGCACAGTCACTTATTGTACAGACCATTTTTTTCATAGTTCTTGATGATACAATAATTTCTTGAAATCTCTATAAAATAAAATGACTTTTTGAAAAATTCATGTTGGGCTATTTTGAGTTACACCGTGATTAATGTCTATTAAAAGTTCTATAAAAGGCCACACAACATTTAAAAAAATATTATTTTTTTAATGAGCAGAGCTGTTACTGAACGAAAATACCAATATTCTCATGGATATCATGTCATTGGGTGCTTCAGGTGAGACCAAAATTAGCCAATGTGCTGCCCTCCAAATCTGTAGAACTATTACTAGGATCAGGATGGCAAATGACCAGAAATGTTGGGAATGGTGATCCAACAACCTCTTAAGGGCACCACATTAGTGATCCCTTTTCTAGAGTGTCCAGAACAACCTGGAGTTGTGGCAGTTGTGGCAGTCTTGGAACACAATGGAGTCAGCATTGCTAATACATTCATCCAAGTACTCCTGCTTAACTAGATTGTGAAGTGGCCAGAAAGATGCCAACAGTGACAGTACCGTACAGCGAAAACCTGCGTGTCCCAGTATTTTGTACAGTTGCTTTCCTAAAAACACTTCCCTGTTAATTCCCCTTGGCAATGGCTGATTGGAGCGACTTGAGGAGTAGCCAGAAGGCAGTACAATCCTGACCATATGATATTCTAGCTGAAAACACCGACTAGATTGATGAATGATAAAGAGGAGAACATTGCAGTGGAACAGTTCCATACCATTCTCTCTCCATTATTCTGTACCATATTGTACACCTGCCTGTGTATGAAAAAAAGGGAGGTAATTGGTTAACTAGGGTTTATATTGCCAGTCCCTGTTTCTAGCAAAGGAAGAGCAAGGGAGAATAGAATTACGATGGTTTGATCAGCTAAAGAAGCTAGGATATAGACAGGTTTGCTTTTCTGTGACATACTTAATACAGCTTCTGCTGAAATTCCACATGTGATACATTACCCTGTGCTGTGAGGTGGCGGGTTGCTTTTGATCAGTCACACTGGATTACATTACACATCATCAGAATGAATGCCATCAGTCCAGTCACATCACATTAGAAAACGACATATCATTGTGGAAAGTAAAGAAATGGAGGAGGAGGAGGGCAGAATGTTAGAGGTTATAGTTAAGGAGGACTTCACTTTCATATCTAACTAGCAGTCTTTTCTACTAGGTCTCTTGTAGGATAGCAAAAATTATTTATAATGGAGAGAACAAATCAGTTAATTAGAAAATAGATAAAAATGTACATTGGAGTTGCTTCCCAGTGGCAGTTTGTTGATACCACCCCCTGTTGATTGACTGAGATCCTAACTGGACTCAACTTCCAAGGGGAGTTGGGGCTATATCAGGGCCTGGGCTAATGCTGGTGGCAGCCCCACTGGTCACAGCAATCCCGAAGGGGATGACACCCAAGAGTATGTCCCCTTTTGTGGGTCTGCTTCAGGGGAAAGGGAAGGGTCAAGGCTACACCATTAACATCTGGAGGCAAAGGGTATTGGTTGTGTTTCTTTGTTTTGTTTCATTCTCTTATAGGGATGGTCCTTACATAATTATAAATCTGCCACGATGTTGTTTTACATTTGAATTTTTGGGAGAGAGGGAAAGATATGCCTGGGATGGGATCAGCTGGGAGAGTGGAGGTAATTGCAGTGGGTTAGGGATGACGGGTGGCGCTGTGGGTTAAACCACAGAGCCTAGGACTTGCTGATCAGAAGGTCGGTGGTTCGAATCCCCATGGCAGGGTGAGCTCCCGTTGCTCGTTCCCTGCTCCTGCCAACCTAGCAGTTCGAAAGCACGTCAAAGTGCAAGTAGATAAATAGGTAAACGGTGTTTCTGTGTGCTGCTCTAGTTCACCAGAAGCAGCTTAGTCATGCTGGCCATATGACCCGGAAGCTGTACGCTGGCTCCCTTGGCCAATAAAGCGAGATGAGCGCCGCAACCCCAGAGTCGGCCACGACTGGACCTAATGGTCAGTGGTCCCTTTACCTTTACCTAGGGATGACTAGCAGAGATCTAATGGCAAAACCAATTTTATAAATGCACTCCTATTAGGGTCTAGGCTCTGATTTGTCATGGAAACTGCTTTGGTCACTATGTATGATGACCTCTGTTGGGCGGGGGTAGGGAGTGTGTCCCTGTTAATTCCCCTTGATCTCTCAGTAGCTTTGGATACCATCAACAATTCTGGAGCAGGTGTCTGGAGGAGCTGCGGGTGGGTGGCACTGCTGTGAGGTGGCTCCTACTTGGATAGTTGTTTCCAGAGGGGGGTGCTTGTGGCGTGTTGCTTGGCCCCATGGAGCCTTCACTTTAGGATTCTGTAGGGTTGAAACTTATCCCCCATCTTTGTTTAATATCTACATCAAACTACGGAATGGGTTCACCTGTTGTTTTGGAGACCTTGTCACCATTATGTTGATGACACACAGCTCTGCTTCTTCACATCTGCAGGTGTGGCAATGCATTCGCTAGATTGATACCTTGTCTCAGTAAGGGACTGGATGAGAGACAATAAACTGAAGCTCATTCTGTAATGAAGCCTTTCTTTATGCTCCTCTTCCATGGGAGTTCCAAAGGGTGACAACACAAGAGTGAGCTTTTTGTTGCTGGCTCTCCACTTGTGATATATTCTTCCCCAAGGAGGCCCATCTGGCACTTCTTTGTCTAGTTTTAGTCACCAGGCAAAACCTTTCCTTCTTTTGGTCTTTATTTTGAAAAGTTCTTAAGTATTTGTGGGCTTTTTTGTAGGATCCATTCAACCTGTCTTTTATTTGTATAGATGTGTTTGTATGTGTTTAGGTTTTTATTGGTTGTGTGGTGATTGAAATTGTTTTTAGTATTTTTGTTGTGTTTTTACATCAATTTGAGTCATGTGTATGAATAAAGCATAATAATAATAATAATAATAATAATAATAATACTGTAATAATAATAATAATGCATTTTTTGCAATGTTGACATAATGTCATCCTCATCAATATCTTTCCACCAGTGGCAATATTTTCAAATTAAATATTGTATATTTTTAAAGATCTGGATAGGAGTCCTTTACTGTGGCTTCTCACAAACAATTTGATTTTAATTTTCCAATATGATGCATTGCCCTATGCTGTGTTATGGCAGGTTGCATCTGATCAGTCACACTGGATTACATTGCACATCAAAGCAAGTGTTATCATTCCAGTCACATCACATTAGAAAAGACATGTCATGTTGGCAATTTGAATTGGAGTCTTTTGAAGGGTAATTTTCAAGTGCAAGATTAAAATACTGATCCTAATCAAAGGTCAGCAAGTAAGTATGCTTCAGCTATTGACTACAATATTTTGTGGGGAACATTTTATTTCAAAATGTTTTGAACATGACTGATTTAAGTAAATGCAATACAATGGAAGGTGGGAGATCAGGTGAGGAGCACAGAATTCAGGGGGCAGTCTTCAGAACATCAGTGTCAGTACCAAACCTGAAATCATCTACAAGCACACCTATGACTGACAGAGTTCGGGGAATGTAGTAAGACTTTTTTGTCAGAGGAAGAGTACACAGAGCTGAATTCATGGCATGCACCATAATCTTCCAGCATGTATATATACCCCGTCAAACATGTTTGCACTATCTGCTTCATTATTAGTTTGATATGAAGAAGCTGGGGAAGGTGCAATCCTCATTCTCAAATGTGCTATTGTTTGATGTTTTCTTTTGTGAGGGGAAATGCTTTGTTCATGCATAGAGAAGTGTGTCCTGCTTATAGTACACATAGGAACTCCTGCATATATCATACACCCCATAGTGCTGAACAATAGGCTAGTTAGTGAATTTACTGTAATCTTAAATTGCACTATTGGCTCTATTTGAAGAGTAGAAGGGTCTGCTGAGCTGGTATAAAGGTTCTTAAGACGGGAGTGATGTATCAGCAGTTATATTACCACAGCAGAGTAGAACGTGATGCTGTTTCAATATGGCAGTGATATTGCAGCATCCTGATTGGCAGATAGTCTGCATCCAACCTTCTCGTTCTAACAGAGTTTAGGTATCATTTACATCAATGGGGAAAGTTAGTTGTAACTTAAACACCATTGATTTCAATGGAAACTAACTGTAAGGGGCTTAGGATCCAACCCAGCTTTCCACTATTTGCACAGGCCTACCGCTTTTTAATGTAGCCATAGACATTCCCGCATACTTTCACAAATAAGAATGGAAGAGGAGATTCTTAAATAGCAAAAGTAATCTTCTTGCTTCATGTGATGAAAAATATCACAAGCGGATAAGAAAAGCAGGTTTAACATGCTGATCTTTGAACAGAAGGTCAGTGGTATGAATAACGTGTAACAATCCTGGATTTATTCAACCTGCAGCGAATATTTTGTGCTAGTAAAACTGGCTCCATATTATTCATGCTCTTCAAACATTCTGAAATGAAGCAACGGAGAGGCATGCACATCCTTTGCACTGATTCACCCTGATTCCACAAAAGCCATGTAGAAATGATTAAATTCCAGGGATAATCAACCTGCTGTTCACTTAAGTTCTATAGGTCAAAATTTCTCAGGAACAAAATCAGATAACTTTCCTGTGGTTTTTCTTTTCTGCCCTCTTCTTAGCCTACTGAAGTCCTCCCCCATATATATTTGGGAATAGCTGTGGATCTAGTTTTAATATTGTTTAAAATCATTTTAATATCCTTGAAGGATGCAGTGGATGTGGCTCCACTCTTTCCAGTTCTCCTCTCTACAGAAAACCATACAATATGGCAACCCTATTAATAAGAGAGTTTGACACCCCTCCATTCCTTGGCCAAGCATCAATAATCTCTGGAATTTGGTCGTCGACAGGCATGGGACTTAAAGTGAAAATCAATATCCCCAAATTCAACATTCGGAGGAAGTGCCTTAGCTCAGCAGTAGAGCAACCACTTGCATGCAGAAAGCCCCAGATTCAATACCCAGTAACTCCAGGTGGGACTGGGAGAGAACCCAGCCTGAATTTCTGGAGAATTTGGACACTGTAAACAGTGCTGAGCTAGATGAACCATTGGTCTGTTTCAGTATAAGGCAACTTCCTATTGACCATTTTGACTTGTTTAGCTTGCAAGTATTATTTTCAGTAGCACATAGCAGACGATAAGACAGACATTTGAGCTCAGTTCCATGGACTGATTCTTTTTTTTAAAAAAAAAACAAACAACATTCATCCAAATATTTTGTTCTCCGATAGCAGCTTTTCACCAGTTTCTTTTCCGCTTGCGACAAAGGAGCAGGTACCAACAATGGCCTTCCTGAAAACTGTCCTTTCTTCTTTTAATGCTTGTTCCCAGCTCACAACAGAAACATGACTTTCTCAAAGATGAAACATTTTAACCAATTTATTTTATCGCTACTTTGATTAAATTCAATCACATTGGTAGTGTATGCTGTGTTTCCTTAATTGCTTCTTGGCAACTAGCCGACTCACTCCATTATAATTATAATACCCTTTATATCTAATAAGCAATTTGATAAAAGAAAATTTATTTTTGTAAGCTCTCTTTATCAAAGACTTTCTTAGAGTTAATGTTGGCAGACTTGCCCAGTAATGATTTGAAGCCACTTTCTGTTTTTTAAATACAGGCTCAATTCAATCCAATTGAATGGAATTATTCTGGGCCAGACCCTCAAGTCTCTCACTGGCTCCTGAATGCATCTGTAGCAGAAGCATGGAGACTAATCTGCCTAATCTGAGTTTAACCTAAATAAATAAATAAAGTGATTCAACGTTGTTCTTGATCTTTATTAAATATATACTACACTTGATCTTAGCCAAGGTCTTCATTTGAAACAGGATTGCTCATCCTATAACATTTGTGCTCCCAATAGAAAGCAATTTAAGTATAAGAAGAAAAAGAAAAAGAAAGATAGCAGTTGTGGCTGAATGTGTGTTGTTCAGCAGAGCACTTTGGGTGCATAGGGAACATCTCCCAGCTCTGACAGGAAACATTTTCCCCATTCATTTCAGTGGAGATTCACCAAAGTCCCCTCTCTTGATTCACACCTTCATTGGCTTACTCTTTCAGAATATTTGATCAATGGCATACATAGAAAAGCTTGAGTGCAAGCTAAGTTAGGAATCACCTCCTCATACCATCCTTCCCACCCCCTAGGAGCAGAAGTCTCTGAGTCTCACCAAGGGTGGAAGCATGGCTGAACTGGAAAGAAGGAGGGCCTTCTTAGTAACTGCACCCAGATTGCAGAACACCTTGTGCTTTAAAGTACAGCTGGTTCCCACTCACTGTTTCTCATCAGTTACTGAAAACCTCATTATTCCAGTTAAAATGATTTTTTAAACTGCTGACCTGGTATATTTTGTAATTGCTTTATACTCTTTTCTACGGAATTGTGGTTGCTATATATGTCATCCAGAGTGATGTATTTACATTAAAAAGACAAGATATAAATACTGTAATGAGCAGAAGGGAACAGAATAAAACAAAACAAAATAAAATCCTACGTTTAAAGAGCTTTGCATTTCAGTCATTGTCTCCAATACAACTGGGTGTGCATTCAGGAGTTAAGGCTACATATACACAGCTCTCTGCAAAAAGGAAGTGGAAGGACCACATCCATCTATCTGCTTCCTCTTCAGCAGCTGATGGACTGAATAACTCTCCTTGAAGCTTGAAGCTCTAGCAGCCAGAAGCAGCAAGATTGAGGAGCCAAACTGTGCATGCAGCACTCATTTTTATTTGTTGTTCCACACCCAGAGAGGTGGAAGCCTGCTTCTATAGTTCAATTGGAAGTTTATCTTATTGCTCTCAAATGGCAACATTTAGCAGTGTTTTGAAAGTAATCAGACTTCAGCCAACATCAATTTTTCTGTAGGGGATTGTGTTTTTTTTTTCAGGGAATGTGACGGTTAAGGGTAGGTGGGACTCATTAGACACTGGAATTAAAATGCTTAATTTAAGAGTTGAAATGTTCTTGTATAACGGCATTAATTCATTAACCCAGGTGTTACTTTTTATGACCCTTGAAGACAATAATTCAATGCCACTTTATCACAGGAAATGTTGTGGAGCAATAGATGGTTTTGGGTCCAGATGTTTTGCCAACCCAAGAAACGGTTGAAGACACAACAAAAAGTGCCACAACTCTCACCCCAAACTGTTATCCCCATCACACTTGGACTTGGGGGGAAAGCCTTCTGATGACTACAAAATGGATCTTTCATGCCTAATTTTAGTGAGGGATGGGACACCTCCCATCTCATCAGCAGATGTCATGGACAATGCCAGAGAAGGGATTAAAGGGTTCCCGCCCCCCTCCAGATCAATCACAGATGTGTCCTCGAGCAAATACTCGTTATTTGTGCATGTCCTTATGGAAATTTAATCTGTTAGTAAGAAAATCCAAACATATTCCCTTTGCATGCAGCCTAGATGCTCTTGCTTGGATGAGATAAGCTCCCTTTTCAAACGTGCCTTTCTGAAGCACATGTGCTGTTTGTTTAATGTTCTGCTGTAATCTTTCTATATTGTGAAGGTTGCACAAGAGGCAAGGGAACTAGATGGTGAAGCCACTGGGCGGTGATTACACTACCACATTATTTGAATCAGAGAGCTAGAAGAAATAATGATTATCCAGTGGCTTTTCTGATAAGACGTAGTCTCTTTAAATCAGTTATTGTTCTTTTCAGGAGAGCATTCTGCAACTGTGTCCTTTGATGCAGAACCACTGGGTACTTTGACAGAAAATGCCTAGCTCCCTCCATTGCTGCCCAGTTGCTGGTCTCTTGTTCCCCAGCCTTAATGGCATTAGACAAGCTTCTCCTATCCGAAACCATTTGGGGAATTGCAGCAAATGTCCTCTGACCTTGATCACTGTGGAACAGTTTAACGAAATTTTTTCATACAACATGTTTATTTGCATAAATCACTAAGATGCAGGACAGCAATTCTAAGTGCATTTTAATTTCAGATATCTGTGCTTTGGGAAGAGACATGCTGTACCCACCCACACAGACACCCCCCCCCCTCAAAAAAAGAAAATGCAGAAACAGAAATGTAAATGTGTATCATATATGTTGAACTTGAGGGTAAGGACTCCATCAACTAGGAAGAAAGCAGAAAAGTTTTGCACCCTCTTGGAACAATGCCACAAATGTACTCTGGTGACTGGTGAGAATAAGAGTAGTAGTGAATCTCTTTTATGGTGCTGTTTTCAGGACATAATGTGCTGGTTTTATGGCATACCGCCACAGCCAATGCCTGAATTGCCGATGGAAATGCAATTTAGGATCCTGAGCAAGATCTAGCAGTGCTCCAATAATTTAATCATATCCATCATAATTTTCATCCCATATCACCATTAGGTGATAATTACTTATGTTAAAAGAAGGCATTTTCATCTACGTCCACTGCAGTTCAACATCGCCTCTGAATTTCAAGAGAATAAAGCTACAGGGAGATAGAGAGGAAACAAAAGAGCCTTTTGATATCCTTAAGGCTTGAATGACTATGTACTTAACAACAGCATGAAACACAGATGCAATGCATCTTTACATCTAACAGGCTGTTTATGGGGGATCTATGGTCAGTCCTCACTAAACACATCATAAACACATCCCTGAAGGTCTAATGTTTTACGGTTGCATCTCATAAAATCATTCCTACTTTCAGAGAATGTGTTTATACATTTGGAAGTTTATCTGTATTCTACACTTTTTTACAGCTGGAAGTCAGACATTTCATTTTGTTCGCTTTTCTCTTCCAGTTAAAGGCAAGGTAAAATGCATTTCATTTGCCAAGCTACTATTCTATGTCTGCCTGGTAAGGCCCAGTTTGCCTATGTCAGGACTGATAAGCAGATGGTTTAGTAGGCTCAGGCAGGTGCTCACCCTGTACAGAGCATTGACTTGTCCAGATTGATGAGCCATCCCAGAAACAGCAGAGATATACTGTACTTGTCTATCAAAACAAAAGAATCCACCACCTCTATTTTCCACCCCTTCCTGTCTCAAACTTGGGTGTTGTACCAGTCAGCTTGGTTGTGCCTTAAAAAAATGCAACAGAAGAGCTACTTGGAATCTTAGGGTCTGTGTGTCCCTGATCAATCTCAAAACTCATTGTAAATGGCCCATCCAACTTGAGAATATGAGATTCTGCTCTCGGATAAACCCTCATTCCCAATACACAGTACTAACACATAGTGGGGAAAGATGTTGTTTAATTAAAATCTGGCTGGTTGATGGGACTTCCTTGGGATGGAGCTCTTAAAATCATGGCTGTCTTGAATGAGTCATGGCAGTTAAAGGGCAAGAACTCTATTTACCATCATTCCTTTTGACTTGACTCCTACATGCCACACATTCCATATCGTAGTTCTGGGACTTATGTGTGGTGAAAAATGAAGGGAAAATGATATGTGAGAATGAATATATATATATATATATATATATATATATATATATATATATATATATATATTTGTTTTCGTAGATTTTCACGGGTACAGGAATGCAGGTTTTGGTGTCTTCGGGTGTCTTCCCGTGTAAGAGTTGGGGTGTCTAGGCGACGTTTCGACGAGGTCTCACTCGTCATCTTCAGGCTGGTGCTTTCGGCTTCTTGTTACTGGAACAGAGCAGGATCTCAGTGTTTGAGTTCCTATAAATACTGTTGAGGGGGTGTGGTGTATAGCCTCCAACGTTCTGGGCAGAGAGGAAGTTCCCAGGTTAGTGTGTCTTTTCTTCTTTTGTTCATTAATTACTTGAGGGATATCTTGAGTGATTTCTTGAGTGATATTCTGAGTACCACTTAGGAGGGTCATTAGGTGTGGATTAGTTGCTAAAGCTTTCGTGTCTTGACCTCTTGACCTTGTGAAGAGTTTTTTCTGAGAAGATGGCTGTACTGCACTTAGTTGTGCTCTGGCTTGGCTTCGTGTATAGGGGCGAGCTGTGGTTTTGTGCCCTGTGCCAGCCAGATCTGTGTAGGGATTGCAGGGGGGTGCAGCATCCGGAGGTGCCACTATGGTTTGGCTACTGGATGGTGTCTGTAATTTATCTGTGGAGAGGGTCTGGGTTTGGGTCTGGTGTGGTTGATTGGAGATGGCGTTCTGTGTGCCTCTGGTTCTGGTGTCGGTTTTTGTGGGGAGGGCTATTTTCCAGATGTCTGGCAGGCGGGACGTATCGTCACGCTTGTTCATGTTGTGAGGGTGTTTCTCTATCTCGATGGCTTCCATGATTATTCTCTTGTGGTGGTGTTCCATGTTAAAGAGCAATTTGGAATCTGAAAAATTAATTTCGTGTCCTGTTTCTTTCATGTGTTGGTAAAGAGAGGAAGTTTTTTCTTCTTTTTTGACGGCATTCTTGTGTTCTGCGATACGTGCATTTATTCGTCTGTTTGTTTGTCCAATGTACGTGGCTGGGCAGACTTTGCAGGGTATTTCATAGACCCCTTGGTTTTCTAACTGGATTTTATCTTTGGGGTTTCTGAGGATATTGGCTATTTTTTGGTTGGTGCAAAAGGCTGTTTTGATATTGTGTTTATGGAGGATTTTGCTAATTTTATCTGTAGTGCCCTTGATATAAGGAAGGAGGGCCATGCCATTGTTTTCTTCTGTGTCTTGCTTTTTGGGGGGTGTTTCTTTTTGGATTAGCTTCGTAACCCTGTTTTGCTGGTATCCGTTGGCGATTAACACATTTGAAAGATTCTGTAACTCAGTTGTCAAGTGGTCTTTGTCAGCCAGGCGTTTGGTTCTGGAGATGAGAGTCTTGGCTACGGAGTTTATTTGTGCAGGGTGGTGGTGTGATTGTGCATGTAAGTAGCGGTTGGTGTGTGTTTTTTTCCGGTAGATAGTGTGTCCTAGGGAGCCATCAGGTTTTTTGTAGATTAGGACGTCAAGGAAGGGAAGTTGGTTGTTGGCTTCTATTTCCATAGTGAATTGTATTTTGGGGTGTAGGCTGTTGAGATGTGTGAGGAAGCTATCTAGTTTTTTCTTCCCGTGTGGCCAAATTACAAAGGTGTCGTCAACATACCTGAGCCAAAGTTTGGGTTTGTGTTCTGACTTGTCTAAAGCATTGGTTTCAAAGTGTTCCATGTACAGATTTGTATCTGCTCACTCTTCACCTCAAACTTTGTAACAAAATCCACCCTGCACTCTGGGACAAATGCAAACAACTAGCCGTTTGGAGAGCTGAAACGGAGTCCGCACATAAGACAGACACACACACCAACAAACTCCACAAACTAGAGAAACGCCAGAAGCCCAGCCACCCTCCACAACAACCCATGAAACAAACAGTACATAACATATCAGACAGGATACTCACCTCAACTGAAACCAAAGTACTCTCCAAAGGTTTCAACTTTGCAGTCGCCCCGAGACGCATCCCCACGGAAAACATCATATGCGGAGTCGAAGCTAGCCTAACCAAAATCAACCCAGATGAAGCCAATAAAATCAGACTTGAAGTCACCAACATCCTCTGCTCCAGCAAACCACCCAGAAGCAATTTACACAAAGAAGAACAGAAAGCACTCACCAACCTGAGGAAAGACAACAACATAATCATTCTCCCAGCAGACAAAGGTAATGCCACTGTTGTGATGAACACATCGGACTACCAAGCAAAACTATCAAATCTACTCCAAGACCCTACCTACCAACCTATAAAAACAGATCCCACCACCTATCTGGAAAAAACCACCAAATCCAAAATAAAAGCCTCTCCTATCAGTGAAGAAATCCAGCTAAGAATCATCCCCAGAGAAAAATCATCCAGATGCCCCAAACTCTACGGTCTCCCCAAGATACACAAAGAAGGAACACCACTCAGACCAATAGTCAGCTCCATAGGCTCACCTCTACAAAATCTCGCTAAATTTCTCGCTAAGCAACTTCAGCCCTATGCAGAATCTATCGCTTCACACGTTACAAACTCCTTCCAGTTCATAGAAACAATAAAGAAGCAAAACCTACATCCCGACGACCTACTTGTGAGCTTCGATGTTGTATCTCTCTTCACACAAGTGCCCATTAATGAAGCCTTGACAGCCATTCAAAACAAATACAATCCCCCCGAATACATCCTGGACCTGACCAACCACTGCCTAACCAACACGTACTTCATCCACAATGGACAAAGATACAAACAGATAGAAGGAGCACCTATGGGATCACCCCTCTCACCGGTCATCGCAAATCTGTACATGGAACACTTTGAAACCAATGCTTTAGACAAGTCAGAACACAAACCCAAACTTTGGCTCAGGTATGTTGACGACACCTTTGTAATTTGGCCACACGGGAAGAAAAAACTAGATAGCTTCCTCACACATCTCAACAGCCTACACCCCAAAATACAATTCACTATGGAAATAGAAGCCAACAACCAACTTCCCTTCCTTGACGTCCTAATCTACAAAAAACCTGATGGCTCCCTAGGACACACTATCTACCGGAAAAAAACACACACCAACCGCTACTTACATGCACAATCACACCACCACCCTGCACAAATAAACTCCGTAGCCAAGACTCTCATCTCCAGAACCAAACGCCTGGCTGACAAAGACCACTTGACAACTGAGTTACAGATTCTTTCAAATGTGTTAATCGCCAACGGATACCAGCAAAACAGGGTTACGAAGCTAATCCAAAAAGAAACACCCCCCAAAAAGCAAGACACAGAAGAAAACAATGGCATGGCCCTCCTTCCTTATATCAAGGGCACTACAGATAAAATTAGCAAAATCCTCCATAAACACAATATCAAAACAGCCTTTTGCACCAACCAAAAAATAGCCAATATCCTCAGAAACCCCAAAGATAAAATCCAGTTAGAAAACCAAGGGGTCTATGAAATACCCTGCAAAGTCTGCCCAGCCACGTACATTGGACAAACAAACAGACGAATAAATGCACGTATCGCAGAACACAAGAATGCCGTCAAAAAAGAAGAAAAAACTTCCTCTCTTTACCAACACATGAAAGAAACAGGACACGAAATTAATTTTTCAGATTCCAAATTGCTCTTTAACATGGAACACCACCACAAGAGAATAATCATGGAAGCCATCGAGATAGAGAAACACCCTCACAACATGAACAAGCGTGACGATACGTCCCGCCTGCCAGACATCTGGAAAATAGCCCTCCCCACAAAAACCGACACCAGAACCAGAGGCACACAGAACGCCATCTCCAATCAACCACACCAGACCCAAACCCAGACCCTCTCCACAGATAAATTACAGACACCATCCAGTAGCCAAACCATAGTGGCACCTCCGGATGCTGCACCCCCCTGCAATCCCTACACAGATCTGGCTGGCACAGGGCACAAAACCACAGCTCGCCCCTATACACGAAGCCAAGCCAGAGCACAACTAAGTGCAGTACAGCCATCTTCTCAGAAAAAACTCTTCACAAGGTCAAGAGGTCAAGACACGAAAGCTTTAGCAACTAATCCACACCTAATGACCCTCCTAAGTGGTACTCAGAATATCACTCAAGAAATCACTCAAGATATCCCTCAAGTAATTAATGAACAAAAGAAGAAAAGACACACTAACCTGGGAACTTCCTCTCTGCCCAGAACGTTGGAGGCTATACACCACACCCCCTCAACAGTATTTATAGGAACTCAAACACTGAGATCCTGCTCTGTTCCAGTAACAAGAAGCCGAAAGCACCAGCCTGAAGATGACGAGTGAGACCTCGTCGAAACGTCGCCTAGACACCCCAACTCTTACACGGGAAGACACCCGAAGACACCAAAACCTGCATATATATATATATATATATATATATCTCCATGGGCTGAAGCAAAACATAGCACTCTACTAATACCTTGAAAGGGGTTGAGCCTGACAGAACATCTGGTTCCAAGTTTTTACTGGGAATACACATACAAATTTCTGATCCCATATAGACCAAAAAAGGTTTACTTACAAAGTTCAGTATCAAGTAACATCAGCAAACAGGAATCCTTTACAGATGTCTCTAGCCCCTTCACCACTGTGAAAAGTGTTCTTCTTAGTCCCTGCTTCTTCGCTTTATGTGACTCATATGTGGGCAACAGCAATCTTTAACAAATTCCTTCTTGAGGAATTTTAGACATTCAAATGCCATAAATATTGATTTACACTCCCCAGACAAATTTGTAGCTCGAAATGTAGCCACTGGTTTTGCTTTCTCTAAATATTCTAGAAAAGTTCTTGGCAAAAAAAAAAAAAAAGGTCAAGCTGAGAGACAATACATTTAGAAATGTTTCTTTGACAAAAAAATGTATTGTAAAATATCACAATTTAGTTTTGGTATATATCACAGATTAATATGGAGCTGAGACTCAATGAATTTATTGTTGAATGCAAGTGAAACTGATAGAGAATGATTTGTCCATCCTCATCCGGAGACTAATTAGCTCTGGCTGTAACTCTACACACACTACCTAATTGAACAGTTATTTGACACTCATAGAAAATAACTAAACACGGAGGCAGTATTGCAGCAGAAGCACAAATGCAAATAGAAATCTCACTCTTTCTGCTTCTTCACTATAAGTGCTGCTCCTATCTCAAAGGCTAACAACAGCAATGAAGATAAACAGGTAATTCGGATAAATCATACTCTGGGTCATTACATTAGTTTTGTATGCATGTAGAAGAATGAGGAAAGGCAAATGTGGCAGGTATTTATAAACAAATCAGTTCTGCAGAGACCCTGACATTCTTTGGCACAATCGTTAGGTGACATTGCCTATTAATTTGAAAAGAAAATAATAGGTGGCAGAGGAAATATGAAAACAATAATTCACTTCTAGTATATAGCACAATTCTATGAAATGCCATTTACGTTTCTTTGCCCTGGGAGCAGACCAGAGTGAAAACTTCAGCAGTCAGGTCCAATCCCTGGCCCCACGTCCCAAGCCACTGCGGATTGGTGCAAATTCAAACCTGGATCTGGCAGGAACCCAGAGAGCATTGTGGTGGCCAGGCAAAGGGGCCAACAGCTGAAACAAACATGGTGTGGCTCCACGGGGGAGGGGGGAGGAGCCGCCATGCTGGGTTGGAAGTGCCTCCCACCATTGGACCGATTAAGTGCCTATTTCCTTCAGCCCTACCATTCATTGCTGAATGGGGTAAGTACTGGAAAAAATATAAGCATAAGTCATTGAAAAGATAATGAAAATATTCACAGTAAGCAGTGTGGTCCTTTGGTATCGAAATCTATGCGTAACTTCAAACATCAATTATTTTACTGCATAATTATCTATTTTAAATCACAACATTCTAGAATCTCGGGAATGAGGTTGTCTAAAAGAGTGATATAAAATACTACTTTCAAGCCATGAATCAAAATTATCAGTTGCTGTGCAATTAATAGTTGGAGAGCCTATCACACATTTTATGCATGGCCCAAATATTTGTGAATCTTTTCACATATTAGGGACAGTGAGTTCTCACAGTGAGCAACCAGATGTCTAGAGAAGCCCCCCAACAGTGTTAATGGGCTCATTTTGGGCAGCATCTGTGTGCATGGTGAAGGCCATCACTCCAGAAGCTGTGAAATGGAATAGACGAAAATGTTGGTCAAGAGACTCTGGCACATGGGGGAAATAGACCTGTCTTGAGGGAAGAAATGTTTCTTTTCTGTCTGGACTGTGTGATAAGCAGAAATGTCAACAAAGCCAATATGAGTGAAGACAAGACACCAATGCATGAATAAGGTACAAAATGTGTCACTCCATGGGGCTGGCAGTGCTGAGTGACCCAATAGGGCTTGGGGTCACATCAACCCCAAAATAGGGGTGACCCAACAGGGTTTAGATCGCATCAATTCCTAAAAAGTAGAAAACTGTTTCTGCAGGGGTTTACCCCATGACCTCCATTTACCAATACAGAATGAAATTCAGTTGCGAGAAAGAGGGAAATTAAGAGGAAGCAACTACCTAGGAAAAGATTTCTGGGACATTGGAGAACAGATAGAAGTGGCACATTCTTCTCTGGACTCCATCTTACCCTCACCGTTTTTTTCTACATAAGCAGATTTTTCTAGTGTCTTCCTGTGCTGTAATTTCTCTCATCAGGCCCAGCCCACTCATGAGGCAGGGTAAAGCATACTGAGTTGCAGAAGCCCCCGATGCAGTGCTCCCACAGCTGCCCCACGGGCCCCACCACCTCTTCCAGAGAAGTGGCACCAGCACTGGCACCAATTTCCAGTGAGATCTTGCTGGAAATCAGCGTCAATGCCAGTGCCACTTTGCTGCCGCCACCAATGGAGCACAATGGCGGCGGCACAGCAGGGCAAGACTTCCTGTTTTGAAACAGGACACTTTACCTCTGTCTCTCATTTCTGGAGCACACACAAAACGAAGAAAGCTTTGAAAGTAGAAGCTTTGAAAGTGCTCATTCGGAGTGCTGATGTCTGCCATCTCTAAGACACGTTAATGTAGGAGAGGAACAATCAAAAGGAATTTGCTTTCAGATGCCATTCTTGTGGCTTGTAATAATTTTTCATTGGGTTCAGTTTTGTGTGTGTGTGTGTGTGCTGAGTTTTCAACACACTGTTATGAAGGTTACATGCAACCCCCAATCTCTGCCAGGTGGTAGCAAAATTCCAGGGAGGTGGCGGTTCAAGCACTTATCCAGGTTTGTGTTTCCATTGGGAATCAAGACGCAGCAGAGATCATCATGTCTTTAAGAAATATGGTTGGTTAACACATATTTACACCTGGGTCTACTTGGGAGTTCAGAATATTCCATCTCAAGAGGGGCTTGTTCCCCCTGCAGTGTACCATTGGATGCCCAAGGCATCCTGTATGCCATCTTTCTGCCTCTGTCCTAGCCTGTCCAGATGGTTCTGACCTTCAGCCCTCACAAGGAGCTCTACCTATTTCCTCCTCCTTCCCAGCAGACTTCGCAGAAAAACAACTCCTACCTTTCGCTTCCAGCACACCATCTGTCTATAACCTCCATTTCAAATACCTTTTGCAAAAGCTACCCCCCCCGTGGTGACATCAGGTCCCCTGTTTATCTTGGTAGCCTCCCACTTTCTTGTCTGATGCCGAATGTCTCACCTTTTGTCCAGGTATTGACTCTGCTACCACTTGTCTTCAAGGGTAACAACTTGAATAAAATATTGCAGGGGCTCAGGTAAGCCCCAGCCTACATAATCCATCAGAAGATGTGGCACATGCACACAATTTGAAGGGCAATGCCCATCAACTTTGGGACGGGCTCAGTCCCCTGAAAATTTCATTGTGGGGAGCTGAAGGGACCTCAGCCCACAGGAGTTTCTCTGATGTTTGTCCTTGTTCCTGGGTGGCACCTCTCTAAACCTAGCCCCTGAGGAAGATGGTTTGACTTCATACCCCACATTTACTAATTTCAGAAATTATGGGGAGAACATGGCACCCATGAATTTAAGCAAACCCATAGTGGTAAATTTTGTACAACTGTGTTGTGGAATTGTTGGAAATTAAAAGGGTGAATCTGAACTGCCTGACACTAAAAAATAATAAAAATAATGCATCATGGAAGGCATCAATAGTGCGTTGTGCCAGGGCAGTGGGACACTGACAGTCACATGATAATGCCAATCATGTGTACTGGAGTAAAAAAAAAAAAAAAGCAGTCCATGGTGATAAAACTTTGGATTATCAGGAAACATCTTTAAAGTTGTGGGAACAGAAATAACTGTAACTGACCTCATCTCTGGCCCTTCACAAAACATTTCAGCCTATTCAATGCTGTCATGAAAATCCTTTCTACAAAATTAATCAAAATAGGCTTGGAAACCTGTCATGTGAACTGAAACGTGACTGAACGACCATTAACAAAGGATAATGATACACTGATGTGTATCAAGTTGTGGGGAGGTGCCTAGTGGGAACTAAAGCAACTGGCATTACTTCCATATTTATTTGACATCTTCATTAATGATCTGGAAAGGGGAGTAAACAGCAGGTTAATGTAATTCACATATTATCCTGAATTGGGAGGCATTGCAAAATAAAAAAAAACAGCCAAGGCATGGAAATAATAGAGAGGGAGCTAAGATATTGGAAACATGGCCTTAGCAACAAAATGATATTCACTTTGGAACACAGCAATATAATAATATCAGAGGGGGGGAATATAATCCAAAGCAGATCTATTGAATGCGGGAGTGAAACCTGAAAAGCAATAAAGCTTAAACAGCCATAGAGATGGTAATGGAGAGCAAATTAGTCAGGAGTGCATAACATAATGCAGCACAGAAAAGGGCTGAGCCATTTTGATGGAAATATCAATGTGATAGTAGAAAAAAGGTGGTAATAACATCAGCCAACATCAGCCCAGAGTAATCATACCTGAAACATTGTGTGCAATTTTGGGTAGCACCTTGTCAAATTCAAAGCATTTTATTGCAAAACCTGCCACACTCCCAAGGGTCTTGGGGAAGGGAGACATTATCAGGAATGAATTTAAGAGATAAGCATTAATCTGTATATCATGTACAAGCAACATTGGAAGGAAGGGCAGCTTTATATTAGGCTTAAATGCCCAAACAGGAAGCCTTGGTTATCTTTCCAATTGGATATGCTTCTGGGATGACATGAAGAGGAGAAAGTTGCAATTATTTCCATATTTATTTGACATCTTCATTAATGATCTGGAAAGGGGAGCAATTAGCAGATTTGCTTCTTTCTGCTCCCCACCCCAATGGGGTTAAACATGCCACAACCTTATTAAGAAACAAAACACAATGCAAGTTATTAGACTACGAAAGGGTAGTTCTAACCCTTCCTACTGCGGTGCCCACAACTGGTATGCATAATTACCTGCCAAGGTGTCCTCCTGGGATAACACTCTGAAGTTAACCCCAATAAATTAGACTCTTTTTTTTGCAGGAAAAGGTAAGTTCCCTACATAGCTACCTGCAATTCTTAATGGTCGTATTATATCCATACCACAGACAGAAATTCCACTCTAAGGCCACTCAGCCCTCTGAATGCCCTGCTTTCCCCTATCTCCCCTGATAGCTAGTGTAAGGGACAACCTGAGTTGGTTCTCTATCTCTTTCTCACCCGCTGCATCCTACCTGCAGGTTTGATCCAGGTGTCTGAATCCCAAAGTCCACCTGTGTTTATCATTATTATCTTGTGTATTTTTATCCCACTTTCTAGACCCAGCCACCAAATGGTGGCCTACAAATAAAATGTCAAAAGCAGTAAAAAGAAGAAAAGAAATAGGAAACATTTAACAAAAATAGCATTGGATAGAATTCTATGAAGAAAATCCCTGTCCTCTGAGCTGTTATTATGTACTTTCAGTGTAGAAGCCACCATGGAAGCTTTTCACTGAGCTGACGAGATAAGGGAAAGTGCTAAACCCCTCCTTCCCACCTCCTGCGGTCCTGATTCCCTCCTCTTCCCCAGTCGCATTGCTTTCATACAATCAACATCATGTCTGCTTCTTTTCCCCCTCCTGTATTACACTGATAGTAATTGCCTTGCTTCATCATACACCTATGCTTGTTTAGGAATTCCTATGGATAGGCTTTCCTGTGGCTTTGAAGGCTCTGTTGCAGAGAGACATTTGGAAGAGTGCTTCTCCTCCTCCCATCATTGTACAGCTGAGAGGAAAGAAGCTGCTTTTGCCAAATCTCTCCTTTCATGCAGGAATTCAAAGCAGACTATCCACCATTAGGCCGGGAGCTGGAAGCTCTCTCAGGAATTAGCCTTTTCTGGCACTGGCAGTGTTATAGTTGGCGAGAGATATTCTAATCCGCTTCCGAATGACTAGTCCGCTTGTGTGTTCTGTGGATTTTCATTTCCTACAGACGCTCATCTCCTGCCCTCCCACCATAGTAACCTTGGTTTTTGTTTGTTTATGCATTGCGTTGCACCATAGGGTCATGCCAAGTGAAAATACTTACACTCTAATTTATGGTTCGCCTGACTTAAGTTTAATTTAAAAGAAGAAAATGGGAAGTTTGCATGCAAGCAATAGGTAGAGGTCTAGAATATGCAATATCCTGAAACAAATAATTCATGTCATTCTTCAGGCTAACATTTAGCAAATGTGGTGACATTTATGCAGTGTTAAATGATTGACACCTCTTAATTCTAATGTAGAAGCTAGTCTAGCATTTCTTTTAGAGTGCTAACATATCTATGTGACATTTCTTTGCAGTAAAACTGTCAGGTTTGTAGCACTTCCCATACATGAGAAATTTCTCTCCCTAACACAACATTATTGCAAAATTTAACCTTGTGTAGAAGGTTGTTATGACACCCAAACTTAGTGAAATATGGCTGAGGAGAAGCACAGTGACACTCTGACACAAGACGATTTATTTGTTACCTTTTCCTAATTTTTTCCTAAAGCAGGGATTTTCCTTATTTGTTAAGAACCTCCAACTTTCACTTGCACCCAGAGTAGGAAGGTCAGTGGCATCTAAGTGCAAACAAAGATACAATGTGATATGTTAGTTTCAGACGATGGAAGATTGGATATTGGAATTATATTTCAATTTATTTATGTGGACCAGTGCCGAGGCAGTTGAACATTGTTTGTAGCAGGCTCAGCAAGACCATAAGTGCCCAAGACCTGGAGACCTAGATTTCATGAGCTGATTTATTGTCATTTCATGTTCCAAGAGACAGGGTGTCTGGTATACATGCCCAGAATTGCCACAGCACTAATTCATCTCATCATAAAGTCATTAGAACATTTCTTTAAATAGGGCACTTTTAGAAGCCTATTTGAAGCTACACCTCCTGACCTGGAAGCCCTGTCTCCAAGTCCCAGATATGTGACTCTACCTATTCAGTTGGAAAAGAAAGGCATCTAAAGCAATTCAACCACCTTCTCTACAGATGTCACTGAAGTGATGGGGTCAGGGGACGAGACCGTGCTAAGTGCTACTCTGATAATGCAAAGACTGAAATAGTGCCCATTAGGTAGAGAATAGGCACCACCCCACTAGGGGCTGAGATCCCTTCAGCCCACCCCCATAAAATATTTGAGAGATTGCCCTCCCAGTTGATGGGCATTGCCATTCCAATGATGTGTGCTTTGATTGATTATGCAGGGCAGGGCTTACCTGCCCCCTATATTTTATTTAAGTTGTCACCGCAGAGGCAAGGGGTGGGTGCCATCTTGTCCTTTGTCTCAGGCTGCAAAATGCCTTGGCTTGGTCCTGAATTGGACCAAAGTCAAAGAGGTGCTTTGGAATCTGAGACAATGGACAAGGTGGCACCCACCCCATGCACACACAAAAAGAAAACCTGATTTGATTGGCAGTTCAATTTTACTGGCAGTGAGTCAGTGCTGTCCATGGCATCTGAAAGTTAAGGCAGATGCTGGCTCCCAGCATCTCTCACTTGAGATGGTTTTGGATGTTAATAGATCATACATCTTGCCAAAATGGAGCTCCCTCTTCTGATTCATTATGTCTGTTAAAGTGGCACTCATGGATCTCACCTGTGATCTTGTTTAAAGCTTTGCAGCAGAATTGGGGATTTACAAGCATATGTCATGCTTCTTAACTGTGCATGATTGGCCCTTGGCGTGAAGTCAACTGTGACTGGCAACCACAACCGTTGTAAATATTTGTATAATTCCACAGTCAGAACGAAATGGGAGGTGAAAAGAAAACAGGGCAACCCTCCAAAATAAATGCCAAAATATTCAAATGCTTAAATATTTGCAGCCCGCAGACATAATTTATTTGCTGTTTTGTGTGGCATTAATATGGCCCTCTGATATAAGCAAAGACTCATGAGCATTTTCCATAAACTTTTAAGTTCAGCCTCGAAAGCGGAGCTGGTTAAGTGTCTTCATGCTGCAATGTGAGCTCTTGTGCTCTATTTGCACAGCAGCAAAATCTAAATATTGAACAACGGGAATGTATTATTGACTGACTCCATATTAAGCAACTTAACCTGAGAGAAACCTCAAGCACCTAACAGTTGGAAAAGCTCTATTTTCTCTTCTGTTTAATCATAGCATAGTCTTTTATTCCACAGTATTAAATATGCATAGACAAGTAGGCACAACGCATATGCCACAGTGGCACGATTTACATTTCCCTTACACAATAAATCCTGCTCCTATGAGCCGCCATGGCAATGAGCCATTAGCTCCAATGGAAATAATGGCTTGTGGGATTGTGACCTGCTCCAGTGGTATCCATCAGGATTCAAAAGACCTCCATAATGAATCCCCTAATACAAGTGCATGCTCATGTGGAGCTCCAAGGGAATGAAGAAACATTTCTAATTTCGGGAGTACATCTTACTGTGCTTTGCATAATGACTGTGAATGTATTACATCAGATAAATGAATGAGAATAGCTTTTAGTGCGGCATTCCATCAGGGGCAAATAATAAATCAACAACCTATGAACCCGAGGTCCATTTGGAGCATGTTTAGAGCCCTCGTTAACCCACAGGGGCCAATTTGAATAGAAACAATTTTAATGAAGGAGCAGAGGAGCTTTTAATAATTTATTACGTCATGGGAGAAATGGAAACGAACTAGGAATGATAAAGCCTGTCTGAACACGAGCAGTATCCAGTGGCTTTGATGTAATTCTCTGGTAGCCCTAGGAACTTCCTCATTACACAAAACAGAGGATTGGTTGCCACGTTCAGTGCACACTTACTTGGGAGCATGCCCACTGAACTCAGCAGGGCTACCAAAGGATTGGACTTTAAGAAACAATCTTCTTGTGATGGAGAACCATTAGCCTTCCACAGTTACCCCCAAGGATAACCTCACCCTGTTGCAGTGATGGCATGCCATGGGCCCATGTTTTCACACCCAGTTATGGGACCAAGTGCTGTCATTTTGGACTTAATGCCTTTGCAGGCTACACCACAGGCAATTACTAG
Organism: Podarcis bocagei; assembly: GCF_964188305.1. Lineage (NCBI taxonomy): Eukaryota > Metazoa > Chordata > Lepidosauria > Squamata > Lacertidae > Podarcis > Podarcis bocagei. Next base: position 30,786,896 of record NC_138134.1, read on the forward strand.
ATTGCTTAGCCAGACATGAAGACAGAGCTTAATCCGTTGTGGTAAAGAGACCAAAATCTAACGTGGCATTTTACAGATAAACTAACAGTCTATCTTCATATTACCTTTGCATGTGTGTAACAGAATTCAAAGGACCTCAGATTTTGGTGTTCTGCTTTGTTTTTAAAACGAAATATAACATTGGGATGCTAAATTTGAACTAGAGGAGCAGTGGAGGTGAAGGAATCTTTAACCATTTCCCCCACAGTGTTTGTCTACTCCAGTCACAATGCCAAGCCACCCCCTCCCCCAACTACAGGGTTTCCAATCCATGACTGGACATTTACTATACATGTAATGTGAAGTGAGTCTCTACTTTTATTGTCATGTCAGCTTGTATAAGAAGAGAATACTTCTACAGATGTATGCAGAGAGTAGACAGTAGAGCAATGGAATATGGATGGATGGGTAACTAGACAGACAACGCAGGGGAGATTTATTTTTCAAGGTGTGATTAAAAGGTAAAGGAACAGATCCCAGTAACAGAAGTATGGCACTTGGTCAGTTATCACTTGATAAGAGGTCCACTGATACAAATGGAACTTACACACACTGAGGTCCTGCAACTGGGGGCTTAAGCTCTAGTGGATCAAATATCCAATATTTTTATTCAAATCAAGGGATGGATTGTTAAATTTGTAAATTAACCCCCATCCAGCAGCCTCACATTGATCAATCTGCATTGCTTAAATATGGCATCTTTAAGGTCAAACACTGAATGTACAGAGAGACTGAAATATTTGTCTGTTGGCTTTCTCTGTGCTGCCATTTTAAATGTCTGATTTATGTCAATGCATACCCTGACACCAAAAGTAATCTCTTTGCTTTGTGTGAACTGTTAAAGAGCACTGCTGGCAGATGATTAAAGGATGTGCACCCCTTGCTTGCATGGCTGATTGCTATTGGATGCAGACTCTAGTACTGCCAGATTAGATGAACGGGTGGCTGGCAAGGGGTTTGTTGCTAGGCAGAATTCCTAATATCAGGTTTCCCTTAGAATGGTAGATCTTGTTAATTAATAAACTGTTTCAAATTGCAGATTGACTATAAGCAAAGGTCAGATCCAGCCTTCTTTCCAAGCCCTCTGTGAAAGGCTCATAATTTAGCAGGATGAACTTGCAGTGGATAATTATACAGTAAAGCTCAGTGAAACAGTTGTAGTCTTCCCCCCTTTTTTATATAAAAAAGCATTTTTATATAAGAAAAATGACCTCTGACAAATGTGTTTCAGTCAAAGAAGCTTTGGTTTGAAATTATAAGTGAACCTATTGCTGAAATCCCACAGTCAATTCCTAACACACCTGGAAGCTCAGTAACTATTTGAGCCTGTTTGGATATTGAGTCTTCTGTTACTTCTACATGAAGATGAGGCATACCAGCTCCTTCTGTCAGCACAGGCTACAGAAACCAAGCCAAAATATAGCAATCTCTTCTGAGTTTAGTTCCCCTGTGGTGCTATGTTTTTTCAGTAACTAGGGTTGCAACAAGGAGATGCAAGATACAAGGACGCTTGGGAAACAGGGGAAATGTACCTGGACAGCCTATTTATCTTTTGTTCTTGCCAAACTGAAGGCCAAGACATTTTATACAAGGAGTACATTGTGAGGAATAATGATCCATCAGTTGTCTCACATCTGAGGTACAAGTGAAATAGTTTTGGATGTCCAAACTACCCACATTTCTTTTTACAAGGAATCCAAAGCAATGATATTGCTGCATGTCTTGAAAACACCCACAGTGCCTGGTGCTATGCATGATGTGTCCCCTGATTTTCCTATGATGGGGATCATTATTTCATAGCCAGAGGACACTGTATAGGGTAGGTCCAGTAAGGATGCTTTGGACATGATTAATCTACCTTTACTTACAGTGCAAGCTTGCTGTCCTTACTTGGTATGGCTTGTCAGTGGCATCTATAAATGTTGAACCAATTGAAAAATCAGGCCAATGCACATAGTAGCTATTGGAGCACCTCCTTCAACTTCTATATGACATTCACTATGCCTCAGGGCTGTCTCCTTCACTGAGATGAAGTGCTAAGTACAAGAAAAGGTCTCATGGCTTTATAAATTCACTTTCCTTCTGTAGCCAAATATTTGATTTGAAAACACTTTATGCCAATCTTAGTCCCAAGAGGACGAGATTCTTTTAATATTTCAGGCTACACAAAAAGAGAGAAAAAATCAGTAATAAGCTTTGCACGTTTTCAAATATGAAACAATCAATTTGGGGGAGAAACTGGAAGAAACCTCTCAAATGGCTGCTTGAGGCGACATTAAGTGTTACTAATCAATAAAATTCATTTGATTGTGCAAATATGTATGAGATGGGCTTGCTATCAGAACATAGCATGTGTCATGGGAAAGTAATCAAACCACTCTGATTAAATTCTTGTAGTCGGAAGAAGAATTTCCATATGAGGTGAGTTTTATTCATTCACACATGATTGAAATCTATCTTACAACTTTCCAAACAATTATCCAGCTGATAATGCAAAACATGCAAGCATGAAGAAGTGGAAAGAATGAAGATTTGATTACGCTACCTACTGCAAAGCCTTTGGAAGTTAGGGAAGGTTGGGGGTTTTTTTAGAAAAAGGCATTGGTGGCAGTAATAACATTAAATAATTGTGAAACAGGCTACAAGTAAAAATGGGGAGTAAAAATGGGGAAAAAGAAGCTTGAGGAACTGTAATCTTTGTGGCCTTTCTCCCCGCACAACTGCCACCACAGGGGGATTTTCCTACTCTTTTGCCTGATGGATATACAATGCAAGGGCTAATTATCATGATTGTGAGCTTTCCATGAACATCTTTTTGGCCTATGAATACTGGAATCAATGGGTTTTTTACTATTTTGACAATTATGAAGTAATTCATAGGATGTGATCCTTTACTGTGTATTAAAGGGTGCCCAAGGAACCCTTATTTCTCACCCATTCTGCACTCAGCACAGAAGGACATAGATATATATGCAGAAGTGCACAGTATGCTTGGGCATTTTAGAAAAGAATTTAGAAATAAGATATGTACAACTTCCATATCCCCATCTAACCCTCATTGTCTGTACAGTCAAGGTATGTGATGCCTAGAGATCATGTAATTTGACTGTGCATTGGATGGAGATATGGGAAAGGAGCACAAACTTTCCATTTCTTTATGAAAACCTGGCATAGTGCCTAAATACAGCCACACAGCTCTACTAAGATGGAGAATGAAGGAAACAATCTGCATTGAGCTCTATGGAGATTCCTCTGAGTGTGGGTACTGCATAGCGGAAAGCATTGCACCCTTATTTGGTAACATTTTTGTTCTCTGAAAAGATGGGTAATTATTGGAGTGCATTGAAACAGCATATGGCATATTGACTGATTTTTCCAAAGGAACAGCGCAACTTTTCCAGACATTTCAAAATGGTTTCATTTCAGTGTGTCCTCTCAAAGTGGGCAAAATGTGCTATGATTAAAGACAGACACTGTATAGATATAGGTGCATTTTTGTACCTCTCTAGTATAACTATGCTGATTTCCACCTCTCCCCCCCCTGCAATATCCCCACATTGTGTGTGTGTGCATAGGAGTGTGTGCCTATACACAGTGCACTTCATTTAATTTGTTCACATTTGAAGGAGACAGCCACTTTCAATTAGGAAAACCAGAACTGCTGTAGGTAAATGACTAGCAATTACATTGAACACTGAGCTGTCACCTTTTTCATGTGGTAGCTGTGACTGTCACTGATTTGTTCTGTCACTGGGGGCTAAGTAAAGGGACAGGAGGAGAGCCTATAGTCCCTCTGCTGTTCTCTGATAATCCCACTCAGTTTACTATTGGTAATACACCTGATCCACCCATGGAAGTTTCATGGAACACATGCAGCACAGAACAAATTTCAAAAGATTTGCCCTGAAGAACTTGAAATCTATGATTAATGAGGTTTTTTTTTTATATAAATCCCTAAGGGGGTTAGGGATAAAGGGTATGAACAAATAATGAAGGAAGGTTACAAAAATGGTTTTTTAAATAAAAAAAATAGAGCTGTGGACTCTGATGCATCTTGGGATCATATGCAGGCTTTCAAGACTATATTCCTAGCTCTGGATGAAGAACTGTGCCTGCATGCAGGAGCTAGATGCCTTATCTCTGCTATCCCAGATTCCAGTTGTAATGTTCATCCTGACTGACTTGCATTTATAAATCGTGTTCTCAGATAAAGTAAAAGTATCTCATTGTCTTTTAACTCAATTCTTCCTTATTATTTGCTTGTCTTCACAATAAGGTATCAACCAAGTAATCAATACAAAAAAAAAATACAAAAACAGTTAAGAAGCTTTGTACAGAATATTGGATTTCAATATAAATAGTTTCATCCTGTCTAGCATTGCTATTCAGGCTTGCAGAATTCTTCTTCAGTTTCCTGCTGTCTCTGCTTTAGAATTCAAGATTGAGAAGTGCCACACTGGGCTATTTGTGATATCTGCTTATTTGGGTTGATACAGATTCCCCTTCTGCTTCCTGCTCTTGTGTCAGTTAACCTTCTTCCGAGGGTGGAGCAAGGTATTCAGGGATGAATTTGAATTCCAGCCTGGGGTTTATCCTACCCACACTACTACTTACTTTTGACTTCTGACTTATTTCACACACACACACACATGCATAAGCATAAAATTAAGAATCTGGAAGTGAGCAACGGAAGTGGTTGAGATTACTAAGGAGACAGGGAAACAGCATTTGGGGGCAACAACTGTTGATGGCAGCAGTGACAGCAGTGGCTCTCAGCAAGTAGCTCTGAAATAACTTTGTAGGCTATTTTAGAGGCTTAGAATGGCTTAGAATGGACAGTCCAACTCACAGTAAGGAAATACAGAGAGGGAAGAGGGAGGCAACTCAATTAAGCCATGATAGAATCAAAAGAGACAAGGAACATTTAGGGGAAGAAAGCTGGATTAGTTAAAGTATAGTAGAAAACAACCCAGATACATAGAAATGAAAAAGTAACCATAAGACCCAGTCTAGGATTTTTCTGAAATGAGAGTCTGGTGCAGCTTTATAGATTTATTGCAGGGATTGCCATTGACAGCACATGCAAACATATCTCAGAAGCAGGTTCGGCCATGCTTAGATTGAAAACAGGGTTACCATTTATTTTGCACCCTGTACAGTAGATATACCTTTTAGATTTCCCAGTGTAGCAATGGTAGCTCTGTGTCAGGAGTTCAGTCCCTGGCTTCATAACACAGTGAGCATAGTTAATTAAAAAGGATGATTTATTGTCCAAACAAACAGATAGCTCCGGGTGGCTTTAACACAGGCTCCACTATCATCAATCAAGATGACCCTTCTGAAGAGATCTTCCAGTTACGGAAGATATTGAACTTTCTCACTTTGCACCTCTTGCTTTGTTTCCTGTCTAACAGACCTCCCCTTAGCCTACTCTTAGGAGGAATTGGCTCAGCTCCAATCTCTTCCCGTTCTGACAAACTGCTTCCTTCTCTGTTCGCGCCAATTGGCACTTCCTGAGAGTGTTGGCTGGGTTCCGGCCAGCTCTCCGCCATTCCCTTATCAAACGGCATTCCAAGGGGTGGGCGAGTTGGCACTAGCCAATGCTCATCCTGCCTGGCAGTTAACCCTCTCTGTTCCTGGCTGCTTTCATCAGTTGGCTGCAAGCCTTCACTGGGAGCTGGCTCATTCATGACGCTCTGTCCACTCATTCCCTCTCCAGGCTTGTCATCTGCTTGCCTTCCTTCAGTTTCTGTGGCAAGTGGGGATTAAAGTGTGCCACATGGTAGGGGAGATGGTGAAGGCAGATTACAGGAAGTTGGTAGATGCTCTAATTTAAAAGGCACTTACAAACTGCCATTGTCATAACTAGAGGCACTTAGATGTTGCAGCAGGGATGGGTGAAGCTGTCTCTGGTTCATGCCCCTTGCGTATGTTCACCGCCCATAAACCTATTCCATTCTAATTCTGCATTAATCTGCATTTAAAACAACCACCCAAACATGTGCATTAAATTACACATTTAAATATATATATTTGAACACATTTTGTCTTCTGACTGTGCAACCCTACACATAACAACTCAGAAATAAACCCCACCAAGTTTAATGGAGCCTGCTTCCTCACAAGTGTGTCTAGGGTCACACGCACACCATACATTTGAAGCATTCTTATTCCATTTAAAAGAGCCCATTTCAGATGCTTCCTTTTTTCTTCGGAAAGATTGCCACAGCTCCTGATGTGTTAGAATAACAGCAGGGATAGGCAGGCAGATGGAGACACACACTTCGGTACTATTACCATACCGTTATGTTTTGTGCTCTAATCCTGCAAATCAATTTTGTCGGCTGGCGCTTGAAAATGTGGCAAGTTTGCGCTATAAAGATGTTCCAGGAGGAAAAGAATGAGAACAGCATTGCAACGGCAAACAAATCAATTGGACTGTATTAAAGCTAAACAGACGGTGCCAAAGATGAATGTTGAGACAGGAACATGAACAAAGATTACCATGGGGTCTAGACATATACAATGATTAATTGTCACCCGCATCCTCCGAAGAAAAAGCACAAAACAAAACAGCTTTTCCTTCCTGGGCTGGACAATCAAAAGAGAAAGGAAATCACATTATCCCCCTCCAAGGATGAAGGAAATAGAAAAATGGATATTAAACGTCCCTGGCTCATACAGCACTAGAGATCTGTCATTCAGCTAACAGTTCCCATTTTTAAGAGCTGTATACGAAACAATGCTATCACTTTGACCCAGTGCCCAGTCACAGTTGCAGGAGTCCTATCAGCACTCAGCGCTCTTCTTTTCCTATACATTGTGCCATCACAATGCATCACTTAGCCAGCCAAAAAGAGTCCCTAATAGGGCTCTAATTGTGGTGCAGTTCTCTCTGTGTGCCCCTCCAGGATGCAATCAAGGAGTGTTTATATAGCTTCTGGCCATTAACACATGGTAGTGAACCAGTTGCTCAGAGAGTAATTGATGAATTTCAAGATTCCGAGACAAATTTCACCTTCATACAGTGGGTGCTTGTAGCAAATTTGCTTGTAGCACCACATGATAAAAGAGCCTATTAGTATAAAAAATTTATTTGGCAGATATAGCTATGAGGACTAGGTCATGGGAGTATTAGAATGTCAGCTGGGAGCAATGCATCAGATTTATTTAGGATTATTTGTTAGTTACCAGGTCCACAGAATAAGAAAAATAGATGTCTATTTAATCTTTTATGCCTTCCTAAAGTTGCTTTGGCACCTGGTGAGTCATTTTATGAGCTCTCACAACCCTGGTTTTGTCAGAGACAACATATTTCTCCTAAGCCATCAGATGCTTCCACTCCTTGCCGTACAGCACATGGAATCTTTTGCATAGATAATGCACATCAATTTGCTGAGCTTCCTGCCAGGAGGGCACAGCATTTAAAATAATGGAAACCCATTATTGAAGTCATTGTTAGTAGAAAACACTGAGCAGCTCTTAGGAGGCACTCAGGTCCCTGAAGGATTATGCCATCTACTGTTTATCATCCAGCTTGCCTTTATACACCAACCCTAGTTTCTTCAGCAGTTTGGCAGCTAGAAGGTTCATTCTCCATATAGGTTTCAAAAGAATTCAAGCTATAATGTTTGCCCAACATTTTCCAATATTCCAGAGAGGTGTGTCCATCAGTGCAGAGTAGATGGCCTTCTAGTTGTTGGATGCCAACTTTCTTCAAACCCAACCAACTTAGTCCCAAAGCACTTTAAAGACTGTCTGACCCCTTATGCTCCACCCCGATCACTGAGATCCTTCTGGTGGTTCCTAAGCCCCCTGAAGTTTAGCTAAACTATAATGACATCTAACAGGGACTGTGTGCTTAGTGTGGCAGGTGCTGCCCATTGGAACTCCCTACCAGCAGTGGTTTGGTAGGAATCATCCTTGTCATCAGAGGCAGATTTAGGGAAGTGTGACTGGTTTGGTTGCACTAGGCACTGAGCCTCAGGGGTGTCACAATGATGCTTTAGAATGGAACGAGAAAGGTGGTGAAGTGCAAAATTTTGTCATTGCACAGGGTGTTTATCAAATGTGAGACCCGAGGTCTGCCACTGCTGTCTAAAAAACTTCTGAAAAGTGTATTGTTTTAGACAGGCCTTTGCAATATTTTGTCCTTTTTAACCAAACAGTATTTATTGATGTTTTACTGATTCCCAACCAGATCCTCTTCCTCATGTAGAAAACTGTGGCATATTGCCATTTACAGCAAAAGAGTTGGCTTGTCCTCAGAGTTCTTATTGTTCACTTTGAGGCTATTGTGCTCTCCCTGTTTGTGCAGCTTAAAATATGTCCTGAAATGACATAATCATTGAAAAATATTGCTGTGTAGATTAGGTAGGAAAAATATGGATGATGGAAGGAAGCACCTCAAAGGACAGCTTAGTTGTCTGGTTCTTAGCCTTAAGTAAATATACAGACTTGCTTCTGGAAATGTATTGCAAGTGTCAAGAGAGTAGTAATTAAACTGTTGATAACCATTTTTTTCCAAGTGAATGGATGAGAATGAAACAGGACACTTTACATTTGAAAAGCCTACCTTTCAGATAGTCTTCTTCATTTCTGCAGTTCAGACCATTTTTTTATTTTATTTTTTTTGTATTCCACTTAATGGAATTTTTTATTTAAAGATACCCAACAATGTGCATGTCAAAATGTTACTTATACAACACACACACACACACACACACACACACACACGTCATTAATCAGTATTGGTGAGGAAGGTAATATATTGTCCTTGCAGAAGGAAGCATAATTTAATGGATGGATTGTGGTGAAAATGGTGAGCATTGTAGTTTCTCATTGCCTAATGCTAATGGATGTAAACTGCAAGTCACTTGTACCGAATTGTTAAGGGTAATTATTACCTGCTGAAAATAGCTTCGTATAGAATAAATACAAATGAAGGACAGCTTTTACTAAGACCAATATTCTGTTCCTGAAAATGAAACAAATATGTAGTGTTTTAAATTAAAGTTCTCACCCATCTTCAAAATGCCTGGCAGCACTGCATGAGTCGGGGCAAGCAAATAGGTTATTGCCATTTCTAATGGGGTAGATGTGGTTTTCAACTGCTGTCCTTTTTCTTTGTGTGTCATCAGCCTACAAGGCTATGTTTATGTTTATGACAAGCCTTCTCCAACCTGGTCATCCTTAGTTGTTTTGAACCACAACTCCCATCAGCCCCAGCCATCAGCTAGGCTGGTGGGATTCATAATCCAACATCTGGAGGGCAGCAAGTTGGAGAAAGTCAGTTCATACGGTGATAATGTGTGCATTGCAATCTGCAAACAAGAGCAGAAGATAGGAACTGCATTGATCCCACCCACCCCACCACCAAAACTTCTTTTGGACTTCCACGTTTCTTTCATTGTCTCTTGGTGGTTTTTACACTATGGCAGTATTTACTTATTCATTTCATATACCGTATATCCCACCTTTCTTCCTTAATGGGCCTCAATATTCCATAGTATTTAATAACAATAATGAATGTTCTTGTTGGGCCCTATGTTCTGGATCTGACTTTCTTGTCCCCATTTATTTTGTTTAGAATGGGAAACTGAAAGAATCTGAAATCAATAGACCTGCCCATCCCTATTTCTTGCATAACAAAAATGTATTGCAGTAATCTAAATGAAAGCATGATGAACCATGCAAAAATAATGTATGGTTTGTAGCACGCATGCAAAAAGCACAACTTTGACCTTCAACAGATAGTCAAATCTGCTGCCCAACATCTGATCTATAGAGATAGCTCCATAGTACTCCAAACAGCTCTTAGTTTTCAAAGCTCAGTAGCATTCCTTTGTCAAGCCCAAAACTCTGGTCAGTGATTGTCTTAATCCACTGCTCTTCAACCTTGGGTCCCTGGATGTTGCTGGGCTACAACCCCCATTATCCATGGTTAGACTGGTTGGGGATGATGAAAGTTCTAGACCAACAACGCCAAGGTTGAAAAATGTTGCCTCAATCCACAGTGATAGTTCTATTCACCGAAAGCTGCTAGGCAGCTCTTAAAATAGGAACACATAAAATTTCTGAAAGACTATCACTCAGAGTTATTCAAAATTTTGGCATGAATCTAAGCAAGTTAATGTTTGTTATGCATAAGTGATTACTCAATGCATGCTTCAAACATTTAATGGTTAAATCTACACTTGACAAGACAGAAATAATCTGAAAAGAAATATACACGGAAAATGCCAGAATTGCTATTCATACAATCAAGAAAATGAAAGAATGCATATTGTTCATCAATGGCAACCATTCTTCCAAGTGCTATTCTTTCAGATAGTCAGCATTTACAGGAGATTAGCCTTGACACTATGGAACTTAAACACTACCTCTGCTATTTAAGCAGATTTCTTTTCTCTCGTTTAATAGAACACAAACTCTTGCATTCAATGTAAGTGTTGTTTTGTTAGGAAGAACAAAATCACACAACCTCATGAAAAAATTGCATAAAGAAAGCAAGTGAATCCATTTTCTTTTTTAACTAACAAGTTACCTTTGTAAAGATATGCTCATGTGCACATGATCTATCCTAAGAATGGCACAATATATTTTCCATACCAAGCAGTAAATAAGTTCACCTTTTTTTTGCAGTCACCCACTCACTCTGGCATGTAAGGAATGCATGAAATAGGAAGTGCAGGAAAGAATGTGGAAATGGGTAAACAAGGAAAAGCAAGGTATAGGCATGATGAGAAAGAATGGTAGAGTCACATCAAACATTTGGATTGGAGTCCAAAACTCACTTACTAGGACATGGCTGGTCCCAAAGTGAAGGACAGTATATAGAAGAAAGGGATGCTCTGCAGAGGAGCTGAGATGCCCAGTATTGCCTTTGGTGGCTCTTCCTTCCAAACCCAGGGTAAATTTAGTGGGTCTGGGCAGGGGGGTGGGGGTGGAAGCAACACCCTTAAAATAAATAATGCAGATTGAATAGCACAATTATATTCTTTTAAAATAAATAAAACAACAACAGATCATGCCTGCTGATTCAGAACCAGGCAAAACAACAAACACAGGGTGCTATAACTGTGGTGAGAAGTCAAGAGAAAGGGTCAGGAAGGGAAAGGATGACACATTGATCACTGGGCTGCATTCCACCCACTGTAAGTATGGAATACAGCAAGATGCAGATACCCAAAAATAGAGAAAGAAAAAAAGGATATCCCCTGAACAGTGAATGGTAATTCCACTTGAACCTTACAGTGGTACATTCAGTGCTATTTTTCTAGAAAAATAGGTTCTGGAACTTACCATGAATGCCTCCCTTGTTCTCTTATAATGACAATGGTGCCCACCTGAGAGGTGCTGGATCTGTTCTGGTGAATTCCAGCTGGGGAAAAAAGACAAGGGTACATTTGGTAATATTAGGAACTGGGATGTATAAAAGCATCCAAAAACTTAACATAGCCTGCACGGGCTCCAGGTTCTTAACTTTATTTCTTTTCTTTCTTAAGTTAAGTCTCTCTAGTCTTACTAGTAAGAAAGTTGTGAAGCAGGATGTGCAAGAGATCTGTCTGAAATGAGCCAACTGAGCTACTCCTGCCTTCCAGTGCTTTTAAGAAAGGGGAGAAGTCAGAGATGTGATTGATAAGTGCACTGTTTGGACGCCAGGTGAAAGGGATCCCTGTCCTAAAGAGCTGTGGTTTTCCTTTCCCATCTAGGTTACTTTTCCTGCTTCTGCTTCCTTTTCTAGTCCTTGTAATGCATGGAGTCATCGCCCCCCTCCCACCAGCAACCAGGATGGATCTTTTCCATGGTCTGAAGTACTCTCTGGAAGTTATTTTCTGCTAATGCTACTACTTTACATAATAAGTGCAGGTGGAGGTTTAAAATCCCACATCCCAAATAAAATGGCAAATACAAAATGTGAAAACTTTGGAAAGAAGTTTAGGCATACTTCTTGCTGTGCAGATGCTAAAAACCAGGCACTTAGTAAGAATTTACTATATACACGTCTAGTCAGAAATAGGTCTCTTTGCATTTAATGGTGCTTATTTCAGATAAGTGGCTATAGGGTAGTAGCCTCAGCTTTGTTTTAGGGTTGGCACTGGGGAAAAGGAGAGTTCTTGTGCCTTTAGCAGCTCTGTACAAGGCAGAAATTCAAAATGCTATGGCTTTTCTAGTATGGAAATGCAATAATGTGAAAGGTTTTACCTGTCTGTCAGGCATTTTGTTTTATGTGTGCCCACTAGTTTATTTTAGAGCCCTTCACTCCACTTGCAAAGGATGGCACAAATCTGCATGTGACGCAAAGCATATTTACAATGAAAAACTGTGTCCTCTTTTGCAAGTTGGCCCAATACACATCCTGGGACCACAAAATCCTGTTGGCACCCCTTGTGGAAAGTGCCATCATATGATGCTCAGCAAGTTAAAGACAGAACAAGAAAGAAAATTTACTCACAAAGAGATGAGAGAATAAGAAACCCGTTTTGAAGAATTTAACTAGATTAAAAAAAAGTCTGTGAACATTTGAAAGACTAATGAATGACAAAGACAGTTCAGTGCAGATAAATGTTGAGCCACAGTGACTTTGATGAGTCTTTATAGCACAATTGTGCATGTATTATTTAAAAAGGGAAGAATGAAAAGGGGGGAGAGTCAAAGGGGGAAAATCTGTGTCATTGATGTAAGAACAGAAAGCCAACATACACGGAAGGGTAATGACTCTAAGGGACCCTTGATGGCAAATGTCTGTGTGGTTTCTAAAAGACGAAATAAAAGAGAAAGAGCTTAAAAGATAGAAAAGATGGAGTCTCCGTGTGCCATAAAGTATAATCACAGCAATGTTTTGTTAAAAGGAGGGGGGGAATTAGTGAAAAATGAATAACTCATACCAGCACAAAAGTAGCCTTTATCAAAAAAAGGAAAGGAAAAAGAAAGGAAAAAGATTACCACTTAGTCACCACTAAATGCTCCTTTTCTACAATGTTGGTGGGAAAGTAGTAGTGGTGTTATACCTCAAACTGACCTAATCCTTGCTCCATGTATACATTGCTAAATAAAGGTGACATTGATGAGAAGAGTGTCATGCAGACAGCAGAGAAAAACAGACAGCAGATATGAAATTTAAAAGGTGGCCAGAGAAAGGTGATAAAGATGGTGATATGCATATTTGTAACACAGCCACCTTTTGAAAACAGGCCAGCTAGTCCTTGAATCTGCAGGGACAAGATGAGTAGGAGAGTCTCATGGGACTTCTTGTGATAAGGGAACTAATAGTGTTCATAATTTGGAAACGTGTGTCGAGTCACAATATTTTAATTATTGTAATAATTGCAAACAGTGTTTGAAAGCAGGTCACTAATGCCTAACATTAATTATAAATTCCTATAAACCCTCATTATCCTACGTGCAATTTTAACCATCAGAGTGGTTAGAAAAAACAAACGACATGAAGACCCCATTGGCATTATACATTTAAAGCAGCCTCGTGTCATGGATCCCATCGCCCCCAAATCCTGGGAACGGTGGTTTGCTAAAATTCTTGTTCAGAGACCTCTATTCCTCTCGCAGAGATACAATTCTCAGAGTGGCTTAACAGACAGTTCCTTTTGTCAGGAAACTCTGAGTATTGTAGCTCTGTGAGGAGAAAGGGTGGGGGGATAAAAGATGTACCAAGGAAATATTCATTCATTTTGTGGGGCATCAGGAAGGGATTACATCTTAAGACTGCCTTGGCAGCTTGGCAGAGTTCCCTGTCTTATGGCACTACATTGTGAGGGCAGGCAATAGGCCACCAGAGTGAAGCACAGAAAGACTGGAAGAGTCACCAGTCCAGGCAAATCCATAGCCTGACCTCTGGCACAATGTGGGAAAATAAAGGACAATGTCTCATGTTGCACAGCCAGCCAGGTAGTATCCCTTGGCTTCCTTTGCAGTGTAGCATGGCAGAACAAGGAGCATTGCCTAGTTATTTAAGCAAGAGATCTCTGGGAGTGAGCAATGATATTCACAGAAATTTGAATTCTCAAGCACCCCTAGGTTAGCAGCCATTCAGTTCCATTTTCAGCTACAATGGAAACACATAAATCCCTTGTGAGGCAGAGCCAAAGTAAAGAAAAATATATTATAGCCTTCATATTAGCACACCTGAAAATTAATTTTAGGTGGTAGACTAACCCCTAATTATAATTAGCTAGGCATGCTTTGCTGACTACCATTCAGAGACCACTGAGGTTGTCTGTGAAATTTAGATAACAGCCATCATAGATAACAGACTTGCCATCGCTGGACTGATCCCTGTTCCACTAAGAAAGCAAAGTGAGACATGATCTTGATTTTGCTGAGGTTTGTTGACTCTTTTCAGTGCTGTTCAATCTGTACATCATGATCATCCATGGGAAATGTAAAGAAATCATAAATTAAAGTGACATTGTTCTTCATCCAGGAGCTAGTAGAAAGTGCCCAGTATTGCTTAGGAATTCTAAGAAACTCAAAAGAACCAGTGCACCAGTATAGTTTTGAAAGGTTCAGTCTGCCATCTTGATTCAAAACTGTGCCCAGTTGTATCCAAACATAGACAAAAACCTGCTCCTTGATCTCAGGAACCATAAAGCAAATTTTAGTCACAGGATCTTAAGAGGAGTCCAAATGTGCACAGGGGAATTCAACTAAGTTTTACTCAGGATAGACTCATTAAAAATAATGGCCATAACATAATAAATTTCAGTGAGTCTATTCTGTGTAAGACTTAGCTGAAATCCACCCAAAGAGAGCAAAAAACTTTTCAAAATACAGCATATTGTAGACAGCCGGATATATAGAAAAGCCAATTGTCATATTAATATTGGTAATATTTCAAATATTGATGAATGATCATAAATAAATTCCTGTGGGTCTTAATTTTTAAAGGATTTATGTATTTCTTTATTCTTTATGAATTTAAAAATGAGATTGCCAAGAATACTGAAAACTACATTTTGAGTGTGCTGCGGCAGATGCCATGCCTGGTTTGGGATCAGGAGTCTTTCAGCTATGTGTCCAATGCGCCCTTAGGCAAGCAATATTTTGGATACGTTAGGCAGATTTCCTTTGCACCCACAAGGCTTATGCAATTTGTTGTCGTCTACTGGGAATTAGAGGCCCAAGCTGTAGGCAGAGGCCTGGAGAACTAATGATGACTGCCTACAACCTTGTTGAAGACAAACAATTCACAATGAAAATGTTTCAAAGCCACCTAACCTCCAATTCCATTTAAACTTTGGCCCTTTTTAAATTTTTTGAGCCTGGGCCAGGTGTCTTGGAAAATAAAACGGGGTGTCCTTTGTATTCCTTCTTCTAGCCCCTAAAAAATTACTAGGTCTCTACATATCTAACTTGCCCCTAGGTATTCCTCATATTCTTTGGTGCCAAAATTTTAATGATATCAATATTGGTGCCAATTTTTTTTAAATACCAGCTGCACTGGATTAATTATCTGATTTACTCAAATGTCTGTTTCTGCAATAATTATTGCCTTTGAGGATGTAACAGACTGCTGTGGGCTGACTGCAATGCTAAATCTTCTGTTTGAAGAGCTAGGAGAGTCCGTCCCCCCCTTTACACACACACCCTTACACCCTTTGTTACATCCTCGTTTTTGTATGGAATAGCCTCTATATTATTTCAAGGTTTTTGTCTAGAGGGCTTCTATGCTTGCCCACACAGTTCTCTCTCTCTCTCTCTCTCTCTCTCTCTCTCTCTCTCTCTCTCTCTCAAGTTTTATCTTTGGATAGCTTCCTCTGATTTATTTGCCACTAATTCTATTTTAAAAGCTTCCTTATGGTCAAGGGACTCCGACTTAACTTTATTTTAGATCAGTTAGTGGTTTAAAATGATATATCTATTTGTGACTCATGTTCAGGAGTTAGTTCCCTTTGTGTTCAGCTCTATCAGATAAAAAAATTACAAAGAGTCAGCACAGCTTCTGTCTGTCCAACTTGTAGGAGCTTTTTGGCTGTTTGGAAATGGCAGCAGCCATACTGACAATACAGGGGAGGTCCTGGGAAATAGTCTACTTGTGTTTTCAGTCATTTAGTTTCTGACCAAATACACTTCAGGAAATTCACCAAACATTGAATAATGTTTCCGATTTAAATTTTTTTTTTTTTAATGTTCAAGGCAGAAAACAACATTTAGGAGTGGGAACGTGGACATTACTGGTGGTATAGCAGTAAAACTGCTAACACATTTGCAAAGCTAAACAGGGTCAAGGTATGGTTTCAATGTGCTGAGATTGCCGTGTTACAAGAGGTTGAAGTGGATGACACTTGGGGTCCCTTTCAACACTACGATTCTATTATTCAATGAGAAGAAAGACGGAAAGATGTTCACACAAGGATCTGTGCTTTTTCACTCATTCATAAATTATATAAATACAGTAATGAAAGAGTGAAGTAGCCATATTAGCAGATGATACATTATGTACTATAACACTATATGGCATTGGCCATATGGCACCATACGGCATTGCCATTGGCACTCAAAGGCTGTCCCACCAATAATACGACAATACTAAGGTGCAAACCAGTAGTGAGGAAAGTCACAGGGGGACTGGCAACAATGACCTGCTTGTGAACCACTCTGAAGTATCTGTTTGACCAGCTTTAGTTGAACACAGTGCTGAGCTAGAATGATCATTGGTGACTACCATGGCAATTCATGCATTGTTGACAAAACAGCTGAAACCTGAGGCTCTGGGTGTGGCCATATTTGTCTCTAAGGCTTGCTACACTCAAGGAACAGGGTTTCCTATCCTCTGTATCATTTTTTAATCACTGGCTATGATTCTAAGCACAAGCACAGATACTTGGAAGTAAGTTCAGCTCAAATCAATGGGGTCTGCACTTCAAAGTGAATGCATTTAGGACTGATGGAGCAGTTCTTCCATTTTCTGTGAAAGGTTATCCTTTATCTGAGTGTCTCTTTCCACATCACAGTGCACTGAAGTCTATATGCGAGTCACTCCTGTGCTACAAAAAAAAGAAGTATGTCTACAGCTGAATCAGGAACCGCACAGGAATACAGGTGCATTATTCCTGCCTCATGGACAAAGGTTTAACTTCAAACTGAGCTGAAATTATTCAGAAAATAATTTTCTGACAAACGTTTGATTTTTTCCGCCTTTGAAGTTCCTCCAGAACTTGGGGAAATCTCAGTCCTCCTCTGGAGAATATTCAGAGAAATGGCCTTCCCAAGCCACCATCTATGAGTTTGGGGAATGATTATGGATTCAAGTTGTAATATTGCTTAGTATACTGTATATTAACATAGTCAAAGGAAGCATTGGAATTGTC
Organism: Podarcis bocagei; assembly: GCF_964188305.1. Classification (NCBI taxonomy): domain Eukaryota; kingdom Metazoa; phylum Chordata; class Lepidosauria; order Squamata; family Lacertidae; genus Podarcis; species Podarcis bocagei. The sequence continues at coordinate 30,804,265 of NC_138134.1, forward strand.
TCCTACACCTTCTGATCACTTCCTTCTCTCAGCTCATTGCTGCAATCATCCACCAATATAAACGAGCAGTTCAGTTTCATTCCACATTTAGTGAGCCAACTTTTTTAAAACAAAAACAAACAAAGAGATTTTTCCTACAATTTTTTTTTAAGCTCTGACCTCACTCATTGGCTAAAAACAGTGAATGACAGGAGCAGCCAACCAACAACAACAAATCCGTTTATTGTGAGGACCATGCCTGTACACAAACATCAACACAACAATAGTTAAAAATAGGAGCAGCCAAGTGGGCTTATTTCACAGAAATGGCTTTCAAGAGTACCTACACATTTTTCTTCATAGCTTTCTTTCTAAGAAGACTAGAGATGTAGTTATTTAATGAAAGCGCAATGCATGGGGCAACAGCTATGATCTGTTACCCCTGTACCCTGCTCTACACAGGCCTGGGTCCTCATCTATTGTGAAATCAACAGAGGCCTTGTGCTGCTCCACCTAATACTAACTCCCTTGAGAGCTGCATACCTGATGTAACAATATACTGCACCTAGAAACACAGAACAGCTCTGATGACCCTTTGGATACATTAACTGAGACCCTGGTGGCCTGAGAAAATACCCGCCCTCATAACTGATAGATCTTATGTATTACTGTTCCATGTTGCAGGGGTGGTAAAGCAGGTAATTGGATGGTAAAGCAGGAAACCTGCGTCCAGTGAATCGTGCATGCTATTTGTTAATCACAGCAAGGCATGCACAGCATATATGATTAATAGCAACATTGCACCAAAATGGATTAAGATACACTGCATTATTCTTTGGTTGAGCACAGCTGGACGCAGGTTTCCTGCTTTACCATCCATGGTTAATTTAACCATCCTGATGGATGAACAGATGTGTAGTGAAAATGTCTATTGCAGTCATTAATTTGTTATCTATTCCTTGCTTTCCATTATCTCTATTTTCCTTGCTTTCAAGTATTTCTAGTTTCAAGCTAATTAATTGTGCAAAAGAACCAGAGGCTAAAACAAACACAGGTCACACTACGCAATACTCAGTCCCTTTCTTTCTACTTTATTAACGGTTTGTACAAGGCATATATTCACTACAACCTCGCATAGATTTTTTTTAAAAAAAATACCAGATGCACTGTTGTGGCTTCCTCCAAGTAATCTGAGGAATTATTGGTGACAGGATTGGTAATTGACAGAGATCTCTAGCCTGCCCTCTCTTCCAAAAATGAGTTACTGTTAATCCCGTTTACATCCGTAGTAGATACACCCAGATGTAAAGAAGTACTTTATTAGGCATACACTTTGCTATGTCTACATTAATAGAATCATCGAATCTTAGAATTGCAGAGTTGGGAGGGACCCTGAGGATCATCTAGTCCAACCCCCTGCAATGCAGAAATATGGAACTGTTCCATACGGGACTCAAACCTGTGACCTTGGTGTTATCAGCGCCATGCTCTTCCATATTAGGTCCTTATTGGGTACTTCCTTGTAACCTGACTCATTGTTAGATCAGCAAAAATTCAGTACCAATTTTTAAAATCAGTTATTAAAATATATATTATTAGCCGGGGCAAAAACTTTGACAAAGGAATATGTTATTAAGCAGTGTCTACTGCTTAAATGAAAGCTAAAGCTCGAGCAAATTTGAACCTTGGGGGACACATTGCTAGGTTTTTCCAAGAAAAGTAATTAACTAATTCAATGGGTCTGCTCAATTTCATTCTAGATTAAGATGTGGTCTCTCCTTTAAAAGAATACATCAGATTAGCAAATGCCCAATTTTCACATTATGTTTAAACATGAACCATAAAATTATGTTACATTAATTGTGCCTGCTTAAGATGTTTTTTGAATGTGTCTTTGTGGAGGATTCTTCAGACGGTAAAAATGGTTCTTTAGCATGCTCAAGAAACCATTTGAAAAATGGGAATCATGCTGGCATAGGGAATACAATCTCTCACCATGCCAGGATGCATTTAGCCCTGTTAATTTGATTAAAATTATGTATATTGTGGTTTCAAAGGAAAGGAATTCTAAGTCAGCCTTCCCTAGTTTGGTCCTTTCAGATATTTTGGATTATAATGCTCTTCAGCCCTATCCAACATGGCTGAGGATGCTTCGGACTGGGCGTGAAGGACCTCAAACCTAGGGATTGAATCTGTCTCTTGGGACTTGTCCCAAGGCATCACACCCACTGTCCCTACTTGGCATTGTTTTTACCTGGTGAAATGCATTATCAAACTCAAATAATGCCTCTTGCTTTCATGGATGGAGGACAGAGAGATCCCTGTGGAAAATATAAAATAGCCTACCATACAAAAGTAAGGTAGTGGCCCACTTTAGCCTCTGACCCTGCCCACCCCTCTGTCATGTGATTCCTGGAAAGATACACAGCAAGAAATGTAACTTTCAGGATAAAAATAAAAAAGGTTCATCACCCCTGGTCTAGAACTACATACCAAGTTGCCAACCTGTACGAATAACCTTGGCTACCTTGTTTACAAGTGGAAAATGATTTCATTGGGATTGTGACATGGGGAGGGGTGGGTAGAGAGCCCTTTCTAGCACTGCTGAGTCCTCTCTGAATTGCTCTTCCAGCTGATCTGGAAGTAGAGAGCCATATCTATCTATCATCTATCTATCTATCTATCTATCTATCTATCTATCTATCATCTATCTATCTATTTATCTATCTAGGAATGGGATCACACATTTAATGTAATGTGTGGTTTAGCTCTCAGCTGTATGGTTCAAGAATTAATTTCCTGATGTTTCCAATTAAAAACAAAAACAAAACGTGTTTCACAACAGGGCTGATGCTACCACCTGTAGCGAACAACTAGATTAGTCAGTTAGCCTTATATTCAGAGTATTTTGATATGCCCTATGATGGAATCATAACCCTGTTAAAGGAGCTTATACTTTTTTTTAGTTTAAATGTTTTTATTTTTGAACTCTAAAAAGCAACACAACACTTGAGATACTATAATTAAGGCTGCAGTAAGCACTCGCTTACTTGGGAGGAAGACCCACTCAGAGGGATTTCCTTCTAAATGGACAAGCATTGGATTGTCCTGTAAAGGAGAACAAAGCAGAAGGTCTTGAATTATTATTACTCCTAAAATATAGGTAGTGAAATATAACTTCACAAGCTTATATATAATACAAATGGCTGTTTGTATCATACAGTGGCAGACTGAAGATGTCACTGAGAGGTGGTTTGCGAAGGACTATGGGGAGGGCTCCAGCAGACTGGGGAGGTTGCTGCCTGCTCCAGGGGAACCTAATGTTGAGGATCCTGGGAATGGTCCAAGTGAGGGAGATGTTCCTCTACACTGGGTCTAGCCCTGCTTTGCAGGAGAGGGATGCTTTGCCTGTCCCATCAGCCTCACAGGAGGCAGTGACACTTTCCCTGTCACCTATGTCCCAGAGATGCCAATGGAGGCATGAACAGGTGTATTAGGTTCAATACTTCCAGGCAGACTATTAGCTTGCTTGCTAAGGAACAGAACCACTTGCCCTGCTAACTCGTGTCCATCTCATTCCTTTATAACAGGATTGCTAGGGTAGTACCATTGTTGTATCCACGTATTTGCTTGAGTAGTCATATCCCTTATGGTGCCTTTGTGTAACTGTGTATTTGAGTAGGTATGCGTATTGCCTGCTGTACCTTTCAATAGCCTTTTCAGATATGTATCACAGGGACTTGAACATTTAAGCTTTTTTGGGGGGAGGGGAGCCATCATCTGAGTATGTGTCAATCAGCGGCTGGGAGTCAGGACAGTTTGTTGTATTTCTTTGGAGTTTGACCTCAAACAATAAAGTTTCATTGCTAATATGTAACTTCTGATGCAGTGCTTCCACTGTAAGAATGATGTGGTAGGATACCACCCATTGTAGCATCTATGTAGCATCTAGTTTGGTTCTAAGATATGTAATCAGGGAGTAGTCCTCATGATGAGTCTGTTAGCCTCTTCAATGCTGCTAATTTGTTTTTGAGAACCCAGAGAGCATTATGCTGGTATGCATTGCAAGGATTTAGGTTCTATAATCTGGCAAGCAAAATCTGCCAAGAGGACATTCCTATTTATGGGAAATCTATACAGATATTTCTTGGTTGAGCCTACTGGATCTAGTCATCTAAATATTCTGCTCAAATTCTATGCTTGATCTTTATCCTCTGTTCTGGAAGTACTGCAAGTCCCCACGACAACATTTTATCTTGAAATTACTTTCTACTTTACATGCAATTTTCAAAACAATGTACAATCTTCAGCCTTTGTCTTTATAATGTCAGATCTGGTCATTCGTTTCCAATGCATGCTCTTTCTAAAACTCTAGAAGAATTTAAAGATTTGATTATCATTGTGTTCTTTACAAGTTTTTAGTTTAATCACTGCCTATTTATGTTTGAAATGCCTACTCCCCTTTATTTCCCTGAACACCCAATTTAGATGTTCAGGCACTGAGAAGTTTCCGACACAAAATAAATGATTCCATTTAATCTCTCATGTCTTTTTCTCCAAGAAGTCAAACAGTGATGGTGAACACTGGATTCTTGATTAAAGGGTATTTAAATAGGGGGGAAAACGATAGAAGGAAATTATCTGACTTCATCCAAAAAGCAAGGACATTTCAATGCTAAATTTGTTAATATATTTTTCATGCCCTTGTTTTGCACCCGCCATTTATGCTGTTCATCAAAAACTGATTTACAAATGCATCTACTCCTAAAAATTCACTCATATTTAAAAGGGAGAAGTGTACCCTCAATTAACTATGAACAACAAGAATGCATAGGCCCAATGCCTATGTTTAAAATATAACAACCCTTGACATAACATGCATATCCTTCTCTCTATATATTTTTCAGGATATTCTACTAATATTGATTAAGCAGTAATATCAGATCCCTTGGATCCAGTCCACATTTTGCTGCATTTTTTACATCAATGACCTAGGTGACTACCAAGTCAATGTCTATCCTTGTTTCCTAATTACTGTTGGCAGCTATGCTACAGTTAGTGTGGGGGTGGGAAGGGAATAATTCATCCCACCTTGCTCCATTTGATGGCTTTGAATAGTATGATTTGCTCATTGTTGAGAAGTATACACTGTGGGCAGAGCTGAGATAAAGACCTCTCTGTTTCCTTGAGATCCATGCTCTGAATATTCCAGAGATCTTGAATATTCCAGAGATCTCAGCAGCAATGCCTCCTTCTGAATATAAAACAATATATGCACGTTAAAGCCCCTAATGGAGCTTTGCTAATTGATTCCCCCCCCCCCCGTATATCTCAGATACATTATTTCCAATGGATTGCTTCTAAAGTTTTGGATTTTCTTATTGCGTCTTTGGGTTGTTTACGTCAATGCTTGGAGTTTATAATTGGGGTTGAATGGGGGCTGTTATATATTTTAATACTCTTGCGGTGTTGGATTTGTCAGCAATGCTGTTTCTGTTTTAAAAATGGAAGGTATATGTATTTAAACTAGATATAAAAATAATAGTTTCAGGCCCTGACGAAGCTTTGCAGCTGGTTTTGTAGCTATATTGCCTATAAAAAATGCTCACCCAGCCAACTTGCTTTATTTACATATGACACTGATGTTATTCTCTTTTTTGTAGCTTTTGTTTGGCGATTATTTCCTAAATAGACTCTAATTGTTTTATCTTGTTACTGTCCACATTTATGCTGTGCTATGCTATGATGACGGTTATTTAATTATGAACTTTTTAAAACAACAATAACAAAAAATTAATGAGTTATATTCTTTCTTTTTTAAATAAAGAATGCTATTGTTGGTTTTCAGTTGAGCTTTGGGTATTAACAGATGCAAGCATCGGAAGATGCAGTTACAGTTACAGAGAAACAATAACAAAATACCCCCAAGACCCCAAAGTAGGTTGTAAACATTGCCACCAGTGAAATATATTGCCTCCATGAGTTATGTTCTTGCCATCCGAAATATCTTCAGAATCATTGTAGTAACATTCCACATGCCAAACTCAAGACAAAGGTCCAATTCATGTGCATGGGCATTGTGGGAAATACACAATGATGGTTGATGCCACTATTGAAAAGCTAATCCCAGAATTCTGGTCCTAGCTTCCACACACACATACACACCACCATTCTTCTCTGCTATTAGGAAGAAAGACTCCAGAACAAGGATCCTAACCCTAGCCAGGAAGCAGTGGGTCAGAGCATAGCAGCAGATGGACTGCCACATCATAAGCCCTGCCACTCACATTGGCCAAGACAGAAGAGGGGTGTTTACTTTTACCCCTGTGTCAGCCCTCAGGAGTCCCACTGCATCCCACAATCTGCAGGTTGTGGATCCAGCAAACACAAAATTGCTAGTGCCCCACCCTACAACACCCAGTTTCAATGCTTTCTGTTACTGCTGGTGGGAGAACTAAGAACAGTAGCTTCTTACCTGACTGGGCACAGTGTGGGACTCTAGAGTGATGGATGCCTCCCTACTATGACCTGGGGAAATTGATGGAGAACAGCAGATAGACATCACTGCAATAGTCTAAACGCCTCCAGTAACACAGATGAGCAGGTTAGTTTTACTGTGTAGCAAACGATTCATTATTTCTCTTTCAGCTAATGAGAGTTAAGGCTACTTTCATTTACTTAAATAGTCTCTCTTAAATCTGAGGGTTCAAACTGACCATTACCACAGAGAGCTAAGCTCTCCAATAGGAAATTTTGATGTTGTATTGTCCTCCAGACCATCTGTTTCTTCTCTATTGCACTGTAATCCTTATATTTCTTCTTCGTTCTCTTGATTGGCAGAAGAAAAAAGAAGATAGCCCTATGATTCTTAATGATATATCAAAAAATGCATTCTTGGGATTAAATCACTGGTAATATACAAAAGAGAAGTGGAATTTCATGTCTGCCTTTAAATTTTAAGACAGCTTTTTAAGTAATATTACTTATTTTATGATTGGCACAAAGTCCTTACACATAGCTAGGATTAACATTCCTTCAAAGAGACACAGAATGAAACACACTTTGATTGCAACTAATCTATTTTGTCTAACTATTCTGTTCTCAGAGTCTAGCGACTGCCTGGAAGGTTCCTCTGTGTTAGAATGAATGTTATTTCTTTCCATGATTTCTATTTATCACAGTGCTGTGGGACACTACTGGCAATTTAGAGAAGAATAATGCCCCACAGGTTAGAGACCAACAGCAGGAACTGCTCCCATAAAGACAAATGTACTGAAGATTTATCTGTTTACCTATGTAATTTTTCCCCTCTTTAAGATACCGAGGGATTTTTGTGCATCATTTGCTCCTGATTTGTAAGAGCCTGTTGTCTAAAGGAAAGAAACATAGCACTTTCCACTCCTCACAGATACAATTCCTCATTTCCAAGATCCTTGTAAGAAATCAGAAATTATTTCATAGTGAAATGTGTTCTGTGGAGTATTCAGTGAAGGCACAGGGATGCCTTAGGATGTGGGTAATTCTGACAGCTGGATCCACCACTCAGCTGGTGATATGAATTAAAGTCAGTATCACTCCACTTTGCTTGAGATGGGCAGAGCAATCCCATATTATCTTTGATGCTAGTGGGAGGGATTGCCACCACTAATGACTGCCATATGTGAGCAGCCCAAGAGATGAAGGAAAAACAAAACACTTGGGCTGCATTCAGATAACATTGTATTTCATTTCCTTGACATGTCTTTACCTGATTTTTTTTGTGTTTTATGTGATTTTTCACATGACATAAAAGGCACTTCTAGAAATCTAGCACAATCTAGCAGAGCACTCATTATCGTGTTAGTTGCTTCCAGGAAAAAAATAATGTTTGCAACCCGTTAACCTGGAAAATCATGGGATGGGAGACTTGTGCCAAGATGTAGACATGTAGTTCCCCAGTGCTATTCTCTGATACAGGTCCTGCAGGTTGGAGCAGATGCTCTACAAAACAATGCCTTCAGCTCCCAAACCATGGAAACAGTCCAAGAGGATGCCATGCCCAATTCTATCAAAAGCTGCTGGAAAATCCAACAGCAGCAGTGGAGTGGCATTCTCCCTGTCTCTGCCTTGAAGGTCATCTGTCAGGGCAACACTGGCCAATTCAGTCAAACCCAGGCTTGAAACTAGATGGGAATGGGTTCAAAAACCTGTTTGCATACGTACATATTATATGTAAAAGATGTATGAACATTGATGGCCTTAACATAAGATTAGACAAACTCATGGAAGATCACACTACCAGTGGCTATGAGCCTTAATGGTTATGTTTAATCTCCACTGTTAGAGGCAGTAATAGGTAGGTAGGCAGTAAATAAATTCATTGCGGAAAATCTCAGAAGGGGAAAGTGTTGTCCTCTGCTTGCAGGCTTCCCGCAGGCATCTGGTTGGCCAGTGTGAGAACAGGATGCTACTGGCCTGATCCAGCAGGCTTTTCTTATGTATTGCTTTGAAAATGTGTGTATTTTATTATTTCTTCTAAAAACAAACAAACAAACAAACACCAAGATAATTAATGATTGATGTATATTTCTCATAATATTTATTTCATAGTTGTGTCAGATTTTCAGTACAAAGGTAAGCAGTTTCTAAAGTGAGCGATGCTTGTTTGTGGAATACTTAACAGCACTCTGCAAAGATAGCAGAAGTAAAGTTGAATTCTCCCCCCCCCCCTTTTAAAAAGAAAACTTTACTCATTAATAGCTGGGAAAATACATCTCATTAGTTACATTTAGAAGCTTCCTTTGAATTAATTGGCAAAAACTCAAATTAAAGTAATCAGACTCAATGAAACACAGCTCATTTTTGTTCTTAGAATTCCTTTATTGGTCATGTTTCTGTTAATCTTGAGGAAAACAGAGAAACTTATTTTTCTATTAATACCTACCCCTTTTAACCCAAAGAACCCTGAGCAGTTTGGACTGAGGAAAGAAGGAATGCTAATTCCATGTAGAGCAGATAAGAAATGTATGTTTTGCAGGTTACAGATGACTAGGGAAGGGATAAAACATACTATTCGGGTCACCTCATCTCCAGTTGCCCTCATATTGTGGACTTCCATAGGTATCTGTGGGAAACAAGATGGTGGACTAGATAGGTCTTTTGCATAATCCAGCAACTTTCTTCTTGTGTTATTAGAGAGAGGGTACTGATAACATTTAAAGATCAAAATCATTCTGCCAAATTACTTTTTCACACAACAATGACCTCTAGCTTTTTAATATATCCACTGCACAGATGAAAAACCATTTGAGGTAGGGTGATTCTGAACTGGGAAAGAACTTGAGAAGAAGAGGTTAGATACCCATACATGCCAATGCACCACATCACCTGCTATCCCATCTCCAAAGGAATAATCAGACATAACACAGTGCTTTTTTTTGGGGGGGGGTCAAATAAGGCCACAACATTATCAATTACAGGTGTTAGAAGTTTGGCAAAGGCATTTGGATACAACCATTGAGTTCTGGCCTACCGGCCAGTAGTATACCCAAGGTCAATCCGACAGTGGGGGAATCCTATGACCTACATCGTCCCCCACGCCATGGGATGGCCATCTTGGGAGTGCTGTGGCCCTGACCCCACCTGGGTATGTGAACAGAAGGGACTCTCATGGATCCCTTTAGCAGAATACCCTTTTATTGGAGGGACATGCAGAACTCTCCTTCAGTCAAGATTAAGGTTTACAGCCAAAGTTGTGATGATTGCACCAGAATGGAGCCAATTTCCCTGGTGGAGAATTTACCTGCATGGCCTTTTCCCCAAGAATGTTGCCAACGATCCCCTCTTTTCAAGGGGCCAAATTTTCCCTGCAAAAGGAGAGGGTTCAGCACAGTACTATTTACTTAATACAGTGGTACCTTGGTTTATTAACTTAATCCGTTCTGGAAGTCCGTTCTTAAACCAAAGCGTTCTTAAACCAAGGTGCACTTTTCCATAGCAGTGGGGAACTCAATTTACAAATGGAACACACTCAACAGGAAGCAAAACATGTTCTGCTTCCAAGGCAAAGTTCACAAACCAAAACACCTACTTCCGGGTTTACAGCGTTCTTAATCCTAGTTGTTCATAAACTAAGCTGTTCTTAAATCAAGGGACCACTGTATACATATTTGGTTTGGTAGTAATGTCTGTGACTAGTGAAGCTAACCGTCTCAAATTCTTTCCAGTATTTGCTGAAACTTCTAATTATCCCAGCTGGAATCCACTTTCCTACCGAGGTAACAGGCATGCATTCAGCAACATTGTGCATATGATCAGTCCAGCAGCTGTGGCATAGTGGTGGGTTAGAGTGTCAAAGAACACTAGAGTCCAGAGGTATCATAAATTGTGTTCCCATGCTCTTCAGTAGCTGTGACCCTCTGCATCATCTCCACTCCTTAAAAATAATTGCCCATTTCTGTTGCAAGTTCTCTGTGCTTTCAGGCTTAACCCCTTTCATTGGGGGTGGGGGTGGGAAAGTGGGCATCTGGTGGCAGGGAGGAATGTTACCTCATAAGCCTATTACAGGTCTGAACTTTGGGGGAGATAAGCTCAGCTCTAACTGACTTGGTTTTTTCTGAACTGGGTGAGTGAGTTCCTTTGTAAGCATTCCCAATCCAGCATTTTACCATCTCTAATCTCTAATTATGCTCCTTCCAAAGACCCTTCATCCACCCAATTCTAACTACTTAGTACAGAGGCTATTGACAGAGAAGCTGTGTCCCCCTTTTCTTCTGGTGCTCATTATGGAAAATGAGTTTTCTATTTTCCCCTAAGAATCGGACAACATCTCCATTGGAATATATACTTGGATCATATCAATTACTATTGTTTTGAAATCATTTAAGTTCAAATGATCTTTTTAGAAAAAACAAAAACCCTTTATATGCAGTTCACTCATAATTTACAGTTTAAATTGCTTGCATGGGGTGGCAACATGTCAGATGCTGAGGAATAAATGGTGGGCAAAGGGAATGTATTAGCAGCCCATAAAATGTCTTTTTCTCTCTCCTTTGGCACTCACAGCTACTAAAGTCATGATGCATAAGAAATTAACAAAGCAAATATATTCCACATTGTTTACTGTACTCTTGCCAGTAACACAAGCTGTTAGCGATAATGGTCTTCTCTGCATGCTACATGGTGTTAAATAAGGATTATGCAGAATTCCATTTCACTGACAGTGGAGCTTCCCAGACATAAGAATGCGAGGCATTAATGACCCTACCTCCTTGAAAGGACAAGAGAATATTTTCCTTTTTTCAAAAAAAGCCTTAAGTACATACTAATGAGATCAACTGTGTTAACACAGAAAGCAAATAGGGACAGAGTTTTTCTTACCTGTAGAGCTTATTGCAGACCATATTTCCACTCCAGAGCTTTGTGCCAAAGATCTTGGAACTTCAATCACCTTAAGAGTGCAATATATATTTGACTGGATGTCTTACTGGAGTTGTGAAATAAAAATGATATTAAAATAATAAAAGGCCACAGCTCTGCATTCCCTCAGTAATAATGGAGAAATTGGACATTGGTTGCTCCCAATCAAAATAGTCCATTGATGTCCACCATAGTTCAAAAGCCATTTCCTGCCTTATGTCATCCTTTTAAGCTCATATTCTTTCATAACATGCTGGCATTAAAGCCTCACAGAAGGTAAATATCAAAAAGAAAGGCTGAGCATTCTGATGGTGTACTGCTATTATTTTTGGACGGTGTTCAAGGGTAAACCAAGCAAGTTTCATCAATTAAAAGTTTACAGTGTCCCTCATGGAAAGCTTTTCACATTAACACAACCTATGACATTTTGAGGCAATTTATAGAGAGTGCTGGGTGTTAAACATAATACTTAGAATATGCTTTAAATATTCAGTTTTGCCTGACCTCATCTTGGAAAAGAGATTTGAATAAATATTTAAGCAGAGCTTTGTTTGTATTGCTTGACAATATTAAGGAGATTAATGAGGCTCTGTAAAAAGATACTTTTAAAGTTTCTAACCACAGTCTCATGTTCCTCATGTAAAATGTTTAGGACATTGTGCAGTGAAAAGCCGTTGAAAATGTCATTTTTACATATGGATAATAAAATATTCAAACTGATAGTCGACTATCTTGTAACTTGAACCTTAAAAAGAACAAGAAATCCTGATGTTTTTGCAGTCAACTTATTCATAAGAGTATTGTGGTGAGTTTGTTGACCTACATGAAATTTTGCCAGACAAAATAGCCCTTCTGGGGTCCACTGTAGTGAAATACAGGAATAGGTGATTGGAAAGTTCAGCTTAAAGGACCAATACTTGCCAATACACTGCTAGGCAAATGGGATCAAAGAATGTCTTTTATAGTCAATGATCACATTGAATCAAAGAACTCTTTTATATTCAATGATTTTATCCTGGAGCAAATCCCCTTGAGCCTGTGGGATGCAATCTTATACACACATACTTGAAACAAGTCTCTCTGAACTCAGTAGAGTTCTGAGCATAGGATTGGGTTGCAAAATCCATGCTGCGCTGCCTAAAAGACATAGTATAGTGTCTATCACCATTTATTCACAACTCTTACTTGTTAAAAAAAACCCCTTGGAATTAATATAAACTCCAGAACTTCACAAGATACTTTAACAATTTTGTACACAACAAATTCCAGATTTTCAAAGAAACAAACGTCCCACAATGTGTGCTGTTTATCAGAGAGAAAGAATGAGTAGGCATCCCTCCCTAACCTTTAAAATGCTCCTAATCAATATGGTATTCTGGCCAGAATTCTCCACACTTTAAGCTGTATCCCATCATTGCTTGTATTTAAACTTTAACTTTTTGTTAATGTGAAAGTTCCACTTTCAAGGATCTCAACAACCACCAGAAAATCCATAAAGGTAAAAATAAAGCCAATGAATCATGTGACAGAGCTGTCATGTTTGTCTAGTGGGTTTCTCATGTTCTTCTCTGACAGAGGCCCCTGTGCTTTCAATGGCTACGTGATGATGCCATATGCTAGTAGGTGCCCCCTTTCCCATCCTCAGGCCTAACATCAATATCTGGAACAAACAGGCAACTGTTGAGGCCCAAGTATCCCAGAAAGCCTACACAGCTGATGCAAATAAAGGCAAGTATTTATTTTCCTTTAAACCCTTTTATTTAAGGATGGGACAGTGCTGAGGGGATTTCTGGACCACATGATGAAGCTGCTATCGTCTTACTTTACCCAGAATGCCTCTGGGCCACAAAGTGGGATTGTGGCAGCTCCAGCCATATAGTCTGGTGGTGGCCTTCTCAGAGTCATTTGGTGTCAAGTGCAACTGCACTGCTGCCTCCAGTCCCCACAGCTTTTATTCTGCTACTGGTGGTGGCAGCAAGCTAGCCAGGGAGGGGTCACAAAGGTGGGGACCTAAACTTGCCCAGGTCATTTCAGAGGCCCTTCATACACTTGTGTGGTGTAGTGGTTAGAGTGCTGGACTTAGACCTGCGAAACCAGGGTTCAAATCTGCAGTCAGCCATGTAGCCCACTGGGTGACCTTGGGCCAGTCACTGTTTTTCAGCCTAACTTACCTCATGAGGTTGTTGTGAGGGTAAATTGGAGAGGGTGAGAAGTGTGTAGGCCCCTCTGAGGTCCTTGAAGAAATGGTGGGATATAAATGTTATCATAAAAAAAAAATATACAGTGGTACCTTGGGTTAAGTACTTAATTCGTTCCAGAGGTCCATACTTAACCTGAAACTGTTCTTAACCTGAAGCACCACTTTAGCTAATGGGGCCTCCCGCTGGGTTATCCTAACCCAGTACAAAAACAACTTTTTGTTGTGGGCTAGACCACAAAGTCAAGGTTTTCTCTCTCTGGTTATTTATCATACAATTCAGAATTAATAAAATAAACTGCTAAATGGTCCCAGGACAGAGTTTGAATCTACCCATTAGAGTCATTACCTTGCTCACATGTAAAGAAAGCAACTGCCAATAAGTTCAATAAAACTACAGCACAGTCTAAACTGTTAGAAATTAATGTGCAAACTGTACAATTATTGCACAATTAACTTCTTGGACAGCATTGAGATTTGCCCTCAGGGTAAAATAGACCAAAACACCTGTTAAGTAGAGTACAATCTAATTTTAGCTAATGACCTTTATTTCCCTAATTTGCTTAATTCTTGTGAAAAGCTGTGATTGGGAAAGAAAGTCTTATTCCCACAGAGGAATGAAGTGCCAATTTGTTTGAATATCTCCTCAGTGCACAAATTGCATCTCTTATGTACAAAGTGGAATTCATGTACAAGTTAACTGTTCAATTACAGGGACTTATGCACTTTTCATACATCTAATGCACATTTAATTCCTCTCTGAAAGGGGAAAGTAATTATTGGGCCAGATCCAATAAAAATGCAGATGGTGACTCAGGAAATGATGAAGGTTACTGGTAGAGCTACAATCATAAAGGACTTTAATATTCACAAGCATGCAGAAACAGACATGTTGGAGCCAATCCAAAGTCCACAGATTCCAGGCCAATGAAATCATCACAGCAGGATCCCTGCACAAAGAAAATAATATATCAATATAATATTCCTGTGTCAGAATGTCTCAACTGTCTACCACCAAAGTCTTACCTGAAGGTTTACTGATACAGGAGTTACTTGAGTCTGCTGCCATCTTCTAGTCTGTTGAACTCTAATACTGTTCTCATCAAGCATTGTTTCTTTTTTTACTCCAGATACTATTGCTTGTTTGTTCATGGTAAATTTCATATTCACCATGTGGACTTCAGAAATTATTAGATGATAGTTTTCCCCAGCCCCCAGCCAGCATAGTCTATAAATAGAGACCCATATCAACAATATCTGGAGGGCAACATATTGTCTATTTCTTTTCTAATGTTTATCACATTGTTTTGTATTCAGCTAAGCCCTACTCAGAGTAATCCAGCTGAAATGTATGAAACCATGTTTGTCATGTTTATTTACTTCAGTAGGTCTACTGTAAGTAAAAATTTGCATTGACTACCACCCACTAGTATTCTGTTAAGTAGCAGGATATGGCTGTGACAATCCTCATGCTTTGCATTTCAGTTATAAGTCACTGTTTTGTGGAATGACATCTTCCTGACATCTTTATATTTGCTCAAAAACCAGCTGTGCTCCCTCTCCACATCTGGATCAGGGCAGCAGTGGAAGAGGATGAGACAAAAGGGAGGCCAATGCCATTATAGAAAGCACAAGGAAAACTGGATGAAACAAACTTTGCTTTGCAAACTCCAAAACATTATAAAGAAAAAAAAAGACTGGGCACGACAGGTTTCTCACAGTAATATTGTTGAAGGGTAACGTCAGTACTAGAAAAAGAGGTGCCGGTACTCACCATGAAGTTGTTACAGTAGGTGCCACACTTTTTAACAACAAAAAGAGGTGTCAGTACTGCGTACCCCTGAGTGCCCCCAAAAGAAAAGCACTGGGTAACGCTGCCCAATGACACAAATAAAGAGCGGGCGAATACTGCTATATGGGGAGTTGGTAGACCAACAGCTGCAGGGACATTTGTCAATCCTGCATTTAAAGGCAAGAGGGGAAATGTGGGCAGCATGAACATTGGCACACCTAGAGACAGGTACATCACACAGGATTAATAGCTAACTCTGTAAACAAAGCATATACAAATTAGACCCAGATCATTCACCTGTAATCAAACTTCAGTTCAGTTTTAGATGTATATTTCCCCATCTACTTATTATTTTTTTTCTTTTGTGGCTTCAATTAAAAGCCATGATAGGAAAATTTCATCATTATTGTTTTTACATAGAATGCATTTTGCGAGAGTTGTAGCTAACCAGAGTAGACAGCACTAGTCCTGATGGATAAATAGTGTGACCTGGTAAATTGCATCTTCTTATATTCCTCTGCTGTCTTGACTTGGTTTGTAATGCAAGATGCTGATAAGCTGAAGACATTGGTGAAGAAAACTTCGGGAGAGGGATGGAAACATGTCCTAGGGCATGGTCTAAGGTGGCCTTCCTCAGCTGGTGCTCTTCTGGTGTTCTGGGCTACAACTCCCATCAGCCCCAGCTGCCTTGGCCAGTGGTCAGGGATGATGGAAGCCACAATACAAAGCATATGAAAAGCACCAGATAAGGGAAGCTTGGTCTTCAGGTACATGATGCATCTACCTTGCTGCTGTTAAGCAAGTCTGGGTCTGGTCAATGCCCGTGTGGGAGACCGTGAGGGAACCCCTGTAGACATTGCCTTGAATGCTATGATGACAGTAGGCTATGAAAGCACTAGATAAAGAAACACAAACAAATAAGTTACACCTCTAAATGCTCAACAACCTTTTTTTTCTTTAAAAAAGGCCTCCATCCCAAATGTCAAAGTAGATATTGCTGTTTACCAGGAGGACCGTCCATGATAAGTAGGGATGCTTGGAGTACATGCAAAACTTTGCTTGGAATAATAAGTACTCTCTATGTCTCTCTCTCTCACTCACTATTCCCACCCTACGTCTTTGTTCATTGGAAGAAACAATTATCTTCTTGGCATTTCCTACTGAAAGATGCTGTTTTCTTTAGATTTTTCCCCCCTTTCAGGTCCAGAGAGCTAGAAGCACTCAAGTATGCATTAAAAAAAATGCTTCCCAAAACACTTGCAGTGAAATTTCATGAAAAGATACATTCAGAATCATGTTTTAAAGCACTCTCCCAGGGACTGAAAGAAAAATTTCTGAAGATTTCAGGGATTTGTTTTGGAGCATGGACTTGCTTTAGAAAGATGAACAATATGGACAGAAAGAGGAGCCTCGTCTTTCTTCCATCATCATCACAGCCATTACCACTAAATGGGTGTGTGTGAGTGAAAGAATTTCTAAATTCATAAGTATGTCATTAGCGAAAGTTTTACATTTCTCAATGATAACAAACAGCACCTGCTTCTTCCCTCTTAAATCCCACTGTCCGTGTCAATTGCCCCAAAGTCCTCAATAATCTGTTTTTGAAACAGGGCCATGATTTTACTATTAAAAACTGGAGTTTGGTCACCTTCGATAGTGGGAAGGCTTAAAAAAAAGAGCCATGTAGCAGGATTTTGTGTTTCTGGCAGAGATGGAGCAAACATTTGCAGGGGAGGGGGCTTAAAACGAAAACTCATCCTGCTTGACAAACTAGGTCACCTGGGGATAGGTGAGCTTAATAAGAAGTTTGTGTGTATTTCCCCTCGCTTTATTTTGCTGATGGTTCTAGATGTCCATTGTCAGGTAAGAGAGGGCAGGAGGGAATAAATGGTACATAAGAACCTGGAGGAATTGATTTTATGAGTCTCAAGCCAGGCAAATGGACTGATATTTCAGCTGGATCCATATAAATGATATTAACCTATTCATATGTCTATGGCAAATGTATGTTAAATGTCAATGCTAGATCTGAAGCTAATCCAAATTGGCACATAGGGTACGGTTTAGGAGAATATAAAACTTTTAGAACTCATGTGGCTAATTGAGGAATTAAAAATCTTAACTCCATGGTGATTTTATTTCCCATTTCTAACTGGCGGCTGCCGGGTCAAACAGTATGACTCACTGCTGTAATGCATGGCACAATCTGTTTGCACTCTGACATTCAGATTATACGTAAAAATGCTCTCATATTCAGACACTATTTTGCCTCATCCTGCAGAATGTAGCCAAACATAATGGCTGAGAATTGGTCCCTGTCAATCTGGTATAGCTCCAGTTTTGTCACTGGCTTAAGGGAGCAATCCTATGGCAAGGTCCACTGGGGCAAACAGCTCAGGGTACAATGGATTGCTGGCTCAGCCAGCTAATTCCCAGCTCAGCCAAGCTCAGCCAACATTAAGTGTCCAACCCCAGCTCGCCTGAACATAACATTGATGTAACTTCCTCATTCTGGCTCAGCTGGACCTTAACTGGATGAGCTGAAGTTGGCTGAACTGAGGCTGGTGTATGTCACCCCTCAAAAAAAAAAAAAAAAAAAAAAAGGCATGGTGGAGCGGGTCAGGACCAGAGGATATCAATAAGGCCAAATCCTAAGCCCATTCACCTTGGCCACATGACTTGGCAGACACCTCCAAGTGTCCCTATTCTCCAGGGACAGTCCCAGATTTACAGTATATAGGGAAGTTATACAGTATATTCACTATACAGGCAGCCCTGTATAGTGGAAGCCACCGAGAGTGGCTGGGGCAACCCAGAAAGATGGGTGGGGTATAATTATTATTATTATTATTATTACTATTACTATTATTATTATTATTATTATTATTATTATTATTATATCATCATCATCGTTATTGACATCTCTATTTTCATCAGAGAAATGTTGGAAGGTATGACCTTGCAATATTCATTCATTCATCTTTTAAACTGCCTTTTATAATTGATCCAAGAATTGGGACTTCCGGAGGCAGCGCCATCGGCAATGCGGATTCCCTCTAGCTCTGAGGGAGTAGCTCCGTGAAATTCGGGTCTTGCCACTACGGCGAAGTGGGGACCCCCTTGAAAATCACAGGCGGGTGAAGCCTGTGACCGTGGGACTCGGCGGGCACCCTTAGCGCCCCCCAATCAGCGAGGGAACCCTGGAAAGGGCTCCGGAGCGAAGCGGGGAGTCTGGCGTGGTGCTGAGAGTCAACTGCTTCTTCCGTGGAGTGAAGCCGCACAGCTGTTGCTGGAGAGCGCCGACCTTTTTCCTGTGACAATTCGGCTAAGAAACAACTACCCGTGAGTAGGTTAAGTCTGAAGATCGGGGAACTTAAGGGGGGGGGAGGATTAATTCGGCACCGAAGTGGGAAGGTGTAAACAGGAAGTCCGCCTTCCTTTTATGTAAATAGATCAAAGCAAAGGCTGTCAAAGCAAAGAGCCTGAAAACCACGTTGAAAAAGACTCAAATCCTACATCAACAAAAAGAGAATTCCCTCCCTGTGGTGCGGGGAGAGGGGAGGGAGAAGGGGAAGCATCTTTTGCCTGCAAAAGAAGAGAGAAAGGGAACTAAGACCACCACTTAATGCCTGGGAACGGACTGTCAAAGGACATTGAAACTGCCGTATTGGGAAACGCGCTGTCAAAGGACAATGTAACTTTTTGGCAGCTAGCTCGGTAAGAAGGATACTTTGATTCTGAAAAGTCTTACTTGATCTGAAACTGTTGCTCTTTTTGACTAAAGGGGGGAATTTCAAAAGTTGGAATAGCTATTTTATTGTTACAAACTGGAACTGCTATTGTGTCCCCCTAGAGGAACTTTGAAATTGCTACAATTGGCCAGGGAATTTTCCACTCTAAACTGGCCATACCAAAGGGGAATTTTCCACCATAAACAAGTAATCGTGGGACTGACTTTGATCCTTAGATAAAGTGTTATGGCAGACTTGACTCAGGAAAAAACAACAAGATCTGGTAAAATTAGACTGCAGCAGCGTAGACCGTCAGCACCTGGCCTCCCTGCCGCACCAGGGGAAGATCCAGCCCAGGTGGTGTCTAAAGGAATGGCAGCTGAAGGGGGTTTAGCTACAGCCTTAGATAAAATTTTTGAATCTTTGGAAAAGTTGAGCAAACAAGTGGCTGAAGCGACAACTAAAATTGATCAAAACACTACAAGCATTAATAATTTGGGGCAGAAGGTGAACTCAAATACAGAATCTATTGAGAAACTGCTGCAGGAATCTACTTTGAACAGAAAAATAGCTGAAGAAGCTAAAGAAAAAGCATTGGCTGTAGAGGAAAAGATATCACCGATTTGTAGGCAGCTTGAGGACCATAAGTCTTTGCTGTCTATGATTGAATTGAAAGAAAAACAGACAAATTTAAGGATTAGGGCTGTACCTGAACTTGAGAAGGACAGTTTGATTGACTTTCTTACGCAAGAATTTGCAGACTTTTGGAATTTAGACTCAGACAAGTTGGATTTCAAGATATTAAGTGCGTTCAGACTCGGAAGAGGGGGGAGAAAGAACAGAGTGAGAGACTGTTTGATTACCCTCCGATGAAGAGAGGAGAGAGACAGAATATTAAGTCTGCACTTCCAAAGGACCTTGGAAATAGGTGAATCAAGAGATATTCAAGGACATTCCTAAACATCTTTTGGATCTTAGGTCTAACTACAGAGATCTAGTGGCCCTGTTAAAAGGAAATAGAACCATCTTTAGGTGGGAATTCCCCCAAGGCCTATCTTTTACCTTTAAAGGGAAAAATTTCAAAATAAGATCAGTGGAAGATAAAGAAAAATTTCTGAAAAAACACGGAGAAGATCTGCAAAAAGAAGCAGAAGAGCTAAGAGCCTTAAAACCAGGAATACAAGACATAGTACCACTAACTTTGGGATTGGACAAGTTAGAGAAGGCGGTACCACTGACAGAACAAGAACAACTACTTGGTGCAGTTGGAGGAAAGTAAAATAAATACATCATGTCCCTGCAACTATTAAGTTGGAATATTCATGGACTTAATTCCCCGGAGAAAAGGAAAAAAGTTTTTCATTTATTGAAAAAGGAACAATTCGACTTGATTTGTTTGCAGGAAACACATGTGATAAGGCTTCATAGGAAAGTATTGATTAATAAAACATTGGATCAGGAGTTTATTTCATCGGACAAGGTTAAAAAGAGAGGAGTAGTAATTTACGCCAAAGAAAGCCTATCACCGAAATTTATCTTTAAAGATGACCAAGGGAGATATGTGGCAATTGAAATCCAAACACAAGGAGAAAAATTCTTGATAGTAGGAGTATATGCACCAAATGAGGGGAAATCTGAATTTTTTAAGAAGTTGCATGAGACATTGTTAGACTATTTGGATTATAACATTATTATGATGGGAGATATGAATGGAGTGGTATCTACAAATATGGACAAGTCGCAGAGACAGTTAGTTACTAAAGATGGCAGACTACCAAAAACCTTTTTTGAGATGACTGACAATATGGACTTGATTGGCATATGGAGAATAAAGAATCCCTTGGGTAGAGAGGGGACCTTCTTCTCTGAAGCCAAACTGACATGGACAAGAATTCACCAAATCTGGATAACTAGAGGACTGGCACCTAAGACTCGAAAAGTGGAAATTTGCCCTAAAACTTGCTCCGACCATAATGCTGTGAAAATGGAGATGAAACTAACACCTGCCGGTTCCTTCAGATGGAGGATGAATGACACCTTGTTTAGAGATCAAGAAGTTACTAAGAAGGCCCAAAAAACCTTGAGAGACTATTTTGAGATAAACATGAACACTACTATTGAAAAAAGAGTAATCTGGGACGCAAGTAAAGCAGTTATGAGGGGGTTTCTTATTCAACAGAATGCAATAAAGAAGAGAACTCAAAATGAGAAAAAAGATAAAATTTTGGAAAAAAATAAAAGAGGGTGAGAAGAAACTGAGAGCGAAACCAAAGTCACAAGAGATTCTGAGAGAAATAAAGTTATACCAAGTTCAATATATGAAGATGATGAATCAGGAAATAGAATGGAAAATTAAAGAGATGAGACAAAGGACATTTGAATCGGCTAATAAATGTGGAAAACTGTTAGCCTGGCAAATGAAAAAAAGACAAAAACTCAACACCATTACTAACTTGGAAGTGGAAGGAAAGAATATTCAGAATCCAGTGGAAATTAGAAAATGCTTCCAGAGGTATTTTAAATAGTTATATTCACAAGGGCCACAGAAAGAGGTTGATTTAGACCAATTTTAAAAAAAATAAATGGACTTCAAAAAATCTCTCAAGAAAATAAGTTAGTGTTGAATTACAAAATAACAGAACAGGAGGTGGAAGGTGCCATTCAGAACATGCAGCTGGGCAAATCTCCAGGGCCAGATGGCTTAACCTCAAAATATTATAGATCCTTGAAGGACTGGATAATACAACCACTAAAGGAGGTTTGTAATGAAATTTTGGAGGGGGGGGGGAAGCGCCAGAGTCGTGGAAAGAAGCTTATATTACACTAATACCGAAAAATGAGTCTGAAAAGACGCAACTCAAGAATTACCGCCCCATATCCCTGCTTAATGTGGATTACAAAATTTTTGCAGACATTTTGGCTAAAAGACTGAAAAAAGTCCTAGTAGAGGAGATACATAAGGACCAAGCGGGCTTTCTCCCGGGCAGACACTTGTCTGACAACACGAGAAACATAATTAATATCTTACAAAGTTGCAAGTGAATATTAACACTAAAGCTGTTTTAATTTTTGTAGATGCGGAGAAAGCCTTTGACAATATTTCTTGGAGTTTCATGAAGAAAAATCTTCAGGGGATGGGGGTTGGTCAAGGGTTTGAAAATGGTATAAGTACAATTTATTCAGAACAAAAGGCCAAACTAATAGTTAACAATGTGGTAACAGAGGAATTTAAGATAGAAAAAGGGACACGACAAGGCTGTCCAATTTCCCCATTGCTTTTTATTTCGGTCCTGGAGGTTCTGCTAAACATAATCAGAAGGGACCGTTTGATCAAAGGTATACAGGTCGGAGCTAAACAGTACAAGTTGAAAGCTTTTGCAGATGACTTAGTATTGACGTTACAGGAGCCAGAATCTAGTACTAAAAGAGTATTAGAATTGATTCAGGAATTTGGTCATGTGGCAGGATTTAAGTTGAACAAGTTAAAAACTAAGGTGCTTGAGAAAAATTTAACACCGATTGAGAAAGAGAGGTTTCAGAAGGAGACAGGTTTAACATTGGTCAAGAAAGTAAAATACCTGGGGGTTAATATGACCGCTAAGAATTTAAACTTATTTAAAGATAACTATGAGAAATGTTGGTCAGAAGTGAAAAAGGACTTAGAGATATGGTCAAATTTGAAGCTTTCCTTGTTAGGTCAAATTGCTGTCATAAAGATGAATGTATTGCCAAGAATGTTATTTTTGTTTCAATCATTGCAAATCTTGGACAAAATGGACTATTTCAAGAAGTGGCAGAGAGATATTTCTAGATTTGTCTGGCAGGGCAAGAAGCCCAGAATAAAATTTAAAATATTAACTGATGCAAAGGACAGAGGTGGATTTGCCCTGCCAGACCTTAAACTTTACTATGAGTCAGCAGCATTTTGCTGGCTGAAAGAATGGCTGCTTCTTGAGAACACAGACATTTTGGATCTAGAAGGTTTTAACAATGTTTTTGGGTGGCATGCATATTTGTGGTATGACAAGGTTAAAGCACATAAAGCATTTAAAAACCATATTGTCAGAAGAGCATTGTTTAATGTTTGGATAAGATATAAAGACTTACTTGACAACAAAACCCCAAGGTGGTTATCACCAATGGAGGCGAAGGCTCAGAAAAAACTTAATATGGAGGTCAAATGGCCAAAATATTGGGAAATTTTGGAACAAGAAGGAGACAAATTGAAATTGCAGAGTTTTGAGAAATTAAAAGATAAAGTGCGAGACTGGCTTCATTACTATAAGATAATGGAGGCAAATAACTTGGATAAGAAAACTGGCTTCCAGGTGGAAAAATCAAAATTAGAACCAGAACTGTTAGAACCTAAAACTAAGACTTTGTCAAAGATGTATAACTTGCTGTTGAAATGGAATACTCAGGATGAAACGGTCAAATCTGCTACGATTAAATGGGCACAAGATGTTGGACATGACATTATGTTTGCTGACTGGGAACAGTTGTGGACCACAGGTATGAAATTTACGGCATGTAATGCCCTAAGAGAGAATATTATGCAAATGATATACAGGTGGTACATGACACCAGTCAAGCTTGCAAAAATCTATCATTTGCCCAATAATAAATGTTGGAAATGTAAAGAAACTGAAGGTACATTCTTTCACCTTTGGTGGACATGCCCAAGGATTAAGCCTTTCTGGGAGATGATCTATAATGAAATGAAAAAGGTATTTAAATATACCTTCCTGAAGAAACCAGAGGCATTTCTCCTGGGCATGGTCAGCCAATTGGTGCCAAAGACGGATAGAACTTTCTTTATGTATGCCACAACAGCAGCAAGAATACTCATCGCAAAGTATTGGAAGACACAAGATCTACCCACCTTGGAAGAATGGCAGATGAAGGTGATGGACTATATGGAACTGGCAGAAATGACTGGCAGAATCCGAGACCAGGGAGAAGAGTCGGTGGAAGAAGATTGGAAAAAGTTCAAAGATTATCTACAGAAATACTGTAAAATTAATGAATGTTAGAATGATGTTGGATAGAAACTAAGTGGTCTTTTGCTGTAATGCTATAAGGGAATATGAGAAAATGGTTATTAACAGGTAAAAATTTAATGTTATAATATTTAAAAATTGAAGATTAAGATGAATGAAGAGGGGAGGGATTTGCTGAATTAACAATTTGAACTGGAATACAGAAAAGGAAGGCGTGAGGAGGTCCGGGAAATAAGCAAATGAAAAATATGTGATGGAAAGACTGAATTGTTTTTTAACTGTTTTTATTTTGTATTTTTCTTTTTTCTTTTTCTTTTTGTAATTTCTTGAAAATCTTAATAAATATCTTATAAAAAAATATTATTGATCCAAGAATTGTTTACAAAACATTTCAAAGCATTCTATAAACCAAAACACATTTTACAACAATCAACATATCATAAAATTATTAAAACCAAGAATAAAAGGGGGGGAAATGATATAATTGGAGTTCATCATAAGAACAATACTAAAGCCTTGAGCAAAAAAACCAATTTTCACTAAGACCATAAGGGTCATTTGTGCCTCCAACAGGATGGAGTTCCACATATAGATCTAAACTTGCTGGCGGGACAATGAGGTGCCTCCTCTCCACTGATGTCAGAATCTTGGTCAACTGATACAGGGGGAAGCATTCCCTTATGCACTCCAAATTTCTGCATCCTTGCATACTGTATACATTGGATGAGGCAGGTGGACTTGTGTGGGTACTCTCTGTAGATAAGGAATGGCTACCGTGTTACTCTCCAAATGTTGTTGGACTTCTGTTTCCGTTAGTCCAAGCCAGCATGGTCAAAGTTTAGTCAGAATTAAGAGTTTATTTAATTTATTATTACATTTATATTCTACTTTTCCTCCAAAGAGCTCAAAATGGGACACATGGTTCTCCTCCTCACCATTTTATCCTCATAATAACCTTGTGAGACGTGTTAACCTGAGAGATCACCCAGTGATCCTTCTTGGAGCAGTGGTTAGTTAGGTTAGCCACTGCCCTGGCCTAGATATTCTTCTCAATAACATAATTACCATCAGTTCTGCCAAGGTCCTATCAACAGAGACAAATCAGAGAAAGAAAATAATACATTATCTGGACTTCATGAGATTCACATTTAAACTATCTGAAAGCAGGCAGCAAGAGTGATAACATTCAATGCAAATCTTTTGCACAGTTGTAATTGCCTTGGAAAATCAAGACGCAGCCCACGAGTCAATAAAAATGGATTTCCCACGTAGCTAATGGATTCGCTGGTTTTAAATGCTTCTTATATAACACTTTAGTCTTGACAAACAAACCTGCAGGTGAATTTTCTGTTGGTCAAATTTTCTGCAGCAAGTAACTGGGAGCTGCACACAACAGGATTCACTGCTTCCAATTCAATTGCAGGACAGATTTATTCTAGGTGTAGTCTACATTGCTTTCTATGTAATTTATGAGTCTATTTGACTACTAAGGTTTCAGCTATAATTTTAACAGGAAACATGGATTTTCTTTGGGCTCTTTTGAAATTGTTATAGATAATTATACTGTTCATTTCATATGTTATGCAAAGTATCAGTAGTGGCACTGATGACAGCCCAGGTATTCAGCTCTTGCAGCTTTTATCATAACAAGTGATATGTTAAAAATCCAAAAAACATTCTTCTGCAACTTACGGTGACTGCTAATAGAGCAAACACACAATCGTTTATGAGAAGCTTCTGGGTTCTTGGTTTTTTTGTGTGAGTGTGAAGAATATGTCAGTCTAGGGGCTATATGCTTTTGGTTTGTTGTTTTCAGTGAGAGTATGGAGTTTGCTCCATATCCCAAACTCATACAGAAGTGAAAATAATAATTGTTGCCATTTAGAACAATACGATGACATTTATTTTCATTATTGTCAGGGGTTTAGGAGCAGAGGCACGGGCAAGGGAGGAAACAGAGAGCGAAGGGGAGGAGGCAGAAGAAAAGATGAGTGATGACGACGACCCGAGATCTCCTAGTCTTTCCAGTGAATCAGAGGATTCACAGAAAGGAGCACCAGTGGCCAGGGCAAGGGGGGCACCCCAGGAAGATAGAGCCAGAAGGGACTCAGGGGGGAGCAGCTGGAAATCGGGACCAGCGTCACCGCCAGGAAGCAGGGAAGAGGAAGGGAGCCAGGGGGGAAGCGCTGGCAGCTCACCACAGGAGGGAGGGCATGAGTCAGGAGTGGCCACACCTCCATCGGGGAGCGAAGAAACGGTTAAGAGGAAGGTGGAAGGTTGGGCGCGCGCGCCAAGTTCAAATGCAGAGGAAGGCGGCGCAGTAAGCAGCCCCGAAAGGGAACCAGGTCCTAAAGCCCGGCGCAAGGAGGCAGGAGGGTCCGGGTCAGCGTCAGAAGAATCCCGGAAGGAGGAGGCCCCGGGGGGTAGAGGGACCCAGAGGAGGACAGTCAGGCGGAAAAGGTGGAGCAAGGCTAGGATATTAAGTTGGTGCTCACGGGGCGGAGACTCAGACGGAGCTTCGCCGATCTAGCTACTAGACGTAGAGTTTGCGCGCAGCAGCGTGAGAATGGAAACTGTAATTCAATAAAGACTTTTACTTAATGATCGCTGGCTAGCGTGATCCTCTGTGAGCTAGGATCTTCAAGCAGCTCTGACAGTAAGCTCCGTCTCATCATTGTGGGCATCTACAGCCTCGAGGAGGGGAGAGAAACAGGTGCCTACTAGCGAGCTCACGAACGGCAGACGACATGACGGCTGAGCAGCAGATAGAGGACCTCAGAAAAGCAGTGGCACAACTGAACGCCGAGGTTCTCGCATCCAGGAAGAGAGAGGAGGAGGCAGCTGCCGCCTGCAGGGATCTCCAGGTCAGGTTAGACGTGCTGACAAAGCAGACACCCCGGCAGGAGGGAATTGGGTTGGCGAGACGGGCAGGCGGGCTAGTCTCTCACTTCGATGGGAACCTGCAACAGTATCCCAACTTTAGACCCGACGTACTGTGCGCACTGCAACTGCTGCATAAAGACTTTAGAGATGAACAAGAGAGAGTGGGGTTCATCATGTCCCATCTGCATGGGGATGCGAAAGCATGGCTACGCAATTTATGGAGAGATAAGGATCCGGCGCTCCAGAATGCGGATGCCTTTATTAAAGCGATGGATGGGTGCTTTTTATCAAGTATTGACGTGGATCTTGCACGGAAGGAGGTGCATGGGCTGAGACAAGGGAGGGCCAGCGTCAGGCAGTATCATGCCCGCTTTTTCGCCTTGGTCAGTGCCCTGGAATGGGACAGAGATTCGGCTCCTGTAAGAGACCTCTTTTGGGAGGGGCTGCACAACTCGATTAAAGATGAGATCGCGAGGGGGGAGAGACCCCGAACCACCCAGGAGGTCGTTCAGAGGGCACTGGCAGTGGGGGTGAGGCTGGAAGGACGTCCGTGGAGCAGGGACGAAGGGCGTGGAGGGCGCGAACCAGCCGGGGGCCCCTCCTTCCTTCCCAGAGAAGCAGCGCGGGCGCAATCCACGCCTCCGCCAGGAGGAGGAGCCGAACCTATGGAGGTTGGAGGTGCAAGGGCTCAGTCAGCAACCAGAGCCCTAGCACCGGCAGCAGTGAAAGCGAAGCCTCCTAGAGGGAACAGGAAGTGTTACGTCTGTGAGGAACCAGGGCATATGGCAAAAGAGTGTCCCCAGAGGCCCCACAAGCTCACTGCAGCCTCAGCAATGGTGACTGCAGCAACGCAGCAAGGAGGACCACAGCAGGGAAACGACGCAGTCTGGCTGGAGGAAGAGGCACTGGGGCCCAGCCAGACGTGTTAGTGACGCAGTCCCCAGAAATTTTGCAGCCCGTGAACCCCCTCCCGCCCAAACCAGTAGTGCGGCTCACAGCATCTCTCCAGCTGCCCAATGGAATCACCATAGACGTGCCAATCACCATCGACTCAGGCAGCAATGCGGACTTTATAGGGCAGGACTTTGTCGACAGGCACGCTGTGCAGTTGCTGCCAGCCACACTGCCCCTGCAGGTTGTCACGGTGGATGGCAGGGAGCTGCTCGGGGGGCAAGTGGTGAAGCAGACGCCACCAATGGTGATGCGACTTGGGAATCACAGAGAAATCATCAGCTTCAACGTCACTCAACTATCTGACACGCCCGTTGTATTGGGCATGAGTTGGCTGGACAAGCACAGCCCAACGATGGCTTGGTACCAGAGGCAGCTGACCTTCGGCTCTTCCTTTTGTGCTGAACACTGCATCGTGCCCAGGCAGGAAGGAGAGGAAGAGGAGTCACAGCTGCTGCTAGGCACGCTGCAAGCGATTCCCCACAAGTACGCTGAATTTTTGGAAGTTTTCTGCGAGAAGGAGGCAGACAGGCTACCCCCTCACAGACCATATGACTGCAAAATTGACCTGCTGCCGGGGGCGGCGCTGCCTAAAGGGAAACTGTATTCCATGTCAGAGGACGAACTGCAAGAACTCAAGGAGTTCATTGATCATAATTTGCAGCGCGGCTTCATCCGGGAGTCCAAGGCAGTGGGGGGCAGTCCCGTATTCTTTGTTAAGAAGCGGGACACGCCCCAAAAGAGACTCGTAGTGGATTACAGGATTTTGAACAGTGTGACTAGGCCATCGGACTTCCCCATGCCCCGAATTGACGACCTCCTCGCGAAGGTACGGAAGGGCAGAGTGTTCACCAAGTTGGACCTGCGGGGGGCGTACAACCTCATTCGCATGCGGGAGGGTGATGAGTGGAAGACAGCCATGTTCACGCCACTGGGGACCTACGAATATAGAGTTATGCCTTTTGGATTGCAAAATGGCTCCCACGTTTTTCAAGCATTTATGCATCACGTGTTGGCGGGACTTCTCTACAAGACGTGCGTCTGTTTCTTAGATGACATCCTGATCTTTTCGGAGTCGCAGCAGGAGCATGACAAGCACGTCAAGGAAGTGCTGAGCAGGCTAAAGCAACATAGGCTCTACGCCAAGCTGGAGAAGTGCCAATTTGACGTGACGGAGGTGGATTTTCTGGGCTACAAGCTGTCTGACAAGGGGCTCGCCATGGACAGCGCCAAGGTTCGAGCGGTGTTGGATTGGAAGAGCCCGCGCAACCGGAAGGAGGTCCAACGGTTTGTCGGCTTTGCGAACTTCTATCGCAAGTTTATCAAGGGCTTCGCGATGCAGACGGCGGCACAGAGATGGAAGCGGAGGTGACCGTCGTCGACGAGAGCAGGGAGGAAGAACCGGAAGACTTCAGATGGAGGCCCGCCACGGGAAGCGACCGATATCCGACGTTCGTCCCTTTGCAACAGCAGCCCCCAGCTCCAGCACCGGAAGGAGGGGAGGGGGGAATGGGGGGCTTCGAGGGGGGGATGGATGTCAGGGGTTTAGGAGCAGAGGCACGGGCAAGGGAGGAAACAGAGAGCGAAGGGGAGGAGGCAGAAGAAAAGATGAGTGATGACGACGACCCGAGATCTCCTAGTCTTTCCAGTGAATCAGAGGATTCACAGAAAGGAGCACCAGTGGCCAGGGCAAGGGGGGCACCCCAGGAAGATAGAGCCAGAAGGGACTCAGGGGGGAGCAGCTGGAAATCGGGACCAGCGTCACCGCCAGGAAGCAGGGAAGAGGAAGGGAGCCAGGGGGGAAGCGCTGGCAGCTCACCACAGGAGGGAGGGCATGAGTCAGGAGTGGCCACACCTCCATCGGGGAGCGAAGAAACGGTTAAGAGGAAGGTGGAAGGTTGGGCGCGCGCGCCAAGTTCAAATGCAGAGGAAGGCGGCGCAGTAAGCAGCCCCGAAAGGGAACCAGGTCCTAAAGCCCGGCGCAAGGAGGCAGGAGGGTCCGGGTCAGCGTCAGAAGAATCCCGGAAGGAGGAGGCCCCGGGGGGTAGAGGGACCCAGAGGAGGACAGTCAGGCGGAAAAGGTGGAGCAAGGCTAGGATATTAAGTTGGTGCTCACGGGGCGGAGACTCAGACGGAGCTTCGCCGATCTAGCTACTAGACGTAGAGTTTGCGCGCAGCAGCGTGAGAATGGAAACTGTAATTCAATAAAGACTTTTACTTAATGATCGCTGGCTAGCGTGATCCTCTGTGAGCTAGGATCTTCAAGCAGCTCTGACAATTATCAACTGTAGAAAGATTGGCATTCAATCCAGAGGTGCATGGATGTTTGCTTTCCATTTCTTGAATACAATAAGCCCAGGGCTGACTCTACCGATGGGAAGAGTAAGGCAATCACTTTAGGTGGCAGATGCTAGGTGGTGGTGGGTGAAAGTTCCCATTAAGCCTTCCTACTGAGCTCCTTTGCCATGCTCATCTGTTGGGATTCAGGGGTAATGCGCACCAGAGGCCTCTGATTCATTACCAATAGTAGCACAGTGTGGTGGATGATTCTTTCCCATTGCAGTACTGAAGTAAATGCCAGGCTAGTTTGGATGCATGTGTTAGGAGAGGGGTAGTAAATCAGGATGGGGGCATATCATGTTCCTTCTGGGGTAGTTTGTCCACCTTTGGTCTCCACCCTGCACTCTGCTCTCACCTTGTGGACCCTAGAAGCTATTAGCATGAGATAGCAGTCACACCCCAGGAAATGGTTTCAACAGGCCAGATAAACCAGGTAAGGGTACCCAATGCATCTCAAACCTGCAGTGAGTTAGAGACGTCCACTGCATATGCAGACAGGTTCCAGCAGATTGAGCAGATGAGACCAATAGTGGATCCAAGAGTCAAGAAGCCAGTCAACAGCACATGCTATTGAGGGCCAGATCAACCTAAGAAGGTAGTCCATCAAGGAGAAGGTAAACTCTAGTCCCAAACCTTTGCTTCCTTGCATCTAAACACATTCATGAGAAAGGCTTCAGGAATAAACCCTGAAGAAAATGATTCTGTGACTCTGTGAAAGATCCATACCTGCTGCCTTGTGGGACATCTTCAGGAGAAGAAAGGTTTAAGGAGTAAACCCTGCACAAATCTGGAATGGAGTCCCTAAGATGGTTGGATGGTGTCTTGTATGCTTCCTTCTGACAACACCTGCAGCGAGGCTAGTGCCAAATGTATTGATCTGCTTTCCTTTGGACCACATCAGCAAGGCCAAGAGTGGGTTCTTGTTGTCTGGGCAGCCCAGGACCTCCAATAGTTAGACCACCCCTGGAGGTGTACTCCATTGTCTCTTGAGACAAATGGATGCCAACAAAGTTGGCTTCTGCATTCGTAAGGGACTGGGCATCTTGTCCTCTGCCTCATCCAGCAATATGTTTTGGGGCTGCCCCTGACTACATGCACAGTTAAGTGTATTCATGACAATCTTTTGATGAAAGAAATAAACTCTCAAATGTTAGCATTTCTTTTATTGTGCAGGGGGAGGGGTAGAATGCATATTACTTTCACATTGATCAAGAAATTGCAAATGCTGAGTACATCAGGCTACCATCTTTTGTGGTTTACACGTTCTTCTTTTGGAAGCTGGGAAGATGGGTAGTCTCTGACTTGGAGACAAGGATATGATTTCAAACTACAGCATGGCTTGAGTCGACTCTTCTTACATTTTCTGTGACAACTTATTCTTGGAGAATTACAGAACAGTGAACTCTATGGCATTTTGTGGTCTCTTTTATTCTTAAATATTGAAATAAAGTATGTCCACAAGGGACTCTGCTCATGTTCTTTTACAGAACTCCTAAGAATACCATTTCTATTATTTTCATTTTGGATGATATTTATTATTGATTATGAATGTTGCAGTCAGAATAACAAATAAACCAATTCAATCCCAATGTCAACAGCAAACTGAAAAGCAAACGAGTACAACACAATGAATATATTAATAGAAAAGGCAATAAAAAGTTGTTGGAGTCATATTAAAGCTAAGCAAAGTTACAATACACTCTTCAAGCCATGTGTGTGACCTTTACAACTCTCAACAGGAAGCTGTCTAAAAGTTATTCAGACTGACATCTTCAAGATGTCACTTTTTATTATGATAATAATAATAAAAGATAAGCTGTCCAGATAGCTGGGGATCAGGAAGAGAGAATGCAGCATAATTTCATAAAGATTCACAGGGTTGTGTTTGACTAAATCTGCATTCACACAGCAGTTTACTCCATTTCCATGATGTTTCCCTAACTCTTAATTTCCACATTAAAATTTAGTTTTCACATGATGTAAAGCCACACATGGAAAACTTAAGGAACAGGTACTGCAGTGTGAAAGAAACATTAGGAAAACTAGCACAATATTCTCCACACCTGAATGCATATTCAGTGTCAAGAATACGCTACTGTTGTTCTGAAGATTTATCCTGCATTTTTAGACTATCTTCATTATTTGTTTATTTATTTATTCGATTTATATACCATTTATCAAAATATATCAAGGCGATGTACAACATTAGAAACACATAACAAAATACCAATGATAAAAACATAGTAAAAGTATACTGACAGACACTCTGATAATAAAATGGTCATCATAATAACAGTCCTCTCCCCGACACTTTTATAGGACATAGATTATTTAATAGAGTCGGCCTGGGTAAAGAGGAATCTTTTTGCCTGGCATCTAAAGATATGTAATGATAGCACCAGGTGAACCTCTCTGGGGAGTGTTCCACAACAGGGGAGCAACCACAGAAAAGGCCCATTCTCTTGTTGTCACCCTCTGAACTTCTCTGGGGGAGGCATAGAGAAGGGTTTCTCTGGGAGAGAGAAGGGAACATTTATGAGAAAAGAAATTGCACTAAATATTATGAAATTTCTGCAAATGCGTAAATGAGTTTTGTTGTGCTCACTTTACTTTCAAAGTGCCCAAGAGATGTTTGTGAGGGCCCTCTCTTTCATTCTGTAAATCATCTCTGGTGGCCTGCATTCTGCAGCCAGGGACCTGCTTTTCCTGAAAACCCAACAAATGGCTGTTGGACATTTTGGTTTTTTAAATAGTTTTTAAAGTCTTTTTACATTTAAATAAATCCATTGCTGCAAGATTTTTTGTTTTTTTAAATGTTAAGGAAGAACTTCCATTTAAAAAGAAAATCAACAACTGCACATATCTTAGTCATTCAGTAGCCAGCCTCCCTGGTTCCCCATGCTTCAGTTAAAGATCAGGAGAAGGAAGGAAGGAAAGAAGGAAGGAAGGAAGGAAGGAAGGAAGGAAGGAAGGAAGGAAGGAAAAAGACTAGCAATACCTGCATTACAGCAATAAAATAAGCTCAACACTGCACCCATTGGAATTATAAAGAAATTATAAAGTGCTGTGCGAAAGGAAAAAAAAGGGAAGAAAACCTCTGAAGAATAGTAGGATATGTTTCTGCACAGCACTGGAGTCAGTCCATTGAAACCTAGGAGTTTGTTAAAAAGGTAAAGGTAAAGGTACCCCTGACCGTTAGGTCCAGTCGTGGATGACTCTGGGGTTGCGGCACTCATCTTGCTCTATAGGCCGAGGGTGCCGGCATTTGTCTGCAGACAGCTTCCAGGTCATGTGGCCAGCATGACTAAGCCGCTTCTGGCGAACCAGAGCAGCACACAGAAACACCTGCCGGAGCAGTACTTATTTATCTACTTGCACTTTGACGTGCTTTCAAACTGCTAGGTGGGCAGGAGCAGGGACCAAACATTGGGAGCTCATCCCGTTGCGGGGTTTCGAACTGCCAACCTTCCGATCGGCAAGCCCTAGGCTCTGTGGTTTAGACCACAGCGCCACCCGCGTCCCAGATAGCAATTTGTTAGTCATGACTAATTTAAGTTTCTTTATTTTAAAGGATCTACTCCATATATATGTAAATTGGATTACAACCTTCAGTAGTCATGCAGACGGATTAGGGTACATACATGTAAGCACAGGACAGTGAGTGCAAGACAAAAAAAGCATGATGAAAAAGCCACCCAGAGTGATATTATTATTATTATTATTATTATTATTATTATTATTATTAGTTGTTTGGAGTTATATTTATGCTACACCACCTCTCTAGAATTGTTGCTGGTGAAGAAGTCATGTATGGATTCGGACCTCCATAATAGTCTGTGTAAATGAATAAGGCACATATAAATGAGCATTAAGTAAAGGCAGTACAATGTGGTCCTAATAAATGCATATAGAATCACCATAGTCTGAGGGATGTTGAAGTCCACCTTGTCCCATTATTTACATACCAGCCTCTCCCTAACCAGCCCATGCTATCCAGACTGCAATGAGGCAAAAGTCAGCAGTAGAAACAGCTCAACCAAAGAGACATGCTAGCGACAAACCATAGGGAAAGGCCAGTACAGCGTCTCAAGAATTTCATCTATTTTACCAAGTACTTCAGCTTGAAATGTTGCAAGCAGTCAGACCCTGAGCATGAACAAAAGCAACTTGCAGAGAGCTATATCCCAAGGGTAATTTTTTATACTAAGCACTTCTGATAAATCCAGCTTTAAATTTGTATGGTGAAATCTTTCAATTCCAAGTATGTTTACTTTTGTGAAATTGCAACATGAAGATAACCTTATGAGAGATGAACAAACTTACGATTTTAAAGCAGCAACAACAATGTGGATTTTTGCTACCAAATGCAGGTTTTTGAAAGCAATGTGTAGTAGGTCAATAAAATAGTCCACTGGAAGTACCGTCAGGAACAGAACCTGTGGCTAAAATCCACAATCTGATTCACAGTTCTCTTCTGCTCTACTGGGCTGGCATCCTGTGAATGTCACGCGCACAAGGCATAAAGTGCTCTGCATGGAAGACAGGATCTGTTTTAGCCAAAACTAGAGAAAGCAGGCATTGCTTGACATGTTTATGCTTCCTCCATTTTCCAGTTTGTCTTGGTTTGCCTGTGGACAGCATAAAACCTTCCCTAAAGACGAGCAATAAGAATGACTGCTGCCGTTTTCACTATCTATTCAAGGGCCTTGTAACGATGACAGAATTTCAGAGGCAGATTTTATTTTATAGGGCTTTATGTGAAAATGGGAAGGAAGGGGAAAACTTGCATGCTTCAAGAATCATGATGGCAAGAATCAGAATGGCAAAAACAAAATCCATCTGTGAAGCCATAATGAAAAAAAACCAGACCTCTGAGGAGAGAGGTTTGGATGATGTGGAGGTGTCCCTCTGCTCAGCTCTGTTTACCATTACCTTAATGACAACTTTGTATTGTAAGTTTTTAAACAACAACAACAACAACTGGTTCTTATCTGATGAAGCTATGATGCTGATTCGTAAGCTCCTGGGAAAGCAACAGACTGAGCCTAAATCAGTTCTCCTCAGCAGGTGGAAGGTTTATAATGGCTGCACTTTCCAAGTCATGCTGGGTCATTTCAGAGTATTGAAGTTAGAAGGCTGTTGGGACTAATGGATTAATAATAAATAGAGTTTTGTTTTTTTGTTTTTTAAAAAACCTCACAGTTGTGAGTGAGGCATCTGATCAAGGCCTGTATTTTATAATGAGCTTAAAAAATATATTTGTAAATGTTTGTATCTTTCAGGCCAGGCAGAAAAGCAGCTGGCTAAGTACATTGGCAGATGTTTATCTTCCTAAACAGGGCCCCTCTGATTTATAGCATTAGCAGGAGACGAGTTTCTCAAAGTTGTAAAAGGAAATTACAGGCTGGGAGCAAAGGTCACAGTGACCCTACATATTACAGAATACAATCAAGCTGCAAAAACACTAATTAAGAGTTGGTAAATAGTAAGTTTTATTGTTTAACAGAAGACTCGAGCCATATTTTCATAAGGTTAAAGGGCAAGAGCTAATAGGAACAGCAGCTGGCTGGGGAAAGGGGGGTTGTAAACTGAAGAGGCTTCTCTCTGAAGCTGTTTCCTTTTTACTTTGAAGATGCCTTTTCTTCTAAAAAGCTATATATGTTAATGTATGAAATTTATTGGCTAAATGTAATTATGCAAAGGATTTAGAAAGTAAGAAATGTTAGATTCTTATGTTAGATTCTTATTTCATTAATGGTGTGTGAGAAGGTGAACCCAAGATCTCTGTTTAAGATAAAATTTAAAACCATGAGCCATCTGTTTTAGCCATCTGTTTTGGAGTGAATAGAGCAACAGGGCAATAGGGCAAAAGGGCAAAAGGTGATCTGGTAATTAAGGTGCCTTGTCGAGGCAAATGTAAGATATATGGCTACTTGTCTGCCATTTATGGATAGAAGGAAATATAGCTCTTTGTCTCCCATAAAAGGTAATAGGAAATGGGTGTAACTTTTATGATTGGTTCTAGCAAACAGCCAATAGGAATTTCAAACAGGCTGATTGGACAGAGGCAGCCAAAGGAGGAGCAAGGGGGCTGGGCTGAGGAAATATAAGTGCTGGCCATCAGGGCTAGAGTGGGCAGAGCTTTTGGTAACCATATACCACTGTGTCTCTCATTTATTTGTCTGACAAATAAATTATTATTTTAATATTTAAAGGAAGCTTGTATGTGGTTCTTTCTGTCTGCTGCCCAACTCCCACAAATGTAAATCTACCTTTGACATATTTCCACACAGTGTTTCCACCGAATTGTGACAGGCTGTATTCTAAACAACTTTCCTGTCACACAGCTGCATGTGTCTCCGCTGGTAGTTCTATTAATGTTCTGGAGAAAAACGCTTTGTGGTTTCAATGTGCCAAAACTGAGGCACTAGACTGAAAACCATGACTGTCCCTCAATTCTGTACTGAAAGCAAGGAAGGCACTACCTTCCATAGCTAACTGTAAACAATATTTTGATGCTTCAGTTTATAATCCTTTATCTGGTCTCTATATTTCTATAAACTAAGTTATCTCCTTAAGGCATAGACAATTCAGGGACAGAACCTGATCTTCATGTCAACAAGCATTTCATTAAACACTGGTTTATGCAACAGGCATACATATGTCTGCATATACATATACAGTTGTCCAGGGACTGTAGAGGTGGAGGCAGCACACCCTGGCCTCTGCCATCTGCTAGGGGACCAAGGCACCTGAGAGGTTTCTGCTTGTTCCAGGAAGAACATCATGGCGTGTATGATTACCTGTGTGGAGGCAATTCATTGGAGAAAGAGCAGAATACTTCCTAGGAAGAATACCCAAGTTGTCCTGCAAATACAAAAGCAAAATGACACATCAAGTTGTCCTGCAAATACAAAAGCAAAATGACACATCAGCCAAAGGAAAATGAGCCACCAAGGCCTATTCAAGTGAGAATACCAGCAAAAGGAAGATCAGCTTGTCCATTGCTGAATATAAGTGGCTGCTTACAACTCACCACTTATTCTGTCCATGAAAAACAGATCTCTCTTATCTACCTTTTCTCTCCAATTGCCTTCCCTTCTCTTCCCTGTTTAAATTGATGTAAGCTTCTCTGCGAGACAATTGTTGGGAAAGCAGGATATATATCATAGGTAGTTAGGTATTTCCATTTATAGACCAGTTACTAGCTGGCGATCTCAAAGCAGTTTAAAATAGATAAAAATAAACACAATAACTACAATGAGGGGGTGGGGTGGAGGTGAAAATTTCTGGAAGTTGTTGTGATGTGGTTAACAGAAGGTCCAAGGAGGTAGAGTGTAGTGGAAATTCTGTTTCATACAAAGTCCACCTCCCTGAAGGCTTCCCCCCTTTCTATTTTAGCCACTCCTGCTCCAACCTAGTGTAGCCCCTCTGAGGAGGGTCCACAGGCTTTGGATCCAGCACAGTAGTAGAGAACCTCATACCACTGGGGAAACTGCTTTGCCTTGCTAACCACTTGAGCCCTCTTCTCTGCTGACAGAGAGGAGGTTGCATGCCATCCTAAATCCGTAACCCTGAAAGTAAATCCTCCCTCTTTTATCATGCCTTAAACTGTTTAGACAATATATTAGAGAACTCTGCAGGCTGACATACATTCTCCTTCCCCTGCACGCGGCAGGAGCTAAATGGGATGGAGGCCTTAGGTGTTCTATATATCAGGAAAATGTTAGCACTCATTGGCATTTCGACAGATCAACATTTTCCACTTATATCATCCATATAAGTGCTTTCTTTTCATATCTTTCTGATGGTGGGGGGACAAGAATGAAGAGTGCTTTGCAAATTGTCCAACTATGGTATGTGTGTTTGTGTGTGTAGATGATAGATAGATGATAGATAGATAGATATAGATAGATATACTGTGTATGTCTAGCAATACATATTCACACATAGGTGTCTTATATACAGATAGATCTATGAAAATGCTCCAACTGCTTCTACTTATAGACTCTGTCCCCTGCAGCATGATTCTTGATTGCATTTATGCCAACATAGCTGCATTGACTTCAAGTCGGGAAAGATTTATTTGCTTGCTTTTTCTGTGAATGAGAACTGCATAATAAGACCTCAAAGTAGAGCTTCGATAATATATGTGAATGCATAATTGCCCTGAAATAACTATCCTAGCATTACAAAATACTGCTCACTCAAGGACCATATATATATATATATATATATATATATATATATATATATATGCCATTAATCATTATTGCAAAAGGCTGTACTGTAGGCATTTGCATGCACCGATAAATTACTTGTGGCAATTCTGAAAGAGAGAGAGAAAAATAGTCATAAAACATTTTTTGAAGTCATGGGGTGAAGCGGGGGCAAAAGGTACTGAAGATCATCTAATTTTACTTCTAATCAGGAAAAAAAAGGAATCAGGTTAGCTTATGCAACATGAAGAATGGAAGCCATATCTGCCCACCACCATCCTACCAGCCTACAGAACCTGACAGAGCAGTCATGAGACAATGGAGTGAAGGCACCTGCTGTTCAATAGTGGGGAAAGGACCAATTCATTTCTTTGGGGAAATTACTTTTGCAGGAATTGTGTCTACCCTCAGTTCAAGCCTGATGTTATAAAGAGGCATTGTGGGACACTTTCTGAGGCTCATGTCTTCAGGATGGTCACCTAATAAGTCTGATGCACCCCAAACCCTGGGGAGCATCTCTGCATTTTTTTCCATTGCTGCATGGGCCACCCAGGACCCCCAGCCATTACACCTTCCAACAGCAACATCTGGGACCTGGGCTGCAGGAACAGTGTTACTTGCAGTTGCTTCCATAACAACTAGTCAGGCTCAAATATCATCAATCCTTATTTCCACACCCCTTGCTTCCTAGTTTTCCTATTCTGTCCCCTATCTTTCCCATCCCACTAGTGTTCACAGGCAGCAATCTATGGCTGACACTCAAGGCTGGTGAAGACCCAGTGCCCCTTCACTTTCCTGACTTGCAAGGACCGCCTCTTCCAGTTGCTCTGCCATAGGGTTGCCATAAAAACCTGGACATTTTGCCGATTTTTAAACATTTCCCCTGCATGGTAATTTCGCCCTTGGAATCCCGGACGTGTCCAGGAAAAAACAAGACATATGGCGATCCTACCCTACCAGCACAAATCCAACATGAGGGCATAGAGGCAAGCCCTGACCCTGTTGGTGAATGTGGACATGTAACCAAAAAAGTCAGCCAACAACATAGTCAACAGCAGGCATTCATGCCCAATCTTGAAGGCTAACCAACCTTTGCCCAGTGCTGCCTCAGCTCCATTCTGAGCACTGTACTCTGAGCACTGAAAGCCAAGAAGGTTTAAATAGGCTGAGGCTGCACCCCCTTCCAAGTATATGCATGGCATGTGTCTGCTCCCTTGCCCAACATGCCTGCAAAATCTGCCCAAACCCCTTTGGGTAAGGCAACTGAGTGGGAATCATGCAGTTCCATGTGACAATGGAGATAATAGCCTTCTTGGAATTTCATAGCCACCATGGAAAGAAATGTAATTTACTATGTTGTTGTTTGCTACAACTTTTTTTTCAGCTCAGCCGTGGTTCGTGGCAATGGAATAGACATTTAATAAAACTGCTACTGCAGCTATGAAATACTTCAGCTTCATTTCTGCATTTAATCATCCATAAAAGAAAACTTGCTTCTTCATGTTCTCCATGCCCATGAACATTATTTCTTAATTATAATCAAGTAGCTCAATTAAAAAAAAAAAAGTCCCTGGATGAAACTGTTAATAGAGTATATATATGCTTTATCTAAGTTCCAGTGGTCAAGTTTGTAGTTTCAAAATTTAAGGTATCACAGGTAATGGAATTAAATGTAAAAGTGACCTAAAAGGACTTGAAAAAGAATAGAAGTGGGAGCCTGTGCGACATCAGAAGATTTCAAAGAATAAGATGCCATACTCTCAAGCACTGTCCCATTTGAGAAAATATTGTGAAAATACCATGTAGTCAAGGTAATGGCAAGAGTTCATGTTGGTTTCTAGTAGAGCAGAATTCATCACAACTACCAGCAGCTTTGATCATTACACAGTAAGAAGACAATTCCAAAGTAACTCCTCATGGAGGGAACATACAAGACACCACTTCAGACATTATATTTCAGAAACTTGGAAAGACTATACATGAATTATGTGTGTATCCTATCTTTGGTAATTTCTTCAACCACACTCTGACTGTTGATTCACTCAATTTCCAACACTGCTATCATTTTCATGTAGTGAAACCACATGTGCAATGCTTCTGAACCATCAGATGGGACAACTCTTCTGCCTATTGCTAGCTATATACAGGAAAACAGATGCTGTTTGCTTGTGACGGACTAAATATTGGAAACCATTGTGTATAAAATGGCACGGAGTCACTCTACTGGATAAATTTGTAAAGCATATTTTCTTCCCTCACTTACACATGCTTCTTAAGGAGAGCAGTTATCTCTATAGAATTTTCATAGCTTTGCACCTGAAAACGAACAATAATGGTTGGTTTAAATCACAGGCTCTGATGGACAGTTGGAAACTTCAAGCTCCAGAACTATGACACAACCACTTTTCATTAGATGTAAATGGGACAGTTTGTGCAAATCTGAACTTGGCTAGACTGTAGGATGAGCCCTACCATTGGACACAGTAGTACAGTGGTGCCCCGCAAGACGAATGCCTCGCAAGACGGAAAACTCGCTAGACGAAAGAATTTTCCGTTTTGGAGGTGCTTCGCAAAACGAATTTCCTATGGGCTTGCTTCGCAAGACGACAATGTCTTGCGAGTTCCTGCTGGTTTTTTCCCCTTCCCCCCCTTTTTCTAAGCCGCTAAGCCACTTATCAGCTGATCCGATCAGCAGATAAGCCGCTAAAAGCCGCTAAAAGCCGCTAATAGCGCTAATAGCGCTAATCCGTCAATGGGCTTGCTTCGCAAGACGAAAAAACTGCTAGACGAAGAGAATCACAGAACGGATTCTTTTCGTCTTGCGAGGCACCACTGTACAAGCTCCTCAGGTGGCAGATGCTGGAGAGTAGCAATATAAGTCTCACCACTCTCCAGCTACACACCCTGAACTCTTTGGTCATAGTTTTATGCTGAAGATCAGAGCTATGTATGCCACAGACATGTCATATACCACCTAAACCACCCTGCAGCCCTCGGGTTCATTAGAATACAATATTCCATAGCTATGCCAGGCAGCAAGATTCAGCTGTCAGTGCAACTGGTTTCTGTATATGGACGGAGTAGTGCCATTTTCTCTTTGCCTCAGGCAGTAAAATGTCTTGGGCCAGCCCTGCTAGACAGTATAGCAATTGTACATTTTGGTGCTAAGCTGGAGAATTGTACATTTTAGAGCTAAGAGAATACTGACGGCTCCACTCCCACCATTCAGCCCGGACATTGAAGTCCAGCTCTGAGGGCGTTTTTGGTAGTGGCACCCATCCTGTGGAATGCCCTCCCATCAGATGTCAAATAGATAAACAACTATATGACTTTTATAAGGCATCCAAAGACAGCCTTGTGTAGGGAAGTTTTTAATTGCATACTGCTGCAGAAATGCAAAGAACTAAATTTAAAATTGGAAGAATTAGAACCCAAGAGAAACTAAATTTGACTAAAACTAGGATTGTCCTTTCCTAGTTTTGATGCTTAGGTAAGGTAAAGGTAAAGGGACCCCTGACCATTAGGTCCAGTCATGACCGACTCTGGGGTTGCGGCACTCATCTCGCTTTATTGGCCGAGGGAGCCGGCATACAGCTTCCAGGTCATGTGGCCAGCATGACTAAGCTGCTTCTGGCGAACCAGAGCAGCGCACAGAAACGCCGTTTACCTTCCCGCTGGAGCGGTACCTATTTATCTACTTGCACTTTGACATGCTTTTGAACTGCTAGGTTGGCAGGAGCAGGGACCGAGCAACGGGAGCTCACCCCGTTGCGGGGATTCGAACTGCTGACGTTCTGATCGGCAAGCCCTAGGCTCTGTGGTTTAACCCACAGCGCCACCCGCGTCCCATATGATGCTTAGGTACCAAACCTTAATAGTCATAAAACACCAACACTGTATGATTGTACAAGATCTATTAGAACTTGATACATATCAGAGTTTAGAGTTCAGATAAAGTGGCAAAAATAAATTTAAAAAACTGAATTTTGTCCTAATTATCCTAGGAATGGTGCCATATAGATTCAGTATTATAAAGCTGTTTAAGTAAATACATAAGTTGTTGCTGACTAACAGGTTCTAATTTCTTTCCACATTTCCATTCACCATGGTTCAAATCCTCCTGTTTATGATGAACCAGTGTCAAATTGATTTGGGTTGCATAACTTGAGAGTTACAGAGCTGAGAAAGAATCAGATCCTTATAAAGTATTAGTTAGCTCCAATTCCGACACTCACTGGGGAGGGGGATTCTTCTATTAAGCATTTAATGTGTAATTTTCTCCCATCACAAACTCAAGCAATATACTTTCCTATATAGATCACAGTGATGGGTCCTATAATGTTAGTGAAGCACAAAACGTACAGATGCCATTAGAAGGCATCCAATCTATGCAGAGCTAGTAAAGTGGCAATTAAATAACTTACATCTGCATAAGCTAAAATAGGCGAGAGCTGTTAATTACAAAATTTCTTGGCTTACAGAAATTACCCTCCTGAATTCTCTCCCCAGCCCACTTTGCGATTATTTGAATGATAGCAGGGAACATTAAGAGTGAGAAGGAACAGTGCTTTAGGAACCAAAATTAGTAAAGAATTTCAAATCTGACTAATATTGAGATGTACATTTTCAGACGTGAGTTTTTACTACCATGCACGGAACTCCATCATTTAGTTTTACAAACTTTAAAGGGGCTATTTTAAGCAATGGGCACAATCCATTAAAATATACTCAGGTCTAAACCCTAATGCATTGCTTTCAGGAGACTTGGGCTTCATCGGCATTA
The DNA here is from genome assembly GCF_964188305.1 of Podarcis bocagei. Classification (NCBI taxonomy): domain Eukaryota; kingdom Metazoa; phylum Chordata; class Lepidosauria; order Squamata; family Lacertidae; genus Podarcis; species Podarcis bocagei. The sequence goes on from NC_138134.1 coordinate 30,847,537, forward strand.
TACATTTAAAGCAGTACCATGCCACTTTAAATAATCATGGCTTCCCCGAAAGAATCATGGGGACTGTAGTTTGCTAAGGGAGAGAGTTGTTAGGAGACCCCCTATTGCCCCCTCTGACACACACAGAGCTACAATTCCCAGAATTCCCTGGGAAGAGAGGCTGATTGTTAAATCACACTGGGAATTGTAGCTAGTTCTATGGGGGGATTAGGAGTCTCTTAAGAACTCACAACATGGATGGATGGAGGAGTTTGTAAATCCATTATAATATTAATATCCATGGGATTTGTAAAATTATGAAAATTTCACATGCAACTGATAAAAATTGTATGGAATATGCTCCAAGTATCTCAGTCACATCGACCACAAATGGAAATCTTAGCCTTGTTTTGTTCTAAGGCAAGATGTTAAGTATAACTTACAAAGACTCTCTTGCTTGAGAAAGTCAACACACATTTACTGAAGCTACACATAAGAACATTACTGACTGTGCTACATGTTAATGGGCTCTTGCAGTAGACTCAGCACATAAATTCCTTAACCACTGTAGCATTAATTGGCAATTTCCTGTGGTCAAAATAATATACTTAAGTGCTGTGTTATGTCAGCACTGAAAAGAAATACAGGACATTTTATGGCGTCGTCGAGGATAACTCAGCAGGTGTTATTATTATGATAACTGGCCCTGGGGTGCTTAGAGAGAGACAGCTGTATCTGGTATGTAGTTATCTCAATGGGACTGAGATTATTTCATAATAAGCATGCGGCCCTAATGGCCCATTGCTTAAGTAGTATTCATAACCCTTACACAGAAGTTTCACGCTGAAGAGACATGGTGTCATCTCTCCGCTGTCTCCTTTTAAATATCTCCGGTATTGCAAGGCACAAACAAGAGGTGACAGTAGCACACCCAGGAACTTAAACACATAGGGTTGTATCCACAGCTTTTGTTCCACTTACATAACAAGCTCCTGTTTGTGCAATGACACTGTTAGGAGCGTCCTACTCTTGTGTAGGACCCTGGTAGAGACACATGCCCAACTGGCATGTTCTCTCCCTCCTGGTCAATCGTTTGCAAGCTTCAAAAGCTTTCTTCTGCCCGAACATCACAGCGACTAGTGCCAAAAGGCATTAGCACACTTAGGAAACCACAGAGTATTCGCAGCTTGCGTAACAGAACTCAGTAGCACAGCATTTTGGCTAATCTACTTTTATTTACATATGGGCTCTTGCACTTGGGGCATTCTGCTTTAGCTCCTTCCTCTTTCTCATCAGACAGCAAAAAAAGAAAGAACAAAGGACAATAGTTCCACTTCACGGAACACAGTAATACCAAAATATCCTGTCTCCGTCACTTCCCACACTGTGGAATGAAAACATACACCATCATGTGATAGACAACAATCCCAAGACTGCAAACACGGGGAATGAATCTCCAACAGACACTTCCCCTTCCTCTCCTCTCCTCTCCTGTCCTCTGAAGGCTCTCAAAGGTTTGGGGAACCCCTTGTGTGCAGAGCTGGATACAACCCAGAAGTCCCTAAAATGTGTATGCATTTATACAATGAAGGGGGCAGTTAAGGGAGGGATTTGTGAGGGAGAAGCACTGAACCTTTCTCACGTCTACTGTGAATCTCCCTGCACACCCTCTTTCCCAAGTGCTTTGTCCAATGACTTCTGGCACTTGGGTGAAGATAAAAGCACTTGGCAAAATAAGCTGCAGAGATGCAAACTCAGTATTTGTGTGTAGCAAGGAGAGGTTGTCAGTCTGCCCCCTCGTTCTGCTTGTTCAAAATAAAACTCCATCTATTATTCCGGTATAATTGGGATAGTTCTATATTGCAACACACCATCTGAGCATTCAGGAACACGTCTGAATCCAGAAGACCTCCCACATCCTTCAGCTAACCTTTTAGGGAAGGGATGGGAAACTGGACTATCTTCAAGTTCAGTTTTCCCTGCTTCTAGGATCTCAGTCTTTTCTTTTTCAGAAGTAAACCATAATTGTCTAGTGAGTTCAAATACAACAACATTGCACAAGCAAGAAAATAAACACAGAACTGGTATCATAGACTGCATACATTGCATCCAGTGATTCTCTACTATCTCAGCGTATATGCTCAAATTGCTTTCTTACATAAAATATATAAACCTGTTGTCTAACATCTTCCTTATTACATTCAATAACTAGCTTAGTCCAAAGTGTCTCTGCAGAAAAACCTCTGGGAGGTTTGGAGGTCTAGGTTCTCCAGGACTGGAACTAATAAAAGAAAGGAAACAAAGCTAATCTTTTTTTCTGGATTCAGCTTCAGTCTACGAGCCAATTACTAACACCCATTCAGAACACACACTAGCCTTATTTAAGAACTACTTTCCATTATATAGTTAGAATCACATCAAAGAGAGCAAGAATTGCCCTGGCTGCTGTTACCCTCTGCTTCGGGTTGTAGTACCTTGGGTTGAGAACTTTGCCCCAGGATGAGAATGGAAATCGTGTGCTGGCAGCGCAGCGGCAGTGGGAGGCCCCATTAGCAAAAGTGCGCCTCAGGTTAAAAACGGTTTTGGGTTAAGAACAGACCTCCAGAACGAATTATATTCGTAACCCGAGGTACCACTGTACTGTCATTTCCTAAACCCCTGTTGTATTCTGTTGCCAGAAAGCTTGCTATATGTTATTATTATTCAAAATTTTACCCTATGGCATGGGAAAGATGTGATAAAAGTTCGGCAGCTTGTAAAAGCAACCAAGCCTCCCAAAAACGAATGGCTACTGAAAGTAAGGTTAACAGTTTAGATAGTAATTCTAAGAGCATATAAATATTTGCAGACTGATCAGAGCAAAGCAAACAATTTCCAAGATATATGTGCTCTTGGAGTGAGACTTCTTAATAGACTAGCAGTGTAACAGAAAGACAATAAGCAATGTCTGTGTCCAGCATAAATCTGAAAGTCATATAACTTTGTCTGCACATATACATTGATACATATGCATTTGCCTTGTTAACAATCATGCTTCCGTTACAATTTATTAAGCCCGCAGCAATTTACCAAAAACACATCTACATATAAAGGCTCTGTGGCCTTGAGAGTTATTTATTTGTAAAGAGTGATAGGTACCTCTAAGCTTACTTAATAGAATACTAATAGGGTTCTTCAGTCTGTTTATCACTCCACCATGTTCAATGTCTGGTTTATTTCATTTGTTTCTATTTTCCTCCCCAAATTTCTGTGTTTGTTTTGAAAATTATTGCAGCTCTAGAGATACAGATTCACAGCAAAACTCATTCTGTTACAGTAGGCAGGACTGCTCACCAACTCTAGATTCATAGGGTTGTATCTAGTGGTGCCTTTGTCTATGCAGAAAGGATTTTCCCCAGTGTAAATTAAGCCTCTTCTTGTTTTTCCAATTCCCTTCACTAGCACATTGGGAAGGGTAAACTTAGGGTTGCCATATTCCCAAAAGTGAAAATCCGGACAAAGTTCTTTGGGGGCATTTTTACAGCATTTTTCTTTTAAAAATTGCCTTGTTGCCATACGTCCGAATCGACAAAAACCCAGACATATGGCATCCCTAGTGAATTGAAACCCTAAGTGATATGGAAAGGGAGATCAGCAAAAAGTAGATGTCCTGAATTGCACAAGTGGGAGCACTGTCCATAAGGATAAAGCTGTGGCTGGATACCAGTCACTGGGCCTAGTATAATATATCAGTTTGCATTTCTTAATACAGTGGTACCTTGGTTTGCAACCGCTTTGGATTACAACTGTTTTGGATTACAACCACGTCAAACCTGGAAGTATGTGTCCCCTTTTTTGGATTACAACCCATTTTTTTGGGATTACAACCAATTTTTTTAGGGGGGAGGCCCCATTGGCGAAAATGCGCCTTGGGTTACAACCTGTTTTGGTTTACAACTGGACCTCCGGAATGGATTATGGTTATAAACCAAGGTACCACTGTACAGAAAGTATTGATCTGATGTGTAGAGATCTTTCCTATTCTACTTGGTTCAAGAGGGTTCTGGAAAGTTTTCTTTCTATGTGAAAGAAACAGGCAGAAGGTTTCTTGTTTGGGTTAGTCCTTCTTGGGTCCTTCTGAGTACAGCTGGTTTAAACTGGTTCTGTTATCTTTCTGTCAAGGTTGTGCTGACTATTATAGTCAGGCTAGGAGGAGCCTGGCTCTCACTCACTCACTTTACCTTTCTATGTCTTTGTTCTGGCCGTAGTGTTCTGTTCTGTATATAGTGTTATGGTTTAGTCTTATTATAAGTTCTTCTAAGTTAGTTTATGATAAGTCTGCTGCAACTGGATTTCTTATGGACTGTGCCAATCCTGAATGTATTGGATTTGTGACCATTATGCTCATTTGCCTTCAGTATCAGTAAAGCTCTGCTGGGTGAAGTGCAATTGCCTCTGGTCTATTTTTTGGGAACTCTGCATCACGTTTAAGTTTTTTTACTCCCCAGAGGAAGCTGGATACCAATCATTGGGTCTAGTAAAATAATAATTTTGTTGTGTATAATGAGGGATAGAATAAGCCACCACATGCTAGGTGTGGCCAGCAACTGCATAAATTGTCTTGTATCTGTAGCATTTGAAAGCAGCTCCATCTTTTAATTGTGTGTGTGTGTGTGTGCGCGCGTGCGTGCGTGCGTGCGTGCGTGTGTGTGTGCACTACTTATCTTCACCAATATTGCTGATCCTGGAAGGCCATGGTAGCTACCGTATGATAAATTATTGTAGATATTGCAGCCCACTATTACTAGGATTTTCCCAGTCGTGATTTATGGAAGTGAGAGCTGGACCATAAAGAAGGCTGATCACCGAAGAATTGATGCTTTTGAATTATGGTGCTGGAGGAGACTCTTGAGAGTCCCATGGACTGCAAGAAGATCAAACCTATCCATTCTTAAGGAAATTAGCCCTGAGTGCTCACTGGAAGGACAGGTCCTGAAGCTGAGACTCCAATACTTTGGCCACCTCATGAGAAGAGAAGATTCCATGGAAAAGACCCTGATGTTGGGAAAGATGGAAGGCACAAGGAGAAGGGGACGACAGAGGACGAGATGGTTGGATAGTGTTCTTGAAGCTACCAGCATGAGTTTGACCAAACTGCAGGAGGCAGTGGAAGACAGGAGTGCCTGGCGTGCTCTGGTCCATGGGGTCACGAAGAGTCGGACACGACTAAATGACTAAACAACAACAACAATTACTAGGATGGGAGAGAAATTAGATTTAGTTTTCATTTCATGTTTCAGTTTGCATTTTGGTTTGAGCAGTGAAAATTTGGAAGTTTCTCATTAAAATGCATGGCATTTCATTCAACTGTATCCACAGCAGTGACCAGAGGAGGAATGACCTTCAGGAGGAGCACAGAGAGAAGAAACACCACAGTGCATCTGCAGCAGCACAGCCAGACACATTCATTTCTCCTGGCTGCAACAAAACATGTCATTCCCACAGTGGTTTATACAGCCACAGCAGGCACAGTAACACTTCAACTGTTTGAGTCTGACGTCAGCCCCAAAGGCATATTCCTCCATTGTCTCCTGAGACAGACAGATGCCAATAATGTGATGGAGCTCTCTAACCAAAGAATGTGTAATAAATGCATCTATTAGTGGGAAGTGTGCAGGAAAAGGTGTATATTAGCAAAAATAATATTCACAAATGTATTATATCAGGATAAATTACTTGCAAAATGTGCATATTAGTCAATAAAGTGTTTAGGGGGAAAAATCACACTAAAATACTGATGAATTTTCATGAGGTTTTTAAAAAACAAAATTATGAAATGCTGCTAAAATGTGAAGAATTTAAGATTGAAGAAGTGAGAAAAACCAAGATTGCCAGATTTGTCCATCCCTAACAATTACAAATAGAAGACTCACTGAGTTCAATGGGGCATGCTTCTTTCTAAGTACCCTCCGAATAGCCTTATTGGGGTTCTTTTATGGCCAGAAGAAACCGGATGTATAGAATTTAAGTTACTCATGAACACATAGACATAGCCCACCAATCCAACTGTTTTAAATTTGAAGGGAGATAAACATAAACTGTTCCCCCAACAGACACCTCAGAGAGTGTTTTTTCCTTTCTCTTTTCCTGTTTTCTGCTGCCTTGACACAGAAAAAAAGCCTTACAGACATTATTCTACTCAAACATAGTGCCATTGCCATTTAATTACCATTTTAATTAACATTTTGGAAGACTGCTGCAGATTGCTCTAAGCTCAGAAGTTAGAGCAGGATATAAAATAAATAAATAGTGTCACATAACCTACCTAGACGGAGGACACAAAGCACCACAGTACTGATGGATATGTAATCCCAGACACAATTCCTTAAAATGTACAACTGTAGCAATACTGTTTTGTCAATTAGTGCTGAGAAGGAAGAAGAGCATACTGATTAATTTCCTAAAGCATTCTGAAACCTTCCTGTTAAGGTTAATGTAGGCAAGGGACTACTACCACAATGAAAACAACAACAGCAACAATACACACACACATGTACTTTCTAACTTTCCATATTGCTCAACAGTTACTATTCTTAAAAGGATAAAGAAGGGTGAGAAATGGAAGTAAGGCTATTGGCGGGGAATGGGATAGTAGGTACTATGCAACCTCAGCTTCTGAGATTTTCAAACACCACCACTGATAATTATGTTTTCACAAAGAATGAGCCATTCAATTAGCTAAATCAATATTTTATTTTAAGTGATGGGAAGCCACAAGATCATTCCTGATTGATTTTATGACCCCTAAAGGCAATTAAAAGGCATGTTGTATGAACAAGTGGAGCTATTTATATCCATTTTATTGTCCCACTTTAGCTTTCCCACTTTTGTTGGGCTCCCTTGAAAAAGCACCCAAATGGGTTCTGCAGGTGATGAAATGCTATTTCAGCTCAATCTAAGTTGTATAACTGCAGCAATCTAACTTAAACATACAATATAACAATGTAGTACAATAAACCTATGAACATTTCAAAAATAAAAATGAGAACTCATTTTCATCACTGCAGCATTTAAGGCCGTTGGGTGTTTACGTAAACATTGTTCCTTCCTTCAATTTCCTCTCTCCCCTAAAGAGGAGGTAAGCACATATTTATAAAATTCTGACAGACCTGCTCAGTAAAGGTGAAACCACTGAGCACTTTTTTCTTAGGTCTCTACATGTATCGATTCCCCAAAGGTCAATACACAAGACTAACAATTTATCTGCCATGGCACGCCAAACAGGATGGATGACATTAGTTTTATAAAGTCATTGACAACAAGAGCTGGTCAGACATGGTTTGATTAATCTGTCCTGTTTGCCAATTTGTATTGATCAACTTATTTTGACAAATAATTCCACTGATAAGATTTCACCTGGTAGAAAAGAATGATATTAATATACATGCAACAAAGAGGTCCTCTCCCCATGAGCATTCCATGCACTATCTTGGCCAACTGTCTTCCAGACTTATCTTAGGAGTCTTTCGCAGTTCATCTTTTCTGCAAAACTATGAAAAGTTGCTTTCCATGTGGGCTCTATGTTATTTGGGGCATGGGCCATAATCTACCAATCCTTATTAATCATTCAGTTCTTTAAAAGCCTCTGTGTGAGGGTTTAAAACAAAAAACAAAAGCCCATGAGCTATTGTTCTTTGGAAGGGAGATGTGGCCTAATTTATACTGGCAGGAAGGAAAGGACAATGAATAAACACATACACATATTGCAGCTTTCATACTTCCCAAATGTTCAAAGTAAGAATAGACTAAGCAGCTAATTCCATCCTGTTTAGCTTGCTGGTACTCAATAATGGGTCTGTCCCATTTTATTTGGGTGTTTTGAAGGAGCTCGTAAAGAGACTGCATTTAAATTGTATATATACCAGTAACTTGTGTTTACTTTTTACAAATGTCCAGTTTTTAATGTAGAATCAGAATGTTTCAATGCTTTTCAACACCTCCACATAACATACTTATTTTCTATGGTTCTTTTTCATAAAGTACACATTTTCGAGTAATTTTTGGTGCACTGGAATTACATCATGAAATCTGGAGACATGTAATCCAACTAAAAGTTGTGTTCCAATCCTCAAATATGTTTGGAAGTATCAGATTAAGTTGGTCTGCTGCACAATTCTCCATCCCTAATTCCAACACTGACGGAGCCAGCCGTCACAAATGGCGCAGTTTAGCATAAAATAAAGACACAGAGAGCCAGAAATATTTTCAGGATGGTATGAGCAGCTCCTTTCGAACTTCTCTTCTCTCCCGTAACTTTTATTATCCTTTGTTCTCTCCTCTCGCATGGCCGTTTGACAATGTCTCACGTTACCTACGTCCGGTCATGGCTTAAACCCACCCACAACCATATAAGGTTATACTGCCCAGAGGGGGAACATAACTCTATATAAGGCTATGCACTTAATACACTGCAAGGCACGGACATGCAGGTCACTGAGGTCAGCGAGGCACCAGGTGGCACTACAAGCCTTTTCCATGACTTCCTGGCTCCCACACAACACAGTTCATGGCTCAGAAAATGTGTTTCAGATGTGTGTTTTGGGACAAAATTCAGTCAAACACAACTGTGTCACTTGAGAGAAAAAATCATAGAAATATGACCTTTAAAAAATATGTAACTGTGGTTTTTCATGCAGCATTTTTTTTAATGGTCCCCAGTTTAATTGGAAATAGAATAGAACGGCCATATGAGAGAAAACATGCAAAAATGACACATACCATAAATAGAATGATTTGCCTGCTCCTTATTACAATGATTCTCTGTCACACCATTTTGTCTTATTGAGTAGCCAAGCAAAACACTTCAATAAAGTTCCCAAGGTAGGTAAGATGGTGACCTGCACCCCCCCACCCCAATTGATTGTTTATTTCAACAACAGGCGAGTGATGAGGCGAGTGATGACGAGTAATGTCTTGCATATTTATCTGCTGCATTTGTTCTCCACCTTTCTGCCAAGCCATCCATATGTAAACTGGACATCAAGATGAAGTGCCACAGATAACCATTCATTTTACCTCCTCTCACCTCAAACTCAAATTTCAATTGAACCAGTTAACTCATTAAGCTATAGGTTAGCATGTAAGAAGCCAAGAAGTTTGAAATGATGCCCTTGCATAGTTGAACAGGCCATCAGAGGTATGCTGCCTTGGTACAAGGAAGGTGCCTTTCTGGCTAACAAGGATAGTCGCAAGTTACCTGATTCAATGAATTTATCAGAACCCTCCAAAAGTGATGGGACAGCATCCCACAGCATTGCCTCAATTACTTCCTCTGTGAGGAAATACATCCTTTTACATATTTATTTTTAAATCTGTTGTTGGCCAAACAGCCATAACGCTTCTCTATGTATATTTATGTTTGAATTTTTGCATGCAAACACACACTTACTGAAGGTCTTTTTTGTGCCCTTATTTATACGGTTATAATGGAAAACTGCTCAAATAAACCGAGTAACTATTTGATATATCAGTGACGAACTGGTAGAGTTCTGCTCTTTCTTCTGACAAAATTCATACTCTTGCATGTGTGCTCATTTCCTACTTTATATGTGCAAACAGAATACACAAACTATTACAAATTATGCACACCCACACATGTTTTGCTTTAAATTGATTAATACAGATACACAGATACACAAGCAACAGTATACAGTTAAACAATGAAAACTCACCCCATCTATTTTCTGTGGGTAATGTCTACATTTTCTAGCAATTTGACTTGTCTTCTATTTGCAGTTTCTTAGAGAACATGCAGGGTTTTTTCCCTTCTTCCAGCTAAGAACGTTTGTGCAGTACCATTTTTTTCTATTAGTGGTGAGTCAACCACACTCTTCAGGGAGGCTAAGAATCGATTTTGGACTTAGTCATTCTAATCAATACAATGAACCTTATGAGGGAAAAAAAACCCTTCCAGTCATTCCTTGTAGTAAATAAAAAATTCTGAAGGTGTTCAACAGCCTGTCAGGCTAAGAACATGAAGCCGCAGCCCAAAGCACACAGAACAGAGAAGTGGAGGCAACTCATCTGCAGGAGTTTTCCACTTGGGCATTTGCATCATTTCCTTCATTAACAGGTGCAATAAACATGCTTCTTTTACCAGGGGGGGGGGAGCCTTTTGAAAAATTCTCTGCTAAGCAAATAATCAGATTAGCTTCTAGAGAAATGAAGGTTCGTAGGTGTTAGGAAGAAATGAAATTTAAGCACAGAAAATATAATTACTGAATATATAAAGGTCAGGCCTCAAATGGTTCAGAAAGAAAAAAGAAAAACACTATATTTTTACCCCATGTGGTGAAAAGCTTACAGAAGCTTTAACATGTGTGCATGCACACGCGCACACACACACTTGCCAATGACAATTCACAAGATTTGATTATGTGGCAGGAAGCTTTCACAAAAGATTTGATTACATGGCACACTGAGCCGAGGCTAGTAAATTATAGCCATCTCCATTCATGCGTCTGCTTGTTATTGTTGTAGTAGAGGGCACAATATCGAGAATTACAAAACATCGTAAACAACATGATCCATTGGAGGACATCAGTTTCAGGGAAATGTAAGAAAATAAATCTACTCGTTTAGAAAAAGAAAAAACAACAATCATGGAATCCTAGAAAAGGCTTTATTTCATTCTATTACAGGTCACAATGAGTTATATCCAAATAAGTTATACTCAGGGTAGACCCACTAAAACCAATGGACTTCAGTTAGCTGATCTCAAGGGACCTATTCTGAGAATGGCAAGGTTAGACAGATGCAGCTCTGGGAAATGAGTGATCTCACCTTCCTCCTCCATGATCATTTTAACTGTTGCAAAACCTGCATTCACACTGATGTGTAGTTCAAGAGCTGGAGTAGCACAGCAGATAAGGAACTGAGATATAAATCAGGATATCTCTGGTTTAAATTTCATCTCTGCCATGGACTCACTAGCTGGCCTTAGCCAAGCCACTGTCTCATACCAAGAGTACTCCACCTATTATACTATATGAGGATAATGGCAGTGACCTACCTTGTGGAGCTGCATTCATGATTCTAAGTTCATCACTATCTGTGCTCCGGAATCACTATTCAGGAGCAGGGCAATCCAGAAAAGGATAGAAATGACGAAGATGTCCCAACAAGCTTTCCCACTTCTCCTGCCAAACTTTTAAAGAAGATGTGTGGTGTACTCATTCATGAGACACTTCCCCTTATTGGAATATCAGGATTAAAAGTGCACACTCTGTTGGGGTGGGTGGGACTTATCCCATTTGCAAAGGCAGGCTGTGGTTCAAGGCAACAAGTCTGCACCCTCCTTGACTGGGACTTCCTGTTCCTCAGGAACTGTGGAGTGGGGAGGCAGCATCCATACTTCCCCTCCAAAGCAGTAGAAGAGTCTCCCTCCTCCAGCCCAGGTTTCTCCACTTCTTCCCCTTCCTTCAGAGCCTGCCAGCTCAAACCTGATTCCCAGGCTCATGGCAGTTTTGAGTATGCTTGTTATCAGAAAAATCATGGGTAGTCTTTTGAGCCATAGCGTCCAAGGATCTGGATTAGTACCCCAAGGAAGCCCACCAGCCTACTTCACTGCTCACTTTAAGAAATATACTGTTTCATTCCAGCCAGTATTTGCAGGTTACCATCCTTAAGATGCTTTATGCTACTACTGCCCCCTTTTTCTTAATACGATTGCTGCTATATAATATTGAGATATTTGTTTGTTTGCTTGTTTGTTTATTTATCATTTCGTTGTGCACATTTGTGGGTTTTTTTGTTTTTTTTTTACTGTATGCCAACTTGATTATTTTCTCAAAAGACAAGGTGTGAATGCTGAAATAATATTAATAAAATAAATTACTCTTCGGTAATCATGAGGATTAACCAGGTCGTATCAAAGCCTTCACTGTGCAATCTCAATTCCATATGTAATTGCTATTCATCTCGGCAGCCAGGAGACCTAATGCTGCTCACTCAGACACCTGAACAACAATCATAAAGAAAATGTTTTTCATTCAAACATGGAAAAGGTAGTAACGACCTATGATACACAGTTCACCTACACTGATGCATTAAAACAATGGTTCCCATTCAGTTGAATGTCAGGCAAAGACATGTCTCAAAGTCTTCGGAAATTTAAGGACTATGTCATAATCTACATTGTAACCACAGCTCTCTGGGGAGGCAATTACCACAGAAAGTCTAGTGCTTCTTGGCCAGCTGTCCTCTTGGGGCTCAGTTTGATGGCATATGGACATATCTGATGCACTGCAGACTAGCCAAGCTGCTCAATAAGAGTTAATTCAGCAAGATTCTGGGAAAGAACATCCACTCCAATGGTAATTGCAGCTCTGTCTTTTTGGGTCCAATGGCTGCCACAGGAAGACAATCTTTCAGCAGATTCCAATTTTCACTTGAAAAAAGCATCCTCCTTAACTTTGGCATCTGTTCACACAACCCAACAAGAGCATTACTACCAGTAGCAGACTCTACCATTCATAAAAGGCTAGCCTATGGTTGCAAGATACTCCAGAGAAATGCTCGCCTTCTCCCCCTCCCCCCTAAACTTGATTCCTGGTCTCAACCCCATAATTACAGTAACATTCAAGGTTAGGAACAAACAGCTCAGACAGGGCTGTATGGATCATATGCATTCTGTTTAACTCAGATGTGATATTGGCCTTCCCTTCTATTCATTGAAAGTGCATAAATTATATGCATCAATGCTCCCTATTTATATGGACAGTCCAAATTTTCAGGTAGTTGTCTCTGGCAAGTTAGTGTCCTTGTTCTGCTTCCTGGGCAGGGGTGTGTGTGTGTGTGTGTGTGTGTGTGTGTGTGTGTGTTTAAAGGTGCCATTAGCACGAGAGTTGCTAGAAGTGCTATTATTCAGATTTTAATGCAGTCTTCAAGAATTCCCAATGTCAGATCTCTGAATGTGGAAGGACAGGGCTTTCCCGCAGTACACATACATGTAAATGCATGCACACAAACACTATGCAGTAGTGCACAGGCTGTCATGTGCCACACCGCAGCTGGTTAGGTTAATTTTAAAATGTTAATGTGAGGGGTGGTTGAAAAGTTCTCAGACTAATTGCAGACCTATCCAAATCCATTTGACGTAAGGGCATAACTTTTAAGGCGTCCCTCCTAATATATTACAGGATGGATACATTTTCCAAAGCATATTTCTAGCCAACAGAGCTGCCTTTAAATCACTAAAAGACAGGCTATTGGAAAGTGAATTGTGAATATAGCAAGCCGAAAAGGTATAGAGAAGAGAGCATACCTCAGACAATGATGTTTGGTATTAATAAAGAGGTGTTGCAAGTACACAAGAGTGCTGCTATTTCTATCAGGAAACAGCGGTGTGTGGCAAATGAATACTGGCCATTCCTGTGAGGTGACATTACATCCCACTGTTTGGGCACTGTATTTTCTTCGCTACATGGGAGCCTTGGGAAACTTGCTATTTCATGAAGGCTTCAGCTTTCCCTGTTGCCATCCCCATGGCTCTCCATGAGTTGGAGATGGGAACATTTCCTACTCACGTTGACTGCCGGCATGATTTAGAAGCCTGGTAAATCGGGATTCAAAAATGTCTTCTCATTGCAGAAGTACACTCTCCAACTTGTGTGGGTGTTGGGGTGGCACTAGCATTTGAGTCCACACTTTCCATCCTTGGTTTTTGGCCCATGCTGATTTCACACACCTGTTCCATCTATTCAATCCAGTTTGAAATGGCATGTGGGGTGGGGTAGGGGAGAATTTGCAGAATTCTAAGCAAGACACAGACAAAAACATATTTCAGACAACAAGTTTACAAGGTGGTCCAAGAGCTGAATTTCAACATTTCTTCATTTCATTTTTAACAGGACCCAACTGGTCAGAGGAACTAGAAAATGTATCAACTTCCATGGCGTTGGAAATGGTCCAGTAAGGGACAGTATGCCAGTGTGAGAGAATATTCTTTCCCTCACAGGGAAATTGTACAGAAGGGAAAGGATGACTGTAGCTTCCTAGCAGGTAGATCCAGGAAGGAAGGAAGGAAGGAAGGAAGGAAGGAAGGAAGGAAGGAAGGAAGGAAATGGATCCTTCAGATCTTCTCATAGAACAATTGAGAATAGTCTAGGTTCTGAAGCAGACCACATTCTGACTGTACATTAATTCAAGCGCAAGAGGTCAAGTGGATTCATTCCAAAATGTAGACCCCACTTCCATTCTTCATCTGACCCTACAGATAATCTGATGAACTCAGAATATCTAACAAAGGCTTTAGACATATATGATTAATTTATTAATCAGGTTATGCCGTATACACGGAAGGTACACCTAATGGCAAGAAGCAAATATATATATATATCCCAATTACTTTACCTATTTTTGTTCTTGTCTGGTAATAGTTCAAGGTACTACAATGACATGAACAGCCTTTAGAGATCCGCAACCTGTAAATGTCAATGGAAAGAAAACCACTATTGATTTAAAAGCACTTAGTAGCTAGTCTTTCAAGGAGACAGATGGTCTATAGATACCATTTCAAGAAGCATTTTAGATAGCAGCAAAGTCCAGGTAAAATTTGTCTAAGCTCTCTGAAAAAGTAAGTGTTCACAAGGAATCCTTGTGTTGTTGTGGCTTCTCTGCTGGATACTCTTCTCTCATAATGATTTTTTCCCCCTCCAAAAGAGCATAGTTTATAATCCCATCTAATTCATTATAGGATGAAATATGATATTATTGGAAAATTATGCATATACCAGAGTAACTAAAACAAATAACAAAAAACCCCCTAAGCTACCAAAACCAACACTTTCCTAAAAATTCAGTAATATAGTTTGCAAACAATGTCTAGAATGTGGCCTGGGAGGTAAAAGGAAGGGAAAGACTCCTTCTCTATTTGCCTACATATGCCCTTACACCAGCTTTTCCCCATGGAAAGCCAATGTACTCTGTAGGGCTCCAATATGTCTGGAATTTCCCAGACATAGCCAGGATTCAACTGTCAGAAACAGTGTCTGAGCAGAAATCACTGAAATATCTGGGAAAATCCAGTCATATGCCAACCCATGGAAGAAGTGTAGATTTTGGTGAATTTCCTTAAAAACATCTCAAAAACTTCATTATTATTTTTTAGATTTTGCAAAAAAAAAAAAAATCTTAGCAACTTTGGGCAAAACTAACCCCCCCCCCAAAAAAAACTTGTGTCTGGATTTTCACTTTTTGAAATATGGCAACCCTAGACTAACAGCATGAATTGGGAAGTCTTCAATTCAAATTTCAACTCAGCCACAGACTCACTAAAGTGTTCCTGACAAGTCACTATTATCTCAGCCACAGTCTTCTTCAGCAATATAGGTGCAATGTTCCTGGCCTACATTACTGGACTGTTCTTTGGCGATCACTCATAGCCAAGTTAGATTATCTTCCACGAACACGGTCTTAACAGTGAGTCTGTAAGTGACTGTGGAGGCGAATTCTGGATCTTCTACAGTGGGGACATAGGTTTCCAGGTGGGAATTGATCATGCCCACAACTGGACTGATCACGGAGATGGTGAATGTGAAACACTTTAAATTCTCAAAATGTGTTCTATACCTGCCAATTACTTCCCTATTTCCCTCTCTTGTTTTCTTTCTCTTCCTGCTTACTCTCTGCCTACTCTCAGTGAACACGGAAGTAAAGTGTTTTAAGAGCATTACTGAGTCAATTACTTGAGAAAATAGTGTTAATAAGAAAGTGAGATGACTGAGACATTGTCAACCATATAACCCTGTTCAGGTGTTCTTTTCGCAGGTAATAATGAGATATGGCCCCACAGCTCTGCTCCCGCACCTGTGTTTATGTCAGCCTCTGTGGTTTTGGAGGCCAACTGTTTGAAACAGGGAAACTCCTATAATCATGTTTTGAAATTCTGGAAAATTAGTGTCCTAGAGCAAGGGCCCCCACTTCAGATACACAGCCTCCAACAATGAGGGTGGAGCAGTGTGCTTATCCCTCTGTCCGTCTTTTGTGTGATTACTCCACATAGTGTCAGAACACCTGAATAAGATGCTATTACCTCTGGGCTGTGCATGGCAATTTATTGTGCTGGTTTGGGGGGGGGGGGTTAGTCGGTTTTAATGCTAGCATATCTCTTAAGTTTATTGTGGGTTTTATTATTTCATCTCATAAATAGTATAATAAATAAAGCCACATCGACTGGCCACTGTGAGAACAGGATGCTCTCACAGGCGAATGAGCCTTTGGCCTGATCCAGCAGGCTCTTCTTTTGTTCTTAATATTGGATGATGGTATATGTGTGTGTGTGTAATGAAGAAGTAAATAAAGTGAGCAGGGAAGCAAATAAAACCTATAAACGAGGTGAGCAACTTGAATAAGTCAGGACACAGAAACACAAACCATTTCCTGACATCGCTTTCTGGATATTTCTGTCATATTTCCTTTCTTACCTGATGTGTCAACTACCAAAAGTGTGAAACTGAAGCACACAGATTTGAGCCTTAGTGTGCTCTGTGGTCATGGAAGCTCTACAGAGTACTAATAGGTCATTGAGATGGCTTTGGATGAAATCCATTGGTATGATCCAGCCAGAGGAAACTGTTGAAGCCCTACTGATTTCCTACTGAAGTGCATTTTTCAATCACTCCAACTTAAATCAGTGGGTTTTCCAAATGCATCGCTTCGATCGGATCATGTGTGCTCATCTGGACTGAAGGTGTTTGTGGTATTATGATTACTTGTGCAAATAGGTCACTCATATCAGAAGACGTTAGAGGAAATTACCCACTGAATCAGGCATGAAAGAATAAATCAAAAGAATGGTTTTGAGTAGATTGAAATTGTACTGGAAATTGTATAGAACATGTTTACATTCATTTGCATTTTATCCAATCTTGCATTGTCCAACACATTTTGCTTACTGTCATGATGGACAAGATTGCGCTTCCCTCGGGGCTTTTTTCAGCTGGAACTCACTGGAACTGAGTTCCAGCACCTCTCATGTGAGTGCCATTGCCATTCTAAGAGAACAAAAGAGTTCTGGCACCTCTTTTTCTAGAAAAATAGCACTGGCTTCCCCCATTCCACATACAGAACCCAGTCAGACTGGCAATTAAACCTTACAACACTGTTGCCAAGTAAGGATTTTCCACTGCACCTGAGGACATAGTGTTAGCTTAGGGGATGCAGATCAGGCTGTGTGGCAAACACAACTCTGTCCTCCAAAACCTTGCACTACTCTGGGCTGCCATCCCTGCCATCTGCTAACTCAAGCAGCTGCTTCACTCTGCCTAATGTTAGGGCCATCCCTGTGCATTATTATCTATTTGTAGTAGCGCAAACATTCATTAATGAGGTCTGATGCTACTTTACACCATGTGTAGTTGGTTCAACCAGTCTTTCCTTCATTATGTAGGAAGTAACCCAAAAGAAGGAATGGCCTCTCAGGTGTCAATCAAATTATGTAAATCTAGTGATAGTAAGATCTGGAAAAAGTTAAAGGTATGTTTAAATCAGGAGCATGGATGTCATAGAACAAAATACGGGGAGAAATGTTTGTGAATTATTTGAAGCATTCTTTAAGAGAGGAGAATGCAGAGCCACAGAATATTTACAAAGGCACGAAATTGAAAATGCATAGCTAGTTTTGGAAGGTTTTTTGCATAGTGAAGAAGGTACATGCTTTACACCAAGGAGGAAATGAGAGCACAAATGATCCATGCACAGGGGATAGGAATAATCCTTCAGGACACAGAAGAGATTTTAGTAAAAGATAGAAGCCACTGGGAGCCACAGCTGCTGTTCAGCTGAGTGAAAATTGGCAAACAAGCCCCCCTAGGCTTCCTCAGAAGCACTTGCGAGCTCATTACCATTCCCCAGGTAGAATTGGGATGAAAGTGTACTCTGAAACCTGCCAATGCAGTATTTATATAATTGATACATTTGTTTTCTCTGAGACTGAAACCAGTCAAGCAATCCTTTATGAACCTGAATCGACAATAGAACTATTGAAAGTTGATTCCCCCCCTTTGAATCTTATTTGAATTTAACTGAACTCCCCATCACACAATATTGTCAAGCATCTTATATAAAACCAGCATTCACAACATGTGTAGCATGATTGGAATTCAGAGATGGGCTGCCAACTTCAGTTGATCAGCTGCCTTTCAAGGTTGTCTCACATTAGGAACAATATGGGAACAAGGTAAAATATGACATTGAGAAGGACCTCACTCAGAGGAAGTAAAAGAGAGAGAAACACAAAGGATAAGCAGAACCTGGGAAGAAGAATACTTCTGCATTGCTGAACAACAGATGCAAAGTTGGCGTAGAGTAAGAAAAAGCAGAGTGAGATTACCACAGGAGAAAGAAGAATGAAGGAAAAGCAGACAAAAAATGAACCCTGATATGTACCATGAAAGAAAAATAATAAAACCAATACCGGCTTCTGAAGCAATGACTCATCTATGTTTCTTCCTCCAGTGTAAAAATGAGAGGTGCCAACAGTTTTCCCTCCTTCGTTTCTGTGAGGGCATCCCAGTCATCCTGGGCCTTGTGCTGCCTGGGGATCAACAGAATTCACCCTTTTGCTTGGCCACTCTTCCTAGTTCAGAATTTGCTGCCACCAGATTGTAGTCCTTCCTACAAAGGCTGCCTATCACCAATCAGCCTAAAAGCTTCTGTTGAGTCTCCCCAAGAAGAACTCAAAGCAGAGTCCACAAGGTGTTTGGGAAACCAGGCAAAAAGTTTACTAACAGACAGATTTAAGGTCCTTATATGTACAAGGATAAGAACACACAGGCAACTTCTGCATGGGGCAAAAGAACAAAATAAAGTAGGTCAAAACACCACCCACTTTTCCTGAAATGTAAACTGTCTCTCAAAGTAACGTTCTTTCTGAAGAACCTGATGTTTTAGAGTTGCAGCTCTCCTATGTCTTTAACATGATGTTCTCTTCCTCCTTATCATGCTGAGATCCATCACAATCTCTTAAAGCCAGCTACTCCCAGAAATAGCCCTGCAATACACTTTATCCAATGCACACAAAAAACCCAAGGAAGATAGAGGTCTTCCATTCACAGCTCCAGAATTTGTTTGAGGTTATACACAGCTCTGAGGATAGGAACATGCTTCATATCAGAAGTCAGATCCCAGCTCACTATAAAGGTTTTGAGGCCTTTGAACTTGACCACTGAAAATGGCCAAGTTCTTTTAAGGAGTGTCCGCCTTAATTTGAGGGCAGTTCACGCTTCTGCTATTTATAGTGTTTCAGAATACTGCAAACAACAATCCAAGACGATCACTTCAGTGTCAGGCATCTGAATGTGTTCATGTAGCCACCTGAATAAGGGTTGACAGCCCATAACTTGTACTGAGATGGACAAGTGGACAGCTGACACTATTCTTGATAGGCTTCTGAAATGCCGCCTTAGGAAATTGACATTTGGGTCCTCTTCCAGATAGCATTCTATGCTATCAGCCACCAGGGGGTTGAAGAATTTAGAAAATAAACAACTGAGCAATGGCATCTGACCAACAGAGAGGGCAAGAGCATGCACATACAAGTTTGCAGAAAGCACATTCTGGCATATTGATGGAGAGATCGAGTATATCTTCTCATAAAAATATCTTACGAATATGCTTACACAAAATCAGGTCTTAATAAGAAGATTGGAAATTACTTATCTCTGCATACTTAAATAGTGTCTGTCAGCTGCTAAAAAAAAGCATTGAAGGGAAACAAGGGGGGATACACCATTTAAACTCAATGGATTTCAATGCCCAGCAAGTTGCACATGTACTTTCAATAATTACTGTTATGTTGGATTTATTTATTTTTAGTACACCTGTAAGCAGTGCTATGTTTCTAGAAAAAGAGGTGCCAGAACTCACCTGAAAGGTTCCAAAACTGAGTTCCATAGAGTTTCCCCTGAAAAAAAAGCCCTACTTGTAAGTTCTAGTTAAGTGCATATATATTTGAGGCATATTTTCAAGTCGCAGAAAATTCCTGTGAAGCATGAATATGAAAGTGAATCCAAATGAGTAGATATGGTTCTATGAAGCTTAGAATGCCAGCCATGACGGATTTTGTTGTCACCAGCAGGACAGTATTATTCTTTACTTGGTTCAGTTACCAATTGCTTTTACAGCAAATATTTATCTTAACAGAGTTTATCCTCATTCCGGACATGGGACAAATAAGTGAATATTGGCAATTTCTGCTTATATTTCCATTTTTATCAGAATTCTCTGACATCTCAACCACAAGATTATTTTAAAGGCTACCACACAGTAGGAGAAACTAGCCATAAACTGTGTGTCCTTCCAATGGTAAGGCAATAAAAGTGCTAGTAATTATTTAAATAATGGGAATACGTGAACCCCTACCTTAGTGTGGAATTCCATAAAGCGTGTTCACATCAAAAGAGAGCACGTGTTGCGGTTGGGGCCGAACAAAACCCCATGTTAGTGACCAGGCCAAAGTGGGCTAGAGGCCGGGGAACTGATTGGAGGAGGTTGTTACTGGGGCAATTTGGTTGTTGCCAATTTAGGGGTGGGATCTGTGGCTTTATAAACAGGGTCCACAGCTTTCTCTTTCTCTTTTGCTGTGGACACCGGATCTATCTCTAGCACCGGAGCGATTCAGCAAGAGATTTCGGTCGTATAAACCATTTTTCCCCTCTTTTCTCTTCCTTACCCACTTGTTCTATCTTTGAGTTAGCTAGGGTAATTAATTTAGTTTTTTCCTTTTCTTTATCCTCTTTTACCTTCTCCTTGTGGCCCTTGGTCGCCAGTGGGGGGGGGGCGCGGGACCTTCGGGCCGGCTGGCTTACGGCCCGCTCTCGGCCGAGCCGTGGGTCAGGCTTGGGGTGATTCTTGCCCCCCCTTAGTCCCCCTGCTGGGTCCGGCCTAGTTGGGCCTGTTAATTTTAGTAGCTCCCTTACTCCAAGGGAGGCTCCCGGCCCTGAGCCGTAGCGGCCTGCGGCCTGGTGGCAAGGCTAGGGGACCCTATTTCTGGGGGGATTCGGCCCGGCCGCGGCTCCCGGTCGCCCCCTCGCTATTCCCTTGCCGCCGCGGTCCTCTCTGGGCCTACCGCGCCGCGTCGTCGCCGCCTTCGGCGGCGTGGGGTCTCCCGCGACCGCTGCGGCCTGGTCGGGGCCTGTAGGCCTCGGCTGCCTCCCCGGCCTTGCGGCTTGCCGGCGTTGGCCGGTCGCGGCCCCGATCCGCGGCTGCCGCTTCCCGGGGCCCGCTCCGGCTGCTGCCGCTGCCCGGGCCGCGGCTAGCGCCGCCTCCTGGGAGCCCGCGTTTCCCGGCCGGATTCGGCCCGGCCGCGGCCGGATTAGCCCCCCGCCGCCCCCGGCTTACCTTTAGGCCCGGTTGGGCCTGTAACGCTGCGCCGCTTCCTCGGCGGCCCGCTGCGGCCTAGTCCTGGCCGGCGAGGCCTCGGCCGCTCTCCCGCAGTGGATCCGGTGACCACTGCCTCGGCCTGAGGCCCGGAGAGCCAGTGCACCCCCCCCATTCGGGGCGCACGGTTTGGGGGTGCGTAGGGGGGTGCTGGAGGCCTTGGGAGCCCCGAGCGGCCTGAGCCCTGGTTGCCGCATCGGGTCCCTTGTAGCTATCTTCCCCTTTCTTCATTGAGTCAAGCTGCACAGTGGCCTCTGGTGGCCAGACTGTGCAACTACAAGTGCTGTTGTAATTTTTGAATTTTCTCCACAGTGGCCTCTAGCGGCCGTTTTGGTATTGCAGGGTGCTGAATTTGTTTTGTTTTGACCCACTGTTAGGGTCCTTGTTAATCCTGGTGCTCATTTGGCTGCGCCGGCGGTGTTGGGTTAATTCCGTACCTGCCGCTTATTTTCTTTAATTTTATTAACTATCCGTTTTCTTAATTATTGTTAATTATATTATTATTTATTATTATTTTATTTAATTTGGTAATTGTTTATTGCTAATTAATTTAAAATATTTGGTCCGGAATTTAACCCCCTCTTTTAATTGATTTCTGTTCAAGCCAATAGCAGGAATGGCGCCAAAGAAGGCAGCGAGGAAGTCTGGTCCTGCTATTGCTCCAAAGCGGCCCATAAAAGGCCCATCGCAGGCCCTGCGTTCTCCGCAACCTGCCCAGTCTCTACAACGCATTCAGCGCATGGTCAACAGCTTGGCGGGTGACCCAGTGGCCTTGGCAAGGGTGGAGTCCGGGATGGATGGTCTGCTCCGCCGCTCCTCTACTCCTTCGTCATCCTCGGCAATATTGAATCCTACCTTAGGTGCCTCGTCTCCAGTGGCGTCATCTAGCGAAGAAGAAGCAGGAGCAGCGTTAGCCGGAGGGTCGCTGCACGATAGTCAAGCAGCACGCACCCCGGTCATGCCTTCGTCGCAGGTTACTGCGGCGAGGGGTCGTGGCCGTACCAGGGCTGGGGCCAGGAAGAGAGGGTCAGCCAGGGATTGCATGGGGGTTTCACCTCCGCGGTCTTCGGTTGCAAGGCTTCAGGCGCCGGGTCATTCACAGTTAGTTTCTTCTCAGTCAATTCCAGACGCAGTGCAGCAGGCCGATTTATCTGAATCTTCAGTGGAGGACAGCCTTCCCTTACCTCCAAGGTCATCGTCTGGTGGTCTCCGTCGCCGCAAGAGGAGCTCCAAGAGACGCGCTAAGAGAAGACGTAGAGACACCTCGTCTTCTTCTTCAGGTACTTCCTCACTAAGTTCCAGTAGTGACGAAGAAGCGTCGCTTAAGCTTTACTGGGGTTTCGGGGAGGCCTCGGGGCTCCCAAAATGGATTTGGGAGCGGAGGGCCAACTCCCATAGGGCCAGGTATGGGGCGGTGCAGGATTGCCTTGATGGGGCGTTGGTGCCTGACGTAAAAGTCTCCACCAATTCAGCCAGGGATATCATCCCTGGGGCCCACCTATCTGCCAAATTGCGATCTAGGATCCTAAATGGACGCTATGTGGACATTTTTTGCCTTGCTCCCCCACTCGAAGGTCAGGAGCCCCTAGACAAAGGTCTGCCGGCATCTAAGAAGCGGTCGGTCCTGTCAAAAGCTGATAGGACTTTTGAAAGGTGGCTAGATAGCTTCCAGGTTTTTGCTGGAGTTGTGTCCGCAGCTTATCCCAGGAGATCCCTGCATCTGTGGATTTATCTGTCTATTGTCCGTTCGGCCTATACGATGGCTGGTGAGACTGCGGCTCTGGCCTACGATCAGAACTTCAGACGTAGGGCTGCCAAGATCCCCTCAGCCCGTTGGGATCGGAAAGATTTGGATGTTTGGACCACTTATGTGGCCCCCCGTATTGATAAAAAGCTCCCTGATCAGCAGAAATTCAGGCCCGCTCTACCTAGGTCAGGCCGCAAGCAGTTCTGCTGGGACTTCAATAAGGGTGCTTGCTCGCGTCAGCCTTGTAAATTCGCGCATGTTTGCGACAAGTGCAATGGGAACCATCCTGCGTCCGCGTGTGCCGGGGGTCGCCGGCCCTTTCGAAAAGGGGGGGGCTCTCAGCAGCCTCCAAAAACAGCAACTCAGGCCCCTGCTGTTGGAACAGGAAACTAGTGTTTTATCCTCCTTGGCTTACACCCCGGTAAGATTACAACCGTTGCTTTCTTTGTTAGAATCCTACCCTGATGCCAAATCAGCAACTTATTTGCGTGAGGGTTTTTCTGTAGGTTTTAGAATCCCGATAGCTTCCACCCCAGTGGCCATGAACCCAGCAAACCAGAAATCGATCAGGGATATGCCAGAAGTAGCGCGCAAGAAAATCGAAAAAGAATTGGCTTTGCATCGCATGGCCGGTCCTTTTGCAGCCCCTCCTTTTCCCCGTTTCCACATTTCACCTTTGGGTATAGTTCCCAAAAAAGCTCCGGGGGAATTCCGCCTAATCCATAATCTCTCTCATCCTACAGGCACGTCAGTAAATGACGTGATTCCCCCGGAGCTTTGTTCCGTGAGGTACGCTTCTCTTGATCACGCGGTCAAGATGATTCGGAAATTTGGGGCGGGCGCTTTGTTGGCGAAATGCGACATCGAATCAGCCTTTCGGCTGCTTCCGATTCATCCCGATGATTTTTGGTTGCTGGGATTTCAGTTCGAAGGAGGATTCTATTTTGATAAGGCTATGCCCATGGGCTGCTCGGTTGCCTGTGCGGCTTTTGAATGTTTCAGTTCATTTTTAGAGTGGGCCTTGCGTGAGAAGACTGGACTGGGCGGAGTCACGCATTATCTTGATGATTTTTTGGTCGCCTCGGCAGGAAATACGGGGGACTGCGTGGCGTTTTTGCAGGCCTTTGCTGCCTTGACGGAGGATCTGGGTGTCCCTTTAGCGGCTGGAAAGACCGAGGGTCCTGCTACACAGTTGACTTATTTGGGTATCTTGTTAGATACTGTGGCACAAACTTCTAGCTTACCGCCTGAGAAGATAATCAATCTGAAAAAGGTTATTAAGGATCTTCTCCCCTTAAAAAAGGTTACCTTGCGTCAGCTTCAGTCGTTGCTGGGCCATCTAAATTTTGCGTGCAGGGTGGTTTCCCCAGGACGGCCATTTTGCTCCCGATTGGCCAAACTCACTTCAGGGTTGCAAGCCCCGCATCACAGGGTGCGCTTTCCTGGTCAGGTTCGGGCCGACCTTCATATGTGGTTGGAGTTTCTGGAGGACTTCAATGGGGTGTCCTTGTGGCAGGACACTTTGAACCTGCACAATGACTTCCAGGTACATTCTGACGCTGCGGGGTCGTTGGGGTTTGGCTTGTATTGGGACGGCAGGTGGTGTGCTGAGCGCTGGCCGCCCGCTTGGCAGGGGCAGGCTATTCTTCGGGATCTAACTTTTCTTGAGTTTTTTCCCATTGTAGTGGCAGTGCACTTGTGGGTCGAGCATTTCAGGGACCATAGGGTGTGTTTCTGGACCGATAACCAGGCGGTGGTGAATGTACTGGCCAAGCAGTCTTCTCGCTCCCCCAGGGTGTCGGCCCTCTTGCGGGCCTTCGTGTTACATTGCTTACGTTTTAATATTGTGTTTTCTGCTCGTTTTGTCCCGGGAATTTCTAACGACATTGCCGATGCTCTGTCCCGTTTTCAGATGCAGCGATTCAGGTCCCTGGTGCCAGTGGCTCGAGACCGTCCGGAAATTTTCCCGGATCATCTCTGGAACCTTGGCAGAACTTAGTTTTACAGGGAGTAGCTGCATCTGTTGCACCCTCTACCTTGAGGTCATATGAGAAGGCCTGGGCTGACTTCTTATTATTTAATGGGCAGTCTATTGGGGAAATTATCACCTCCCATTCCACCTCTCAGGTGCTCCGGTATTTGGCGCATCTATTTCAGATGCGTAGGGCGGCTAGGACCCTTCGTTTGCACGCAGCAGCAATTTCCTTTTTTAACAGGGCCTATTTCAACAAAGACCCATGTCAGAAGTTTGTGGTCCGTAGGGCCTTAGAGGGATGGGGGCGTCTCACGCCTGCCAGGCCCACTCCCAGACGCCCCATTACATTTGCATTGCTGGCGCAAATGCGCTCCAAACTGCGTAGCATCTGTTGGTCCAAATTTGAGGCTCGGCTATTCTCAGCAGCCTTCTCATTAGCATTCTTTGGGGCCCTAAGAGTCGGTGAGGTGGTTCTCGAGCCTAAGCAGGACGGAGGCTCAAGGGGTTTGCTGATACAGGACGTTAGTGTGTCTTCTCGTGACCTACAGGTTAATGTTAGGAATTCGAAGACAGACCAATTAGGCAGGGGTGCCATCATTACGCTCCCTGCAACTGGTGAAAGTGGCCCTTGCCCCGTGAGAGACCTTACCAAGTACCTTGCCTTGCGTCCCGGCGGTGAAGGCCCCCTTTTCGTTCACGAAAATGGCCGCCCGTTGGCGAGACACCAGTTCACCAGTGTGTTGCGAAAAGCTGTCGCGGCTTGCGGCCTCCCGGCTCAGGAATTCGCCCCTCACTCATTTAGGATCGGAGCTGCCACAACTGCTGCCCACTGGGGTTTGTCGGCAAAAAGGATTAAAGACCTGGGCCGATGGAGATCGGACGCATTCAAGGTCTACGTTCGGAAATAATTGTGGTTATACTTACATGTGTGTGTTTTAACCCTAGGTCAGGCCGCTATCCGCATCTGGGTAGTAGGGCACAGTATTGTGCACTGGGCTGTGGACAGAGCTCGCCAGTCTGGACTGGGTGAAGGCCTGGGATTCCCGCAGCACGTACATGTGTCCTGGATCTCCAGAAGGGGGATGCTGTGGGGAGAATTTTTACCTCTCATGCGAAGGCGTGTCCTCCAGCTTGGCCCCCCTTCAGCGATTGTGGTGCAGCTCGGGGAGAATGACGTGGCTTCCTCTTCCTGCTACGGGCTGCGTGCGGCCATTTTACAGGACTTGGGGGAGCTGGCGGCACTGGTGCCGACCTCCAAGTTAATTTGGTCACAGCTTCTTCAACGCCGCATTTGGCGAGGTAGCCCTTGCCCCGCTGCCACCGAACGTGCAAGGAAGCGGATAAATTCCGCAGCAGGTAAGCTGGTGGTGAACCTGGGCGGGTTTGTTATCCCTCACCCTCTTATCTCATTCAAGGCGATTGAGTTTTATAGGGATGATGGGGTTCATCTCTCGCCAATTGGGAATGATGCTTGGTTGGACGCCTTGGCGTCCAGGTTGAGGGTGTGGCTTGGTTTGTGAGTGGTTGGCGGCGAGCGTAAGGGGCTCGAATGGCGGTTAGGCATTGGTTTAAAATTGGTTGGTGGAGGGGTATGGATTGGCTGTGCCTGCCCCTCCAATGCTGCTGCTGACGGGTATTCCGTTAAAGGAATTCTGAAGCTTACCATCCCCTTCGTCCAAACCCTTGGAGCAGGGTGCGGGCCGCGTAAGCTTCAAGGGATAAGCGCGGAGTAGCTGAGGGCCTGTGACGCAGCTCCAGCAGACTCTGTCCCTTGTTCCTCCGCGACTGACTACGGAGTCAGTACTGTCCCCCATGGCGGGAGGGGACAGATAGTCATAAACCAATGCCTAGGCAACCACTCTCAATTTGTATTTAAATAAAGTTGTGGCCAAAATTTATGCCAAAAACCTTAAACAAAAATTATGCGTGATGTGTGAGTTATTGGGAAGGGGGTTTTGGGGGACCTCAACACGCAAAGCGTGTTCACATCAAAAGAGAGCACGTGTTGCGGTTGGGGCCGAACAAAACCCCATGTTAGTGACCAGGCCAAAGTGGGCTAGAGGCCGGGGAACTGATTGGAGGAGGTTGTTACTGGGGCAATTTGGTTGTTGCCAATTTAGGGGTGGGATCTGTGGCTTTATAAACAGGGTCCACAGCTTTCTCTTTCTCTTTTGCTGTGGACACCGGATCTCCCGCCCGCCCTCCCTTGCTTGGGCTTGCGCCTTGACCTTGCTTTGCCTGTCATGGGGTCGTTCGCCTTGGTGCGGGGGCCCAGTAGGAATTTACCATTTGGCTGATTAGTGCGTGCCTCTTGGGTTTTGCCTACTGCTTAGCAAATCGTCACAACTTGTAAGGTTGGCGGTTAGGCATTGGTTTAAAATTGGTTGGTGGAGGGGTATGGATTGGCTGTGCCTGCCCCTCCAATGCTGCTGCTGACGGGTATTCCGTTAAAGGAATTCTGAAGCTTACCATCCCCTTCGTCCAAACCCTTGGAGCAGGGTGCGGGCCGCGTAAGCTTCAAGGGATAAGCGCGGAGTAGCTGAGGGCCTGTGACGCAGCTCCAGCAGACTCTGTCCCTTGTTCCTCCGCGACTGACTACGGAGTCAGTACTGTCCCCCATGGCGGGAGGGGACAGATAGTCATAAACCAATGCCTAGGCAACCACTCTCAATTTGTATTTAAATAAAGTTGTGGCCAAAATTTATGCCAAAAACCTTAAACAAAAATTATGCGTGATGTGTGAGTTATTGGGAAGGGGGTTTTGGGGGACCTCAACACGCAAAGCTTCTCAAAACTGTTTGTCTTTTCTTGAAATTCCTCAGAAGTTTTGCCTGAGGGAGAAGTTGCAAATTCACTTTGAATATGGCTTTTCAGGGGTAAAATTCGATGACAGCCCAGGAAAGCACAGAGCCACCCGAGAGATTTTGCTAGCTTTATCAAATGCTAATCCCAAATTTGTTTCTAATTGTGCTTTAGGCAAAATTTTAGTGGAAGCTCTAGGAATTAATCTTTATAGTTCCTTATAAATATAGTAGAGCCTCTACAAATGTAATTTGCTTAGCCCTCTAAGTGCAAATGGAATTCAAATAAAGGAGAATTGGTGCACTTCCAGCTTACAGAACTATGGCAACAGGCATGATTTTGACATGTGTTAACCTTTTTTGCAAGAAGGCCATTGTAGTTTCAGCAGAGATGTACTGTATATCTATATATTTAATTCCTCCTTTATAGATTGCTATATGTTCCATGTGGCCTAATGCAATGGAGCTTGCTTCTGAGTAGACATTTAGAGTATTGCAGTGTAAAATTGCAAAAATTAGAGAAATGGTTATGGAGCATTGCAAATAATAAATCACACCAGGCACTTGGAAGGGCTCATCCCTGCATTCGGCACAGTTATTTAGACTATTTTCTGGACCCTGGAATGAGTGCTTAGTCCAAGAACAATTTATACATTATGGAGAATGTGCTGTCTTTCATTGTAAATGCTTGGAAGTGGGCTGCAAACTAAATGCCACAGTCATCATTCGAGAGAGAGAGACTTGACCAGAGCCAAATTACAAATGGTTGAAGATCTGAATTCTTTAAAGGCCACTTGTGGGGAGGGGGGGAGTCCATGGTTTGTAAGTTCATGGTGTGAAATAGTAAATTACTTTCTACTTCTCATTAAAATAAATTGCAATCAGTGAAAAATGTCTGTTGAAGATGCCTTGCTTTGATATGAATGTGGTTAGTTTTCTCTAATTTTAAAGCAAACAATTACTGCTCTTACTTTTTTCATGGAGTTGATTATTCTTTTTAGAGTTTGCTAACTTGTTTCAGGATCTTTCGCTCTGTTTCATTTTCTATGCAATCTGCGGGACTAAGATTTTCAAACAGAGCAGGCATCCACCAGTTCCTCCTTATTTCTGTAATATTAACCCAGCAGGACACAACTCAGATGTAGACCCCTGCTCATCAACTCTATGAACATTGTAAATCTGTCTTCCTTGGCTTTTACGATACGCAGTAGGAAACACCTCAAAGGTATTTTCTGCATACAGTGAAGGAAGATGAAATCATGCTGATTATTACAAATGATACAATGATGACTTTCTACCTAGAGTCAAGCAATCCATTTTATCATTTTCTGGTACTTCAGTCCATTATTACCTACAGGCATTTCTCCTGGTACCAGAGTGTGTTTGAATAAAAAATTATTCATAGCCTAAAGCACTGCTTTAGGGAAGATACTAATTTTCATTCTAACAAGCCATCAAGTCAAGAAAATGACTACTAGTCACCGGAACAGGCAAGATATCAACTAAAAGGATCCTGTAGCAGATGCATCAAATAAGAAAATATATTACCCCTACTCAATTAAAGCTTCATTTTCTTTTTCCTCCTGCTAAACTGGCCATTCAGGAATCTTACAAGCATCTGCGTGACCAAACTGTAGGATGTAGGTTACCTGGCAGATAGAAGAAGAAGAAGAAGAAAAAGAAGAAGAGTTTGGATTTGATATCCCGCCTTTCACTCCCCTTCAGGAGTCTCAAAGCGGCTAACATTCTCCTTTCCCTTCCTCCCCCACAACAAACACTCTGTGAGGTGAGTGGGGCTGAGAGACTTCAAAGAAGTGTGACTGGCCCAAGGTCACCCAGCAGCTGCATGTGGAGGAGCGGAGACACGAACCCGGTTCCCCAAATTACGTGACTACCGCTCTTAACCACTACACCACACTGGCTCTCAGAAAGGTCTACACTATGTGTGGTTTATGATCATTATTTTTTTATCCCTTCCTGAAATTCAGGATCAGGGATGCTTCCTCAATTTTCTTGCCCCAAAAATTCTCACTGGATTTAGAGTTCCAAATGACTTAGTATTGTTTCCAGTGTAGAACCAAAGCAATAAGAAGCCACCAATTCATGAAGAATAAATCTATCAATGGCTATCAATGGCTATTGCTCAGGATGGTGGTATCTCCAGGAAACTAGGGCAACAGGAGTGGATTATTTATTCGCTTCTCAGAACCAACCAGTTGGCTATTCTGGAAAACAAGATGTTGGACTAGATAGATGTTTCTGGTCTTCACTGTTCTGTTTTTTTAAACAAATAAATAAATGATGCTATGAATGTGCAATCTGTCAAAACTTTCAGTTTCTTCAATTCATGTCTCTCCCTCCCGCCATCTCTACATTACCAAGTATGTGCTTGCACTGATAAAATTCTACCAAACAAATGTAATTGTATATTTGGTTGCAGTAATGTTTTTTCTTAAAAAAAAAATCAATGTAATTCTACATACAGCTAGGCAGTTATCTTTCCGCAAGGGTCAGCATTGATGTCGAAATCCAGCATCGCCTGAGCTCTGTGAGTGTCACTTTCTCCCGATTGAAGTGCAGGTGTTTGAAGACCGGGACATTCGCAGGAAAACCAAAATGCTTGTTTACAAAGCTATTGTACTACTAACCTTACTGCATGCTTGTGAAACATGGACCACTTATAAATGTCATCTCCAACTCCTGGAAAGATTCCATCAACAGTGTCTCCGAAAAATCTTACACATCACTTGGGAAGACAGGCAAACTAATGTCAGTGTACTGGATGAAGCAAAGATCACCAGTGTTGAAGCAATGATTCTGCAACATCAACTTCGTTGGACTGGTCATGTTGTGCGGATGCCTGATGATTGTCTTCCAAAGCAACTACTGTATTCTGAACTTAAAAATGGAAAGTATAATGCTTGGTGGTCAACAAAAGAGGTTTAAATACTGTCTTAAGACAAATCTTTAAAAAATGTAGTATAAACACTGACAACTGGGAAACACTGGCCTGCAAGCGCTCCAGTTGGAGAACAGCCTTTACCAAAGGTGTCATTGATTTTGAAGACACTCAAACTCAGAACACAAGGGAGAAACGTGCTTGGCACGCTTGGCAAATCCACACCGTGATCAACTCCTGCTCGGGAACCAATGTCCCCACTGTGGAAGGACGTGTGGGTCCAGAATTGGCCTCCACAGTCACTTATGGACTCATTGTTAAAACCGTGTTTATGGAAGACCATCTTACTCGGCTACGAGTGATCGCCAAGGAAGAAGAAGACAGCTGTATCAAGAGTCTTAAACTGTTATGATCCTTAAATGCTTACATTCTGGAAGTGATGCTTCTTAAATCCTGATTCATTGAAAGCTATGTTGCAGATCATTGTGTTATCATTTAGAATTTTACAAATTGTTTACAGAATCGTAGAACTGTGCACCATCTAGTCCAAACCCACTGCTTAATTCTCTTAAGCAACTGTATGAGTGTTTGTATTCTTGGAGTTCTTAGCTGCCCTGAACATCTCTTTATGTGTGAAAAACTGGGATAAGAATATTTTAATTAATAAATAATATTATTACTGAGTGGAGATTTACCATATACAAGAGTGCATGAGCACATCAGTAAACACCACACTATGTTGATCTTACATACATCAGCTGAATTGGTTACCTGCCCATTCCTAGGCTCAGTTAGTGCCAGTATTGACCTTCAATGCCATTGATGGCTTGGAAAAATGTTTTTAATAGGACACCTGCAGTTAAACGAAATTTTCTGAGCCTTACAATTAACTCTGAAGTTTTTCCAAAGTCATTTTCACACCATTTTTTAAGAATTCACCTTCAACTTTTGAAGTTTCTTCTGTGACACTTGGACTTTGCTGCTAGCATGCTATGGGAAAAGGTGTCATGGTTTATAGGCATTGACTGTGTTCGAAGGACTCAAGGATTTAAGGAGACAGAGGTCTAAAGTTTATTTATCCAATCAAAATTAATTAGGACTGTGTAGATATCTGAACACAAAGAGAAGACTATTTGGCTAGAAACTGAACTGTCCATGCATTATGAGCACTTTATGCCCCAAAGTTATGCTTCCAGTCAAAGCAGACTCTGTGGATTATGCTGAAGCTTAGAATGTGGTACTGAGACATGCAGATGAGATTATCCAAAAGGAGTTAATCACATCTAAACTGTTACTATCAGGCACTGGAGAATAGTACCTGATCTCAAACATTTACACTGTCTACTAAAACTGACTAGAGCTTTCATACTTAAAACGCTGAATTAAATGACTTGGGCAAAGGCAATGCTTTATTGTCATTTACATATTTTTGTTATTACCAAGAGGAAGAAGCTATCTTGACAGAACTGATCTACTTCAAAACAGACCAGGGACACTTGTGTAAAACATCAGGGAACTGACTGCCTTTATACTTTCGTGTGAATACTTCTTAAACTCCAATATATTTTTGCAAGCTGCCAGTAAGAATTCAGATCATCTTGTGTTTGGAAAAGTCACAATATATTCTCTTTAAATACCAGAAATCTTTTGTGATTCTCAGCTTTTAAATACTTCTTTTTTCTCGGGTCATTATGGCACTTCTGGTTAACATTTTACATTCTGATATGGCTTCATTCTGGCATTTAGCAGAGCTCAACAATTCTGCTCTTATCAAAACAATAAAAGTCTTCAGCACAGCTGGCTTTTTCAAAGTCTAGATTCTGCAGCACTATGGAGAGTGCTGCAGAAACTTGTAACATAAAAAAATCATATTGTGATATTTATGGATCTGATAGGAATTCAAATGAAGACCAACCATAGTCCAGTGGTAAGAAAGAGGATCTGGCCAGTTTCTGACCACCAGCAGTCCTGTGGGCAATATTGACAGGTGGTTGGGGTCTCCCATCTGTCAATCACTTGATATTGCAATAATGTCAGGTGACCCCAAAAACCCATTCATTTGAAGTCTGCAATCCAAATGAATATTTGCACTTACATAAAGCCCCACTGGGTAGATGCATCTTGACTCTACTGCATGTGCATATGAATAAAAGCCAAGGTGGTGTATTAGTTAGGGTACTGGACTAGAACTAGGGAGACCTGGTTTCCATTCCACACACAGCCATGAAGCTGCACGGATGAATGTCAATCTTAGATTAACCCACCTAAATAAAATGGAAAAGAGAGAAGCATGTGTGCTGCCCTGAGATGCTTGAGGAACAGGTGGGACAACAATAAGCAATAAATGTATGAACATTGCATTAAATGGTATCACACTGCCTATTTGTTCTCATGACTGCTTCTCAAGGTAGTTTTTCAGCTACATCCATTCTATAATAAGTAAAAGTGTGAATTTAAAGCTACAACCCTGTATGAAATCACCTGGGGGTAAGTCTCATTAAACTCAGTGTCTGAGAGGACATGCATAGGATTACGTTCTAAACACTGTAAACATTGAGGCTAATGAATGCAATGAGAAATAGGTAAGAAATGAAACATGATGTGATCCTGCTCGTTCCATTAGGATTGTTTGTTGTAATGTGTGGTCAGCCCCATCTGATGGTCTGAAAAGGGCTAATAGGCGAATGACTGATTTCCAATCAGTTTCGGGTGCACAAACAGGGATACCACATAACTGAACAGAAGCCATGGGACAGCAAATCCACATGCAAATCTACCTGGATTCTCCATGCAAAGTGCTTGATTTCTCAGTCTGGTTTAGTTATTTGTAAAATATAGCTGTAATAAAACACTCCCTGGGCTTACAAACAATAACCTTCTTAGCTTATGGAACCACTTGGCCTTCACCCTTTCAATATAGACATGTATTTTATTACCTCTACGGTCTCTCTGCAGTATTATTGCTTAACTGCTCATATACATTGACATTTACAGCCTTATCTGAAATTATGACACTTTGAAAAGAATGACAAATTTAGGACCCACATTCTCAGCTATAAGGCACCGTAATATTCAGTCCAGCAGAGTTATGATCATTTGTGGGGGGTGGGGGAAGCAGAAACCCTCTTTCAGACCTCACCCAGCTCTCCCCAACTTATTGTGATTCTGGCATACCCTCCATCATTTATCCAATGAAAATAGGGACATCCTAAGGAAAAGCGGAAGGGATGCGGGTGGTGCTGTGGGTTAAACCACAGAGCCTAGGACTTGCTGATGAGAAGGTCGGCGGTTCGAATCCCCGCAATGGGGTGAGTGCCTGTTGCTCGGTCCCTGCTCCTGCCAAACTAGCAATTTGAAAGCACATCAAAGTGCAAGTAGATAAATGGGAAGGTAAATGGCGGGAAGGTAAACGGCGCTTCCGTACACTGCTCTGGTTCGCCAGAAGAGGCTTAGTCATGCTGGCCACATGACCCGGAACCTGTATGCGGGCTCCCTCGGCCAATAAAGCGAGATGAGCGCCACAACCCCAGAGTGGGTCACAACTGGACTTAATGGTCAGGGGTCCCTTTACCTTTTAAGGAAAAGTGGTACATTCCGGGATCAAATCAGAAACCAGGATGGCTTCTCTAAATCAGGGACACCCCTGGAAACTAAGGACACTTGGAGGATCTGCCCTGTTACTAAACACAATTGTCTACAAATGTATCTACTTTTTAAAGTTATAGCTTGTTCCAGGAGTCCAACATTTTTCAAAAGCAGGACCACTTTTGATTGTTTTCTGTAATACAGTAGTGCCCCGCAAGACGAACGCCTCGCAAGACAAAAAACTCGCTAGACGAAAGGTTTTTTCGTCCGCGATTTGCCTCGCAAGACGAATTCCCCTATGGGCTTGCTTCGCAAAACGAAGCTTGCCCCGGGGACAGCGGGTCTTCTCTTTTGAAGCAAGGGGCTGCGGGGAGATAGCGATCTCCCTGCAGCCCCTTGCTGCAAAAGACGTCGGGGGAAGCGGGGAAGCGAAGCGCTTCGCTTCCCCGCTTCCCCCGGACCTCTTCTGAAGCAAGGGGCTGGGGGGAGATAGCGATCTCCCTGCAGCCCCTTGCTGCAAAAGACGTCGGGGGAAGCGGGGAAGCGAAGCGCTTCGCTTCCCCGCTTCCCCCGGACCTCTTCTGAAGCAAGGGGATGGGGGGAGATAGCGATCTCCCTGCAGCCCCTTGCTGCAAAAGACGTCGGGGGAAGCGGGGAAGCGAAGCGCTTCGCTTCCCCGCTTCCCCCGGACCTCTTCTGAAGCAAGGGGATGGGGGGAGATAGCGATCTCCCCCCAGCCCCTTGCTTCAGAAGAGGTCCGGGGGAAGCGGGAAGCGAAGCGCTTCGCTTCCCCGCTTCCCCCTGACGTCTTTTGCAGCTGTTCCGAAGTGGGGCGGGGGGCGGGGTCACCTGCCCCAGCCGCCCCACTTCGGAAAGCTGTTCCAGGAACAGCTCCGTAGGAACCTCCATAGGCGCCCGTCACCTCTCCAGCCAGGAGAGCGCGCGCGGGGCTAAACCAGCCCCCCGCGACCCTCTCCCAGCTGGAGAAGTGACGCGCGCCTATGGCAGGAGCCTCCATAGGCGCCCGTCACCTCTCCAGCCGGGAGAGCGCGCGCGGGGCTAAACCAGCCCCCCGCGACCCTCTCCCAGCTGGAGAAGTGACGCGTGACTATGGCAGCAGCCTCTGAAGGATGCACCGAAGCCTGGCGTGGGGGGCGGCGGAGAGACCTTCTCCCCGCGCCAGCCTTCGGATGGCTGTCCTGAAGACTTGGGGTGGGAGAAGGGTTTTCCTTCCCACCGCCAACATTCAGAATGCTGTTCTGAATGTTGGCGGTGGGGAGGAAAAACCCTCCTCCCACGCAAGCCCCGGGAACAGAGGGAAAGCGCTGCGCGCCTTCCCCTCTGTTCCCGTACCTGTGCTGAAGGCTTGCGGTGGGGAGAAAAGCCCTTCTCCGCACCGCCAGCCTGGCAAGCGGTTTCCCTAGGAACGCATTAATTGATTTTCAATGCATTCCTATGGGAAACCGTGCTTCGCAAGACGAAAAATTCGCTAGACGACAAAAATTGCGGAACGAATTAATTTCGTCTTGCGGGGCACCACTGTACTGCAAACCCATTTCTCCTCCACTCTGCAAATAATATCATTCAGATTCATTCAATTTTAGCTACTTATCAGAACTTCTCAAAACAAGAGTTTAATGAAGAGCACTAAGTATCCGCATTATTGAAGCGTCTCTTCCTCTTACTAAAAAGCAAAACTCTATCAACAGGGTGCAAGTAGAGTGGAAAGAAAACTTAGTGGGGAGGTACCAAAAAACCAAGAGAAGCTAAAGTTGAGGTGGAGCTTGAACATGGTGCTAAGTAAAACTGAAAAGCTCAAGAATTTTGGTTGAAAAAAGGCTTTGTAGTGCAACAAGGACATTGTTTCAACTGAAACACATTGGGCTTTTAAATGTTTCACAAGACCTACATTTTATTTTATTTTAATTTCTTAGCACCATTTTGAAGCTCCATCTCTTCTTTTGCCTTGTTTCATCAACTTTGGAACTGCTTTGGGTTCTGTTAACTAACCTGTTGGCAAACTTTATATCCACTTATATACTTTAAACAAATGGTTAATTGCAGAACTGTTAGTGCTATAATGTAATTATATTATCATTTTTATTATGGCTGCTTGTTATACTATTCATTAATGCCTGACTACACTTTGAAGTTTTGCTCTATGTGGTTTATGTCTTAACATAAATAATATCAGTTCATAATGTGTTTTCCTGATTGATATTTCTAAAATGAACTTAATGTTAATTTTTGTACTAATTGTTTTCTTGGACTGTTTGTTACATTATGCTTTGAAATCACTTGTATTTGGCTTTTCATTTTTTTAGTTTGATGTACTGTAAAATCCTTGGGCATCTTAATGTGAATTAACAACCACAGCAGCAGCAGCAACAACAATCATCATCATCATCACCATCATCATCATCATCATGGTTATCACATAAAATGGTTTATTTTAACCCCACTCCAGCTGCATCTCAAAGGAGAAGTGAAATTCACCAAGACTTTGGGAATGCTAACTGACCCTGATGGAATGTCACTCCTTGGCTCCTGTAGCAAATTCAGTTAAAAACAAGATGACAAAGTCAGTCAAACACTGTTTGCGGTATGGCATTTCTCAAAGTCAAATCATTGGGGGGATGACATTTCCATTAAAGCTAAGCTTACCTTTATAAAAAAGGTGGGGGATTTTTATTCCTCTTTTCTTAGCCCCAACAGCCTATACCTTTCAGGTAAAGAAAAGTGATGTCACTATGGAATGCTTCCTTCAGCATATAAATCTAAATGGATAATTTCATATTCTGGCCCAGACTTAATTGGTTCGAAACCCTTTTGTACTCTGCTTTTTCTTTGTTGACTAATTTTGGGTGTTGAGGGAAATCAAGGTCAACAGTTTTGTTTTTACTAGGCAATGATTTGCCCTCAACAGTCCTTAATTGAATCTCCTTGGTAGGATAATGTTAAGCATATTCCCCAAATACACACGCCTGCATT
Source organism: Podarcis bocagei (assembly GCF_964188305.1). Lineage (NCBI taxonomy): Eukaryota > Metazoa > Chordata > Lepidosauria > Squamata > Lacertidae > Podarcis > Podarcis bocagei. The sequence goes on from NC_138134.1 coordinate 30,884,931, forward strand.
TCTTATTGACTTCAGGGAGACCAGTACATGTCATTTATGGTTAGAATGACAGCTGGCTTGCTGTTTCTTATTTTAGGTAAGGATTCATATGGTAAGTACTATTGACTTGCAATTTTAAAATGTATTTTTACCTTAATGTTATATTTAAATCTTTGTAACACAAACCAAAAATGTTTGCCACTTTACCCACTTTGTGATTCAATCACTATGCATTTGTTTTTGTGCAGATGTATGCATGTGTATGTATTTAAATCCATTGTACAATCAGGTGAGGATGTCATTTGCTATTCCGAAAGAGGTTAAACAACTGGTTATTCGGTTTCAGCTGAATAAAAGTGACAGGGAAGCTGTCTTTTTGGCTCAGTTTGCCAGCAGCAAAGAGGAAAGATTCCAAATGCAATTTATGAAAGGAAGTTAAGCAGTTTTGAAGAGCGTCACTGCATAAAGTTATCAGAATCTGCAAGGTAAACACTCAGCACCTGAGAAAAGAGAGGGGGAAGGAAATCCTTCATCACTCTCACTTTTCCCGGTACAAAATCTCTCCGGATTTCAAAAAATAGCAATCAAGAAAACAGAATAAATCATTAATGTATAAATGCGTCTCAACATGTGGTGGTCTTCAAAAATATCAGTGGTCATCAATAAGGAATGTTTGTGAGACAGGATGGTCTTATCACTCCAGTATACTCACATCCGCTTTAAAGGCTTTCTATATCTTGGTTAGCTTTTTATTCGAAGCAAAAACCTATCAAATATGTATTGGTAAGCAGCTTTGGAGTACCTCTAATGGTTTTCTCCCAAGGGCACATCTAAGGCTTATCAAGTGCTGAAAACTTCTGGTCAAGGTCAGCGTTTCCAACACCTTCTAACTTTTCAGTAAGGAAAGGTTGGCATTTGAGGTTTAGGGTTTTGTTTTGTTTTAACTCTAAAAAGTGAAAGGTTTCATATAGAACATTTTTGTTAATATAGTTCCAGAAAGAAGTGGGGCATTTATATATAGAGAGGGGGGTAAGTATTTGATCCCCTGCTAAATTTGCCCATTTACCCTCAGCCGCCCACTGAAATGTGTGAGGAATACTGACCTACCTTGCAATACTGCACCAATATAATTTGGGTCAAGCACTAATTATTGTTATGACTATTGTTTACTAGGTGTTGTCAGTCTCCAGTGTAGGAGTGGGCAAGCCTTTTCAGCTCAAAGGATGCATTTCCTTGTGAGGGCCACATGCCGGTGGTGAGAAAGACCAGAGGCAAATGGAGACAGAGAAATGGATGTGAATTTTACCTTTGTACAGTGCTAGTTTCTACACAAATTCAAACTTCCATCCATGCATGCAATAGCTTAAGGGCGCAATCCAGGCAGGCAAAAACCCTCAGGTTGCAAAGCAGGGTGCGTGATGTGCAAGGCATGTGAAGAGGGTGGTGGTAGCCTGCAGAGAATTCTGATAAAGAGGCCTGGGTGGCCTCGTTTTTTTTTTTTTAATAAATATTTTACTAAGTTTTCACAATAAAAGAACATACAAAGACAAAAAAATACAAAATCACAAAAAACAATACAATACAAAAATACAAACATTAAACACATCAAAAGAAAAAGAAAAAAAGATAAAAACACATATAATAACAAAAAACAAAAATTCCCTCTTTCTTAATTTCTCATCTTCAATTAACTTATTTTCCCGACTTCCTCACGACTCCCATTCTTGTATCCCTTTTTTAAAAAATTAATTCAGCAAATTCATGTCCAATTGATTTATCTGTTATTAATCCAATCTTACATTTTACTTTATTGCTAAAGCCCCTGCGATTCATTTCAATGTCCTCAACATTCAAAGATTTTTACAGTATTTCTGCAAATAAATTTTAAATTTCTTCCAATCTTCCTCCACCGACTCCTCTCCCTGGTCCCGGATTCTGCCAGTCATTTCCGCCATCTCCATGTAGTCCATTAGCTGCATCTGCCAATCTTCCAAGGTGGGTAGATCTTGTGTCTTCCAGTGCTTTGCAATGAGAATTCTTGCTGCTGTTGTGGCATACATAAAAAACTGGGTGGCCTCATTTGGCTTCAGGTCCTGAGGTTCCCCATCACTGTTCTGGCGTTTTCTCTGTTTACAAGTGATCAACAAAATCATTTTGTCCATAGACCTCGTTTTGCAAAGCAGTTCAGTGGAATCCGTCGTATACCTCAGGGGTAATTCAGGGTCTAGTTACTACAATTGTTCTATCTGCTTGCCAGATGAAATAGATCTAGTTGAATCTGGCCAACAATCCATTCTCCCTTTTTCCAGAATCTCTGCAAGATACCACCCAGTTAACTTCATTCACATTCCTCTTCAAGATGTACCTTTTAAAGGGACTGTCTTTTTGTTTGTTTTTGTTTTAAGACCTACCTTTTAATGAAACACTGACACACTCAACTCCCCAGGAGTTCCTATACCCTACTGTAATTAATTCTGTAACCATGGCTAAGTGCATGTAACTGAAATAAACACAGGTGTTGGTCTGCAGTAGTCGAAACAAAATAAAAAACGAAAGCGCATACCAATAACAAACTTAGTTGGTCTCTAAGGTGCTACTGGAAGGATTTTTTTTTATTTTGTTCTGAAATAATCACACATTCTTTCTCTGTCAAATTTTAGATTGTAAGCCCCAGTAAACTTTTGCACCCTGTGAGGTACTTTACAAATGGATGGCACTATATAAATAAGAAACAAGAAGAAATAAGAATGCTGACCAAAATTAATACATTTACTAAAGGTAAAGGGACCACTGACCATTAGGTCCAGTCGTGGCTGACTCTGGGGTTGCGGCGCTCATCTCGCTTATTGGCCGAGGGAGCTTCTGGGTCATGTGGCCAGCATGTCTAAGCTGCTTCTGGCGAACCAGAGCAGCGCACAGAAACTCCGTTTACTTTCCCGCCGGAGTGGTACCTATTTATCTATTTGCACTTTGACGTGCTTTCGAACTACTAGGTGGGCAGGAGCAGGAACCAAGCAATGGGAGCTCACCCCATCACGGGGATTTGAACCGCCGACCTTCTGATCGGCAAGTCCTAGGCTCTGTGGTTTAATCCACTGCGCCACCCGCGTCCCAATACATTTACTAAAGCTACCTAAATTCTACAACTTAAGGGGGGGACCAATCAAATATGACAGTGTGATTTCCAAATCATGTGTATCATTGTGTTATAATTCAGTGTTTGTTGTTCCTTGTATTGTAACTAATTGCATGTAGTGACAAATCTTTCAAGTGAATATATTGTAATCCTCCTCTTTTGGATTACTGTACAGTGGTGCCTCGCAAGACAAAATTAATTCGTTCCGTGAGTTTTTTCGACTAGCGAATTTTTCGTCTTGCGAAGCACGAAATCCCATAGGAATGCATTGAAATTCAATTAATGCATTCCTATGGTCAAAAAAAGTCCAAACAAAGCCAAATTTGGTACAACAAGAGTTTATTAACTGCTCTTTAAAGTCACACATACTTTAAAGAGCATTTCAAAAATTGAAGGAACAATAAATTAAGTTTCTAAACATGACAGAAAAACATTTAAAAATCAACAAAGTGTACTGTACATACATTTTCTAAGACTCTGGGGGACCACTCGAAGAAGGTTCCTCTTCCACTCTTTGCTTCTTGCTGAGGAACCTGTCCATGGTCTGCTGCTTCATCCGCCTTTTCAGCAGCTCCCTGAGAGGCAACATGACCGTCGTATCAAAAGTGTTCGCTTGGTCATGTGCCACGTGCTTGTTCGGGTGGTGCCGCTCTGCAAAAGCTTGCACCTCCTTCCACTTCTGACAAATGTCCCTCAGTTCTTTGGAGGACAGCCGTTCCTCAGTTGCTTCCTCCTCTTCCAGCCAGGCCTGCTCCTGCGCAACCTCTGCCTGCAGTTCAACCAGCTCCTGGGTGGTCAGCTCGTGGTCGTGCTCCTCCACCAGCTGGCTGACGTCCTCCTCTGTGACCTCCAGGCCCATGGTCCTCCCCAAGGCAACAATGTCCTGCACCACTGTTGACTCTGGTGCATCAGAGTCACTTGGTGCCACACAGTCCGGTGCCACACAGTCAGGCTGCGCCAAGCGCAATTCAGATTTCTCTGGCTGATCCCGTTCCAGGCCGTGGTGATCATCTTCAAGCAGGTGACAATGTCGAAGAGGTCCTTCCAGAATTCCCGCAGGGTGATGGTGGTGCAATCAGTCCCCTCGAGGCATCGCCTGAAAAGCTCCTTGGTGTAGAGTTTTTTGAAATTGGCGATGACCTGCTGATCCATTGGCTGGAGCAGTGGCGTGGTGTTAGGCGGCAGGAACATGATGTTGATGAAGCTGAACTCCTCCAACAAGTCCACCTCAAGGCCTTTAGGATGAGCGGGAGCATTGTCCATCAGAAGCAAAGCCTTCAGTGGCAGGTCGTTGTCCAGCAGGTACTGTTTGACAGCAGGGCCAAAAGCAAGATTGACCCAGTCCACAAACAGCACACGTGTGACCCAAGCCTTGCTGTTGGATCGCCACATGACACTCAGCCGCTCCTTGTCGACCTTGTGTTTCTTGAAGGCCCGTGGGTTCTCCGAGTGGTACACCAGCAGGGGCTTGATCTTCAGGTCGCTGCTTGCGTTGGCACAGAAGAGCAGGGTCAGACGGTCCTTCATGGGCTTGTGGCCAGGCAACTTGGCCTCCTCCTGTGTGATGAAAGTCCTTTTGGGCATCCTCTTCCAAAACAGCCCGGTCTCGTCGCAGTTGAAGACCTGCTGTGGAACGTAGCCCTCCGTCTTCACAACCTCCAGGAACTCCGCTGCAAAGTCTTCAGCCACAGGAACATCAGAACTGGCAGCCTCTCCATGCCTGACCACGCTGTGGATTCCAGATCTTGCCTTGAACCGGTCAAACCAGCCTCCGCTTGCCTTGAAGACTTCTGGCTCGCCTGAGGTTCTTGGCTGTTCCCGGATGAGGTCTGCGTGCAAGGCCTTGGCCTTCTCACAAATGACGGCCTCAGTCACTGTGTCCCCTGCACGCTGCTTCTCTTCTATCCAGATGAGGAGCAACTTCTCGACCTCCTCCAGAACAGCTGGGCGGTTCTTCACGATCCTGGTGACTCCCTTGGCTGCATCAGTCGCAAGGATCTTCTCCCTCATCTTCAGGATGGTCCCGATGGTCGATGGATTCCTGCCGTACTCCCTGGCGAGGTCCGTCACACGCATTCCACCGTCGTGCTTCCAGATGATCTCCTTCTTCATTTCCAGCATCACCTTCTCCTTCTTCCCCTCGCTGGCCTCCGTAGCAGCAGCAGTCTTCTTGGGTCCCATGGCAGCACAGCTCTTACCTTCGTAAACTCAGAAAAATAATAATCAGCAATTCAAACCCAGAACCAAGTCCTTGAATTCCAAATACCCAACCCAAAATCCAAAAACCCCCAAAACAGTTTTAAAAGTTTAACTTACGAAATGGCTGCAAATCACCAAAGTCTTCAAAAACCTCAACTGTTCCCCCAGCCACCCACCCAGCACACAGAAATTGCAAATCCCTCCCCAACTGTTCCCCCAGCCCCTCCCCAACTGTTGCAAACCCCTCCCCAACTGTTCCCCCAGCCACCCAGCACACAGAAATTCAAACCCAGAATTTTTTTCAAAAAAAACCAACATGGCCCAATGGTCACAGAAAACCATAAAAATGCAGAAAAAACCACACAAGCTCCCAGATTCTTGCAAATCCCTCCCCAACTGTTCCCCCAGCCCCTCCCCAACTGTTGCAAACCCCTCCCCAACTGTTCCCCCAGCCACCCAGCACACAGAAATTCAAACCCAGAATTTTTTTCAAAAAAAACCAACATGGCCCAATGGTCACAGAAAACCATAAAAATGCAGAAAAAACCACACAAGCTCCCAGATTCTTGCAAATCCCTCCCCAACTGTTCCCCCAGCCCCTCCCCAACTGTTGCAAACCCCTCCCCAACTGTTCCCCCAGCCACCCACCACACAGAAATTCAAACCCAGAATTTTTTTTCAAAAAAGAACAACATGGCCCAATGGTCACAGAAAATCATAAAAATGCAGATTCTTGCAAACCTCTCCCCAACACCAGGTCCTTGAATTCTAAACACCCCAACCCAAAATCCAAAACCCCCCAAAAAAGTTTTAAAAGTTTAACTTACCAAACAGCTGCAAAAGAAGTTTTGGGAAAGCTTCAAAAATTCAGCAAACTCTTTAAAAAGCTCAAAAAGGCCACCACACTGCGTGCAATGTGTTGCTCCTCGAAGTCAAGTCGCAACTGCACCTCTTCAAGCAATGCACCCTGGGTATTAACGGTTTTACGAAAAAGGAAACAAACTTGCAAGACGTTTTCATCTTGCGAAGCAAGCCCATAGGTAAATTCGTCTTGCGAAACAGCTCGAAAACGAAAAACTCTTTCGTCTTGCGAGTTTTTCGTCTTGCGAGGCGTTCGTCTTGCGGGGCACCACTGTATTTCATTACCAGGAACACTATATTTGATTTGTTTTTCTGATGGGTATTCTATATTTTAATTTGAGGCTACACTTTCTCTTCCCTTTGGACACCATATATAATGTCAGTATCTTTCAGCCAACAAATGCCTAGGTAAACAGCAATGTATTTCAATTTATCCCAGAAGTTAATAATGAGGAGACAAAAGCATCTCAACAGAGAGGGTATTCCGAAACTGGGAACCACCAACGACAAGGCCAACCCAGCAGGACCCAGCAGCAGCAGCAGCAGCAGCAGCAGCAGCAGCAATATAGGACAGGTTGGCAGGTGCAGTGTGGGTTCAAGAGAAGAAAAGTGGGAGATCAACAATTCAGTAAGCAACCCAAGGCAACCATTTTCTCCTCTTTTCACCACCGTTTCACAGTCCTTCCTAGATGAAGAATGTTCTTCAATTATTGCCATACAGCTTGAGTAACCGCCCCACACCTTGATTCTATTCTAGGCTTAGAGTGCCTTTTCTCTGTTCAAGTACAGAACAGCTAAACTGAAACAAATTAGTTCAAGTCCCACATAAATAAATGTATATAGCCTGCTCGGGGATATAAGCTGCAGTAGGTGGGTAATTTGTCTCTTGGCTTCCAGTCAGAGGCTCAAAAGTTTTTGCCTCTTTTGCCAGAATATGTAGGCATTGATGTGAAGGAGAGGAGTCATCAAGGTAACAGTGTTTGTTTACGGCCCACCTTTCTGCTAGGGGATTTCATGGGAAATGCTGAGTCATCTATAAACTTCAAGGCAACTCTCCCCTCCCCCAATATGCAGTATATAAAAAGGGATATTATTCGTGCTATCTGGCCCTTGGATAATCTGTTTTTCTAGGCCAGAGCTGCAACATTCCTCCCCCCCCTTCTAAGTATTGCTTAATGTCCCACAGTGATGAAAGCCAGTGACATATAGTGTATTTGTTTTCAAGCTCTATAAATGCACCATAGAAATTTGAACTGGGGGCAGTTCAAAGTCTTCATTTTTGCTCAGTCCTTTAGGAATTCACATTCATAATTTTGTTCAACCCAAAATGTCATTAGTGAAGCAAAACCATTTATTTCCCTACACTTTGATCTGACTTTATTGCATAATGAGAAGGAAACACTTTTCCAAATCCTATCCTTTTGTTCAGCGTATGTCCTTAAGTATGAGGCTATGGCCTGTGAATATATATGTGCATATCTCCAAGTCTTTGGCAGAGGGGAATTCAGCAGGATCATAGCTTAGTGATGGAACATCTGCATCGCATGCAGAAGGTTCCTAGTTCAATTAGGGTTTCCATATTTCAAACAGTGAAAAATTCGTTCTGCCAAAATTGCCCCCCAAATGCTGTTTTTGAGTTATTTACATGGGAAATAAGCAAAAACACTACTGACATAGGCTGCCATATGTCCAGATTTTCCCCACAATCTCTGGCATCAGACCGATGGTCTGAACTGGAATAGGACAGCTTCCTATTTTCCTACAGGATCAGGAGCTCTTGGGATTAAGAATCTTCACATGCACAGTTGTGTATTCCTCTGCCTGGATTCCCTTTCTCCTGGTCTCGTATTTAGCCCTCTCCAGGTGTTTGGTTTCACACATGCAGGTGGCTTCCACCATCCACACATGTGCTGACTGCACATCAGACCCATAGAAAGGGAACGTCTGAAGTATAATTCTGAGCACGTTTAGGTGAATGCAATTAGACTCCACGTCCTAATTAAGAAATGTGATATTCATAGTGGTCAGCAAGGGTGCCAACTTGAACGAAATATTGGGGGGGGGGGCAGGAAAGTCCCACTCCACATAATTGTGAGCACATGACACAGCACACACACATCATTTGAATGGCAATGCCCATCAAATTTCGGGAGGCGGTCCACTCAAATACTTTACTGGGTGTCAGAGAGACTTTGGCTCCCAGGAATTGGCTCCTATGGTGGTCAGTAGGGTTGAGCTGTGCTGTTTCCTTGACTTCCCGGCAGCAGAGTCACTGAGGTCTCCTGGGAGGGAGGGAGACGAGATAGGTGGTGACAAGGCTGGTGTGGTGCAAAAAGCCCAGAGGAGCCAATAAGGCACTCCTGCCTGTGTGTTTGCACCACAGTGACCTTGCCACTCCCTTCTCCCTCCTTGTAACCACAGTAACCCATGTACAGGGAGGACAGGTAAGCAGCACAACGACCCCCCCCAACCTCATGCACCTGAACAGTTACTGCCTGCTAACAGAGTATTTAAGTTCAAATGAATTTGTTTAAGTCTCCTTCAGATCTTTCCTCTCATTGCAGGGAGGTCTGAAGTGGAGCTGGCCCACCTAGAAAGTTTGGGGTGGGGTTTACATGAGTGCCAGCAGTCAGCCACTGTGAGAGCAGGATGCTGGACTGGACGGGCCATTGGCCTGATCCAGTTATGTTCTTATGCCCATACCCACTCCCCACTTATATATATATTCAAGTAAATGCCAGACTAAGAATTAAGTCATGGGATGAACTGGCCTGGGATTAACCAAGAACAGGGATGTCCAACAGGTCAATCGCGATCTACTGGTCGATCCCTGGGACGCTTTGGTAGATCATGGTTGAATGCTGGCTACTTGGTCCAGCCCTGCTCCCTCGCCCCGTCCTCAAGATTGCTTCAAGCTTGGAGCTCTCGCCGCAATACTGACAGTTTCATTAGTGATTTCTTGATGAGCAACTTTTTTCCCTTTGCCCTGATCTCCCCAAAATACGGGATTTTACTCCCTAAAAAAAGTTCAACAACTTTGACCTGAACCCCCCAAAAGGGGTAGATCACTACCAGTTATTAATTATGTGAGTAAATCACAGTCTTTTGGAAGTTGGCCGTCCCTGACCTAGAGCATTCTGAAATGTCAAGAATGCATCTGTCAGAAATATCACAAGCCTAGATTAGGAAACTATTAACAGGGAAAGTGACCACCCCCTCCAAATTTATTTGTTTGTTTGTTTGTTTGTTTGTTTGTTTTCAGCAGTGATGATCTGGATTAAGAAATTTATTCAGTAAAAAAATGTATGCTTCTATAGTTTCAGTTTATACCAAATAACAGTATCTCTTTTCAGTAATATATAGAACTCATTTACTAATATCAATGTCTTTGAAGCATTTCTACAGAGGCAATATATGAATAAATATTATAGATAGATGATAGATAGATAGATAGAGATAGAGATATCATAATGTTATTCACTTTACCTTTGAAGTACCATTATTGTTTACTTCATTCATTGATTATGATAAAGACAGATAAAAATCTATTTTGTGCAATAAGTGGCTGTCATTCCACCTACATTTCCCAAGAGATACCTGTGTGAATGTGCTTACTGTGAACTCACAGAAAGCACATTCATGCATCTCAAAGATGATGATGTGCAAGGAAAGCTGTAAATAATGAGTGGTGAGTGACAGGAAACGTGTAGAGAGATGGGAAGCACACTGATCATAGAACAAACCCCAAGATCATTCATATGTATGAATTATCTCTATACTAGGTTTGCAGACATTCTCAACCACCAGGCAGCCCCTGCTACATATTTAGACTAGCAAATTTGGAAGGGGGTAGTGTTGTGATGAAGTACTCAAGGGACCATGCCTGCATTCGATCTATGAGTAGCTTTTCCCAGTTACTAATAACAAAATCCTACACATGTTTACTCACTAATAGTGATGAAGAAATTCATTTCATTTCATATTTTAATGCAAATCTACCTAACTGACAATTTCTGGGGGAAAATACACAAACCAATATGCAACTGCCCTCTAAAATCTACACTTCTCTGATATATACAGAATTGTATCTATCAGATATACAGAATTGTATACAGAATTGTGTATGTTAGGAGAAACTGTGCCTAACAATGGATGCATTTATTATAATAACATGCAAAATCACATTATATATGGGGAATTTGCAAAATGTGTGTGTTTGACAAAATTATGTGCAAATAATCAGTTTTTTTCTAGAAAAAGGTGCCCTCACCATGATCCTCTCTCTCTCTCTCTCTCTCTCTCTCTCTCTCTCTCTCTCTCTCTCTCTCACACACACACACACACACTTTGTGCTCCCCTCCCCTTCTTCAACCTCTCTGCTTCTCCTTGCCTTGTCTGCTCTTCACACCCACCTAACATCCTTCCTTTCTCTTTCTCCTCCCTTCCCCTCCTCCCAGCCACCAGCCGCACTGTCCATATTCACTTCTACTGCTTGCCCCAGCCACAGAGTGGAGGACATCTCCCTCCCTCCCCTTCTCCTCCCCTGCCCTGCAGACCTGGAAAGAAAGAGCAAGAGCTGGCCCAGCTGCTTGCAGCACAGCGAGACACTGGCATATCAGCACATCCAGGAGGAAAGAGCGCATTGTGGGGCAGCCAAGGGGGAATGGTGCTACCTGTTGACAGAGCGGCAACTGAAACCCCAAACAAGGGCTTCCTTTTCTTCATCACCACCACCTCACCCTCCTGCTTTTTACAACCCCCCTTTTAGCCATAGTTGCTTGCTCTCCACACCCTGTATTTACCTTATTGAAAGATTTGAAAGGGGGGGGGAGGGTGTTGGTACTGTGTATCGCTGAGTACCGCCAGGAAAAAAGGCACTGCAAATAATGTATTCATTAGGAGAAATTCACACTGAAACGTTCACAATTCTTATGATTATTTTTGAGGGAGGGGAAATAGCGTACTGATGTGGAAGAATAGCAAATGTAATTTAAGTTTGTGGGGATGAGGAACTGAAAGTAAGAAATGTGTCCATCTGAGGCATCTGATCAAGACCTGTATTTTAAAATGAGCTTAAAGATATATTTGCAAATGTTTGTATGTTTCATGCCAGAGATAAAGCAGCTGGCTGAGTACTCTGGCAGTTGTTTATCTTCCTGCTCAAGGCCCCCCCCTGATTTATAGCAGTACCTCAAAGTTGTAAAAGGGAACTACAGGCTGGGAGCAAAGGTCATACTGACCATACATATTACAGAATACAGTCAAGCTGCAAAAACACTAATTAAGAGTTGGTAAATAGTAAGAGTTATTGTTTAACAGAAAATAATACCATGTGCCTCCCATCAGACTCTAGCCATATTTTCCTAAGGTTAAAGGGCAAGAGCTAATGGGAAAAGCAGCTGGCTGGGAAAGAGGGTTGTAAACTGAAGAGGCTTCTTTTTGAAGCTGTTTTTACTGAGTTCTTTTTTTACTTTGCAAAGGCCTTTTCTTCTAAAAAGCTATCTATGTTAATATATGAAATTTATTGGCTAAATGTAATTATGCAAAGGATTTAGAAAGTAAGAAATGTTAGATTCTTATGTTGGATTCTTATTTCATTGATGGTGTGTGAGAATGTGAACGCAAGATCTCTGTTACCATGAGCCATCTGTTTTAGCCATCTGTTTTGGAGTGAAGGGGCAATAGGGCAAAAGGGCAAAAGGTGATCTGGTAATTAAGGTGCCTTGTCGAGGCAAATGTAAGATATATGGCTACTTGTCTGCCATTTATGGATAGAAGGAAATATAGCTCTTTGTCTCCCATAAAAGGTAATAGGAAGTGGGTGTATCTTTTATGATTGGTTCTAGCAAACAGCCAATAGGAATTTCAACCAGGCTGATTGGACAGAGGCAGCCAAAGGAGGAGCAAGGGGGCTGGGCTGAGGAAATATAAGTGCTGGCCAACAGGGCTGGAGTGGGCAGAGCTTTGGTAACCATATACCACTGTGTCTCTCATTTATTTGTCTGACAAATAAATTATTATTTTAATTTCTCTATTGCTGTGTTGAATATTTCATTCCAGCTAAGCATTAACCACAAGCAGGGTGCTACACATCCCCACTTAGTTGTAGTGTCGGTTTTGTTGTGATCAGTAGGCCTTATTCTCTAGTAAGTGTGTTTAGGACTGCAAACTTGGCAAGGACAACACCCATATTTTTAATTCTCTGCACTCAGAATTGTGGACAGGCATTTTATATCATTGCTAACCAGTATTTTCAGCCAGCAGTCCAATCAGATTACATCACCTTGCTACCGTCAATACAGCCTAGCATTTTCGCTGAAGGGGCCTCTTTTGTAACATACCTGATTCCGCTCCTCTCACAGCAATTTGCTTTCATTTTGCTGCTGGCACAAATAATATTAATAGCAATTCTGGACTTGATTAGAAGTTTGAAAAGGTGCCTTCAAGAGACAACATCCATAGTATAAGCTGTGTTTACTAAGGAGCAGTTTCCATAAAGAGTAAGTCCTTTAATTTTTACAGCATAATGCTAATTGCCCTTTCTGGCTTGTCCTGCATGAACCTCATGAAGTTTTTGCTTCATCGCAGGCATTATGTAAAATAAAGGACATAGAGTATCTTGGCCATGTGTATGATCCATAATTAGAGGGATGCTGTAAGCTACTAATAAAGAATCCAGATGACAGAGAAGCTGGTGCATAACCTGGCTAGCCTGAAAGGTTTTACAGACTGTTAATGACACCTTGATTGAAGCCATAAGAGGTGACTATGAAGCTCACCAATTACTGCATCACAGCAACATCATGAAACATAATACCATACCAGTTTTAGATTATACATTGTTCTACTGCAAAGCAAACATCTCAGCATGCAAGTTTGGGGCTTCACTTTGGCCCCACTTACTTTAATGGGACTAAAGTGAATATGGTCCATATATTTTGCTTATCTGAGCTTTTTCCTGGGCTTGTGGCTTCTTCACCCAGTAGGCTATATTATTCGGTAGAATAATGGATCTAATTCATGCCTTCCCACAATAGAGGATATTATAAACCAAAGCATTCCAAACTGGTGTTTTCCTGTTTTCCCAAAGTCTTTATGGAGAGTGCACAATTTTCTGTGCAGTTTATTCCATTTCTGGATTTTAGAGTCTCTAAAAACAGGGGACATGGCTCCCAATTATGAGGTGAGCCTGCTCATATGCCCCTCTCCCTTTACTTTCACCCCTTCCCCAAATGTGCGCAAAGGGGGCAGGGCCAGCTTTCATGCAATTTACATTTCTTTTCATATTCTCTGATAGCTCTGCTCCATTGCTGAAAACTAAATATGAAAATGCAGAGTTGTTTCTTTCAAAAGGGAGTCATTTAAAACCTCATTTACAAACAAGAAAAATGTTTTAAACCCATTTACCCCAGGCTTTAGACTTTATTAAAATATTTAATGTTATGAATTGACCTTTCTGAGCTGAAGAAAGCAAAAATGAAAGAATAACCAGCTTTTCAAGTCTGATTGTTGCTTTCTTTAATTGGCAAGTGTTGTATCTTGGAACAGTTTATAGAATGGTTTAGGAAATGTCAGATTACCATGAAATAGTCTTCCTTTCAGAAAACTGATAATAAATTCACCAGTGCTTTGTACATAATACTTTTTTATTTTTTTCCAAGGTCAGAACAAGTAAGCATATTCTTTCTTGTCTATGGACCGCTGACAGTCATTTTCTCTAAAGAATAAAACAAAATTTAGCTACCCGTAATACATTTTGTATTGAAGCATCAGCCTGCATGTGAGAAGCAACAAATTATTTTTCATTAAAAAAGAAAAAGAGGCTGGGACATTGCAGGTGGGGGAAATAGTTACAGCCTCAAGTCATTCAAACACAATGCTCCTATGGAACAATCGTATACACAAGTTGTCACAAACCAACTCAGGTTTAAACTGAGTAATTTAAACTGAAGTTAAGTTACACCAGATACAAACTCTGTTCAGGAATGGGGCTGCTGGCAGAGGGAAAACCAGCCTTTGAATAAGTGTTCTCTGCTGGGTTGTATTTTCAAAATAAAAATTATAGCAAGCCTTTTATTAGACCAACCAAAATGTTGCGAAATATAATAATAATAATAATAATAATAATAATAATAATAATAATAATAATAATAATAACATATTATAAATACATTGCAATAAATAAATAATAAATAAAAGTTTGTTCTTAGAAAAGTGGCATTAGTTTGTCTAGCACAGCTGTGACTGGACTCAACAAGAAAGAGATGGGACACATGAAATGGGCAGAACTAAGACCAAGAACAAAGGTGTTTTAATAATAACATCTGCAGGGGCCATGAAAAGTGCAGGAAGCTAACCTAAACTTCAAGGTTGGGCAAGCCCAAACCCCATCCGTATCAAGAGGTTTGTTAAATGTGTGTCTAATAAGCACAATTTCCACGTGAAATACAGCTCCACTTACATTTATATTGAGTGGAGATAGCGACACAGAAACCCTTACATTAAGCAGCCCCATGTGATTGGGACACTGGTAGGAAGGACTAGGGTGTGTGCGCACAACACAGTGGGATCAGAGTGATCCCTCCTGCTTCAAATTGTGAGTGCCTTGGATGCAAATGCACTCGTACCTTGGTTCTCAAACAGAATCCGTTCTGGAAGTCCGTTTGACTTCTGAAAACATTCAAAAACCAAGGTGAGGCTTCCGACTGGCTGCAGGAGCTTCCTGCGCTCAGTCGGAAGCTGCAGAAGCCGCATTGGATGTTCAGGTTCCAAATAACATTCGCAAACCGGAACACTCACTTCTGGGTTTGCGCCGTTTGGGAGCCAAAATGTTCAAGTCACAAGGTGTTTGAGAACCAAGGTACGACTGTATAACTAAGACCTACCCTCAATTTGAACTTTGTCCTGTTATATTTAGGATAAACCATGAATGCTTATTATGCCAAAAATTTAGACCTTAGATGTTGGATGTGAACACTTCCCCCTCCCCCTCCCAAACTTTGGCTCTAATTAAGTGCCATGTTTACTGTCAGAAACATATTTAGTGATTTGTTCTTTTTAACAACATCCTCACTAAACAAGAACATCTGTTTCACATTCTCTTCCCATTTTCAAGGCGAGCTATTGTCATAAAATTTCCAAATGTCACACTCTCTGAAGAATAATGAATGTGGATGATGAAAGCATTAATTACTCAGGGGTGAAGGAATATCACCTCTACCTCACACCGTTTAAAAAACCATCTTTTCCCTAGCAATGTGACTAGAAAACAGCATGTATGTAAAAAATTTCAGAGATACCGTTGATGGAATCTTTGGAGAAGTTGGAGATGGCATTTATAAGTGGTCCATGTTTCACAAGCATACAGTAAGGTTGGTAGTACAATAGCTTTGTAAACAAGCATTTTGGTTTCCCTGCAAATGTCCCGGTCCTCAAACACTCTGTGCTTCAGTTGGGAGAATGCTGCACTCGCAGAACTCAGGTTATGCTGGATTTCAGCATCCATGTCAGCCCTTGTGAAAAAATAGCTTCCCAGGTAGGAAAGGTGATCAACATTTTCCAACGTTACACCATTAAGTTGGATTTGTGGCACTGCAGAGGGTTTGTTTTGTGCTTGTTGGTGCAGCACTTTGTTGTTGTTTTTTGGATGTTGAGCAATAGGCCAAGCTTTTTGTAAGCTTCTGCAAAGCTATTTAGGATGGTTTGGAGGTCATCCTCTGAATGTGTACACACTACATTGTCATCATCATATTGAAGCTAAATGATGGAGGTTAGGGTAACCTTACTCTTTGCTTTCAGTCTACTCATGTTAAAGAGCAGGTACTGCATACCCTTGAGTGCCCCCAGAAAAAAGACATTGGGTACGGGAAACCGAAGGGGGGACTGGAGTGGAAATGAATATTTATCTTTATTTTATCTTCAGCTCTTTATATCTTATTCCATTATATCTAACAGATGTTACTAAGCACCTAAATCTTGGACGAAACTGATTTTCTAGATTTCAATTGAAGTTTAGGCCCTGTTTTGGCACAAAAACTGCTTCGGTCACCCTGTATGATTACCTATGTTTGGAGAAAGACAGGGGAAATGTGTCCCTTTTAATTCTCCTCAAGCTCTCAGTGGCTTTTGTTGCCATAACCATGGTATCTCTCTGAAGCAGCTGGCTGGCGCTGCTTTGTGGTGGTTCCAGTCCGACTTGGATGGTCATTTCCAGAAGATGATGCTTGGGGAGTGCCCATGAAGCCTTCAATGCAGGGTTCCTCAGGGTTCAATTTTATCCTTCATTCTGTTTAACATCTACATAAAACTGCTGAGTGGGGTCTTCCAGAGTTTTGGAGTAAGTGCCAGCAATTTGCTGATGACACACCTGGAAATGTCAGGAATTGGGATCTTCTGCATGCAAAAAGATGCTCTGCCACTGAGCTAGTCCTTATCATCTGTTGGAATTAGGGAGAAATGGGCAGAACTTTTGCACATGTGTGTCACTTTTGCTTCTTTTTTCTTTCTTTTCAATTTCACTGGGCATGGGGTGGGAACATTGCTCATTTGTATCTTAGTCCTAAGGCTCATCTGGTTAAATCTTCACAATCTGAATCAAAAGCTATGAGCTATGATCTTTAACCATGTTCACACTTAAACATAGTCAATACAAATTAAACCTAACATTTATCGTTGTTGGCATACTTTCCATTAATAACTTTAATGGAAACATTTGGAGAACAATAGGCAATTTTCCATGCAGAAAGATCCTGCCAAAAGAGAGGTTTTTGGCTGGCACAACAAATCCTTAAATAATTGCCTTCAGCTGTCTGAAGCTGAATTTTTGGCTTAAAATCCGCCAAGATGGCAGAGGGAGCATGATAGAGAGATAGGATTATGACAACCCTGTAATGCAGACTTCCAGTCTCCTCTGACTAACCTGCAAAATGTGGATAATGGCACCAGACTCTCTTTCAGTCCCTAACTCCTCTGTCTAGCCTGCAATACATGGGTAATAGCACCAGAGAGTGCCTCTATTGTAGTCCAGGGTTACTGCCATAATTGTGTTTGGGGGATGCACCTGGAGTAGCTTGATTATGGACTGAACCAGATGTTCCTATGACTTTCCCTGAAGAACATGGAGAAAATGGATTAAAACATCATCTCCCAGAGCACCATGTCTCCAATTTTCAAAGGAGCCCAGATGAAAACTATGCTAGATCCTCATTATGGCTCCCCTGAGCTATGTCTGGTTTGGTCCCATATTAGAGTTATCATAAACCACACTCTCTTAGGTTCAGCGCTACTTCTTTATTGGCAGTATGCAATATTAATGGACTACAATACAAGGTTGCTGTCACTCAGGGAAACTTGGATCACTGATTGCATCTACTGAGGCTGTCAAACTCAGCAATAGGGATTCTGGGAAAGAACTCTTCTGACATTTTTTCTACATGGTTCTACTGATAAAATCTTATGGTCACATATTCATATATATATATATGTATATCCCCCCACAAAACATCCACATTAAACCAAAATAAACTGCAGAATGCCGCTTCAAACAGAGCTGAAGTCCTGCAGTCCATACTAGAGGCATACATATCAAAGAGAAAGAAATCAACACTGCAATAGTGAGAATGTCTTATTATCTGGGGGTGAGTTAAGGGGGGTTCCTACCACAAACTACAAACTAGCCATCAATTTACATGCATTTCTGTGCTCTGTCAGTTTCTCTTGTTAAACTGATTCCTGTCAAATTAAGCCCATTCAATAATACGCTTGGACTTACAAAGAGCAAAATAGGCAAGAAGTATTATAATTAGTTTTCAGATAATTCAGTGATTTGGGGGGAATTTTTATTTTTATTTTTTAATGACAGAGTGTTTCGCTTGGCATTTTCAAAGTGTTACATACTGACACTGGCTTCAGGCTGAAGTCCCAAGCCCTGTCGTGTTGTGTCCAGTTCTGTACAGAACACAGCCCTTGAGCGAAGATTGCCCTGGAATCGAGTTAATGAAAGTATTGACAGACTCAACTGTGGCATCCTAAACAAGATGCTCTAATGATAACACTGTCTCCTACCAGAGGCTAGTCAGAAAATTGGACACAACTCAGTGCAATGTTTCCCCCCCCCCCCCGAAAAAAAAACAAAAGATGGAAATAAGCTTTAATATACAAACCTGTCTGACTGCCAAAAATGCAGAAGGAGTTCGTGGAAGATAGTCAAAAGCAGTTTCATGTAACTGGGCCCCCCAGAAACTGAGGATCAGGGATAGTTGGGAAGGAGTCAAATAAATTAATCATGGCCATAAATAGGTATCATTTGCCTGCCTCTTCCTTGTCATAGTCTTCTTCCCGCTGCTACAAAAGTTTGTTTCTCTCTTTCCCTGTTACCTATGCATATATATTTTTTATTTGAAAAATGAATTGCTTTGAAATGACTCTGCCTTATGACACATCAAAGCAGCTAAGAGCCATTTGAAATTCATAAGGATTCAACACTAAACTTTTAATGTGAAAACCTTCAAATGGGGCAGAGGTAATATAAGTATAATAAGTTTGGGTATCGGGCAAGGGAATCCAAACCCCAGTTAAGTAGCAGCACAGCATAGCACAGAGGTGGAGCCATGGCTGCATTCACCACCCTGTAATCCCACTAGCCAGGGTGGAAGGTGAAAAGGCAGGAAACTCAGTATGCCAGCCTAGAGCTGGTACAGGAATCAGATTCAGATTGGGGCCAATGCTTTCAAGTGATAGCTGTGCAGTCAACTCAGGACCAGTAGATTGTGGGACAGCTCATTGCTTCCTTCTCTCCACCCCTGGATCACCCAGTTTGGGGCTTTCCGAGTGCTACTGTTGGCAGAGATCCCACCAGTAGTGCTTCTATCCACCTACATATTCATGAGGTAGCAGTGATGGAGGCTGGAAGATATGGACTGATGGACACCCTCTGGGAAAGTGGCATGCCCCAAGCAAAGGGAGTTTGGATTGCAGCCAAAATGCTTGCCTAAATAAAAGATAGACCTCTTTTCTACATGTTTATTATTATTTTTTTAAACAAGACCACCACTATTGGATAGATAAAAGAGGATGATAGCAGATGAAGTTAAAATCCAGGTTCCACTTGGATATGCTCAGTACAGTGGTACCTTCATACTCAAACGCCTTGGTTCTCAAACGCCAAAAAGGGGGAAGGAAGTGTTCCGGTTTTCAAATGCTTTTCGGAAGCCGAACGTCCAATGCGGTTTTCAGGTCTTATTTCCAGAGCACTTGCACCAATCAGAAGCTGTGCCTTGGTTTTCAAACATTTTGGAAGTCAAATGGACTTCTGGAATGGATTAAGTTTGGCCCTCTTGTTTTTGCTATTTATTTTGCATTTTTGTTTTTGAGGCTTTTTTTGGTTAATTTGTTTTTCAGCTACTGATCCGTTGTTGAAATGGATAAAAGCCCCCCCCCCCATCCAAACAATGACTATCATCAGGTAAGTGCAGGTAAGAATTTTTTTTTATCATCTACAAACCTGTCTTATTTATTTTATAGTACATTGATTATTGCTTTCATTTTATGGATCAATGGTCTTGTTAGATAGTAAAATTCATGTTAAATTGCTGATTTAGGGGTTGTTTTAAAAAGTTTGGAACAGATTAATTGGTTTTGCATTACTGTCTATGGGAAAGCATGCCTTGGTTTTGGAGCACTTTGGTTTTGGAACAGACTTCCAAAACAGATTAAGTTTGAGAACTAAGGTACCACTATATCAGGAAATTAGGATACAAGGATCTGTCAGTTTCAGTTAAACATTGTTGGGTGAAGAACTGTATTGCAAAAATCAAAGAAGTGCAAATTTCAATGGATAGCTGCATTTTGGTTGACATATTGTTTCAACTGAGAGTTAGGAAGTTCACCAAATGGAATTTCTCCCCCATTCCCACCATGAGAGATAATGGATTTAAAAAAAAATAATGAAAAGGGGTTAACTGAAAAGTTAACAGCATTCAAAACAAAGGAAGAAGAAAAAATAAAAATTCAACAATTAAGCTTGAGTGTCTTGTTTACACAAATGAAAAATGAATGTCAATGCCAAACCTTTGATTTCTTTCTGGTTTTACAACATCAGAAAAACAGTGTGTGGGGACTTCTGGAACTGAAACATGAACTGCATCACAGTCAGCCTCTATATTGACAACCTCTAAATACTTCAAATGTGCATTAGTAAAGTGATCTATTGTGTACACAGATATAATAAATTAATAAAATAAGGATGTGAAGGTCTCCATCTTCTCTTTGCATGTAAACCCTACCCAGACCTTCTTTAGATATGTATATTTGATTTTACAGATTTCCTGATTTTATCTGTATTTATTTATTAATGGGTTTATATTATCCATGTGCACCACTTAGATTTTTTAAAAAGAACAAATCAATTGTTGCCTTCACCCTGCCAGGATAAAACACTGGGAACCTTTAAAAGTACTTTTCATTCAGAGATATTGTGCTCAAACTATGATGGGAACCTGTGACAACTTCCATTAACCTCATCCAAGATGGCCCTGATGACTCAAGTAGACATGCACCATTCCCACAAGTTTAACAGATGAGATGGTAAGACAGATCTAGACTCTTTTCCTCCTGCCACTCCCCACCCCACCCCCAGCCAAATCACAAGAAATCACAGAAAACCAGCACTTCTCTATTACAAAACTTACAGTCTTGAGCTTAACCTTAAAGTGAATAAAATGTGCATGCAATCAAGCTCTGGTTAGTTTGTTCTAGATTAGCCCATTCCAAACTGAGTATGAAGAACTGTGTCCATCACTAACAAGGAGTGGGCTCTTCTGAAGGCAGGTGCTTCAGAGGGCAAGCAGAGGAGAAAAAGGCAGTAGCAAATTCAGATCAGGAAAAAAATAAAGAGGTAAACTGTGTTGGAGGAAACAATGCAAGCCGACAAAAGCTCCCAGAAGTTCTCCCAGCTTGGACTCTTAACTATCTCTCTTTGTGACAGCAGTCCTCCCCTGCTTTCTGTCCTTGCTGAAAAATACCAGGTGGCAGCAACAAAAAGAGCAGCCTTCATGAAACCCATGTAACAGCAGCAGTGGTGGTTTTCAGGGGGGATGGAACCCAGGACACTGGTACAGTGCCAACACTTTTGCTGTAGAAAAAGGAAGGTGCAGCAGCATGTGGGTTGGTGCAGGAATGTGGTGAGATGTCTAGACTGATGATATCTTAGGGATATCTTAGGCCCTGAGTTGAAATTGAGCTAATTTGGGGTCAAATCTCTCTTTTAATGAGCCTGTTTTAGATGATCCCATTCTGAACTGAATGTGGCAATGCAGAAGCTTTTCTATCACTAAAATGGGTTCCTCTGAAGGACAGGGGGTACTTTGTATTTTTGCACACTGCAACACAAACCTGTTTCAGTGAAAAGATCTGAAGCTTAATTTGACACAAAAGCGTGTGTGCTTCAACAATTAAAAATTTAGGAAATCCACTTGTAAAATATATTTAAGTTCCTGTTTATCACTTTGAATGAGCAAGCTGGTCTTCCAAGAGAGGAACTTGTTTCTCTTGGTGAATTTTACTTTTGTCACTTAAGTGTTAACTAACATTTTGGAGCATTTTATACGGAAAAAGAAAGAAACTCTTATTTTGTATCTAAATTCCAGGCTCTTTAGATAAAGGTATTTATTATAGGTTTTCACCAAAAGATATCACTATCAATCAAATCCATCATGTGTGAGTCTTACTTTATCATGACACTGAAGTATATACACCACCAATTGCAATTTGGGGAGGGGGAGGCCTTCATGATCAGCAAAATTAATCATTGCTTTAGGTCCCCCATGTCCACTCATGAATTGATCATTAAAAATAAACAAACATTGAGATGATATATCTACTCCTAGTCTAAAAGCATAACTATTCCTCCCTGATTGATGTGCTAGAATACAGTTATATGAACCTGTATGCTTTGATTATAACCCTCGGTCAAATTATAGCATCAATAAACTGCTCAACGAGAAGGATCAGAGAGAAATGCAATGCATCCTTAGGAGGGAGAAACCCATATGCATGGAAAGAAGAAATTACACTGACGCAAAGAAGAAATAATAATGGCTACGACTGGGACTTGCACCAAATTGTTTTCCATTCCTTATTGTACAATAGTTAGTCAGGATTCAAAGCCCGCTGAAATCTTTACTAGTCTTTTTGGGGGATGGGTTCTCCCTTTATTTTTCCCAGCCCCCTAAAGATATTTGTATTTTGGCAAATTTTCAGGGTACCCCCATGTATGCTGATACTCCACTTTCATGGATGGATGGCATCAATTTTTTCTAAAGGAAGACCAGCACTTGGAAAACAGATGTCACAATTAGTGTGTGTGAGTGTGTTTGTCCCCGTCTTTAAAATAAATTTATTTCCTTTCTTTATTCTAATAATTTAGAAGTTGCCCACGAACCACACAGATCCTAGGACAACAACAAAAATACAACAAATGCAAAACATAATTCAATGGAGAATCATAACAACTAAAACAACAACATGTAAAATCCAAAAAGCAAATTGAAATAAAATATAATCCTTTTATAATGCCTGGGCACACTGGAAAGCCTTAATCTGACGCCAGGAAAAAAATCCACTAAACATCTTGTTTCGGTTTTAATGATTTTAATTATCTGTATCTGCCTGATTCTCCTGCCATATTTGATATTTCCAGTGTAACTAAATACCTGATAATTTTGTCATTCACTAGTACCCTCTCGGAAAAGGAGAAAGAGAAAAAGATTTACATCAAAAGCACCAGCATGTTGCATCTACTTCCTTATCTACCACTGGCTGCCTCCAAGGTTTTCAAAAGCTATTCTTGCAAACATGTTGTTTAATGTGAATTCATCTTTCTCTAGTTTTCCTTAGCATTGCAGTAATTAACAGTCACCAAGAGGCAGTTTAATTTAGCACAGAGTCCAAAGTTTAACTAAATTAAAACACACATGCAGACAGAGTTAAATTTAGAACCATAAGGCAGATCACCAGGAGAACACTCCAAAATTTGGATTTCTCTAGTCATTAAACACATTTAACCAGAAGCATTTAATTTTTAAATAACTCAAGAGGAAACACTCCCGTGTTCTTTAATCATTTAAATTTATGTTTTCTATGCCAAGAACTTGCCTATAGCAGCCTTATTATAACAATTAGCAATGTGATTTTCTGGAATTCTGTGTGACATGATTCATTTATAATTTTCATTTATAATTTTGTAGAATACTGCTTGAACCTGTAGGATTGAGAAGTGCCATTCTTCTCACGTTAGTGGAATATTCCCATAGACAATCTCAGAGTTGCATTAAACACTTAAAATCAAGGAATACAATTAAACACACCTAAAAGTATATTTTAACCAGTTTAAACTGCCCTGATATCTACGGATGAAGGGTAACATACAAATTTCATACATGAATGAATGAACAAGCAAACCAGCAGGAGAACTTACATCATACAAAAATAATGAGACTAAACCCTGCCCTTGCAGACGACCGCACTGTCTGGAAACAGGCAGTCAGGTCATGCCGTGACCAGCCAAAGAATGGCCGCTGGGAGGAGGGCAGAGAGAAGAATTGAAGCAGAACAACCAGACACATTCATCATCACCCAGCTGCAACAAAACATGTCTCTCCCGTATTGGTCTCTGCAGCCACAGCAGGCACTGTAACCTTCCAACAGTTTGACTTCACCACAAAATGTGCACTTCTCCATTTTCTCTCAAGACAGATAGATGCCATCAACGTTACGAATATAAAGCACGGATTATTGCAAACATATGTGCCTTCACCTGGTGCCAGCATGCATGAGATTCAATGCCAATCATATTTCAGAGGGAATGGAGTTCTCTAACTGTCACATTTCCACTGAAAATGCCCTCCTTGGGGTTGCCACATAATGACCGCCCAATAACTACAGCACCATCAAGGCCTCCCCTCCAGATCTCAAAACACAGGCAGGTCTATATGGGAAAGGTGCTCCTTCTTCATATGGTCATGATAGGTTGCACCACATAGCCTAGTCGCCACATTTCATATGAGCTGCATTTTTCAGACTAATTTCAAGGGCATCCCTACCTACAGCATGTTACAGTAATCCAACATAGATATTGCCAATACATAGGTCACTGTGACTGTTCCATACAGTGTTGACTGGAGGAAACTGATCTATTTCTGTAACTGATATCTCCCTCTTGGACTCAAACCAGATTCACAAGGGGTCAGGAAACTCTGCAGTCAGTTCTTTGGAGTTGTGCAAGCAGCAGGGATTTCAGTAGCCCTTGCCTTTTACATTCCTTCCAAACAAACCAGCAAGAAACCATCTGATGCTGTAGGACCATAATAATTTTCTGACTGTATGAAGGTTGTCTAGGTAGGTGAATCTATATTTTATCATTTGAGTACCAGAATCTCTGATTCACGTCTTCCCCTTGTCCAGGGTACACGGATGCTTGTAGGGGAAAGGTCGGCTCCTAACTTTGCTGTTTCAAGCAGTTTGCAGTTAGCTAAGGCACAGCTTCCCTTTGATTCAAAATGGATTATAAAATACTGTAAGCCTTGATTATGTGTAAGCATATATGAATATATTGATTACTGATAACTGATTATATGGATAGCATAGGGGTAGCCCTTCTTCCTTGCCTCAATGTCAGTGAAATATTTGGAAGCTGAATTGCATTTTGCTGATTTAACTTATTTATTTCATGAGGTAAATTTGACTTTCCAGGTTAAGTCAGATACATACACAATTAATTTTTCAGATTTTTAAAACTGTTACCCCACAATCACGGACATGGGAGTGGTGGTTCCACAGCAATGATGTTTTTATTTATTTATTTGCTGATAATGAGAAATAGACGAGAGATTGTGAAAGAAAAGTCTCTATGGAACATAGCCATGGGGGGGCGCAACAGGGGCTGTCAGCTGCAGAATTTGGTGGCTACTGTCTGAGTGGAGAGCTGGGCTGAGCAAAGCAAAATATAGGTGGATGAAGCAAAGAGAAGACTGGGAAGAGGATGATCCAAGTCCATTTCTTCCTCCAACAATGCTAAAATAATGTTAAACAAAATTTTGCCCAAAGTTCATGTATAGGGACATTGGGAAGGCTATGATGTCAAGGATTCTCCAGTGGAGAACTTGAATTCTCCATAAAATCATGAGGAGCTCATAAAAGATTAAAATACAAGCAAAAATCTAACAGGAAATTATTTGCCGAGAAGTTTCAGATCCTCCCTGGTAATCCTCTGCCTAGAGATGTCTTGTTTTATTATGGTACAAAAAGCAGCACTCATGCAAACCACACACAAAGACTGATCCCCAACGAAAAGAAAGGTGATGGAGAAATTGAAGGATCCAGTGCCTAGATAATTTGCCATTGCTTACTGTCTCTAGGACCACTCCTGGTTGGAATGAATACATTTTGGACTTCATACCCCTTATCTCTGCCAGATAAAATGGCTATAAACACATCCAAGGTAAGTTGGTTTATGTGCAGCTCAGCAAAGTGTGAAGCATTCAAAATCTTCATGGATCATTGTGACTGCAGCCAACTCTACTGTGTAATTCATGAATTCCCTGATTAATACGCACATTATCTACTGCTGTAATGCTACCAGAGTTGTCAGCTCTCCTACTGACTTCTATAAAAACAGAGCTAAGTCAGTGCTGTGTGCTTTAGAAGATGATAAATGCCATGCTTTGCATGCTACTTACCTATTTATTTCTCTACAATAGAGGAATCCCACGGGGTCAAGTGAGAGTCTTACTGCTGCATGCAGCAACAAAATGAACGAGTCACATATTTGTGAAAACAGAGGTTGACCTACCGAGGTAAGATTAATGATCTTCCTAATCAGTGAATTAGTTAAGAGACAGAAAATATTTTCTGCCACTGGTTTGCAATTAAACCAAACTATGACGGTGTGGCGCACAGCCCCTTAACTGTTTTGTTGAAATCGATGGCAGTTTTGTCATCGAGCTCAAGAGAACAAGCAGCAGACCCCAACATCATTGAAATGTTCGCCAATAGGCTGATATAAAAACTGTGGTTAAAATGTGAAGTAATCCAATTATACCCTCATAAAAGGGCATGATGTGCGATGCAACCAACGTAACATACTAAAACAATATCATTCACACCCAAAGCAATAAACATGCCAAATCAACCATTGTATTTCATGAATAAGCTTAGTTACAAACAAGGGGAATGCAGCAAATCAATACGTTTCATTACTCAACACACAGATAGGAGAGACAAACCAATTCATTATGCACATAACTCAGAATGGCTCACATAAAGCCAATATGCCATGTCCTAGGATCTCTGTATTTTGCTGCCTGCAAACAAGATGTTCAGCTGTTGAGAGGCCGGCTGATGATACTGGTGCCTCAGAGTGGATGAAAATGCTTATCTCTTTTGAGAAAAGCTCAGCTATTTTTCCATATTTGAAAATGTGGCTGCATTGGAAACTATTCTTTCAGCTAAAGTGAAAATTAAAATGAGCAGATTGCTAAATGGGATATAAAAATTGGTTTAATTCAGCTTGATAATAATATATTGAGTCTGGAAGATGACACACTCTCTCTCACACACATACTCTCTCTCTTGGTTACCTACAATTATTCTAAACAGAGCATGTCAATTATTTTAGATATCATTGAAAGCAGCTATCATGAAAAATGCAAAAGGACTTCATATATATTCAGTGTGGCCTTATTGTCTGAATGCCTGCATCTTTGTGTTTGCTGACAAAATTGCAAGCCTGTCAGCGTGTAAAGGACAGATCATTCCATCTCTTTAGTGATGAAGTTTCAAATCCACAAAGCAGGAGCTATCTGCCCTTTGAGATGATTAGG
Source organism: Podarcis bocagei (assembly GCF_964188305.1). Taxonomy (NCBI): domain Eukaryota; kingdom Metazoa; phylum Chordata; class Lepidosauria; order Squamata; family Lacertidae; genus Podarcis; species Podarcis bocagei. The sequence goes on from NC_138134.1 coordinate 30,911,982, forward strand.
ATGCCTCAAACCTGACAGCTGGGGATAACAGCTTTCAAGAATTCTGGAAACGAAATCATACCTATGTCTAAGACAACAAAAGGCAGGTGCTTGCGAAACTGAAACGGACAATGAGAAACATAAGGCTGGAGTGATCTTTATGTTTAGTGTGATCACTTCAAATACAATTTTGAAGAAAATGATTGCTTTTGATTTTGTTCATGATATACACAGATGAGGGCACCAAAAACCCATATGGGTGTGAGGTTTGCCAAGGAAGGAATATTGAGGCAAACAGATGGCTGTGCCATTACCATATGGCTCATTGGAAATCGGACCTTGTTAGGGCATTTTGCCATTAGAAAGATCTAATGTTATTGTTGCACTAATATTTTAAGCAGTATAACAAAGTATTCCAAAGCTATTGTATTATATTAGCATAAAAGGAATGGTGCCAGTGAGATTGTCTAGATATGATCCTGCTGAAATGCACAGAACAGATTATTTGAACGCTGCTTTCTCTTCCGGCTTTCCACACAGAATTAAACAAGATTGGTGCTTAGGTATGTTTCAGCATAGAATCTTTAAAGATCATAAATTCTATCTATTTCCAGTCTGAGTTACTTTCACATTTCACTCATTATTCTGTTCCATTCCATTTGTCTGCAGTTCTTTTTTTAAAAAATCAACTATCTCACCATAGGTATTTAAATGTCTCCCCTTTCAAAACACATGCATATTTTAGTACTTTTAAACTGTTGAGAACCTTGTTGCAACATCGGCTGTAAAAACTGGTAGATAGCAGCATTCCAATCTGCATTTTAGTCCAAGAAGTGTGAATTGGGGTGATCAAATTCCTCAAGGATCCCTAAGATGTTTCTCTCTCTCTCTCTCTATTTGAAGAGGAAGTTCTTATTAAAAACTTTACAAAACATTTCATCATTTTGCTTTAACAAGTGAGAAGGAAAGGAAGGTATGGGGGCCTTCAATGCTTCTTTGGGACTCTTCATATTGCCAACTGTGTACAATGAGGTAGCGGATTAGTGGATCAAAATAGTGAAGAAAACTAATCCAACATCATATAAGTCACAATTTTTGAGTGAGAATGCCTCCAATAATTTGTTTCAGAGATACCTTTCCATAGAAATGAGATTTATTACCCAGGAGAATCTTCCATCTAAAAAAATAATGCTTTGAACATGAACCTTAAGAACTATTGTAATCTAGCATCGCTACTCACATCTATCATGGCACTGTGTTATCCCCAGAGAACAAATCTAAAAGAAGGAAAAGAAACAACTTGAGCACTCCATAGTTATTAACAAACAGAATGTCTGTCAAGTTTCCTAAGTGCTGTGGACATTACGCAAAGTTTGATTATGAAAAAAAGAAAACTACGCTGTAAATCCTGGAGAATTTCTGAAGTTAAATGGAAAGCCACTATTCATTGTCCTTTGACTACTTACAACCTATATATCTGACTTGTTTTCTCTGCTACCCTATATATGGGTTGTTCTTTCTAATTATTTCAATTACTTCCAATAGATGCTTCTGTGCACTTGCCATATGCATTCCCCAAATATTCAGATTGGTAGTGTGCTCCTGAAATAAAATCCGAATTATTTGTTGTTTTTTTTAATAAATGCTTTTTATTATATTTTCTTCATCACACACATCCAAAGAAACACAGCCAATTCAAAAAAAGGAAAGCGTTAAACATTAAAAAGACAATTAAATAGAAAAAAGAAAAATAAAGAAAAAATAAAAGAAAAAAAAACATACAACAATTTGCTAACATCAACTTCCTTCCCTCCTGATTTCGGGTTTCTATTTTTAATAGTTTCCTCTTACAGCTAGTATTGGTTTTTAGTTTGTAACATCGGAAGATTTAGGTCAGACCTACTGTAGTTGGTAAGTTACTAAAATTGCCTTCAATATATACCATAAACTTGTTCCAATCTTCTTTTAACTTTGTATTTTTTTGATTTCTAATTCTTTGCGTCATTCTTGCCAATTCTATAAAATCGTATAATTTCAGTTGCCAATCTTTCACCATTGGTAAAGTTGAGTTTTTCCAATTTTGGGCTATTAATATTCTAGCCGCAGCTGTTGCGTATTGGAACAGGGTTTTATCTTTTTCCGGTATTTCTTTTCCAACCATCCCTAGTAAGAAGGCCTCTGGTTTTTTGGGGAATGTGTATCTAAATATTTTTTTTAGTTCGTCATATATCTGATTCCAAAATTTTTTTATTCCCTCGCATGTCCACCACATATGTATTAAATTCCCTTCATTTGTTTTACATTTCCAGCAGGCCTTGTTACCAGTCTTATACATCCTATTTAATTTTTATGGAGTTAAATACCATCTGTATATCATCTTTTCTAAGTTTTCTCTAATTGCAGCACTTGCTGTGAATTTTATTCCCTCATTCCATAATTTCGACCATTTCTCATATTCTATATTGTGTCCCAAATCTCTTGCCCACTTTACCATAACTTCTTTAATTTCTACATCTTTTGTATCCCATTCCAATAAGATATTATACATTTTGGATAATAACTTAGATTTACTTTCTATTATTTCAATTTGGAATTTTGATTTCTTTTCGCTCATTCCTACTTTCTTATCTTCCGTCCACCTTGCATTGATCTGATGATACTGTAACCAACCCTTCAGCTTTTCTTTCAACTCCTCATACGGTCTTAGTTTCCAGCTTTCATGGGAGCTTGTCAGTATATCTTCATATGTCAAACTTTGCTCTTCCAAGTTTGTTTTTTTAAATGATAGAATATCTGTTGGGGACAACCACCAGGGTGTTTTTGGTTCTAACAATTTTTTGTTTCTTTCCCAAACTTCATATAGAGGACCTCTAATAATGTGACTCGAAAAACCCTTATGTGCTCTTCCTTTGCTTAACCAAAGGTAGGCATGCCAACCAAACCTGTTATCTGCGCCCTCGAGTTCCAATAAATCCATGTTCTCCAAAGTTATCCAATCTTTCACCCAACATAGGCAGGCAGCTTCGTAATACAGTTTTAGGTTGGGTACCGCCAGCCCTCCTCTCTCCTTTCGATCTGTGAGTAGTTTGTATCTGATCCTTGGCCTTCTTCCCTGCCATATAAATCTTGAGAGAACTTTCTGCCAATCTTTAAATATTTTAGTCCCTCTAATAACCGGAATATTTTGGAAGAGGAACAGCATCTTGGGGAGAATATTCATTTTTATTGCCTCCATCCTACCGAGCCACGAAAGGTTAACTCTGCTCCAGACATCCAGATCTTTTTTAACTTTGTTCCAGGTCGTTGTATAATTATCTTCAATTAAGTTTATATTTTTGGGTGTAAGCCAAATGCCTAAATATTTTATTTTTTTGGTCACTTTAATTCCATGTTGTCTCTCTAATTTCTCTTTTATATCATTTCTCAAATTCTTTGTTAATATTTTAGTCTTTGATCTATTCAGTTTAAATCCTGCTAGTCTGCCATATTCTTCTAATATTTCCAGCGCCTTTTCGATACTTCTTTGCGGCTCTTCTAAGGATAACATCAAGTCATCTGCGTAGGCTTTTAGTTTAAACTCCTTTGATCCTACTTTGATCCCTCGGATCTCAGATGTTGATCTTATTTTGTTTGCCAAAACTTCTAGGACCATAATGAATAAGAGCGGGGAGAGGGGGCAGCCTTGCCTGGTTCCTTTTTCAATTTGGAATGTATTTGTGAGATTGTTATTTATCACCAGTTTGGCTGATTGATTTGAGTATACAGTGGTACCCCGCAAGACGAACGCCTCGCAAGACGGAAAACCCGCTAGACGAAAGGGTTTTCCGTTTTGGAGGCGCTTCGCAAAACGAATTTCCCTATGGGCTTGCTTCGCAAGACGAAAGCCCATAGGGAAATCTCCGGGGACCTCTTTTAAATGCTAGCGGTGGGGAGCAAAGCCTTTCCCCCCCCCACCGGCCTTCAGAAGAGGTCCAGGAAGGCTGGCGGGGGCCGAAAGGCTTTGCTCCCCAGCGCCAGCATTTTAAAAGCAGTCCGGGATAGCAGGGAAGCGCTTCCTGCTATCCCGGACGGCGTTTGAAGGCAGGAGAGATCCGCGAAGCCTGGGCGCGCTGCGCGCAGGCTTCGGCATGCCGGCAAGTCTCCGCCAGCAGCGGCAGCGCTGCCGCTGCTGGCGGAGAGATCCGCGAAGCCTGGGCGCGCTGCGCGCAGGCTTCGGCATGCCGGCAAGTCTCTGCCAGCAGCGGCAGCGCTGCCGCTGCTGGCGGAGAGGTCCGCGAAGCCTGGGCGCGCTGATGTCAACGCGCGCAGGCTTCGGCATGCCGGCAAGTCTCCGCCAGCAGCGGCAGCGCTGCCGCTGCTGGCGGAGAGATCCGCGAAGCCTGGGCGCGCTGCGCGCAGGCTTTGGCATGCCGGCAAGTCTCTGCCAGCAGCGACAGCGCTGCCGCTGCTGGCGGAGAGGTCCGCGAAGCCTGGGCGCGCTGATGTCAACGCGCGCAGGCTTCGGCATGCCGGCAAGTCTCCGCCAGCAGCGGCAGCGCTGCCGCTGCTGGCGGAAAGGTCCGGGAAGCCTGGGCCGGACAGCTTTTGAAGGCAGGCGGGGGGAGCAAAGACTTTCGCCCCCGCCAGCCTTCAGAAGAGGTCCAGGACCTCTTCTGAAGGCTGGTGGGGGGCAAAAGTCTTTGTCCCCCCTGCCTGCCTTCCCAGGGGCTTTTAAATCGCCCCGACAGCGGAGAAGTCCTCCGCTGTCCCGGGGCGATTTTAAAATGCTGGGGGTGGGAAGAAAAGCCCTTGTCCCCCCCCCCCAGCCTTCAGAAGAGGTCGGGGGACAGACTGTCCCCGGACCTGGTCTGAAGTCGGTTTCCCTAGGAATGCATTAATTGATTTTCAATGCATTCCTATGGGAAACCGTGCATCGCAAGACGAAAAACTCGCAAGAAGAAAAAACTTGCGGAACGAATTAATTTCGTCTTGCGAGGCACCACTGTATTGCCTGTATTCCTTTCAGAAATTCTCCCTCTATCCCCGCTTCTTCCATAGTCTTTAATAAAAACAACCAAGAAACATTGTCGAAAGCCTTTTCTGCATCTATGAAGATCAAGGCCGCTGGTATGTCATTATTAGTTTCCAAATATTCAATTAGGTTTATGGTATGTCTCACATAAAATCCGAATTATTTGAACAGACTCCAGAGTCAGATTGTCATACTCTGGGTATGCCCCTGGTGAAACATTCCATAGAATCATTGTAGAACTGGAAGGGAACCAAAGGGTACTTTAGTCCAACCCTCTGTAATGCAGGTATCACAGCTAAATAATCCATGACACATTTCTATCCAACCTCTGTTTAAAAGCCTTCAGTGAAGAAAAGTCCACCGCCTTCCGAGGTAGCCTCTATCACTGTCGAAGTGAACTCCCTTCACGTTGACCATGGGATCTCACCCAGTAGTTCCTTAAGATTTTTGAAATCAGCTTTCTTAAAGTTCAGAGTGCACATCCAGCACCACTCAGGTTTCCCTCTCCTCCGTATAATGAATTTCAAGAGGCCAATGGTAACTTCCTCCCAAGCTTCCCATTACTTCCACCTGGTTGATTAGTTCTCCCCTGTTGGTGAGTGTCAGGTCCAGGATGATCACCCCCTTGTTGCCTCTTCCACTTCCTGAGAAATGAAGTTATAAGGAAAGCAACTGAGGAATTGGTGGGACCTTACATTCTTGGCAGAGAATACCTGGTGCAAGCTGACAAATTAACTGCTATGTGCCATAGACTTCAGACCCTTCTCTGGCTGTCATGACAAGAGTCTGGCCCTTCCTGCCTTTTCCCACATTGCACTACTTACTGGAGATGGGAGTGGACAGGAGGGTTTGAGAATGTCCAGTCTTGTAGTTCCCAGTGTTCCTGAACACACTGCACATGAATAGCCCTCTTCAGGCATTCAACATCTAGCCTTTTCTGTGGTGGCTCCCTGTTTATGGAATGCCCTCTTCAGGGAGGCTCACCTGGCACCTTCATTACATATCTTTAGGTGCCTGGCGTTTCTCTGCAACCAGGCATTCAGCTGATCAGCATTCTAGGGCTTTTAAAATGTGGGAGTGGGGTTATTGGTTCGTTTTTGTTCTTGCTTTATTATGTATTTTGCATTCTGATTTTGCATTTTTCTGTTGCGAACCACTCTGGGATCTTTGGATGAAGGGTGGTATAACAATTTAATAAATAATAATGTCACAGGATTGGGGTTGGAGGTGGAGGCAGTAAGGAAGAGTAGCTTCACCACTCCCCCCTCTATCTCTAGCCAACCACCTTCCAAGTGGGGACTGTCTGACGCAGGGAGTCATTTTTAGTCAGCTAGATGAAACAGTTTTGACTCACCTGTTCAGTATTTATGTTGGAATCTGCCATCAACTGTGAGCTTCTGCATAGTTCTTCCCTTTCTTTTGTCCTCAGAATATGAGTCCTAAAACAATGCACTTGGAATTCAAATCCAGCTTATTTTCAAGTGAATATGCTGAAGTTCAAGGACTTGCGTTCTGTAAGCTGAACTCACATCATAATGTTGAAATTAATGTGCCTTACACCTAAGTTAAGTGCAAAGGTCTCCATTTTGCAGGTTTATGCACATCTACCTGGCAGAAACCCAGCTCATATATTTCAAGTTGTGCTGTGTGATGGGTTCGTGCTCATTTTGACAAAAGAATTCCTTACATATTTGTCAGATCCTTTCCAACACAGTTACAGATAGCATTATGCTTTAAAAACAACAACAACCAGGCATATGTCAAGGAATATAGAAAAGCCAGAAGTGTAAACCAGACATATGGATATTTCACTTTGCATTTGACAGTGAGACTGCAGTAAACAGGCATTTGTCAGAAAAGAACTTGGATTTTTCTTGCAGGAACAACTCTCCCTAGCTGGTTTCTAGTCTAATCCTATAAGGGTCTTCTGTGAAGAAATACTGTTGAGATCAATGGGGGTTTAGTCTCAGGCAAGGGGACACAGGATTGCATCAAAAAGCACCTTGTCCTTCTTCCCAAATGTGATTGCTAGCGATAGCATGAATATCAGGGTTTATCTGTTCCCGATAGTAAATTTTCATATTCCCTTCTTCTAGACTATTCCCCAAGTTCTCTGTTCATGCTTAACTAACTCTTTCACATATTCCTTTTTTGCAGTACTTGGAAAATGATTACCTAATACTGTATTTGCTCTTATGGGATTGAAGCTTCACTGGAAGGGGTACATAGAAACACACCATGTTATGACATTCAGGTGGTTGGAGAAATTCTATATGAAACAAATCATATGCTGCCATTTCCTCTTTGCAGCTCTGCCAGTTATTATATCCCTTAGTGGCATCTCCCAAGAAATAAACAAAGTGATAAGGAGGGGAAATGCAACATATGCTGGAATTCCAAGACAGAGTCAGGCAGGGGTGTGCTCTAAGATTATTCATACGTTCCACTGAACACAGGTATCAGCTGTCTCTAAACATGTGCATGTGTGAAAGCGTACACACTTGTTGATTTGTACAGCTTGACTACTGTGTGCACAAGCCCACAGAATGTGTACTTGTTGAACATTACCTGTGAATAACTGCCCAAGTAGACAGCATATATTCACAGGTACAGATGGTAAACTCATTGAATGTAATGTATGAACATCCCTACTGTTACCTTGGACAGTTTGGATTCCATCCTCAATTGCCGCTTGGTGGTTTTTCATGACATTAAATACCAGTTACCCTAGGCAGTTACTTCGATTTGCCCAATGGTAGGACTGGCCCTGCCACAGTTATGTGGCTGCTGTTCTAAGTGGGCTCTCCTTCCTCACCTATGTGCAGGTAATTGGGTGTGGTGCTCCACAACAGAGGTTTTGAGGAGCATAGGGGGATTTGATCTTCTTGCCTGGCTATAGAAGGGTCATTGCTGGCTCTGGGGCTGAGGAAGTTGGTGTGGTGTGCTGTCAACTTTCATGTCTTGTGCACTGTGATACAGGGGGCTGCTCCACTGACATATCAATAACATGTTTAGGATTGCTTCATTAAAAGGGGGGAAGAACTGCAATGAGAGAGAGAATATTTCATGCTAAACTACAAGGCATGTATAAAAAAAAATAGCTTCCAAGCTAAATGTGACCTAGGGCATCTACATTATTTGCATGCCTTCCACAAAATATCACATCAGCTTTGTACAATCTCTGCTCTCAGACCAGTTGGGATGCCACTGGGCTTTTAGGCTGGAATCCCCACAAACTGGGCCAAAAGGAATTCACAAGGTAAGAGAAAATTCTAGGTTTCATCAGCACTTGGCATCATCAGATTGTACTCTTCGACCATCTGCTACTCAGCTGTTTGAGCAAACAGAGCTGGACCATCTTCACTAATGTTTCTTGTCTCAGATGCTGTTCTGTGTCAATATGTGCATTTCACGTATATTAGATGCAGGGAGATGGCAGTGTATTCTCTTTGCTAGGAATGCAAATAGAGCTGAATAGCTCCAGAATCCTCATCTTTTTTCCTAAACAAGAGAACAGAACTTGGCACTGACAAGCCAAATCTATGCCAAACTGACACACAATGCTTCCGATTTTGTCATTTAATCAGAGGGAATATAAATTAAGTATTACGAAAACAAAATTATGGAATCATATTTCAAAATACTAAGAAAAAGATAAAATTGCATGTGTAGCGATATAGAGAATTTGAAAAATATGTTGGCATTTATTTCTAAAGGAGTCTGGAAACATGAGCCGACATAACAGCTACATTGTGTTCACATAAACCTTCCCCCTGGTCTCAAAGAATGCACAGAGTAATGAGAAGAGCAGGACAGAGGTCAGAGGTGCGCAGACACAGTTTGAAAGTGTTTGGGAAACATCCTGGAGGGGAGGGGCCTTAAAGGTAGCAGAAGGTTGGGACCTTCGGTCCTGGCAACTGCTCTAATACAATAGGGGCAAGACCTACTGGAAAGGGTTGCTGAGACCACCAGGTTGTGTTGTATTTTGTTTCCTCAAATAAAGAGTTAAGTTCACTGGCATCGGAGATTTGCTTCCTTTCTTGCCAACCTGCGTCTGACTCCTGCCCTGGCAGCAAGTAAAGTGTACAAAACCAACATATACCGACACAAATTCCTATAATATAATATGTTATGCTGTCATGGGTTTTAACAATCCTTTTTTAAAAGTTCCATGTTGATCAAAATCCTAAACAAATATATGTAATTCAGTCCAATGACCTTTTGTTTCAGGTAAAGTCATCTTAAAAGTTTTGAGTTGCAAAGCAGGTTTGGGGAGAGGATGCTTAATTCTTTCTACATCCCTTTTTCTCTGCAGCGGGAAGGTAAACGGTGTTTCCGTGCTCTTTGGCACTCATCACGGTGTCCCGTTGCACCAGAAGCGGTGTAGTCATGCTGGCCACATGACCTGAAAAACTGTCTGTGAACAAATACCAGCTCCCTTGGCCTGAAAAGCAAGATGAGTGCCGTACCCCATAGTCACCTTTGACTGCACTTAATCATCCAGGGGTCCTTTATCTTTTATCTTTAACTTATATAAGAGATGTGTATGTATGCTTGAACATAAAGATTTATGTATTTGGACATTTGGATGCCTTTTTAAAAGAAAATGCAATCAACAACACAATCCTATGCTTATTTACTCAGAAGTAAATCTTACTATACTGAGATGGGCTTCTTCCTTATATATGTACTTAGGATTGGAGCCTAAAATAACCTTTCCAAAGTAGCATCTTCCAAACCAGTCCAGAGATTCTTTTTGCTGCAGACTCCTCTGAACCTGGGATATCAGTTGAAGCAGTTGTCAGAAGGGCATATTATCTCCACGACTGCTGCTGTTATCTTTCCTCCTATCAGTCTGTAGCCAACATTACTGGAGTATACTGTCTAGTAAAATTGCATTTGTGAAACTAAAGCGGATCCTCTAGTGGGTCAAAACAGGATCCATATCTAACAAACACAATAAACAAATAATTAAGGTGGCGTCTTGCTATCTTCCAACAATTTTAGCCATTAAATTCAATTTGCAGTGGAAATGAATGGGGAACCAAGTCAATACAATTTTTGGCAAACTTTCATTTCTCTGGAACCGTGTAGCTTTAAGACGTTTTCTATCTGCCACTACTTATGTGTCAGCTCTATTGGTTTGTCCCTCTGGTTATCAAGTACCTCACCATGCATTACTGACTAGCATAGTAATGATGTTTTATTTTATTATTCCACATCCATATAAACAGACAGTGATCCCTTATAGGAGTCTCAAAACCCAGCACAAGTGGATCATTGGATAAAGTATATATTACTGAGACAATGAAAAAGTTTATTACACTTTGGGATCCGGCTGAAAGCTCCAAAGGAACAGGGACTTCCATTTTCATTTCGTTGTGACAGCAAGCTTATGACTGCATTCTCCAGTCCTGGTATATGGAAAACTCCTTGTTTAGTAGGGGTATACATCAAGCACAAGATTTGTTCAGCGTTTCAGAAAACAATCCTCCTAAGTCAAGGATGCTTTGTAGGCTTTCCAATTGTCCTGAATCATGGGGTACCTGGCAGCAAGTCCTACTGGTGTAGACAATCCCATGGCAGATGCTATCACACAGTCCAGCAGGCCCAAGGCCCAAGACAAAGGTTCACTTTTAGTAAATGCTTGTCTGCAGATTTTTTTTTAATGTCTGGGTCACTGAGGCGTCACAAGGTGTTTCAGGAATCCCTACGCAGATCCTACTTTTCCCCAGGCAAGCACAATATCTGAGACACTCAGTTCACCGCAAGATCCAGGATTTCTCTGAGTCCGATGCACCCCTACAGTGTTTACACTGAAGTGAAGCTCCTTCAGTATAATCCAAAAGCATAGAGACAGAGCCCCATGGGAACAATGATATTCAGGCTCAAGTTGCTGCTCTACCTTTAAATGCTGATTTGAGTCCCAACTATGCATATGAAATTTCATTCTGATATGAAAGGAGGTATTTTACAAAATATGCCAAATGTGAGAGTAGAGGAGTTAAAGCACAGTGTATGAGACATTTCCCTCATTTCATGAGAACAAATATGTGAGTGGTGCTCTTGTTTGAACAGGATATGTACATGCATAGTTACATCTTGAAAATTCACATTCTGATGTTTCAATCATGTCATATTATATGGTGTGTTGCATTTTCCTTCTCCTGTTTGAAAACAGGTGCAGAAACCAAGCTGGTATTCAAACTCAGATTTGTTTCCTGAATGTGGATACCCAATTTCATTTCAATACTACAACTTTCAGTCAAGTAATTATACCTCAAGCTTACAAAAGAATGCCAAGTGGGTGACTAATTAATTTAGTCTATAACAGCCATGATACTGGGGGAAAAGCTGCATGGCTAGTTCTAAGTATCTAAAGACTGTTTGGACAGCAGTCTTAACATGCCAGGAAAAGGCTATTGTGCAGGGATGACTCAGTTTGCATTCCCTTATCGTAGAATGATCTGAATCCAGGCTCGTCATGGGTCTGGAGAAAGCTGAACCATGACCCTGGGTTCAGGTGACACACTCAGCCAAGCCATGGCTGAGATCAGCGTAGCACAGCAGCAAAACAACCAGGGTTTGACTTAGCATGGCATGCAAACAAGTCCAATGAGTTTGCATATTTTTTTATCAATGTGTGGTGAGGAGCAGGAATATACTAACAATTACATCAAGCATTATACAACAGCTAGTCATATATGTGGTTTGAATGGGGAACATGAAAGATATTCAGTAGTTCTCTCCCCTCCATGCTCCAACATTATCCAATTTTGCAAGCAACTCATTGCCCCAATTCCAAAATTGCTTCAGGGGAGTACACTAGTTTAGATGTAAAGTGTTCCCATTGTTCTATTACTAAGCATTGCAAGTCCATTGAGAAACTAAGGGAGTAAAATTATCCTGAAGTACAATCACTTATATAATATAGTTAATGAAAGTGCTTCCATGTTCCACTTCTTTTTATTTTTCTGTTTCCTTTTCCTCCCCCCTTTTTTCCTGTTTCCTTAATTTGGATTAAAATACCACCTATATACTTTCCTGGAAGTAAGCACAACAGAACACAGTGGGACTAACCTCTGAGTAGACATGCCTAGGCTTATGCTGCCAGACACATAGATGTTTCCATATGTCTGGGATATCATAGAAAAAGGTAATGCAAGCATACAAATCCTGATAATACATGATAGAATTTTTGCTTAATGCACGTTTTTCCTTTTAAGACTAATGCGTTTAAAATATATTCCACAGTTTTATATTTGAATAAATATATACCCCAAACTGTAGATTCAAAGGAACCAAGCTAGAATATTGGCATTATATGTGGTTTATACAGTCCCTTTGTAAATGTCAAGTAATGCTGAATGTGTTTTGAATTTTTAAATTGCTTCAGAGTTTATTCTTACTATTCACCACATGAATTTTAAAGCAGGTTTGCTTTTCAGTTCAGAACTCCCCTTTTTATTTCTCCTGGGTACACTAAAGCCTTTCCACAAAAAATAATATTATGAAAATGTGTGTGAAAAGATATTTGAATTCTTTAGCATGTTGCACTGAAGCAATGGATATAGATGGATATATCTGCTTGTGTTTATAAACCTCTGCCTGAAGTGAGATGAGCACGGCACCCTCAGTCGCCTTTGACTGGACTTAACTGTCCAGCAGTTCTTTACCTTATCTTACCCTTTACTCTAAACATAACAGCCACTATCAAAAAATCCAGTTTTCTGCATACGAGGATCTATGGAAGGAAGAGAGTTTTTCTCATTTACACATAAAATGGAAGCAAGTTGGTGGTCTCTGGCAACATTATTTATTTATTCTAATATAAAGCATGGGGTATTTTTAAAATGGAAAAATTATCTCATAATATATCTCCTTGGGATGTGGGTGGCGCTGTGGGTTAAACCACAGAGCCTAGGACTTGCCGATCAGAATGTCAACGGTTTGAATCCCCGCGATGGGGTGAGCTCCCGTTGCTTGGTCCCTACTCCTGCCAACCTAGCAGTTTGAAAGCACGTCAAAGTGCAAGTAGATAAATAGGTACCTCTCTGGTGGGAAGGTAAAGGGCGTTTCCGTGCGCTGCTCTGGTTCGCCAGAAGCGGCTTAGTCATGCTGGCCACATGACCCAGAAGCTGAACGCCGGCTCCCTCAGCCAATAAAGCGAGATGAGCGCCGCAACCCCAGAGTTGGCCATGACTGGACCTAATGGTCAGGGGTCCTTTTACCTTTACCTTTATATCTCCTTAGTTAGATGATTAGTTACCTTGGAAGGATGACATGTAACAAAATGGGACGTTGTTGTTTAGTGTTCATTGTGCAAGTTTTTTATTTCTGCCTCCCCAAAAGCCAATAAGTCCTCATTGGGCTGTTTGTTGGGCTATTCCTCACCAGATTTTTGTACTTCTGCAAAATCTGCCAAGCCTTCATTGATACCTTCTTTGTGTACATAGGTGGTACATAGGCATAGGCATTCACACGCAATCATCAGAAATAAAGGGAATAGTTAGAACAAAGTGGAGAGAGAGAACATCACAATTTACAATGTGATGTTTTGTACCTGTGCCTCTGACAAGCCATTTAAAAGGGATCTGTAGGAATTTAAAACAAATAGGATTTTTCTTCAGGTAATCAGGCATGCAGAGTCATCAGGCATTTGAGAATTAAGATCAGCCATATCCATGTTTTGTCACACTTTTGCAAACAGGGATGGGGAATAAGTCAATTTGTAGAGATGTGTAACAGGGAATGTAAATACAGGCTTATATTAGCCAGGTGTCCTTTAGGTTAAGAAAGGAGGATTACTGGCAAATAGCTGGATATTTAAAAGATGAAATTTCATTCCTTCACAACCAAGCACCCATTTTTCATGATGAAAAGCATGTATTAACCAACCCACAGGCAGCAAGCACCCTGGAGCAGTGTCTGGTTGGTTGTCTCATTTGAACAAGAACATAAAAGACCTTCTGGATCGGATCAAATTTCTCTGTAGTCAAGCATCTTGTTCTCCACTGTCCATACGAAGGCTGGTCCAAGGAGAGCCAGCAACCTTGGCCAGTAGGGTCAACTGAGCAGCTGATTCCCATGTCAACTTCCCTGCACTTCTCTGCACTTGTTCCTGGTGCAGATCTTCCCTGACCCCCTTTTCCCTGGTGGGGAGGGAGATGGTTCTGTTTTGTGGTCTGCCTCAGGTGGCAAAATGTCTAGAGTTGGTCCTGGTCCAATCAGATGTATCACATCACCTTGGACCATTGCCTCTCTACTTTGCCCTCTTTAAGATGTGCTGTAGTTCTACAATGATGATAATAATAAGAGGAGGGAATCAGTAATTCAACCCACCCACTCCCCTTCATGGAACCAGAACATGACATGGGGCAATTCACAGAGACAATATTAAAATACAGTTTGCCAAATGGGATGCAAAGGTTAGCTTCCTGACTGGTGGGTCACTGTTGTTTACTGTGAAGGGTGGGAGGGAGGCGATCCATCAGGAAGCATAGTACAATGTGTAGTGTCCCACCTTCTGGGAAACTAGTGTATCAGCTCCACCCCATCTGGTAAGCTGCTTCTGGGCAGCGCCCTGGCTCTATAGGACCTGTGTTTACCCATTTTTGTGGTCCATTGGGTCCAGGAAAATGAATATGATTGGCCTGAATAGGGGTTGTACCACGTCCAAAGGCTGCTGTGCTATGCACCTTGACCTCAGAATAGGCTCCACTGAGTATGCTAAAATTTGCTTTTGAGTAAATGTGCTGTGTGTGTGTTATCCAAAGGCAAAACGTGAAAAATAAAGACTTGATCTCAACAACATGCCTATTTTAAGAAGAGGTTTCTGTGTGTCAAGAGGTGTGAGATGCTCATGTGTTTACACAATTGTTTATTCAATTCGTATCCCACCCTTCCACCTGAAGGAGCCCAGGGCTTATTGTTGGCATCCATTTGTCTCAAGAGACAATGGAGTGCACCTCCAGGGATAAATTTAAACAGCTGTGTTAGCAGCACTAATGTGACTTCCCTGGGGCGCAAGCCTGGGAAGAGCGTATGGAGGTCCTGGGCTGTCCAGACGACAAGACCCTTTTCTCGGTCTCAGTGATGTGGTTCAAAGGAAAGCAGAAAAATACGTTTGGCACCAGCTTGGCTGCGGGAGGTGCTGGAAGGAGGTGTACGCAACACTATCCAACCATCTTAAGGACTTCACTCTGAATCTGTGTAGGTTTACTTCTTAGCCTTTTCTTCCCCCAAAGGTATCTTGTAAGGCAGTGCAGGTTTGGGATCAAAGTTTTCCTACTCTTAGATGGGCTACCATCCCAAGTTGACGAGTCCCGTCTTCCCTACACTACAGCACATGCAGAAACCGCATTCTTGACCGTTGTACCCGCTATTGGTCTCAACTGTTAAATCTGCTAAAGCCTGTCTACACAGGCAGGAGAGATCTCTAATTCACTGAGTGTGTGAGACCCATCAGCTACCCTCACCTAGTTTAGCTGGCCAGTCAAAGATGTTTCCCAGGGTGTGGCTCTGCCACACAGCTTCTAGGAGCCACAAATGAGAACCGAAGGTTGAATGTGGACAAAAGGTGGACAAACTACCTCAGAAGGAGCACAACATGTCCTCAACTAGAAGTACTACCTCTCCCCTAACACCCCATACTCCCCAGGGCAGCAAATGTACCAATAATATAAAACATTTAAAAATATTCCACAAAACAGTTTAAAAATGCTATTCAGGAGAGCCAGGAACAGTATTTTTGACTGTTGACTGCCTGGGTGAACAGGAATGTTTTAAATTTTGTCCTAAAATATAAATATTGAGGAGAAGGATGTACCTCATCAGGGAGGGCATTCCACAAATGGGGAATCACCACTGAAAAGGCCCTGTCAATTGAAGCCAAATCTAAGGGGGGAAGTGGCATATTTGTGATAGGTTAGCAGGAGTGTGGGGTGCAGGTTGTTCTAATTTTGTACTTTTAACCATAAGTTTGATTTGTTAAAATTAGCTCATGATCCTTTTCACATATTAAGATCAATGTTATCCCCTGATAATTGCTAATAAAAATGCATTTCAGAAGTTGCCAGCGCTACAAAAAAAATCTGGTTTCTGGTTCTATCATATGCTATGGGTGCACTAACAAATTTAATTTTATGCATTTTCTCTTTTAGTGAACATTTGTTTTAACAGTGCAGATGCTGGGGTCAGATTTAACAAAATAGCTTAGAATTACACAGACCTATAAATATCTTGCCTATAAATATACTTTTTGTTATTCTCACTTACAGAAGAAGCCACAGTAAAAAAAAAAATCTGCAATTTGAAAATGTATGCACATTAAAAGTCACTTTATCAACTATACATTTTGGGAAATGATTTGTCCATTTGTTTGGCCATCTCTCAATATATCATTGCCAAACTTGGCATAAGTGTTCTTGGGGTGAGTGTGGTGATCCTTGTCAATGTTTGGATGTTGACTGCCATTCTCAGTCAAGATAGGGAACCAATTTTTGGCATAGATTTGGCCACCTCTTGAGGTATCTGCGCCAAACTCAGTGCGGATTCCTACGGACAATTTTCTGGGTTGCCACAATGCCATGGCGCCCCCACTTATATTGCTGTAATCAATAAAAGCTGTGGCCTGTCTTAACCCACACACATTTTTTTGTTTTACTGTTAACCAACCCTTGTTTTTGGGGCAACGTAATGTGCCTGCCCCACAATTTACTTGGTTTCTATATCATATAATGGTGGGCTTAAACCCCCCCCCCCAAAAAAACTTTAACATTCCTGAATAATTTTCTTGTCTCCTAAAATGTGTAGGAATCCTCCAAGAGTACAGGTGTTGCTCCCTGCTTCATACATTCACTTTCCAAGTCACAGTGATAATCCAAACAGTGATAGGGACAGATATAGCTAGTTCACTTATCTTTGCACCACAGACGTACACAAACCCTTCACATGTTTTCTGAATTCATATTTCGGTGCCAGAAGAGGACTATTGTGTTATTGCTATTTTCATCATTTCACTGGAACGTTAAAGTTTTTTGTTTTCTAATGGAAACCAAAGCAAGAAAAACCCCACCAAGAAACATCTCGTTTGTTTCAGGTAAATTGAGCAGGCAGGACAGAGGCTATAAAAACAGAGACTCCTAGCATATTTGAACATAGTTGATAGCATAGGAAGCAGTCTTTCCCTACTGCTGCGTTACATTCCCAGCATCTCTTTGTAGGTCCCAGTCAGTCTGCAATCACTACCCCCCCCCATTCTTCTTCTTCTTTACTCAGCTTTGTTAAAGGCAGGCTTCATTTCTTTGGTTTTCTGGGACGAAAAGGCACAGCTTGCAGCCGCTCTAAAGTTGTCATTCTTAAGGAGCTGCTCCTTAAAGGAGCCGATTCCTTCTATATTTCAAAAAGGCAAGCCAGATGTTTGCTGGCTGTCAAACTGTGCTAGGGATTGTACTTTGGGTGGAAAGGTGATGGTTTTTTATGAAGTCTGTGTTTGTGCTGTAGGACTGTGGTTTGTTTGTTTGGGTGAGCGAGGGTTTCTGCTCAGGGAGGACTCGAGCAGACTGCGAGAGTTCACAGGGCTAATTGGAGCCAGCTGCGAGGAAGACGGATCAGGTGAATCGCATTAGAAGTACAGGTAAGAAGGAGGCATTTGGATGTTAAAAGGTAGGTCTTTCGCTTGAGTAGGGAGGTGGGAGAATTCAAGGGTCTGGGAGAAACTGTTAGGTTTTGACCAAGGGAACACTGTGGTTTTCCATAAGAAAGTTAGCTGTGTAATAACTAAGCTTTAATGTCAACGTGCTGAGGAGTTTGAGGGGATCTCCATAGGGATGAGAGGGAGGAGGGCTGAAAACCGAAACTTGTAAAAGAGAAAGTTACTGAGCTACTGCTTGCCACAAACTAGCAGCAAACCGTGGTGATAGCAGTGGGAAGGGAGCAATCTAAGTTGCCATTTAGGTTTGAATGTGTTTCGCTGGCTGTGTTCCTCCTAGCTTTTTAACAGCAACCATTCATCACACAAGAGTCTAAGGGGAAAGTGTTTGGACATTCCTGGCATAAAATGAATTGTATGCAAAAAGTAAACAGTAATTCAGCTTCTACAATAACCTTAGCTACAGCTCAAGGAAAGGGGAATGGCAGTAGTGAAAGCCTAAATGATAATCTAGTAGCCCCAAAGAAAATCACCATGGCACTTAAAACTGACACAAGCATACCCACCATTTTATACAGATGGCATGTGCAGCAAAGCACTTGTTAGGACATGGAGGGAATCCACTCTAAAGAGGAAATTCACCACTAGTGAAAACACATACAAAGCCAATATTTGGAATACCTGACTAGGAATTCAGCCACTCAGTGTGAAGAAGCATTTTAGAATCTGGTTCTTATTGTTGGATTCCATATTCTTTTAAGCTGCTTGTGAGAACTTGTCTTTGTGTACATAAAACAATAGTACAAAAGGACAACAGTCAACTGCTTCAAAGCCCTAGGAAGACAATGGATCCTCATTGAGTGTAAATTAGAACAGGATGACATCAGTCCCTTTCATTATTTCCATTATCTGTGTAAAAGTGTAAAATGCATGCAGGCCTGAAGATAATGGAAGTCTTATGCAGTGCTTTTTTTGGGGGGGGGGTGCATACCCCTAAACATTTTGTGAATCTAAGTTTGGCCTCATTGAGGGGCAGTATTTCAATATGAGTAGGGAAATGAGAGTACCCCTCAACATTTTTTAAAGAAAAAAAGCACTGGTCTTATGCATTGTGGCAAAATAAAGCTAATGATCACCTAATTCAGTTTGAATAACCAGCAATAAAGTTGCTCCCTAAAACCTGTGTTATGTATCATATTATATATATATATCTATATATATCTATATATCAATATATATCAATATCAATTATTAGTATGCAGAGGGCTATATTGTTCCTCCTATCTTTAAAAACAAAAAGCTTTTTGTTTGCTTGGGGTGTGTGTGTGTTTTTGTTGGGAGGGGCAGGGTGCAAAAGTTTAGCCTGTTATTTGGAGGACAGATTTGGTGTGTCATCAGTTTTTCTTCTGTGAAATTGCTATTTTTAATTCCCAGGCCTAAGAAAAGCTGGGGACTCTTGGATTATACGATGACATAAGTAAAGTAGGAAGAGAAGAAGCAATGAGGAAGGAGAGAGAAATGACAGGCAGTCACTACGTACCTAGTGGTTACTTTCAGCTTATTGGCCTCTCTTGGACATACCGAACAAAGTTAGAAAGGCAAGAAACCCTGATTTAGCATTTCACCCTTGAAACCACTGAGATTTTTATTTTATTCCTTTCAGTCTTCAAACTGTGATTTCAGATTATTGTGGAAACTGAGTGGAATGGAATAAGCACATGCAAAAGTGATACAGACTGGAAATCCACTACTGGAAATATAGAGATCCATCTATACCTGGTTGTGATGGTGGTGCTACAGGTACCATGTACGAAACTGAAGACAGGTTTCCATCATCTAAGTGCAACCCTCTATTGATTCCAACATACTGTTTTATTGGGATATCTGTGAAATTAGTGCTGGTCTGAGTCTGGCTCCTCAATTTTGTGGTGCCCTTTGAGAAGTTGGGAGCAGGTTTCTGAAGAATTCAGAGGTGTCATCCAAAAATGTTTGACAGCAGGCTGTTATTATTGTATTCGTAATAAGAGATGGCAGAAGTGTTTCTTTAAATGTGTTTTTATATAGAAAAACAACAATGAAATTAATAAGCACCCAAGCAGTACCAAATGGTTTACATAACATTTTACCAATCATGTTCTTGTCTCATTACAGATGCAGATGCATAGTTCATTGCAGACAATTGTCAAGACCTCTCAAGCATGGGGGTTGCCGTCTTTCAGAAATATACAAAACAAACAAGGAAGAGCAACCATTTGTTTGGCCTTGTTAGCAATATGTTAGCAGAAGAAGCTTTCTGTGTGGGGCAGAGCCACTAGGCTGCCTTCCAGCAGGTTGGTCGCTCTTTCCTATCAAGAGCGGAAGGGGCAAGGTGGGAGAGCACTTGGCGCTGTGCACCTTGCCACCGACTCCCACCTCCACCGCCCAAGTTAGCAACAGGATCCCACCTGCCAGGAAAGTAGCACAGCTGCTCCACCCCACTCCACCAGCTGCTTCTGGATGTGGTTTGTGGTTCTCTATGATTCCTTCTTTCCTCCCTTCAATCTCTGTGTAGTTAAAGAGAGATGGAGGAGAAGGCTCAGCTTTCACGCAGAAGTGGCAAGGATCTGGCTGCTTCAAACTGCCTGTAAAGCTCAGCATGAAATGAAAGTCAGCACAATCCTATGCATGTATTCTCAGAAAGGAGCCCCATTAAGCTTAGTAGGACTTACTCCCAGGGAAGTGGGTGTAGAATTGCAGCCTGAAATGCCCACTACATTCCCCAAGATCTGGAGGGCTTGGGGAAATGTTTGGGAGATTCTCTCACCTTGCTCTGGGATTTGCAGACAGCTAGTAGTCCCTGAAATCCTGCCATTTGTAAGCACTTTCAAAGCCATTTGTTCACTTTTGCCATGCTTTGTAAGGACTCAAAAGCACTGAGGGGTATATTTGCTGCTTCAGAGTGTCTGGAATTCCTAGGGTGCACTGCAAGGTCCCCTGGGAGGGGCAGAATCTTTCTCCCCACCAACAACATCCCCTTTCTAACTTATCTGATTTACATGAAAAACTCAAGGGAGGACTTGTGTCATGCGGGGAATGGGCAAGCAGTCACATCTTCCTTCTGATTTCCATGGAACGAATGCTGCTCCAGCCCACGCTGTGTGTAGGCGTGCTCATGGTGTGTGCTTGTACATTTTTATTAATACAAAAAAAATCTTCCCCGCTACTCTTCAAGATTAAGGCCAGTGTCTTTTCCAGTTCTGTGATTCATAAAACATATTCTAAATCATAACAAAAAAAGAGAAAGAAATAGGTATCCACGTAAGAGTATGTTTCAGTCAACTAAAATTATGCACAATATCAAAATAAATGTTTAGCATACAGTATTTCATATGCTGATGAATGTCACCCTGCTACCTCAAATATCCATCAATACATAATTCATCAACAGTGGCACAGAACGGATAAAGATGTAAAAACACACAGCAAATTGGCAAATACATGTAGAAAAAGAGCAGGTGAAAATAAAATGAAATAGAGGAATAATTCAATCCACAGATCTGCCCCTTGAAAAGAAAAGAGCCTTAAGCACATTTTAAATCAAATCACAGAATTTGTTTTCAATAACACTGGATTTATATTTCTCATTTTGTTTGTAGAGGTAGTGATTTCACCAAGAAGAAATGGAGGTCTTTGCTCCCCGTGTTAAATCAGGGAATATTTGTTTTTATTTTGGTGCTTTTTAAAAATAAAATAAAATCCAAGCAGCATGCATGGCTGTCACAAGCAAGAGATCACTTTCACTTCAAACAAGTTCTGGAAACTGCTGCCGCAGGCATCGAGAACCTTTCCCCAATAAATCATGTAGGTGCTGCCAAGTAAGTGGTAACCTGTCCGTATAACAAAGATGAATGATGACTCCTGCCATCTTTATATAAAAAAATATTTTTACAAGTGTCCTTAAATAAAAGACATGGCAAACATAAATGAAACATAGCACATATAAAATAATGCTGGGGGCATATTGTTGCACCATATGTAAGAGGTGAAATGCTACCACTAGAGGAAGCATAGGGGAAATTACTGATCGAGGATAAGCTAGGTTTATTTCAGTTGAGACTCTGCAGGTCAAGTGCTCTCACATTATATTCCTTAAGAACGGTACTTTTCATCGCTTGCTGCAATCTCTATTTTCACCTGACAATAATAGCCCAGCAGTCCCTTGCCCAGCTTTCATAACCCCCTTTCACTGTGATGGAGGGACATCTTGGCTCTGTGTAGAAATAAATAAGCCAAATACCTTGAGATTAAAGGGGAAGAAGAAGGAATCAGCACAAATGCTTCATAAATAAGGATAAGCAGCCACAACTTCAACCCCTCCCACTTTGGGGCTTTGAACATATGCAATTTTCCACTTTGGTCCCACCTACTTTAGGCATGTGACTATGGTTACCAGCAAGGCAAAGCAGACATTGGATTGGAAAGGGTCTAGAAAATCTAGACATTTCCCTCTTTGCTGCAGTGATTGAGTGACAGCATCTACTACGCAATCAGCATTGTCTTGCAAATGCCAGTATAGGATGCAGGTGGCGCTGTGGCCTAAACCACGGAGCCTCTTAGGCTTGCTGATCAGAAGGTTGGCGGTTTGAATCCCCACAACCAGGTGAGCTCCTATTGCTCTGTCCTAGCTCCTGCCAACCTAGCAGTCCAAAAGCATGCCAGTGCAAGTAGATAAATAGGTACCACTACGGTGGGAAGGTAAACAGCATTTCCGTGCACTCTGGTTTCTGTCACTGTGTTCCGTTGTGCCAGAAGCAGTTTAGTCATGCTGACCACATGACCTAGAAAGCTGTCTGCAGACAAATGCCAGCTCCCTCATCATGAAAGCAAAATGAGTGCCACACCCCATAGTTGTCTTTGACTGGATTTAGCCATCCAGTGGTCCTTTTGCTGTACCTTTTACCTTGCAGATGCCAGTATTACATGTGGTTTCTGGCCAGTATTCTGGTGGTTTCCAGACAACCTATTTAATAAACCTTCATTAAATAAATTAAATTATTAGGGTCTGTTACCTTACTAATGTATGTTACCTTAACTATCTGTGATGCAAATGTAGTAAAAATTCAAGAAGGATTTCCTGCTTGAAATTCTTTGAAAGCAGAGAGCTACGTGGCACACATGAATGGTGATTTAGCATAGAATCACCCAAAAGTTAAGGAGATCTCAAATTATTTGACAATATCAAATTGAAGAAAAGAAAGTAAAATGCAGCAAAAGGGAGAAATTTGATTCAGTTTGCCTTGAAAGGCAAACCTACCCAGTTTCACTTTCTGAAACAATACAAACAATGAAACACAACCATCCTTCAATATTTGCAGTACAGTTATCCAGGCAAGTAATCCATATGAAAATGCATATACTGGGACAAAGTGTGCATAAAAATACACATATTAGTGAAGATACCATACAAAAATACAGTGTATTACGGAAAATAGCCTTGGAAAAACATGTATATTGAGCAAGACAACATACAAACATGTATATTAGGGGGGATGCACTAAAATGCTATTAATAAGGACTTTAAAAACACACACCCAGGGAGAAGCTGATGTGGAAATGTGGAGATCTGTAATTAAGACCAGAAAAATGAGAAACAGAGAGAAATCAGAATATGGTGCAAACCGTACTTGGAAGCCACTGGCTTTTCAGCTAGCTAGATATAAAACTTCAGGACATTCTTGTTGTTTCTCCCCTTCCTGTGGAACATCATCTATTTTGAGCATTTCCCTCCCGTTTTATGTGGCTGTTTCTCCATTTCCCATTCAGCAGGCTCCTTACTATGGCTTCTTAATTGCTACTCTATTATATACATTATTCCCTGTATTTAACATTACATTACATATCATTAGTCAAGTAGCAAAAGCTTGACAGGAGAAAACTAGGAAAGGCAACTCTTCCACTTCATCTCTGACAATTATTGAGTGCGAAAGCATTTTTAAGTGTCACTGATGTGTCACAGCTCACTTCACATCATATTACTGTGATCTTCAGGATGCGACATGTTGACAGAAGCAGACATAATAGGACACAGTGCATCAAACCTTTTTAGTCTTGCACTAGAGGTGCAAAGACAAATGCTGTCATAGACCTTTGTAGGCTCCCTTTGTCAATCCAGGAACCAGAAACTTGTGCATCTTGCAGCACCTTCAACATGTTTTAAGGACAAGCTGTTGCAGAAAGGTATAACTGGAATTCCAGCTTAGTGGCATGATGTGGTGAAATATTGCTAAACATAAAATGGAAATACAGTAAAAATTTAATAGCACAAGTTGCTAAGAGGAACAATATCGTTGATATACAATCCTCTTCTTGACATTATACCTGTCTAGTATGTTCTTTGCTTACACCTCTGTTAACTAACAGCCCATTAAGCATACAGGTTTCTTATTATTTTCACAGCAGTCTCTGAGCTATACATATCCAAGAACAGCCATCTGTTCAGTTTTGAAAACCCCTGTGGAAAGAAAGGATAGTGCCTGCTTCTTGAAGCAGATCTCCCTTACGGTTCCTCAATATTCAGACTTTCCTCTCTTTATATTGTGTTGTATAATATCTGACTTTAAATATTGTGACTTAGCGATTTCCCCCAATCCCACAGCAGAACCCTGGAGAGTATGCTGACAGACTGAAGATGGGATTTTCATGATTAAGCAATTTATTATGACATAAGCTTTCATGGGCTAAAGTCCACTTCATCAGAATTCATCATCAAAGTGAAATCCTGAATTGCAGGTGGCCTTGGGGAGAAATTTGACTTTGCATTTTAATGTGAAACAACTTAATTAGCATTTCTCAAACCAATACACAAATCAAAACATTTCTCTTTGCACTTCTCTGATTGTTGCAATGCAGTTCTCTAAACATATAATGTGTGCAAGATGTATATACTGTATTAGGGGGAAGGTTTGCATAAAAGACATACCGTATTTTTCCGTGTATAAGACTAGGTTTTCCCCTAAAAAATAATGTCAAAAATTTGGGGGCGTCTTCTACACGGATACATCTCCCCCATTTTCTTACAGTCACCCAAAATAGGGCGTGTCTTACAGACGGGAAAATACAGTATGTCACTGAAAATTATGTACAAAGATGCATTATATTAAGGGGAATTGCTTTACAAAAAGTGTATATACACCAAAATGCTGATAAATCAAAATGGGAGAAACTAAATTGACAGATTTATGTATCCTAGGTTCCCCAAGTTGCAGAGGTGCATTATTTTTTATCAATTAAGACTATTTTAACCTGCCCTTCACCAAATGATCCAGGGCAGGTTACAACATCATTTAAAACAGCAGCCCAACAAAAAAGACCAGATTAAATATATATATATAATTAAAATTTTTCCACATAAAGCAGTAAACTTGAATCTAGGTAAGCAGTACACAAATGTCCGGGCAGACATGTTGGGTGTCAGTCATACTTCCAGGGGAAGGGCATATCATAACTGGGGCAAGAAAAACTCAACCCTGCAAGAATACCCAATCCTGTGCCACTACCTGATACGCGTTCCATGCTAAAGTGATAATTATCTAGGGTCCCACTTCTCCAGATCTAAAAACCCAGACAGGTTGATACAGGCAAAGGTATTTCTCCAGATACCTGAGCCTCAATCATTTATGGATTTATGGGTCAGTATCAGCATATTCATTTCTACCTCGAAATGAATAAGTAGGCAAT
Source organism: Podarcis bocagei (assembly GCF_964188305.1). Taxonomy (NCBI): domain Eukaryota; kingdom Metazoa; phylum Chordata; class Lepidosauria; order Squamata; family Lacertidae; genus Podarcis; species Podarcis bocagei. The sequence continues at coordinate 30,937,340 of NC_138134.1, forward strand.
CAAGATTTTCAAGGATCAGTGTTACATGATCCCTAAGAGTTATTCCAGTCAGCGGTAAAGGTGGAATAACACAGGTGGGGCTGTGGTCTAAACCACTGAACCTCTTGGGCTTGCTGATTGGAAGGTCGGTGGTTCGAATCCCTGTGATGGGGTGAGCTCCTGTTGCTCGGTCCCAGCTCTTGCCAACCTATCAATTTGAAAGCACACCAGTACAAGTAGATAAATAGGTAAATGGGAAGGTAAACAGCGTTTCCGTGCACTCTGGCACTCATCACGGTCCTCCGTGTGCCAGTAGTGGTTTAGGCATGCTGGCCACATGACTCGGAAAGCTGTCTGTGGACAAACACCATCTCCCTTGGCCAGTAAAGTGAGATGGGCGCCGCAACCCATAGCCTTTGACTGGAATTAACCGTCCAGGGGTCCTTTACCTTTTTTACCTGTTCCAGTCAGCGTTCTAGTGAAAGCATTGCAAACTAATTCCAATTTCTTGAGAGTCTTTATGAGACCAGGTAATGGATGGTTGAACTGATATAGAACAAGAGACCAGAATGGAGAGCTCTTCACTGAGACCATTATGAAAATGTCCATGGAATGCAATGGCCTATTGTCTTATCCTTAGCTTTAATTTAGTTTATCATGTATTAATAAAGCATAAATATTCATGCAAAGACAATCACAATATTACTTCAGTCCCTTGGCATTTATACAGCATAGATTGAGAGGGCCTCCTCAGTGTCTGCTGCCTCCCCCAAAGAGTTAGACTAGTTTCTTAGCTGTCCTTCCGCCGGCAGGTGAAGACAACAGGCTTTGGGGAACTGACTGCTTTCAATGAGGGGGTTGGTGCTATGCCATCTTTTTTATATATAATATATATATAATATCTTTATTGTCATTGCCCCCTCTCGGGGACAACGAAATTACTTGGCTGCTCCATCCACCCAGGTAGGGCACTCCACACAAAATCAAAACAACTATAAAAACACTAATTAAAACAATACAGTATAATACAGCAAGGAAGATTAGATGACTTTCAAAGTCCAGGCTTCCCATTCAGGGCCGAGATCGCTCTGGGGAAGAAGCTGTTCTTAAGACGGCTCGTTCTTGTCTTCATCGTCCTGTATCTCCGTCCCGACGGCAGGAGCTTGAAGAGACAGTGACCAGGATGCGATGGATCTTTTACTATGTCCAGTGCCTTCCTATGGCACCTTGTGGCATAAATCTGCTCTAAGGTGGAGAGTGGGCAGCCAACAATGCTCTCTGCTGCCTTAACAACTCTGCACAACCCCAACTTGTCCCGGGTAGTACAGCTTCCATACCACACACATAAGCCATAAGTGAGCACGCTCTCAATGGCACAGTGATAGAAGGCAAGCAGCAGTTTCTGCGGAAGATGGTCTTTCCTTAGAATTCTCAAAAAGTACAGTCTCTGCTGAGCCTTCTTCACAAGCCCCCTTGTGTTGACACTCCAGGACATATCGGCTTGTAACTCAATGCCCAAAAATCTGAACGTTGTTACCCTCTCTACACAGACCCCATCAATCAAAAGTAGCTGGACATTGCTCTTCTGTCTCCTGAAGTCCACCACAAGCTCCTTTGTCTTCCTTGTATTTATGAGCAAGTTGTTAGCTCTGCACCACTCTGTCAGCCGCTCCACCTCATCTCTATAGTCCATTTCACCCTCCCTTTCAGAGATGAGCCCAATCACGGTTGTGTCATCTGCAAATTTGACAACCCTATTACTAGGGTGAGCAGCGACACAATCGTACGTGTAGAGAATATAAAGGAGCGGACTGAGTACGCATCCCTGTGGTGTTCCTGTGTTAGTCTTAAGCATACTAGAGGTATAAGGGCCCAACCGAACCCTCTGGGGGCGGTCTGACAAAAAGTCCAATATCCACCCACAAAGTGATAACGGAAGCCCCAGATCTTCCAGTTTAGACATCAGACGTTGTGGTAGAATGGTATTAAATGCCGAGCTGAAATCTAAAAAAAGCAGTCTGGCATAACCCCCCCCCCCCGCTGCTCCAAATGTGCAAGAACGGCATGGAGGGCAATCGCCACAGCGTCCTCTGTCGATCTTTTCGTTTTATAAGCAAATTGGAATGTGTCCAGTCCCTCTGGTAGGCAGGCAATGACATAATTTCTTACCAGCTTTTCAAAGCACTTCATGATTATAGGTGTGAGTGCTACTGGACGAAAGTCATTCAGATCTTCCGGGTTAGATTTTTTTGCTATTGGAACGATAGTAGAGGACTTTAGGCAGGATGGAACAATAGCCTGGGCTAGGGATCGATTTAAGATCCCAGTGAAAACTCCTGCTAGTTGATCTGCACAGTCTCTCAATACCCTTCCAACTACCCCATCTGGCCCTGTGGCCTTCCTTGGGTTGATTCCCTTCATTAATTTGTGATTATCTGTATGTTTTTAATATATAGTTTTAATTCTACACATGTTTAATTGTTTTTATCTGTAAGCCACATTGAGTCTCTGTCAGGGGAAAAGGCAGAGTATAAATATACTACTACTAATAATAATAATAATAATATTTGTTCAAAATCAGATATGTATTACTTTCTGTTTCTGTGGTGTTGTGTGATGCAAAAGAAGAGGAAAATGTTCAATTTCAGGGTTTTGTTTTTGTTTTTTTAAAAAAGATTTATTTCTCTTGGAAACATCACTTGAAGTTATGGCATTGTTTCATAAAAATATTTCTGAGTTTGAATTCAGTTTCCTATGGATGTTTTTTGTTATTTCCATATTCTTAGATCACATATTGCGGTTATGGGACTAAAACATGAATTCAGTCTAATCCTTTATTTCCTTTAATCAGCTGTGTTCTTTTCTACTTCAGATCCCGCACCCAGGCATCAGGTTTGTAATGTTGCAACTGAGTTCTTCCTGCCTGTGCCACCCCAATCCCTGGTGCTCCATGACAGTATGATAGCCTCTGTGAACAAGGAAAGAAAGTATATTCTAATTATTTTGATTTTATTTACAATAATAACTTTCTGCACTGCAAGAGAGCTCATTAAGATTATGAGGCTGAAAATTCAGTTAAAATTGATTCTTTGAAACTAAAGTATGAAAACAAGCTCCTGCTAAAAGTTTAAGTCAGTTTACATTCTGCAAGGTATTTCAAATGTTAATATTTCCGAGGTTTTCTGATTAGTCGTAGAATTATTCCGTTGTTAAGGTCTTGCTTTTTATGATTTCAAAGATTGCAGGCACAATCCAAATTGCCTTTTAATGATCTATTTCTTGCGCACTGAATAATACTTTACTCTCCATAAATCTTAAGATTTTAACATAAAAGAATGACACTCATTTTTAACTTAATTATTTGATAAGATTAGTAATACGTTATTAATCAGATCTCTGCTATCATGTACACGGAAAAAATAATTCTCTAGCGTTTGTCAAAAGAAAATTGTAGAATTCTCAGCAGCCTGCCTAATATCCTTACTAGAGATGTTCTTCCATAGCTGAATCATTTTCCTCATTGGTCCTTTAATTTCCTTTCATTTCATGGTTGTGCACTTTGAAAACTGGTGACCTTATCTTGCAGGAGAATATCAATGGATATCTGAATGACAAAGTTCATTCCATCTTGTTTCCCCATATAAAGACTTCACTATGTTCCGAGATCTCATTAGCCCTTTGCAGTATGTTAGATTGGAAGTCTTTATCACACTCATAAAGTCATAGCTGTTAGATCTACAGAATATGTGGTTTCATAAAAAGATACCATGCCAATTAAAAAAAAGTTGAAAACCCCTCATTATATAATTGATATTTGTGAACAGTTGCGTCTGGGGCCAGAGAGCCTTAATTAACCTTAGTTCATCTAAAGGCCTAGCAAATACATATTTGTCATTACTATTTCCCACTCTTCCCCAGTACTCTCCAACCAAACTGCCAACATGGCCTTCCACAGCAGATTTGTTCAGCTACTACTTTACAGGTATCTACTATTGTGTGCTAGAAGTATAGGCACCTTGAGAATGGTGGAAGTTGAAAAAAAGGAACCATGAAATGTTATTTTCCCCAAGAGGGACTACCAGTGTTTCTATACTGTGTGAGTCTCAGATATGAATTACTTAATTTAGCATACATTGCTGACAAAAAGTAATTAAAAACAAGAGAAAGAAAATAAGAGTCAAAGGATTGGCATTTATTACTGAATTGCAAATGATTGTTTTGTTTCGATTTCTTTAAAATGGTTCAAAAATCACAGATGTGTCCAACAAATAGACCATAGAAGTCTAGGTGTGAAAAAGTAGACAACAACATTTTCCCCCACTGTAACAGAGAGTTAGGAGCATGACATGTTAATTATAGGAATTTCATTTAATCCTTTGCAAATTTCAGTCTGGACCAGGCAATGTCTTCTGTTTCTAAGGGGCAATGTGCATGCTGTGTCAATAGATAGAGAGATAGATTTTTCGCTCCAGACACTGAATATGCATCTAACAGCTAGCTCAAGATTTGCTTCTGCCGAATGTCCTATACCTGGGGTTCTTAACCTGTTTTGGGCTGAGGTCCACACAGACCCATGGCCAGTCCTCTGCACTGGATGCAGCAAAATCCCAGTTACCTGACTGAATCTGACTGAATCAGGTTGACCTGGGATTTGAGTGAATAGGGTTGAAGCAGACCCCAGAGACCTCTGTGAATTGGCTATTGCTTAAGTGCCCTTGTTTCATTGACCAGGAAAAGACAATCTGCAAGGTGTTCACAATTAAAGGCTTAGCCTTAGTTCTGGGTAGAGTTGAAATCACCAAAATGGAACTGACATGTATTTTATTTACTTCATTATTATTTTTTTGGGGGGGAGCGTATTTTTAGAATCTGAGTTTGAGGTAAGTGCCACTGTGTAGAAGAAAACAAGCTAAAAGTTTGTGAGCAACGTTCAGAAAGAAAGAAACCCCCAGTTGCCTAAAAAGTGAAATGCTCACAAGTGGAAGTTTCAATGATACATAATATCACAGAAAAGACAAGAGATACTGTGGGTCACCCTACAGCATGACATGCCAGGATGAACAGCTTAGGATGTAGCAGGTTTCTGGCTCAGCCAGCTGACTGCCAGCTTAGATGGGCTCATACTGTATTAAGTCCCCAAACCTGGCTTAGCCGAAGGCACACCAGTGTAACGAGCTCATCCTGGCATAGCCAGAACTCAGCTGGATAAGTTGAAGCCGGTTGAGCCAAGACTGGTGTAAGTCTCCCAAAAGTAGCATGATGGAGGCAGGACTAGGGAAGCATCCTAAATCCATTCAGCTTGGTCAAGTAACCTGACTACCCAGAGCAGCACCCAATGCTGAATGGAGCTTGGATCTGGTGTACTTTTAAGTTAGCTTAATTAACGGGGGGGGGGGGAGAAGTATGAGATTGAAAAAAATGGATCCTGCTGGAGTAAGGTTAATAAATTTCCATATATTAAATTGGGTAAAATTACCATTGCGTTTAGAAACATCTGTTTCTTCCCAAGCTTAAGAGCTGATTGTTTTATTCTTCCTTAAATTCAAGAGAAGGCATCAAGAGGAGATGGGTGAGTCAAAATTTAACACCCTATGGTTTTGAAGGAATGAAGGATAACAGAAGATTAAGTTAAATTAGTGAGCATGTGGTTCATAGAGCACATTACGCCATATAATACAACTGGACTCAGTCCTGGACTGAGTTCCACTATATTCTACTACCATTTCATGTCTGGACAAAGGGAGAAAGATCTTGATTTCGTATAGAAAAGCGATCAAAAGTTATACTGTGGGCATGTTACCGTTTCACTTGTCAGCTTTGATAAATAATATGCACTTATATCTAGTTCAATAAACATCGCAAGTTAGGCAACTCAGTGCTGAGCATTACAGTCCAAATAATCTATGATTTATTTTGCAAAGTACTTCCATTACTTGTTACTTCACAGTATTCATTTTACTTTGCTACTCCAGGCTGACACACATGAAATTTTCACAAATAGTAGAGTAAAATTAGTATGACACTTGAGTTTCACATTGCTGCCAACACCTTCACATGAAAGTTCTCTTGTGCGGAATGTGGGGAGTTGTGTATGTGAGTCTCACACTATAAAAAATACATCTTCCAGTGTGGATCATTTCAATGGTGCAGCTTCTAAAGAAGAAACTTGTAAAGGAGCTCAGTTCACTCCTTGTACATTGCTAAGCTCTGAAAATATGCATATCATGAAGATATTTTATCTGTTTTAAAAATGGCAGGTAATTGATAGTGATCAGGTTTACTTTGTCTTTTTTTACTGGTTCAGATCTTTGTTGGATTGTATTGTTTTTATAATTGTATTCTTAAATCTGGGCATCAAAGGGGCTGATTTATGTATTTTTGATATGCTGAAAAATCTCTACGTAATAAATTTTTTAGTATTCAATAAAATTTCAGGAAAAACTGGGGGAATGAGAAGAAGACAATACTGGAATACTGTGTCCAATTCTGGGCACCACAATTATAGAAGGATGTTGACAAGCTGGAACGTGTCCAGAGGAGGGCAAAGAAGATGGTCAAGGGCCTGAAAACTAAGCTCTATGAGGAGCGCTTGAAGGAGCTGGGTATATTTAGCCTGGAAAACAGGAGACTGAGAGGAGATATGATAGCCATCTTCAAATATCTCAAGGGCTGTCATATGGAAGAGGGAACAAGCTTGTTTTCAACTGCTCTGGAGGATAGACTTGAACCAATGGCTTCAAGCTGCAAGAAAGGAGATTCCGACTAAACATTCAAAAAAACTTTCTGACAGTAAGAGCTGTTCAGCAGTGGAACAGACTCCCACGAGAGGTGGTGGACGCTCCTTCCTTGGAGGCTTTTAAGCAGAGGTTGGATGGCCATCTGTCATGGATGCTTTAGCTGAGATTCCTGCATTGCAGGGGGTTGGACTAGATAACCCTTGGATCCCCTCCAACTCCAAGAGTCTATAATTCTGGTGTATATCTCAAATAGAACTAAGCAGGTGTACAAAAGAGAAATAAAAGGAATCATAGTTGAGGAAAGCATGGATAAACTTCTAAGTTTTTAAATGGTGGTAAAGGTCATTAAATTCTGGAGAGAGGGCACTGCGGAGGGTGGGTGAAGGCTCACGAATTTGTTGTCGTCAGTTGTTAATCTTTCCTTGGAAGATCTTCAGGATCACATTGCGTGCACCAGGGCAGATGGTCTGCTGGCCATCCTGGTCCCAAGCTGTTTAGGTCTTCCAGTTTCAACAACAAAGCCTTGAACTTGGCTCAGTAGGTAATAGGCAGCCACTGCAGCTCTTTCAACACTTCTGTAATATGTGTCCCACTAAGCACTCTAGCTACTGCATTTTGCACTACCTTCAGCTTCTGAGCCAAGCACAAGGGTAGCCAAATATACAGTGCATTTCAGGAGTCTAATCATTGAGTAACTAATGTATAGCAAGGCTGTTGCTGTCCAGGCATGGTCATATATGGCACAACAACTGAAGATGGTAATAGGCGCTCTGTGCCACTGAGGTTACCTGGACCTACAATGAAAGCAGTGAATCTATGAGCACCTCTAAATTCTACATCTGCTGCTTTGGAGTGAGAGAAACCTCATCCAGACCTGGTATATAACTCAGTTACTGAAGGTGGGAAGCACCCACCCATAGGGTATACATTTAATGGAATGTAGGGGACTTCCAATCCCAGTGTGTTCACTGCTTTGGCAGCCTATAGTATTAATCTAGCATATAAATATTGATTTGCTTTAAAATGTTGCAGTTGATTATTTATTTTGAATGAACAAATGTCTCTAGTTTCTGTTAATCTAATAAGATCACTTAAACCTCTGTTCATATCAATATGATCACTCAAGCTTTCTTCTGCCATACAATATTTTTTCACAGCACACACAACATTCATGGAAGTCAACATTTCCATTTTTTATCATGTCCTCAGGGGGAGTTTTGTATGGAACAAGAGAATAAATGAACTTCATTTACAGTGGAAGGCCAAAGTTGTTAATTCATACTAGATCTCTGAAATGCAAATGGATTGAGCTTCAGTTAGCTGTAAAACTGAACAAATATTCCTGTGTGGAAAAACCCCTAATTTTTGGTAAGTGAATTTAAATATTGATGCTCAGTGTGTATCTTATTAAAATTATTAGAATTAAACAAAATGAGTGATAATTCCCAAATGTTATTTGCAGGAGATAGTTTTAAGTCTAATAATCTTTTTATGGACTTAAGGAAACAATTCAGATGAAGGAAATTGGTTCACTACAAAAAATTTAATCACTTAAATTTGTCATGCTTTTTAAAGACTACAGTAAAAGCTAATACAAAAACCCATAAAACATTTACATACAAAACAATATTTTTATCTGAGAATATGGAAGACCATTTCCACAATACTGTTGACTGTTACTTGTCACCTTTTCTGATCTCAGCAGGTAAAAGCAAAGTTATTAAATATGTGGGTCATATACATGCACTACATACTTGCAACTGGATTAATAGAAAACTGGCATTACACCAAGTTGCCAGGACAATCCTCAAAGAACACTCAAACTTGTATTCTTTGAAGGTTTGTCAAGAATTAGCTTTTCTCACAGACATATAAACTGTTCTCACCTACACAGTTCCCAGGATTACTTGCAGCAAAGCCACAGTAGTTTATAATTTATGGAAATGAATGATTAGGGAAATGTGTGATTTTAGGGGAGATTGCATTAAAAATGTGATTAGGGAAATATCTGAACTAATGCAGAAATGGACCAAATTTAAGATTGGAAAAAAGAGAAACCAGTTACTAATTGTTCCATTGGTAGCTGTATCCCAGCACAGGACTGTAAGGGGGTCCTCCTCTGGCAAAAACTCATCCAGCAGGGCATGGCAGGAGAGCTGAATTAGGGATGTAATCAATGGGAGCTGGTCCATTAAGTGTGAATGGAGCATTGCCCACCAACATCAACCTGCCTTCAGCCAGCCCCCACCTGCTTGCTTTATCACTTACAGCAGGTCCAGGAGATAACCCTGTCTGTCAGCTCCCTTTTTCTTTTTGTTTCCCCTTGCAGAACTTAGCAGGCAGAGGGACACAACCTGGATTGGTTGCCTCCACCTGTCATTAGCAATGGCTCAGCCTATTGTTAGCTTCTCTGCCTTCCACCTTACCTGCCCCAGTGTGTGCCAGCCCCCATGGGATGTAATAAACAGACCCTCATTCTTATAGAATAGAAGAATGCAGAATATGGGCTGAGATGAGATTGTGTTAGCAGTTGAAAGAATGCTTTCAGGGAGGAAGGAGCAAAGGAGCTCACCATTTTACAGAAGAGTGAGAGGAAATTTGTTTGTACCAATCAATCATCAGAAACAGCAGACTTGCCCTCATTTCTAAATAACATAGGATGGTCCAGAAATTTGCAAGTAGCTGCGAGAGTCACTTGGAAGATGAAGTGATGAGGAATATAATCTCTGGTTAATTTTCCCTGGTGCCAGGTTATAGCAATTTATCAGCTACCTGTATTTGCATGGATCACTGGCAGCAGGACACACTGAATTGGGTGTGACTTCCTCCATACAAATTCCCAGTGATTCTGGAACCTCTACATGGAGAGATTTTGAACATCTGAACTACCCATAACAAACAGCCATTCAACAGATCAAATGTTGTCACTAGATTTCATCACCATCCAGGCATTCTAGAATCCTTATACAGAAACTCCTGAACAGGAACTGGAATTTGCAACAGTGTCTGACAGATTCTGAAAGGGATCTGAATACTTAAATGTCCTATTAAAATGAGCAACATTTTAATCTAATGAATCATATTACCTGCAGCACCAGAACTTCATGTATTTTTATAAGCCATTCACTGCTTTGCAGTGAAAGCTGTTCCCATCTGTAGAGCAATATCTGAATTCATGATCCTGATTTAATGTATGATTTAAGTGCCATGTGTTTCACAGTTCATAATTGTTTATTATAAACAAAACAAACTACCATAATTGGATACACTGTAACACTTATGAGAAATGAGCATTTCAAATGCAAAACAGTTATGAATATGCTGATTCCACTTAATTCAGATTTGAGTCACACAAGAGGGTTAAGCAGATTCCTTTTCAGAAGTGAATTAAGTTTAAACATATTGCTGGAATGCTTTGGATTTACATTTGCATGTGAGGTGCTGAGCAATCAATGAGTAATTAATTTGTCTGTGTCAACGGGCCTTAATTCAGCTTCCTCTTTCAATATTTTACACCTAGCTTTGTTTCCTCTTCCTGGTCCATCACAGTTTATGCCATATGAAAGGTCATATGAACCAATCCCTGCCCCTCTCTAGAAAGGTCTGGTTGCATCTCTACTTGGAATATATCAATTGCAAGCATAATTCTCCATGGAAAGAATCTGCTGTGCCTTGAGAGGCTGAGCTACACAGCAATAATTCAAATGAACAATTTCCATTCAGTTGATTTCATATCCCCCACTTGTTTACACAGATAAATTCCCCTGTGCTTCATGCCTTGTAAATCACTAGTGCTATGATTATCCTATGATAACTACATGCCCTGTTGAGCCTTATTGTCTAATTGATAGTGTACATAGAAAGTGTTTGTGCCGCTTTCGAGATTAGCATCCACTTTCTTAAGCGGCAAGGATATTTGTTTGACATTCTCAGATTTGTCAATATTACCACACCTGTGTTCACACAAAGTGGCACTCAACAACCAAATAATAATAATTCTATATTTTAATGTGCATCTGCGAAGAGCAGCAGGGGGCAGGGAGTTTACTACTTGAAAGAGGATTAGGATTAGCTACTGGATGATCTACATATTATTTCATAACATTTTGCTTTCAATGAAAAAATATCACTGCAGTAACCGAGTTATTTCGTGGTGTGCAGCTGCCACATAGATGTTGCTATGAAAAGTCTATGTGGCTAAGTTCTGTGAGCTGTTCACATGTACTGGTTCACCACACTGTTTCACCTATGGTGTATGTTGTTTCTCCCTGCTGCTGTATAGGGAGCCTGTATGGTAAGGTGGTGTATGGGAAATACATCTGGAAGACAAAATGTATCGAGAGGAGTTAGTGATCTGAAACGGTTAACCTTCCTGCCTCTGTTCCTTCCCCCTTCCTTGCTTGTGTTAAGCTTTTTGATGGTGTGAGAACAGTCTTTAATGTCCTGAGAGCGTTGGGAGGCGGTGAAGCGCCACACAGCTGCCTTAATCAGGTGTGGAGGATACTGCTGGGTACCTTCCTTGATGTTGGACATGGTTTTGAAAAAGTGAAGCCTCAGAAGGGGGTGGCTAATGGATGATCTGCACGTAGCCAGTCTTGGTATGTATACATTGCTTGCTGCTTTAGAATAAAATCTTTAATCTTCTCACTCACTTGTGTATATTGCTTCTGAATCTCATTTTAAAAGACATGGCAAGAAATGTGATTAGAGTGCTGGACTAGAATGTGAGAGACCAGGGCTCAATCTTCACTCATGCACAAAGCTCACTGATTGACTTGGGCCAGTTACTGTCTCTCAGCCTAACCTGCCTCACAGGGTTGTTGGGAGGATAATATGTAGAGAAAAGCCATGTATGCCATCTTCAGCACCTGAAGTGAAAATGGGGTATAAATTTAAAATAAATAAAATAAAATAAAATAAAATTCCATGGAGCATAGACTGATCTGCATGATAAAGCACTACACAGAAATTAATTGTTCATCAATGGGAACAACTGTTGTTCAGCGTACTCTGCCCCAACATTTCTGAGATGAAAACTGCAACAGCCTAGTTCCCAAACCAAGGATGATGGTGCGAGTATGAATGTGCATGCGCATGCATGCGCGCACGCACGCACGCACACACACACACACACTGATTTCACAATGACAATCCAAATCCGATGAGTGAGGTAATGGTTCAGAAGAAGTAACAAACTTAAGGCATCTGTTGTTCTTCTCTGGTATGGCCATCACACAGCACCATAACATTAATATAATATAACATAACTTTACCAACAGATCATAGAAGCTCATGAGTTCTCCCACCGTTCTACCCATGCCCAAGCACAACTTCCACACAGGGCACAGATAATATAAAATACTAATGCAACCTTATAAGAAGCATGCAACAAAGTTCAATAACCACAAGATTCTGACAAGGTGCCATACAACTGTGGTGTGAAAACCCACAGCACCAGTTTTATTTGTACACCTCAATACAAGCAGTAAAGTGAAAGAGACTGCAATAGCTAGCAGTCTCATTGAGCCTATGCACTAATGTATAATACAAGTGCAAAAACTGCACCAACAGCACTTGTCTAAGTGCCAATAGAAGACGGATTGCTTTCCAAAGTCTCAATTGTGTTTCCATGAGATCTTCAAAAGTAGTCTCCCTCTAAGGTTCAGTCAAACTTTACCAAGAAAAGAAACCAGAAACAGTATTGATGGGTTTTCAAATATGTTTTCTTCTTTGAGGATCTTCCAATGGGGAGGTTGTGTTGACAGGATCTTGACAAGATAAATTGTAAAAGAAACAGGTTGTTATTTTCTATATCCTGAGCATTGTAAACTCTTTCCAAACAAGGGAAGCTTCATTTTTTTTAAAAAAAGTTTACTTTGTCCACATCACTTAATTTTAATCTTTTTTCATTTGTCACTGACAACACCAGCTGCTGAGCTATAATGTTTTTCAACCTAAAACCAGAGGATGGGCAACCATGATTAATGGTCCTTGAATCACATGATTGTACATTATTCTCTTTGACTGGCATGGAAGCCTTATTCATTGCATTCCTAGCTTGTGATAAGAAATGCTAGTTGGAGAGAGGATGCACTTCTGTATCACATTCTTCCCCCTTCTGCTAACCATTAAAAGTTGTTAGAATAATTACTTACAGAGTTCTCATGCATGGACCCAAGATACCTACTCACTAACCAAAGAAGACAAAGAAGTTATGCACACAGTGTGCTTTTCCTGTTTGTTGTGTGCAAGTTTAATTCAAATGTACAGCTAGACCCATAAGCTATATGTGTTTAAGTGCTCTTCAGAGAGAAGTTAAAATTCAACAGACTGCATTGCAGCTGCAAGCTATAGGGGGAGGATTCCCAGGAAATCTGTGCTGAGATTATTTCTCTTCCTCACGCTCCTCCATTTTATGCTTTGTCAGCTACCATGGCTAAACAGGCTAGGCTTTTAGTTACTATGCTCTGTTTGATAGATGAGCAAGAACATGAATTCAGGATAAGGATGGTTCATTGCAAAAGTGTCTCCAGCAAAAAGCAGGATATAAAGAAGTCCAGGAGAAAGGCAGAAAAGTAGACATGGTCCAAACAATGGGTGGCCAGGAGACAGCCAAGGAGGTCAGGTAACAGCTAAAGTCAGAAGTATATACTGTATGATCACAGTCTCTAGCTTAAGATGAGAGCTGGAGAAGAACTGGAAATAGAGAATGTGTTAATGCATTTCTGGTAACTTGAAGTCACTGTCTTGCCAACTGCAGCATCTAACCGTGCTTTGGGATGAGGATTCACTGTACATGATCAAATGATTTCAGTTGGCAGCACAGCAACCTGGAGTCTTTAGATCATTCTCCAGGGTCCAGGGTCCCATACTTGCAACACCAATCAATTATACATTTTCAGATAGGCTGCGCCATCAACATAATCATTATTAAAATTTCTATCTCCCCCTTCATTGAAGGATCACAGGGCAGTTTACAATATAAAAACACAAAATATATAACATAGTAACAGGTGAAACCAAAAATCCCTAACAAGCATGGAGAATAAAATCTAACCCTGAGGAACTGAAGGCTCCAGAGGGCTGAATAGCTCTCTCAGACATCACCCTCTGGAAATAACCTCCAGAATAGGACCAGTACCACTGCAAAGCACTGCCACCCACTCCTAACTCAGACAGCTGCTCCAGAAGAATACCATAGTTGATGGTCTCAAAAGCCACTAAGAGGTCAATGAGAATGAACAGGGACACATTTCTCCTGTCTCTCTCCTGACAGAAGCAATCATACAGGGTGACCAAAGCAGTTTGTGTGCCAAAACTGGGCCAAAACCCCAATGATTAACGAATGTAACTGCTGTTTCTTTTCACTGATGGATACTTTTGTTGTTTAGTCATTTAGTCGTGTCCGACTCTTCATGACCCCATGGACCAGAGCACGCCAGGCCCTCCTGTCTTTCTGATGGATACTATATTGCTCCAAAAAATGCTTGAAAAATCTTCCTCCTTCCACTTCCGGAGGCGGCGCGAAATAAGTAATGGCGGTCCTCTTTGCGCTGCGAAGAGGGGCTCCGCAGGAAAGGGACGTTCGCTGCGGCAAAGCGACGACCCATTAAGATAAACCACGAGCAGAGCGAGCTCGTGGCCGTGGGATCCGGCGGGCACCTAGAGCGACCCCCAAAACGAAGAAGGGTCCCCGTAAGGGGGTCTGGAAGCGCGGAGGGGAAGCGGTGCTGTGGATTCATCGCTCTTTCTGCGGGAGTGAAGCCGCGCGGCTGTTGCTGATGAGCGCCGACCTTTCTTCCTTAAGAATTGGATTTTAAATCATCTACTCGTGAGTAGGAAGAGTATTAATTTCGGGACTACAAAGTGAAAATTTGGCTGAAAGCGGGAGACGAGAAAAAGGAAGTCCGTCTCCCGGTAGTGCTTAGAGATCAAAGGCAAAGGAACTGACAAGCTGGAAGCAATAGAAAGGGATTTTAAGACGGGAAGTTTCATGCGTCTGGTGGAGTTTGTAACTGAAGGGAAAGGCAAGCTTTTATTTTTCTATCTGTTAATGTGTTGATTTTACTTGAGGATCCTCTCCTTTACTGGACTTTTAAAATTTTAAAAACTTTAAAAACCCCGGTCCCGGGCTTGCAGGGGGTAAAAGGCTCCTTTGCGGATACATATACAAAGTTGAAATGGATACATGGAGGCATCATTGGTGGATACAATTAAATAACTGTATCTTGCATCTTCAGATAAACTATTGGGGCAATATTGAAAGGGCTTTGCCAGTGGAAAAAAGTTTTCTTTGAGGACTATTGTTAATTTACTTAACTGCAGGAACTTTAATGGCGACTGAACTTTCTTCCTTCTTTCCTGAACTGCAACAACACTCCCTCTAGTGGAGTTTGGGATTTACAAATTCCTGAGAACCAACTTTGTTTTGACTCTCTGTGGTTTGGTTATCTACTTTGAGGCCTGTCTTTCTCATGGAACATTTGACAGTTTGACCTTGAATCCAAAGGCAGGTGTGGAATGAGTGGCCCACCGAAAACAAGAGCTGCGTCGAAAGTAGGAAAAGGCCAATTAGTTCAAACAACTCTGATTTCTCAGGCTCGCAGATCTTCAGTCCCTGCTGTTTTACAGGGAGCTGTACCCTCAACAACAGCTCCATTTAAGGAAGCTGAACAGCCAACAACTGAGGATATGGCAGCAGGGGGATCTGGAACTCTTTTAGAGGAAATGCTACAACAATTTGCAATTTTGAACAAAAAGGTTGATGATCAAACTGCAAAAATTGACTTAGCTACATCTT
The DNA here is from genome assembly GCF_964188305.1 of Podarcis bocagei. Lineage (NCBI taxonomy): Eukaryota > Metazoa > Chordata > Lepidosauria > Squamata > Lacertidae > Podarcis > Podarcis bocagei. The sequence goes on from NC_138134.1 coordinate 30,952,856, forward strand.
CAATTACTAAACTTTCTGAACAGGTGGCTAAGCATTCACAAGATATTGGGAGTTTAAAGGACGCTACATCTGAAAATCGGAAATTGGCCGAGGCTGCGAATGAGAAAGCAGGCCAAGCAATTCAGAAAGCGGATGAACTGAAAGGAGAAGTAAGGCCGCTTTACAAACACGTCAGCGACCAGCAGGCCTACCTGTCTATGGTGGAACTGAGAAATAGGGAAAATAATTTGAGATTACGCTCTATCCCAGAGATTGAGAAAGAGGACTTGACTGGCTTTTTGACAGCAGAATTTTCTAAATTCTGGGGTATAGAAGAAGATTCAGATTTTAAAATAACAACTGCATTCAGACTGGGAAGAGTTGCCAAGAAGGACAGGCCTAGAGACTGTTTGATCATCTTAAGGACCAAGCAGGAGAGAGACAAACTACTTGACCTACATTTCAATAAAGCACTTGAGATCCAGGACAGAAGAGCACAAATTTACAAGGATATCCCTAAACAACTACTGGATCTCAGATCAAACTATACTGACCTAGCTGGACTTTTGAGAAGCAACGGAATACCCTACAGGTGGGAGTTTCCACAAGGCCTATCATTCAACTACAAAGGAAAGAAGATTAAAATCAAAACGAAAGAGGATAGCCAGAAGTTTCTGCACGATCACGGAGAAGACCTGCAGAAGGGAATAGCAGGTCCTTGGCCTCCACCTGAGTCTGGGAAAGTGCCAGCACCCTCGGATTTAGACAAGAAAGAAGACACCCCATAAAGAGCAACAACAGATCGATACAGGATGTCTCTACAGCTGTATAGTTGGAATATTAATGGCACAAATTCCCCGGAAAAACGCAAAAGGATTTTTCATATTTTGAAGAAGGAACATTTGGATATAATCTGTCTGCAAGAAACCCACGTGACCAGGCTTCACAGGAAAGTGTTAATAAACAAAAGACTAGGCCAAGAATTTATCTCATCAGACAGAGTTAAAAAGAGAGGAGTGGTGATCTATGCAAAAGAGAATTTATCACCAAAATTTTTGTTTAAAGATGAACAAGGAAGAATCCTGGCAATTGAAATACAAATCCAAGGAGAAAAAGTTTTGATATTAGGAATTTATGCACCAAATGAGGGGAAATCAGAATTCTACAAGAAGCTTCATGAGACATTACTGGACTATCTGGACTATTCTAACATAATTATGATGGGAGACATGAATGGGGTGGTGTCTACCTATATGGACAAGTCACAGAACCAGAACCTGACCAAAGATGGAAGACTACCAAAGACTTTTTTCGAACTAACTGACAATATGGATTTGATTGATCTATGGAGGACGAGAAACCCCCTAGGCAAAGAAGGAACTTTCTTTTCTGAGGCCCACCTGTCATGGACAAGAATCGACCAAATTTGGACAACTAGAGGTCTGGCACCTAAGACCACAAGAGTAGAAATCTGCCCAAAGACATGCTCCGACCACAACGCTATGAAAATGGAAATGAGATTTACTACTGCTGACTCCTTCAGATGGAAAATGAATGACAACCTGCTAAGAGATCAAGAGATTGTAAAGAAGGCCCAAAAAACTTTAAAGGACTACTTTGAAATTAACCTCAACACCTCGGTGGAAAAAAGAATAATCTGGGACGCAAGCAAAGCTGTTATGAGAGGGTTTCTGATACAACAAAATACGATCAAGAAAAAACTTTGGAATGGGAAAAAGGATAAGATATTAGAGAAGATAAGAGTCGGAGAGAAAAAATTAAGACTGAATCCAAAATCAAAAGAGACTTTAAGAGAAATTAAATTTCACCAGTCACAATATATGAAATTGATCAACCAAGAAGTGGAATGGAAAATTAAACAAATGAACCAAAGATCTTTTGAATCTGCGAATAAATGTGGGAAGCTGCTAGCTTGGCAGTTGAAAAAGAGACAAAAATTAAACTATGTTACCAATCTAGAAGTTGAAGGAAAAAATATTCAGAAACCAGGAGAAATTAGAAAGTGTTTCCAGAAATACTTCAAAAAACTGTACACCCAAGGGCCTGAGGAAGTGACTGAGATAGAACAATTCCTGAAAGATAATGGCCTACCAGAATTATCTCAAGAGAAGAGATCAATCTTGAATTGTAAAATAACACAACAGGAAATTGAGGTTGCCATACAGAACATGCAGCTAGGCAAATCTCCAGGCCCTGATGGACTTACCTCCAAGTACTACAGGATGTTAAAGGACTACTTGACACAACCATTAATGGAGGTTTGCAACCAGATTATGGGGGGAGGGAGGGCACCAGATACGTGGAAAGAAGCATTCATCACTCTGATACCTAAAGTGGAAACTGAAAAGACTCAACTCAAGAATTACTGTCCCATCTCACTCCTAAACGTGGATTACAAAATATTTGCAGATATTTTGGCAAATAGATTTAAAAAGGTTTTAAATGAAGTAATTCATAAGGACCAAGCAGGCTTCCTCCCTGGTAGACATTTGTTTGATAACACCAGGAACATTATTGATATTCTGGAACTTTTACAAACAAATATCAACACTAAAGCAGTGTTAATTTTCATTGATGCGGAGAAAGCCTTTGACAATATCTCTTGGAAATTTATGAAGAGAAACTTGGAAGGGATGGGAGTGGGAAGGGGTTTTGAGAACGGAATAGAAGCAATCTATTCCGAACAAAAAGCTAAGTTGATAGTGAACAATGTGGTGACAGAAGAACTTCAGATTGAAAAAGGAACACATCAGGGGTGCCCCCTGTCCCCTTTATTGTTTATTTCAGTCCTGGAGGTTTTGCTGAACATGATAAGGAAGGATCGGCAGGTACAAGGAATACGGGTCGGAGTGAAACAATATAAACTGAAAGCATTTGCAGATGACTTGGTTTTAACATTACAGGAGCCAGAATCTAGTACAAAAAGAGTTCTGGAACTGATACAGAAATTTGGTCGGGTGGCGGGTTTCAAGTTGAACAAACAAAAAACTAAGGTGTTAGGGAAAAACTTGACAGCTACTGAAACAGAAGAGTTTCAGAAGGAAACAGAACTAAATATTGTTAAAAAAGTGAAATACCTGGGGGTCAATCTCTCTTCCAAGAACTTGAATTTATTTAAAGATAATTACGAGAAATGTTGGTCAGAAGTTAAAAAAGATTTAGAAATTTGGTCAAGACTGAAGTTATCCTTGTTAGGCCGAATTGCAGCTATAAAAATGAACGTTTTGCCAAAGATGTTGTTTTTGTTTCAGGCCTTGCAGATTGTGGACAGAGTGGAATGTTTTGGAAAGTGGCAGAAGGATATCTCTAAATTTGTCTGGCAGGGCAAAAAGCCCCGAATAAAGTTTAAAATACTAACTGATGCAAAGGAGAGAGGGGGATTTGCCCTGCCGGACTTAAGGATATATTATGAAGCTGCAGCCTTCTGCTGGATGAAAGATTGGATCTTGTTGGAAAACACTGATGTCCTAGATCTGGAAGGCTTTAATAACTCGTTAGGTTGGCATGCGTATTTGTGGTATGACAAGGCAAAAACATATGGAATGTTTAAAAACCATATTGTCAGGAAAGCAATATTTATGGTCTGGAAAAAATACAAAGACTTATTAGAAAGCAAAACTCCGAGGTGGGTATCACCAATAGAGGCCAAGGCTCGGAAAAAACCCAATATGGAGGCCGGTTGGCCGAAATATTGGGAAATAATAGAAAACATTGGAGATAACTGGAGGTTGCAGAGCTTTGAAAGGTTAAAGGGTAAAGTGCAAGATTGGTTTCATTATGCCCAAATTAATGAGGTTTTTAAGCTAGATTAAAAAAACAGGATTCCAGGTGGAAAAATCGAAACTTGAGACAGAATTGTTAGAACCAAAGACCAAGCTATTATCGAGAATGTATAACTTGCTGCTTAAATGGAACACTCAGGATGAGACAGTTAAATCAGCCATGATAAAATGGGCTCAGGACATTGGTTATAACATCATGTCTGAGGACTGGGAAAGGTTATGGACCACCGGTATGAAGTTTACGGCATGTAATGCCTTGAAAGAAAACATTATGAAAATGGTATACAGGTGGTACATGACCCCAGTCAAGCTTGCTAAGATCTACCATTTGTCCGATAATAAATGCTGGAAATGTAAGGAGGCTGAAGGGACATTCTTTCACCTCTGGTGGACCTGTCCAGGAGTGAAGGCCTTCTGGGAAATGATATATAACGAGTTAAAAAAGGTGTTTAAATACACTTTCCCTAAGAAACCAGAGGCATTCCTCCTGGGCATTGTCGGCCAGAAGGTGTTAAAGAAGGATAGAACTCTTTTTATGTATGCTACTACTGCAGCAAGGATTCTTATCGCTAAGCATTGGAAGACTCAAGATTTGCCCACACTGGAGGACTGGCAGACGCAACTGATGAACTACATGGAACTAGCCGAGATGACTGCAAGGATCCGAGATTTGGGAGAAGAAGCAATGGAGGAGGATTGGTGTAAATTTAAGGACTATTTGCAAAAGTATTATAAGTTATATGAATCTTAAGACGCCGTATGATTTGGAATATCAGCCCCAGCATCAAAAATGGTTTATATAAGAAATTGGATAATTTTTATGAAAGAACCAAGGTTTAAATGGGTAAAAATGACAATATGTTATATTTTAAAAGTAAATGGAAAACAAGAGATTTAAACTTAAAATTGCAATTGAAAGTAATAAGAAGCACATGAAACAAGGTTATAATTTGCTGATAATTTTATTGTTAAGAATGCATTATGTGGGAGATGTGGGGAAGTCCGATAGAAATCTGAAATAAGTTGTTGAAATGGTTGAGATTTTCTGTTTTTTCTTTCTTTCTACTGTCTATGTTCTTTCTTTTCTATCTGTATTTTGGAAAAAAAACGTAATAAAAATTATTATATAAAAAAAAGAAAAATCTTCCTCCTTCCAGAGAAAGTAAGCACCAACACTGTTGCTTTCCATGTGATCTCCCTTTTCCATGTGAATTGGGTTTGAGTAAGCAATTGTGCCTCAGATGATTCTGTGATGACTTCCTCTCCTAAATATAATGCTTGGAACAATTTACTAATTCTGAAACATGCAGCTATTTTAGGAAGACAAAGTTTAGTCACTTTCGACAACCTTAAGTAGAGCTTTTCACATATTAACACTAACACTGGAATGTTTGTTACATGTTTGTTAGAGTGCATTGGTTCTTTCCACTGAGCAAGAATTAATTTCTTGGGGAGAGTCATCTTTCAAGTAACTTTTAATGGAATTTTGAATCAAATGCAGTTCAGTATTTGTTTTTATTTTATCCATTATTTTCAATAGATAAATGAGATTGATACTCATTGCTGTTTCAGCACTGGCTTCTTTGATGGTAATCAAAATAGCTTAAACAAATCAAATGCATTTTCCCAGTGTGATTCATTGGACACATCTGAGAAGAAAAGCTCCCCCATTGTTCATACGCACCACCCTTTCAATAATTATTATTTACTAGGATTTCTTTTAAGCTTCATTAGAACTAGTCATGCAGGCACAATTTACTCCAAGAAGTCTATAATTGAATAAAGCATACATAAAACTATAACTCCTTTTGACACAAGTTAAAATTACATTATGTTTCTTTGACAATTTCTTACACAAAGGTTTAGGGGAAAGTGAATGGTAAACATTTTCTGGTATTTTTCTTCTTATTAAAATTAAAAAAGCCACCAATGAAATTGTTGGTCAGTGAGTTCAAAGTAAACAAACTCAGTTCTTTAGGCAATGTTGCTACAGTTTATAAAAGGACCACGCAGAATGCATAGAGCTACAAATGGGAAATGGCACTGGGTGGACCATTGTTTAGACCTTGTGAAGTGTGCAGAGTTGGAAGGGACCTCAAAGGTCAACCCCAATGCAGGAAATCCACCACTACAACCTTCCTCACAAATTATGTTTTTTAATGAATGTGTCTCTGCTTAATTCATGGATAGTTCAAAGTAGTAGGTAGTGGGCATTGAAATAAACTGATAGCTGAACTGCATCTTCATTTCACAAAAGGAATGCTGCTCCCTTTACTTAGTCCAGCATCCCTTGGCACAAAAAAGACATTAGAGTTGGCATCAAGTGAGAATCTCATTGCCAAGGTGGTGTACAATAGCTCCAAAGGCCCTCTCCTTACCACCTGACCTTAGAAAATGGAGGCAACAAGAGATGAGGCAACTCCATGGATGATCTTAGTGTACAGGCATGTTGGTTGTCAGCACCTCATCTCCAATACCTGGTAGGGATATTAGTAAGCATTTAATCTCTTATGGAATCTCTTGCCATCTTAAATTACATTAGCATTGAACTATATTTTGTCCTGAGGTTCCTTTCATTTTATTCCTTGACACAAACATTGTTTGTATGCAAAATCTATGTAAAGGCAGCCAGAAATACATACAAAATCATTTCCATCTGCTTATTTTAAGAGCTGGTGAAATTGTATGCCAGAGGTTTTGCTATCACCATTCATTCTCTAGCCTTGAAAAGTGGCAGAAGTTTAACTACCAAGAGCACTGTGGCAGCTGTGTTACTTCCATTTGAACTCTAGAACCTATAACAATGATTTTAAGTTCAATTGAAACTTTATTGCTGTCAAAACAACAGAAAAGCACCCCCCCCCCAGTACAGAAGCAGAGTTTTGATGCAGCTGCATGGTTTTAATCCAGCAATGGAATTAATTGCTTGTATCTTCTAAATCAGGAGAAATTTGCTGTTATTCTGCAAATAAAATTAAATCCATCTTACCACAAATGTTAATACTTTGAGGGACTATGTGACATAGAAGAATTGATCCTGACCTAATTCCTGTTGTTCCTTACATTGATGCTTTTCTCAGTTTTAAAGCTTTTCTCAGTGTGACCAGCAAAATTCATGCAGAGCCAACACTTTGTCTTTTACTTCTTTAGGCTTCTATAATTTTGCCATCTCTGATAGCAAGTCTGGTAACATTTATCTTTGACACCTATAGTATATGGTGAGTGAGGATATGTAAGCAAAGAGACCGAGGAGTTTGCAGATTCAAAGCAGAAGCAAGAATCTGATGTCAAGTAGGACTAAGAAAAAAACAAAGGAAGAAGAAATGAAGCAGGGAGTACTGAGATGAGAATCAGTACACCTTTAACAGGTAGGACTAATAATAATAATAATAATAATAATAATAATAATAATAATAATAATAATTTATTATTTGTACCTCGCCCATCTGGCTGGGTTTCCCCAGCCACTCTGGGCAGCTTCCAACAAAGATGAAAGATACAATAAAATGTCACATATTAAAAACTTCCCTGAACAGGGCTGCCTTCAGATGTCTTCTGAATGTCAGGTAGATGTTTATCGCTTTGACATCTGATGGGAGGGCGTTCCACAGGGTGGGCGCCACTACCGAGAAGGCCCTCTGCCTTGTTCCCTGTAACTTGGCCTCTTGCAGTGAGGGAACCGCCAGAAGGCCCTCGGAGCTGGACCTCAGTGTCCGGGCAGAACGATGGGGGAGGAGACATAATACAACCCAAGCTGGAGATCTTATTTGAATGGAAGTGATTAGTGTTAATTTCTGATCATGCACTAAGCCTAGCATTTCCACTCTCCACAGTGATCTGGAGATTCACATTTGTTCTGCAGGCCTAAATCAACATGTTGGGGTTTTTTTTGGGGGGGGGGCTAGGAGGTGGGGAAACTGGCTTACAGAAAATTGTTCATGTTAGAGAAGTTTGTGCTAGTTAATGCCATTTGCCTAGAATTAAAACTGGGGTTAATTAATCTACTGGTGTCACCTGCAAGTAGGAAACTTGAAATTATAAACTAAATAGTATACAGTTTAACAGTAACAACATAATCATAATAATAATAATAAAAATTGAGCCTTGCAGGAAGAGAATGATGCTGGCATGGTGAATTTGAAAAGAAAGCCTATGGGAGATTATCTAATGGTAGCAATTATGCAACATGCAACAGGATGAAAGTTCAACAACATAAATATTGATGGCAATTAGCAAAGAATTAAATGCACAGTTAAAAAAGGTAAGTGCCTTATGAGAATTAAATACTTCAGCGGAAATATTGTTGGGAAGACACAATGGAAAATTATTCCGCAAAGTGGTGCAGGATCATAAATGCACCGTTACTAAAAGGCTTTGATCAGATGGAAGATAAAATGTTTAGATTATTTCCCCTTGGGTCAAGAATACTAAAGTAGGAAAACAAACATCACATCTTAGAGATTCAAGATGATGAAAAATAATACAAAGGCCAAGCAGAGGCATAAGAAATTCCTGGCATGGAAAATGGAATTTTGGACAAATGCAAGAATTAAAATGCATGCTGGACCAGCGTACAAGAAATATTATTTAAGAAGCTCATGGAAATCTAGCATAGGTCAGGCCTATTTCACTATTTATGCATTTATATTTGGGTATTTAGATTTTGAATTCCTTAGAAATGTGACGCATCTATTGTGACTGGCACTTGTGTGTTTAAATGGACACATGGTGACCGTTCTTTGTGTTATTTTTGTGCTATTGCATGGAAAGATTTTTTTAAAAACTGTGAAAGAGTACAGTGGTACCTCTGGATACGTACTTAATTCGTTCCAGAGGTCCATTTTTAACCTGAAACTGTTCTTATCCTGAAGCACCACTTTAGCTAATGGGGCCTACCGCTGCTGCTGCGCTGCCAGAGCACGATTTCTGTCCTCATCCTGAAGCAAAGTTCTTAACCCGAGGTACTATTTCTGGGTTAGCAGAGTCTGTAACCTGAAGCGTATGTAACCTGAAGCATATGTAACCAGAGGTGCCACTGTACTGTTATCTTTACAGAGAGAAAAAACCACAGCAGTGTATTGGAGTCAACTGTCCTCACCACATTGTTGATGTATTACACAACTGCAGTGAGTGCAAGGAAAAGGTGGGGTTCCCAACCCAGAATTTCCATAGTAATGCCCATGTTGAGTTAGGGAAGAATTTGTCTGGCAGAATTCCAGAGACTAGTGGAATTCTCCCCTTCAAATGGTTTCCACACCGACTTAAGTTACCTTTTCTTTTCAGTTGATCTCCAAAATCAGGAGTGAGGACAGCTTTGGGGGAGGATAGAGAATTGGGGACACGGGTGGCGCTGTGGGTAAAACCACAGTGCCTAGGACTTGCCGATCATATGGTCGGTGGTTCAAATCCCCGCGGCGGGGTGAGCTCCCGTCTTTCGGTCCCAGCTCCTGCCCACCTAACACTTCGAAAGCACCCTTAAAGTGCAAGTAGATAAATAGGTACCGCTTTATAGCGGGAAGGTAAACGACGTTCCGTGTGCTGCACTGGTGCAGGATCTCCAGAGCAGCGATGTCACACTGGCCATGTGATCCGGAAGTGTCTGCAGACGGCGCCGGCTCCCGGCCTCTAGAGTGAGATGAGCGCACAACCCTAGAGTCTGTCAAGACTGGCCCGTAAGGGCAGCGTTACCTTTACCTTAGAGAATTGGAAGGTGAAATGAGCTCATCAGAAAGGGTTATAACACACATCCCTCTCGCTAATTCTCCCCCTGTGCCCTCTTACTTTTGAGTTTTTGGTTTCTTAGTAAATGTGACTTTGAGAACATGTGTTTGCACAGATAATGTGCTGTTCTGCCCTTAGAAAGCTGAGTAGAGGTGAATGCAAATTTAAAATTTGTAAATAAATTGCTATCTTTCAAAAAAGTTCCAAAAAACTTTGTTGGAGAAGGTATCCTGCTGGTTTGAGCCTTGTCCACTGACATGAGAAATAACTTTTGTTTCCTGAAGATTTTTTCCCCTTCTCCATCTTCACGGAAAGGTGGGTTTAATCATGACCCAGTGCCATTGAGTAATGGAAGGTGAAACCATAAATTCATCTCTGTCACCAGAGAGGAAAGCTATCTTTGTAGCTCACATACTTCAAACATCCCAAATGTTGAGACAGAAAAAACAGTTGCAAACATATTTAAGCAACACTGATTCCTATGGAAGTTAAGTGCCACTGGATTCAGGGGCTGAGCATAAACATTGCTTATGATCCAACTGTTGGTGTAACATACATTTTATGTTCACAATGATGATTTTATTGGTTGTGGTTTGCATTTCTGCTACGTCCCCTTATAATAAGAAATAAGAAATGTGGATTTATTCATGAATGGAAAGGATACCATTAGTTAAACTAGTACAGTGGTACCTTGGAAGTCGAACAGAATCTGTTCCTGAAGTCCGTTCGACTTCCAAAATGTGTGGAAACCAAGGCTTCAGATTGGCTGCAGGAAGCTCCTGTAGTCAATCGGAAGCTGCAGAAGCCCCGTCAGACGTCTGGGTTCCAAAGAACGTTTGCAAACTGGAATACTCACTTCCGGGTTTATGGTGTTCGGGAGCCAAAACATTTGACTTGCAAGGCGTTTGGGATCTGAGGTACGACTGTATATTCATTTTCAATCAAACTTGATGCAAAATAACTTTGTATATACTCTTGATTTCGAAAAGCTGCACAATCTGAAGCTATCCTGTCCCTCTTTAATCTATATAATTTGTGATAGTATACCACACCATGCTATTTCCCAGTTTCTGATAGGTTCCCTGTTCTGAAATTTAGAGAAAAAGCACGTAAGACTCTTTGGAAAGTTATCCACCATTTGGTAATATTATAAGAAAAACTCTTTCTGCAGCCTTGGAAGTTCCCAATGCTTCCTCTTGTTCTGAGTACTCTTGAGAGTCTATGCAGTTTTTATGCAATTCAAAATACCTGACTTAAAGTGCATTCCACTACAGTAGTTTAGAGCAAGCAATACTTTAAAGCAGAGCTTTCCAAACACTTTTTAGACATGCATCATTTAGCAACACAGTAATTCAGTTTTACTAGCAAACCAGAGGTTAAACTAACTGCTTTCCAGCCCTGAAGGAGTGTCTCCACCCTAATCGTTCAACCTGGACACTGAGGTCCAGTGCTGAGGGCCTTCTGGCGGTTCCCTCACTGCGAGAAGCAAAGTTACAGGGAACCAGGCAGAGGGCCTTCTCGGTAGTGGCACCCACCCTGTGGATCACCCTCCCATCAGATGTCATAGAAATAAACAACTATCTGACATTTAGAAGACATCTGAAAGCAGCCCTGTTTAGGGAAGTTTTTAATGACTGATGTTTTAATGTATTATTAATGTTTTGTTGGAAGCCGCCCAGAGTGGCTGGGGCACACAGTTTGGAAAGCTCTGCTCTGCAATAATTCAGCCTTATATTTTAGAAATTTGGAGCCCAAGAATCAGCTGGTTAATCCCAATTATGTGAAATATTGAAGCCTCAAATGTTTCCAGGATAGCCCCCTTCATCTTTGGAGTTGGGATTCATCTGAATATGACAGACACCCTAGTTCTTCATTTAGGGAATCTCACAATTCAGTTTTACTAGCAAACCAGAGGTTAAACTAACTGCTTTCCAGCCCTGAAGGAGTGTCTCCACCCTCATCGTTCAACCCGGACACTGAGGTCCAGTGCTGAGGGCCTTCTGGCGGTTCCCTCACTGTGAGAAGCAAAGTTACAGGGAACCAGGCAGAGGGCCTTCTCGGTAGTGGCACAATGATAGGTTTTAAGGATACCTGATATATTGGTTTCATATGCATGCTTGCTAAAGGAATATATTCCTACTTATGCACCAAGTCCATCCATTGCAAAACATTGGCCATTGTTTGGTCAGTGAATAACCATGGATGAAAGTTGCTGCCGGAATACAGCAAATAAATAAATAATTTGGAATGGAATGCAGCATCTGAAGGAGTCAAAAGAAGGCGGATGATCTTTCTGCTGGTGCAGAGATAAGAATGCTATTGTCTTTCATTAGACTCCAGTCAACAGTAAAACAAAATTATGAGTTGATGACATGGCCTGAATTTACTAATGATGATGGGAAAGCAAGGCCCCAGAAGGGTCATAAACCTTGCTCCATTCGCTCACACCCAAAGGACCATGAGCCTAAAAACACTAGAAGATGTGAAGGGGCCAGGCTGAGAATCTGGCTGCCTCCCAAATTGCTGGGCCAGTGACTCAAGTTCTGAATTGAACCTAATCATGGCAGCAGGGTCTGAACCAATATTAGCCATAATTGCACTCAAGAGATCCAGCATAAGCTGAGGGACCGCAAGGGCCTGAGCTGAACGCAGTGACTTAGAAGGGAGAGCAGGACTGGGATTCCTTTTAATAGGCATCTTCACACAATACCAATGGGACCCAGGCAGACTAAAATGGCGCTCCCGCCAAAACATGATGGCGCTCCCACCACAACTAAGCAGGGATAAACCTCTCCTTGCAAGAAGAACCCAAAATGGAGGCTGGAATGAAAAGAAAGGGGTTTCCTGCCCTCAAACATATATCCAACCAGCCTTTCCTAGAAAGGGCACACGGAAATCAATATTGCAACGGAGAGGGAACTCTTGATGCAGCAAAATTAGTCAAAGTGCTGAACGAAAGCACCCAGAGAGCGTCAGTCACAAATTGCCCAAAGTCATGATAGCTAAAAAAAACCCCAAAGCCGCAGCCACAGCCAATTACAGGGGCACCAGCCACTGCAAGGGGAGCTGAATGGGCAGAGATCAAGGGGCAGCGGGAAGCTCTGCAAGCGGGAGTGCTCAGGGGCTGTGGGGCAAAGCTCCACTAGACAGAAGAGAAGGAGAAGGAAGGGGGGAAAGAGGACAACTCAAAAGGATTAACCAAAAGTGGAAGAATAACAGAAAGAAATCACCATGACGATCCATCAAAGGTAAGTCTCTCAGCTGCACAGAGGACACACTACTAGCTTGTTCAGAATGCATGAGCCAAAAGAGGAAGCTCTGAGTCACGTGCATGGGTATATATAGGTCCCTTGATCCATTTAGACTGTGCCCCATTGGCCAGATTGAACCCAACACTGAGGGACCTACCAATCGGGTGTTGTGGCTAACCAATCCAACCTACCCACAACAAAGGAGGTCAGTCTCCAGGTGTAACCACATATATAATTTAGGGAGGACATGATATTTGGGTTTATATTCAGGCCTATATGGTAATAAGTTTGCAAAATGGCTGCTGTACTATCTGCTTAGCCACCCTTCGGATTGAAATTCTGTATTATTCGAATCCTCATTCCCGCCCCCCTGCAGATATGGACCCATGAATATTACAGAATTCAGCATACTAAAGAGTAGCTCTGTTTACCATATTTCTACAAAGCAAGTATGGGGACATGGTATGGTACAAAATACTGTCTGAGGATAATCACTGACAAACTGCAACATCTAGAAAGTAAAAGAAGGGAAGATGGCAATATATAGTATTAGGGTCAAATTAACAATCCTGAAAAGGATGCTTTACATATTTCAAAATTTAATGTAATTTCAGACTACATCAGCAGTCCTGCAGTTTGGAAATGACTCATTTTAAAAAAACTGTTTAGTTAAGAGGGGTGGTTTGTGGAAAAAAGTGACATATTAGCAGTGTATAAAGAACTAACATTTTGGAAATACCAGCTGGTTTCTCTTGCTTACCTATTCAAAATACAAGAACAAAGGCAAATCAATCGTGAAATTAAGAGCGGGTGGGTGGGACTTTGAACATGATAAAAAGAAAATCTAGGTATTTTTTAAACAATCACATACTGCAGAATTAACTTCTTTACACCATCTCTGAGATGATATGTTTTAGAAGAAAGAGAAGAAGAAGAAGAAGAAGAAGAAGAAGAAGAAGAAGAAGAAGAAGAAGAAGATTATATTTATTAGCGGATCTATTAATGCACATGGCAATCTGCTTTCAAGACTCATTGACTAAGCAGATACAATTCTGCATACACCTTCCTTCAAGTAAGTGCTTACTGTTAGGATTACTGGAGGGTATAGAAGAAGTTCCATTTTATGAATTCTCTGTTTAGACATTGTTCAAGTTTAGACCACTTATACTGCCTAATGTATTCTTTTGTGTCCTTGGGATTGCCCACATACCTGAAATGAAGACTCTTGGAACACAACTGGTGTAAGGCTATATTTATTAAAATATAGCCGGTTTGAGAAACTGCAAACCAAAATTAACCAAATTCAAGGTAATATGAGAAGGTTTTTCTAATTCTGGTAGGGAAGCATCCCTCCAGACCACTGGGCATGTGTTGCAGCCATAGGCTGTGGAGAAGAATTAACTGTCTCCTTGCTAGGAGAGCCTTGGAAATGAACCAAGCACATGTAACCAGGCTCTGCTACCTAGCAGTTACCTAAAGTAGGCAGTGCAAGCCCAAAGGGCACCACCCCCTGCATGTCTCCCCAGGCATAAACCACCCTCTCTCAAAATTTTCTACCTGGCTCTTTCAGCAAGTGACTGTCTAGTCAAAGCCCGCACTGCATAAAGAGGGGAAGGGTTCTTGAGAACTGCAAAGCTTTCCTGGGCTACATTCATAATTGGTTCACCTAAAATGGAACTCACTGTAGATTGGGCTCAAATTAACTTATTTTAAATTCCCAACCACATTCTAAACCCAGCTACCATGATCCTTATAATCAGTGCTAATTTTCTAGAAAAAGAGGTGCAGGAAATCACCATGAATGCCTCCCTTGTTCTCTTATAATGGCAATGGTGCCCACCTGAGAGGTGACAGAACTGAGTGGTAGTAAGTTGCAGCTGAAACAAAGCCCTGCCTATAATCTTAGGTAGGGCAATAACTCAATGAGCCCGCTTTTATATATGCTCTATACAGCTGACTGTGCCCCCCAAATACCCCAGTAATAAGATCATTAAGTTTGCAGATGATACAACGGTGGTTGGTTTAATCACGGCTGCAGAGGGGGAGGCGCCCTATGGGAAGGAAGTTGAGCAGTTGAGGGAGTGGTGCAGGAAAAAACAACTTACTCCTTAACTTAAAGAAAACAAAAGATATTATTGTGGACTTTAGGAAACATAAATTGAATATTCAGCCACTTATTATTGAGGGGAAGCGTGTGGAACAGGTCTCGGTGTTTCGATTTCTGGGAAACCTAACCTGGGGAGAAAACAGCAAAGACCTGATGAAGAGAGCACAGTAGAAGTTATATTTTCTGAGAATCCTCTAGAAAAACAATCTCTCAAAGGACTTGTTGATGGCATTTTACCATTGTATTGTGGAGAGTGTATTAACTTATGGTCTGTGTGTGTGGTTTGGGAGCTGCACAGTCAGGGGAAAAACAATGTTGTCCAGGGATGTAAAGACTGTGGAGAGAATAATTGGGTGCACTCTCCCCACCTTGGATCAAATCTCTGTTTCCAGGTGCCATAAGAAAGCTGCAGAAAGAGTGCAGGATAGTGCGCACCACGGATATGATCTCTTTCAGTTTCTCCCTTCTGGAAGAAGGTACAGAGTTATAAAGACTAGGACTAGCCACCTGAGAAACAGTTTCTATTCAAATGTGATTTTGGTTTTAACCGCAGTGTAAGGTAGTCTCTATGGGAGTATATTGCATTTAATTATGGGGTATCAGAGTTTTTAGGGGGCTAACCAGGCTGGGATAGCTGGGATAGCAGGCTTGTTGGTTTCTGAATGTCTGATGTAGATTTCAGTTTCGTTGTTCTGTATGGGACAATGACAATAAAGATTATTGTATTGTATCATATCGTAATGATAGACCATCTTCTTTCCATGCAGAAGGTCTCAGTTTCAGTCTTTAGATAGGCAGATTCCTACATTCCTTTAGTTGCATGTCGAGGTCCCCAAGACACCCCCCCAATAAAACACAAGTGACACATTATGTTTGTTTAAGGTTTTGGCATAATTTTGGCCACAACTTTATTAAATTACAAGCAATGTGAGTGGTTGCTTAGGCACTGGTTGCGACTATCTGACCCCGCACAGGGACAGTCTGACATTCGCACGCCTGCGAAGTCAGAAAAGGGTAAGACACCCGGGGAGAGAGACGGGACTAGGAACCATGCCTCACCTCTCCCCAAATGCTCCAGGAGCTCTTGCGTGGCCCTAGTCCCTTGACAGGGTTCGGACAAAAGCATGGCGAGCCCCTGGGTTCCTTTAATGGAAAACCCTTGCAGCAGCAACATTTTGGAGGGGCAGGCACAGCCAAATCCATACCCCTCCACCAACCAATTCCCAAACCAATGCCTAACCACAACCTTACAAGTTGTGACGATTTGCTACGAAGTAGGCAAAAACCAAATGGCACCATCCAATCAGCCAAATGGACAAAATTCCTACCGGGCCCCTGCCCCAAAAGCAGACGACCCCATGACAGGCATAGCAAGGTCAAGCAAACAGCCTAACATTAGGGAGGGAGGGCGGGTGATCCGAAGCACGCAGCGAAAAGAGGAAGCTCAACACTGTGTGCAGGGCATTTAAAGACTAGGGCTGACAATCAATAAATTGCAACATATAATTCTCCCCAGCAACAGCCAGCCCTCTGCTAATGGTGGCCAAACTCTTTCCCGCCCAGCAACAGCGGGGTGTCTTGCTAGCCCCCACAGCAACACGTGCTCTCCATGAAAGAGAACACGCTTTACCACAGCATACACGAGTCCCCTTACCAACGCTGCCCCCAAGCTTAACTGGAGGCAGCAATGACAGAAAGGGGCTGCTGCTATAGCTTTCATTCTGTAGCACCAGCATTCTGAATGTGAAATGAAGTGTCCAGGACTTGCTGCAACCTAATGAAAGACCAGCACAATGGCATCCCTTTTCACCGCCAGGAAATGGAAGGAGGCAGTTGTGGCAATTGGGAAGGTTGGTGCTGATGCTGGGTCACAGCTAATTATTAGCTTAGTCTGAACTTTAGAGAGATTCTGGCTTGGTTTACAGAGATTGTGGCTTGGGTTACAATCAGCCCAGCTCTGAGCTGCATCAATTTACACATTGAATCCCCCAGTTTTGCACTTTAGCTGCACATTTAAGATATGAAAAGCACATACTGAAAAAGCTGGAGTACAGGGGATTTGGGAAATCAAAGATACAAGCGTATTAATTCAGAAACCACTTGAAAAGCAGGGAGTCTGCACAATTATCCATTCTTACATTCAGAAAAGCTAAGACAATGGATACCACACCTTTGTTAAGCATGGTTGGAACTAAGCTTATAAAATCAATTGTACACAAAGAGATCAATAAACATTTTACCAGTGTCAACTTCAAGAGAAGGGGTGAAGTAATTTATTATAAGAATCCAACCCTCTGAATAAAAGTAGTTCTGGAAAAAAAATATTTTACTCTGCAGTTCTCAGGATATATGAATCAATACTCTAGTAATTGTAATTCAGAGAGAATGAAGACATTTTTTATTAAAGTTTCACAGAATGTTAATGCAGTGCTCCAAGTTGTACAGAGGAGAACTCTGCATGCCCCCATTTTATTAAGACAGAAAGTGGCCCACAATTTAAAACCGCTTCCAATTATAAAAAGTGAGTCCAAAAGTATACACCTCAAGAAACTACTGATTATGGGAGACAACATGTAATCAGAAGCATGTGGTATTAAAGAAGCATAGTAAATTTCTAAATGATAAATGCAGTGGGCAGAATCAAACTCAGTTCTTAGTATATCTATCATCTTCAGATCAACTGGTCCACACATTTTTAATAAGTACTGCAGTTGTAAGACATGTTCATGCCTCAGTCTCTCTGTAAATAATATGTTTGAGTTTCAGACACACAGATCTCATTCATGGTCAAACCCCTGTCCTGAAATGAGCCAGGAAATGTGAAACATTTCCCACTCCTTGTTTCCAGCTTCCAAATAGCTATAGACTGCCTCTGCCTCTCACCTAATCTAACCAGTCTCATTTCTCATTATGGTCCCTAACCCATCTCCTGTATTCCTGCCACTTTCTCTCTGTAGTTTTGGTCCCAATGACATTCAACCTTCACAGCACTTGGAAAGCTCATTTTAAAAAGGAAGTCCAGTTCCAGTTCACCCACTCCAAAAAGGAATTAGTTTCAATTGCAGTTCTTCCACTTCCAATAAAGGAACTCATTCTATTCCAGTTTCGTTCACAATTCATTTACATGGCGCTTGGTTTTCAGAATTTCACTCTGCTAAAGTACAAAATATACTTGCAAGTCAAGGCCCCGAGCCCTACCCTATTTGTGCTATTATAAAACACTTGGACACCAGTATTTTGGGTTAATAGGATAATTAAGGCCACAACTTTATTGGTTGCAGAATGCGAGTTGTATTGGCTTAGACATTGGAATTGAACCGACTATATCTGACTCCTGCCCGCTATGCAGGTAGTCTGGAAAGGGTCAACCACCAGTAGGGGGAGCACTGTTGATGTACATCAACTGAGGGTCGCCCCAGGGTCCCCGATGCAGTTGTGGCATGGTCCTAGCCCATACCTGGGCTTCGGACGAGATCCACACTCCTGGATCCCTTTAACGGAATACGGCAGTGACTCCTGTAGCTGAACTCTGATGTAGAAGCTGAACACTCCAAAGTAGTACCAGATCTGTTGAAGGCAAAGGTAAGAAGGGGGGAACCCCCCCCCCCGGGCATGTGGCTGCTTAAATAGGGCAAGCCACACACCCCAGGGCAAGAAGTGGCTGGGACTTCCCATGATGTCATCATGCCACTGTACATGGGGAGAGCGCGTGGCTTGCCTGCAACGCCGCCCCCTGGGGAGGGGTAGTGGCTTTATGAACAATCACACAAAATATTTTTTTCTTTAAAAAATACATAGTGTGTAACATGAACAACTGTGAACAAATGTTTTAGTTTTTTATTTATCCCTCTCTCTCCCCCCCCCCCCCCCGGCAAATTATTAACTTTAAGCAACACTTTTCAGATAGGTTAAAGTGGTAAATGCAGTGGCCACAATCAAACATAGAGTTGAATAAAAATGAAAACTAAATTAAATTCCTTTCATGGAAGCACTTTGTGAGATATTCATATTTCCCAAAATTCTGCTGCAAAAGAGCTTAATTCAGTCAGTTCATTTAAAAATGATAGCAATTACTTTCAGGTGTAATTCAGTTATCTTTGAATTAATTAAATGAATTAGTTCATTCCAAGCACTGAGCGCTCATAGTTAACCCTGTATATATTTCAGTTTGGAACAACAGACCAAACTGAATGACCAATAGCAATCAGCATATCAAGGAACCTTAAAACTAACCCCAAATCATTACTTTTGGGGGGTGAGCGTGTTTTCAGTGAAATAAAAGCAGTCTAATTTTAATTGAGCTAACACTACTCAATGCCTTGACATTATACAGAACGATTTTATTATTCAGTTCATATAGGTTCCTTTGTCATAAATGAGTGTAAATGCACAAGATCATATTTTTAATATCAATTTGTCATAGGCTTCTTAACCTTCTGCTACACTTACACTGTGCTTGAGAATTAAGCCCATTAGTCTAATAACCATAATTAGTCATGATTAGCCTAATTAGGACATTAGTTAATGATCTCTCATTTCACTGTTCTTGGTCGATCTGCTAAATGAAATATTTATGTCCATAAACATGTTATGCTGCAAGTTCCTTGTAACTGCTATAGTTAGCAGTGAAATGTGGAACAGGGGATATGATTGGTTTATACCATAGACTCTTATGTAGCTACAGATTGTATGGAGATAAACTGACTGAGGTGTCACCCTAAATATTGGTAAATACACAATTAAGTCATTGCATGAGTGGAATGACTTCAACCCAACCAATGAAACTTCTCTTCCTCTCTTCAACCCATCCACACACTTCCCCAATATGCTTCGGGGATCCCCCAACCTTCTGGTTTTGGGACAAGTGGGTGTACACAGGTGAAGGGGGGGAGAAGTTCTGTTGAACAAGCAATTGTGGCACTACAAAGGCCATATAAATGCTTAGTGCATAAGAGGCACAATTAGTCAGGTTTATTTGTATTATTTATTTATTCAACCAGATTTATATACCACTTCGTCAAAATAACTGAAAAGATTACAAAATTTTCATAAGAAAATATAGATACCTAATATCAACAGATATTAAAAGTAAACATAATAATATTATCAAAAGATAAACAGGGTGCCTGAAAAGGAGTTATAGATCATAAGTAATTGAACATTGAATAAATCAATCATCCGCTCTAGATCTTTTTAAAAAATCGTTTTTGTTCATATCCCCCCCCCCCGTGCAGTCTGTGATGTGCAGAGCAGGTCCAGCCTCTCAGATGGGAGAAATTACAGCTCCGTGTGGCTTCAGGGGTGAGCAGACTTCTTATCCTACAAATATTTGCCTCAGCTACAAATTTAGCCTGTTTGATGGAGACTTTCCCACTCACCCTCCCTCATTTTCATAACTCTTGCTGTTCACATCATTGGGCATCACTACATCATTTGTGTATTGCGATTCTTTTGATATGGTGTTTTTAACTAGTCCCCAGGAGTACATGGGTATGTTAGTAAAACACTACATCAATCAAAAGAATCAACAATCACATCAAGACCACTTGTTGTTTTCTGGTGATCAATATGAATATTTGCCTTGGCAATGTAGAGGCTGGTGGAAGGTGTAAAAGGGTCACAGGAGCTGAGACCTGCTGCAAACTGTGCATGGTCCAATTCTAAAATTAATTTTAGAAGTTGTCACCAGTAAATTTTAATTAGGGAGGTTTTGAATGCAACATGCAGTGAACTTCCAGCACAGCAGAGGAACAGAAATAGAATATCTGGCTTTCCCTGCTAAAAAGTCACCATTGTATAAATTTGTCTAGGGTCCATACAGATGGGATATTGTCCAAACATGCATGATTGCAGAGAGATTTTCAGATATTGTAGCTACAAACCCAGTCCTTCTTTCTCTTATTGGCAACATGAGAATATTATAAGCAAACAGATCCAAAACATTTGTTCTGGATACTTTTCAGAAGTTTTATCTCTCCAACAACAGCATGTGTGTTTATTTTTCTATTTCAACAATTTTACTCATGTTTAATTAACTCTTTTAGGAGTATTTTTAAACGCATGAGAAATAGCCTGAAGTCTAGAGATGTCATAGTGTTACATTTAAAGGCATATTTCTGTTAGATAGTGTCTTCTTTAGATTTCTTAGAGGCTCTGGATGGGTTACCCTAAATGGAAACATACATGCAAAAACAAACAAAAAACCCAATTAACATTATACAAGAAAATTGCATTATCCCTTTGCCAAAGACCTGTGCAACTGAACCACCAATGTGTTTGAAATAGCCACACATGCTCCTCAGCACAGGAATGCTCCCATGTATTCTGGATCTCTTTCTCTTACATGTCAGAAGGTCCATTTCCCTTTGTCATGTTTCTCAGCTTATATGGGAAGAATAAAAGAAACGTCATGGTGCATCTGCAGTAACACAACCTGATGTCTTCTTCTGCCCCAGCTGCAACAAAACGTGTCTCTCCCACATCATTCTCTACAGCCACAGCAGGTTCTGCAGCCTGCCAACAGCTTGACCTCACCCCCGAGACAGACGGATGCCAGCAGCAATGTAACATACAGTATATCCTGCTGCTTCCTTCTTCAAACCCCACAAGAGCAGAGCAAAACACTTTCACAATAATTTCTCTTCTTCCCATCTTACAGTTGTGCAGATGGACAGACAACACAGCATTTCTCTGACTTGGGATGATGGGAGTTGGAATCCAATGGTATCAGTAAGGGGGGGAAATGTTCCCAGAACTACTTTGGAAAAAATTCTTCCCACTGTCAAAATGTAGTTCAGGTGGGGGGGGGATGTCATACTTTCTATGGGCAGAGGTCTGGAAACTTAACTTGGTGCTATCTGGTTCTTATGGTGTTGTTAACGGCCCAGGGCTAAGATCAGATATACTTGGGAAATGACTGAGGCAGATGGCATGCAGATTTTGAACTGGATCTCTTCCCAGGGGACTTCCTTCACTGATGAATTATCACACCAACACACCATTATTACCACAATGGGCTGGTATTGTACATTTCCATGACTTGTGACATTAAAGAAATAAACTGCTTCCTTGTCTTTTCTGAGACAATGACCTTTCCTTTTAAATGAATCAATATGTCAAAAGAAACCCAAAACAAAAATCCACCATTCTGAAGAGCATGGATATTTTATAGATCCTGAGGTCAAAAAATCTTTCAGATCAAATAAGTAAGTGCACATTATTCTAACATCTAAAAAAACTTTTGGACATTATTTTTCCAGTCTGTTTTTATTTATCTTCATTCTAGTCTAATCAAGTTTCTTTCTTTTTTTTTTTTAAAGGCAACTAAAGACCTGGGCTTGGATCCAAAGATAACTTGAAGAAGTTCACTGAAAGAAAGTTTTCCCCCAGCACCAGAACATACATCTATACCTCCTGCAAAGTCTCTCTGGAGCGTCAGGGAACCACCTGAGCAATGTGGGATGGGTGATGGTTCTTATATCAGGACCCAAACCCTAATCATGGATAAATTGTCTGAAATGATTGCAATGGAATTTATTTCCATAGCATCATATACTGGAGAGTAAGATTGCAGCTCTCCCCCCACTGATTCTATCCAGCCTGGTTGCTTCCTCTCACTGGTGCTTGACCTGCTATTTTATTTATTTATCACACTTTTCAGACAAATGTGGTCTCCCAAAGTAGCTCATGTCAATTACAAAAACCTTGAAAGACAGACTCTGATCTCCTGAGTACCAACTAAAAGCTCAAGGCACATAAGGGAAGGGAGTGGCAAGAAAACATAGATGAAGGTGATCTCTTTGACAAAATGAGCGCAAATTGGTGAGTTGTGTGCAAGCAATTATATCCAGTTGGAGGTCAGGCTCATCTCCCCTTACAGCCAGGTAATCTTGCTTGGATAGAGGCTCTCCAACTACCCCAGCAGCTCTTGTTCCTTTGGATCAGGGATGGGAGATCTTTTCTAGCCCAAGGGCAACCTTTCTTCCTAGGCAACCTTCCAGATACCACATGTCAGTGATGGATAGAGCAACAGATGCAACTTCTCATTTTTGTTCTAGCCATTGTTTAATAGCCCACATTACAAACACATATATTTAGAGGTTTCTATACCCCTGCAACAGGGTGAGCTCCCGTTGCTCGGTCCCTGCTCCTGCCAACCTAGCAGTTCGAAAGCACATCAAAGTGCAAGTAGATAAATAGGTACCACTCCGGCGGGAAGGTAAACGGCATTTCCGTGCACTGCTCTGGTTCACCAGAAGCAGCTTAGTCATGCTGGCCACATGACCCAGAAGCTGTATGCCGGCTCCCTTAGCCAATAAAGTGAGATGAGTGCCGCAACCCCAGAGTCAGTCACGACTGGACCTAATGGTCAGGGGTCACTTTACCTTTATACACCTTGCATTTCTCCATCTTCATTCCAGGCAGGCAAGAGGTATTATCAGAATTCAAGGACACTTTCAAGCCAGGCAAAACCACTTAAGGAGGGTGGAGAGCTTAATGTACAAGGCTTATTGACTTGGGAAGTGACATGCCCCAAGATAAAGATACCCAGAGGGCTGCATTTGGGCCTTGAGGATTGAAGTTCCCCACCTCTGCTCTGAGTGGTGGTACTTTTCCTGATTTCTGCAGTCCAAGGACAACCAGTAGTTGGAGCCAAGCTTTCTGACTGAGAGGAAGTCAGCTCCCTGTGCTGCTCCTACTCCAGGCAATGGATGGGGCCCCCATTTTCCCCTTGCCATTTGTGGAATGCTGTCTCTGGTGAGGTGTGAGTGTCTCCTTCATTATTAACTTTCAGGAGGAATGTGAAAGCATTCCTATTTACCCAGGCATTTGACGGCTGAGACAAATACTGTTCCTAGCAAAATTCTTGGCTGAGGGAACGTGTTCGTTTTTAGCTTTTTAGAGAGGTTTTAATGATATTGTTATTGATAAGTTTGCTGGCGTGGCCTCCTTTGAGAGGAAGACCAGGATATAAACTATATAAGTAACAACAACATCCTTCTCCTGTCATGCCTGACCATAAGTCATTCTGTCTAGCAGATGGAAGTTGGAAGGCCACAAGAATGGAGGGCCACCAGTGTCCCCTCCCAGACCAAGAGGTGGTGCTGGGTTACACTTTGGAAACTGCATTATTGGAGAGCTGGAGTGGATGCAATATAGACAGACGGCCAAAGCTTCCTCATATCTGCTCTATGCCGACAGGGCTGGTACCCCACAGCCCTCAGAGCCCGAATGCACTGCGTGTTTCCTCACCCCACTCAGTGCGGAACTGACAGCATCTGTGGTGCACGGCTAGCTCCTGTTCCACTTGTCAATGGCAGAAAATACTATATTGTGCTGCTACTGGAAATTTAACACCCAGTGTCTATGTTTTGCTTCTTCGGCACAGCAAAACATGCTGTGTAGCAGCTTGCCAAAAAATCTGCAATCCTAGGCAAACATGCTGGAAAGTAAGTTCTTTTGAAATCAAAGGCACTTGTTTCCCAGTAAACATGCAACAGTCTGAGATGCCACTGTCTTTTTATATCCAGTTTCCAAGTAATGGAGTAGGGGCTACATGAATTATTTGTGTCTTCCGTTCTCTGCAGAGAAATTAATACCACCAGCACCCCCACTAAGTGGGACTGAGCAGTAATTGTCAGTTTAATTGTAAGATTTTATAAACAATTCTGATGATAATGCAGACTACAGTAATATATTGGCTCAATCATTATTAATTCATTTGGTATTTATGGTAATAATAGCAATTATGATGAACTCATTTAGCACTAATAGGAGAGCTTCAGGAATTCAGCATTAATTTGTAACACTGAATTAAAATGTATCCTCATGGTGATAGCATAGATTTTTTGATATTTTTGTGTGTGTTTTCTGCAAATGGTTTCTACCTTCTTTTGTAAAGCCACCTCCTCCACCCCTCTAAAAAAATTATATAACTTTTTCTTCTTTTTTCATTTGGTAGAAACAAATCCACAGTTCATGTATTTTCACAGAGATGAAAACTGACAAGGCCAAAGTCTGTGAGCTGAGGCTCATGTCACACAGAATAAATATCAAGCCATGGGGATAGTGGGGAGTCTGCTTTCCTTAGTCTTTTTTTATCTAAACAATTTTATTTGCAACTTTAATGCTACTGACAGCTGCCAGATTAATGCTGCCACAAATTAAAATTCCCTGTTTATCTAGGAACAACACAAAGTTGTAATGTAAGTCTCTCCCCCCCCCCCCGCTCCATTCTGTATCTGAACATTGGTTGTGTTTGTCATGGAGCAGCAGCTTTTTGAAGAACAACTTGATTGCTGTGGCAAACTTGTCTCTGCTCTGATTTCAGAACCATATATACCAATATGGGGTACTGGGACTTGAGCAATTAATCTGCCTAAATGGGCATTTTGCACTTTCACTTTGCCTCATGGAAAATGTGCCCAGTATAATCCCATGAAGAGGGAGTTGTGTACATTTTCCAGTCAATAGACATAATCTCCAATGGGCCTTGAGAGATATAAATATCTCAGTGGTGGCTGCATGACAAGGCATGACTTGCTTTAAGATAACTGCTAGATATCTTGAAAGACCTCAGAACTTGCAGGTCTGAATTATTTAATGCTATGTATCCTGCACATCTCCTCTTGGTCAGCAAAGTGGCTTCCATTTCCTTTCTGTACAATTGTACTATACAGTAAGTGCACAGAATATGTTAAGTTCATCCACTGCTAATATTGTCTGTGAGATTGTTTTAAGTGAGCTCTGTGTAAGTCAGGGGTAACCAACATGGCACCCTCCAAATGCTGTAATAATAATAATAATAATTTATTATTTATACCCCGCCCATCTGGCTGGGCTTCCCCAGCCACTCTGGGCGGCTTCCAAAAAAATATTAAAATACTGTGATACATCAAACATTTAAAGCTTCCCTAAACAGGGCTGTGGCATAAAATTCTCATCATACCCAACCAGCATGGCCTAATAGCCAGGTATGATGCAAGTTGTGGTCAAAAATAACTGGAGGTATCCACATTGCCTACCCCTGCTGTTATGTGAATAGAACTTCAGTACATCCCTGCATTTTCCTTAAGTGAGCCTCATCTTTCCCTCCCATAAATTCCCACAAAATCTGATTGTGGTTGTTTTCAAATGTTCATTGCAGAAACATGCATGGTCTCACCACCTGAAACGTTAATTTATTTTAAATGGAAGGAAGTCTAAATGATTCAGGGTATTCAATCACACCATTTAAACTGATGAGATTAAAAGAATGGTTGTCACTTGTTTCTACTTCCATCTCCCTGTCCTTACATAATACTGGTCTTGAAAGATCTACATTGGCTCCCAGTACGTTTCTGAGCAGAATTCAAAGTGTTGGTGCTGACCTTTAAAGCCCTAAATGGCCTCAGTCCAGTATACCTGAAGGAGCATCTCCACCCCATCGTTTCGCCTGGACACTGAGGTCCAGTGCCGAGGTCCTTCTGGTGGTTCCCTCGCTGCGAGAAGCCAAGTTACAGGGAACCAGGCAGAGGGCCTTCTCGGTAGTGGCACCCACCCTGTGGAATGCCCTCCCATCAGATGTCAAAAAGAAGAACAACTACCAGACTTTTATTAGACATCTGAAGGCAGCCCTGTTTAGGGAAGTTTTTAGTGTTTAACTGATCACTGTATTTTAATATTTTGTTGGAAACCGCCCAGAGTAGCTGGGGTAACCCAGCCAGATGGGCGGGGGATAAATAATAAATTATTATTATTATTATTATTGTTGTTGTTGTTGTTGTTGTTGTTGTTGTTGTTGTTGTTGTTTTATTTAGGAGGAATTCATATACCTATGATTTGACTACACAAAATATACACCCAGTAAGCTTCATGGTCAAGTGGAGACTAGAACTCTGGTATCCCAAGTCCTAGGCCGACACTCTATCCACTACACCACAGTGACTCCAAACATTTCAAATTAAGCAAATAAATACCTTGCAGTTCAGTTCTATGCATATTTATTTGTTACGAAACTGCACTGTGTGTTCACTATGAGGTAGTGATGTTTAGCACTGAAACTCTGTTGTCTTGACCAATACCCAGGTGCAGGTTTGAAGAAACGACATTCTTTAGATTTAGATAAATTTATTGTCATTGTCCGTATATACACAGTATACACAACAACGAAAATCTGTAGAAAGAGCTATAATTGCCAAAGTTTTGCTTGTGCCCAGTGTACTTTCCCTAACCAAGCTTTCTTCTGCTCCTATTTAAACATAATCTCAGATGCTGAAAGATGAAAGTATTGACCATTTCAAAAGACTGTCTTTATGTCTCTATGGAGACCAGGATACTATCTTTTCCTTCTTACCTACTTCAAAATTGGTTTCTTCCAACTGTTTAATTTGTACTAATTTCACCCCAAAACTGTTTTAATTTTTATTTTCCAATGTTTTTGTTTTCAAAGAGATAAATGTTTGGTTTCCGTATCCATTTATCTACAGCACTTTGTAATTTCTTTTTTTGTTTGTTTTCCTCTTAAAATCATCTGCACGGTGTGTCTTGAAACAGCCCATCCAACAAGCTTTGAAAGTATACTCAAATTAGCATTTGTATTTGCCACTTCACTGTGTTGGTAATAATAAGCAGAATTGAAATGATAAATAAGAGGAAATGCATCTTTTATGGTTGGGTTGGTCCATCAATAAAGAACAAAAACACTCTTCTCTCATTTTATTTTTTTTAAAGAAAAAGGCTTCAAAATGCATCTGTCTTACAATAGACATCATACTTCACCAACCATGTACAAATTTATTTCCACTGCCATGATTTAGCATGCTGAAATATGGTTATGAGAGTCACAAGTTACTTATTGTTCAGTCTAAAGGAGGTTATCAGTACTGTTCCCAATAGGCTGCATCGAGGACCAATTTAAATGGCAGCATACAAAGAAAACTTTTTTTGTCATTTGTCTAGCAAATGCTGTTAAATATCGCCTGCATAAATTAGAGTGGGAAATGTTATTCAAGAAAAAAAAGTGTATTGTGAAAAGGTCCCCTTCCCCCCTTCCTTGAATTAGGGCAACTAGAAAACGTTTAAGACCAAATTCTTTTTTTCAAATTCGGTGCAGCATGCAGGCACCAATGGATGTCAGGGTTCTATTGTGATATATAGGCTGCATAGTAAAGCAAAAAGCTCTACATGGTAAGAGATAGTTTCAACTTGCCAGAAATGTATAAATCAGGCAGCCTGATCCCATAAAGTCACTTAAGCTACCATGACAATTACCGTAGTTTGCTCAGCAAGCAGTAATGAGATATCAAACTGTGCAGAAATGGGGCGGAATTATTAAGCTCTGTTTCCCTACACTTGGGAAGGCCTGAAATATTGAAGGGGGAGTGTACAAGGTTGTCCCTGTTGCCCTGGGTTCCTAGACAGAATTTCAATTGTTGCAGCATCAGGACATCACTGCCCACTGTTGCAATGCGGCCAGGCAATACATCACATTAGGAATGGGAAATAAGCAGTATCATAGTTGCCCACTGCTGCGCTGGGGCTAGGCTTGGCCCATCCAGCAAAACCACCCCCTGGTAGGGTTGGGTACTTATAGCCTGTACAGTTCAGAACTGGCCCTAAACTGATACTTTATGATTGTGCACAACTCCGATCCCACCCCACCCCTATTTTCATCAGTGCTGTGATGAAATGTGCCCTCCAGTTTCTCAGAAGGCTTCTTCTTCTAATAAAGAGGCTTCTGTTTTTCTGCTTCATTCTCAAAGCACTTCAGAAATTCAGTTGGGGCAAGGTTTTCAGCTTACCCTGCCACTGTGAGATGGTCAAAGATGTTATCCCTTCCCATTCAACATTTTTCAAGTAATCTACAGCCTCCTCGCTGTCCCACATTCTCTGATCTGAAAAGGCCCTACGGAAGGAGATACCTCATGATGTCTTCTTGTGTGGACTTTGACTGAAGTGCAGGCACCTGGGAAAGGCTGAAAAAAGAAAGAAAGAAAGAAAGAAAGAAAGAAAGAAAGAGAACACTCAGACACAAACACCCCTTAGGTACCTCACAATTAAAGTTAGCACATCAAAACCCTTGTAACCCATCCATGAGAACTTTCCTGAAATTTTCCCTCCTCGCTGATCATTTTTGACAGCAATTATTTTTCTCATTGCTTAATGGAGTATGGTAGAACAAATGCAAAGTTTCCCACCCAGCACTCATTTCTTTCAGTTTCTCTGGAAAAGAGTGTGTAAGGGTACAACGACAAAAAAAGAAAAAGAAAAAAATACTGTCATGCTGGTTTTAGAACAAGAATTACTGACTTACAAACAAGTAAGCAGATAACATATTGGAAGGGGCCATGGGTGGAAACTGGCAAAGGCTAGTGCAGGAGTGGTGCTTAATTGTAAATTATCTTTGTAGGGCCAATTCTAAAATTTTGCAGATTATAAGTACTCAACACTGCCTATACATTGTTTGGTTGTTTGAACTAAGCCTAGCCCCCTGTGAAAGAAGCAGAAAAACGAGGGTTGTAGTCAGCCATGTCCTACTCAGTGTAGACCCATTACTCAGTTAGTAATGCTCATTAATTTTGGTGGATCTACAGTCATACGTTGGAAGCCAAACAGAAGCTATTCAGGAAATCCATTTGACTTCCAAAATGTTCAGCTTCTAAGGTTCTGCTTCTGAATGGCTGCAGGAGCTTTCTGCAGCCAATTGGAAGCTGCAGAAGCCCCACCGGACAGTCAGCTTCCAAAAGAACATTCTCAAAATGCAACACTCACTTTCGGGTTTGCCAAAACGTTTGACTGCTAAGGCATTCATCAAGCAAGGTACAACTGCACTTTGAGTAGGGTTCATGGTCTATTTTACTCAGGGTTAGGTGAAAAATATCCTGAAATTGCTGAGGTGAGGCATAGCAGAGCACTGTGCTGCACCCATGAACCATGAATCCATACAACATAGAATCAGTCCATAAGGTCTTGAGCCCAGCACAGATAAGATCTGAACACATGGGAAGGGAGAGGCATGCTGCAGGCCTCAGTTCTACATACTGAGTCACCCACCCCCTGTTAATATCACACACACTCTTGTACATACAGAGGGTTTTTCTGTGTGATCCATGACTTTTCAAGGAGTTTTGATTGTGTGTGGTGAGCCCTATTCACATACAGTTCTCTATGTAAGGGCTGTTTTCAGAGCTTATTATTAATACATGGAAGACCAACACACATGATTCTGCTTTCTAGCACCTCAATCTCTCTCTCTCTCTCTCTCTCTCTCTCTCTCTCTCTCTCTCTCTCTCTCTCTCTCTCTCACACACACACACACACACACACACACACATTAATATAACATCTGAAAGGGGCTTTGGTCCATCCCTGTTTAAAACAACAAAGCTCAAAAGTTTCTAGAATACTCATGTATGTCACTGTTTTTTTATGATAGAATGACAAATATTTAATGGGGGTGGGTGGGAGGAAAAGACTGATTGCTCTCATTTCACCAGTGAGACTCACAAGCCACTTTAAAGTCTAAGGCAACATTTTTCAGCCCTGTGTCACATCTCCCTGATAATGTAAGGCAGTTGCCTTTTTGTCAAGTGAAATTTGAAGCATGCGTAGAGATGAGACTTTCCCCACTGCTCTGGGGACATTATTTCAAAGCCTCATAAATCTTCTAGTCAGGAGGTTGCTTCTGCTATTCAGCTTGAGCTTTTCTTTTTGACTTTCATCCTATTATCCTAAGTTTTATGTCTTTGTTCCATCCAGCATAATTCCTCTACCTCTCTGGCATTTAAACCTTTTAAGTACTTGAAGACCGCTATCAATTCCCTCTGTAGTCATCTTCCTGGCTAATATGCTTATTAAGGGTTATTTCTCCCTACATATTTATCATGTGTTTCTCAAGATGTCTCCTAATGTTATTTTCTGCCCATGTGACTCGTCCTTGGCTTAGAATTATCTCCAAATGTCAGTAACGTGCCTTTTCACCTCAGTGTTGAATAAATGCTTGGCTGGATGAGAGCCTATTGTAGTTTGCTCCAATGCTCCTCTGAACAATTTGATCCACGTTGCTTTGTGTTATTTCTTTCTTTGTCATTTGCTAGGCTCCTAGCTAGAAACATCCAAGAATGCCAGCATGATTTTGCATATGGGGGATAAGGCACCTTTGCTTTCTTTGTGAACATTGGGGTGCTCTTGAACACAATCTTGGTTCTCTTAGGGGCTCTCCAGACTGGCGTTTTATGGCATAAGTGGTTGATTTATTAGTTGATCTGTGGTGTCTTCCCAGTGCAACTACATTGTTGTCATTTCTGGAGAGGCTGTATCACAACAAAAGTGGGGCAAAAAACCAAGAACCTCAGAGTATTTATTATATGAAGAGCTGTAGGGTTTTAGCAGAGACTTACAGGATATACACTGAATGGAATCTAAGCAGCATGATTGTCCCCAAACTTCTGCAGGTGCAAATAGTACTGAAAGTGGGATCGCACTGATGGCATGATTAGCACATGAAGGCACAATAAATGGGACATCTTGAGGGGACCTTGGATCACACTTAAGCATTTTTGTGCCCTAAAAGCTTCATTTTCTTCTTTCCACTCTGCAGCCTTGGATCAGACCAGGGCATTTTAGTGCCCTAAAATCTCTGCTTCCCGTTTGTCAGTCCTCAGAGCACAGCTGTGCCCTCCAATCTAATTCTTCTCTTATCACTTCTGGTCCAGGGGTTTCTTACCTGTCTCCTCTCCTGCTGTTGCTGTGTTCCCTTGTCTGTTGTCATACTTCCTTCGCCTCATGGTTTACCTAAGCAGGAAAACACAAGATGTAGCTGAAAAGTGGAAATCCTTCTTATCTAGCAAATAATTCCGCCTCCAAGAAAGTCTTGACCTGCATGGTTGCCTTATAAGTAAGCTGGCTCCGGTTACATGTCAAGTACAAGGTCAAATATATACAATATGATAACCACATGCCTGAGTCCTCTTGAATAGGAATGGGGAAAATATTTGATTCAGTGCACATTTAAAGGCAAATCTATCAGATTTGCACTCCAAAACAATATGTGAACCAAAATAGCTATCCTTCAAAATTTGCACTTATCCAAATTTTTCAATGCAGTTCTCCAACTAAGCAATGTTTACAAAAATTCATATTTTAGAGAACAGTGTGCATAAAATTGATATTTTAGTAAAATCACGATAAAAAATGCCTTTTATTATGGAAGATGGCTTGCAAAAAATGTGTATGTCATTTTAAACTGAGTAAAAAAATGTGTTGTTCCGGAGACATTAACTCTTAAATGCTGGCAGATTTTCATGACTGTTTTTAAATCATCATCATCATCACCACCACAAATTGCTGCAAAATGGGAAGAATTGAATTTAATAAATAGTAGTGATAATAATTTGCAGAATGGTACTTATTAGTACCTGTAGATACATATATCAGTTTATTTGTATGCCATCTTCCCATAGTTAAAACTCAAGGCAGATTACAACATGGAAAAATACACAATTCAAAACACAAGAAAAGTAGTCATATAGCATCCCTGTACTCACTCCAAAGACTGGCCATACTCCATTCCAGCAATCCACAATATACAAGGAACAGAGGGTGAAATCAGCAGACCCAGAACACATTCTAACCTGCATAGGCCTGTGTGGATCCTGGCTATTCCCGATGCATGTAAAAAATACCACTTGTTATCTATATATCTGGAAACATTTCACCTAAAATGGCATTATCATAGTTAGATAATGTAGAAAAAGATGCTTATTAACAACTTTTTATTTGTCCCAACAAGCAGATGCTACCAACCTACTGTACACTACAGCTACTAACTGCACTTGCTTGTGGCCAAGGGAGAATTTGAATCTGCTGAAATGCTATCATACAATAGCAATGGTCAATGAAAACCACAGAATAGATCCCGAGTTAGTGTTATGTAGGCTGTGGTTGGCTTCTGGTATGAACTTTGTGTTTGAGGTTCAGCAGTTACAATGGTACAAAAGACTGTAAATTATCCAGTATTATGTATTAGATTGTTGCACACTTTTCTTATGCTTCATTCATTTCATCTATCGCAAGCCCACATCAAAAGGGAATAATGTGTTGTCTTTGAAATTTATGGTTTAGTTTTTAGAGGTATCTTTTCCATCCATGCAAATTTTGGAAATGTTTTAGTGCACCAGATGGGTAGTTAGCTGATCAGAAAAAAGAAAACCTTATGGGCAAATGGTACTCCTTAATTTAAATGCTTGGATTCACATTCCAGGCTTTGCACCAAGCCACTTTCATCCTTTTGCTGCTACTGGTGTTTTGATGGATGTACTATAGAGCTACCATAACCGTTCTGGACAAATAGTTGATTAATTTTGTTCAAAGCAGGAACAGTTCTTACTAGCATTCAACAAATTTTGAATATACCCGATTTCACTCTACCTTTAAGGTAAATGTGGGTGTGATAAACTCATAAGAAGGCTACCTGCATGCCCACAAGGTAAATTTTTCAGTGTGCAGAAGTAATTTTCTCATGCCCTTCTGAAAGCTTTCAAGACTTGGGTCAATATGAACAGTAAAATGTTGATGTGAACTGAACAATAAACAAAAGTTGGACAGGAAGCAAAGCAATGATATGTAACATTTTAACATACACCCCAACTAAGTCCATATACACTCTGTCTTAAGGTTACCAGGATGTTTTCAATGAATCCAGGGACACTTTTGTATGGATTTTGTATGGGGACTGATTTGTAAATCTGGGGATTCTCCCTGGGAAATGGGGACGTCTGGTAACCTTACTCTATCTGCATTTCAGCATACTTTGAAGAGAATGTGAATTAGCCCAGATTCAGTAGCTGCTGCAGCAGAAATGCTTGGTAGAGTAAATGGGAAGAGCCAGAAAATAGGTGGGAAGGTAAACAGAGTCAAGAGACTGCATGGGGGGAATTAGTAATGTTTGTTTGGTTCAGTCAACAACCAGTAGAGGGGAAATTAGGAAAACCAAATAATGCTGGGAAAGAATTAATAATCTGGGAAAGTAAGGCCTGATCACAGGCTTACTGATGGAGACATAATAAGCACTGACATAAATAAGCACACTCTAGGCAACGGTGGAACGATAAGAAGTATTGTGGTATGCAGAGTGGGTATGTACAATATGTACATGGATGAGTAGCATACTGCATGTGCATTTAAGTGCATCTCTTGGTATTCTCTCCACATTAGTTATGTTAAAGTATTTCTAAATGTACACATACATTGTACGCATACTCAAGATTCAGGAAGTAATAAACCAAAGCCAATGTTATCTCTGCAAGTGCAAATTATTTATTATTGCTTCCTTGACTGGCATTTAGATCTCTTTATGTTTGTAAAGATAAGGAATTTCCATTTTACATCATGAGTTTTTCACTGATTTTTCAGCTTTCATTTAATTTTAAACTTCCCCATTTATGTCACTTCAAAGGATACTGGTGCATTCAATATCTGGTAGATTAAAGTCCTTTGGCAGCATGCCTTTTTCCCCTTGTATTGTAATCTCAGATCTCAGGACCGGTGGACAATTTTACTGGACCAGTAATCCAGAACAATCACTGAGCTTTGAGCTTCTGTTCCGAAAAATACTTTCTTGCAATGAGAAATCCAACACACTTGAGACCAAAGCAGCTGTGCCTGAGAAACAAATGTGTGAGATATGTGTGCTGGTAGGAAAATCCTAGAGGAATGACTTTGGTAAAAGAAAAAAAGAAAAAAAGAGAGATGATGGCCATTTGAAATAACAACAATAATTTGAAAATATTCGTTAAATTTAATTTTGCTTCTTATAATGTGTTTAAACTGCCGCTGCTGCATTAAATTCAGTTCTGCTTAATAGCATTAGAAAACTACTTAATTCCAATTTCAAAATGAGGGATTTTACAGTCTAGTGGTTTTTAATAATGCTTCAACACCACGAGTCTACAGTGGCCTCTCCTTGATTGCATACAAGAACAGCAATTTCCCCATGTTTTATTGATTTTACTTTTCTTGGACAATGGACATAACAAAATGCTCATATTAGAACACTTTTTAACATGGATTATTGCAAGCAGAAATGCAGAAGATGCATCCTGCTGCAAGCCACCCATTTTGCCTGTAGCTCCTGAATTTTGCTAGCCCACCATTATATCCATTCTTCTCAGGCAGAAACTAAGGTACAGAGAGTTTATTTTCATGCTGGAGATAATGGGATATACAGTCGTACCTTGGAAGTTGAACAGAATCCGTTCCGGAAGTCCATTCGACTTCTAAAATGTTCAGAAACCAAAGTGCGGCTTCTGATTGGCTGCAGGAAATCCAGCAGCCAACCAGAAGCCACAGAAGCCCCATCAGATGTTTGGCTTCCAAAAATAGCTCGCAAACCGGAACAGTCACTTCCGAGTTTGTGATGTTCGGGAGCCAAAACGTTCAAGAACTAAGCTGTTCGAAAACCAAGGTACTACTGTAGTCTCCAAGTCCCCAGCACAAAATAGATGACTCCCTGCATCCATGAAGTATTACTTTCACCTCCTACTACTCTGTGGGTGGGGAACCTCAAGCACTGGGCTCAGATGCAGTCCTTCAGACTTCTCTCTCTGGAGATTCAAGTACATTCGTAAAGTTAAAGCACTTTATATGTGTTATAACACTGTGACCCCAGATGGCACTGTGGATTCCTGTTTTTCGCCAGTGGGATTTCCCCATATGAATGTTTAACTGAATTGCTTCTTTGATGTGTCTAGATCCAGCCTTGTTCTCAGGACTCTCCCTGGGCTATGCATCCCATTCACTTTACCATCCTCCAGGCTTTTTTGTCTGGCTGTCATGTGTCCTTGAACTGTAATAGTGTCCCTTGCTTGTCTAAATGAAGAGATGCAAGTGTAGAAACCTCTGACTTTCACATGGCTAGACTGTTGTCCACTGTACAAAGATAAGAGTGGCATCAATTGTTCCAGCCACCACTGGGATATGGATCTTAGAAGGATGGCAATTGGGAATGTAGCCTTCAGGTTGGAAATGGTTTCCTCACCCTGTCTTACTCACCATCCGCTGCTCCATTCTCTGACCACAAACAAAATAATACTGTGCAAATTACTCCGCTTTCCCCTGCCACATTATAATGGTAGGTTGGTGGGTAGGTAGATATCATTTTTGACAGCCTGCTGTGCAAAGGAGGGGCTCGGTCCCAAATCATGATGGTAGCAATAACTATTCACAGGGTCATTGACCATAAATGGCAATTGTGAGGGGTCAAAGGGTCTCTGATGGCTTGCCAATACTGCACTGCAATGGAGGGTAGTCTATTAGCGTGCGTGGGGCACTGCCCCATCAATCACAGTCACTCCCCAACTAGTTACCACCTACTTGCCCTGCCTGTCATTGGCTCCACCTACTGTTGGTCTCCTAGCCTACCAGCCTCAGTGGGCACCAGCCACTATTTCTGTGGTGCCATTACTACTGTTGAAGTGAGGACTTGGAACCTATGGTGTAGTTATCTTTGGGAAAGCACCCAACTTCTTTTAAACTAAAGGTGCATAGGTAGTTAAGGCACTGTATTTTGAATCCTTCATATAGGTCTACAAAAGCCTTTAAAATGAAGATATCTTCTCCATACATATCTTAATGGAATAAATTAGACTCGATCTGGTACAAATCTTCTTTTTCACAGAGATTAAACTAATGGGTAATTCATAGAATACCAGCTTATTATTAAAAACATTCTCATGTATATTTTGTAGTGGGAAGCTTCATCTTGGTTCCTCCCCTCGATTTATTTCCACCAATGTTCATAAAAAAATCTGAAGAAGTGGAGCACTTAGTCAGCCTTTAAATATAATTTCAAATATGCCACTGAGTGCAAATTTCATGTTGGTTTGATACAGTGAACATAAGGATAATAACTACTTCTGCACATGCCTCAACAAATGCATGAACTCATGAATACCTCCATATGATTAGAAATAAATTGACACCCTTTGGAGAATGGAGTGGGCTTCAATGGAGAGTTCCTGCCTAACAATTGAGTTGAGGAACCATTAAAGTTCTATTTCCCAGAACGTTTTCAAGATTCTTTTGCAGCTTTGTTATGGAAACATTCCCATCTTTGTAGATTAATCTTTTAAAATGCAGAATTTTTGTATAATAGATTTCTCATTCATTATGTTTATAACTGTAAGAGTAAAATTGCTTAAATGCTGTAATTGATATGTTGGTTTTCATTTACTTTGAAACATTTCAATATAAAAATACCCAACAGGTTTGGCTGGGCTTTTCTCTCCATGTAGTAAAATTTGTATGAATATATATCTTTTAATTAAAATAGATGAATGTTCAATATTTCCATTCCATTATCTTTCTTTGCAAAATTGCATGAATATGAAAATGCCTTTGTTTGATTTTTGTCCTACAAGACTTAATGGGAAAAGTGAATGTCTGCACACCTTTTTATATAACTAGCAAAATCCCTGTCACGCTGATGGGTGTCATGTGCATGAAGGGAGGTTTTGTGCACAAAGACTCATTGCATCACTCTAGTGATGGCCCATCTGAATTGTGTTGTACGTCTGTGCTTCTCATAAAGGAGAAAAACTGTTGAAGAGAGCAAACATCCCTGTCAGATGTATAGACAGCAGGCAATGACATTTAGCAACACAACACAAACAAAATATTAACATAGAAACAAAGGTCAGATCATTGGTCCATCTACCCCAATATTGGCAACACTGACTAGCAGGTAGCTCTCCAGAATTTCTAGGTGAGAGTTTCTGCTAGCCCTACCAGGAAATGCCAGATTGAACCTGCAGCCCTTCCTCTATTGATACAAGGAGGCAAGACTGTTGACACAAGGAGAAGGCAGTTGTCACAGGGCAAGACAGACTCATGATCCTAGAGAAAGACAGGAGCTGACTCCAAACAGGAAACCTAAATGAACAGGATAGGAGTAGATGCCAAAGGAGAAAGGAATCAAGGCTAAATAAAACACTAACATTTAAGGTGACTCACACTGACTTCAGACATTGGTCCATGTTGCCATGTGTTGGTTCCTCTGGCAGTAGCCCTTCAGGGACAGACTGTGGTCTTTTCCAGCTCTTCCATGTGAAGGCTTTTTTACCTGATGATGCAGAGGACCAAACCTGGGGCCTGCTGCTTTTTAAAAACCTGTGCCCTACCACTTAAGCTACAGACTTACTGCAGAAATGGCAAAGGGACAGGCTCATGGGGGTGGGCCTGACATGAAAGCATGCATAATCGGACCAGGATGAAACTGGGCTGCTGGGTGGTGGTGCGCAAAGCCATATGCCAACCTGGAGAACTATCCTTTCACTACTTACTCTCTAGCAGGGGTGAAGAGTGTGCAGCCTTCCAGAAGTTGCTGGACTACAACTTCCATCATTACTTTCTGGGGCTGATGAGAGTTGGAGGCCAACAGCAAATGGAGGACCAGAGACTCAACACCCCTGTTCCATAGCCCTACCTGGCTCATCATCAGGGGCTGTTATTAACCACCTAGGAAGTTCCTGGTTTGAAAACTACCCGGTCCTGACAGTTACATCTTTCTTTGTGAACTTTTAACCCTATGACATTTATCCTAATTCCAGTCTCAATTTTTTATTTTTTACACATCTAGTCAAAAATATTATCCAGTATGTAAACAAAGCACTTTAGAAATATATTTACTGGTATGTCTGATATTTATTTTGCCTTGCACTAAGGACAGTTGGCCCTTCAGTGATAATGACACATTGCTGGTATCCATCTGTCTTGATAGACAATGGAAGAGTGATGCCCTGACACAAGATGTTGGTCTTTGTCAGGTTGCTGGTGAGGCCAAATGCCACATAAGCTTGGGCAAAATGTTAATGAGTTTCCTCAAAGTGTGCTGTCAAGGCTGCATCATCTGCAAACAACATCTCGTGGATAGGAACCTGCCACACTTTTGTCTTCGTGTGGAGATATGCCAGGTTGAGCAGACCCCCACCTCTCCTTGAATGGAAGTATACAACGTCTTCTGAGAGCAGCATCTGAGAGCAGCAGGGAGAAGAATATGCCAAAGAGAGTTGGAGCAAAAACACAACCCTGTTTCAATTTCCCCTTAACGACTCAGAGTCGTTAGGGTCTCTGAGTGTGACCAGGCCATGCCCTGTGCATCCCTTTCTCACTCAATAAACATGCTTCTTTGGATTTTTACATTAGAATAACCCCTGAATTCCCACAGGGAAACTATTTGGAGATTCAGCTTTCATAATTCTACTACTTTAGTTATGCATATATTAATTAAGCAACATGTGCATTGGCCATTGTGAAAACTGGATGCTGAAGTAGATGGGTCACTGGCCTGAGCTAGCAGTTTCTTCTTATGTGCTAATTGTTTTTCTTTTCTTTTCTTTTCTTTTCAAACCACTTCATATTTCAGCATAATTCTCTAAGCAATATATCCTAACAACAACAACAAAATCAATATAAGAAATGCAATGCAAATCCCACATTCAAAGCCAAGCAATACTACATTTTACATTTTAAGTCCTATAATTAAACATTTTAAGTCCTATAATTAAACAACAATTCATATATATAAACAATTTGTATAAGGAAGGCGAGTAAGAACCATGTGAGCAAATCGCATACAAAACATCAAAATAGATTGAGCTCTAACATCAGAAAAATACAAGTTGATAATGGTATTATCATGAAGATTCCATACAGAAAAAAGCACATATAACACAAGAATCATCAAAATTATTCACACACATATTCATGCCACACAAAACTAATCTAAAAACAACCCCCTAATACACAATCATTCAATGACCACACTCTCTGTGCAACTACCATATTGCTCCATACACTCAGTTCTCACTCAGTACAACATGGTAATGTTCACCTCTCCAAAAAAATATCCAATAGCAGCAGAGGGGAAAGAAAACAGCTGTGGCAACACCCTCTCCCCAATATTCACCTAGGGTGATTTAGTCCTCCTCTACCCTCCTCTTCCATCTTACATCTCTTGCCAGTTCATATGCAAATGAATGAGCTTGCCTCAAACAAACAATAGGGCTGATCATATCTCTGTGCAATTTTTTTATTTAAAAATCAGATAAATTTATGAACATGAAGCCTTGTTGTAAAGGTAACAGCAGTGCCTGAAACAGATCAAAGATTTCTCTTTTCCAATGCGACTGTGTGAAGTAACCCTCTAAAACTGAGAAAGTGAGAAATGGTCATGGTAGCAGAAATCAAGCCATGCTGATGAAAGAAGCAGTATTTATTGAGATCAAGAGTCATTGTCAGTGGATCATTGTTCGTCTTGAAAGAAGGAGCCATAAAGGTGCAGAAGTGCCTCTTCAGCAATTATTGGGCTTCAGTCGGCACACCTGGAGTAAAAAAAGAAGAAGCTAGCAACCCAAATATACCTTTTTGACTTTATCCATATTTATTAGGGTAATTGGCAGATTCAGTTTAAATTTGTCAAAAAGATACAGAACAGCTCAAGAAGTATTTATGAAGAGACGGAGACAATGTAAGTTGTACAGAATAAACTTGCAAGGATGTATTCTTTTTTGTCAGTTCCTATGGAAATAGGTCAGCTTCCCTCAAATAATGAGACAGGTATCATACTCCTCTTTTCTTTACGTTAAAAAAACACACCAATTCATTCATTTAGTTAGTATGCTACTTATCTCCTGCCGTTCAGGGTACAAATCCTTCCAAGGCAGCTTACAAGTAGAATCAAGAAACAGTGGTAAAAGAAGACATTATCAAAATGGAACAATTCATAAGAATTCTCTCCATGTATCTGTTGATGTTAGTTGACCCTGTGGGGGAACTGCAGTACAGCTGCAATGGCCTCAGACATATTCTCCTTCAACGCCCCCTTCATTTTCTTCTTCCTTCCCACAGAGCGACTGATGTCAGTTTGCTCAGAGGGATTTGTGGAAAAGACCATCCAGCTGAAGCAGCCTTTAGTCTTCTCTATTTGCTTCCTTTGGCCTCCTTTCCTTCTCACAGATCAGGGTTCTTGTCAGGGGGACCACTGGAGAAGAGCTGTAGCGCAACGGTGGAGTATTATTATTATTATTATTATTATTATTATTATTATTATTATTATTATTATGCCTTACTGGCCCATTTTAAGTCTTTTCTGTATATAGAGTGCTGCTTTTTTCTTTTTTACATTTATACTTCTATTGTTTTTATTGTATCAATTGGTCTGATTTGCTTCAATAAAAAATTATACAGTTGTACCTTGGTTGTCGAAAGTCTTGGTACTTGGCTGTTTTGGCTCCCGAACACCGCAGACACAGAAGTGAGTGTTGCGGTTTGTGAACGTTCTTTGGAATCTGAACATCCAATGGGGCTTCCGCGGCTTCCAATTGGCTGTAGGAGCTTCCTGCAGCCAATCAGAAGCCGTGCTTTGGTTTCCAAACGTTTTGGAAGTCGCACTTCTGGAATGGATTCCGTTCGACTTCTGAGGTATGACTGTATATAAAAAAATATTTCTACAGAAGCAAGTGACTTTAGTCTCAAAGTGCCTTGCAAACAATTCACAGGGGGCTTCCAGAAGGTCTTAAACGTGATGTCCTATAGCATATGTTAACAGATTCCAAAAAGGTCTGTTGGATGGCTACTTGGCTTTCTTCGTTGGACATCCATGGACCTACTTCTGAGGCTGGCCCTCAATGTATTTCTTTTCTGCCTCACAGTCCTCAATATCCCCTCAATGTTGAGGGGACTCAAATCCCAGGGTCGTGACATAGCCATATAACCTATTTTTTGAATACTAAGACTTGCCTACTAAATCCCCACATGTCCAATCTCCTTCTTTAAGAATTGTTGTGAAATAAACCCAAGGTGTCAGGGACAAGCATGAGTCCAAAGGGTGGGCAGAAAAGGCTGGGGGCAAAGGCTGGGGGCAGTGATTTGAGGGGTTCTGTGCCACCCATGAAGCAGAAGGAAGAGGAAGAGGCCTGGAAGCCAGAGGTGAGGAAAGAGTTGCAAGGAGGCACAGAGGTGGATGAGAAAATCCCAGAGAGAGAGTTGGGTTGTTAGAATCTCCTCCACCCCCACCGCCACTGTCTCCAAGGACAAGGAGGGGCTTAAAATGTGTGTCCTCCTTGGGAGGCTGAGTATTGTGGGATGCAAGGTATTGTGTGCACATTCCTTAATAATACCCTCTGCAGCTAGCTTTTGTCTCAATGGGTTACTGGCATTCATGAAGGTTGGCTATATTCAAATATGCAGTTGTGTTTACTTCCAGAAATGAAACAGTTCAAAGTCATCTCAGTGTGAACTTTCCTTCAGTGTACAGCATCACATTAAAAAGTGTTTCCATGCCCTCTCTACTTATTTTTTAGACAACAAATGCAGCTCATCAGTTGGAATGCAATTTGTGGATTTTTTTTTGTAATGGATTCATGAATTATTGAGATGCCTTTCTATTGCAACATTTTATTTACATTGTAACTCGGCTAATAATGAAGAACATGGCATCAACAAGCAAGGTACAATATGCTTCTTGTTTTTAAAGAATGAGCATTGAGTTAAAGAGGTTTTGCTCATTCTGAGTAACTTCCGTTGCTCTAAGAATACTTTCAATTTCTCTCTGAAAAGCAGTATTGGCCAGGGCAAAGATGTGTTAATGGCATAATGATTCTGAATTATTTCAAGAGCATTAAAAATGTGCTCCCTATTGACAAGTTAAATGCATTCTTAACATTTCATTGAAAGGCATTCTGAAATCACAGCGTAAATCAGAGAAAATACTAGAAATGATAGTATTTCAACTAAACTGATCATTATTCTTACATATAATTTAGAATGAGTAAATTTGTAGCACTAACAATCAAGATATTCAGAAATGGGGATGGCGATTTTAGTTAAAAATGATTTTTGTTTTTGAGGAGCATAAAGTTGCAATGAATGTTTAAAATAGTGTAAAAATACTTGAATGTCAAAAATGGTACACAAGATTATACATTCCACATTTATGAAAAATATTTTAGAACTTGTTAAGCACTTACAGTTGAAAGCTTCATTTTCTATGGCTGCATTTATGCTGCTAATTGCAACTGTTCTATATTCTACCAAGCCTCCCCAATCCAACAAGCTGCATTCTTCTACTCTTAGTGCCGTGCTCCCTCCAGAAATCACTTCGTTCCCACCTTTCTTGAAATATCTACAGCAATGTCTCTACAAAGTATTTTTATTTTGTTTTTATAGGATACACACACATATACAAAAAGAGACGGTCCCCTTGCCAACAGAAAGGGAAATTAAAAAGGTGACATACA
Organism: Podarcis bocagei; assembly: GCF_964188305.1. NCBI lineage: Eukaryota > Metazoa > Chordata > Lepidosauria > Squamata > Lacertidae > Podarcis > Podarcis bocagei. The sequence continues at coordinate 30,995,991 of NC_138134.1, forward strand.
ATTGTGGGTGGGAAGGAAGGAAGGAAGGAAGGAAGGAAGGAAGGAAGGAAGGTCACAATGAAGTTGTTCCTAGAGTATCGTCTGAAGGCACCTAATGTCACCACTTTGTTGAAGCTAAGCAGGTCCAGATCTAGCCAGTGCCTAGATGAGCAATCTCCTGGGAAACACTTGTATGCCATCGGGGGTTCAATCATGGGAGAAAGGTGGGATAGAAATGTAAGGAAGCTAAATTAGATAAAATAAAAACGGTTAATGCATACAATCCCTTCAGGATAGCACGCTCTCGTAGGGAGTGTGCAGCAAACTCACCTGCTGAATGCACTACCCCTGAAGAGTGATGGCACATTGACATCCTTTTCCCATGATGCTATGTTGCAAGTCATAGTAGGGCCTCCACTGTGGGCCTTTAAAACTAGGCTGTGAGCATAAGGCGCTGATCAAGTTGGAGCAAATGGGTGGGAGGAAGGATTAGTGTGAATAGCAGTGGAGCACGCAGCAGTCAGATGTAAGAAATAACTGCCACCCTCAGTAGTTCTATGTGGTTTTGGACTGATCGGTCGTTGCTGTGATGTATAAGTTATTTCTATAATTATTATTACCACAGCTGAGATGGGTGTCGTGTGGGTGGGTATGTAGAGGGGGGGAGGGGGGAGAGAGAGGGTGCTTGCTTGACCTGGAAAATTCCAGATACAGAAATGATGAGAATAAAATAGTGAATGTTTTCTACTTTCAAGTAGCTCAAAACTATCCAGGGCTGTTGGGTGACCTGTGCTCAGACACTGCATGAATTGTCACCTCCACATGCGGACTATTTGTATCATTGCTGTGATGTGTATAAATGCACTACTCCAAAATGTGATGTTTATTCATTATCATCCTGTATAAAAAGTCTAGCATTGTACTGGGCATTGATCATCACAGCTGCATAGGCATTGGCCTCATAAAGGTGCAGGTCACACAAATAGTCTCTTGGTATGAGTTCTTCCTAGCTGGGCATCCAGGGACTGCCAATAATACTCCTGAGGCATTTCTGTTGCTCCTGCCAGTCACTGCGAACAATCCCCATTGTTTTGGAGCTAACAAATGAATAATGCAATAGTTTTGTATGGGAGTCTCAATATTTACCATTAAATCCATTTTCAATTGTGGCTCACAACTAGCTTGCGCTGGAATTAAAGCCATTGTGGATGAAACCCTGAAAAAATAAAACTGCTGTATGCAGTGAGTATTACTGCACACAATTGCAGCAACTCCATAAATGCAGAGAAGGTGCTGAAGCCCTGGCTTCATTACTGGCAGGACATCAATAATTTTAGTGACAAAAGCCACATGAAAAGAACTGTTTTGGAAGCTTCTGCAAATTGCATTTCATGATATTGCATCTAAAGCACTAGGCTAAAGTGACATTATGGCTATTTCTTCTCCTTTTATTAGCCTTGCAGGTTTTTTTGATATTAAAATTAATATGATTTGGCGTGACCCTCCCTAAATATTCTGGTATTAGAGAACTAAAGCATTGATCTCTCCCAGGGGCGAAGGGATGCCTGCTCTTGAAATTCTCTCTCCAGGCAAGGACCTTTCAAAGTGCAGCATCCTGTTTTGCATTTTATTCATTTCACACCAAGTGCATCTGATAATCTCTTCCATTATGTAGGGTTAGAAGTGCTTGAACATTCTCATGAGGCTAGAATTCAGATGTGCATGTGTGACTTTAGACATAACATCTATACCTGCTGGGAAGAGCCTACAGCCTGCATTTCAGTCCACTAGGTGGTATGAGGATTTCTCCATTACATTTCAATACTTTCTCTAGCAGCAGTTTACATATATTGTAGAAGTTGTTTAGAATATTTCATGTGCCTACTGCTGAGGGCACGAGGTTTCTGAGAAGCCAAAATAGGTGCAGCATGAGTTAGGAGATTGCAATTGGGACATACCTTTAAGGTTGGAGAACTTTGGCCCTCCAGAAGTCACTGAACTACAACACCCATCAGCCCCAACAAGCAGCATCAATGGCTGGGAATGATGGGGACTGTAGTTCATCAACATCTGGAGAACACACCTGCTCTAAGCAGTCAGGTTCTTGCATGACTTTAGCATCCTTCTATCTTTTATTAGAAAAGAGGACTTGAAGAGAGGGCTTGATAAATATGTCCATTTAAGTTTCTTGGTTTCTCAGTCTTAAGTTCCATTCACCACATTTCAACATCAGTGGAAAATCTCCACATGACCTGGAACCCTAATTATGCATGGTTCTAAATCATAAGAACTGCAGATCCCACCCTCAGTTGCAGAAGTTTGCTCTCCCAGACATTGAGGGCAGATACCACCAGCAGTTTCTCCCCTCTTGAACTCTGGGCATTTCCCCAATCAGCTTGGTTTTGTTTCTTGGCAGGGTGGGGGCTCGGTCTATTTATTTTGCATAGATTTAGTTGGACCAACATCCAACCACCCAGCAATTCATGAGTAGCTCAGTAATAAGCAGATGTTTGACACAAAAGATGGACTGATGTGGGTGGGTGAAGCCCTAACCATAAGTGGTATATGATGCTGCTTTAAATGTATCATGCAGAAGGGGCCATGGTTAGGGCCTCTCCTGAATGTTCAGTGAACAGTATCTGTGTGCTCCTTGCCTACTTAATTGATCAATAGCTTGTATTTCCTTAGATGGAAAAGGGGGGTACATATAAAACAAGCTACCAAGACTAGTGTGATCCCCCCCCTCTTGTAATGTAAAAACAGAGGTCTCACTGTGCCTTTTGAGCAACCAGAACTTTATTTATTCGTTTCACACTCGGTTTCTAGAGGAGATTGGTTGTTGTTTCTGTCTCTGGAGGAAGTGCCTAGTATGAGGTTTGAAACGTCAGGGATAATTAAGACAAACTGTGCTTTTTACACCAACAAAAGAAATATATCTCCTAGAATAACTCCCTATTGATGTCTCAGAACAACAACAGCAACAAAACACACACACATACAAAGGAAAGAGAGGGAGAGGGAGAGACTAGCACTGTTGAGGCTGCTTACAATGCTAAATCAAATGTCAGCATTAGCACGGCTCTGAATTGGTGTAGCTTACAATTTCAGTGAAAGCAGCAGCTATAGTATTACCAGCGGGGACAACTACAGACAAAACGCTGAATAGCCAAATGTGAAGGCAGCCGGTGTAAGAATCAAATAGAATGAGAAGAAGTGAGTTGGCCTGTGATTCAAAAAGTAGCCTGCCTGGAAAATACAAATGTAATTACACAAATCAACTGACAACTTTTATTGTAGGCTATCCCTCTGTGGGCATGCAAGCATCCCCTGTGTGTGTGTGGGTTTCCTGGTTTAGAGAGCTGGGCCAGTATCGTAGCTAAGCTGCAAATCAGGAGTCACTGGTCTGCCTATCACAGCTGCCACAAATTCACTAGATGGCCCTAAACAAGGCCTTTGTTTTCCTGTTCTGCAGCCTCAGTCGTCCTGCTCCCCCTTGCAATATGGAACAGTAATGCTGACCTATCAATAATGGCTGTTGCAAAGATTGCAAATAGATAAAGCATTTGAAGCACTTTGAACACCTTAAAAGGCTGCACAAACATTAAGTATGATAATGCACAGAATGTGATTCTTAAAATATGAGTCTATGAAGGGTGCAAATAATTAAAACTGAGCCATTTTGAGACTGCAGTTCGTGCCCCAGCCCCTCACCAGCATGGCTCTGCAAAGTGGCCAAAGCACTGCCACAGCCTCACCATTCACAGTAGCCACAGTGCAAGATAGGGGAGAAGGATGATTGGGCCTGATTCCTGTACCAGCTCCAGGCTAGTGCAGTGACAGACCCTCCAAGTGTCCCTATTTTCCAGGCACATCCCTGATTTAGAGAAGCCATGCCGCTTTCTGATTTGATCCTGGAATGTCCCACTTTTCCTTCCTTCTTTTCACTGGATAAATGTTGGAGGCTATGGAGGCTCCCAGTTGAACGACGTGGCCCAGGGAGAGAGGGAAAAATAGTGGAAGTGAACAGCTGGCTTCGCAAATGGTGTAAACAGGAACAGTTTGGATTCTTAGATCACGGATTGCAGTTTCTTGAAGATGGACTTCTGGCAAGCGATGGGCTGCACCTCACAACGGTTGGGAGAAATGTTTTTGCCAAAAATCTCAGAAACCTCATCAGGAGGGCTTTAAACTGACTAATGTGGGGGAGGGAGACAGTGCTCCTGAAGGTAGGAGTCTATCAATTGATGAAGATGATCATCCAAATGTCATAGACCAAATGGAGCAAACAGCACGCAGACCTAGTGGTGGGAGGAAAAAATCCTTAAATAAGAGACACGGGGGAATGATTAATGGACTTCAATGTCTGTACACTAATGCGCAAAGCATGGGAAATAAACAAGATGAGCTTGAGCTCTTGGTACAGCAAACTAAATATGACATAATAGGCATCACTGAAACCTGGTGGGATAAGTCCCACGATTGGAATGTAATAATGGGGGGATACAATCTATTTCAGAGAAACAGACCAGACAAGAAAGGAGGAGGAGTGGCGTTATATGTCAGGGATGTGTATACCTGTGAAGAGATCCAAGATTTAGAACCTCAAAGCCAAAGTGAGAGCATTTGGGTCAAAATTAAGGGAGAGAAGAATAACAGAGATCTCATTGTGGGAGTTTACTATAGATCCCCAAGCCAAACGGAGGACATAGATGATGCCTTCCTGGAACAGATGGCTAAGCATGCAAAAGGAAGGGAGATAGTAGTAATGGGGGACTTCAATTACCCGGATATTTGTTGGATGTCAAACTCAGCCAAGAGCTTAAGGTCAAACAGATTCCTCACTGGCCTTGCAGACAACTTCATTGTCCAGAAAGTGGGAGAAGCAACAAGAGGAACATCCATTTTAGATCTGGTCCTAACCAATGTTGATGACCTGGTTAGTGGGGTAGAAGTGGAAGGATCATTAGGCGCGAGTGATCATGCTCTTCTGAAGTTTACTATACAGCGGAAAGGAGCAGCCAAGCATACTAGGACTCAATTTCATGACTTTAAGAAAGCCGACTTCATAAAACTTAGGGAAGTGCTGGGTGAGATCCCATGGACAGTAATACTAAAAGGAAAGGGAGTTCATGATGGCTGGGAGTTTGTTAAGAGGGAGATAGTAAAAGCACAACGTCAGGCAATACCAATGAGACGGAAACGTGGAAGGTGCTTAAAGAAGCCAGGGTGGCTATCTAAAGAACTTTTAACTGAGTTAAGATTAAAAAAGAATGTGTACAAAAAATGGAAAAGGGGGGAACCACCAAAGAGGAATTCAAACAAATAGCCAGCACGTGTAGACACAAAGTCAGAAAAGCTAAAGCACAGAATGAACTCAGGCTTGCTAGAGAGGTTAAAAGCAACAAAAAAGGCTTTTATGGGTATGTTCGTAGCAAAAGGAAGAACAAAGAAACAGTGGGGTCACTCAGAGGAGAAAATGGTGAAATGCAAACAGGGGACACAGAAAGGGCTGAACTCCTCAATGCCTTCTTTGCCTCAGTCTTCTCCGATAAAGAAAACAATGCCCGACCTGAAGAATTTGGAGCAAATGATTCAGCAAAGGAAACACAGCCCAGAATAACTAAGGAGATAGTACAAGAATACTTGGCTAGTTTAGATGTATTCAAGTCTCCAGGGCCAGATGAACTGCATCCAAGAGTATTAAAAGAACTGGCAGATGTGATCTCAGAACCACTGGCAGTCATCTTTGAGAATTCCTGGAGAACAGGCGAAGTCCCGGCAGACTGGAGGAGGGCAAATGTTGTCCCTATTTTCAAAAAGGGGAAAAGAGAGGACCCAAATAATTATCGCCCAGTCAGTCTGACATCAATACCAGGGAAGATTCTGGAGCAGATCATTAAGCAAACAGTCTGTGAGCACCTAGAAAGGAATGCTGTGATCACCAATAGTCAGCATGGATTTCTGAAAAATAAGTCATGTCAGACTAACCTGATCTCGTTTTTTGACAGAATTACAAGCCTGGTAGATGAAGGGAACGCAGTGGATGTAGCCTACCTTGATTTCAGCAAGGCATTTGACAAGGTGCCCCATGATATTCTTGTAAAGAAGCTGGTAAAATGCGGTCTTGACTATGCTACCACTCAGTGGATTTGTAACTGGCTGACTGACCGAACCCAAAGGGTGCTCATCAATGGTTCCTCTTCATCCTGGAGAAGAGTGACTAGTGGGGTGCCACAGGGTTCTGTCTTGGGCCCGGTCTTATTCAACATCTTTATCAACGACTTGGATGATGGACTCAAGGGCATCCTGATGAAATTTGCAGATGACACCAAACTGGGAGGGGTGGCTAACACCCCAGAGGACAGGATCACACTTCAAAACGACCTTGACAAATTAGAGAACTGGGAAAAAACCAAACAAGATGAATTTTAACAGGGAGAAATGTAAAGTATTGCACTTGGGGGAAAAAATGAGAGGCACAAATACAAGATGGGGGACACCTGGCTTGAGAGCAGTACATGTGAAAAGGATCTAGGAGTCTTGGTTGACCACAAACTTGACATGAGCCAACAGTGTGACGCGGCAGCTAAAAAAGCCAATGCAATTCTGGGCTGCATCAATAGGAGTATAGCATCTAGATCAAGGGAAGTAATAGTGCCACTGTATTCTGCTCTGGTCAGACCTCACCTGGAGTACTGTGTCCAGTTCTGGGCACCACAATTCAAGAAGGACGCTGACAAACTGGAACGTGTCCAGAGGAGGGCAACCAAAATGGTCAAAGGCCTGGAAATGATGCCTTATGAGGAACGGCTAAGGGAGCTGGGCATGTTTAGCCTGGAGAAGAGGAGGTTAAGGGGTGATATGATAGCCATGTTCAAATATATAAAAGGATGTCACATAGAGGAGGGAGAAAGGTTGTTTTCTGCTGCTCCAGAGAAGCGGACACGGAGCAGTGGATCCAAACTACAAGAAAGAAGATTCCACCTAAACATTAGGAAGAACTTCCTGACAGTAAGAGCTGTTCGACAGTGGAATTTGCTGCCAAGGAGTGTGGTGGAGTCTCCTACTTTGGAGGTCTTTAAGCAGAGGCTTGACAACCATATGTCAGGAGTGCTCTGATGGTGTTTCCTGCTTGGCAGGGGGTTGGACTCGATGGCCCTTGTGGTCTCTTCCAACTCTATGATTCTATGATTCTATGATTCTAGGGTGTCCCTATTTTCATTGGGAAAATGTTGGAGAGCATGGAGTTATCTAACCCCTGAGCTGTCTGGAGGCAATCCTGTATAGGGAATTTTTTTAATATTTGATGTTTTAATATGTTTTATATATATATTGGAAGCTGCCCAGAGTGGCTGGGGCACCCCAGTAAGATAAGTGGGGTATAAATAGTAAACTTATCATCATGGAATGGGATGTCCCTATTTTCATCAGAGAAATGTTGGAGGGTATGCTGTGAATGGGCCTGATGCTGTCCCCTGAGAGCAGCAAGACTAGCTCAGGATCCAGACAATCCCATGCCAGCTCAAATCTGTCTCCTTCCTACATTTGGAGCACACTGTTTTAGGACTTTCTAGGCCTCCCAGTAGCCTGCACAGTCAGCCATGGCTGGTAGGGGCCACTTAACAGGTAGAACTGAGCAGAGGGCACCTCATCTCAATCCAAACCTTCACTCAACCCATCAAAAGAGGCATTTGAATTGTTGTTACTAGACCTCCAGGGCTGACCTGGTTCCAGATTTGTTTAGCTACGCCCAAGAGGCAGGTCAGACAGCCATTATTTTTTTTAAATGATTTTTATTAACAAGAATATGCCTGAAGCTTGCAAGCTTCAGCCCAGCAGGATCTGGCAACAAATTATTGCATAGACTCTCAGTGGGGGTCTGCCCTCCTCTGCTTCCTTCTCTCCATCCCAATTAACTTCTGTCTCCTGGCTGAGAGGTGGGTGGAGAAGAGGAACAAGCACCTCTGTGAATCACCAAGGCCAGGTCCTAGGTCCTAGGTCTCCAGGTTTGGGTCCTGAAATCTCAGGGTCTGGGATGCTCCAAACCCAGTAACCCTAGTTTGAATTGCTGTGTCGGTGAAAGAGTTGTATTTGGAGAACTCGGGACAAAAATTGTATAGATAAAAGAGTAAATCCCTGATTACAGCAATGGCTTTGTAACTGTGGTTGAGGGGATACGGGCAGCATCAAATATCAGGAAAATAATATATTGTATCCTTTGAGCTATCTGTTGTCCACAAGAGAGGAATTCTCATAAATTCAGATGGAGCATTTGTTATGTATTTTTACGGGGGAAACTAAACTGGTGCATAGGTCATGTGCATAGGAATGACTGCTTCTTGACTGCTTCAAGGGCAAATCTGGAAACAAACACATGCAAACTCACCCTTCTATTGCAAAATCTGGAATGTGTTGCAGATTCTCTGTTGACAGATTCATCCATCCCTTCTTCAAAACAGCTTTACTTCCAGGCAATGTTATCACCGAAGAATTGATGCTTTTGAATTATGGTGCTGGAGGAGACTCTTGAGAGTCCCATGGACTGCAAGAAGATCAAACCTATCCATTCTTAAGGAAATCAGCCCTGAGTGCTCACTAGAAGGACAGATCCTGAAGCTGAGACTCCAATATTTTAGCCACCTCATGAGAAGAGAAGACTCCCTGGAAAAGACCCTGATGTTGGGAAAGATGGAGGGCACAAGGAGAAGGGGACAACAGAGGACGAGATGGTTGGATAGTGTTCTCAAAGCTACCAGCATGAGTTTGACCAAACTGTGGGAGGCAGTGGAAGACAGGAGTGCCTGGCGTGCTCTGGTCCATGGGGTCACGAAGAGTCGGATACAACGAAAAAACAACAACAATGTTATATTTAAGTTAATCCTTAGACCAGGCATAGGCAAACTCGGCCCTCCAGATGTTTTGGGACTATAACTCCCATCATCCCTGACCACTGATCTTGTTAGCTAGGGATGATGAGAGCTGCAGTCCCAAAACACCTGGAGGGCTGAGTTTGCCTATGCCTGCCTTAGACTTTAATCCTAAACACACATACTTGTAATGAAGTCCTACCGGAGTGGAACAAAATGTGATTCTGTGTAAGCATGAACTGGATAAGGTTCTAAGTCCATAATGAAATTACAAATTAAGAGGAAATGAAGTCAATAATTTTAAAGACCCACAGAAATCAATGGGACTTAAAAGTGGATTGGCTGGATTGGGTGCAGCATTATCAAAGCAATTTGGATAGGAGAAAGCATGATGAATGTGATGTGCTATTTAAAAACCTTTCCACATGTGGTGCCGTATTCTTTTCTCTTTTGGTCTTATGGATTAAAAAACCAACAAAGAGAACTTTCTAGTGACACCAGCCTGAAATATCTTTATACAAGACTAAAGGACTGCTAAGTGGCTTGATGCCACTGCTTTGAAACAAGCATGCATTCCTTCCTCTTGAAATGGACATTAAGACCTCTTGCGACCCCAAGCAAATTTGTCACAACATTAGTTACCATTCTCATCACTGGCATGCCAATTTGGCAGCAATCTATTATGTTCCACCTGCATACGCTTGCACATTTTTTATTAGGAAAGATGAGACATGTCAGGACTGAATTGGCCTCCAGTCGTCTTTAGAGGTGACATAATTTTGCAAGTATCCAAATGTCTCTTCCAGAAAACAAGGTGGCTGCAGGTACAATCGAAGGTTAAAAGGCAATTTGTATGCTGAAGAGGTGAGCAATATGTCATAGTCACCTTGCATGTCAGCTACTACGCTATTCACAGAGTATGAGCAACATGGGGTGATTATACATATAGCACACACACACACACACACACACACACACACACACACACACACACACACACACGTTTTGCTTAACACTTTCATTTGGGCATATTGATATGTTTCCCTAGTGAAAACCAGACCGTATCAAGGAAATTAATTTTTTAGATACATCAGGTTTAGAATTATCCAGTGTGGAACAGAGATAAGTCTGGGATTGAAAGTGATATCCAACCAGCTTTCTGACTGCATTCTGGATTCAAACAGTCTTTAGTATGCACAAATCATTAAGGGCCAGTTTATGCCTGAGGAGCTATAAAGGTTCAATATTTCATAGTCAGGGTTTTGATCTATGATTCATCAGTCAGCTGAAAGCCAGAGAGGGTTTCTCCTTTGCAGACACTCAGAATCAATTGTTCTCTAGATAGATAAATTATTATTTTTATCCCCATCTCACCACTGAACGTGTGAGTTGGGATATGTCTGTCAACCAAAATGTCCAGCCATGCATGTTATATAAATTGCAGGGTCATTCCTCACTTCTGCCCCATCCCATAATGTACAAAGTATGCCAGTTGGTCATTACACTTAAATAAAAATGGCACTGTTGCATGGCACTAGCATATGTAACTTTTCCCCATTTTTAGTAAGTTTAGTTTTTACACATTTTCTTTTATTGCTATCTTCTTCCAAATGTGTTTGTTGTTTTGGCTTTTCCCTACAATCTGTAACTCTTTGAAAAGCTGTTGTCTGCAGCACTCTTTCTTCTTCAAGGGGTATTCAAGGGTATGTAGTATCAGCACCTCTCTCTCTCTTTTTGGTAAAAAAAGTGTGACACTTACTGTGACAACTTCATGGTGAGTACTGGCACCTATTTTTCTAGAAAAAGAGCACTGATTGTCAGCATGCAGCCCTGATTTGACTTAGAACACCTGATGACTCATAGGTGAACTGTCCCTAAGGAGAAAGGGAAGCACCGTCTGTGGTGCTTGGTTCACCCTACAGGCTATGCAATAAGTTTTCATTTCATACAGAACATAAAAAATAGTGATAGACAGCAAAAGTGGCTCTCAAATTATTGTAGTCTCATTCATAGATAAACAGGAGAAATTCTAAAAAAATTCCAGTGTCAGTTGGCTCACCATGAAATTCACTGCAGAAGCTTTGTAGGGTTAGAACATTTGGCAGCCTAGTAAGCCATCAAGTTCTCCAACAATGCTTTATTGGAACAAGGATACGTTATGATATACAGTGGTACCTCGGGTTACATACGCTTCAGGTTACAGACTCCACTAACCCAGAAATAGTGCTTCAGGTTAAGAACTTTGCTTCAAGATGAGAACAGAAATTGTGCTCCAGTGGCGCAGCAGCAGCAGGAGGCCCCATTAGCTTAAGTGGTGCTTCAGGTTAAGAACAGTTTCAGGTTAAGTACGGACCTCCGGAACGAATTAAGTACTTAACCTGAGGTACCACTGTTATGTTCATTCTAAAGCTATCAGTAAGGCAGGGCCACTTTCCACAGGGCCAACTCCCAACTGCCTTTGAGAAGCAACAGAGAGCAAGAAAAGGACAGTGAAGAAATCAGCAGATCCTCCTTCATTTTGGACTATGCTCCTCCCTCCCTCCCCTCCCCTCCCCTCCCCTCTCCAACCACCACCAACTATCACCTGAAAAGGACCCCAGGGAAGAAAGAGATGTAAGGCTAGGAAGACATCAGGAGCTGCTCCTGCTGCAGCTGGACTCATCCATCCCTTACAGGGTCATCTACTACCAGTAGCCAACTCTAGGCAGTCAAGGTGTCTTTGGCCCTCTCAATATTTGTTGGAAGGGGGTTGGGCCACCTCAATGTTGAGAGGGTGGAGGAGGCCAAGCGTGGAGTCAAGTGCTGTGCACCAGGCCCCTTCATTCTTGGGGGCAACTTGGCACTCTGACACAGTTGTCCTGAGGGAAGGATCCTTATGTTTTGCTCTGTGTTGATATTGCACTCTTTCTCTGTGTCAGTGTACATAAGTGGCCTTGGGGTGATTTGTATCCGGAAAGGCAGGATGTAAAGCATTGCAATAAATAAATAATAATTATTGCAATCTTGTGGTGATACTTCTTAAGTGCTTGTTATATAAACAGCCTTGCCACTTACTACTTTATCGTGCCCTCCATCATGGAGGGCACGTGTCGCGGCACATTGCTTTCTCTTTCCTGCGATGTACATCAGATTTCCCTCCTTCCCACCCTATATTTAGGGCTGTTCTTTGGCCTTGTTATGCCTGTCTAGGGGTCATCTGTTTTGGAGCAGGGGCCCGGTAGGAATTTTGCCATTTGGCTGATTAGCTGCTGCAGTTTGGTTTTTGCCTACCATGTAGCAAATCAACACAACTTTGTAAGGTTGGCGGTTAGGCATTGGTTCAATGTTTTTTTTGGGGGGGGGAGTGGTTGGCTGTGCCTGCCCCTCTATTGCTGCTGCTAGAGAATTCCATTAAAGGAATCTAGGGGCTTGCCTTGCTTTTGTCTGAACCCTGTCAAGGGGCTAGGACCATGCCAGAGCCCCTGGGAGCATCTGGGGTGAGCTGTGAGATAGGAACCAGCTTCTCGCTCCCCCAGGATGCTTTCCCTTACTGACATATGGTGGTGCCCAGTGTCAGTCCTGTTCCTGCCATTGTGCAGGTTCAGGTAGTCTGGAACCAACGCCTAAGGAACCACTCACATGCTGTAATCAATAACGTTGTGGCCAAAATTAATGCCAACAACCTTAAACTAAATTCTATGTCTATTGTGTCTTTATTTGGGGGGATGGTTTTGGGGGTCTTCACACACAACTCATATACATCTGCTACTTTAAAGCAGGAGCAGGACTAGCAATGTTCTTGCTGATTTCAAAAGAATTTTTTTTAAAAAGGAAAATCAGAATGTTTGAGGTTATCACATGCCACAATATTTCTTGGACTACTGAGTGCTGCTCACCAGTCCAAATGACAAAAGAGCCAGGATATAGTTTGCATGATGAAGAGTAAATATTTTACGAGAGACAGAGACAGAGATCAACGTTCACTCACATGCTTACGAAGTAGAATCTTTCTTCATGCAACCTCTTTTCTCAGAAAGGTGCTAGGCAACATCCTGAACTATGCTGGAGCCATTATTCAGTTGAAAGTGAGTTAGAAACATACTTACAAGCTATGGGAATGGGCTCCCTGTGGAAATGGCATGTGCAACATTTTTAATAACGCCTCACTACTGGTGGGGAGGAAAGCATTTGCACCAAGTTTTGGGTAGATGCTAAAACCCCTTTTGTCTGTGCCTTGCCATTTCTTAGAGAATGGGATTGAAACGCACACTCCTTCTCCAACTGCACCACGCCATGCCCTATAAGGTCACGCTGACTTGGATTATAGCCTAACCTTCTGATGTCTGTGCAGAAGCCACTCATTGAGGCTTCCTTTCAGACATGTGCTTCAAATCGCAGTGACTGGCCCAAGTTTGTTCTGTGTCAGGTAGGGAGATAACAGTCAGAACTGTGTCACCACCTAATGACCTGCTGAAAATCTAGGTCAGCTGTGGTTCTTAAAATAAATGGGGGGGGGATGCCACAGAGCCTGTCAACTGTCTTCTGTAAGCTGCTCCTTGCCTAGGTTGCTGCAATTCTAAGGGAGAAATGCAATTTTTTTTTTGGGGGGGGAATAAATATTGTGACAAAAGAATGCAGCTATCCTGCTCTGAAGATGGTTGAGGAAATAATGTGCTTCTTTCGTATTATACAATTTATTATGGGCAGTGGTGTTATTCTTTAGAAACTAGAAACTGGCACCTCTATTAGTGCTAAAAAAATAATGGAGTCTCTCATAAGGCTAAATAATTAAAAAAAGAAAAGAAAACCCAGCTCAAGATAGGATACTGGAGGATGCTTTTATCAGTGACACAACATGAGACATAAAATTCAGGCAGACAAGGCACTGTTCCAAACTCAGACTGAATGGAGGGGGGGGGTGAAATTGAGTGTTGCTTGGTTACTTCCATAAAGGGTGTTTCTGTGGTGAAATTCACTTTGAGCTCAATTTGTTTTTAAGCTTAAAGGCTGCTGTAGAGTTTGACCTTCAGTTGTATTGTTACAATATACTAGTACTGAGTTGTTGCTACTAATATTTGGAAGTTGATTGCATGCATACTGAGATGTACAGTTTTGCAATTTTGGGTCCAGCTTTTAAACATTTTAGCTGTTGTTACCTAGACCAGAAATCATAGCCTTCTATTTGTTTACTAGGAGTTGGCTTCCTCTCTCACAAAGCCTCTTAAGTTGTCTAATATTTTCATTAACTTTGGGCCATACTTCAATTCTGAAAGTTTAGTGGTTTTGTTGTTGTTTCCCCTGTTGAATAAACCATTGAATATTTTGGCAGGAAGAGTAGTGGATAATTCAAAAACATTTTACACTTTAACGAAAGTGTGCTGAGCAGCTTTACAAAATGCTTCCCCCCTTAAAAAAAAAAAATCGGTCCTGTGTAGAATCACGTTGTGCACACTTAACAAAATTCCCCTCATGTATCACAGATGGACTTTCCATTGTCCTACTACATTCCTTATTAGACTTACTAGAAACATTCATTTACATCAATCAAAGGGGGCCAGAATGGAAATTAAGAGAATAATTAGCATCCATTTCTTATTGAAAACATTAGTTTTAATGACTACCCATGGATACTGTGAACACAGTGCTGCTGCATATATTTTTTTTATCCTCATTCTCAAAGGAGCCTCAGAGCCTGAGGGAGATTCTATAGCTGCACCTGCTCATATCTTTGATTATGTGTCACCAACAGTCCCCATGCCTTTAGGCTCAGCTCCTCTGAGTGCCAGTGCAGCACCTGGAAGCTCTTTGGTTAGCAAAGAAGTTTGTAATTTGGAGCTTGATTGGTATTAATTTTCCCCCCTCTTTCCCCCATGTTATCCTTTAATGGACTAATTCCCAGGAAACCCTCCCAGCTCCTTCTCATTTGCTTTCCGCGTTGCATGTTTGGCATTAGAATATTATCCCTATTGTGATTAAATGGATGCTCATTTATGCAGAAACTGAAGAGCTTGTTTTGGTTGACCTTAACTTTCTGGTTACCTCAGCCAACTCTAGCTATTGCTGTCGTTCATTTTGTGCACAATTTGTTGTCCCGATACATAAAGAACGAACCTACTCCTCTCACAGTGGGTGTCAGGGTCTTGAACTTTAAAGTTCAGTGTCTGAAACGGTTGCCAACTGAGTGAGGAACTTCTGGCCCTCCAGATGTTGATAGATTCCAGCTTCCACTAGCAAATAAATGGCTTTGGATATTATTAGTATTAGTATACTACTAATAATATAGCAGCAATACTCATCATCCAACAAGATCTTTAGGGCCACAGGTTCCCCAGTTTTGTATAGACTTGTGTACTTAGTTCTCAGAACTTTCTTCAGGGGCTGAAGGGATTAAGACAATACTTTGTATTTGCAAATTGGCAAGGAATGTAAAGTGTTCATTGGATTCATCAGAATTTATAAATAGTAGTATTCTGACCTTTTTCTGGTCAGTAGAGCAATGCCTTTTGCTTGCTACACTTCAGAGTCAAGTTCTCCAGCCTTTTGCTTCTTCAGCTTCCATTTTGAGTAGGCCAGTTGCTGGGAATCACAGCTTGGGAGAGTGCTAGTGCACATGTCTCCTGCTTGTGGGCTTCCCACAGGCATCTGGTTGGCCTTTGTGAGAACAGGATGCTGGACTAGATGGGCCATTGGCCTGATCCACCAGGCTCTTTCCTGGTTCTTATATTAATATGATCTTCCTATGTGCATTTGAAGGGGAACAATTGGCCAAATGACTCAGTCACACAAATGTTTGCTTCTTCACATACAGTGAAAGCTGCACTTTATGCCATGAGAGAGCAGGGGTGCCAACTTGAATAAAATATTGTGGGGGCCCACGTAAGCCTCTCCCTGCATACTCAATCACATGATGCACTTTGTGGGGGCCTGGACCCCGCAAATACTTTATTGTGGGGGCTGAAGCCCCCACAGCCCCAAGGAGTTGGCTCCTCTGTGAGAGAGTACATTCAGTAGTGATGTGTTAAATAATTATAAAAATGCTTTCCATCTTATGCTAAGATCTAACAGCTGTGGAGTAAGATTCTTTTGTATGCCCCAGTGTTATATCTCCAAACCTGGTGTCCTTCAGATATTTTGGACTACAACTCGTATCAGGCCCAGCATGACCAACCGTCAGAGATTATGAGAGCTGGAGTTCAACCACATTTGGAAGGAAGCAGGTTGGGAAAGGTTGCACTAAGTACTAAAGGAATCAAAGAAGCATTCTTAAACAACTTGTATGCCCTGAAGTTGAGTATAATTATTTTGAGGGGTACATCTGAGGAGCCAGAATAGTGGTAGCATTCATATGAGATGGCCTAGGCACTGACTATAGAATCATAAAGACATAGTTTTCTGAAACTGTGTGTTAGTTCCAATGACCTAAGTAAAGTGGGACAAGGACACCTTGTCTAGTGAAACCTAAGGAAATAGTGTCATATTCTCAGATGGTTATTTGAGTTGCATGGCCCTGAGGCGTCCTAAGGCTAAGATGGTCTGTGGGGGGTGGGGAGAAAAAAAGGGGGGAAATTAATGTACCAAAGCCATTTTTCTGTTGGGCAAAGTAATGCTTTCATCGTAGACTTATGCACAGAGCTTGAATAATAGCCAGGAATGTTCTTTAATATTGTATGCTCTTGCAGCCATCAATATGGTGATATTAAACGATGCCCCAAAGATACGCAGGACAGTTGTGCTGAAACTGCTTAGGTCACGTATAAGAGTGGAAGTTATCAAACAGCTAAATGTGATACTTAAACCATTGATAACATTTTTTGCAGAGTTAATAAGGGTTTTTAAAAAGGTGTTGCTGCTTGATTTCAAAAGAGAGAAATCTGTTTAGGATGAGGTGGATAATGAAACCTCTTGCACAGCTGGGAATGGAAGGCTCTCTTGCTGCTCATGGAGGTAAGTAGGGCTCTCTTAAAGCACAGGAGAGCACGCTGTGTGTGCACACCACTGCTAGAAAAAGGAGCCCTGTGTGTATGAATTGCAGGTATGAGGACCATCTACAGCCTCATATGCACTCTGAACAAAACCATTCTTCTGCAGAAATGTGTTGGAAAACTCTGCCATTGGACGTGGTCTATAAAACAGCATAGTTAAATTATAAAATTCACATCCCTGCGAGACTATGATGGCCATTAACATGGATTAGACAAATTCGTGGCTATTAGCCATGATGGTTATGCTCTATCTCCACTGTCAGAAGGAGTTTGCCTCAGAATACTGGTTTCTGGCAATCACTGGTGGGTAGAGTGCTGTGCTCTTCGCCTGGCTGCTGGCTTTCTGCAGGCATATTGTTGGCCACTGTGAGACCTATTGGTTCTTGTTTTTGTTTTGTATTTTGGTTGAACGAAAAATGCCAGATATAATAATAAAAAAAGAATTCCCTGAATGCCCAGATCCAGGTTTGGGTCAAGTACTCATTGATTAGAGAATCCCAGCAGAGATTTAAAAATCACAAAATATGCCGCAAAGCAAAGCATTGACATATAAGCCATTTGATCATTATAATATCCCCATCTAAGTTGCTTCTGGAGTTAAGAATTATTTGCTTACAAACTTTTCCAAGGTCAGATTCATGTGCTTTCCCATACAGCAGTCAGAAAAGACATGCAGTAAAACTTAGGTTCCAAAGTGGTAAATATTTCTAAATTATTTGCATAGAAACACAAATGTGGCTTGCTGAAGCCACACAGCCTAAGCTTGGAGCATCCAGCTTAGACTTCCTTAGTGGCAGGCATAGGAGCCAACTCCTAAGATGTGCTCCTGCCACTGCTAAAGGTGGATCCTACCCATGAGAAACTGATATAAAAATTATCCCACCCCCAGAGAAATTTAGTGTAACAAATCATCATGTCTGTGCACTGTTTGTGGATACACTTCTCTTGTATCCACATTTGAGTCTGGTATTTGCCGGCAAAAATATGGGGGGGGGGGACATCAGGCAGGTCATGAGCAGGGATGTGGAACCAAAATAAATGCCGCTATTTAAGGAAATCTGGCCTGGGTTTGGGAACTATTTAGAGACTGAAATTAACAGGCAAGAAATGGCTCCAGACTCATGTCTTGGCTTCAGGCAGATGTGGCCAATGGGGTTGTGCAAGTGGGGCTACCTTGCTCTCCTAGCTTCTGAATACTATGCATTGCTGCCGGTTACCAAGGGGGAGAGGAGGGAGAGCAAGGCGGCAGGGAGCTCAGCACAGTGTGGGAGCAGCAATGGGTCCAGTCTGATGCTCCCAACACTGTGCTCACATCACGATTAATTCCTTGCTGTTTTGGCCCTCCCCTTCTTGGTAACCAGCAGTGAGGTATGGTGTTGAGAAGCAGGATAGCAAGGCGGTCTCCCATGCATAGCTGTCAACCTTCCCTTTTTTGTGGGAAATTCCCTTATTCCAGCGCTGTTTCCTGCTGCTTCCCGCTGCTATCTCGGATTGTTAGATATCCCGTAGACTATCCCTGGGACAGGTGAGGCTGCTGATCCCTTATTTTCAAATCTGAAAGTTGACAGCTATGCTCCCATGTCCCACAGGCACAACTGCCTTTAGGCTTTTTAAGAGCAAAAACTAGAGTTCCGGATATACCTGTATGAAGGACAGTAGGGTGGGAGCTGGGTGTATTTTCCTAATTTTGTCAGGTGAGGCTTGGGTCTGTGTCAAATATAGCAGGAAGACAGAGATTTGACATGAATCCTATTAAGCTATTCAGTCTACCTGCAAACATGCAGAAAGAAGCAGGACAATTCTTCATCATCACCCAGTTTAGAGTTCCCCATGACTTTGAGGTTGAAGTAGTGAAGTGGGGAACTTCCTCTACTCCTGAAGTCTCTGCGCTTGATTTAGAGCTTTGGTTGAGATGGAATTGGGTAGTAGGATTTTGAGTACAATTGGAGGGAGGTTAGAAATTCAGTTCAGGCAGTTGGCAATTGAGTGCTAAAGAAAAATATTTTCAATTGAACACATTATGAACTTGGGTGGGATACGACACTTTTCCACTCACCTAATCATGCCAGCTTTTCCAAGAGCCAAGGGCATCAGCAATTTGTTCCAAAGGTCCTTGTGTTGTACTGATTTTGCATTGCATTTGATGGAGTCAAAAGTTGGTGCTGGTTCCATTGTAACAACCCCAGTTTAACAAGCCATGGGAGAGTATGCACATGTGTTTGTTCGCTCTCCCTCTCCCTCTCTCTCTCTCTCTCTCTCTCTCTCTCTCTCTCTCTCTCACACACACACACACACACACACACACACAAACACACATCATCTTCTGTGTTTGTTTACAGGCAAGCAGAATGAGCACGTATCACTGCATCCTTTGACATAGGGAAATCTGTCTCCAGCTGGAATGTTTGACATAGTGTTATGGGGGCAGTGGGCAGCTATAACCATTTGTAAGGGGAGAGTTGTAAAAGCTTCAATAAAAATAATATTTGATGCATCATTTTGTTTTCTCTTCTCTTGACCAAGATGGCAACAACTGTATCTTTAATGAAGCCAGAAGGCTTATTCTAAATCACCATCACGATGATTGCTATATTCAAGGATCTAAAAGAAACAAAATTGCATTTCACAGGCTTTCTAAAAAATGGCTGGATTTATTTTTATTTTTTTAAGGAAGAAAATTGCTTTCTCTTAAAATAATGTTACTTTCCAGAGCAATAAGTGCCTTCAAAAAGGGACATAATGAAAGTGGCTCTTCAAACATAAATGTGCCTTTGCTCCAACAAATCCCTAAGAAAAGTCTTACAAAAGTTTCTGCAATTCTCTTGGAAAAAAATGTGTGGGTATTAATCTAGTTTCTATTCAGTTTACACTGAATAATGATTCTTATAATTGAACTTTTTGAAAATTACAGTGTTTGGGCCATATAAAATTTAAAAGATTTTATAAGACCACCTCTCTAGCTTGTTTTTTTCACCCACAAATATGTATACATAAAACTGCCAGTGCAAAAGAAAATATGAAGCATCTTCCTCTCAATGCTGGCTGTCTAAAGAAATGTATGCTCTTGCCCTTGATTTAACATTCATCCAAAGGCCAACCAATGTAAGGAGTAATGTGAAGTGTGTGTGTGTGTGTGTGTGTGTGTGTGTGTGTGTGTGTGTGTGTGTATGTGTGTGTGTTTGTGTGTGAGCACTTTTTAGGGTAATCATGTATTTCAGTCCAGCAGTGTATGTTTAATGAGAAGTCCTTCGAAACAAATAGCAAGGCAAAGCTATAGTGCTCTTTTGGAAGTGATAGCTTATGGAGAGAGACAAAGGGAGAAAAAATGAAATTCTTGACAATGAAAATATACACAAGAACCTTCAAAGAAAAATCAACCATGGGCACCAGTAGCTGTGTCAAAAGGAGGGCTTACTTAATTATACCTTTATATATATATATATATATATATAGAGAGAGAGAGAGAGAGAGAGAGAGAGAGAGAGAGAGAGAGAGAGAGAGAGAGAGTTAATAACATTGTGGATCATGCTACACATTCAGAACCAGATGCCTGTTCATGTAAACAAGGCAAGCTTTTGATCTGAATCTCAGAAGGAGTTGATTGTCATACACAATCTACAGAGTAGCCAAGGTTATTTAGCTTTCTTTTACTTCATTTATTTGTAATTTTGTTTTTATATTTATGAAGCAAGCCTATTCTCTGTAAATAAAGTGAATGGAAAACAAATACTGCAAGATTCGATGGGTGAATAGCACATTATCTTCATCTCCCACTGTCTTTCCCAGCTATATTTGTCTTCTGGGGCTGTTACTTTATTTTCCTTTTAAGGCAAGCACCAACTAGTGTGATTTCTTCCTTCCCAGAGATGGAAATTTTTCACGTTATCATAATAAGTGTGCAAGAAAGCACCCAAAGAGCAGATCCTAACAAGTTGGTTTCTCACACTTTTTCATATTAACAGTGACTTCCAGGTCCTTTCTGATTTATTCTAAATAGATCTTATTAGAGTGTACTTCTATTTAGCACATGTTTTACTGACATCAATCCCTGTAATTGCACAATGTTATATTTCAGTAACGAAAGATGCCTTTCCAACTGCCAGTCTCATCTAAGCCTCAATTTTTTTAACCTTGTTTAGAATCAAGCTGAATAAATGAAGATGTTTATTAAATACAGGAGATTTCTCCGGGCATTGCCATAAAGTGGGGTTGCAAGGACAGACATTCCCATTACACTGAACTTGGGAGGGTGACCTTGTGAAGCACAGAACCTCCCAGAGATGTCTTTCTGTAATCTGGAACTGGTGTGATGCCCACCAGAACCATTCAGAGGCCAGAACCGGAGTCCTCTTTCCCCATACTACAATAACCCATTCTCTGCCCTTAGCCCAGCTTCTTGCTCAGAGGCTGCATCACTCCTTCCTGCTTTCATTCATTTCATGTGGGTGTCATCAGAGAAATAGTTAGTGTATGGTATACACCAGGCACGTCCAACTTCCATTAGGTTGCGATCGACCATCCAGTATCAAAAATTGGCAGTGATCTTCCACACTCTCCCACTGTCAGTCTTCAACTTAAACATATTATATTTGGCTGGGGAAACCCAGCCAGATGGGCGGGGTATAAATAAATGATGACTGGGGAGAAGGCCTAATTTGTTGTGTCTGGCTACTGTGATCCCTGAGCCCACATACCATGAGTTGCCCATTCCTCTACGCCACCAGTCTCAGTGGGCACCAGCCACTATTTGAGTATTTTGTATCCTTGCCTTTTGGAACCCTTTAATTAAAAAATTTGAAGCCATCAAACTCAGATGCCATTATCACATCTTGTAGCATTGAATTCCATTCATAATGGAATGTGTGGTTAATTCATAGAATTCACTGCCATCAGATGAGACGGTGGCCACTGGTTTGATGGCTTTTAAATGAGATTAGATCTGTGTCCTCCGTGATTTTGTCTCAGGCAAGTGGTTGTCCCACAGTTTAAACACTCTCACGGGTCATTTTAAAGCTCAAACCCTTCATCAATGACCTCCTTTTAAAAAGTACAGGGTACAGATAAAATAAATTATTCTTAAAGCAACACTGCATTCATTGTTTAACTTTCTGTAAGTCTCTTCTATATCCTTTTAAAGGGTGAATAAGTTTTGAGAGTGTAATCCACTGCGTGCAGTCTTCATGAAGCAAATAATGCAATGAAGCAGCAGAAAAGTAACATTGAGAGCAGAAGTTCCTCCATCAGAAACCTGCAAAACTCCCCCCCCCCCCGTATGTCAAATCAATGCTCCATTCAGTATTGACTACATTCAAGGAATTTTTTTGAAATATAAATGTGGAATCAAAATAGATGGAGAAATTGGATGTTTGGGATATCACAAATATTAGAAGCAAATAAAATATTTAGAGAAGAGCTTCCGCATAATATACCTGGTAAGGTGTTACCTTCCAACCATGCTTGACTGACCAGAATTTTAACTGGATTTTTCTTTCTTTCTTTTCTTTTCTTGTTTTTTGATGTTGAGCTTAAATATTATCATTTAATGAGACTTTAAGAACTAATTTGCATAATCCTCAAGCAAAATATTGTTCTGTATTGAAAAGAGCCATCAGTATTCCTTTTTCACAGCTTGTATTAATTCAGCTTCAAAAAGAGGATGTTTATGACACCTAGATAAGAAAATACAAATACAGTTGTTAATCACTGTGTAATTACAGAAAGCCTTTCCTTAAAGTCACAGCACAAATAACTCCTGTGTGCTTAATTCACATTCAGCTGCCAGTTTTAATGTTCCTTATTTAACCTTTGCAAATGAAAGTTACAATAACTTATTCTGCAGCAAATGCACCTGAGACAATAACAGAGAACTTCATCATAACGAAAAGAAGAGCTGAGGCTGATCAGAAACTAGCCCAGTTATGATAGCAGGACATTCCATAAGCATCAGCTTACTCTGTCAAATGCCTGGGGCCGCCACAGCTGATGCCTTCCTCTTTTATTTTGACAGAGTACAGCTGCTGCTGCTGCCACCACCACCATGGTCCTTCTCCCCAATAGCTCTGGATCCCACCCCCAATGAAGACATCAATGGTGAGTTCAGAGGCACTGGAAAGGAGGACGGTGATGACAGGCACATATTAATGGATAAGACGAATAGTGGTGGTGCCTCCATCTGCACATGCAGCAGTGCTTCACCACCACTTCTGCCCTTCTCATCAGCCTAGAGGCCATTCTACCTAATTCACACTTTCCAAAATACAGCCATCCTTCAAAATTTGCCCTTCTCCAAATTTTGCAATGCAATTCTTCCATGTGTACAAAAAAACATATACTGGAATGCACATAGTGAAAATAATGTACAGATATGCTTTACCTTAGGGGAAATTTCTTTGGAGAACCATATATAAGGCAAAATGGCACACATAAGTGTGGGTACAATATATAAATATTAGGAGAAATTTGCACTACAATGATGATGAATTATTGTAAGGACTTTTTTTAAGAAGATCAAAAGCTGATGTTAAAATGTGGAGAGTGGAACTTAAGATTGAAAAAAATAAAATGAGAAACTTAGTGAAATGGAAAATGACAGATTTGCCCACCCCCAATTTAAAGGTTCCTGTGCCTGAATTACTCAGGGTCAGAGCTTTCCAGACTGTGTGTCGCAATCTGTTAATTTGTCAGCTGCAGTCTGTAGGTGTGTTGCGTGAATGCTCCCCGCATTCCTCCCAGGGCTGGAAAGGGGTTAGTTTAACCTGTGGTTTGCTAGTAAAACTGAATTACTATGTCACAAAATGATGCATGTTTAAAAAGTGTGTCACCAACATGAAAAGTTTGGAAAGCTCTGCTCTGGGTGGACAGGGACAGCAGAAGTAGCAATGTATGGTCAGCAGGAGACAAGAAGTGCCTCCACCTTTGCTTTGGGTCTCCCAATCTCCTTAAGTGACAGTCACACACACAAACACACACATTTCCTACCACTCAGTTAATTAACATGCTTATTCTTACCAAACTTCAAGTTGAAAAAAATGCCATACTGTATAGATTTTGCACAACTCACTGAATGAATTTCAGAACTCCCACATCTAGTGCTGAGGGAAGATTCTGTAAGTGAAATGCAGGGGGCAAGGACATCATCAAACAGCAAAAATGTCTTGGGCTTGCCCTAGAGCCAGATCATCAAGTCACCATTTCACCATTTCACCTTGATTGAACTCACAGGCTGCTTATAGGAACAAAACAGATTATAAATTTTAAAAGCAACATACAACATTGAAAAGTGCAATAGAAGTGGCCTGTAATAAAAACATGCCCTCTTCATGCTGATAGAAGTCACTTCCAAATATATCTGCTTAGCCATACATTGGATAGAGGTAGAGGTAAGGTGGGCATGATTCACTCTAGCCAAGTCTGAAAGTCCTTTCCTATGCAAAAAGAAGTAATAGATAATATACACTTTTATCATGCTCCACATGTGCATGAAAATGCACAGTAGTTTCATGCTCCATTTGCTATTAATGTGTGCTTGCAGCCTTTATCTGCAATGAAAGTCGATTATCTCTTCACCCAACTGGAAGAAGCTGCAATAGGTTTGATTAGTGAAAGGGAGGGGTAGAGCACAGGATTTGTTGAGTTGGGAAATATATATATATATTTAGAATGAGCTGCATGATAATAGATGTCCTTTCTCAGATGCGTTTCTCTTTCTAATCACCTGTGTGCAGCAGAGACATGCTACTGTACTGTAGACACTAATTAACAAGAGAAGTGCACAGAGGATAATATAAATGTTGATAGCTGTCTGTGGAACTGCGAGCATGAACTACGATGACAGAACTGAGTGTGAGCAAGCCACCTGCTTCATGTGATTAATTTTGTCATGGGAGGGCATTTATTAACCTGATAAAATATTCTTTTCTCCTCCCTTGCCTGTGTGAAATTTAAATAAACACCATCCCATCACTTCCCTTACTTGTTAAAGCTTGATTGTCCAAAAAGGACACGCCACTCTGTGCAATCCCCGTCTGTGGCCTATTACTCTGCTTCGGAAGAAGACTTGATCCATTTTGGTGTGTGAGGCACCAAACCGCTGGGATTTTTTGACAGTTTTGCCTTGGTATACAGTTGATACAATGCTGTCATCTAATGTTTGTTTATTCATAGATTCATAGGCCAGAAGAGACCATTAAAACAATCTGTTCTGTATTGCTGCACCCGTTCTTCATTTGAAGAAGGCAGCACATCATAATGAATCTTGTTCACCCACAGCTAAGAATGTTCGAGCAGCAAATTGCATTGATGGATAATGATTTCAATAATTTCACTGATGATTTCTGTGTTATATTTTTTAATGGTAACAATATGGGCTTCCAACAGTGTTCCTCATTTGCTTGCAGCTTGTTCGAAATGTGGCAGCACAGCTGCTTACTGCATTAGGCAACTGTGATAATTTCTTTTCGGAAACCATTTATCGTGTTGTCCGGGCTAGTACTTAAAAGAGTTCCACCCTTCTTTGTTTTGTCTGAACACATTTAGAGTGTAGTCACTGACAATGACACCTTGGACCCCAGAGTCTGTAGCATAGCGTATTTCGGGAGGCAGTAGCACCACTCCTTATGCTCCCCTCTGTTTCTCCCCCAGCCCAAACAGAAGATCGGTTGGATGGGCTGGAAACTGGGAGGTGGGCTGAGTTTGATGAAGCCTCGAGATGCCCAGAGCAGGAGGATAAAGAGGCAAGTGTGTGCACATTTCCAGAAGGTCCTGGATGAGCAAAGTGAGAGCCTTGTGGACTAAACAAAGGAAAAAAGAAAGGAAGGTAAGGAGGCTGAACCAGGAGGTAAGTAACAGAAACTGGAAAGAAGATAGTAGAGGAGGGAGAGAGGGTATAAGAAAGGAGGAAGTGATGGAACAGAGAGGGAAAGCTCTCTGTTCCATCACAGAGCATCAATCAGCCAGTGGGGAACAGGGAACAGTCTGAGCCTGTTAGCTCCAATGGTGAGTCAAGAGGAGGGAGAATGAAAAGGGGACTGGAAACAGGGACCCTATACCACAGTGGAGTAATTTAAAGAGAAGGATCTGCTGATGACAAGAGACCCAAGCTCAAATAATGAGACACCCTGATGTTAAGAGACACTCTAGGACTCTAAAGATCATATGGACCTAAAAGTTGAAAACATTTATTTATTTTTACATACATCAAGTTCCAGGACAATGTCCTTACAAATATAATAAATAAAGCACATATCTGATGATGAAATATAATCTAATAATATTTCTTCAGGCCTGGCTTTCAGACCAATAGCTTTGGTCACTTGCTGGATGATCTTTGCTGGGAAGTGAACAGCATGGAGTGCATCCCTGTTGGTTCTGCTGGACCTATCAGATGCTTTTATTATCAAAGACCATGGCATTATTCTGGGTCACCGGGCCAGGATGGAAGTGGGGACACCTTTTTATGGTGGTTCAGTTCTTCCTGAAGGGTAGTTCTCAAAAAGCACTGGGTTGCTGCCATACAACACCATGATTTGGGGGCAGCTGTGTCCTCCAGGTCAATTCTTTCCTCTAGGATTTAACATCTTTTTGAAACCAGTGGAAAAGATTATTCTGGAATTTGGAGTCTGCTGACATCAGTGTACTAATGATACATTTGTATCAAGGTATCTTTGTTTTGGAAACTGGAAGCCAGCTGTTGTTATTTGAGTACCACATATTCCTAGGGATGAGGTTTCATCAACACCCTCACTACCAATTTTGGTTTAGCTGACTCTTCCAGAGACTCTTCAAAGGCAGCCCCATGTATTCTGCAATAAAATGCTGGAGCTAGGAGTACTCCCAGTCTGAAGGCAGATTTTCTAAAAGGCCATTTTCTTGTTTGCTTTGGGTGTGTGTATTTCACTTTAGTTTTAAAAATGGTGGTTGCGTGCTGAGGTCCCACAAAGCCCCTACCCCAATAACTCAAACATCACACATAATTTTTGTTTTGGTTTTTGGCATAATTTTGGCCACAACTTTATTTATATACAGATTGAGAGTGGTTGCTTAGGCATTGGTTTTGACTACCTGTCCCCCCCCGCCTTGGGGGACAGCACTGACTCCTTAGCCAGTCCCGGAGGAAACATGGTCAGAGTCAGATGGAGCTGCGT
Source organism: Podarcis bocagei (assembly GCF_964188305.1). NCBI lineage: Eukaryota > Metazoa > Chordata > Lepidosauria > Squamata > Lacertidae > Podarcis > Podarcis bocagei. The sequence continues at coordinate 31,022,940 of NC_138134.1, forward strand.
CACAGACTCTCACTGCTCCGCGCATGTTCCTTGAAGCTTACACGGCCCGCACCCTGCCGTCAGGGTTTGGACGAGGGGGATGGTAAGCTTCAGAATTCCTTTAACGGAATACCCGTCTGCAGCAGCATTGGAGGGGCAGGCACAGCCAATCCATACCCCTCCACCAACCAATTTTAACCAATGCCTAACCGCCATTCGAGCCCTTACGCTCGCCGCCAACCACTCACAAATTAAACCACACCCTCAGCCTGGACACTAGAGCATCCAGCCACACATCATTCCCCAATGGCGAGAGATGAACCCCATCATCCCTGTAAAACTCAATTGCCTTGAATGAAATCAGAGGGTGAGGAATTACAGCCCCACCCAGATTCACCACCAACCTGCTTGCTGCGGAATTAATCCGCTTCCTTACACGTTCAGTGGCGACTGGGCAAGGACTACCACGCCAGATGCGGCGTTGCAACATCTGTGACCAAATTAGCTTAGTTGACGGCACCCGTGCCGCCAATTCCCCAAGGTCCTGTAATATGGTAGCACGCAGCTCGTAGCAGGAAGAGGAAACCATATCGTTCTCCCCGAGCTGCACCACGATCGCTGAAGGAGGGCCACATTGGAAGACACGCCTTCGCATGAGAGGTAACAATTCCCTCCACAGCATCCCCCTTCTGGAAATCCAGGACACCTGAACGTGGCGCGGGAATCCCAGGCCGACACCCAGTCCGGACTGGCGAGCTCTGTCCGCAGCCCAGTGCACAATACTGTGCCCTACTATCCAAATACGGATAGTAGCCCGACCTAGGGTAAAACACACATATGTAAGTACAACAACACATTATCTCCTAACGTAGGTTCTGAATGCATCCGAACGCCACCGACCCAGGTCCTTTATCCTCTTAACAGACAAACCCCAGTTGTAGCCGCCCCAATCCTAAACGAGTGAGGGGCAAACTCAGAAGCCGGGAGGCCACAAGCCTCCACGGCTTTTCGCAACACTCCCGCAAACTGGTGTCTCGCCAGCGGGCGGCCATTTTCGTGTATGAACAGGGGCCCTTCGCCACCAGGGCGCAGGGCTAAATACTTCTTAAGGTCCTTCACCAGGCAAGGGCCACCTTCGCCCGTCGCAGGAAGTGTAATGACAGCGCCCCTGCCTAGTTGGTCCGTCTTTGAATTCCTGACGTGAACCTGCAGGTCCCTTGAAGACACACTCACATCCTGCATCAACAAACCCCTGGAACCTCCGTCCTGCTTGGGCTCGAGGACCACTTCGCCAACCCTCAGGGCCCCAAAGAAAGTTAACGAAAAGGCTGCTGAAAATAGCCGAACCTCAAATTTCGACCAACAGATGCTCCGCAGCTTAGACCGCATCTGCGCCAGCAATTCAAATGTAATGGGTCGTTTGGAGACGGGCCTGGAAGGAGTGAGTCGCCCCCATCCCTCCAGGGCCCTACGCACTACAAACTTCTTACACGGATCCTTATTAAAATATGCCTTACTAAAAAAGGAAATTGCTGCAGAATGCAGGCGTAGGGTCCTAGCTGCCCGACGCATCTGGAATAGATGTGCCAGATACCGGAGCACCTGAGAGGTGGAATGGGGGGTGGTAACCTCCCTAGCAGGCTGCCCACTAAATAACAAAAAGTCCGCCCAAGCCTTTTTATAGGACCTCAAGGTAGAAGGTGCAACAGATGCAGCTACTCCCTGTAAGACTAAGTTCTGCCAAGGTTCCAGAGATGATCCGGGAAAATTTCCGGATGGTCTCGAGCCACTGGCACCAGGGACCTGAAACGCTCCATCTGAAAACGGGACAGAGCATCAGCAATTTCGTTAGAAATTCCTGGGACAAAACGGGCAGAAAAAACAATGTTAAAACGCAAGCAATGCAAAACGAAGGCCCGAAGAAGGGCAGATACCCGAGGGGATCGTGAAGACTGCTTGGCCAGTACATTCACCACCGCCTGGTTATCAGTCCAGAAACAAACACGGTGATCCCTAAATTGTTCGACCCACAAGTGCACTGCCACTACAATGGGGAAAAACTCAAGAAAGGTTAAGTCCCTGGTTATAGCCTGCCCCCTCCATGCAGGAGGCCAGCGCTCAGCGCACCACCTGCCATCCCAGTACAAGCCAAACCCTAAGGACCCCGCAGCATCCGAATGTACTTGGAAGTCATTGTGGAGGTTCAAAGTGTCCTGCCACAAGGACACCCCATTAAACTCCTCCAAGAATTCCAACCAAATAGCAAGGTCAGCCCGTACCTGAGAAGGAAGGCGGACCCTGTGATGCGGGGCCTGCAGGCCCGAGGTGAGTCTGGCCAAGCGTGAACAGAAAGGTCGCCCGGGAGCGACCACCCTGCAAGCAAAGTTCAGGTGGCCCAGCAAAGACTGAAGTTGCCGCAGGGAGACCTTCTTTAAAGGAATCATCTCCTCAATGACCATTCTTAAATTGGTTATTTTTTCAGGAGGCAGGCTAGATGTTTGAGCCACGGTATCCAACAAGATACCCAGGTAAGTCAGCTTGGTAGAAGGACCCTCGGTCTTCCCAGCCGCTAACGGGACGCCCAGCTCTTCCGTTAAGGAAGCGAAGGCTTGCAATAAGACTACACAATCCCCCGTATCGCCTGCAGAGGCGACCAAAAAATCATCAAGATAATGCGTGACACCGCTTAAACCGGTTTTTTCACGTAAAGCCCATTCCAAAAACGAACTAAAACTCTCAAAGGCCGCACAGGCAACTGAGCAGCCCATGGGCATAGCCTTATCAAAGTAAAAACTTCCTTCGAACTGAAATCCCAGCAACCAAAAATCATCGGGATGAATAGGAAGGAGCCGAAATGCTGATTCAATGTCGCATTTTGCCAGTAAGGCGCCTGGCCCAAATTTTCGGATCATCTTGATTGCGTGATCCAAAGAAGCATACCTCACTGAACAAAGCTCCGGGGGAATCACATCATTTACTGATGTGCCTCTGGGATGTGAGAGATTATGTATTAGGCGAAATTCCCCCGGGGCTTTTTTGGGAACTATGCCCAAAGGAGAAATATGCAAATTGGGAAATGGAGGGACCGCAAATGGACCGGCCATGCGACGTAAAGCTAGTTCCTTGCCAATTTTTCTTCGTGCCACCTCTGGCATATCCCTAATCGATTTTTGGTTGGCTGGGTTTCTGGCAACCGGGGTAGAGACCACCGGGATTCTAAAACCTAAAGAAAAACCTTCGCGCAAATAAGATGCCGCCTTGGCATCGGGGTACAATTCCAACAAAGAAAGCAGCGGCTGTAGCCTTACCGGGGTGTAAGCTAAAGAGGAGATCAAGCTACTTCCCTGCTCCCCCGGCAGGGGCTTGGGCTGCAGTTTTTGGGGGCTGTTGAGAGCCCCCCCCCTTTCCGAAAGGGGCGGCGGCCAGTCTGGCACGCGGACCCGGAATGGTTCCCTGAACACTTATCACACGCATGTGCGTATTTACAAGACTGCCGTGTGCAAGCACCCTTATTGAAATCCCAGCAAAAAAGCTTTTTTCCCAACCTGGTAGGGGCAGCCTTAAACTTCTGGGAGTCCGGGGCCTTCTTCTCTATTCGGGGGGCCACATAAGTGGTCCAGACATCCAAGTCCTTCCGATCCCAGCGGGCCGTAGGGATCTTCGCCGCCCTACGCCTAAAATTCTGGTCGTAAGCCAGCGCAGCAGTTTCTCCGGCCATTGTAAAGGCGGAACGGACAATGGATAGATACACCCAAAGATGCAATGATCTCCTGGGGTAGGCCGCAGCCACAACTCCAGCAAAAACCTGAAAACTATCTAGCCAACGCTCGAAGGTCCTGTCGGCCTTAGCTATGATCGACCGCTTCTTTGGAGCAGGCAGGCCCTTATCCAGAGGCTCCTGACCTTCCAACGGGGGGGGGGGCTAGGCTAAAGATATCAACGTAGCGGCCGTCCAAGATCCTTGAGCGTAATTTGGCGGACAGGTGAGCCCCCGGGATAATGTCCCTGGCCGAGTTGGTAGAGACTTTTACATCCGGCACCAGGACCCCTTCAAGGCAGTCTAGCACTGCCCCATACCTGGCCCTATGGGAGTTCGCCCTCCGCTCCCAAACCCATTTTGGAAGCCCCGAGGTTTCCCCAAAACCCCAGTATAACTTAAGGGGCGCTTCCTCATCACTACTCGAACTCTGGGATGACGCACCTGATGAAGAGGAAGAGGTATCCCTACGCCTCTTCTTGGCACGCCTCCTTGAACTTCTCTTATGGCGGCGATGACCACCCGAGGACGTCTTCGGAGGGAGAGGGAGGCTATCCTCGACCGACGATTCTGATGCGTCGCCCTGCTGCGAAGTAGCTGGGAGAGACTGGAAAGACACAACCTGTGAATGACCAGGGATCGAGGTGCCCGCCCCCGCGGGCTGCAAAGGTGACCCCCGCACGACAAGACCCCGTGCAGGTGCCCTCTTCCCAGCCCCCGCCCGGGTAGGAACCCGACCCCGTGGCCCGGCAACCTGCGGCACAGGCGGCACCGAAGACCGAGCCTGAGGCGCGTCGGGCAAGGGGCCACTGGCTGGCAGTGGCTCTCCCTCTTCTTCACTGGATGAAGACGGTGGAAACGAGGCATCCACAGGGGGAGCCAACATGGCAGAAGAAGTTGACGGGGTCGAGTGGCGATGCATCAGACCATCCAGCTCCGCTTCCATCCTTGCCAGAGCCACCGGGTCGCCAGCCAAACTGGAGACCATGGATTGAAGGCGTCTCACCGACTGGCCAGGTTCAGGGGAACGTAAGGCCTGAGACGGGCCTTTTATAGGCCGCTTTGTGGCGCAGGCCGGACCAGACTTCTTCGCCGCCTTCTTTGGGGCCATCCCTACTACTGGTATAAGGAAAGAAATTTAGGTTAAAATAAAATAAAATAGAATAGAGAGTCGACGAAATAGGACCGAATAAAGGATTGTTGTTGAATTAACAGTAAGAGACTCTTAAAAAATTAAAGAAATAATATTAAGTGAACAAATAAAATATCAGATCAGGTACCAGTAGTAGCGAACAACCCGCCCAGCACCGATTCACAAAGGCGTGGCAGAACCTATGATAGCCAAGCCCAAATCCAAAGGCACCAGGTATCAGGCAATGCGGCCTATGCAATATACCAGTATCCACTAGAGGCCGCCACCTAGAAAAGAAATTGCCTGTATTACCTCTTGTGGCCACCAGGGGCCGCCACTCGATTTTATTTATTTATTTAATTATTTTATTTAATGCCCTGCAATTACAGGGACTGACCACCAGATGGCGCCAATACAATAGAAGGCAAATTGGCGCTCCCGCCAAATTGCCTGAAGAAGCAGGCAGCCTGGGAGACCCACCCGGACCAGGTGAGTCAATTTAAGCCCAGGCCACCTCCGCCGGCGCCCCAGTAGCCCCAAAGGCGGCGAATGGCCCACTAGCCGGGCCCACTCGGCCCCGGCAGACCCGAGCCGCTGGCTCGCACCCCCACCGGGCGCAGGGCCTATCGACGCCCCGCGTCCGTGAATCGGGGCCTCCCAATGGCCCGGGAAGATGCCGCGAGCTGGGGGGGGCAGACGGGCGAAGCCCAGGCCGCAGCCGGGCCGCAACGCCCGCAGGCCCACGCGCCCCGACCGGCTATGTCCGGCGCAGCGCGGCCCGCCGCTCAAGGCGGCCGTGCGCCACGCACCGGAGCCCGGGCACCACAAGGGCCTCTAAGGCCAGACGGGCCCCGCGGGGGCAGGGGGGAGCGTAAAGGCCGCGGCCAGGCCGACCAGGCCGCGACGCGGTGCGGCGCCCGCAGGCCCCACGCTCCGCGGGCCGCGACGCCGGCGCAACGCGGCCCGACGCACGCGGCGGCCGCGCGTCGCACACACAATTCCCCGGCCCCACGAGGGCCTCCAAGGCCCAACAAGGTCCACAGGGCAGCGGGGAAGCAGGCCCCGGCCGGGCCGACCAGGCCGCGGCGGCACCGCCGCGCCCGCTGGCCGATGCGCCACGAGCAGGCGCCGCTCCGCGCGAGCAACTCCCCGCGCCCGGGGATCGAGCCTATCCGGGCCCAAAGGCCCAAGGGGGGAGGGTCAGGGGAGCAGGCCCGGTAGGGCCACCAGGCCCCGGCGAAGCCGCAGGCACCAGGCCCCGCAACCAGGGCGAGAAGGTCAGAGTTTAGAACCCCCCCCCCCAAGCTGCAGGGAGGCAGAGGGAGGAAGGGAGGCTGCTTCCCACCTGGCCCGGGCCTTCTGGCTCGGCCGAGAACCGGGCCGTCAGCCACCCGGGGCCAGGGGCCTCGTCTCCCCCCTCCACCTGGAGCAATACAGCTAGGACTCACTCCTGCCCCAAAAGAACAAAAGGAGAGAGAATCAAAGGAAGGGGAAATTAGGAGGAGAAAAGAAAAGGCAAAGGGAATGGGACAAGCAGGGAATATACAACCAGACTCTCGCTGAAGGAACACGGTGCAGATAGATCCGATGTCCACAGCAAAAGAGAAAGAGAAAGCTGTGGACCCTGCTTATATAAGGGGACTAAACCCACCCCTAAATTGGCAACATCAATTTTGCCCCAGCAACAGCTTTAACCAATCTGCTCCATCCCATTGCCCTCAATGGGGTGGTCGCTAACTGGGGGCTTTGTTTGGCCCCATCCGCAACACGTGCTCTCTCTTCTATGAGAACACGCTTTGTAAGACATCTTGAATGCTGCACAGTGGGATAGAATATTTAAAATAAATAACAATTACATCTATATTCATCCTGGCTGCCAGTGGAGTGGTGGACTTGATTCAGTGCACTGCTACTTTTTAAAACCATGAGCAATGTTAATCCTGGCTGTGTTAGGTTCTTAACCCCCCCCCCAAAAAAAAAACCCCACCTGAAAAAACCACTATTTTCCCAAGTACTTCTTGGGGAAAGACAGTTATGTTTGTTGATGTCAATTGATGCATCTTCCTGTCCCTTACCATCACTTTCACTGGATATGCTGACATCTGCCTAGCTTCAGGTTAGTACAACAAGCTGTGCCTGCAGAAAGTTGAGAACTATAAAGAGCCTTCCTGAACCTCCAGTGGGCAAAATTGTTTAAGGCAAACACATTTCTCTTTCATTTCTATATTCTTCAGCTCTGCACCCAATGTATATAGTGATGACTGGTGTCCATTAGGACTGGTAGGTCAGAAGGCAGAGCAACTGATGGTAAATGGAACCAGAGCCAATGACTGGCATAACCAACTAATTCTCGTTTTGTCTCCATCCTCCTTTACAACCCTGCTGTCCTATCTCTGCTTCTCAAGATTGTGAATTTACTCTTCTCTGTGTCAGGGCATATTCTTAGTCTACACCCATTAATTGAGCTGTAATGAGGTTTGTAGCAAGGGTGTTGAAAAACAAACTTGATCCTCTACTGAAGCTGCTGTGGTTTATGATGCAGCTGATCTGTTCTTAAAATTGTGCCACTAAGCTTGAATGCAAAAAGAAGAGTGAAAAAACACTAATGGTTTCAGTGTAGATATTGAAACTGGCTTAGGAAGATCTTCACTTTCATTGTTATCAGTGGCAAGGCCAAAATTCCTAACTGAATCCATCAAGGGTCTTTTAATGCAATGGTCTAAATAGGAGTGATTTGCTTATCCCATCTGCCCATCAAATTTGTATTTCTATTACTATAGACAAATGCATTCAGATTAACATATGAATGTGGGGAAATGCACCAGTTCAAAGATGCCTACTAATATTGTCCTGTGCTTTTTCCTTGTTAAATTTCAAATGTAAGTGTTGGCCTTTATTAGTAGAGACACTGCTATAGCCCTGGATACTGAAGTGATTATGCACGTAAGACAAATGTGGATAACTTCCCACTTGATTTAAAAGGCAACTTGGAAAGTCGGCAAGGCTAGATGCAGATCCAACAGAATTCTATCCAACTGGCACAAGGTCTTCTCCCATTTCTGAAAGCCTTCAGATTCATTGTTTGCTTCATGTGGAGACTGCCAAATCTGACTCCAATTCACACATTCCCTAGCAGCCAAATTAATGTAGGGCACATGTTTCCATTCTGTTTGTATTTACAAAGGCATACTTAGGGGCATTTGCATCGTGATGCTTCATTCTTTGCCTCGAGATGCAAGAGAAGATTTGGATGTGGTTGACTCAAAATTTCAGTGGGTTATTATTTCTGTGTTGACTGGAATCAAAAGGACAAATTTAATCCAGGCATCTCTAACAAATCAGCTCAAATCACAATCCAGTTTATGTTATTAGAAAGCAAATGCATCAGTGAGTGCTCAAATTATGGGGTGTGGGAGTTCAGTAAAAGCCACAAGTCTCAGCTCCCTGGATACTCCCAATTTTAGTTAAAGCACGCCTGTGTGGTAGCCTTCAGAAAGCCAAGAAGGGAACATAAATATATAGAGTTCTTCCCTCTCCACCACCCCAGAGGTTGAGCATTGAAATCAGTGATTTTTTGTGAACGTTGCATCTGGTGGAGCAGTCAAAAGTGTCTTCAGTCATGGCCGAAAGGGTTAGAATAACTATTTGCTCAAGTTTCAGATGTATAAGTAAAGCAACTGTAGGACTGTATACTGCATAACAGTATATTCAGTTTCAAATCCCAAACACTATTTATTCCAGGCTATGTCACTTAACTCATTCTACCATAGTTGAATTAACAGGTGCACAACAGGATTAACAAGACTGAACAAGATAAATGCCCCTGCCATTACATGTTTATATAAATACTAGGGGCTGCCATCACTGCTCACATTGCTTGCCAACCCCACCTCTTTTCTACTTCACCCAAAACTTCCATCCCCTCAAATTTTATTCAACTCTCTATCCCACACAGCCCCTTCAATCCTCTATCTGCTCACAGCTCCTTCAATTCCCATCCCATGTCTGATTACTAATTCCCAATTCACTCACAGTTCATACAAAATTCCTCCTCTCTCAAAGCACACCAAAACTCCCCCATCTGCCACAGTTTACACAGAACTCCCCCTTCTCATACAGTTTAACCCAAAACACCCCTTCCCTACAGTTCACCCATACTCCCCTTTCCCCATCCCTGTTTCATCACAGTTTTTGCCAATCTCAAGATCCCACTGCCACTGCTATTCATAGAGGAGAAGGGAATAAAGAGGAACAACTCCCCCCCCCACCCTTCACCCAGTGCTGATATGACTGACAGAAGGAAGCTTCCATGGGATAACATGGGAAATGATTTCTTTGTTCATGATTTTGGATGGCCTCCTTTTGACAGCTGGTATGAGCACAATAAGGGCAGTAGAAAGAATGGGAGAAACAAAATATGCTGAATTCTTCCCAGTGCTTGGAATGAACTAGTTCAAAAATCTATAAACTACATCTGTGAAAGTAGTTGCCATTATTGCAAGATGAACTGAAGATAAATTAAGTAATTTTTAAGGTGGAGCTTTGAACAATTTCTGGTTCATATTCCCATTCATTCCCATTGTTAATGCTGTAGGAGGTCTTGACTCCTGTCTTTCTTTTCTAAGCAAGTCAGTCAGAATCTATAAAGAAAGTTAGAATGCAAAATACAGAAACAACATTCTAACGCTTATTAGGCAGATATGGAGGTTGGCGGTTCAAATCCACAAAACGGGGTGAGCTACCTTTGCTCGGTCCCTGCTCCTGCCCACCTAGAAGTTTGAAAACATGTCAAAGTGCAAGTAGATAAATAGGTACCGCTCTGGCGGGAAGGTAAATGGCATTTCCGTGCACTGCTCTGGTTTGCCAGAAGTGGCTTAGTCATGCTGGCCACATGATCTGGAAGCTGTACCCCGGCCCCCTTGGCCAGTAAAGCGAGATGAGCGCCGCAACCCCAGAGTCGGCCACAACTGGACCTAATGGTCAGGGGTCCCTTTACCCTTTACCTTTAAGGTCATTTAATCTTCTGTACCTTCCTTGATGAAGAGCTTCCTTGCTGAGCAGCCTGCAGCAAAAAGTATAGGGACAGGACCAAAGTGAATGATGCCTTGTGCCTTTAGCAGCTTGTGGCTGGCACAAATTAAACAGACTTAGCTTTTTCTAGTATAGAAATACAATTGTGGGGAAAGTTTGACTTGTTGACATTCTGCCTCTCAGATATCTTCTTACTTGTCTGTGGGAGGGTGATTACTATTCTTCCTGAGGCTGTATGTAAGGAAGGAGGAGGATGTGTTGGTTAGAGTGCTGGGGCCAGTGGCGTAGCGTGGGGAGGTCAGGGGGGGCCGGCCGCACCGGCCGCAGCATCTGGGGGTTAGGGTTAGGGGCGCAAATCCACGGGTTAGGGGGCGCAAATCCACAGGTTAGGGGGCGCAAATTACTTGCCTTGCCCCGTGCTGACAACCCACTCTACGCCACTGGCTGGGGCAGACCTGGGAGATCAGTTGGAATAGGAAAAGGGAGACTTACTTGGTCATGAAATTCACTGGGTGATCTTCAGTCATTCACTATCTCAGCCTCACCTACTCCACAGGTTGTTGTGAGGATAAAATGGAGGGGGAAGGGAAGAGAGAATGTATGTTTCCTTGAACACATTGAATGAAATATGGGGTATAAAGTAGTAAATAAATGAATAAAGAGAATTCTACATCCTTAAAGTTTAGTCTGAATCCAGATTCTTGCTTCTATGAGTCCCAGGTCTCTGAACCCAACATTCATGGCTAGAAAAGATTTGGAAGCCTGTCCAATTAAGAGCGCACGTTTCTGCTCAGAAGCCAACAAGAGATCCCACACAGGGGTGTTTTCCAGGAATAATTTGTTATCTCCTTGAAGTCTGTTTTCATGTTGTCAGAGCTGTAATAAACAAAATTTTATAGGACTACTGGAAATACTTGATATATTTAGCACCATACAAAATGGTCACCAGCTTCTTCAACATCTCTTGTAAACTCCAAGCCTGACCTGCCACACTACTATAAAAATAGTTAGTTTATTGACACAAGTAGCAACTGATGCTGTGTTCAACAGAAGTCTGCCATCATTTCAATTATTCCATCAATGTGTTGTATGTAGCACTGCCTTTGAAGACTGCCAGGGAACTGCAGTTAGTCCAAAATATTGCTGCCAAAGGCAGCTTAATTCTAGGGCCACTTGTTAGGATCGTATCTTGGCAGTGCTTAAGCAACTCGACTATCTGCTGGTCTGCTTCTGAGTACAATTCAAAATGCTACTGCATCCTTTTGAAGCCTTGGGTAAGACCAGGGTTCTGGAAGGATTGTTGATCTCTACCTTAGACTGCCAGTATATCAGATATGGGACTCCAATACCCATCAGCCTCAGCCACTATGGGTTAATTATCAAGCATTATGGGAGCTTTACTCCAACAACATCTGAAGGGTCACAGTTTCCACAACACTGCTGTACAGTAAAATCATTTTCAGAGGCCCTCCTCCAGGTGGCTGTGAGGCAAGGAGCAACGAGACAGAGGGCCTTTTCAGTTGTGGAATGGTCTTCCACAGAGAGGTTCATCTGGCACTTTCTCTATTATCTTTCTGGGATCGGGCAAAATATTTTTTTCTATTCCCCTGGTCTTTCTGATAATTTCTTAATCCATAATGGGATTATGCTTTTTTATATGCTGTTTTTACAGTTGTTAAATTTTCCTATTTCTGTGAGAGTTTTTCCTCATGTTGATATACTGAACATTCTGCCTCTCTGTGCTTCAACTCAGGCAAATTCAAACAGTCCAAACTCAAATTGTCCTCACTCTGTAGTCAACATTACTTCTCAAAAGAAGCAAAGAATCTTGCATATTTTTCCCTGAGCTGTTGTGGTAGGGATGAAATTGACTCCTTGTGTATCTTGAAATTTGTCACTAATGTAGCTGGTTCACCCAGAGACAATGAAGAAGTAATGATAAAAGAAGAAGCTGGTGGTCAAATTTATTAAAAATTACTTTCATTGAAGTCCCACCAAATTAAGCCATAACCACATCATTTCTATTCACCAAACCCCATCAAAGAGTCCTTTGCTCACTCCGAAGTCATTTGCTGAACTAATTTGCATCATTAACTGCAGATTACAAAAAGGGAAAAAAACCTGGAATGATTCCCTTAATCATTTGGCCAAAGTAGGTAGAAGCTGCTTTTATAACAATCCATTGCTCCTAAGATCAAAGATCCTCAAATGATAAGCAAGAATGGAGGTTTTTTGCTAGTTTGATTTTTGAAGTTTTTAACTTTATGCACTAATTTAATCATAAAAAGGCTTCCAAAGATAGCTATCAAATCTTGATAGTGATTCATTATAAACAATATATAAATGACTTTGCAAAGGCCCGACAAAGCAGGAGAAATAATAAGCTTAAACTAAAGCTCAACATCAGATATTATGTTAATAAAATTAAAGGAGTGTGACACACTGAAAGTACATTACTGCAGTGGTGAACAACTGTATGGGACAAACATATTGACTGGAACAGGAAGAATCCCGTGTCCCAGTTGCACTATTTGAGTTGATCCTCACATTGGAATCCGGGACTTGCACTACCATTAGGCAATCGGAGGCAGCAAACTCCAGGTGTCTGATTTTGTGCAGCCATTAAAGAGCAGAAAATTGTCAACCATTTAACTGATTATTAGATTTCCCCCACTATGGGAGGTGTCATTCTGATTTTCTGCTTCAAGCATCAAAAGGCCTTGCCTGCATCTATCAGCCATGGTGCAAGTTACAAAGGGCAATTCATTTCCTTTATTCCGTGTTCATGCTAGCCTGCTCTGTCCCTGTTGTGTCATACGTGTGTGTGTGTCTGTGTATGTGCACAAGTATAGCAATTGACAGATACTTTCCTAGTATTGATGGCCTGTGGTGGTTGCAAAACACTAAAATCTATATTGATATCATAAGTCAAACCTCAGGTGGATTCCAGGAACTATATTGAAGAACTCACTTTCCTGCAGAGAGAAATCAAAATCCAAGAAGCAATGTTAGTAGATGTCAACGGCACTGGGGAAACCACATTTCTCAGAGCTGATAGTGCTTGGCTTGTAGCAACGTGTCTGAACCAGATTAGACAGGGAGGGGGGAAAGTGGATGATTTTCCACCATTACAGAACAGTAAGCCAGATAAGTGGATGGATAGGAAACTGTCACTGGGGGTTGCAGGAGACAGCATCAGGATGTCACATGGTCTGGTTTGGTTGTCCTTGCTCAATTGCAAACCTTGCCTGCGTGGTTCACCCTATCACTAGATTTAGCTTTGCCCTTTCTATCAAAAATTACTTTTTCTTGTAGGGCATCTAGAAGGTTGGCTTTTTGTCATAGGTGTCATATTTATGCCACTCAGGCATGAAATCAGAGCTCCCATCACCTCTTTCCCATTGCATTGGTATTTCCCACTAAGTTTTCAGCAAGGTCATTTGTCTCCAGTGTCCTTGCTCATATGGTGCACATTTTCCATGTGGTCCCCATTTATCTCCCAATGTACACATTGTCGGACTTCAGAACAGATAGTCACTGCTCCTTTGTGTGATGGAGTAGGGCTGCTTCCTGCCTGTAGAACAGCATTTGTCACAGGTTGCCTGGCTGGGACCAAGCCACATATGACAGAGTCCTGTGAAGCTTAGCTTAATCTAGTTTGATAAAGAATGTCAATTAGATCCCCCCAAAATGCATCTATTCATCCTGATCAGCGGTGAAACATTAGCATACAGAAGACCAGTTCTGGGTGTAGATGGCCTTGGTCAGGTCATGGCTTCACCCTTCATCTGAGGGTCTCAGGGTGCTTCACATCATAAAATTACAAGAGAAAAAGCACAAAATACACACACATATATATCCATTACTTTTTCCTCCCAAGGAACATCTATCTGCCCTAGATGTTATTTACAGATCCAGGAAACAAGAAGCATGAATTAACACATTTGATTCCTTCCAACTATCGGCAGCTCTGCCTCAAAATATTAGTTGGATTTTTACCTCACTCCAAAGGCCTATCATGGGAACAACTTCTTCTTCTTCTTCTTCTTCTTCTTCTTCTTCTTCTTCTTCTTCTTCTTCTTCTTCTTCTTCTTCTTCTTCGCTGCCCATCTAGCTGGGTTGCCCCAGCCACTCTGTGTTTTGCCTCAGGCAATCGTTTTGTTCCATGTGCGTTTTTATTTAAATTCACATTTCTAGCCCCCATTATGTGCCTCCTGTCTGCTTTCACCCACTTTATCAGGCACAGTTGGCAGCAGAACGTGTGTTCCTCATTGTGCACCACTTCATGGCTAAACAGTTCCCATGCTTTCACTTTATAGTGGTGTTCTCTATTTGAGCAGCTGTCATAGTGAAATCCTCTATTAGGAGGTGTTTTTTATCGAAGAGCTGTCCCATCCAAGCCCACTTCAAAGATAAATAGCCCTATGAAGTGAGAGCAGTCTCCCTGAAGTTGCCCATCAGCAGTTAACATCTGGGCAACAGACTAAGCAGGCACTTACAATGAGGGGAGAAATTAGATTCAGTTCATATTTAAAGGTGAATATACCCAAACCACACTTTGGAGAACCGAAACACAGTGTTCCTTTGAAATCAGCCCTTCTATGATTTTGTGTTGTGGTTCTCCAGTCTAGTAATGTGTATGGAAATTTATTATATGGTTAATCTGCCTTACTTCCAATGCTATTGGGCAGCAGTGGATCACATGTTTGCATGCCAAAGTCTCCAGGCTGAATCCAGGCATCTCTAGGTAGGACTGGGAAAAAGACCTCTGTCAGATATACTGGAGAGTTTCTACCAGTGACTGTAGACAAAATAGGCTGGATGGACTAGCTGCAAGGCAGCTTCCTATATTTCCTTATCCCTTAGCAAATAGCAGCATTTTATCTTTTCTATGATGGATATATTTCCCAATAATTATGTTGAATATGAAGAGTGTCTCTATGTGAGAATTTCTTTCACTTCATCATTGCCCAGCATTAGTATAAGTATGTGAGAATTTCTGCTGAAATGCAAATGATATTAAAATTATTTTAAAGGAATAATTAAGGCTCGAGACTGCTAATTGAATAATGTCACCAGAGATATTTTTTTTAAAATGGTTGGGAATAAGAGAGATATTTCAAGGCTTCAGGAAGACTTTTGACATATAATTTTGACTTTGGTAATTTGACTAATTTCATTAAGTTTTTTTTATTCACTATGAATTGTAAAATAGCATTTTCTAGCTTAATTCCAAGTTTTAAGAGAATCCATTTAGTGAATGTTGCAACAGATTTCTTTCACTGGAGTTAAAAAGAGAAATTGAGCTCTTTGTTGATGTTTATCAGAGGTAACGTATTTATTATAACCTTCAGTCCTGCAACTTGTATATTTCCTGCTGGAATGAAATGTTTTATTTTAATACGTATTTATTCAAGGTAAAGCAGCATTTAAAAAAAAAAAGCCATGGAAATGTCAAAAGCAGTTTTGTTTTCCTGAAGTTTTTCATGTTCGTTCTTGAACTGCAAATGTTTTGAATAGAAGGGAGTTCAGAATAACATTGCATAAGCTGTTGTCAAAAACTTAGGCCATGGGCACAGCTCAGAAAACAAGCAGATTGCCTGAGAGGGCAGCACATAAAAAGGAAAAAAAGAACATACCCATAGGCAACTCAGGGGTGGAGTATTATTTCCAACAATATTGTACACTGATGCTGCAAGAGAAAGGGGAGAGCAGTGAGTTGTCGTAGCTGGGAGCCATTGTTCATGTGGACCATTTGGACCTGCCAAGCCAAACCATTGCTCCATCTAGCTTAGTATTAATTACACTCACTGGCAACAGCTTTCTTGTCTTTTATACTAGTCTTTCATAGTTGTACCTGAAGACGCCAGAGGTCAAAACTGCAACTTTTTTTGCATGAGACACATGTGCTCCTCCACTACCCTTCACCTAGATGTGGAATGATGTGATAGTCCCTTTCAGCCTCTGGCTTTGCCTGTTGAGATGCATGATGATGTGTAGTTGATTGAACTAATGCAAATCTCTTCCCAATGTTCCGACCAAACCAGGAGGAGAAAAACGAGAAAGGTGACCTTGCCTGTTCATAAGAAGAAAATGGCATGTTTAAAGAGAAACACAAGGTTTATGAAATGAGTGTATCCCGTTCCTTTCATAGAATATTGCCATGCAACAGATGAATATCTAAATATTAGATATTTAGAGGAATGTTAAGTACCATCCTGCCATTTTTTTTTATTTCTAATTTATTTTTTGCATTTCCCACTCAATTAGTCATTTCTTTGGTGGCTTTTAATTCCATGCGGACTTCAAAACAGCTGCTGCCATCATCCTGAATTTACACTGACAATGCTAATATATCAGTTCATCAGATTCCAGCTAAGTTGTTCTTTGGTACCAATGGCTCTTGGATTTGAAAAGTATTTTGAGCTTGATGAGCCATGTTATATGTCAATGAGGCATACTAGCACATTGTGATGGGTAGATTAAGTACATTTGGTTGTCATTTTGCAGCAAAATGTGCAGTATGAAATCGGAATGGTTAAGCTCCCTCTTGTACTAACCATTCCCACAAGGAACTTGAAAGTGATATTTGCTTTAATTCAGGCATTAAGAGTTCAAGCAAGATGATGCTATCTCCTACCACTGCCATAAATTACTAGATCGCATGGCAGCCAATAAAGCATTGCTAAAAATAAACTGATGTACAGAAGGCTGCTGAAAATCCATCAATGCTTCATTGGTTTCCTGAAGTTGCTTCTCTTGGCTCAGAGATGGCATAGTGTATTAAATCATAAAAAATGCTGTACATGTTAAATACTTTTGGTATGAATCTTCCATACCATCCATTAATGTATTTGATACAGGAAGGCTATATTGCAACATACACTGAAAGGAAGTTTACTACACAGGTATGTGAATATGAGAGGAAGTGTACACACTGTGGTCTTTGGAACATGGGTAATAAATTGCATAGCCACCTAGGAGTACTTTTTGGGGGTGGTAGACTGGCCATGCTTTATTTATTTATTAGGAGGGCTGGTGGGAGCTGAATCCAACAACATTGGGAGGGTCACATATCTCCCATCCCTGCTATATGTCTTTGAGGGGGAAATGAGATCCTGGATAACATAATGCTTATGGGCTCTTTCTGCCCCACTTCCTGTTAAACAATGATTCCCCAGCCTCTACAAAATATTCTGGAAGAAGCTGTTCCCACCTCCCACTTTCTTCCAGCATACCCACTTCCTTCAGCACCTGAACCCAATTCTGGTATTGAACCCACAGCTTCCTATGCAATGACAGCTTTTGTCATAGCTAGAAGGGATGGATCCCTTCCTACCTCCTTGGGCAGCATCCAACAGAATGTTTTGGCTAAGAAGTGGTGGAGATACTGATACCAAGCTGAAGGGGAAGATGCAAAGTTGGGGGGAGTTCTGCACCTTTAAATGGTGTGTAGCAGAGAAGTTTTTGCAGGTGTAGCTTTTTTGACATAAGTAGTAATGTACATAAGTATTAAAGGTGCAAAAATCCTGTCTACTTTTGCATCTTGTCACCCTACACAAAGCTGGACGTCAAATGCAGAATATAGGAGAATATCAGTGGTTAAGCAGGGCAGAGGTTGTCGCTGTTGTTGCCAGGCTTCCTTGGCATTAGATTGTACTTGATCAAAAATATCAGGCTATAGGTTAGGTGCTGGCAGAGAGTAGGACTTAAGAAAGTCACAGCAAGGCAGAACTACAGGAAGTCAAGGAGTGGGAGGGGATCACTAGCAAAGTGAGAGTATTACTGCGGTAGCTCAAGAAAGATTTTTTTTGGGGGAGGCAGGTTTCTTTGTGTTCTTAACTACAGTTAATTTCAGTAAAGAATGTATGTGAATGTACAGACTTCATTTCTCAATCCACACCACCTCTGGCATCTTGGCTTAATAATACAGCTGGTCAGAAACAAATCATGCAAAACTATTACTGTATGAAATTTGATGCTATTTTCTTTCTCAGGAGAGCAACAGAGAGGAATAATGCCTTTCTGAGGCTAGTACACTAGCTGTATCTATAAAATCAGTCTCTGAACAAGCTCATATTCAGCCATATTTATGGCATCTTTACCTGCATTACTATTTGAGGTTGGGGGGGAGGACATTTTATTGCTGGGCTCCCCCCCCCCCCAGTGCTGAGCATCCATTCCAACTTGTAAAGGTCGAAAAGCTCTTAAAATGCTTTAAAAATCCTGCTGAGGAACTGATCTAAGCACAGTCCCAAAAGGTCCAACACTCCATGAACTAATACTTGATAGATTCTAGGTACTTTTTATCTGTTATTAATATGGGCTGAGTTCCCATAGTCATGCTATTGGCTCAGAAGACTTTTTAATATAACAGAATATTCACCATAACACAGAGGACATTATTTATACGCAGAAACAGGTGACAGCACACAGATCAGATTACTTTACCGTTTGCGCTTCCACAGGCCTGAAACACAAGGAAATGAAGACAGAATCCAAATGCTTGATATTGTTTGAACAGTGTCCAGGTAAAAACATCCGTTGAGCATTCTGTTGTGGAAATACTTCTCACAACTTAGGGGATCATCCGCAACATGACCATGAGATTTTTAAAAAAGAAACACAAAAAAATGACTGTGAGTCTGTGGGAAGGACCCTCTTCACCTTAATGCAGGTGGGGGAACATTTGACCCTCCAAATGTTGCTGAACTACAACTCCCATCAGCCCTAGCTGAGATGTTGCTGAACTACAACTCCCATCAGCCCTAGGTGATGATAGTTATAGTTCAGCAACATCTGTAGGGTCAAAGGTTCCCGACACCTGCTTTCATCAATGTACAGCACCTAGTTTTGTGCAGCTTGATCTAAAGCATATGTATTCAGATGTGGTATTGACTCTCAGGTTACCACTTGCCATGCATAGGATTGCAACCACATATGTTCTTTCAAATAATAAACCTGAAAGCAGGATTCACTCACAAGAACACTCTCCCTTCCTGAGGTTTCCAGAAACTGGTACTTGGAAGCACTGTTGCCACCAGCTGTGGAGCCTGAGCTTTTGCCCCAATGTTTCAGGACAAAGTTTTAAAATAGAAGCTGAAATCAACTTCTTTTCACCTTACCTCATATTGATTACTTTCTCTGCACAAGAATCCATGCTTTCCCCGCCGCAGCCAGCATCTGTCATGTATGACTTAAAGATTATACATGGCAGATTAATATTAAAATCCTATCTCATGTAATTCCACCCATATTAAACTGTTATAGGAACAGTACGCTTGAAATGTACATTGTGATTGTAAAGAGGAAATCTCACATGCCAATATTCTCAGATTCAGTGATTATGACAAACTTTCCCCCCTCTTTTCATATCTTTTCATTTTCATCACTGATATAATTAACCTCTGATGGTGATGACAGGCTTGAGAAATGGTAACGTTATTAGCGCACATCGTGATTCTCTATTATAAATGCAAAAGATCATATCCAGGAGGAAGTTTTCATCAAAATTCAAAGGGTAAGTTGCTAAATCTGAATTTTGTCATTTCCTCATGCAGCTAATAGATGAGCTAAACAGATAGATCTGGAAGAACAGTACCATAACCTTGTTAGAGATTCTTTCAAAACATCACCAGCTCTCTTGCCTTGGCAAATAAGCCCTGCTTATCTGCTGATGTGTGCTCTCTAACAGGCCTACTGATTCATTGCTGTCTCATTTTCAATATATATACACACCAGCAGGGTATTTAAAGATTTAATTTTTTTCCTGTTCTATGTCATGTCAAGGTTGCAAGCGCCATGTTCATTTGTCATAAGCAGTGACAGTTAAAAAGAGTTGTCATGAAAGATGCATTGGATAAGAACATAAGAACAGAATTAGTGGGATTCCAAGACTTGTTAGAATAAAGAAAGTGAGGGAGGAAGCAGAGTAGGGATATGGAGTACTTGCCCCACAATGACACTGTTCATAACTCTCAAGCATGTTTTAACTCTGGTCTAATGTATATTTAGGCAGGGTAAAGGTAAAGGGACCCCTGACCATTAGGTCCAGTCATGGCTGACTCTGGGGTTGCAGTACACATCTCGCTTTATTGGCCGAGAGAGCCAGCGTACAGCTTCCAGGTCATGTGACCAGCATGACAAAGCCACTTCTGGCAAACCAGAGCAGCACACAGAAATGCCGTTTACCTTCCCGCCAGAGCGGGAATTTATCTACTTGCCACTTTGAATTGCCACCCATTTATCTACTTGCACTTTGAAGTGCTTTCAAACTGCTAGGTTGGCAGGAGCAGGGACCGAGCAACGGGAGCTCACCCCATCGCGGGGATTCGAACCACCGATCTTCTGATCGGAAAGTCCTAGGCTCTGTGGTTTAACCCACAGCACCACCCGTGTCCTTTAGGCAGGGTACTCCAGCTATTAATAGAAGGATCAGAGATCTAGTGCCCCCCAGAAGTTGTTGGATTCTCACCTAGGGTTGGGGAGAGGGGAATTGGATTCATTTCACATTTAATGTCAAACTTACCCAATTCACACTTATGAAACAATACATGAACCAAGCACAACCATCCTTTGAAGTTTGCACTTCCCGAAATTTTGCAATGCAGCTTTCCATCTGGGCAACGTGTTCAAAAATGTATATAATAGGATGAAGTATGCAAAAAAAGGCATATACCAGTGAAAATAACATACACCAATGCATCATATTAGAGGAAATTGTTTTGGCGACAATGTGTAATTTTTAGGGGGTTTTGCAGAAATATCCATATTAGGCAAAATCACATAGAAAAAAAATTTTCTAAATAGTTTTACTTTTTAATCAGATCATCTCTGAGATTCACGTTAAAGAACACTTGTAAATTGACTACATAAAAAATAAATGGCTGGTTTCCTATAACGTTAGCCCAAGGGATATCTTGGAGAGGAGGCATCTGGTGGCGGATGTGTTGTTTTTTCCTGAGATGCTTCTCACACTCCCAACCATATGCTACCCTACCTAATCAGAAATGTGGAAAGCTGCATCCCAGTGTGCCTATAGGGATATCTGAAAACAAGGGTCATGGGACAGTCCAAACCCTGTGAGGCATATACCTGAAAACACAGTGGCATAGATCTAGGCTGCAGATCCTGATAATGTCTTGCTTGTAGGTTTCCCATAGGTATCTGGTTGGGCACTGTGACATCAGAATACTGGACTGAATAGGCATTTGTACTGATCCATCAGGAACAACCTTATGGGAAGGGGGCTGGCAAGGTCAGGCTGATGAGTCAGAGAACAAGGCACAAACTCAAGTCACCACTATGCCAACAGCATATGAACTTAGCACACTGGCAAAGCACTGATTGATTGATTGATTGATTGATTGATTGAAACCTCTGTATATTGAGTTTCAAGGCAGTGTGCAGCAACCTTTACACATAACTGTCAAACATTAAAGCCACAGTACCAATAAGAATGCAGCTAATGACTATGGGCAGAGTTAAAATAATAACAAACCCACTGGAATTAAGCAACCACAAATGCCAGGGACCATAAATGTATTTGTAATAAGGACCGAAACACCCTCATTGTGGCTGCTTGCCTAAACTCAGATTATTTTTGGCTAATCTTCATGCGGTATGCTTTAAAGTGTGTGTGGGGGGGAGTTCAACTTGCAGCTCTCCTGACAATGTTGAGACTCCAACTCCCATCATCTCCATCCAAGATAGCCGTAGATCAGGAAAAGTGGGAATTATAGTCTACCAAAATCTGGAGGGCTGTATGTTTCTGAATTGTGGTTTAAAGTAAAATCTTCATTTATCTATGACCAAGGTAAGTGACCTAAATGAAGCCCAGTACAGAAAAAGAATGGAATATCTTCAAAGAAAATACTATTTTGTTCTAAACAATAGTTCAGAACGACACAGTCTTTTCAGCTATAGTGGTGTTCTTTTTATTCAGCTTTGCAGATATGGCTTTACATGTTAATCAGCTTTGATCATTACATTTTATGATCAACAATTTCAAGTTCAAACAATTGCCTTAAAATCTGGAGTAATTTGTCTACCAAGTGTATCAATAATTAGATAGTAAATTATGCTGAATTTAAAAAAGTAATGAGGCCACTAATACAAGAGTTTGGGTTCAGTTTATACATATTGTTAATTAGTAAAATTAGCTACTGGAAAGAATGTGATTTAAAGTTCTTCAAATGACTCACAAAATGTAAAAATAATTATTTTTTCAAAACATCGTAAACATTTTGAGTTTCACTGTGGAAGTTTACTACAAAACAAAAAACAATTAACAAGAATTGTCTAGCTGGACCAAGCCTCTGGTTTATATTACTCAACCATTGAAAAGGGTTAAAAGGTACAACCAAACATCACTGGGAAGGTATTTCACAAGAATGTGCAAGTGTTGGTTATCATGACTAACAGCTAATGAGAAAGCTCCATAAATGAGTTCCATAAATCACTGTGGTGTTTTGTAAAGTACTTCTGCAGTTTTGGGAAATACCCACTCTCAAATAAACCCATGTCCCACATTGTTCAGAAGAGTATCAACTCTCTGGAGAGATGTGGAGAGGGGAATAAGAAAGGGACAGAAAAGTTTCGTTTTGTAAACTTCTGTTACTGATCTTAGGATCCAAACAATTAAAACAGAAAAAATTAACAGAAATAATGGAACCAACATTTCTTATCGCAATATTCTGCCATTTAAAATCTCCTTAGCAACTTGTCAGTGCTTTCTTCCCATGCATATGATATCAGCTCCAATTGTCTTGAAGCTTGTGAATGCAGTTTTTACACACACACTACATATGTCTTTTACATTCCAATGCATTCCTTTACATTCTGCCACACACTACTAGCCTTGAGAAAATAAGAGCTCAAATATAATTCCAAAGGCAAAATCATAAAGTGAAGAACTGTCTGGAGTCAGTCTTCTGTGCTTCAGTTTTGTGGGATTTTTGGATATTTTTGAAGGGTATATTATGACCATCTTTGCTGTCGCTTCTCTATAAAGAAATATGAGGGAAACCTTCAAAAAAAATGATGCTCTCCCCAGCATCAGAGTGCCATTTGTGAGTTAGGGAAGAAAATGTAACAGCCAAGAATCATAATGACTAGAGCAGAACTTAGACTTAAGGAGAGAAGCAGCTTAGGGGGGAAAGATCTGCAACACCAGGTCTGATAACTGAAGGAGACTCTGCCCCACTTCCATTCTGCACTGGTCAGGGAAAGAACACAGCAATGAAGCATTATGCATATAAGCACCTGCTTGACACATGTGAAGTGATAATGCAGTACAGAAATATTGGAATAGAGCGACAAGAGGCTTTGTAAGGGACCCAGTGTGACTCAGGCATACCTGTCAACTGCCCCACTTTGAGTGGGACATCCTGGTATTACAGAAGACACCCAGCTTCTGATTGGATCCCGGTATGTCCCATTTTGGTTCCCATGAGAGTGTGGCTCCAAAAGAATAGCATTTTGGGGGGACCTGGCTGCCTCAAGTGCATGCCCCCCAAAGTTGCATGTCCTGATTTTCCTCTATTGGAAACGCTCAGGGAGTATTGACATCATACTGACTGAGAGGGTATTGGCAGGGGAAGAAGAATCCCAGATCACCCAATTTGCCTTGTTGTTTAGCCCACACACAGAGTTTATGCACACCTATAGTACATATATAGCCTGATCTGAATCATTGCCTGTTATTTTTAGCACTCCATGAAAGTAAAGTGTGAATTCGGAACAGTATAACAAGCAGAAGGAGATGCCAAAAGAGACGGGACCAGTAAAGGACCAAAACAATAGTAAGAATTAATAAGCGCTTTTTGTGCTGCATATGCAACAATAGGAAGTGCTTTGGTTTAAAAACTGGCTTGCCCAACATACAAGGATGATCTTCTTCCTATAGACTGTATTTGTGTTTCTAGAAACACTTTCAAAAACAAACAGTACAATCTTATGCACGTTTACAGAAAAGGAAATCTCAATGAATTCAATGGGGCTTACTCCCAGGTAATGGGTATATAGGAGCACAACCTAAAAGCTTCTTTTAAAAGCATAAAGTGAATGTTTTAAGCAAACTAAGCATTTTTCTAAAAGTAAGAGTGGGAATCCTTTCATGGATCAGTAACAAGTAAAACTAAAGGCAAGAAATGAAGGGTAACAAGCCCTCTTGAGATTTCACCAGTGAGGGGAATACTGGGGTAGTTCTCAATGATCTGTTATGTTGGAGCATCTTCCATTTTAATATTTGCATTTATGAGCTGGAAAAAGGCTGAACGGTGAACTGGCAAAATTTGCAGATGATAAAGAGTATTCAAGACAATTAATTTCCAAAGCAGACTGAGACAAACTGCAGAAGGCGTCCTCAAAACTGAGTAAGCAATAAAATTCCAGAGGAAGTTCAGTGTTCATTAGTGCAAAGCTACACAGAAAGTAATACTCACTTTTTATTCTACCACCTTTTCCTGCAAAATGACTAGGGAGGATGGTATGCTTTTTAAAAATGAAACCAGGAAAAAAATTCAGTCTAAAGTAAGGTGTACAGATTCAATCCAGTACATAATAAAGGGTGGAGAAAGATATAAAGGAAAAAGTGCAGCATTGTTCAGCCACTAAAGTTATCCATAAGCAGGGTTGTTTTGTCTCTTCTGAGAAAACACATTGAAAAAGTGAAATGTCTCTTCTGAGAAAACACATTGAAAAAGTGAAATGTATCAGCAAAATTCCAGGGGCACTGCTGTGGGTCCTCTGTTCCACCAGGGTACAATCAAAGACGACAGGAAAACTGCAGAGAGGCTAAATGATTTATTGGCACTTGTCTTTGCTATAGACAATAGTACGATCCTCAGATTACTTTTAACAGGCAATGAAGCAAAATACTATCCAGTGCTTGTGCTTTAGAGGTAACGAGAGAAAGGCACTATTATGGTATAAGGATCAGAAAAGGGGTGATGGAACAACTCAAGAAATACAATGGTAATAAATCAAAAAGGGCAGATGCTGTTCATCTGACATTTGGGGAGGAACGGACAAAGGAAGAAAGAGAAGAAACATTGAGCCAAAGAACTAAAAATACCTTTAATTTATCTCTGAAAAAGAAGTACAGTAATGAATGACAGCCAACACTGTGATCATCTCTAACAAAGGTTCTAAGGATGATCCCGGACAAAGTGCATCCCATTAGCAGGCTGTAGCCATTAGGAGGTCAGAGGTCCACAGTACTGATTGGGAGTCACCTTACAGATTGACTAAGTGATTTACTGAAAATCACAATGGAGAGGGGAGAGACCTTTGATTATTATCATTAATAATAATAGTAGTAGTAGTAGTAATAATAGGGCTATGTTCAATGGATGTTTAGCATCAGATTTAATGATACAAGCAGTGTTCTGAAAAACAGGAGGACTTTACAGCAATATGAGCAGAACCAATCACATCTGGCAATCTGTAAAAGGGAAGTGCCAAAAGAAAGCATGGCTTGCGTAAGGCTGAGGCAGTGCTTGGGTTGGGATTGAACCCAGGTCTCCTCCATCCAAGTCCAGATACTTCAAATCACTGTGGTGCATCTGATGTTTACCAAGAAGATTACTTAAAGCTGGGAATGAACATTAGCATATGGCCTAGGAAATGATATTTTTTTATTAGATTATTTAATTTGTTTACCGTTTTATATATTAAAAACATCTATAAACAGAGTGGGTGGAGGGTTGAATGGTTGGAACCTGGATTAGAGAAGGAGGAAATTGCCTTTCAGCCATTTAAAAGAGGGAGCAGGGATCCCAGCTCTATCCCTTAACCTTCCAGTAGATTGAAGAGCCTCAGTGGAAGACAGGAATGGTTTTGATCAGTTGTGGGGAGATGACATCAACTGAACGGAGGCTTGAGCAGGAAGCCAGAACCACCCAAGACCAGGCACTATCTTCAGAGAGGGGAGCAAATTCACCTACCCTGACAGAGTGCAATTCTAGCTTCCCCATAAGGGGATGATGCACATGCATCATCTTTAAAAGCTTGGTGGGTGCAGCAGGGAAACTTGTCACTCACTTCCACCCAATTCTGAACTCCCGGCCCTGGTCCTGAGCTCCTGAGCCTTCTGCCTGCTATGGAGCTTACACTGTTGCTTGCCTGAATAAAGATGGCTTTCCTACTTACAGTTAGAGCCTCACTTCAGAGAACTTAGAAGGAATTTGATCTTATTACATGGGACATTGTGGAGAAGTGACAAAACTCCAGTTCTGTCCACCTCTACTACTATCCCTGGCCTTCTGAAGCAGGAAGGCAATGCCCTGCTCCCCCTATTCAGGCACCCAGGGAGAAAGTGCTGAGGGAATTACCTCAGGTCATGGCGATTTGGTGGAACACTACTTACCTGGTTAGGAAGGTGGTGTCAGAAGATGCCATCTGAATAGAGATTACTGATTGTGAGCACCCCTTTGTTGTTGATGGCTCTCATGCCCTTCTTTGAAGCCTTGTGTGGTGTTTCTACCTCTGCTGCTACTAAACCCACAGCCAGAAATGAACTGAGGATACTGAAACAGCTACTGGCGAGCTCCTTCCATATCCCTCCCCAAAACTGTGAATGGAAGTAAAAAGTAGAGTCTGATTAAACCATTCACTGGTTGGGGTTAGAGCTGTCAATCACAAAACTGTACCCGATTTTCACCCTGTCCCACTGGACGGTATTTTCCTTTTATGGAGAATTTGAGGTAAAATCTAAGAAATTCTTAGTTGACAGTCTGATGTCTGTGTTACTCCAATGCAACCTATATTTCTCTGAAGTGTGCTGCTTTTATGCTAGTTTTAGGCTTCATCGAAAGTGTGTGTGTTTGTTTAAATATAGATAAATATACAGGGAGAAATATGATCTTTGGAATGGTAATGGGTAAGTTACCTTGACAGCAGCCAGTATGCCAAAACGCTGCAAATTCAGGAGGAAATGATCCACTTTCCCTAATATGATGTATATTACTTTCATTGTCAAAACCGATGTCATCCTAGGGCACAAGGGAAGATATAAAAACTCTGGACAAATTGAAACTGAATTCTAAGCTATTTAAATTATTTAGGTTTATTTCCCTAAAGAATGGGCACATTGAAAAGCATATTCAACAGCCTTGTTCTGGGGATTCTCAATGTCTGTTGTGGTGGAGAAATGTTTTGCATGTAAAAATGGCCTACCCATGCAAATAATAGAATATTTTCCCACTTTGGGAGGGATTGGGGAAGTTATGAATCATTGAATCCAGCAGATCACACCTACTGCTTAGTTTACTCAGAAATAAGATTCCCACCAGCACCACCATATTAATGGTGTTTGCTCCCAGGGAAGTTTGCATAGGAGTGCAGCCTAATAGCACAATCCAAGTAATGTCTACTCAGAAGTAAATCATATTGAATTCAATGAGACCAAATCCCAGGACAGTGTGCACAGGATTGCAGCCTGTGAAATACATCAGAACAATGAGCAGACTGGTCTGAATAACAACTTGAACAGCACATATTTACAAATGCATTTTTCCAATTTCCCCATGCTTAAAAGTTACCAAATTTGAAATTTAAGAATGCTGCTTAGTGGCAACGGAGATCGTTAAGAGCATGGAGACAGAGAAATCTTAAACGGTTCCTTCCTCTAAAAAGTTAGTCCATGGCATCATGCATAAATAATATGTGCTAATTATTTTCCAAATAACCTCTCAGAATGAATGACACCCATAGCACTTATGTGTGAAGGCCAGTAAATTACGCATTTAAGAAAACACGGTGTTTTCCTGGGTTCATTTGGCAGGCACCTGACTTACTTTTTATTTCTTTTCAAAACTGGGAGCTTCAACATTTCACTCCTTCCCTTTTATCATTAGAAATCTACAGCTTTAAAATGATTTTCCCCTAGAAAATGCAAATGCGGTCCTTTGTAGTGAGAATCCATATTATATATGCAGCATGTAACTTTGAAAACTTTAGTTAGAAGTAGCAAAGCAAGCTGTCAGACATTTCAGTAATTGAATTTCCTTGAGAACTGCCTTGGTTTGTCAGCTCTGACTTTGCTGTCAAAAGAAAAGAAAATAGCCAGGGAATTCATCTGAGATAACACCAGGGGTATTTTGATAATGCCGAGACACAAACATTAAGTGTGTTCTCTGGGGATGTTCAGTGCTAGAGTTGCCCACCCCAGTCTCAGAAAGTTCATTTTAGCCTTGAGTCATGATTCTCTGGTGCCGAGTTCTGAGAATTTACTAATGACCCATCAAAATGCAGAACAAAGGAGCCTTTCTTCCTGTATTAAGATGCAAAATATCATTGCTTTAAAAAGCCCAATATACCTTTTTGTCGATTACTTCATAAGTGCTATTCATCTTTTTACTGCTTCCGCAATTGGATTGCTTGTAAAATGTTCAGTGGTTAATTAGCCAAAAGGAAGTCCAAGTTATGAAGTGGGAGGGGAACCAAGCAAGGGTGGGAAATAGTAATAAAATTAATAGCTTATTCCCTGGTCTTTATAAGCAAATATTAATCAGATCCCTAGAATGTACCTCTGGCCAGCACTTTGTTTCTCTTCATAATCAGCTTCAAAAATACTCATTTTAAAATCCCCCCCCCCCTTTAGCCTCTGTTTCTCTCCAAAGGACTTTGGATGTGTTTGTAAAGATTTATCCATTGAGGAGAAAAGGGAGAGGGGAAACTTGGAGCCCCCTGGAGCCCCTAATGTCATGGAATTGTGGTGGAAATGAAAGCAGAAATTACTCCTGTTTGCTCATTCATTTCATGTCATATGAATCCAGAAAATATTTTCAGTGTTCATCAATGTGATTTTCAGTCTGCAAATGATATGGAACTGATGGTGCCTCCCCTCATTAGCACTGCATTGAAATTAATTGTGTGGAGTAATTTAGCAATCACACAATTAGTTATGTAATTGATTATGTAAAACTCCACCACAGCAGAGAGTGAGAAGAATGACATAGTTTTTGTTGGAAACTGAACTGCAGCGAAATGAAAACAGAGTTGCATGTAGCAAACATGGGTCAGAAAGGAAATTGGTGCTTTCTTACATCTCTACTTCTGACTCACTCCACCAGGAAGACTCCGTTCCTCATAAGTCTCCACCCTGTCTCAAAATGTTTCCATTGGTCCTCACACTGTGGCAAAGGTCCACTGTGTTGTGTGTTGCTTTCTCCCCACACCCCAGCCAGCTCTCCCTTTTGTATGTCATTTGGGAGGAAGGTGCAGGAGCATCCTGGAGTACCAGCCAATAGAGTTGTGGGGAAATTTCTATTCAGTTCACATTTAAAGGAGAATCTATCAAGTTCACACTTTCCAATGCAACATGAGGCCCGAAGTACAGCCAGTCTTTACTATTCACACTTTTCTGAGGTTTGTGATGCAGTTCTCCAAACAATGTTCACAGAAATGCATATAATAGCAAGTGTGTGAATGAAAATGCATATACAGTGGTACCTCGGGTTAAGTACTTAATTCGTTCCGGAGGTCTGTTCTCTGAAACTGTTCTTAACCTGAAGCACCACTTTAGCTAATGGGGCCTCCTGCTGCCGCTGCGCCGCTGCTGCACGATTTCTGTTCTCATCCTGAAGCAAAGTTCTTAACCCGAGGTACTATTTCTGGGTTAGCGGAGTCTGTAACCTGAAGTGTCTGTAACCTGAGGTACCACTTTATTAATGAAAACAGCATCCCAACATGCATTGAAATGGGAGGGGGATTTCTTGCAAAAATGGGTGTATTAGTCAAAACTTCATGCAAATATTTGCACTAAAATACTGGTGCATTTTCCTCGATGAATAATCATGAATTAAAGCAATAATGTGAAGAACTGAATTTTAAGATTGGAAAAACAGGAAAGTAGGAGAACCAAAATTGACAGAGCCTTTTAGCTCTACCAGCCATTGCTACACAACACCACATCTAGCCTGGACATGCTTACATCTAGTTGCACCAGACTCAATGCTATTCAGGGATCAACACTGGTGGGGATCAATTCCTCCATGTATTGTTACACACTTCCCACTTTCCTGGGAGTAGCACTACAAGCTTCAGTTTCCTTAGGAAACTGAGGCCATTGTAATAATAATAATAATAATAATAATAATAATAATAATAATAATTTATTATTTATACCCCGCCCATCTGGCTGGGTTTCCCCAGCCACTCTGGGCGGCTTCCAACTGAATATTAAAAACAGTACAGCATCAAACATTAAAAAGTTCCCTAAAGAGGGCTGCCTTCAGATGACTTTTAAAAGTAAAATAGTTGTTTATTGCTTTGACATCTGCTGGGAGGGCATTCCACAGGGCGGGCGCCACTACCGAGAAGGGCCTCTGCCTGGTTCCCTGTAACCTTACTTCTCACAATGAGGGAACCGCCAGAAGGCCCTCGCCGCTGGATCTCAGTGTCCAGGCTGAACGATGGGGATGGAGACACTCCTTCAGGTATACTGGATCGAGGCCGTTTAGGGCTTTAAAGGTCAGCACCAACACTTTGAATTGTGCTCGGAAACGTACTGGGAGCCAATGCAGATCTCTCAGAACCGGTGTTATGTGGTCCCGGCGGCCACTCCCAGTCACCAGTCTAGCTGCCGCATTCTGGATTAATTGCAGTTTCCGGGTCACCTTCAAAGGTTGCCCCACGTAGAGCGCGTTGCAGTAGTCCAAGCGGGAGATAACTAGAGCATGCACCACTCTGGCAAGACAGTCCGCGGGCAGGTAGGGTCTTAGCCTGCGTACCAGGTGGAGCTGGTAGACAGCTGACCTGGACACAGAATTAACCTGTGCCTCCATGGACAGCTGTGAGTCCAAAATGACTCCCAGGCTGCGCACCTGGTCCTTCAGGGGCACAGTTACCCCATTCAGGACCAGGGAATCCCCCACAACCGCCCCTGTCCCCCAAAAACAGTACTTCTGTCTTGTCAGGATTCAACCTCAATCTGTTAGCCGCCATCCATCCTCCAACAGCCTCCAGGCACTCACACAGGACCTTCACCGCCTTCACTGGTTCTGATTTAAAGGAGAGGTAAAGCTGGGTGTCATCTGCATACTGATGAACACCCAGCCCAAACCCCCTGATGATCACTCCCAGCAGCTTCATATAGATATTAAAAAGCATGGGGGAGAGGACGGAACCCTGAGGCACCCCACAAGTGAGAACGCAGGGGTCTGAACACTCATCCCCCCCCCACCACTTTCTGGACACGGCCGAGGAGAAAGGAGCGGAACCCCCGTATAACAGTGCCCCAGCTCCCAGCCCCTCTAGACGGTCCAGAAGGATGTTATGGTCAATGGTGTCAAAGGCCGCTGAGAGATCCAGCAGAACTAGGAAACAGCTCTCACCTTTTTCCCTAGCCCGCCGGAGATCATCAGCCAGCGCGACCAAGGCAGTTTCAGTCCCATGGTGAGGCCTGAATCCCGATTGGAAGGGATCCAAATGGTCCGCATCCTCCAGGCGTGCTTGGAGTTGTCTGGCAACCACCCGCTCAATCACCTTGCCCAAGAATGGTAAATTTGAGACTGGACGATAGCTGACCAAATTGGCTGGGTCTAAAGATGTTTTTTTAAGAAGCGGTTTAATGACTGCCTCTTTCAGCGGGTCTGGGAAGGCTCCCTCAGAGAGGGAAGCATTCACCACCCCACAGAGCCCATCGCCCAGCCCTTCCCGGCTCGCTTTTATCAGCCAGGATGGGCAAGGATCAAGGAGACAGGTGGTCGGTTTCACTTGTCCAAGCAGCCTGTCCACATCCTCGGAGGCAACAGATTCGAATTGATCCCATGTAACAGGACTAGATAGAACTCTAGCACTCTCCTACCCTGGCCCTGCTCCCACGGTGGAGTCTACCTCCTTCTGAATCTGAGCGACTTTATCTGCAAAAAACTTTGCAAAAGCATTGCAGGAGATCTTGGGGTCCCTACCAGGCCCCGGTGGTGCAGGTGGTTCCGATAGATTGAGAAACCACCTGAAAAAGTCTCCTGCTGCTGTTTTCTGCAGATGCAATGGAGGCGGTGAAGAAGGCCCTCTTCGCCGTCGCCATTGCCACTTGGTAGGCTCGACGTTGAGCTCTAGCCCGTGTCCGGTCTGATTCAGAATGAGTTTTCCGCCACCGGCGCTGTAGCCGTCTCAGCGATTGTTTCATCACCCTCAGCTCCGGGGGAAACCACGGGGCTGTCTGGGCTCCATGCAATTGGAGAGGGCGCTTCGGAGCCAGACAGTCAATAGCCCTGGTTAACTCCGCATTCCAGCGGGCCACCAGGGAATCAGCTGAAAGGCCATAAACTTGGGATAAAACATCCCCTACCACTCTCTGGAAGCCAATTGGATCCATTAAGTGGCGGGGGCAGACCATCCGAATCGGTCCCACCTCCCTGCAGAGGGGAAGGGTCGCGGAGAAGTCCAGTTGCACCAGGAAGTGATCTGACCATGGCACTTCTTTTGTTTCGCTTTTAGTTAATGTCAGATCACCAACATCCGTAGAGGTACAAACCAAGTCTAAGGCATGTCCGCGGCTATGAGTTGGGCCAAACTTATTCAGGGACAGCCCCATGGAGGCCATGCTTTCCATGAAGTCCCGAGCGGCCCCTTGTAAGGTCATGTCGGCATGGATGTTAAAATCCCCCAGGACAACTAAGCTAGGTGTCTCCAGGAGCATATCCGCCATGACCTGAAGCAGCTCGGGCAGGGAATCCTTGGTGCAGCGGGGAGGTCGGTACACCAATAGGAATCCTGTACTGCCCCTATTGCCCAACTTCCAGAACATGCACTCAGAAAATTGGGTCTTCCCAATAGGACGCCTGGTGCAGACTAATGACTTCCTAAAAATCACTGCAACCCCCCCCCTCCCCGCCCACATGACCTGGGTTGCTGTGCATAAGAGAAACCTGGTGGGCAAGCAGCGGCAAGGACAGGCCCATCTGCTTCATCCAACCAGGTCTCTGTCACACATGCCAGGTCAAATCCTCCATCCAAAATCAGGTCGTGGATGGCAGTGGTTTTATTCATCATTGACCTGGCATTGCACAGCAACACTTTCAGGGCATGTGGGTTTCCCTTGCTGATTCCAGTATCCTTCCGGTCAGGACCAGACCTGGAGGCAGGGATAGTCCTCAAACAACGACTAAACCTGCCTCCTCGGTAATGACATGGTCTGGTCTTAGCGTAACTCCTCCTCCGGCCCATGATCACTGAGATCGGGTGTCCCAATACATTCCCTCCTGTGGAACCTGCCCCAGCCATTCTATTGGCTGAGGCCCACTCCCAGGCAGCCCTGACCCTTCACCTTAAAAGGCAAAATACAAACTATATAATAACTTAACAGAATAATAAAAATAGAAGCACAGCAAAAAACAATAGTGCTAAAATTAAACTATTCCCCACCCTAACTAAATACTTAACCAACCACAAGCAGAAATAAAATTATAAAATTATAAAACATTATAAAAAACAACCACCACCATTTAAGGTGCAGCAAATTAAAAGCAGTTAAAACATTTAAAACCATTTTGTCACTTCCTGCAGGTAGCTGCTCAGGCCTCTAAACTGTAGTGGTGAGTGCAGGCTCCGCCCCCTAGGCCAGATGGAGTTGGCAGGAAAGGGAGCGGCCCACCCAGCACTCACCAGAGCAGCAGCAGCAGTAATCTATTTCATTGACATATATACAAAATGAGCACTGTGGAAGCAGATGGGCTCATAAAGCAGGCAATCATAAGTCCAGGGCAAACATCCCTGGTAATTGAAGAGCATGAAATGTTCTTTTGTCAAGTCCTTGACGATGTACTAATTTCTCGCACAAAACTAGAGTGATGAGATGGATTAAGTTAGCTCATTGCTAACATGTTTTTCTTGTTGCTGATCGTTGAAAGTAAATAAAGCTCCAGGCCATTTGTCCCAAGCAATGTCTCACATCTTCATTCTGGTGGTAGGGAAACCAAGCTCATAACACCATTAAGAAAAGAGACAGTTTTCACAATCATTGCAGATGGTCCTGTTGTTAAGTGGAGCCCCAGAGCAGGGAATTGGCACTCGAAGTTTGAACAATCTTGAGGCAATATTGAAGGTCTAAAACAACTTTCTAAAAGTGAACCAAGTAAAATATCACTTGCAGGTAAAATATAGGCATTATTTATTCTGTAAAACAAAAACTATACAATGGTATGGAAAAGTTACTATGTTTACTGCTCAATCCCTACTTCAGAAGAAGAGATAAAAGTAATCTTCTCCTTGGTTTTATTCCCATCTATGAAATATATAACACATTTCTGATTAGAACACACAGAGAGAGCATAGGTATTGCTGAAAATGGGTAAAGAAGGTGCTTGTGAGTTTGTACTTCATAGCTTAAAAGTTCTTCTTAGGGATTAACTTGGAGAAATATTTACTGAATTGGGCGGTGGGGACCCTACATAATCATCAGATTTATTAAAACTAGAAAATGTTGGGTAACTTCTATACTCCAATTCAAAAATACCATACTATTTTGATTGATGAATTGTGTCATTGATTGTTGCCAAAACTGCTTTGTGACCATGTGTGCTTAAGCAGTCTTTAGATATTGGAAATAATAAGTAAACCCTGGTCCTGAGGTTTGAGAGTTTCACAGAACTGTTCTTGCATATTGGTGGATGGAAGAAGAAAAATTGGGGGTGTCTAGGATGATAAGCCCTGTAAAAGAAGGGAGTTAAGAAAGGTAAGCAAGAGCAATAGTAAATAGATTGCAACCTGCTTGGCTTTCCTGGTTAAATGACACACAAGAAAAAAGAAGCAAAAATAAGTCTTTAACAAGGTACATAGTGAAAGCCAGTAATGACATAATAAACTATGCTGCCAGATATCTTTTTGTCTTCAGAATCATTGAGCCTCAGAGAACCTCCATAAATAACAAAAAAAGATAATGCAAAACAGACTAGTCATTATACTAGCAGAGCTGAAAATACACTTTGTAATGTCTATTCAGGTCAATTACCCAAGTAGTTAATCAGAAACTCCAGATTGAGTAAAATGGTTGCCCTGAAGAAGCAGGCACGTACTACTGCTTTTATTCCTAGTTATTTTCCTGTCCCCCCAGCAGCATGCTTAAAGATGGCAAACCAGCCAGTAATGCATTTTGGCTCCCTGAAAGTGAAGATCTTTCCTAATTTTGTTTAACCAACAGTGGACTGAGATTTAGGGCCAGAGAATATGTTCCAGTTGCCAGAGGACTGCCACTAAATATGGCTACTCCAGAATGAGCTATTTCAATCTTTGCCATAACATTTGCAAAAACATACCTCCATTGTAATTGTGAGTCACCCCTCCTCCATGTTTCTGGGGTTTGCAGGATGGAAGTCAAAGATACTCATATTAACAGGCAAAAATTACTGTAAATACTTGCTGGTGGAGATTGGTAGGACGGGGAATGCTTTCTGCTATTAGGAATCCCATTTCAGCTAGCACAATGACCATACAGTGGTATCTCGGGTTGCATACACTTCAGGTTACATATGCTTCAGGTTACAGACTCCGCTAACCCAGAAATAGTGCTTCAGGTTAAGAACTTTGCTTCAGGATGAGAACAGAAATTGGGCTCCTGCGGTGCGGCAGCAGCAGGAGGCCCCATTAGCTAAAGTGGTGCTTCAGGTTAAGAACAGTTTCAGGTTAAGTACGGACCTCCGGAACGAATTAAGTACTTAACCTGAGGTACCACTGTATTGTGTGCTTACTTTCAACTGATGCAACAGGATGTAGCTTAGTGGTGGCGCCTTCACTTTGCATGCGGAAGCTGCCAAATTCAATCCCTAGTATCTCCAGGTAGGGTGTCCAAAGACCCATATGAAACCCCAGGTCTTTGAGATGGATAGACCAATGGTCTTTCTCAATAGAAGCCAGCTTCCTATGCACAACTTTCAAAGCTCAAAAGTCTGCAGGCCAGCAGATCAGCATGCCCTGCTATGTTTCTAGAAACGAGGATATTGTGAAGCCACA
Organism: Podarcis bocagei; assembly: GCF_964188305.1. Lineage (NCBI taxonomy): Eukaryota > Metazoa > Chordata > Lepidosauria > Squamata > Lacertidae > Podarcis > Podarcis bocagei. Next base: position 31,058,795 of record NC_138134.1, read on the forward strand.
GCAGGTCTCAACCAGCAGCCTGTCATTGCTTGGGGACTGAGAACTTTGTGGTGCTCATTTTCACGTCATGCTTTCCATCTGAGTGAACACAAGTTATGTCAGGGTGCCGTCGGCATCTACAGGCTGCTTGGCCAGCAAAGCAGAGAGACAGAGAAAAAGTGAGCTTTTCAGTTCTTTTTTCTTATTACAATTTCCAAGAAGAATTCAGCCAGCACCGTTCATTATCCAACGTTGCATTGAGTGAAGCTCCATCCCTCTTCTCCATTACTTCCCTGTGCATCAGACTCCTGTCTCTGACAGCGGCTGCTAAGGGCCACCTGCCTTTAAGCTTTCTGCTCTGCTATTCTCAAGAAACGCCTGGTTTGCGGGGAGGGAACAAGTTCTGGGAGACTCTCCAGCAACAGTGTGCGATTCAGCTGCTGCTTGGGCTCTGTCTGTTCAATGCTACCTGGTTCCTGTTCCTCATCTTCCATTATTTCCAAACTCCTTACTTCTTCCTCTTATGGGTGTGAGCTGTGTCAAATCACTCCTGCAGATCTATACTGTCTGCCCCTTCCTCCTCCCTGAAAAGGTCCTGGGGTGGTGGTCTCCATCACACCTCTTCATCTGCCCAGTCCCTGACAGGCTAATGGAGAAGACAAGGAAAGAGAGCACCAGGAGCTAGGAATTAGAAGAGATAAATGGTGATGCCAGAAAAAGATTGGGCAAGCACAGAAGAGCAAAGTGCATGGGAAGTGAGTGAGGAAATAATCTGAAAACATCCTTCCTGCACATAACAAGAGGGCACTGGCAGTGGGAGCTGATTGCCACCCCACCCCCTTCTCTCCAAACGTATGAGCATCCACTGCATTATAAAAGCATTGTTCCAGCCAAGCGTTCTTCAGAAATGCACTCCAACCAGCTTTGTCACTTAAATAACTGCATGACTGCTACTCTAATCTAAATTCAGATAGCATAGTTAATTATTATTTTGCTGAGGTGTGATGGCACTTAGTACCCGATGCAACCTTTGCTAGCATCTGATTATTACATTTCAGCTAAATTGTCCTAATTTCCCTGACCCCAGCCAGGTTAATGTCAAAGCTAACATTCCCCGCACACACCTCATTTCTCAGCACCGATGAATTATATCTGTCAAAAATGGTACTTGGAAAATTCAGAGTAAATATGTTTGAAAATAAGGTGTTCCAGGAACACTCAATCTCAAGGAAAATACATGGATCTTGTAACAAAAAACCACAACTAAATAATGTTACCTGCCACTTATAAAAGGTTTCCTATTATTTATCTCTGTTTTAGATGACAAGAAAGGTAAAAGGTAAGCAGGGAAAATCTCTACTCTGAGTAACATACTATAGAAAACAATTATGTCTTACTTCCTTTGCTGGTTCTAAGTAAGATAGCAGGCAGGTGGGGGGGTGGCCAAAGAGAGACTGAGGTTGGTGGCGACCATTCACCCTAATGGACCCCACTCCACTACCCCACAGAGATACTCTAAAGTTAAGGAGAATCAATGTATGAAGCGGTGATTGGAGCCATGCCTACCGGTTGCAATCAGCACATGATAATCTGAAGGTTTGCACAGATCCTCCATATATATAATTGAAATGGATATACAGCCCAGTGTAATTTAATTTCTCCAGTGTAGGAACAGGTGTATAGGGACACAAGTGGCACTGTGGGTTAAACCACAGAGCCTAGGACTTGCTGATCAGAAGGTCAGCGGTTCGAATCCCGTTGCTCGGTCCCTGCTCCTGCCGACATAGCAGTTTGAAAGCATGTCAAAGTGCAAGTAGATAAATAGGTACTGCTCTGGTGGGAAGGTAAATGGCGTTTCCGTGCGCTGCTCTGGTTTGCCAGAAGCGGCTTTGTCATGCTGGCCACATGACCCGGAAGCTGTATGCCGGGTCCCTCGGCCAATAAAGCGAGATGAGCGCCGCAACCCCAGAGTCGGCCATGACTGGACCTAATGGTCAGGGGTCCCTTTACCTTTTAGGAACAGGCGTAGAAGCAATAATTTGTAGGGGTTATCCAAGGTAGCCAGTGAGAGCATGAAAGATTACAATAAGCGGCAAAGAAAGAAAATGATGGATAAGGAAGTACAAGGTGGGTGGCAACACAAGGAAATAAAATAATCCCCAAACTGAATTACATAACAGTGACGAGTGGAGTTAAAATTACCCATTGAAATAAAAGTACTAAAATGGGAAGCATATCTTTTGATGTGAGAGTTAACCTTGGCGACTAGTTACTCCATGAATATTTTTTCTAATAATGATTTCAACTACAATGTTAGGATTTATTACAGTGAAACTACACCAAAATCATATTTTTTTTTACATATGGAAATGTAAATCCACTCACTGTAAGATGACAAGTTATAACTTCTATTTGCCCAGTATATTCCTTTTATGTGTTTTTATGTTCCGATTTTGTCCTGTGAATCGCCCTGGCACCTGCTGGTGTATATAGATAGATAGATGATAGATGATAGATAGATAGATGATAGATAGATAGATAGATAGATAGATAGATAGATAGATAGATAGACAGACAGACAGACAGGTGGCTTCAGTACACACCACTGGCAAGTCTATTTTATGAGATTTGGAAACCTAAGGCATCCCTCTTTAAGACCAGATGTAGAATCATCAAAAATCGAATGACTTCCCCACCACGCTAATTCTGTACACTTTACAAAGCCGTGTTAATGCTTGTAGTTTATTGCCTTGCACACAGTGAGTATATTTGCAGAGGGCAGAGATAACAAAAATAAAATGTATTTTGAGGGATTTGAAGTAGAAAGAAAAGGATTTGATTGCATAAACTGGGTGCTGATGGGTCCTAGGTTCATTACAAAACAGCTTTGCATCTTGAGGATAGTCTGCCTACTCATAACACGCTGTTATATTTAACATTTACAGATAGGTAAGGTTCTGCGCTTTGTAATCCAGGATTTCTTCAAGCTAATTAGCTTTACAATTAAATGACAAAAATAAATGTATGTTTTAGGAGTTTAGTCCAGCAGATTACGTAAATCGTAAGAGAAAGGATTTTAAAATGGATTTAGTAAGCCTCCTGGCTCAAATAATTGGATTTTCCTGATGCAAACTCTTCTGTTGATAATGGAAGTGCCAAGAAAGCACCAGAGCAGGAGGATTAAGAACTTGATTAACATATGAAAGTATAAATATATAAGTATAATTTCTTATTGGGCCTTGAATCTGCCAGGTTGAAGAACACCAACTTGGTCTTCCAGCAAACCATGTTGCGATTGTATGTTTCTCTAAGTAGATTATATCCAATATACGTGGGATATTTCAGAAACATTAGAATGCATGCAGAGTTGTTAACCTGAATGAAGAGAGAGTTCTTCCTTTATCAATCAGGATGGTATTTACTGGTTTTATAATCTCCCTCATGGGATTAAGGAAGCAAAACATTTTCATGAAGAGATGTCAAGCTAAGTTAGCACAGGTGCCTCTGATTAGAAGTGGGAGGCTAGATTCAGAATGACTGTGTCTTCCGCCAAACCCCTTGAAAGCAGCCTTTATAAACTACCGAGGAGGGAGTCAGTGATCAGCTCAAACCTTGGAATAAATGGCTGGAAATCTTTGCCTGAAGAAGCCAAAGCGGAATAATGGCACCTGTTAGTGATAATGGCCAGTGATGCTGAATGTGCGTGTTCCGTCAGAGCACAGTGATGCTGCAGGCTTTTTATTTTTGACTCTCCCCCTGCCTGTTTAGAATAAAAGAATCATAGAATTGTAGAGGTGGAAGGGACCCCAAGGGTTGGCATCCACAAGGACAATGATTTGCATTTGTGCAACAAAACTTGCTCTTCCTCACCTCTCCCCATGTACCCTCCAAATTAGATTGAGGGGCTGGATGGGGTGGAATGGGAGTTCTGTTGTGCAGCTTGAAGTCCTTACACAAAGGGAACTACTTCACTGGATATCATCCTTAGAAAACAAATGCAATGTAACAAAAGTTTGAGGTGGCCCTGGATGAAAGACTTAATAGGTGCACAAAGGAAGGGATCACGATCTCTCCTTCATAACAAATGTGGAGGGTGGATGCCTTTCAGCACTAGCTATGGGGCTGCACAGAGTTCAGCCCTCTTAATAGCCAATTGAGAAACAATTACTTGAATGAATTAGAAACAAGAGATTAGGTATAAGTATGTCCAAGATTTTCATGTCCACATATCGAGGACTGAGACACCCCTTTTCCATGTCATTTGGAATTGTAAATATATTTTGTCTATGCTCATTAAATATCAACAACTAACCTTCCATAACAGAATGGGGATTTTGGGGGCCAATATACTGTATTTTTCACCCCATAGGACGCACCGCCCCATAGGACACACCTAGTTTTTTTGGGGGGGGGGAATAAAGAAAAAAAAATTCCCCCCCAGGCTCAGGGCTGGCACAGGGGAAGCCCGAGCTTCCCCCGACCCCAGCCCCCAGAACAGGCTGCTGCCTGCAAGCCTTGCTAGCCTTGCGCTAAGCCTTGCGCAAGGCTTGCCCACATCTGCCCGAAGCACGGGGCGGGCTCCGCAGCTCGCCCCGTGCTTCAGGCTGCAGGCTGCTGCCCCAAGCCTTGCACGCCTGGCGGGAACTCCCCCGGGCTTGCAAGGCTTGCGGATAGCTTCCTGAAGCCTGGAGAGCGAGAGGGGTCGGCACATACTGACCCCTCTCACTCTCCAGGCTTCAGCGAAAGCCTGCATTCGCCCCATAGGACGCACACACATTTCCCCTTCAATTTTGGAGGGGAAAAACTGCGTCCTATGGGGCGAAAAATACAGTACTATTTTGAGGGCCCAAAAGGTAAGTGAGTTGGTGTTCATTGGCAACAGAAGCTCTTCATTACCATGCTAGCTAAACATTTCTTATTTAAAACAAATCAAGCACATAGTTCATTGTAGAGTGCTACTCATAAATTTTAGCGATTCCAAACGGGATCATAAAAGAGCTATAAAATATGTAAGAAAATCTAGAAATTCAAGAGGGAGCTTTGGTTTTGACTATTTTTCTGCTCCTGCACGTTGTTTCCATTGAAACAGTATGAGAGCAAAGAAAACTCGAAATATATTCTTAAGATGTATGGACACAATCTGACCAAATTTAATAACATTTAAGCCCCATTGATTTCAATGAAAGTGTTAAGCAGCTGATTAACTTTCTCCCACTGAAATCAATTGAACTGAGAATTGGTTTACACTGAATGAAAAGTGCAAATATTGTTCTTTGAAATACTTAGCATATATATAAACTTAAGAGTGTGTTGTTCATGTTGTGACTTTGTTCACATCCTCTCCAGGTGGATGAGACTCCTTCCCTGTTGTCTTAGAATTATGGGGGAGGGACAAGGACTCCTATCAATCAGTGTTCTGATTAGTTCAGGGTTATAAAATGTTTGGATGGTGACTAGCTTCCCATCTCAATCTCCCTCATTCATAGATGTAAAAGTAGAAGAGAAGCATCCATTACCACTGTCCCATATCAACTGATATGCTTCATCTATTGTGGCTGTCATTTTAATGCACTAAGCCAGTGGTTCCCAATTGGTGGTCTGTGTAACCCAACCAGCAACATCCTGTTTTGCGGGGGCATGCTGTTGTATGAGAGCATGGCACACAGAAATGTGCAACATAGTGGCACCCCAAAACATGCATTTTTATTTTTTTATTTTTTATAATAATATTTATTACTTTTACAACAATTTAAACACTTACAAAAGAAAAAACAAAGAAAAAACAATACATTATAATACAAAAACACTACATAAAAATTAACAAAACAAAACAAAAACACTTTAAAAACACATCAAAAGAAAGAAGAAGAAAGGGAAAAAGAAAAAACTTCCAATATCTTATCTTTCTTTCCCATATTTCCATGGCCTCCTAACACCTCCCTTTTTGTATTCCACTTCTATTAATTATTTCAGCAATTCCTTACCATCTTCCCCTGTTTTCTATCCTATAATTAGAATAGAATAGAATAGAATAGATTCTTTATTGTCATTACACAAGTGCAACATTGTACAAAGTGCAACGAAATTGGATGCCATCCCTTAAAACATCAAAAGCAAAACAACAACAACAACCAAACAAACCACATTCCAGCCACACCCACACCACACCCATCAAACTCCCAGGTCACACTATCGAGTTACAGCATTCAAAAAGGCCACAGCTCTTGGATAGAAACTGTTTTTCAGTCTATTTGTCTTTGACTTGATGTTTCTATATCTCCTGCCAGAAGGCAGTAGTGCAAACAGACCGTGTCCCGGGTGAGATGAATCATGCAGGATGTTATTTGCTTTCCTAAGACAACGGGAACCGTACAGTTCTTCCAAAGATGGGAGAGGATGACCAATAATCCTTTGGGCTGTGGTTATGACCTTCTGGAGCACCTTCCTCTCCCTAGCTGTACAACCGGAGAACCAAGCACAAATACAGTATGTAAGAATGCTCTCTATGGAGCCTCGGTAGAAGCACACCAGCAGTCTCTCACTCAGATTGTTCTTCTTTAAAAGTCTGAGGAAATAAATTCTCTGCTGGGCCTTCTTCACCAGAGCGGTGGTATGTGCGCTCCAAGTCATGCCCTGATCGATAGCTACTCCCAAAAACCTGAATTCCGCCACCCTCTCCACCCGTTCCCCGTTGATATACAAGGGCTGAATGTCCGCCTTTTTTTTCCTGTAATCCACCACCAATTCCTTGGTCTTAGCCGTATTAAGAGCCAGATTGTTCTCTCCACACCAAACACAGAGCCGCTCCACCTCGTCCCGATAGGCGGACTCATCCCCTCCTGAAATGAGCCCCACCACCGTAGTGTCATCAGCAAACTTGATGATTTTGTTGCTGGAATAGATGGCTGTACAGTCATACGTATAGAGAGTGTAGAGCAGGGGACTCAACACACAACCCTGTGGTGAGCCGGTGTTAAGGCTAAGGGCTGTGGACATGTGTGACCCTACTTTAACCCTCTGAGAACGTTCTGACAAAAAATCCAAAACCCAGAGACAGGTGGAGTTGGAGAGTCCAATCGCCTCTAGCTTGGACACCAGTCTATGGGGGAGGATAGTGTTAAAAGCAGAGCTAAAATCCACAAACAGCAGCCTCACATAACTCCCCGGCTGCTCCAGATGGGACAGAGCAGCATGGAGAGTGGTATTGATGGCGTCTTCTGTGGATCTATTTGCTCTGTATGTAAACTGGTAGTTGTCAAAAGTTGATGGAATCTTCCCCTGTTTTCTATCCTATAATTATCTTAACACCTTTTAACTTTATTTTCCTTTAATACTCTATTCATCTATTTATACTTAATTCCTTATAACATTTCTACTGAAGCCATATAATTTCATTCCAACATTCTTCTAACATTCATTGATTTTACAATATTTCTATAAATAGTCTTTAAACTTTTCCCAGTCTTCTTCCACCGACTCTTCTCCCTGGTCTCGGACCTTGCCAGTCTTTTCCGCCAATTCCGTCTAGTCCATCAACTTCATCTGCCATTATCCAACACTTCAGTGCTTTTAAAAGACAGCCATTCTCTCAGCCTGCAAAAAGCAGATGATTCACAACAAAGTTTAGGTGTCTGGCAGGGCAGGTCCACCTCCTTCTTTAGCATCCGTCAATATCTTAAGTTTTACTCGAGGCTTCCTGCCCTGCCAAACCAATCCAGGAACATCCCTCTGCCACCTCCTGAAACAATCCCTCCCATCCAAAACTTGCACTTTTTGACACAAAAGCTACATCCTCGGCAACACAGCAACCCTCATCCCCACCACAACAGCTCGGCCCAACCATAACAACTTCAGATTTGTCCATATTTCCCAATCCCCCTTCTCTTCAATCCAATGTCCTTCACAGTTACCCTTAAGTAAATTCACATTTTTGGCGGTCCTACTGACCCCAAAAAATCTCTCTTTCTCAGCCGATGTTGATCCTGTCTCCTCCTGAAGCTCTGTCAAACTTTCCTTTCCCAGTTCTGGTGAGGTTCTGATCCTCAAATTCATCTGTTTTTCTTTAAGCTCCATCATAGCAAATGTCAGCTTATATTCGTCAAGTTGCTTTTGAATGTATGGGGCTCTCTCACACTCCAATTGTGTTGTTTTACATTCAGCAGCAAAGGTTTTCTCCCTGACTTCATCCGCAGTTTGCCGTATTAAAGTAGATTCCTGTGTCAATTTCTGGGTGGTTTCTGTGTTGGTGTTCACCTTTTGTCCCAGATTATTTAAACTTTCTACAATTAAATCGATTTTATTATTTGCAGCGTCCGCTTTCACATTCATCACTTCTGTTTTCTTGTGAAGCTGTTCCAGCGAGTCTTGTGAAGCTGTTCCAGGATGTGAGGGCGATCTGGCTGCGACATCTGTCACCCCATTGATCGCCAGGGTTGATTCGGCTGATCTGGCTGGCTAGGCGGGTGTCCCCTTCCTCCCTCACCGCTCCATGTGCGTCCCTCCCGAAGCTGCACACTTGGTGGAAGAGGACAACCATCCCAGATAGAAGGAGTGTACCGTTCTTCAGTCAAGGGTATACGATAGCTGCGCTCCCCTGCTAGAACCTCCAAACAAGCTCAAAACATGCATTTTTAGATGCCGTACTCCCACGCGGGTCACATGATTCGTGTGGGCACATGTCCTGGTTTTTTTGCTGGGACATTTTGGAGGGTATAGTGGCACTATTCACATAACAAAAACTACCATGTGACTCTAATGCACCATTGAATCTAATGAACACTTCTTCAATTTTCAAAACCTTGAAATCCAAAAAGTATTTGCTGGTGAATGTAAAAGTGCCATCAAAGCTAACGTGCACCATAATTTTCATGACATAATTTGGCCAAGAAAGGTGGACATTACATTCGTGTAAATATGGTAACCCAGCCAGAAACTGCTAACCACTGCCCCATGTGGTGAGGAACATAACTGCAGCATCACTGTGAAGTGTAAGGAACGAACTCATCTGATCCTGACTGGTTTTTTTAGTCCTGTTTCCTGGTTTCTGTCTGATCCTGATTGTTCTTCATTTGTACTCAGTTTCTGGTTCTTAATGTATTCCAGCTTGATGCCCATGACCCAGTCTTGAATGACCACTGCTGGAAGAAAGTGGAAAATAAGTTTAAAAATGATGTCTACTTCTCATGGTCCTCTTTCTCAGAGATAGCATAGTAAAATAATACAGGAAAATAATCCAATCAGTCCCCATAGCAGAAAAAGGCTGAGAAATCTGGAACTTGTCACTTTGTTAAATCTGAAATTTAGGATGCCAAGGACCAAAAACTTTACATTTGGTAAAGTCCAAAATGGTGAATTTTCAGTCATAATGGCAGACTAAAAACATAATATTTTCTGAAAGAGAACAGCAAACTATGTTTATGTCCTGCCTTCATGTGAATACCAAACAAAGAGATATTGCCTATAAGCAAATATGAAACTTTATCTAAACACCTACAGTCCTCACACCACTTCCTCTGAAATTGTGAATCTAGCTTGAAGAAGACTACAGTTGAGCAAAAGGATTCCACTCAAGAATTGTATCCTCCTCAGGCACTGACTGTTCACTTGAAAAGATCATGACATTCCCTAATATCCTGCATAAAAGGACTAGTTATCAATCTCACTCATTTTCTTGATTTCCTTTTGCTTATTTTGTGTTGGCAGTTGCGGTCGGCAACCCTTTGTCAAGACTAAATAGAAAACCCTTTTCCGGGTGATGCATTAGCTCTATTCTGCTTTGGCTTCATCAGGAAGAATGTGTAGAATAGAAAACATCCTCATTTAAGGATTTATGTCATTTGTGCATTTCCTAGTAGACAAATCAATTATGCAGCTATTGCTTTGCATGCCGAATTCCTATTTAACTCAATAGTTCTCTATATAGCTGCTAGATTGGAGACTTAATTAGTACCATTTGGCTCATCTGAATGTTTGTGATGCCCTCGTGGAATAGCATCAACCTGGGGGCATTGATCTCTAATCACTGGTTCTCCAATAGGCATCACATACGCAAAACAATAATAACAACCACAACAATATAAATAAAGTTCTCCACCCTATTTGTGCACAGAGAAACCAGGGGAGACATTTTACCAATATATTTGCAGAGGAGGAGGATAACTTATCTAACAGTTTTCCTGGGGGTGGGACTCATGTAGCATTACCCCACTCCCACAAAGTTTTTTAGAAAAATATTTGAAACTAGTTTTTTAAAAAGGAACGTGTAAAGAGAAAAGATACATTACAGAGAGTCAATAATGGTTTTATGATGGGTTCTGGAAAATCATCTGGAAAATTAGAAAAACATTTACTTATTTTCTTAGCTTGACAATTTAAAATACGATGGCAGGATTCCTCCAGGGAACAGGTAGCATTCAAAAATGGCCACATGCCCTTGCACGTACCTTAGGTAGCACTTTGGAGTTTGACCCATGATATCTGCCATACAGCCAATGCAAGGTGCAATAATCTGCATCAATTATCTGTACTGATCAAGCAGTCAGTTATTGTGAGTGCTCAGTCAACAGGAAAAGAGGTGATCACATGACTCTGGTCCAACAAAACAGTTTGCAGTAGGGATGGGGAACATGTGGCCCTCCAGATCCCATCATCCATGACAATTGGCCACTGGCTAGGGCAGATGGGAATTGGAGCCCAGGAACATAGGAAGTTTATTTATACATGGTTAGATCACTGGACCATCTAGCACATTACTGCCCACACTTATTGGCAGTGGATATCAAGGGTTTCCAGCTAAACTGGAGATACCCATGATTATACCTGAGACCTTTCTCATGCAAGGCATGTGCTCTACCACTGAGCTATAAGCAATCCACATGTGCTATGCATCTTGAGGATGTATAGGTTCCCAGTCTCTATTTCACGGTCTTGAGGCTTACCTACTGCTCTTCTTCTTGCCTCAAATATAATGACCTGCCATGCCTTTCTTCCTTGACAGTTTTTCTCCTGACCCATTTGTGTACATACAGCCAGTTTCGAGTTAGGTGAATCTTTATCTAGAAATCACAAAATGACACTAGCTGGAAAGGTCATCCAATCTGTAGCCTCCATATCAGAATTTTCCATTTAATGTGTTGTGTCCCAAACCAACCCTTGATAGATGGTTCACCTTGAACATTTATTGTGATAGTGATTCCATAATATCCCTCGACATCTCATTTCATTGCCTAACTATTCTCATTTGGCTAAAGTTTTTTCTGGCATTTAACCTACATTTTCCTTGCATCAGCTTAAGCATATTATTCCTTGTCCTGTCTGAGTTGACTAATGAGAATAATTTAATCCATCCTTCTATATATTTGCAGGCAGTTATAGTTCTTCCCTTCAGACTTTTAGATTTAACATGCCCAGTTCCCTTGTTAACCTATTTTTCCTCAAACCTTCTATCAGTTTCTTGATCTCTCCTTTCCCCCCACTTCATGTTACTTTGCTCAAATGATAAAGGAAGCAGACAAAACCTAGGGAACATTTAGGAAGCTTTTGAAAACATGGCACCAAATAGAATTTGTGTTAATTTATTTTTTCTTAAAAAAAGAAAACTTCAGAGGACAACTCCCTCCCTCCCTACCCAACACACAATCCCCTGAAATCAGAGAGATGGAGAAAGAAGAAGCAATGCTTATGTGAGTTCTTTTTTATTTAAAAAAAATCTTTTTGAAAATACTGTTGCTACATATTGAGATCTAACGAGAAAGAAGGGTCCCCCTCTGTTTAAACAGAATCAAACAATCCCATGTCTATTAAAATAATTTGTCCTTGTCTCTGTTGTAAGTCTCTTGTTTTTTAAAGCTAGAAGTTAAATAGGAGAAAGGGAGGGAGAAACAAAACAAAGCCGCAACTTGTCAAAGGGTAGAAATAATAAAGTGCATGGCTTAGTGTAGACATACACTTACGGTTGTATTCAATATTAGTCCTACTCATAGTAGACCATTAATATTAAAGGAGATGGGTTACTCAAGTCCGGTAATTTTAAGAGTCTACTCTGAGTCAAATGTAGTCGGATACAATCCTTTCTTCCTTGCACACATAGTTTTGCAAACTAGGGACTAGATGCAGGAACACAAGCTCCCAACCTTGCTGGAAGGATTTCTTCTTTCCATTGCATTCTGCACAAGTACAAACTACTGTCAACACAAACCAGTTTCCTTCCTTTTTTGGAGTCCCATTTCAAACCATGGCTTCAAGATCCTGGTTCATAAGGAAACCATGGATTCAGTGATTTGATGATACCCCAAGCCTTCCAAGGACATTAGTCACTTCCCTATGGTGCAGTGAAATCCATACCCCTAGGCGTTGTGTGTATATTGCTGTCATACAATAGGACTAATAAGAATGAGAAGGAGCATGCTCACACACTTAAATATCTTAAAGCCTGTGGTATTCAACTCTTGTTATCTGCTGTCCTAGGGCAGGGCTAGATTCAATGTGCTTAAAATATAGGCTGATAGTTGTCCATTGAACATTGGAGGTGGGAACTTCAACAATGGAACCACATACATAAGGGGTGGGGAGCTGTCCCTTGCTGAAAATCCACAAGTAGAAGACATCTGAAGGCAGCCCTGTTTAAGGAAGCTTTTAATGTTTGATGCATCACTGTATTTTAATATTTTGTGGGAAGACGCACAGAGTGGCTGAGGAGGCCCGGCCAGATGGGCGGGGTAAAAATAATAAATTGTTGCTGTTGTTGTTGTTGTCATCGTCGTTATCCAACTCCATGATTCTGTGATTACCACCCTGCTTGGCAGAGAAGTTGCTGATTGGATAGGAAAGACTAATGAGATTGTCCATACTCACATTGTTGCAATATTCACAGAAACACTTTGGCAATGTAGGATTATTACAGCATGGGGGAAGTGGCACTACATTCATGTGTAGGGCCCAAGATTTATTTGAATGTTTGGAGAGCAATACCCTCTTAGCTTTCCTACCAGGAGTAGCTGAGACTCTCATACCCAACATCACAACAGATCATAACAAATGTTTCAGTGCCACATGGGCTTACCTCATCAACCAAAGAGGAGAAGGGACATGTTTGTCCTTAGTTTATGGTTGAGTAATTTGAACCATATACAGTGATGAATTTCCCATTACTTTGCACTCAAGCGAAATAGAGAAACAATGTCCTGGCCTTTCTTTGTGTTGACTGACAATTTTAAATTGGCACTAATGCACATACTGTACATTCACACACATCAAAGTTTGAAAGATTGTCCTTCTATATAGTTTCTTTTTCTTCTTATAATACTGTTCTAAACCAATAAGAAAGTCATAGATCTAGAGCACAGAAATGATGGTTTTCAGACAGTACCCATTTAACCTTTAGTAGGCATTTAAAAGTACAGTACATGAGAAATTTAAATAGAACACAAAAAATGCCAAAAATATGAAAGGTACACCGATACTCCAGTTCAGTGTGCTTAAGTTATCATTTTCCTAAGATGAAATATGGCTCAAAACATAATGAAATTATGTCCTTTAAGTAGGACAGACACCTAATCACATTACAATAGGGACTCAGGTCAAAACTTTCCATAATGTCACTGTCTTTCTTAGTATGAATACCTCATGGTTAGAAAATGGCCAGCTGAGACAAAGCATTTAATAACTGCAGTATGGAGGATTGTATCAGAGCTTATCTCTTGGATTCATGTGGGCCTTATGCTGACGTATCTTAGTTATAGTCTTTTTCTTACCTTCAGAATGTTTGCAGGGTGGGCATGAATTGAAAATTACCTTGTGTTGCCTCTGTGCGCCAGTGTGGTGTAGTGGTTAAGAGCGATAGTCTCGTAATCTGGGAAACCGGGTTCGCGTCTCCGCTCCTCCACATGCAGCTGCTGGGTGACCTTGGGCCAGCCACACTTCTTTGAAGTCTCTCAGCCCCACTCACTTCACAGAGTGTTTGTTGTGGGGGAGGAAGGGAAAGGAGAATGTTAGCCGCTTTGAGATTCCTTAAAGGGAGTCAAAGGCGGGATATCAAATCCAAACTACTACTACTCCTCTTCTTCTTCTTCTTCTTCTTCTTCTTCTTCTTCTTCTTCTTCTTCTTCTTGACCTCCATGCATTTATCCAAAGGTTTAAACAAAGCCTAGATACATGCAACTGTCTCTGTGCATGAACGTGGAACCTGCTTTTTGCAGAGTTATGGATTATGCAGTGAGAGCCTCTGTGCATACAATATATACACATGCACCCATAACCTTGGCTTTATTCATCCCTTTAGATGCATGGAGGCCAGAAGCAGGCGTATCAGCACAATTCCAGCACACACACAAACATCAAATCAAGGTATGAAAATGTCTTGTCTGCCTGTCTTTCTCCAGTGTCAGCCCAGACCCAACTGCATAATCCAAAACATTGATCATTAGACTCAATGAATGCAGTGTAATTTTGGTGTGCCCCTGCACTTCCATGGGGAAATCCCAATGTGCCTCACATTGACAGTAAGAGTGATAATGACTTCAATTTAAAACCAGAATTGCCAATAAGGTCTGTGCTGCAACTGTGCCCCTGAGGTCCAGGGCCATTAGCAGCTTTCCTTATTTTATATGTTTTTATTGAGGAAACAATAACCTTAGTCTATGCAATCACTTCATCAAGTCAACATGCCATGTGGGGAGCAGGATCACAGTGGCAGCCCTGCCCTCCCTCCAAACTGCACATCTTCAGTTGATCCTGTGAACAGTCCCTATACATGCATGACTTGTATGTGCATAGACCTCTGCGTGATTGAGGATAGAGGTGCTTTCTTTACATAATTTGTACATGCCTAGGCTCTGTTTCCATGACCAACTGAATGCAGATAAGGTAGCATGACCTACCATTGCAGTCCCCCTCCCCCTGTATGGGTATTCGTTGTAAATGGGTGGCTGTGTGGACAGGGTTTTCTTTCCTTTTGTTTTTGATTGATTGCTTGCATTTATATTCTGGTTTTTTTTCTCCAGTGAGCTTAAGGTGATAAACATGGTTCTCCCCTCCCTCTTTTAATCCTCTCAACAACCATGTGAGGTGGGTTAGGCTGAGAAACAGTGATTGGCTCTAGGTCACCCAGTGAGCTTCATAGCTAAGTTGTGATTTGAAGCCTGGTCTCCCGGGTCCTAGTCTGATACTGACCATTATACCACACAGGCCCTCTCTGTTCTATCAGACAGAAAAAGGGCAAAAATTTGGTGTGGAAGCACTTTGCAGAAAGGGAAAGTTATAATTAAGACAACAATGTATATTACATTGCTGTGTCCAAATGAATAATTTTGAACACTCTAATATGAAACATGGAGCAGATACATTACTTCAAATACACACAATGTAAACCTTTCCCCTGTAAGAGAGAATCATTGTAATTGTGGCCATGTGAAGAAATGACACAGTTTCTCTCTGTTTTGCTTTCCGGAAAGAAAATATCCATTCTTTCTGCAGGGAACTGATGACGAAGAAGAGGATCTACACTGGTAACACACTTGCAAAAAGTTCAAGGATATGAGCTAAGTACTTAATCATGCTCTCTTTTCACTTTGCCTGCTCTCTGAGGGCCAATTTGCAGGACAAATTTTTTAGGAGGAAGCCTCACCTTTCCCCTCAGTTTTCACATGATAAATGCCTTACGGTGAAATCTCAAGTTGAAATGTATTTGCTTGGAAAGTTCCAGCCTTACCACACAGGAAGCAAGTTTTCTCTCACCATTTGAAAATGTAAAAAGAAGCTACGGCAACTCCTGTGATAAAAGAAATGGCACATAATGATGCTTTATTTCCAGAGAGAGCCATGTTAGTCTGATGCAGCAAAACAACAATGTCTCGTGGAATCTGTTACTATTGTGAGAAGTCATAGTTCAGGGACAGAGCACATGTTTCGCACGCAGAAAGCGCCAAATCCAATCCCTAGCATTTTCCCAGTAGGGCTCAGATAGTCCTCCACCGAGACCTGAAAGAGCCACATCCACTCAGAGGAAACAGTCCTGTGCTAGATGCATAAATAGATTGGCTTGACATATGGAGCTTACTATGTTCTTGCATTCCCTGTTTACATGGTTTCTCCTTTGAGTGGGGAGGGGGGCAGTTAAGGACTGTTACAAGGGGACTGTCTTCTAAGTAGAAACTCTTCTACTTGTTAAAGTTTGGTGTTTTATTATGTTTTTACATGTGTTGAAAGCTGCCCAGATTGGCTGGGGCAACCCAGCCAGATGGGTGGGATATAATAATAATAATAATACTAATACTAATACTAATAATAATAATAATAATAATAATAATAATAATAATAATACTTCTTCCTGGAAATGATGACCCAGACATTTCTTTCTTCTGAAGGCGTCTCCCTCTTTTCAGCCCAACTACAATTCACAATTGATTCATACTTACCATAAGTGGTGTAGCAGTAGGCTGTAGGAGTAACGGGGGAGAAGGGGGGTTGGAGACTAACTTGGAATAAGGGTTTGGTGAACTGATGGAGATACCTTTCCTTAACTTCTAAATGTACTTTTGACAATGAAGAGTTAATTCCTCACTCTGGACATTTTGTGCCTGTCAGCGCCATGACAAAATAGGAGGGTTCAATCCCGTTTCATGCTGCTATTCATTTATCATTCACTGCTAACTTCATCAATTTATTAAGAAAGCTCTGCCCAGTGCGTTAAAGGAAGGTTCCCACACAAACACAGAGGATGCTATTCAGGAAATTGCCTTAAACAAAAGCATTATTATATCAGTACATTATTAAGTCCATTAATTTATTAAGAAAGCACTGTATACTGAGCAAAAAGATCTCTCTCTCTCTCTCTCTCACACACACACACACACACACACACAAACAAACATGCACACATAAAATGTTCTCCAGTAAATTATTCTTAAATAAAATCATTATTACATCTATTCGTCAGAAATTTAATGAGGGAGCACTGACCACTGAGCTAAACCCCACCAAGTGGACACTCTCCAGTAAATTATGTGGAAATTAATTCATTATTAAAATTGCAAATTACTTTAAAAGGGGCCCTGATTATCCCTCCAAAATACAAACAGCATCTTTTAAAAGTTGCTGACTTTGCCCCCTCTGCATTATACATTAAAAGCTGTACCAAACCACTTCAAACAGACAAGACGCCCCGCAAAGAATGCTAGAAACTGTAGTTTGGAAAGGATGCTGAGAGTTGCCAGGAGACCCTTATTCCCCTCAGGGAACTACAGTTGTAAGATTTCATTGGGGAGAGGGATTTACTGTTAAACAATTCTGAGAATTGTAGCTCCTAACAATTCTCAGCACCCGTAACCAACTACATTTCTCAAGATTCTTTGGAGAAGCCATTATATTGTAAAGAAGTATGATGCTGTTTTAAATGTCCTTTTGATGAAAGATGGTATATAAATGTTAATAATATTAATATTAGTAATGCAGATGGGGCCTTGGTGTCTACTAGCCAGTCTTATTACTAGGCTACCGCTGATTGCTTCAACTGGCTCCAACAGCTGACAATGTGCTCTTTCCCCATTTTTTACTGAGGAGAGTTGGATCAACTGGATTACCACAGATTTCCAAGTGCTATAGAAGCACTAATGAGCAAGGAAGTGTCTGGCAACCTTCTGGGTGATGCGGCTGCATTTGAAGTGCACTGACTCTTTCCATGACATTTTAAAGTGAAAACCAAAGGAATTCAGAGAGCTGCCATTGAGGAAAAAATGATTGAATCCATAGAATCAATACCATATATTAAAAGAACTGTATCACCACCACCTACAAAATGTAAGGGGTGGAAACATGCCATGGATATAAGCTGGCCACATCTACTCTTATCTGTTGCCTTCTGAGTGGAAATGTGTGTCTGTGTTTGCCACCACTGAACTGGTCTTGCCAACACAGGTGCAATATGATGATAAAAAACAACAACACACAATTATTTGAAATGCCAGATGGCTTCCCATCCATTCTTGAGTGTGTTTAAATTGGGACCTTAGGCAGCTTCTATGAGAGGACCCTCTCTTCACACCCTTTGCGTTCTTTAGCTAATGGCATCAGCACACCAGTTTAGTTAACAGGAGACGGAATCATGAGTTGTACACAACTTGTTAATTACAATGCCAATACCATTAACACCTCCCTTAGGACATTAATATGTCCCTCATTCTCTACAGAGCAGCACACTCTAAGTGTTGCTCTATGGTTGATATGCAATTAGCACATTAATTTTATCATTTGATTAATTGTAATTAACGCATCAGTTAATTAGTTGACTAATCCTTTTATGTCAACCTTAGCTATTCCTCTGCAGATCTTATCAAAGTTTATACACATATTATGCTTCACCCATGGCCATATAAAAAGCTTAACTGCTGCATTTACCTCTGGTGAGATACTAGCCTTCCCAATGGGGCTTCACTACAGGTAAGCATTTAAAAATAACTGCACCTCTCATTTCTGCATAGTGCTCAAATGAAAGGCAACTCTCAACAGGCATATGATACAAAAACATCAGGAATGCACTAGCATTACTGTTTGGCTAAGACAACAATTGTGCACAATGGTGAATAATACAGTGTATATAATTGAATGGTGTTCATACATTTTAGGGTATAATCCTAAAGCTCATGGCCGAGCCTGGGTGTAATAAGGAATGGCTTATGCCTTACTTTGTTGTAAATCAAGAGGTATGGCTACCCCAATCATGTTTTCATATCACATGCTTAAAGCTACATATTTTATTTCTCTCTTAGAAGGGGGAAAGAAATTAGCTGGTTTTAAGCCCTATTGAGCCTTGTGGGACCAATTTATTAAATTGAATGTATTTAATTTTATTTACGAATCACTTCTCATTCAACATCCTGAAGTAACTTATTTTATTTCTCTCTTAGAAGGGGGAAAGAAATTAGCTGGTTTTAAGCCCTATTGAGCCTTGTGGGACCAATTTATTAAACTGAATTTATTTCATTTTATTTACGAATCACTTCTCATTCAACATCCTGAAGTAACTTACCGTAAAACATCTTTGACACACCAATAATAAAAATATTAATAAAAAACCATTTCCTATCCAATAGAGACACAGGCAGGGAAAAGAGTCGCCACTTAAATGGCTTGTTAGAAAAGGAAGATCATCAACAAGCACTGAAATTACAGCCGAGATGGTGCTTGCCTGATATGTAATGGAAGAGAGTTCCAAAGTGTAATTGCTGCCACGCTAAAGACCCAATTCCTACATCATATGGAATAGACCTCCTGATGTGATGGTATCTGCAGTAGGCCCTCTCCTGCAGAGCACAGTGATTGCTGGGATACAGAGCAGGTATGACGATGCATAAGATTGAACTATCAGGTTCTATCTTCTCCTGTTCCCTATTATTATTATTATTATTATTATTATTATTATTATTATTATTATTATTTACATTTGCATGCCACCCTTCATCCATAGCTCTTAGAGCAGATCACAGCATAAAAACGTAAGACAGGAAAATAGAACAGAAAACGTAGGCTACCGGAAGTCAGGTTCAGAGGCCGTGGAGCACTCATGATGTCATCACGTCACATGCACTGGGCACCCATAACCTGGGGCCCAAGCTGGCTCCCCTGTAAGACTCTACTTTGAAGTTTCACCAACTGTGGTTTAGACATAAATAAATACTGCTTGGTGGGGGCGGGGGACTCGAAGGTGTACTATTCAACAACGCAATGGTTTGCAACCTTTCACCTTGATTCCCTGGACATTTACATGGAAGTCAGCCCTGTTATAATTGTCAGCTGGCCCCACGTATTCCAAATGCATGCTTTAGGACTGAGGTGAAGAGCTGGAAAGGTAGTCGTCCAGCACTTGAGCGCTGCCATGATCTTAGGCCAACTGGTCCCAGCTTGGTTTATTAAAAGAGGCTGCATAGATTCAGCAGCTGTAGCTAGGGTATTTGTGTGACAAAGGTTAAGAAATGGAAGGTCGGCAGAAGATCATAATAACGAAGAGTAAAGATTTCCTTGGAAGTGATTCTGCAGTTTTGTTTTTGGGGGGTGTGCAGTATTCAGTGTGTGTGTGTGTGTGTGTGTGTGTGTGTGGTTTTTTAAGAACTGGAGGTTAGCCAAGGGGAAGAGAGAACAGAGAGCACTGTTCGAAGTCTGGAAAAGAAATAGGGGTCAAGAGAAAAGGTTAATAGAGGAAAGGGACAGAGACTGCTGTAAGTGTTAAGCCATTGGAAAAAGGAAATGCAGCTTGGAAATATTACTCTCCAAAGAATAGCCGAATGGATTAGATTGCAAGAAAGGCATTCATTAGTTTAATTAGCACTACCTGAATACCCGAGACAAACAAAAATGTGAAGTCGCTTAAGAATAAGATTTGGAGAGACTGACCTAGGAGTGACATATTGTGCATTAAGAAAGAGAAGGAGAGCTTTGATTTGGGCATTATAGAAATATTTGAATAGTTGCTTAGTGATGGTGCATACATATGGGAGTTTAGGCTTACTACAAAAGAGTATTTAAGGGAAATTACTTCCATCAAAGGAGAACTAAGAAAGGCAAAGTTATTTAGATGAAAATGTAAGTGATTTTGTTTCAGTGGGATGTGGTGTGCAGTGTGTGGGGTGGGTGTGTGCAAGCACACAAAAAGCTGAAAAGTTTACCTAGAGTCAGATTAGAGCCCAAGTTTAGAAGTTTCCACTCTGGGGAACTTAAAATAGTCCCTGGAAGGCTAGTGAATTTTCATTATGGGTGGTTTTCTGTACTGATTTGATACTCAAGATGTCAAAACTTTGGCCCTAATAGCAGATCTTTGCCTCACACATTAAGTTAGATTACCGTATTTTTCGCCCCATAAGACGCACCGGCCCATAAGACGCACCTAGATTTTAGGGGGGGAAATGAAGGAAAAAATTTTTATTTCCCCCCCAGGTGCGCTGCGCTACTCCAGAAGCTTGGGGCGTGCGGAGCTCAGCGCGCCCCAAGCTTCTGCATGCCGGCAAGCAGTCCGCTGCCGCCCCAAGCCTTGCGCACCCGGCGGGACCTCCTGCCGGGTGCGGGAGGCTTGGGGCGGCAGCGGACTGCTTGCCGGCATGCAGAAGCTTGGGGCGCGCTGACCTCAGCACGCCCCAAGCTTCTAGGTGCGCGCAAGCAGTCCGCTGCCGCCCCAAGCCTCCCGCACCCGGCGGGACCTCCTGCCGGGTGCGGGAGGCTTGGGGCGGCAGCGGACTGCTTGCCGGCATGCAGAAGCTTGGGGCGCGCTGACCTCAGCACGCCCCAAGCTTCTAGGTGCGCGCAAGCAGTCCGCTGCCGCCCCAAGCCTTGCGCACCCTGCCTTCAGGGCGCCCGACGCTCCGAGAAGCAGGCTGCTATCCGCAGCCTAGGCAACCCTGTGGGACCTCCCACAGGGCTGCCTAGACTGCGGATATCTTCCTGAAGCCTGGAGAGCGAGAGGGGTCGGTGCGCACCGACCCCTCTCGCTCTTCAAGCTTCAGCGAAAGCCTGCATTCGCCCCATAAGACGCACCCAGATTTTCCCTTCATTTTTGGAGGGGAAAAAGTGCGTCTTATGGGGCGAAAAATACGGTACACTTTATTTGCAAATCAAGGATGAAGCTGATTTCAGAAAGAACATCACTCTGAATGAAAGAGAAAACATTATTTTCCTGGTATGCTCATAAGTATGATTTTCAGTCTCATCTGATCTGGAAGACCTGGTTTCAAATTCCTACTTAGCCATGAAATTCATTTACCTATCTTGGGCCAGTTGCTGTTTCTTATCCTAAAATGCATCATATGGTTGTTGCAACAATAAAATGAAGGGGGAAGAACCATGTATGCTGCTTTATGCTCATTTGACCAAAGGCAAATTATAAGTATGGTTAATTAACTGATTAATTAATTAGCCAAGTCATTCCCAGACTTGAAAGGATCTGGGGTAAACTGAGTGAGAAGGAAAGCAGTGAGATCAGGAGGAACTCCAAACTGCCATCCAAGGATATACACCAGCAGAGAAGTACTTCTTAACCCATTCATTTTCATTCCTAATAGTATCCAGTGAAGGTTGTACACTTGTATTTATATACATCCCTTCCTGGGTTAGCTTGACCATTGTCAGTGGATTGGGGTGGCAGGTCTATTTCCATCATGTACACTGATTGGAATTATACGTATTTGTTAGTTATCACCCCATATACCATGTTCAGAAGTGAGTGTTGTTGCATATGCAGTCAAAAATTACACCTTCCATACAGAAGAGGCTTATGAGTAGCTTTGGGTAGATGCCAGGATTTGAAGAAGCATCAGGAGAAGGAGAAGGAGAATGTTTTTAAGCAGAGGCTGGGTAGCTTTAGCTGAGATACCTGCATTGTAGGGGGCTATACCCTCGGAGTCCCTTCCAGTTTTACAATTTTACAATCCTATGATTATATGGTTCTATATACTTTCTTCTTTTCCTCTCCCACTGTGTGGTCAAAGACCATGAACTTAAACACTGACTTCCAAATAAATTTGCCAAAGGAAGATTGTGTTTATGAGAAACTTGTGTCATGATCTTTTGAGCAGCAGATTAAAACTACCTGAAACTTCCAGTCCCTCCTGTAATTGAAAACAAAACTAACTCAACCCATCAAAGGCTAAGAGTCACAGTGGAAATATGGCTCCCCTTATGCAGAAACTCTTGCAATTGCAGCCACCATAGCAATAGTGGAGCCTTTCAAACCTTTACTTGGAATGTCAAACTGACGAATATTGTTTTGATTCAGAAATACTCCCCACAAAATGTTTTACAGAATTTCAATCAAAAAATATTGGATAATTGTTTTATAATTCTCTCTTCTGCAAGCCCAGTTGACTGAGAATGTCAAGTGCTAACCTTCATAATGAACAGCCCTCATCTCAAAAAATGAGTACATGCTGACATGAAGACCTTAATGACATGAGGTCAAGAGGACTCTTTTGAGTTCCTTGCTGAATTAATGCATTCCATTCCTAAATAAAACAGTCTCTGGGTTGTTGTGAAGCACTGACAGTGAAAAGCATAAAAATAAAATGCCCATCAAGTGAATAAAAATCCCTTAGGCTAAAACCATTAAAATAGATGATTGAAAGGCTAGCAGTGGGTGGAAGGCAGGGAGGGGGCAGGATACTTCCCCCAGAGCTTATTCACAAACTTTACAAGTATTTGGATCACCATCACCGCTTTAGATTTGCTGATCATTTTTATTCTACCATGAGTTCTACAGCCGTTTGAAAAAGAACTTTCTCCCCCTCCCATCGTACCAACCTTTGCAATGTAGGAACGGACGTTATGTGTGCCAGTGATCAAATCGGTTGGATGACATGCAGGACCCAAGGAGAGCAGTCGCTCCGTCCGTACCATTTGCCTGTGTAATTATTTTAAAGGCAATGTGCTCATTAATGTGAGATTGACAGTTCCGAAGTCGAGATAAACATGGGCAGGATCGTGCACGCTTTCCCACACTGCCCTTGCTGTGGCACGTCAATGACCTGGAACTGAGAGCAGTCCCTGCACTAATGTAGGTTTCAGCCTATCTGGTGAGATTTCCAATTGGGGAGCCAATTAGAGTAAGCTTGGCAGTGGTCCCTTCCTGTTACCTAGACACCTCTCTGGCAGAAGGCTGTTCCGAAGTGTAAGAAGCTTAGTTAATGAATGTGAAAACAACAGGAGAAGGAGGGCTCCTTCTGTTAGGCATATACTATTTTGCTCATGTCGACATTCATGAAGTTAAGAACAAACTTCTGCCAGTGCCATTTCTACTTATTTTTTTCATCCTGAAGCAAAGATTCTCGCCTTGCTCCAGTTATTGAGAGCATATTATTCACATATTTCTCTCTCAATGGGCTCCTGCTAACATCATAACCTCAAACACTATAACCTCAAACTAAGGAGCAGGTGGTAAGTCCTTTTTCTCCCAACCTTTGTGTAGCTTACCTTCAACCCACCCTCATCTGCCTTAAAACCAACGATTGATTTCTGAAGGAATTGGTTTCAGTTACTCCATCACTGAACAGTTTAATTATCATTCCCATGATTTAATGGAGACAGAGCTCCAGTAAAAAAATGATTTATTACGTTGTTATTCTGTCATGATTACAAAAGGTGTGAATATTTCCTGGTGTCTGAAAATGCAAGATAAGTTTTGATATTAACTCTCTTACTGAGCCTGACAAATGCAGCACACCATTCCGGTGACTAAATGTTTCTCCGTGACAACATTCCCTTCTTTACTATTTCACACAGCCTGTGACACTTGCTGGTATAATTTTATCGGGAGCCCGATATCAGAAGCACACTGTTCTTGATCTGAAAGCCAATACAAACCCTGAGCATTTTGCCTTGGCTACTGTTCGGGGGAAATTAATATAAATACAAGGCTGCTGTGAAACTGCTTGGCAGCCACAGTCAAGTTCCTGGTAAACAAGATTCTCATCACAAAACAGCAACCGAAATAATACCTTTTTTGCTTTTAGGCCTGGCCAAAAGGCCAAGGATTTAGTAAGCATAATGGTATCTCAGATCTGGAATGAGACACAATCTCTAGGAATATTACAGGGTAAAATGTCCACTGCTGTTGCGGTGTACTTAAACACAGGAATTAAGTTTCAAGGTTGTTATTTGGTGGACTTCCTGAGCCCTTCGCTCCAGTTTCTGAAAAACAGGCAATGGTTCACAGATGCAGGTATAGAATTCTGTCATTGTGGGAGCCTCACAAATCTATAGGACTTCCTTGAAGGAGTCAATAAACTAATGTGGATAAGGGTGATTCTGTCGATATTCTGCATGTGGACTTTCAAAAAGCCTTTGACAAGATCCCCAATAAAAGATCCTTAAATAGCTAAATAGCCTTGGCATAAAAGGGCATGTCCTCTTATAGATCTGCAATTGCTTAGAACAAGGGTTGGGTAAATGCAGCTGATAGGGCTCAATTTCGTTATCACCAGGCTTCAGATACACATATTATACACATGGACTGTCCTCAGAGTTTGCTAGATGACATCGTGGGAGACCGCTGCCTCAGGAGAGCGAAGAAAATTCTTAGGGACAACTCACACCCTAGCCAGCTCTTTTTTAATCTCCTGCCTTTGGGCAGGAGATACAGAAGTATAGTCAGCCGCACCAACAGGTTAAAGAACAGTTTTTATCTGTGGGCTGTTGGGCTGCTGAATGGAAAAAAATTGTGGTGCAATTGACTTCCGACAAGCACACAGAACGCGAACAAGACTGAGTGTATGGGGGGGGGGGATCGTTTAATTTCACTGCACACAGGTGGTGTAGTGACAATAAAGGTTTATTTATTTATTATTTATTTATTTATATGTGTTACACATGTCTCAGGCTTCTCAGTGACCAGTCAAAAAAACTTTCTAGCCACCCTCGAAGAATGGCAGATGAAGGTGATGGACTACATGGAACTGGCGGAAATGACTGGCAGAATCCGAGACCAGGGGGAAGAGTCGGTGGAAGAAGATTGGAAGAAATTTAAAGACTATTTACAGAAATATTGTAAAATTAATGAATGTTAGAATGATGTCAGAATGAAGTTAAGTGGTTTAAGCAGTAATGTTTTAAAGGTGTATGAAAAATGGATTATTAACAGGTGAGAACTTAAAGTTATATTATATTAAGTTAAAGGATTAAGATAAAAACAAAGAGGGAAAGAAATTGCTGAATCAACTAACTAAATTGGAATACAAAAAAGGGAGGTGTGAGGAGGTCAGGGAAGCAAGGGTATAAATATATGACATGGAAAGATTGATGTGTTTTCTTTTTAAATGTTTTTTATCTTTTTTCTGTATTTTGTATTTTTCTTTTTTTTCCTTTTTGTCTTTTTTCTATTCTTTTTACTCATGTAAGTTATTTTTCCTTTGAAAACTTAATAAATATCATATAAAAAATAAACTTTCTAGCTTCTAATGCTTCTCATTTTATTTGATGTAGTGGCATTGTGTTAGATACTGTACTGATTATATCACGGCATGATGTACAAATTATTAGGGCCATGCGGCCCCCCACATACACTATCTGCCTTGTGGCTCTGATCTAGGGGCCACCAATAATCCCACTGGGCCAACATCAGGGCCACCTTTCCACCCCAGATCTGGACCCAAATTAGTTCACTAATGTTTAATTAGTGGAGGTTTTTGCCCTTCAAAAGGCCCTAACTGAATATATGATTCAGAAGGGGGCTGGGAAAGGAGATACACTGGTACCTCGGGTTAAGTACTTAATTCGTTCCGGAGGTCTGTACTTAACCTAAAACTGTTCTTAACCTGAAGCACCACTTTAGCTAATGGGGCCTCCTGCTGCTGCCGCGCTGCCGGAGCACGATTTCTGTTCTCATCCTGAAGCAAAGTTCTTAACCTGAAGCACTATTTCTGGGTTAGCGGAGTCTGTAACCTGAAGCATATGTAACCTGAAGCGTATGTAACCCAAGGTACCACTGTACTGAGTCTCCTTCTCCCTACCCTGTTGCCCCAGGAGCAGGGTAATCAACTCTGCAGAGTGTCCTTTGCAGGGAAGCCACATGTGAATGAGCCCCCTGCCCCCTGCAGGATCAATACTTCCTAGGAAGACGCACCAGGCCTGAGGGGTGCTGCCTTGCAAGCAGCTTTCCTGCAGCAGTCCTGCACTGGGAGAAAGGTAAACTATCAAACAAGCAAATGCCAGCCCTCTAAGTTGCTAGAAATGAAGCAGATTTAGCAGACACAGTACTGCTACTGTCATAAGCGGTACTGTCCTGTGCTAACGCCCTGTCTAAATGCAGACTTCCTGACATTTAGCTTTCCATGTGCAGAGTATTTCATTTCATTTCATTGGAATGGAGAAGCATTCAGTCATGTGACACTCCACCTGCAGCCTGATGAAGTGGTCTTAGGGTGGATGATGATGAGATGATGATCTTCTATATGAAAGGCTGTCTGGCTCATAGGAGCCAACTCCCAAGGGCCGAGGGGTCGTCCCCCCCAATAAAGCATTTGAGGAGGACCACCCTCCCAAGTTGATAGGCATTGCCATTTAAATGGTTTGTGTGCACTGTCTCATGTGATCCATTATGCAGGGCAGGGCTTACCTGCCCCCCCCCCCAATATTTTATTCAAGTTGGCATGCCTGGTCTGGCTCAATCCCAACTTAAAGGCACAGAACCATAAAAACAGGAGCAGAAGGGGCTTTGAGGTTGCCCATTAACAGATAGCACTTGGGCAGCCAGTCTTCCCCACTATAGTGAGCTGTACTGCTTTTCTATGTAATGTATGTAAGCTAACAACAGGACACAAAAAATGAATTTTATATGCTCTAATGGTAGCCAAGAAGCTGATATTGATGAACTGGAAGAATAGAGACATGATCTCCTTTAATCAATGGATTGATAATATGATAACACTTGCAACCTACGAACAGACTGCTTACAGACCTAGACTCTGCTTGGATAAATACGACAATATTTGGAATGAATTTATACAAAATGGGGTAGGCTATTAATATTTACATTAGTATTAGGACAATAAGATCAAATTTATAAAATAATGTATGGGGTCAGGGTATTCTTGTATATATTCATATAATGGTTTCCCCCCTTTACACAGTTGTATGTTTTGTTCTTTTTTCTTTCTTTTTATATCAATTTACTGCTTTATATTTGAATTTTTTCCAATAAAATATCAATTAAAAAAAGAGGAAGTAGTTCAATTTACCACATTTTCTAATCAGTTTGTAAGTTGTTAAGTGTCCCTTTTCACCATTTTAATCCACTTTTCTCCTAATATATACAGTCTTGTATGTTTTTTATTAATATGTAAAAAATTATAAACATAATTTGGAAGTGTGCACATTTTGAAGGATAGCTACATTTCAGTTTGAGTATTGTTTTGAGAAGTATGAATGAGTAACATTCACATTGAAATGCAAACCAAACTGAATAGATGTCCTGTCCTCATTCCAGACACAGGTTTACAAACCATTTTGCTGTTTGCGAGAACCAGGTCTAGAAGTGAAACAAACTCCCTAAGAGCTGTAATAAACAGGGAAACTGAACTAAAGATTTTTCAGGCATGTATTTCTGATTCAGAAAAACAGCATTCTAGTTATCTGCAGTTGGAACTAGTTCACACCAGAGCATCTTGAAAGTCAACACCATCTGTAATAGCCAGTGGTAGTAAAAGAAAAACATAAGAACCACAAAATGACTGTGGTATATTTTCCTTTTCCTTTGTGTGGGCACTTTCCTTCTGTTGTTTGGCATCGTGAAAACCAAGCAAGCTCAAGCAAAGTCTGGTTTAATCGCAGAGGAAGGGAATCATTAGCTGCAACAGCAACACAGTCTCAACTGTGAAAGGTATGAAATCATTTAAGGGAAGTGAAATAAAAATATAATCAGCTGAAGTAAAAAATTTCATTCTGAGAGAAGATTAACCCAATCTGAGATTTGAAAAAGATGTACAAAGATTCACTAGATGAGAGGTGCGGATTTAATGCATAAAGCTTTGCTTCCATTTAATAATGGCAAAGCATGTAAAAGCATATATCTGGAGATTGGAATATGTGATAAAAAGCAGTGATCTGTGGATCAAATATTTCTCATTACTCAAATGACAGCAGCATCCAGAAGGCCCAATTCCAGTTAATCAGAAAAGGTAACACCCATGCCTTGAAATGTGAGCGACACAAGACCGAAATCCTGCAGTAAAGTTCACACAAATGATGTCAATGCCAGTAGCCAGGTTTGGATAATTATATATCAGCTTTTTGCCCATCCACGAGGCCTCTTTTCTCTATACTCTGTGGTGCAGCTCCATAAGCTAAAGAACCCTGAAACTTTGGTTACCAGCTTCAGAACAAGGCATGATCTTAATCTGATTTCACATCAAGGTGTATGTTTGCTCCTCAGTCCTGAAAAAGGGAAAACTTTGGTGCACACACAGAAGTCCATACAATTGGTGCGCTGAAACCATTGGATGTCAGTAAATGTTTTTAAATACTTTTAATATATTTCCTTTCTCAAGTTGTTTGGTATATTGGCAGTATTTTAGTATACATAAATGTTCAAAGACTAAGGCTGCACGCTTTGTGAAGCTACATAAATTCTCTGTTACTCCTGGAGTAGTTATTAGTTGCAAAAGTAGAAGGTAGAACCACTTAAGTGTTGGTAGTAAAAGCCTCTGACCTGAAGATTTTAATTTCAAGAAGATGGCTCCCAACAAACAAAGATTGATTTCTGACAAATCTGTCAAGACTCTCATCAAAGCAAGCCTCGAGGAAGAGGGGTTTCTCAGCTGCCGTGCAGCAGAAGCACTTTGACATGTTTTATTATGTTCTCAGAATTAATCCTTGGGTCACAGAAATTCATATGAGTGAGCAATAAAAGCATTAATTTAGAAATCTTTGTGATGTGCAACATCGACACTTTTAAGGGTGTGAAGGCACACAGAAGGGCGTGGTGAACAGGAAGTGATGCATCAGAGTATTTGCTTATTTCGTTTCTTACCCACCCTTTACAATAAGGTCCCAGAGAGGGTTACAAAGATAAAATACAAAATTGTAGTACAAATAAGTCACAAGTATGAAACAAATCCCCATTTTGCCCCAATTCCAACATACAGCCACTGCACCTGCACATATCATTGTAATGTTGAGTTTTCCCCCAAACCCAACCAATTGTAAGGAATCAGATATTTCTTTTTTTAAGGAATGTGGAGGTCAATAAGCTGCTCATAAACTAGAACTGAACACATGCATGCAACTGGTTACTAGGCTGAAGTGAATGTGTGCTTGGAATCCTCCCTGATCTATTGTTTCCTGCCAGGTTTCAGAACTTTTTGAAATAATCCTATGAATTAAGTGGACAAATAAGAGTCTATGAATAACAAAGATGTATAGAATGGCATATCCTTGGGTTATGGTGAAATATAATAGTTAAGCCCTTGAAAATATTGTAAGTTAGAATTAACTCCTTTTGACTAAAACACTCTTCATCTCCTCTGCCGTATTTTTCTTTCCCTGCCTCCCTGTATCAAACATTACCATTGTGTTGCCTAATGGTTGCAAGTCTTTAGCCTCTCTCTTTTCACATGCTGAAGTATTCACACAACTTTTCAAAAGATACACGTAGAGGTAATCTATGTGTAGATGTAAATAAACACCATTACTACTGTATGAATGCCTCTGGATCTGAAGGATGCTAAAACCATGATTCTACACCACTATTTTATTGTTTGTGGTAACAATGGAGTCCACATTTTCTGCTGCCAAACTGGACAGTTGTGTTTTCATCCATGCAAGGATAAAAAGAAGCTTCTTTTAGTGTTTGATTCTCAGACATAATCCGAGCTATTTCCTAGCCCATCTGCATTGTCCCCACAAGAACAGAAAGCAGAGTCACCCACTGATCAAACTTCTCCAAACATTGTGTGTGTGGGTATTTAAGAAGCCATTCAGCATCTTGAAATAGCCGATAGATTTTGTCATTACCTATCTGAAAGAAACAACTGTTTTTGTGTTCCTAGTCTCAGTTGTCTTGTGAAATTTTAGCACAGATGTTCATTCCTTTTGTGTTAGGGGGGAAAATGAAGCAAAAGGCTGGCTGACTGGGCAGCTCAGAGGGATATCTAATATGTGTGTGTACAAAAAAATTCTTTATATAGTGTTGGGAGAACAATTTGGCTTCAGAGAACATTCAGGAAAGGTTTCCTTTAATCCCGTATTCACTGAAGCTGCCTTTGCTAGAGGTGGCCTAGAATATTATATTTGTGTCTGTAGTTTTGGGAAGCAGCCTGATCTATTTCAGAGCTGCTTTGTGTTTTTCCAATTCAGCTTGTTATTTGTGACCTGTAAAAAGCAAAGTTCCATTTCCCCTCATTCATTATAGTGAGGAAATTAAAATGGCTATAACCTCCCTCCCCACTTTTCAAAGAAGCAGAAGAAGCTTGCAAACATATCAACTTGCCCCATCCACCAAGTAGATTTAGTCTGACAAATTGTAAGCAGATACATTCAGGGAGAGTTCATGTAGGGCACTTTTAAAAGTTTGGTTATCTTCTGTAACTGTAACTTTTCCATTTTCTACCAGAATTGGGGGCAATTTGCTGGCATGGTCACCCCTTCTGAAAAGGTTGAAGCCCGCCAAATTTCAGAACGATAGCTGCAGCTATTCTCCCACAAGGACAGACTTTACCATTTGACGGTGGGTAGAATTGGAATAATTTACAGGGGGAAGGCATGAATCTTGAAAAAGGAAGGAAGGAAGGAAGGAAGGAAGGAAGGAAGGAAGGAAGGAAGGAAGGAAGGAAGGAAGGCACGGGTGAGGAAAATGTCATCCCACAGCAAAAACCCTCTTACCTCAAGAGTCATTGTTGGGGTTAGGCTTCTCTCCTGCCCCACTAGATTTTTTTGGTGAGACAATGAAGAGCTCACTCCATTGGTTTGCATACAATTTTTAATCCCTCCCCATATCACTGTGATTGGGGTTCTGTGGGGAAATTATTTCCTATGATTAAAAATTTGTCAAAATGCAATGTTCCCTCATTGCTCCCCTACTTCACTTTCAGCTATGCTTTATTTCTCAAAAGAAAAGAAAAAGGAAAGGATTGTGTGTGCTTTTGGGCAGCTGAGGCTATATAGCGACTCAGAAGCTTAGGGAGTTCATTATCCAACTCAAG
Organism: Podarcis bocagei; assembly: GCF_964188305.1. Lineage (NCBI taxonomy): Eukaryota > Metazoa > Chordata > Lepidosauria > Squamata > Lacertidae > Podarcis > Podarcis bocagei. The sequence continues at coordinate 31,090,438 of NC_138134.1, forward strand.
ACAATTTTTTAACGGCACAATCTGACCCAGAAATGTGATAAGCTTCTCCAAATCATCCTGATTTTCTCATAATTTGAAGCACACACAGAGCGAATGCACATCCCTGTTCTTTTTCTTCTGATAATTGCTTTGATTGACAGAGAGAGAGCATTTCCCCTTCTTTGCAGCATCATGAATTGGTCCCTGTCAGAGGCAAGATCCTGGACTTGATGAAGGCTATTCATTATTATAACAAAATCAATATTCTTAGATGAGGGTGATTACACTCTACGCACACAAGGTTTATTTGACCAGCTTCCAATAGCCCCCAAGATGGTTATCTAAGTAAATAATGTACAGCTGTAACACTACATCATTTGTTTTTATTTTTTGTTGGTTTGTTTCATTGAACATTGGATGCTGGAGGGTAGCTAAAGTAATCCTTTAATTAGAGCCTAATTATGAGCACTTCAAAGACTCAGTCTGTTCCACCACCCAGTGAATGATCCTGTAAAAGTTCCTATGAAAATTGGCTTTGTGATATATTCACTCTTCATGAATGCATAGCACCCAATCCAGCCTACCAAACATGTTTTTCATGGGAGTTCAACATTGATTTCCATTGGAAAGTAGTAAAGCTTTTGCTTCTGAAACTGAAGAGTGCATTACAGTGGTACCTTGGGTTACAGACGCTTCAGGTTACAGACACTTCAGGTTACAGACTCTGCTAACCCCGAGTACCTTGGGTTAAGAACTTTGCTTCAGGATGAGAACAGAAATCGTGCAGTGGCAGTGGGTGGCCCCATTAGATAAAGTGGTACCTCAGGTTAAGAACAGTTTCAGGTTAAGAACGGACCTCCAGAACGAATTAAGTTCTTAACCCGAGGTACCACTGTACAAAAATTGAATGCAAATGTGCAAAATATAAGGGTAACAAAGGAAAATATTTAGGACAACAGTCAATAGTATCAACTAGATCAGCAAGGATTGCCAGTCTAAGCCACAGTGACGGCATGAAGAAAAGAATGTGCATACAATTTGTGCTGCTACAATGGCTGAGCTTTCCAAATGTTTAGTACAGTTGAAGATTTTAGTAGAGTCTACATGTGTCCACTCTTTTTGTTTTTTTTTATAAAAAATTTTTTATTGCGTTTCTTTCCATAGGTTAACAGATTTGTTTACATAGCAACATGCAAGAAACATTTTTTATATATGAAGAAAAGTAAAGAAAAAGAAGATAAAGTTAAGAAACTTTCATAACGTCCTTCAACAGTTCACTTTTGGACCTCCTCGCATCCTCTCGGCACTGCATTCATTATTCTAGCCAGTTCAGCAATTTGTTGTCTTGTTTCCCATCTTATTATACCTTTAAATTTATTATGTTACCAATTTCGGAAATTTGTAAATTAGTTTTAACACTCTTAATAAACATAATATTTTGTTTCTAATTTGTCTCGTTTTTTTCCATCAATACTTACTTTATCATTTACTTAAATAAATTGCAGAAGCATAACGTTTCTTAATCGTGCGCAATCTTAACATTCAAACAACTTATAATATTTTTGCAAATAGTCCTTAAATTTTTTCCAGTCCTCCTCCATTGTTTCTTCGCTCAGATCTCGAATTCTGCCAGTCATTTCTGCCAACTCCATGTAGTCCATCAGCTGCGTCTGCCAGTCCTCCAGTGTGGGTAAATCTGGTGTCTTCCAGAACTTTGCGATAAGAATCCTAGCTGCTGTGGTTGCATACATAAACAAGGTTCTGTCCTTCTTTGGCACCTTCCGGTCCACCATGCCCAGAAGAAAGGCCTCTGGTTTCTTAGAAAAGGTATATCTAAATACCTTTTTCAGCTCATTATGTATCATTTCCCAAAAGGCCTTTACTTTCGGGCAGGTCCACCAGAGGTGAAAGAATGTCCCTTCTGCCTCCTTGCATTTCCAACACTTATTATCAGAAAGATGATATATTTTAGCCAGCTTGACTGGGGTCATGTACCACCGGTATACCATTTTCATAATGTTCTCTTTCAAGGCACTACATGCCGTGAATTTCATACCGGTGTTCCATAACCTTTCCCAGTCCTCAGACATAATGTTGTGTCCTACATCCTGTGCCCATTTTATCATAGCAGATTTAACTGTCTCATCCTGTGTGTTCCATTTAAGCAGCAAGTCATACATCCTCGAAAGTACCTTAGTCTTTGGTTCTAGTAACTCCGTCTCCAGTTTCGATTTCTCCAACTGGAAACCCACTTTTTTATCCATTTTAAATACCTCTTGAATTTGAGCATAATGTAACCAATCTCGCACCTTATTTTTCAGTTTGTCCTGGCTTTGGAGCTTCCAATTATCTCCAACTCTTTCAATCAATTCCCAATATTTTGGCCAGTAGGCCTCCATATTGGGCCTTTTTTTAGAAATCTTGGCTTCCACTGGTGATAACCACCTCGGGGTCTTGCTTTCTAATAAGTCCTTATACTTCATCCAGACGGCAAAAATTGATTTTCTGACAATATGGTTTTTAAACAGTTTATGAACCTTCGCCTTGTCATACCACAAGTATGCATGCCAACCATAAACATTGTCAAACCCTTCCAGATCTAGGACATCGGTGTTTTCCAACAGAAACCAATCCTTCAGCCAGCAGAAGGCTGCAGCCTCATAGTACAACCTTAAATCCGGCAGGGCAAACCCCCCTCTTTCTTTTGAGTCAGTTAGTATTTTAAATTTAATTCGGGGCTTTTTGCCCTGCCAGACAAACTTAGAGATATCCTTCTGCCATTTTCCAAAACATTCCATTCTGTCCACGACCTGGAGGGTTTGAAATAAAAATAACATTTTTGGCAAAACACACATCTTTATAGCTGCGATTCGGCCTGACAAGGTAAGTTTCAATCTTGACCAAATATCCAAGTCTTTTTTAATTTCCAACCAACATTTTTCATAATTATCTTTGAATAGATTTAAGTTTTTGGTGGACAAAGATACCCCCAGGTATTTCACTTTTTTAACCACACTTAGCTCTGTCTCTTTCTGGTACCCCTCTATCTCTGTAGGCGTCAAATTTTTGGCCAAAACCTTAGTTTTTTGTTTGTTTAGCTTGAATCCCGCCACCCGACCAAACTCCAAAATAAGTTCAAGAACTCTTTTTGTGCTAGATTCTGGCTCCTGTACTGTAATGACTAGGTCATCTGCAAAAGGTTTCAGTTTGTATTGTTTCGCTCCGACCACTATACCCTGCACCAACTGGTCCTCCCTGATCATATTCAGCAATACCTCCAGAACAGAAATAAATAACAGAGGGGATAAAGGGCACCCCTGTCGTGTCCCTTTACATGTGTCCACTCTTTTTGGGACCTCTGGTTTTTTTCAAGGGCTAGAGGCTCTCTTAAAGATAAGATTCTGAGAATTCCAAGTGGCATTCCAGCCAATACCCCCATACTTCAGCTCCTTATATCAGTTTAGGGTGCACTTGAGACATCTTCAGTCCATGTTTGCCACTGTGCCAGGCAAAACCATTTTGATTTTTCATTATGTTGGTACTGGCAATCACCCTCCCATGAGAACAAATGCTTCTGTAGTGCATGAAGTTGTCCCCTGTGATGAATGATCCACTTCAAAAAGTGTAGTCAAGATTGGAAGGTTCAGAAACTCAAGCAAGACCAATCTCCATAAAAACATACAAAAGCTTTATTAAAAACAAAACTCTGTAAAGAGGTAAAGCTTCAAACAATTACACAAAGGCTCAGAGGCTAAAAAAATAACAGAACTATCTTATCTAGCTAGCTGACTGAAACACACACAGGGCTTTTTTTTCAGTTGGAACTCACCAGAACTGAGTTCTGGCACCTCTGTGGTAGTTCCCCTAACTTTGGCGCCTCCCCAAAAAACTTAACAACTTAGGGTTGTCCGTCCCAAAAAGGTGGGAGTTTCTGCACCTCTTTTTCTAGGAAAAAAGCACTGGTTATGCATAAATATTAGCAGGCTGAGCAGCAAAGCAAAATACCTCCTAAGATCCGAAAAGGTGCTGACAGTCCATGACAAGAGCTTTTTATGCTCGACCCAGCCCAGGTTTGTAAGGGAACACTGACTATGGGCATTCATCCCTTTCACCCAATGAAATCAGCATCTCCTCCTATTGCGTGTCTTTGATTACCTTCAACACTGGCCTTAAGGTCTTAATGAGAGGCTTCTGTGTTTAGGCATACAGGTGTCAGGGACTGGGCAGAGGAGGAATGGTTAAGACCGCCTTCCCATCCTGACCCTTCCAGGGAGGAAGAAGAGGAAGACAGTATAGATTTACAACAGGGGTTTATGGGAGGTCACAGCTCAGAGGCAGATGAGGGTGAAAGTTGGGGAATAATTGGAAAACCAGAGCAGCTGGCTGACAGGTTGTCATTAGAAAGCATTCCAGACCCACCATCTTCCAGAACATGGTGAGCCTTAAAAGTAGGAAACCAAAGAGCTCAAAGACAGAGGGCACTTAAAGGCACCCATAGAGGAGGTGGTGATGACGACAAATGAGGAAGTGGGGAGACGGGAGGTGGAGATTCACTCGGGACAACGCCATTATCCAAGAGGCTGGGTTCTATAGCAGTGGTTGCCAACCTTTTTTTGGCCATGCTCCACCTAAGCATATCTAAAATCCTGATTCCCCCACCCCCGGGACATATGATTCTTATTATTCAAAAAGTGAACTCCTATTCATGTGGAGGAAGCCTAAAAGGTCATTCACTGTTAATAACTCATTCTCAAATTGCCTCCCTTAAAAATCAAATTGCCCCATTGGGGGGGCATGTTGGGAGCCACAGTTCTATAGCCTCTCTCTGTAAAATTTGAATTAAAAAAGGACTGTAAGAAACTTTTCCTTGTCTTTATACTTTCCTAGGCAACCAGCCGGGAGCTGCTGACAGCATCCTAACAGCAGGACTTTGCCATCAAACAGCTTAAGGGACAACCAGGGAAGGACTTAGAACAGATAATTAAACAGTTGGTCTGTGAGTACTTAGAAAAGTGTGCTGTGATTACTAAGGCCCAGCATGGCTTTATCAAAAACAAGTCATGCCAGATGTATCTTGTTATTCTAGGCTACATCAACAGAAGTACAGTGTCCAGATCAAGGGAAGCAATAGGCCCACTCTATTCTGCCTTGGTCAGACCACACCTGGAATACTGTGTCCAGTTATGATCACCACAATTTAAGAAGGATATTGACAAGCTGGAACGTGTGCAGAAGATGACCAAGATCATCAAGGTCTGGAAACCAAGACTTGTGAGGAACTGATGAGGAAATTGGGTATGTTTAGTCTGGTAAAGAAGAGCCTGAGAGGAGATATGATAGCCATCTTCAAATATTTAAAGGGCTGTCACATGGAAGATAAAGCAATGTTGTTTTCTCCTGCTCCAGAGACTAGGAGCCACAGTATTTGATTCAAGTTACAAGAAAGGAGATTCCAACTAAACATCAGGAACAACTTTCTGACAATAAGATGTTTGACAGTAGAATGGTCTCCCTAGGGAGGTTGCGGACTCTCCTTCCTTGGAGATTTTTAAGCACAGTTTGGATGGCCATCTGCCATGTATGCTTTAGTTACGATTCCTAAATTGCAGGGGGTTGGACTAAATAACCTTCTAGATCCCTTTCAACTCTACAACTCTATGATTATATTTAGATAAAAGCAAATATGGCCTCATTTAGTAGAACAGACAACACAGTTCATAGTGCTGGTGCTGACCTTTAAAGCCCTAAATGGCCTCAGCCAAGTATATATATTCAGCAGACACGTGAAGTCTTCCCACCTCAAGGCTCTTGTAGGCATTTCTGTCTCTGTGACTGCTGTGAGATTATGAGCTAGGCAGCTGCTGTGGACTCCTGAAGCACTTGTATGAGTTCCAGTCACCTCACCTCAAAAAGGATATCAGAAAGTTGGAAAAGGTTCAGAAAAAAGACAACCTTTGAAGCCCTAAATGGTCTTGGCCCAGAATACCTGAAGAAACATCTCTACCCCCATCGTTCAGCCCGGACACTGAGGTTCAGCTCCGAGGGCCTTCTGGCGGTTCCTCACTGCGAGAAGTGAGTTACAGGGAACTAGGCATAGGACCTTCTCAGTGGTGGCACCCGCCCTGTGAAACGCCCACCCACCAGATGTCAAGGAAATAAACAACTATCTGACTTTTAGAAAACATCTGAAGGCAGCTCTGTTTAGGGAAGTTTTTAATGTTTGGTGTTTTTAATATTCTGTTGGGAGCCGCCCAGAGTGGCTGAGGAAGGCCAACCAGATGGACAGGGTTTGAATAATATCTTCTTCTTCTTCTTCTTCTTCTTCTTCTTCTTCTTCTTCTTCTTCTTCTTCGTTCATATATTTGAGGTCAAGCTGCATGTGATCTGTGGTCAGGTCTCCCAAAGTTTTGCTTGTTAAAGAATAGTAGCACTGCCGAGGTTAACCCTTTTACCATGCTGTTTTCTGATCCACATCCCTCCCTTCTTCAAGTTGCCAGTAACTTGCAGTGGAGAAAAATACAGAAGAGCCTGCTTCACTGGAAAGATGCATTTGGATTGAGGTGTGCAGAAAGTTCGTAGCAATCAAAGCTTTTTTAGGCTGTTTCTGCTCAGCAACTTTGCTCACTTTGGATCTTGCCCTTCCAAGTTCCCTGGAAAATAAAGGTGTGATTTAATGCAGCAAAGCCCAGTGATGTTACAACTTGACTTTTGTGGATAGCACAGTCTTCATTGCCCATATATAGAAGCTTGAGCAAGCTGTAGACTGGCATGAGCTGAAGCCTCAGTGGGAATATAGGGCAGATGGATTAGAATGTATCCAGTCCCCATGTGGAGATACACCTTTAGCAATCAGATGCTTTTAGTTGGTATACATATTGTAGTATAAGGTTTGGCTCTGTTTTGGCCTTTAAGGCTATTCTTATTAACATTTCAGCTTAAAAAAACCAACAACCACACAACTTTGGAGAGTCTTGTAAACATCCCAATGCAGCACATGGTAGCACATGCCCACAACCAGGTCACCACTATCTTAAACAAGTAGGAGGCAGCAGCATGAATTTATTAAAAAAGAAATTAAAAAAAGAAACAACCCACCACTGAGATGGTTGTGAGAACAGACCTTCATTTCCACAATAAGGCATCATAGATGTATTGCTCTGTGTTCCCATTTCATGTTTTGAAAGATTTCTGACATCTTCTGAACCTTCCTTTTTACATTAAGTGTCAATGCCTTTGGAGATGCCTTAGGCTTTGACCCCCTCAATTCCCTATTGTCACAAGACCATCATAAGGAACGAGAAATGTCCTGGAAAAGAAGGCTGAGTATTAGGCCGCTCGCAGTTTGTGAAGAGACAACAACAACAACAACAACAATAATCCTCCACTTTGACTTTGTACAGTTGAAATGCCCTCCTCCCCCATGATCATGTGAGCGTTCCATATGCCAAATTCAGAAGACACTCCAAGGTTTGGAATTAGTGTGGATCATCAGTGACATCCAGTGGTTACTCAGGTAATCACAAATATGTAGTACTAATCTGGCAGGTTGCTTATAGCAGAAGTAGAGTGGGGTTTATTATTATTATTATTATTATTATTATTATTATTATTATTATTATTACTATTATTATTACTATTACTATTTATTATTTATCCAGTGTTGTCAGTATGTGTGACACTTTGCTGAATTTCAGAAGCCAATGTTAGAAAGGTCCCTTCAGCAAGGACATTACAATCTTCATTTTTAAAAAAAGGATTCATGCAAAAAAAAAAAAAAGTATATAGCTGCCCTTGTGCAAGATGCAGTGCAATTCAACTTTTAGTGTTTGATGGATGCCTGGTATTTCCCTATTGTAGATTTCTCTCTCCCCCTTTCCCTTTCCCTTACTCTCTCTCTCTCTCACACACACACACTTCCAAATATCAATTATCCATTGTTCTTCACTCATACTAAAATATATTAAAGTTAGGGCTCTTTCATGGCAAGAGAGGGGGTGGAAATAACTTAAGAATTTAAGAGTTTAAAAAACAACAACCCTGAACCACAATTAGCCAGTGCCATTGTGATGTACCAGTGGGAACAATGAAAAGGCTGGGTATCCTTCCCACCAATGTTTTTCGGCTGCAGCATTTGTAGCAAATAGATCAAAAATACGTTTCTTGCGGTTTTGACAGTTGCTAGGCTTGAGAAACAGCCCTCCATACAGATCGCTACATTGATTCATTTGCAGAAAACAGATGGAAAATGAGACCGCATCTGTCACACATCCTCCATAAAACCATTCCCACCATCTCATATCTTTGGTGAGTTTTCAGCAGGGATAGGAAACTGGGTCTGGCCACTGGGCCAGATCCTGTATCTCTGCATAACTCTTGTGGCCCAATTTTGGCAGGTGGAAGGCCCTAACTAAATGACAACAGATGACCCGCTGTTGCCTGTGTGACTTGAAATCAAACTGTGTGGATGGGAAAAAATGTGTGTAGTTTTTCTTCTATAATGCCAGCAATCAGCTGAAGGTCAGCACTTGGGAAGCTTAGCACCAACCAGGTGATTAGCAGTGCCTACAAAGTCTCTTTCATGTGAATCGCACCATTACCTATAGGGCAGATGGGTGTTGTTCGGCCAGAATGTCCTCAGTTGCCAAATGGCAAGGCCAGGAGACCCATGCGTCAGAGGTTCTCCACCCTTGGTTTTCAGCTTACCTAGAAGGCAGTTGCTTCTCTTTCATGCTACCAGCTAGCCTCATTCAATCAAATAAGTATTGCTATCAAAGCAGTTCGCTCTTTTCCTCTATACGCACAGTCCTGTTTCGTTCACCAGTAGCACTATGTATTGCACTAAAAGCAATTTTGCAGAATTAATCTCAGTCACTTAAAATGTTGATGAATCGTTCAAACAATCAAGGAGTGACATTGTTAGTTAGTCTTAGTTTTGGAAATCAAACGAGTCTAATGCAAATTGCATGCAAAAGTAAATGCGGATTATTAAAATTAGAAATGAATTAAAAATTCTTGCTCTCGGGCATGTATAACCATGCCAACCCCCCACCTTTCTTAAGGACTGGATTCAGAAATAAATGTCATTGTTACCCCAGAAAGACACAAACAAAATTTCTGTTGGAAGAGGAATGGTGTGACTTCAAGCTACAACTGAAAAAAAATAAAAATCTCCAAAGACTTCCTGTGGATAAAACAACATCAGACAAAGGAACCTCGGGGAAAGATTACAGATGTGTCTGTTCTTCAGTCATTCTTTTGGTCTGGCAAAGTAGAAATTAGGTTTTGTTGCCAAATGAAAATATCTCTCCTCCCAACAAAAGCAAGACAAAATTCCCTCTTGTATCCCTTTCTCTTTATTCTTTCACATACATGAAATAGCACCCCTTCTCTCTTTTACTATAATAAAAGAAGTTCAAAATAGTGTGGTTTGATGAACTTTCCGTAGCAAAAAATATGGTTCTTTTACTTTGCAGGGGGGAGGAAGGAAAAAAAGCCATATTGCATGCAGTTCATAATGGGTTCTGTTGACTTCCTTTACAATATTGTATCATCAGTATCATACCTAGGATTGAAAATGATACTTTTAAGAAGCTATCTACTTACAAGCAGATAAATTAAACTCTACCATTTTCCAAGGCATACAGAACATTTCATACATAGTGATCACAGATTTGAGAGTCAAGAAGAACTGATTCTCAGTTTTTCATTTTTCCAATCTTAAATCTGGTTCTGCAACAATTTGCAGATTGTGGGGGGAACCTCCTGGAAGTTCATCTGTATTTTAATATGAATTTATTCATTCTTATATGCATTTTTGTCTAATGCACACATTTTTGCAATCAGTTTTCCCTAGTGCAATTAATTTTTGCATGCCATTTTCACTAATATATTTATTTCTATGCACACATTTTCTTAATATATGAATTTTCATAAACATTGGTTGGAGAATTGCTTTGCGGAATTCAGATAAGGGTGAAATTCTAGTGAAATTTGTGTTTCTGTTCATTTAATGTCTAGGAAGTGCAAAGTATGTAGTTTCTTATTAAAATGCATTCTCCCAGCCCTACTTCCTAAAGGATTACTCTTCTTTGGTAGTTCACCCACTTAATTACATTGTGGTGTATCATTGGGCCTCATCCAGGCAATTTCAACCACATGACGGTAGCAGTGGAGACACACTCTCTGACTCCAACCTTCTTTCTCATATCACTGTTGCTGACTCCATTGCCCTCCATGTGTTGAGTGTTGAACTGCTGTAGCAATGAAACCTTCTCTGCTCATGAAGGCTCCTTGTATGATTTGGAACCCTGGAAGATGAGACGTTTGGCCTCCAAAGTGTGGAAAGCACCTTACAATAGCCAAAGAGGGGAATCTATGGACCTCCAGATGTTGCTGAACTCCATCATTCCTAGTCAGCATGAGGGAAGTTTGAGTTCAGCAATATCTGCAGGGCCGCCCACTCCTGATCTTACAATTGCCCAGAAACGCACTGGAGGGCAGAATAACTGGCCGGTGGTTTGAATATGTTCTCACATACCCAGGAAGTGGGCAGCAGTGTTCTCTGTTGGTTGCAAATTATGATCCATCTTTAAAAACAATCCCACACAGAGCTCATTATATTTGTCAGTGCTCTAGGTTGCAAAGATACATTGTCAAGAAAGGCATGTAGTCAGCATATCAGATGGAGCTGATATATAGTTTCACAGGCCACCTCCTCATCTAGCAGCAGTAATGAATCCAGCCAGGATGCCCAAGCTTTACACCTGCTCCAGTAAAATGATGTGTACACTAATCATAGCAGAAAGACCAGAAAGTCCCAAAGTCTCTGGCCTCCCAGCCAACATCACCTCCACCCTTCATTAGATCTCTCTACCATCAGATATACAGTAGCTGTGTACTCAGAATGAGGCCATCCTGGATGCGGTGCACAAAATCTGGAATGCCCTCTCAAGAAAGGCATGGCTGCCCACTCCTGCTCATGCTCAGACAAGCAGCAGTTTCATTTCATCTGACTTTCTAAAAAATATATTGTTTTTAATAAGAATTTCTTCCTGCTGCTGCCTGTTAGTTTTTAGTGGGTTTGTTTTTAGCCTTTCCCCCCTAAATTGGCTGTTTGATTATTTAACTGTTCCTTGTGCAGGACTTTAATAGTTGTTGGCCCCTTGAGGATTTTATAGAAAGGCAAGGTAGAAATCTACATAAATGAATACATAGATTGTCTTTCACAGAACAGTAGCACATTTTCTAAAGACTAGAACAAACATCTCCACTACCAACTGGGATCCCTCCAACAAGGAGAAGGAAAGCCAGCTCAACAGAGACAGAGGATAATCTTCAGTTTAATGTGAACCCATAAAATCCACACCTCCTGAACCAATATATGATCTAAAACACAGCTATCTTTCAAAATTAGTTCTACAAATGAACAGAAGATATAAAAAGCATATATTTTACACCAAATTGTGTATATTTGTGAAAATAACATGCAAAAAGCAATCATATTGGGGAGAAATCACTTGTATAAAAATATGCCTATTAAGCAAAATTATATACACAAAGGCACATATTAGGATAAATGCACATAATAATGTATTTTTGTGTATTTTTTAAAATTGGGAACCAATGTGAAAATGGGTGAATCGCAGACTGAAAAAGGGAAAAACCAAAACTGACATATTCTTTCACCCCTACACTCCAGTTCTACACCCTTGCCAAATTTCATGGAATGCTCAAGAACAATGAACAGGGCAGGGTGGGATTGTCGTTGCTCATCTTGCAACAAATATCAATGCTGAGGCGGATTGAGGGCAGCACCACCAGTTCCCTCACAATGGGTGCCAAGCTGAGGAGGCGTGTAGCAAGGTGTCACAGCTATATTGTAGTACACACAGAGAACAGAAGACAAGAGGGGTGTGTGCGCCAAATTTTGGCCTCACACAAGGTGCTGCTAAAATTTGAAACACCAAAGTCTGCCACTGCAACCTGGTTCAATATCTAGTTCAAAAACCAGATTGAAAGGAGCCAAGGATGAATGACTCATCCCAGAAGACCTTAAGTTTTGCTTTCAGAATGAATAATAAGAACAAAAGAAGAGCTGTCTGGATTGGGCCAGTGACCCATCTAGTCCAGCATCCTCTTCTCACAGTGACTGAGCAGATGCCTATAGGAAGTTCACAAGCAGGACCTGAGTGGAACAACACTCTCGCCTCCTGCGGTTTCCCATCACCTGGTATCCAGAAGCTTTGTGGTTGGCATCTGTTTGAGTTGAGGCGATCAGAACTGTATACTGTACAGTGGTACCTCGGGTTACAGACGCTTCAGGTTACAGACGCTTCAGGTTACAGACTCCGTTAACCCAGAAATAGTACCTCGGGTTAAGAACTTTGCTTCAGCATGAGAACAGAAATTGTGTGGCAGCAGTGGGAGGCCCCATTAGCTAAAGTGGTACTTCAGGTTAAGAACAGTTTCAGGTTAAGAATGGACCTCCAGAATGAATTAAGTTCTTAACCCGAGGTACCACTGTATTCCAAATGCAGTCGCACCACAGGCTTTTATAAAGGCATTCTGATTTCAGTAGGTTTATTTTCAATTCCTCCCCTAATGATCCTTAGGAATCAACTTACTCCCAAAGGGAAAGCCTGAAACTTTCAGATTGATCTCGGAGGAAAAAGGAGGCAACCACATTTCACGTGACCCCTTGGCTATAGTTTCTGATAGGTTCAGGAAGATAAGCAAGTCTTAACTTATCATGATGTACATAATCTAGTCTAATATGCATGTATCTATAGTTCTATATGTGCAATTGCCACAAGGCTGAAATGTAGCAAATTATGGCCTTGCAGTCTAGCTACTTCAATATACCTACCTATAATATCATGCTATTAATTTGTTTATGAAACTTTTTTTTGAAATGTGGAATAAGGGAGCTGCAGGTCTCTAGGAAACATGTTTATTAATATGCATCTGGAGGTTGCAACCTTTTCTTTGTTCTATTTTTTTTTTTTAGTTGTTCAAGCTAAAATGTTATTTATTTCTGTCAAATAATGAGTTGAAGGACTGCACCAGATAATATTTATATGCAGGGAATGATGAAAACCTTTGTGGCTTTCCCCTCCTCCTACCCCCCCCCAGTTACTTATGAACAAGGCAAGTGGATTTGACAAGTAGTGTCACTATGCCCAGAAACACAGTCTGCATTGGACATTAAGGCAGAAATGCAACGAAATGAAATAAATACCATCTGTTTAGATGTTTACTCTTTCTCTACCCGCCACCCCAAAAGTTTATGGTAATTGAAACATGGTTAAAGAGACTAGACCATCAAGCATATGTTCAATTCAGGCCACTGAACAACTCAAATTGAAAGCTTTCAGACTGATCCCCATGGAGACAGGTTATCTTCACTGCAGAATGCAGGTCTTTTATCTTTTAAATAGACTGGGTATGGACTGGACTAGTCTTGACTGCAGCTGATCTGGAAAGCAGTTCTGGATCTTGAGGTGAACCTGTATGCCTGAGTTGGACCATCAAGAAGGCTGATCGCCGAAGAATTAATGCTTTTGAATTATGGTGCTGGAGGAGACTCTTGAGAGGCCCATGGACTGCAAGAAGATCAAACCTATCCATTCTTAAGGAAATCCGCCCTGAGTGCTCACTGGAAGGACAGATCCTGAAGCTGAGGCTCCAGTACTTTGGCCACCTCATGAGAAGAGAAGACTCCCTGGAAAAGACCCTGATGTTGGGAAAGATTGAAGGCACAAGGAGAAGAGGACGACAGAAGACGAGATGGTTGGACAGTGTTCTCGAAGATACAAACATGAGTTTGACCAAACTGCGGGAGGCAGTGAAAGACAGGAGGGCCTGGCGTGCTCTGGTCCACAGGGTCACGAAGAGTCATACACGACTAAACGACTAAACAACAACAACAATGCATGAGTTAGGGTGCTCTGGGCATAATATAACTGTACCAAGTATGTGTAACACATGGAAACCCCTTGTGGATTGTACAAGAGGCTGATCTAGTTCAGCATTCTGTTCTCACAGTGACCATCCAGGTGCCTATGGGAAGAACAAAAGAAGACTTATGAGCAGTAAACCTCTGCTGTTCAAGATCCCCTACAATTGGCATTCAGAGGCATATTGCCTCCGACACTGGAAACAATATAGCCATCATGACTAGTAGACATTATCCTCCACAATCCCATTTTACAGCCATTCCACTTTATCACAACATTTTGCAGTTGCAAATGCCATAGTTTTAACTATGTGGTATTTGGAGAAGTGCTTCCTTCGGTCTATCCTGGATTTCCCAATCCGCAGCTTCATTGGATGGCTCCAGATTCTGCTATCATGAGAGACGGAGGGCAGATGGGCAGATCAGGTCAGTTAGGGGTGCCATCTGCATTGAATATGGTAAACCTGATTCAATCAGGTATCAGATCATTATGTTGCATGGGACTCCAGTTTGTAAAGTTGTGGTCTTCTTGAACCCAAAGACATTCGGTGCCTAGTAGCACAATCCATTACAAGTCTATTCAGAAGTAAGTTGCATTGCATTCTGTAGGGCTCCCACGCAAGTGTGCAAGGATTCCAGTCTGAAATAGCATAAAGGACACATTTCTGCCTTCATTTTGAAACATTTCAAACACACCTGTTCACAGTGAGTGAAACTACCATTTTTCTAGGAATTTCTGCTCACTTCTCACATTTGGAAGGCTGCCTCAAATGTATTTATTCTGTACAGCTTTCTGCCTAGAAGGTAAATGCTCTTAATTTTTACTTGCCATTAGCTGTATTTTAATTGGGGTTTTTATTTGCTGTTTATTAAACAGCTAATAATTAGATGACTGTCGGTTTTGGTTTTTAATTATTTTTAATTCTAGCAACTCTCCTGCCCCCTTATAATAAGACACCTTGGAACAAAGCTCCACTGAAACGCAGCCTAGAAATTTAATAAATAAACCTCAGAGGGTCGACCTGTGAGCTACTAGCGGAATAGCTGAGCAAGTGTCCTTGGTCATTTGTTTGGCATGACCTCTCCTGCTTAGTATTCACACTCACAATGATCTTGTTCGGAACATAAGCTTCAACAGGGATTTCCACACATTAGGAAGGCATACAGACCAGTGTGTTGCAGGTCTTCCCCCAAAATCACCATGCATGCCAGCCCCACTCAGCCCACCCCTTACCTTTCTATGCTAAGCAAAAAAGATGTGAAGGGGGCTTCCAAGTACATTCAAATTAACCCACTTAGTATTCTCCATGCAAAGAGGAACTCTGTACCCAGACAGTTCCTATCCATATAGAGGATTCTAAGTGTGGCCTCCCAACTGAATTCCCCTTCATACCTTCCCATGCAACATGAGATGTTCAACAGTGGAGCCAGCACATGTGGGGATATTGAGGGCAAGGCCAATGTGAGCAGCCCCACTCTTCCCAACACTTGTTCAGGCAACAATGCACGAACAGGGCTAATACTAAATACAAATTCTTTGGTGGTATACAACTAATCCAAGCGATCTCTCTCTCGATCTCTCTCTCTTACACACACACACACACACACACACACACACACACACGGTTGCTTTCCATTTCATTCTGATAATGTTTAATTCTATTTCAAATGTGAGGGTCTAATAGTATGCTTAGGGACACGGGTGGCGCTGTGGTCTAAACCACAGAGCCTAGGACTTGCCAATCAGAAGGTCAGCGGTTCGAATCCCCGCAACAGGGTGAGCTCCCGTTGTTCAGTCCCTGCTCCTGCCAACCTAGCAATTCAAAAGCACGTCAAAGTGCAAGTAGATAAATAAGTACCGCTCCGGCGGGAAGGTAAACGGCATTTCTGTGCGCTGCTCTGGTTCTCCAGAAGCAGCTTAGTCATGCTGGCCACATGACCCGAAAGCTGTATGCCAGCTCCCTCGGCCAGTAAAGCGAGATGAGTGCCGCAACCCCAGAGTCGGTCACGACTGGACCTAATGGTCAGGGGTCCCTTTACCTTTAATAGTATGCTTATCTTCCATGCCAGCAGTACTCCTCCTCCACTCCATTCCTGACATAAGAGCAGAACGTTTGAATCTCCCACAAGTGTAAGTGCAGAAAAGACTAGCAACCATACAACTTCTGCAATGTAAGTACTTACTGAGAACGGCACTGGTGGTGGTGGTGAAATATTGCTCACTGAGCACAGAAGAGGCAAGGTTCATTTAAGGTGAGAGGTGGGAACCTTTGTCCTATAAGTTAGATTTCTGAAAGAGAGATAACTCTGTATTTTGCATGCTCTCATGCTAAAAATATATTCTCTGAAAATAAAAATGTTATTGATTATGACAGGATCAATTTCAATTCATCATTCCTGGAACTGCAGTCTTAATTGTAATTTCCATTTTCTGATCAGTGGTAATTTGTATATGAAAAGTGTGTTTCTTTCAAGTAGCCACAAAGGTCCAGCAGTTGGGGGGGCATACTTGTCTGGAACTTTGCTTCCCCCTCTTATAAAACTGTCTGTGGAACTTAACCTCAATAGTATGATCTTCATAGGATGCTTCTAGAGAGACCTGGACAGAGATGGACGAGTACACTCAGTTATCACATTTGCACAGATGGTGGAAAACAAGTGTTTCTGGCAACAGCTTGGATGAAGAGATGCAAAGTATATTGGTATCCTTTTAACAATTCACTCTGTACCTCCTTCACCTTTTATTAAATTTGTCCAATGTGGTATAAACAACATGGCAATCCAGCTTTTCTCAGAAGAATTTCCCCACTGAAACAGTTCTACTGGAATAGCAAATGCAGAGTAGTACTGAAGTCAATGGAACCATGGATCTTCTTCCAAATATATGCCACCGAAGTTAGGAGCAGTTCTAAGTGTTATAGCCAGTGGCGTAGCGTGGGGGGTGCAGGGGGGGCCGGCCGCACCGGGCGCAACATCTGGGGGTTAGGGTTAGGGGGCGCAAATCCACGGGTTAGGGGGCGCAAATCCACGGGTTAGGGGGCGCAAATTACTTGCCTTGCCCCGGGTGCTGACAACCCACGCTACGCCACTGGTTATAGCTGAACTGTTCACACAGTTAAAATGCCAAAAGGTGTGGTGATTGTCTAATGGGTACGTTTTTATAATTCTGAGA
This sequence comes from Podarcis bocagei, assembly GCF_964188305.1. Classification (NCBI taxonomy): domain Eukaryota; kingdom Metazoa; phylum Chordata; class Lepidosauria; order Squamata; family Lacertidae; genus Podarcis; species Podarcis bocagei. The sequence goes on from NC_138134.1 coordinate 31,107,543, forward strand.
TGTCTCCTGAATTGGCAGTATGTTTACTACAAATATTCCCAAAGAATACCTTTCTACACTTTTCTCACACGTCGTCAAGAAAAAGGAAGGAATGTTTCTCTCAAGATTGAAGGCACTACTTTGTTAGCAATTTTGTTTATTATTGGGTTCTAAGGGGAATATTTATTTAGCTCCCCGTCACCCCCGCTGCCCTGGTTGAATTAAAATGAAATGCTTTTACATTTTGTTTTACTCGGTGACAAGTTTCAAAACTGAAAGGGCAATTATAATTGGAAAGAGGTGGCAAAATTCAATGAACTTAAAGGAAGTGGTATTATTTGTGAATAGGTGTCAGGGAACTGACATCGGAGGGAGAGGCGAAGGGGAGGCTCCCAGATGATGCTGGCAAAGGACCCAGCACCAGGGGGAGAAACAGCTCAGTAGAGGGGGAAGCCAATCAGCGCAACACCAGGGATAAAGGGGGGCAGACGGGGGAATTGGAGAGAGGGCTCCAGGACTCTTCACTGGACATCAGTGAGGAGAGCCCAGGTCCTCCGCTACCCACGCCTTCCCTGCGCAGAAGACTCCCGCGCAGTGAGAGGAGGAGGAGACTGGCTGTCAAACAACTTTTATATTGGAAGAGGTTCAAGAAACGCCCACTGACGGATTCTGCCAGTGACTGAGGCAGCCACGACGAGAAGGGGCTGTGCAGTCAGAAAGGTTTAACAATGCAAAATTAACCGAGAAAGGCACCAGCTTACGCACGAGTAACTCATACCTATTACAATAGGGTAACAAGCAGTTTCTGGGTTTTATTAAGCTGTCATCAGAATGACATAAGAGTGAAACTGATCAATCAATTTCAACTGCAAGAAGAAAGTCAATCCTCAAACACTTGTTTCCTTCCCTCCCTTGCTGCTTCTCTTTTTACAGATAACACACTTTATCTTGACCAAAATCATCTGAATTTAGGGGAGAAGGTGAAGGTTCAGCCCAATTTATGGATTATTTTCCAGTAAAGATAGAAAGTATTCTTTGGTACACAATAGGGTAGCCTAGGCAGCAGCAATTATATGTATGTTTGAGGCTAATGGCCTCACAGTGAATGAGAAGAAAACTTGCTATACTGTCTACACTTCCACATCCAAAAGGAAATGCTGATTCTTCCTATTGAAAACTTTGTAAAAATCAAAATCTATCGCTGTTCCAGCAATATATGATTATATTTTCTTCAATAATTTCAACAGCAGGAGGGCGTAAGTGGATCAGATAAATGACCAGTCAGATGTAGCTTTCAGTAGAGCAAGGAGAACATTTTGATCACTTCTGAATAAAATAAAAAATTGTTGAATGTTCAGCACAACAGTTTATCCTAAAGGTGTAAAAGAATACATTGGTCTCAGCAGCAGTGAAATATGATGAAGAAGGGTCTTGAAGGGATATAGCCTTCCTTTTTGTGTAGCCGTAATAGGCCCAGAGAGTGGCACTAAGCCCACAGGCAAATATTGCCTTAATGTGGCCACAAAATCACAATGGTCCATCCCTGACAATGTACCTGTATTAGCAAAGTTTCCCACATTGGCAAATGCACAGAATCCTTCATTGTAAATCTTCTAAATCTTAAAAAGCCTTCCTGTAGCATAAATGTGAAAAGGCAAAACAAGCCTTCATTCCGGAAACTAAGAACCACGGCTCCAGAACCAAGGGGATTCATACGCAGAACAAGAAATAGGGGTGAGCTTCTGACCCCCTGTCCCAGGTAAGCTGGGCCCATTCCCCATGCCACTGTGAGTGGTGTGGGACTTAAAACAAGGTTTTAAAAGTGGAGGTGGGAAGAAACGTCTAGCTACAGTGGTACCTCAGGTCATACACTTCAGGCTATATACGCTTCAGGTTACAGACTCCACTAACCCAGAAATAGTACCTCGGGTTAAGAACTTTGCTTCAGGATGAGAACAGAAATCGTGTGGTGGTGGCATGGCAGCAGCGGGAGGCCCCCTTAGCTAAAGTGGTGCTTCAGGTTAAGAACAGTTTCAGGTTAAAAACAGACATCCAGAATGAATTAAGTTCTTAACCCGAGGTACCACTGTACTTTGGTGACATGGAGCGAGGGATGCCATCTCGCCCTCGGGATTGTGGGTGCCTGTCACAGAATGCAGATGTGCAACATCACATGCATACACCTGTGGCAGTGACTCTTCTTCCTCTCTGTCTCTCTGCCTCCAAGTCTGAGTCGCCACCCCCCACCTCGCTGCAGAGGATGGAGCTGAACCGCTTCTTTCTCAGAGGCAGTGCCGCTGCCACCTGCCAGCTTTTCACATTGACTTTGTGAGTGCCCGGCCCCCGCATTTATATTATTGTGCCCAAGCACTCATGGCCCCCTGGAGTTGGCTCACGTGCATGAAGCTTAAAAAAAAAAGTTTTAAAAGAAAATGATAATCCTAGCTCCAAAGGGTAAGAAGGTAGATAGCAACCACCACTCCTCAATTCTGAAAAGCGTGCACATGCTTTCTTAATTCAGAATTCCCACTGCAGAATATTTACCTGATTACTGTCCATGGGAGAGGTATGGAAGGGCAATCCAAAATGCTTTTTCTAATCAATGTTTGCATGAGATGCTATAGAGATAAACAGCTAATTTAAATAACTACGATCAGATAGTGCTGGTTCTATTGTAGTTTTTATTTCAAAAGCTAGAAGAAGGAAGAAGCAAATTTCTCAGATGAAGTTCTGTATGTTTTTTTTTTAATAGAAGCGAAAGCAAGATCATAATCCTACCCTTCATACCAGCTTCCATCTCCAAGGCAAAACAAAAAATGGATATAAATTCAAGGTAATAAACACATTGCAATAAAGAATGTCACCTCACTGGCCCATTCAACCAACTGCAGTAACTAATGTTTCATTCCCGGCAGAGCCTTCGCTTACATAGTAAAAGAGTTCCCTTATTTTCAAGCCAAGTCTCCCTTTGATCAGAAAGGTCTCATTGTTATGTGACAATAGACAAAGCTCACTGTCTGACAACCTCTCAGGAATAAGGAGATGTGCCCTTGAAATATATGAATTATGTTGACACGTAAAACAATTGGTAACAGATAAACAAACCCCCTGTGTTTATTTAATCATTCTGTTTACCACATTACTGGATCAAAGGGACGCTCATCCTTTTCCTTCACCTTGACTTCCATGAGTGCCATACCACATAAAAGCTGCATTTTGCCAGTAATTTAAAGACTCACAAAGGAACATGTTCACATTCCTAGTCATTTTATCCTTGTCACTTATACTTAACATAATGCATAGCATGACGCACATAGTTGTGTGTGTTTTTCCTTTCTTTCTTTCTTTCTTTCTTTCTTTCTTTCTTTCTTTCTTTCTTTCTCCTCCACCTCCTAGATGTGGCTCTCCTTCCCTCATGCAACATTTCTTCTGGCTGTACCATCTGCTGGAAGATCAAAGCCAGGGTCATATCCATCTAATAACAAGAGGGGAAGCAGTGCGGTAGGTGAACACTCTATTAGCCTCTCTCTTCTTTCTATTCAGGTCAGTGCTCAGAGACATTCCAATGCCTTTGATGTGAGCCTGACTCAGGCGGATGGGCCAAACCCTTCCTCCTGTCATAATAGCCTTTTCACTGGATTACCCAAGGAAGATCATTTTTCCGAACTAATCCTTAACCTTTCAGTGAAGCACTATGAAAGAGTACAATTGCAATCCTGTATGAGGCTGTGTATGCTGAAAGCTGCAATCCTAAACAGGCTTACCTAGGACTAAGTCCCTTTTAAAATCAGTGGGACTCTGATTAGACGTATAAAATCACTGATGCCCACATATCTCTAGAGGAGCTGGACTGATGACATGGAAATAGAGTGCTGGGAATGGCTATGCCTTATTTTAGTCAACTTCCCAGAGAAGAAAACAAGACTGGTCCTGCCATGCACCAGGGTGAAGCAATCTATATCCGGGGGCAACATGAGGATGGAACAGATGAAGGCAGGAACTAAATGGCACAGCAAGACCTTTTTATAGTTTTGGCCCTAGAACTCCATTTGAGCAGTCAGCACAGATGTACAGTCTACATGTTGTTCTTCCATGCACTCACACTTTGCCTTCGTGTCTGTCTTAGTCGCCTTCTTCTCCATCTTGCCTACAACACAATAGTGAAGCAGATATCAAGCTGTGAAAGAACGTGTTGGTGCTGCACCTTTCTGAGCCTGAGAACAGGCATTTTTGATCAAGAGAAGACATAGGAATAAGGTAATAACCAGGATAACAGAATAACCATTGTAGCAGAACTGGTAATACTTTGAGGGCCCTGTTTCAGCTTTTCCAAGCAATAACTAGAAGTGCTATGACATCATAAATATGAAGGGGGAAATTATTCATTTCTCACTTTAATTGCCTACTTTGCCTACTTTGACCTTTGCAAAAAAAAAAAGGGGAACCAAAATACAGCTATCTTTCACAATATGCGCTTCTCTGAATTTTGCAATGCCGTTTTCCAGCCCTGAACTGTGCACAAATATGCATACATTAGTTGAAATATCATACAAAGCAAAAAATGCTTTCAATGATGCATATTTTAGTGAAAGTACATACAAAGTGCATATATGTTAGGAGCAATACACATAAAAGTGATGTGTATTTCTGTACAAAATGTTTGAAGAAAAAAATCATGAATTGATGCGGAAATGGAGGGAACAGAACTTAAGAAAATGGGAAATGGAGAAATGGGGAGAAAGTAAAATTAACAGATTTCTCCATCCCTAGAATATAATATATTCAAAGTGATTGAAACTGTACCATTCAAATCTAGATGGGAAAAGCAGAGGTAGGCATGAAGATTTGAACTACACCAAGTATTCCTGGAGATGCTATTGCAATCATGAACAAAACCAGCTGACTTTAGCTACTAATATTACATTCCTCCATGCATCTCAGGAAATTTCTTGGGTTTTAAAATAACTTATTTGAGACTGCAATGCTCTGGCTTCCCCCTGAAGATTCTCATCTGTTCTTTAAATTATGTTTACACTGTGTCTTTTTTCTTCTTTTCCTCTTCCCGCCCCTCTTTTTCAGCCTTCAGAAGCATTTTGTCTACCAAACACATTCTCGTATTTAGCTAGCTGTGACTTCTTTTTTAGCTCATTATGCAAAACAGCTGAGTTGTCACTTCTGCCTTCTACAGCAGAGCTTAATTTGTCATGTTAGTTAGCAGGGATTTCTTCTTTTTTCATTTTTTCAAACAATATCTGAGCTTTAGGTTTGGTCTTAAAATTAGATTACCCCAACTTATTGTCTGGTCCTATCTTATTCTTAATCTTGCAATGATTTATTCTCTGGTTCTACAAAGCTACCAGATCATATAAAATTTTTGAATGGTGTTTTGAATGGGCTGTAGGAGAGCCCAACTTGCAAGGTCCTTCTATAGAGGTTAGAAAGGAACGCTTCAAATGACAGTGTGGCAAAAGCCCATTGGATAATGCCATTCCTACAGCTGGGGATGTCAGATTTATCTGGGGCAAGATCCACTTTGAACACTTTTAAGTCCCATTTGCTTGGAAGAAGGATTATGTTTGGGCTAAGGGGGTGGTGATGCCACCAAGTGAAGATGGCAGCTTAGGATGAGAGCTCTTTGCATCCTAATTGAATAATCAGAATGAAAAGTGATTTATAAATACAAGTATACATTTACAAGATAGGTGGCTGTCAGGAAAAGCAGTGCTAGACCCCTGCACTCTGTATAGTGGATCCAACTATCTACTTTGAGATGCAAGAACCAGCTATTAGCTTCCAGAAAATGAAAAGGGTTCTGGGATGGTGCCTAAACGTGCCTGATTCATCTATGGCAGTGGGAACAGAACTACTAAACAAAATTGTGGAACAGTCCTTTAAGGACACAGTGGCAGAATGGGCCTCCACTCTAAAGACACCAATGGCTAAGGCCTCAAACGCTGCAGCAAAGCTTACTGATATAGTAAATGTGGTAATGCAGCCTTTGAACTAAACATTCAGCAACTAAATAATGTGGGATGACCACATACAACCAACATGCTTAAGTCTAATCAATGTATGGAGTGATTAATACCATAGAGTAAGCTGTCCTGCCAGGCTTGGCTCATCTTGGGAGGGACTAGGCAATCAAGACTTTGTTCTCCCCACAGTCTACCAGAGAAGCTCAATGTGTGAAGAGGCTTTTAGTTGGTTGCTGCAGCTCAGACCACATGGCTCTTACAAGCAATTCTTGTTTTCCTATACCAATAAATTTTCACCACTGAAACTAAGGCAATTTTGACTGCTTATGCAACTTCATCTAAATGCTGTATGGAAAAGCACATGAATTGGACTTTTGTAGAGCTTGTAAGGAAATCATTTTTATCTTACCAAACATGTAGACTTTCCCCCTATGCTAATGGAAGAAGAAAGTTTTGGAACTCACAATGATAGATTTTAAAGCTCTAACAGACTATATTTCCATGCTTTACTTCACTGCATGTTTTGTGATTTTAAATCTTTGTTGGGATTCTCTCACCAGAGAGTACTCCCCCCAAATTTGGATCTTGGCATCCAGGAATTTTCGTTTCTATATACCTATTTTTCCCTTGCCACCAACAAATAAGATGTGAGCCCTATCCAAGACCACTTTAGCAAAGCAGTTCAGCAGATATTACTTTTTGTGGACTCAAGGCATTCCAAAGACTGCTGAAAGGGGCAGTATTGCTGAATTTATAGCCAATTGGCCTGTGCAGCTTTTGCGTAATTTTAAGATCACACCTGCAGGCTTGAAGGGGCTTGCAGAGCGTTATTTCCTAAGCTGCCAAATGCTGCCAAACCATGGGATGTCATTATGAGCTTTAACCACTCTGCAGTAAAATAAGGCATTTTGGAAGGTCTCAGGGAATGTTGATCAGTGTCCTATGAAGCTCAGCCTGTAATGATTCTACACAATATTAGCCCAGAAACCTTGAGGTGAAAAAAAGAGTTTCAGATGCTACACAAACTGTGAGAAGCGACCGTTGTTTAGACATAATGTTTCCTATCCTTCTTGTTTGGGCAATTCGAGGACAAAACCCACTAAGAAACCACTCATGAAGAATCACGAAAGCTGCTTAGCCTGCTGAAAGAGCAAACACTTGGCAAACCGGAGCCAAGAATGACTTACTGGCATTAAGAGGCAAGAAGAGTGACTGGACTAACAACAAAAGCCAAGAAAAAGCAGTGGTTTGAGAAGAAGAAAAAAGGAGGTTTATTATCTACTCCCAAACCATCCATGTTTGCTGTCAACATGTCAATGCAAACTCTGTACTTCTCAATCTCTCACAGTGAGTTGATTATCTGATGGGGACCAACACCTGCAGGGAAAGATATTAGTGGCACTTGTTCTAATTATCTCTGTTCCTTGCCTCTATTCCGCAAACGCTTAAAGGTTGTTTAAATAATTTACACCAATCTTGCTTAATTGTTATGGAAATATGCTGGTGCTATTGATTGGTGTTGCTTCCTTTGCCTCTGACAGTCTGTGTCAAACTAGCCCCTATGGTCCAGGACAGGGGAAACTCCACTATGGGGACCGCCCATCAGGTAGCTTTTAAATAGGTGTCATTCTTTTGGTTATGATTTTTGTTTGTTTATTTTCTGGAGTTGTAATTGCAGGTCCACAACTAGTCTATTCAGAATACTATTTATTTATCCCTCAAATAATCAGAGGGCAAGCAGTTCATCCAGTAAGGGTAAAGGGACCCCTGACCATTAGGTCCAGTTGTGGCCAACTCTGGGATTGCGGCACTCATCTCGCTTTATTGGCCAAGGGAGCCGGCGTGCAACTTCTGGGTCATGTGGCCAGCATGACTAAGCCACTTCTGGTGAACCAGAGCAGCGCACCGAAACGCCATTTACCTTCCCGCCGTAGCGGTACCTATTTATCTACTTGCACTTTGACATGATTTTGAACTGCTAGGTTGGCAGGAGCAGGGACCGAGAAACGGGAGCTCACCCCGTTGCGGGGATTTGAACCGCCAACCTTCTGATTGGCAAGTCCTAGGCTCTGTGGTTTAACCCACAGCACCACCCACATCCCTAGTTCATCCAGTACTATAGGGTAAAAAGCCTATACACTTAATGTTAGGAACGTGGGAACAGCAGTAAAAAGACAGCCAGTCTCTATATTGCTCAGGAGATAGAAACCTGACATGATACTTCTCCAAAAGACGTACCATAAGAAAAATAGTCACGAAGGATGGTTCAGTTCTCATTTTACTGTCCCAATTATCACCAAGGCTAGAGGAGTCACAAGCTCTTGGCACTTTGTTAGAAGATGAAATGTTGTGAGATGGGTACAGGCAATGGATTCTTGTAAAGGGAAGGAAATAAATCACTCTAGTATAGATTTATTCCCAAATAAAGAGCAAGTACAGTTTGTGGAAGGTGGATCAATTTCAATCACTCTGGGAAGGCACATCATTGGGACAGCCCTTAGTGTAACTTGCAAGGTGCAGGCAGACATTAGGAGGAACAGCAATAGGTGGCCTGATAAAACCGCTCCAGCAACACAATCTTACTGATGCCTGAAGCTTCGTAAACCCAGGTGTGAGTGACTACATATATTTCTTGCTGTGAAACAACACAATACACATATTGGTTTTATATTGACTAATGAGACCTCATGGGATCACAGCAGAAATAGTTTGGTGGAGGTATCCAATCATAGCCCTGTAACAGTGGTGCAAATGATACAGAGGTTTAATCCTTGTCTTATGCTGGAAGATAAAATAACTCCTTTAGTTGAACAACTCTCAAGCTATGATTTGAAACTTGTTAAAAATTGTGACCAGGGGGTGATTTTTCTTGGGGGGGGGGGGAGGGAGTCTGGACATCATTTGAGGAATCATAGAATCAGTAGCACACTCTAACCAACTGAGCTATCTCCTTCTGTCCCTTAAATCTCTATGGTTCTTGGCTGAGAAAATGAGATTTGATCAGGAGTGGGTCAATGGTGTCTTAATGAGATGCCTCTCAATGGATAGGCTTTTCTAGAAGTAGGAATATATTTGGGAATCAGGGTTTGATTTCCCTCTCCTGATAAAAGTGGGTGGTGAAGAGTGGGAGTGTGTGTGAGAGAGAGAGAATGAAAAGGTGAGTCAATTTTTGAACTGAACTGGAAACACACAGAAGTCTGAGCCGCTGTTTGTGATAATCCACAGCTATGGTTTTGGTGCCTCCACCCCTGAAACCTAATGAGGAAGTAGAATCTGCTAGTGTTAAAGATGCAAATATTTTATCTTCTGCTCAGTGTGCATATGTGTAAATAAACCTCCTATCACAGAAAACACCATATGCTTCCAGTGACCTTCTTTCCAAGGAAACCAAACCCAAAATACACACTCAGATTCCTGAAATCTCCTACTACTCAAAGATTGAGTTATCAGCTGTCAAGAAGCTTAGTAGAGAAAAGAGGGATAAACTTCAGCAACAGCCTCTGATCTTTGCAAGGCAACACAATCTGAAAAGCAGTAAAGAGGTTTGTAAGACTTTGGTTTGAAAATGGTCTAAGCTGGAAGGCCTTGGAATGGGCAAAGTTCTACACTGCAATTGTGGTGTGGGCAAGGGGTTAAAGCCATTGGCTCTGCTATTGGTGCAGCTGCATGAGGCTCCACCCACAGCCATCATTGGCAGCTACAGAAGAGGGAAACAGATGGGACTTCAGGGTTTCACCATAGCTCTGCTAGAAGCACAGCAATTTTTGCCTTCTCTCATTGAAATGGTTCCATTCCAGCTAGACATTGCAAGAACTCTTGAACTAAGAAATAGTGCCTACTTTCTCTCCACCGTCCCCTTCTTCTTTCCAATCCCTTTTCCCTTTGTGTTGGGGTTTTTTTTAGATTGTAAGCCTGAGGGCAGGAACTCTCTGATCATTGACATTTGTAAGTCTCTCTAGCAGTCCCCTCCCCTTTCTTCTTCTTTTTTTTTTTGGCTGAAGAGCAGGATATGAATGATTTTAATAAATAAATACTTACAGTACTTGGAAAAATGATCTCCCAAATACTGGTTTTGTGAATAATGTCACATCCATTTTGCCCCTAAGTGCAAAATGCTTGCTTATTTCAAAGAAAAGAGAATGGGCTTACTCCCAGGAAAACCAGCACATAGGCTTGCCATCTTAATGTCAGATTGAAATCCTGAACAATCGCCGTGATAGCTTTTGCTTTTAACTGGGTGTCTCTTTAAATATAGCACCACATTTCTGAAAGACTAAGCGTGACTCCTTAGTAAAATCATATGCAATCTCTTTTCTAAACGTAAGGCGTATTTCTCCTTAAAAGTGTCATACAAGTTAAAGGGCCTCAAACTATTTGACAGTAACAGATACCTTTGTGCAAGGCATGCCAGAAAATAATTGCTACAATCTCCTTTGAAAGAGCTGCCATATGGGCCCACGTTCAGCAGGCTGTTTGAGACCAAGCTTAGCCTTCTTGCACATTGAAATGCTCTGTTGAATTCAGGCGGCCGTTTGCTACACAAAGACCTGGAATCACATGTCACATGTCATCTCCATCCACTTAAAACGGTGGAATAGATGGGAAGTTATTCCTATGCAAGTGCTATCAGAATTACACACACTCTCTCTCTCTCTATATATATATATTCAGTCTTTAATAATATCCTGGTGACAACGTTGAAATAGCAAGGATGATTATTTGAAATTGTGCTGATTCAAGCCCAACACTCTGCATGATGAAGGCCTCTTTACTGGGACTGTTCTTCTCCCTCTGGACCAGTGTAGCCTGCACCTGCATCTGTTCAGATAATGGTTTTCAGCAAAGCCGTTACCCTTGTGATTTAACTCAGTAGGCAAGCATCTGCATAGTCAAGGTCTGTGTCATTCAAATCATTGCACAATAGAGATGCTGTTGGAATTGGAGAAGGCAAGGATGGGAATACTTCTTCCGATGGAATCTGAAACGCAGTCATCCCCTATACAAAAGCTGCACTTATAAAGATGGTAACAACTTGACACCTTTTGAGCTTTTCATTAACTCTTCCCAGATGTCTGCAGGGGATCCAGAGGTTGATGGTGGTGGTGATGACTTTGATTTGTGAGCTGCCTGCTACAAAAGAATCTGAAGGTGACTGGCAATACCATAAATACACCACATTAGAAAATATTCTGAATAATTAAAAACACAAAAAAGATCATATACAAATTCTAAGAATTCTCCAACCAGATGATGATAATCACCATGAAATTAGTCAACACCTGCAAGACTTGATATACTTTATGAGTAGCATTCTTTTTTCCTGCTACATTTAAACAGAGCTCTGCTTTCTTCTAAAAAAGAAAGAAAAAGAGCGAAGCATTGCCAACACTGCAATATTTCATATAATTAAGACTTTACATGCATTTTTAATGGCATAGACTGTGGTAATTGACATGTGCAAATCCAGATCACACTTCGGATTTTAAATTATTTCACTCTACTGAAATGTGTTTTAAGTGCACTATCCAGACACTTTTGGTAATTCAGCTGTTAATGACTATCCTCCACTCCCGCGCTACCTTTGATGTTAAAATAGTCTTCAGAATTAATGTCGCTTCCCCACATGCTGCTCGGGTTAAAGTAGGATGTTTCTTAAATATTTCATGGGAGAACTCTTTCTAACCCCAACTACTGCTGAAGTGTGAGAAGGTTTCACTTACAACAAATTTAATATCTTGTTCCTTACACCATTTCAACAGGTGATCAAGGCCTCCAAACAGGCACTGACTGCTGAGCCTGAAACAAGATCAAGAAACTATTCAAAAGGGAATAGTGGATATAATACCGTGATATAGCAAACCACGCAGGATAATCGTTATCATTTAAGGTCACACATGTTACAGTCAGAAACAGTCTCCCCAGAGGGAATGATTATTCTCCCAGCCATAATACAGAAGACTACTTGCTGCATACATTTACACAGCAGAGTTTTGAATCTCCATCTTCCTGCCAATGGCTATTAGTAACATGGATCACCCAGAACCAGTTCCGGGGATTGGCATGGTTTGGGCACTTGCTGCGCCCCACACCTCACCAGGGAGCCATGGTTAAGAACCTCATGTCACTTGCAGCACCTCACCCTCTCAGTTATTGTTCAACCAATCACTCACCATACCTGTCTGCTCATTAGGTTCAGAGCAGGAAGCAAATGTTGATGTTTGATGTCAGGCAATGGGAGCTGCCAGCTTTCCTGTATCAGACTATGTCTTAAACCAAGCACCTCTGTATGTCTGAGTTGCTCATGGTTTTGTTTTTAAAAAGGACCAACTTATATATGCAAAATGTTACTCATAAATACACAAGTCTTAGGCCACACCCTGGAAAGTAAGTATGACTTATATTCCATTCAAAAGGTAGCTTAAGTACTTCACTAAGGAAACAACATTAACAGTACCTTGGACAGAAAGAGAAAAAACAAGTGTTCTCAGCACTTTTCTTTTTCTTTTTTTGGAGGAGGTGGAATAAAAAAGATGTTGGTACCTATATTTTTATAAAACTGTCATAGGTGACAGCCCTAGACCCAACAATTAGGAAGTGATGTTTAAAGATACAGTAACACTATTCAACAGAACTGTTAAATACAGAACAACTTTCCCTTCCCTTACTACACTGTTTTCAAAACAGAAACAAAATCTCCCATGACAGCTTAAATTCCATCTTGAACTAGTAATTCTGTAAATCATTTCATACATACACTTTTGCAATTGTAGGAGCAAAATTTGCTAGAGAAAAAGTGGACAAGTGACAGCCTCTTTCTTTGTTAACCGCGCCCAACACACACTTTTTAAAATTCACCTTACAGTCAAGGTGCACTTTTTAAAAAAAACGAAGTTTACTTTCAAAAACTGCTGAATAGGACAGTTTCCTAACAGAGGTTTGTTGTCTTTTGTTAACACACTGCAGACAATGAAGGCACCAGTAATTGTTGCAAGGGTTCCACTGACAAATGCAGGCTTGTTATCTTTGGAGAGGATTCGTTAGATGCAAGAAACAGGTTTGCACAGGTTCTTGACAATTATTTTGCAGGAAAGAGTGCTGTAGCTTCCTTATCTCATTTCTGAAATTGTCATCTTTTTTCCCTTTCACATATCCAGGCCCTATTTAAAGCACTACTGAAGTCCAGGATATTCAGAAAATCCTATTGTCGCTGATGTATCCATTTCTAATAACAAGCCAAATGCATTTTTCTTTTTAAAATAGCAGAGTGAGTTATACCTTTCTAAAATGGGGGTAGTGGTGGATAAATCCTTGAATCCTGTTTTCCCCCCTTAAGTTTTTATTTGTTGGAGAGGCAGGAAATGTAGTTTTCTGAAGGATTTAAGAAATGTTTTAACTAACCAGTGAAAGCCGAAAAAAGCTGACCTTCAAATCATATTTTAGACTTATTTTATTAAGTTCTGTTTAGATTTTTCAAATGTAAGTATATATTTTTAAATATATGTGTCTAGCTATCTGAATTAACATTCCACTGCAGCCGGAATTACTTTCTGCTAACATACTGCTCAAAATTTCCATTCCCAAAAGGAAAGGAAACAAAACAAATCTTCCCTCCAGAGAAATTTCATAGTCAGTGTTTGAAACTTGCCCTGAAGGTTATTTCACTCACATTCCTAAAACTTCTAAATGAAGTCCAGAAGTTCAGATGAACAAAGGTTTCCATTTTTATACATTTATCCATATTTAGAGAACCGCTAGAACAAAAGTATAGCACCTATATCCAGTGCTATTTTTTCTAGACAAAGAGAGGCCCGAACTCACCATGAATGCCTCCCTTGTTCTCTTCTAATGGCAATGGCACCCACACGAGAGGTGCCAGAACTAAGTTTCAGTGAGTTCCAGCTGGAAAAAAGCCCGGCCTATATCTATGATGGGTAGGGTTGGGCAAACTCATTAAAGTTCAGTCCATCCCAGTTCTCAGAGGGGACAGGACAGTGATTCTATGGTCAGCCATTTCCGCCCTGTACAATTAACCCTGTGTATACATGTCTGGGGAAAGATGCTAGCACAAACAGGTTCCATATATAAGGCTATGTCGATGCATGTAGTGGAGCTTCTTAGATATGCATATGTAAGTTATCCATGTTTGATATGCTTGCTGTAGCAAACATTGGTAGACAGTCAGCAAACAACATGGGCAAACACTTTGCAAAGTTATCCTTCATATCTAACTAAACCTACAGTCACTGATCCTTGTCAAATTATGCAAAGAATGATATTATTCAAGAACACTATTTGGTTGCTAACCAAAAATGAATCAAGCCCATCTTGTTGTCAAGGAACCCAGCTTGCATTTGTGGGTGGTAGGAAACACACAAAGAAATTAGCATCAACAACAGGGCTAGTGACTCCAGGAGAGAGAAGAGGGGAAATTTAACTGCACTCAGTCTAAAGCATTCGCTTGGGTTTATCTTGCTGAATTAATATGCACTACTGATTTTCAAGGCAGTAGTATGAGGAACAGATGAGTTTAAAGAACCTTGAGGGTAAGCAAGAAGTACAATGTCTTGTACATGCTGAATCTGTATAACTCCGCCAGGCCATTATAACTTTATTGTTTCAGGATATAAGCCTACCATACTCTGCAAATGAGTACACTGACATTTTGCTGTATTGGTTGAAAAGATTAACAGTTCACAAAGCAAACTGCCAAGTGTGGCAAATTAAATATATTAAAATGTGCATGCTTAAAATCCTATCCTCCCTACCAACACTATAAACTTACATACTGTACAGTTGAAAAGGTCTCGGTGACTCAGTTAATAATAACCCCGTGGCCTGACAGCTTCACAGATACAATTTAAGCCTGTTAAGTGGCAGTAAGCTATGACAGGGTGTGTTTTTCTAGGCTGCTAATAAATAGTGTCGATTCGCTGGGACCTTGAAACACAGAAACATCACAGGAGAACATGACAAGATTATCTTAAGCCTAAAGTAGAACCTCAGAGTTATGACTGCCATAGGAACTGAAAAGAGAGCCAGCTGTGAGTGCAGCTAGGCTCCACACACCTTCAAAGGATAGCATATTCTTTGGAGAAAGCATGTGGTCACATTTCTACTAACCAGTGAGGGAGGGAGGGAGGGAGAGAGAGTAATGTGAAATATCAGCAGTTATCTGCCTATGTATTTCCAGATTAGATAGATTAGATTAGACAGACAGATGATAGATAGATAGATAGATGATAGATAGATAGATAGATAGATGATAGATAGATAGATAGATAGATAGATAGAGATGATAGATAGATAGATAGATAGATAGATAGATAGATGATAGATAGATAGATAGATAGATAGATAGATAGATAGATAGATAGATAGACAGACAGACAGGGCAGAGAGAGAGTTAGCCACTTGATATATGAATCTCACTGGGTCTGTTGCCTCAGACATGTTGCCCTAGACCTTTCAGTCATTTCATTCCACATGACTGAAATAATAAAAAGAGGGGTTTGGGCTATGCATAGCAGATATGCCCCTGCCAGCCTCACCCTTGTGTCTTGTGTCCTGCCAGCCCCTTGGGGTTTTATTTGGGGAGCCTATGCGTGTAGGGAAAGCTCCCCAATTTGTGCCTTCAGACCCAACACATGTGGGAGAGGTTGGGTCTGATGCTTCAAGTGGCATCAAAATTAAAACTACTGTAGTTAATTTGCTCCTTCAAACTATCCCTGACCACCCAGCTCAAAGCTGGTGCTCATCTGAACACATATGTGATTATGTGCCAGCAGGGCCAGCTCGGGATATTTTGCCATCAGAGGCAAAACAGAAAATGCCACCCACCCTGACCCCATCTGCCTACATCCTCCATCCACTGTATGGCATCCCCACCCTCAACCCGCAATAAGTCCCATTTGAAATGTGGAAATCATTATGCAGTGGGCAGGAGTAGGATGAAGTGCCCACCCCAATCTACAATATGGCGATGGCAACAGAGGACAATATAATATTATTGTTGTAAATCTTTATCTCTCGGCCTCAACTCACTTTCCAAACTGCAATAATAAACTCTGGGCTTAGTCATACTTGGAGTACACCAATTGAAATAGAAAGACTTAAGTAACTGGTCTGTTCTTTTCAATGGAACCACTCTTGAGTATGACTACAACTCCTATCAGCCTTCAGTACCCAGGAATCTATGGGGATAAGTTATGTGCTTCAAATGTGCTTTAAGTGTATGGTGTGGGAATCTGGATGTTGCCTAGAGTTCTTGAAAAAATATATTCTAACAGCCTTCGCCCCCACTTTCAACCTGCAATAAATGAATATGTCTAGGCCATGTTCAATGCACAGTATAGGGGGTTCCAGTCTGTAATTTGTGAGGAGGGTATATTGGATCATTTTTTTTCCTTCCCTGTAAGAACAGGGATACGTAGCAGAACAATTTAAAATAAGATTTTATAAACTTGAAAATAAATATTTTCTTCCTACTCAAAATTTCTGACATTTGAAATAGCACAAACTTCAATCTTTTCATCTCTTTTTGTGGGGGAAAGATAGAAGGGGGTAGTCAGATGCTACTGCCAGACCATAGGTTCAATAAAATCCTGGGTTTCACTTTTGCCTCCTCTGAGCAGGTCTCACTTTTAACCCACCAGAGAAGGAAGGTATCAAAACTACCCAAGAAGTCCCCGGGAAGACTTCCAAGAAGACAAAATAATTGCCAGTCTAGGGTATTTGTTGTTGCCATTTTCATGTCTGTTTTCATCTAAATTGAAATTCAAAGCAAAAGTAGCCTTTTCAGACAAAGAGCACAGAACATTAAGGGAATGCCCATGGAAGCCAAAGCGTGTGAAATTATTCAAGGGGTTTCATACATCACTCATTTTTAGAATCCATGAAAAATTTGGCATATGTTCAGAGCGTTGATGGATTGCTTCATTTGCATCTTATTTCTCCATACACTTTTAGAAACAATAACTATGCACTTATGTGTACATGTGTGTGTGTGTGTGTGTGTGTGTATACAGTCGTACCTTGGTTTGCGAATGGAATCTGTTCTGGAAGTCTGTTCAACTTCCGAAAACCTTCAAAAACCAAAGTACAGCTTCTGATTGGCTGCAGGAGCTTCCTGCACTCAATCAGGAGCCGCATCAGACATTCAGCTTCCAAAAAAAGTTCAGAAACCGGAACACTTACTTCCAGGTTTGCAGTGTTTGGGAGCCAAAACGTTCAAGTCACAAGGCGTTCAAGGACAAAGGTATGAGTATGAGCATGTGTGTGTGAATGTGATGGAGCCAGGTAAACATTCCTGGGGAGGCCATTCCACAAATGAGGAGTCACTGAAGAACAGGCCTGTTCTCATGTTACTATTCTACAGACCTCTTGTGGAAAAGGCACACAAAGAAGGTCCTCAGATGATTACTGCAGGGTTGAGTTGGTTCATATCGGGAGAGGTGGTCCTTGAGGTACTGCAGGCTGATAGTAAGGTTGTGAGGTTTTTTACAACCAAGCAGACAGTGTATAAATCTTGTGGAATAAATAAATATGCAACGTGGAATTTCCCATTCATAGCCAACACTCTGATGACTTCATCACATGGGCTCACTATTATTTTAGCTATGTAAACACTTAGATTGAAAGTAAAGGTTGAAAACCAGAAAGAATTCAAACAAAGTGAATTGAGACAAAGCACATTTCAGGGTACTGTTAAACCTATATCCATTTGATTTGGATGGGGTTTGACTTGCCTAAATTCCCCTGGATTGCACCCAATTTAATTTCAATTGGAGGGATTCACTTACACCCATTTAGACCTTTCTTTCTATATGAATGATACATGCTTTACCATGAGGTGGAACAGGCTCAACGAAAACGTCATGAATATGTGAGGTTATTTTTAATGAGTGTCTGCAGAGCAAAAGAGTAATATTGCCAAAATGGAAAACATCTGTAACATTGAATATTCCACATTGATTGCAAGGCTGCCTTGAACATATAACTTGAGAAGGCTTGTGCTTTTGCTGAATAATTCATTGGGCATAGGTAAATTTGTAATTTAGTTTCAGGAAACAAAGCTCAGTTTTGTAGAGGTATTTCTCAATTATTTTTATTCATCTTCTTCCCTAGTTATAATTGAATAATCTCTTTGGGTCAAATCTGATGTCAAAATATCTCATTGTCCCTAAGTGTGCTACCTTAATTTCTTTTCAACAGACATTATGTCTCTTGTTTCTCATTTATACTGCATATTGATAGGTGCTATGTAAGACAGAATAACTAGCATTGGTTTTGCTATGACAGATGGAAGTGGGTTTACTCTTTCAGAGAAGATATGAATATGGTGATGAGTCATTTGCCATTCTCATACATTTTTGAGTGGTTTGCAAGACACCCTAGGAAATGAAATTAGGGGTGGAAAATAACATAAAGGCTTTAATACAAACTTTTTATAAGGCTTTGTTCATTTCAGGGTTATTAACCTATTATAAGAAAAGGCCATTTCATTGAATAATTGAAGCTCACCTTTGCTTAAAGGAAGGTGGTGGGTGTTTTGTAGCTATCTTTGAATTAAGACTATTCAAGATGGTACCACAGGAACCAATTATCTTTTGCTGTTATTCCTTATGACAAAAGATGTCCAGAATCAGCAATTAGGCCCTGAACCAAACTAGTTTCAAATCAATAGCTTTTCATTTTATAACTATCAATTATTATTACTTAGGAAAATGACTGAAGCAACGCCTAGGGATCCTGCCAGAGGCTGAAAGTTATACCAAAAAAAAAAAAGGTAGAAAGAAGGCTACATGAAAGCCACTATTTTTCAATGCCAAAACCCAGGATTTGGATCCCAAAATATTTTAGATGAACTGGGGATGGAAATGTGCTCTGTATATTCTCAGAGGTATTTGCAATTATAGTTGGAATCAAGACATTATGTGGGCTGTTCTGCATGCTTAGCACAGCTTTGAAGACACCTCTTTCCAACACAGCTTCCCTCCTTGCCTATGCCACCCAATAAACCACTCTGGAAACTTGGGAAATCTCTGGGCGTAGTTCAGACCCGGTGGCAAAAGCTGCACTGAGAAACAGAAACAGGGAAAGACAGGTCTGGCCATGGAAGTGCTTATATGTGCTTCCAATGGTCTTGGAATCCATGACCACAACACACATTCCATTAATCATCCTAGTCACCATCCTCCCAATTTATAAAGAGCAAGCAAGAGTTCCTGCCTTCAATATTTTTTTAGGCTAAACAGACAAGATCCAGCATTCATACACACAAAGGGGAAAGGTAAGTAGTTCTCCACCTATGCATTTTGGATTCATGGAAACAATGTGCAGCTAACACAGTACAACTGAGCCATAAGAATGAGAGCCATAAGGCAGAATACCATCCATTTCAGATCGCATAAAGTATTTATGACCTCAACATTAGAAGATACTTTCAGCAGTTGGACATCTCCCTGAGCTTGTTTGTTTTTTAACTGACATTATGTCAAAGCCAAGTTGTATAAGCAGGAATAGAAAATGGGCAGTTTTATTTGCTCAAGTTTAAACTTTAAAGGTGGAGGAGGCTATTTATTAATCTGCATGGGAGGAGAAACGCTCTAGATTGATGCACTCTCATAATGGAAGTGTTGTGAGAGTAAAACAAAATTAGACCAAGCTAAATAATGCTAATGCTTGATTACAACCATCTGAGCTGGGGCAAAAATAAAAATAAAAATTGACACTAGCATTATGGCCCCTGGGATAAATGGGGAATATATCCCTCAGCTAATAAAAAGTGAAATTTACATGCAAAATGGCATGTTCCCTTGATGCCCACATATAATTCCCATTAGCATCACTAGCAAATATAGATGCCTGAGAGGGAAACATATCCTATTAAACTCCCAAATGTTACATCTGTTTCTAATAGCTCACAGTCTTTTCCCATAGTTCCCTTAAATATATTGCTTGGTTTTCATAGATTTCAAAGCTTCTAAAGGAGATGTTTACGTTATCATTAACATGCTTAGTGAAAGCTACAAATAAATGAAGTTATCATTAGCACTCAGTCAAGACAGGGGAAATGGTGCCAAATATGATTCTACACAGTAGCATAGGGGCATAGCTTGTGTTTAGAAACTAATTTTCTGCTAACACAGACTAACAGATTTCCTCCAAAAAGAGTGTAATCTCGATGACCTAACCCTTTAAAATTATTATGCTGCATAGTAGAGTTATCTCTGTGTAAACAGCAATTCCAATGACTTCAATTCCTTGAACAAATAAATATATACTCTTTGGGGGCTAATTAGATTAGACAACAGAGATTGGCGATTAGAATCCGGGTTCCCTGATTCAGATCAGAATCATGGTACTGAGGAAGGGGGCTTAATCCTTTTCCTCCACACAGTTTTCCCAATAATGGCCCTCCCCCAAAAAAATTCAACCCTGCTTACTGTCCCATTAGAGGAAACAACACATACATTTCTGCTAATGGAGCAAATAGGAAATTGAGATGGGAAAAATGCTGGCAGATTTATCCCCATTCCCAATGCTGGAATCCTTATCTAAATCCCTGCTGTAGTTTAGTGTAAGGTCTCTTTGAAATCAGCCGCTTATAATCCCAAAATAAAATAAAATCTGAGGCCACCAGATGCCAGAGTTAGCAGGTGTGGATAAACTGCGCTGGTAAGAATATCAGGGTAGAGAAGGCGCTCTGCTGAAGACATTCAGCACCCAATAGATAGAAGCCAGCATTTGTGATGTGATAGAGGGGGTGATGCAGGCAACATGCACCTGCTGTCTCCACCTATGCATTCAGAATAGTAGAGTGAGTCTCCTGAATGGGGTCTTAGCCTGCATTCTCTGAATCGGTAGTGAAATCAGCTTGCAGAAATGAAAATGGGCTGTAAGTTGTAAAATGAACACTAGTGAAAGAACTGAGTTCATATAGATCAAGATGCCATCCTGAAGTTGCGGATCTACAGTGACTACAACTACTGCTGCATCCCATAGATTGCCCTTAGTAAACCACATATTACAGAAGGATTCCAACTAACTCAGTTTTATTAGAACGACTTCTTTTGCAGACTTTCCTTTTGAAAAGATTAATTTATTTAATATTTTTTTAAGTCACCCCACCTGACCTTCACTTCAAAAAGGCTTAGGGCTCCAGCCCAAGGCTCATAAGTTATAATGAACACACAGCAAAAACAATAAGTGTGTAATATAAAACTACCCTTTAAACAAACAGAATCGCCACACAGTAGCAGTTCTGTCAGGTCAGGCAAAGAAAGCAGAAGAGTTGGTTGGAAAAGAAAGTAAGGCTCGCTAGACCAGTGCCGCGAGATGTTGCCTGATGTGCCGCGGGAAAAATTAAAAAATTCGAATTTTTTTTTTTAAAAAAGTCAAATTTTCGATTGGGGCGCCGTCACTAGATGACCCCTGGGGTTCCCTCCCTCCCTCCCGCTCTGCGCCTCCCTGCTCCTCCTCCTCCGGGGAGGCCCTTCCTGGCTCTCGGCCAAGGCTTGGCGGCTGCCACTCACTCACTCGCTCGCCCACCCGTCCCTCCATCCCTGCACCCGGCCTCTCCCCCTCCGTCCCCGGCGTGGGGGCTGCCGGGATCCGTAGTCCCCTCGCCCTTGGGCTCCGCGCCCGCGCGGGGTCCGCGAGCTACGTTTCCCAGCGTGGCCTGGCGGGCCGGGCGTTTTGTTTGAAGCACTCTTCTCCTGGCCATGGAATGAGCGCAGTGGCGGCGGCCGGGCGGGCAGGGGCTCTTCCGTGCAGACCCCGCACAGCCTGCCTGCGCCCCCGCGGAGATCGGGCGGCAGGATGGAGCCCGGGGATCCCCGCAGAGGCGGAGCGGCGGAGGCGGAGGCTGCCCCCCAGGTAGGGCTGCGTCGGGGGGGGGTTATTTTTGCAATGCTGCATCCGCGCCGGAGGGGATGCATCGGACCGCGGGGGGACGCCTTGGCGGGCGTGCAAGGCAATGCATGCGTGCAGGCGTTGCATGGAGTGCAGTGCAATGCAATGGCAACGCGGCGCCCTGCATGCATGCATGCAACTTCCACTGGCGCTCCAGACTTGGCAGGTGAGGGGGGTCCCCAGTGGGCTGCAGAGAGAGCCGGGAGGGCGAAGGGGAGCCGGGGGGGAGCAGCGCTGCTCCCCGAGCCGAGCCCGGGGGGAAACTTCGGCGTCGTTGCGCCGGGTGTTGGAAGCGGAGGCTGGCGGGGGCCCCTCACCTGCAAAACCTGGTCGCCTCTCATATATTTCGTGCATTGCATTCATCGCCCACTTTCTCCTCCAAGGAGCTCCCGGGGGCGCGCGTGGTTCTCCCCGTGTTATCCTCGCAACAACAGCCCTGCGAGGTGGGTCAGGCGAGTGGCCCAAGGGAGCACCCAGGGATTGTCCTGGCCAGGTGGGGTGATTTGAACCCTGCTCTCTGCCCGGTCTTCGTCCTCATTTAGCCCCCACATGTGCATGACTGTGCATGACTGAGGTTTTCCCCCCTCGTCTTGGCTATGGTGTGAGTCTGTCCTGTTAATTAATGGGGTTCTGCCTTCGGAGAATATGAGCCAGCCCTCAAGGAGGTGATTATGTAATTTGCTAGCAATTCATGTCCCTCCCGGCGTGACGCTGCGTGCTGACGTCACGGGGCTGTAATGGTGGTGTGCCTCGAGATTTTTTTCATGAAACAAGTGTGCCTTTGCCCAAAAAAGGTTGGGAAACACTGCGCTAGACAAATGCCTCAGAGTATTGAAATAATAGGTTTCTCTTAAATTCATATATATTTCCTGTGAATAGATGTTCATTAACCTCAGCTCCACTAGTAGCTGAGGACTGCTAAATTCCCTAAAGCCAAAGCATGCCATTTTGGAGGAGGAAATGCTCTTGACAAAAATGTCAGTGTGCTATGCTATCTGCCAGCCTTCCACAACAACAAAAAACTCTTCTGATTTTACAATAGCAGAAAAGATTCTATGTAAATATGTGTACATAGGTGGATAGTGGTGCACCTCCCTGTCCTAACTTAACATATATGTACAAACAAACCTGGTTCTGCAACAAAATATTGCAGTGTTTAGGTTTACAGCCAGTCTCCATTCCCGCCCCATTTCCTCCCTCTGTAGTCAGTCAGTAAAGGGAAGTCAGGATCCCATGTCCACAGAGCATGCACAGCTGGGGGGGGGATTCCCCCCCCCCGATAGGTTTTTCCCTTACACTTGGAAATTTCGGAGTGGGTTGGGTGTGGTCCCATACACATTAGAATCTTGGATTGGGAAGCTCTGTCTCTCAACACCAGTTGTAGGAAATCATGAGCGAGGAAAGTCCTACTGCACTCGGGACCTTATTGTGGCTTCCCGTAGACATCTGTTTGGCCACTTTGGGGCTGGATCCTGGACTAGATTGGGCTTTAGCCTGATCCAGCAGGACTCTTTCTTATGTTCTTGCGACAGAGGAAAGGTTTAGAAAATGATTAAACTTTCCACAAGTGTGTGCCTTGTATGTGTTAAAAACAGAATGCTGGGCTAGATAGATTGTCGTCCTGATTCAGCAAGACAATTGTGTTCTCAAAACCTTGCTACAACTCTGTATATCTGACAAATCTTCAGCTAAGTTCCATAAAGAGTCTCAGATAAAAACAAGCAGAGCTCATGGAATCCCAAAGCGTACAAAGCACGGTAGCAAAATGAGAGTATGTTTGCATCTTAAGAAAAAACAAAATCCTTGAGGCCATTTGTAAATGAATTCGGAAAGGAGGGGAATGCCAACAAAATATATCCTAACATTTTTTGCATTTTATCTCTAAAAATGGTAAAGTAGCAAAATTCTGAGCTCTTCTGTGATAACAAGCTAAAACAGTTCCCAGCTGTGTCCCGAGCGAAACATTGTTTTCATTCTGAATACTGGTTTGATACTGAATCTGGGGAACCTTTTTCAGAAATTCCTTTCTCAGAAAACTTATGGAGGCTGCATACCAGTGGAAAAAGCTACAAATGTAAATGTTACCTTTTACACAGTGGGCCAGCTTCTATACATGAAGGCGTTCATTCCAGGAGGATGCAAAGCAGGACCAGTGGGGGGTGTGGCCAAACTGAAGGGGTGTGGCCCTAGGGAAGTTCTGAGGGCTACACAGAGATGCCTGGGGTCTCAAATTCAGGGAAGGCTGAATGGAAAAAACCTGAATGCATATCTGGGAAAGAACTGCAAAGGGGGCTGACATTTGTCATTGCCACATCAGCTCTCACTGACAGATACTTCCCGTTTTTTAAAACTGTGCAAATAATTTATGCCTTCAGCAGGAGGAAGAAATATAAGACAAAACATACGATTCTGCTCTACGTGTCTATTGCACTTCAGGGCCGCCTCACTTAAGAAACTTGGTTACTGTTGTATTTATATGCAAAGTCATCCTTATTGAACTTAGCATTGTATTAGCAGTAGAATGAACCCAGAAGCTGCTCTCCACACCAGTTCAGTATTTATATACTCAGCAGAGGCTATTCTGTTGGGCAAAGTGGGCCAAAGCCCTTCCAAAATCCTGAGCCTCCTCAAACCTCCAAAGCCATATTCTGGTCTTTCTCCTGACTCCAGCAACTCTCTCCCACAGAAATAGTGACATGAGAAATGCAAACTAAGCCTACAGTGCTATATGGTGCACAGTCAAATATTCATTCAGTTTCTAATAATTGTCTAATGGAGGGACAGAAGTTGTGCCATTTAGAAATTTTAATTGGAGGCTTTGTTTTGAGTGCAGCTTAATTTAAAACTATATTATGTCCTTGTAATAATTGTGTCATAAGAACGAAGCATCAGAGAGCAAGTAACAAGTTGCCCAATTCACAGTGTTCTGTGAAATAGAATAATGGACTGCACTGCCTTGACCTTTTCTATATTCTTTGACTTGACTGAATGGTCATTGCACTTCTCCCTCATTAACAGCCTGAGTAACCCAGCACCTGAATTGATGGAATGGGCACACATTCAAGTTCCAGAATAATGAAATGTTCAAAAGATGTTGATCCTTAGTACAGTGCTCTAAGAGGAGACGTTAGCAACAAAACCCCAAATAGCCTCCTTCGGATATACAGGCAGAAGTGAGAACAGGAAAAGCCTTGAGGAGAGAGATTCTCATGACAACTAGACAGGCTTAACCTGTACTTCGGGGGGGGGTATCCCTAAAACAGATGCTAAACTTTTCAGTGAGACCTGTACAAGTTGTGACACACAGAGGAGTGTGGAGCAACGAGTAAAGTATGACATCTCTGTGGACTCAGTGAATCACCTCACTTGCTGCCCACCTAGGTCTGCAATAATGGGGTTCAGTATAGGAGGATAGGAAGTGCCTGGTAGACTATATGGCTGGTGGGTTCTGTTTGACCTGGTGGTGTTGCCAGACAGCACTCGCTTGCTTCTCTTTTCTCCCCACACTCCCATATTTTCTCTCTCAATTTTCACCTTGTCTGGCAATCATAGGGCAAGTTTGAAGAACTTGTTGCCACCTTCTATTGAAATTGGCTGGAGATTGTTCCTCATGTGAAGGAGCCCTGTGAAAGTCCATCTGTATGTGCACACAGCCCATTCTCACTTTGGCTGAATGCTCATGGCCAGCAAATGCATCAGCAGCCAAGGGGTGCTTAGTACTATGCAGTGCAACTCTCAAATGTTCTTTTATCTCACTAGATGGCTTGAAATCTCCTTCGTACAGTACTACTATGTGCTGAAGTGCTTGTCTTCAGTATATTTTATGTGTCTCTGTGTTGAAGTGTCTGAGCATTTTAATTACGGCCATTCTTATGCTAGTGTTCCATAATACCACTGCCCTCATCAGCAATGCATATCAGATGTTACCTGGGGCAGACCTAGTATTATTAATGCAATATTTGCATATTGAGGGTAGCAGAGGCTAAGGGAGTATGGCTTATCTAATACCCCTTAGCAAATTTGTGATACAGGCAAGGTTCAAACTGCAAACTTCCTGATTTTGTAGCTCAGATCTAGCTACTACGTTACAACGGCAAACTGCAATTATCAATGAAATGGAGGAGTCTGTTAATGATGTGCAGTGTGTGAAGAAGCATTAATTATTATTGTCCCCCATTCTCATGGTACTGGGGAACATCAGCTGCACACATTTCATTTTCAGTGAGTCACACCCACTTATATAACTGAAAAGCAAGCAGCAAAGGACTGCACACTCCTGGCGAAGCCGCCTGTGGACTGATTCCATGTACAATTTAAAAGTTCTGTAGGTATTCAAGTGATTACATGGTTATCCAATGTTGCAGCAACTACTGAAAATTGCAATGGCATAGTGGAACTCTCAGAATAGAGTGAGTGTATGCTGAAGCCACACAAACCCCATGACTATGAGAGGAAGAGTAGGTATGGGCCTGTTGCGCCATATCACATGCCCTCATTCCAACAGTTCCCCATTTGTTGGAGGCTGAACATCTGAAACAGGGTGCCTTCTTTACTCATGTACAATCCCTCCATGATGTAGAAACCTGGAAGAGCAACTAATGGAGGCCAACAGAAGGAGTGACAGAGACGAGGGATGGAGCCAATGACTTCAGCCCTACTCTGTGCCTCACGTAGCATGGAATTACATGAGATGTTCTTGTAGAACTCTCATTCAATTGGATGTGCTTTGAACCCTGCACTTCAGGGTCCTTTCGGGAGCTACAGATTGTCCAAATTGTTCCTGAAATTAGCTAAATCCCTTCACCAAGATTGCAGTTCCATGATCCTCACTGACAAGAAACAGCTGGTATGTTGGTAGCTATTTACGCTGCTCCATAGGGGAAAAAAACAATAGTACGTCTGCAAGTGCAACATTTTCTGATGGCCATCTCTCAATCCCTGTGAAAAGAAAATTGAAGGCAGAAATCACACTTCTTCACTGCATTTGTATGTAAGAGCTGCAGATTTCTAGATGAGATATGTCATTTTCGGGTGCTCTCTTTTAATCATTAGAAGAACATAACATTTATAATTTCCAGGAAAATGGCCTCAGAGGTAACTGGTATCTACACATTGTTCAGTGCAGATAAAAAATGTACAATGCCAGTGGTATTTGGCTGTGGATTGATGAAGCAATGTGGAAAGATACAGAGACATTGTTTCTATAAAACTTGTAGCACTGTTGTTTAGGGAATATTTAACCTTTAATACAAATCCATTTTTTTTATCTCCCCACTGGAATTCAAAGCGTTTTTTCCTGATGTTAGATTTTCCTTCTGCCTTTGACCACTCTGTAGCTGCTTTAGTTTTTGTCTCTGGCCAGGCACAATGGGAGAGAAGAATAGGGGACTTGATTGCATGACAGCACTCTGTGAAAGCAATATAAAGAACACCAGCTTCAGTCTGGAGTAAATTTTTAGTGTAAATGAGTGTGAAATTGGACTTTCAGCAAAGAACTACCAGGCACATTGAAAAGGTGAAATTTATTTTTGTTGTTGTTGAAAACCTTATATAGCTTAATCTACTATCAGAAACTGGGGAAACCAAGATTTAAGCTCATAAAAGAGAGGAAACTGTGCTTTCTCTCCTTATTTGCTTTTTTCAAACACTATTCTCCTGTCTTCTTCTAGCATACTCAACTCGCCTCCTTCTGTGCTGAAAATAATCATTCACTCTAAGGGCACTCTGCTGGAATATTCTTCTGCATGATTCAAACTAAAATAAACGGTAGTCACAGAAGAGCATGGTAGAACCTTAAAAGGAGAATATTTCAGTGGATTCTACCCTGATGTGCTTGTGCAGGGAACACAATCCTAAGCATGTTTAGACACAAGTAAGCCCCACTATGTTCAAGAGAATGTTCTTTTTTATTAGCATTGCATGCCATTCCCAATCTCTGAGATTCCAGGGGTTCCAAGAACTTTACCCAGGATTCATGTTTCTTTTTTAAAATGAGGCACAGCAGAGACTGCGTTGTCTTTCAGATATATGGTTTATTTACATAGGACGGGTTCACAACATTGACACCTCAAGAGGGTCTTGCTTTCCCATAGCTGCAGCCGTGGATTCAACCAAAAACCAATCATGGCATACATGAACATGGTTCTCTCCCTCCCCATTTTATCCTCACAACAGCTCTGTGAAATAGAATAGGGTGAGAGACAGTGACAGGACTAAGCTCACTCAGTGACCTCCTGTCAGTGGCTGGACTGGGGAGGAATGTTGGGGACCGCCTGCCACCTTCTCCTGAACCTTCCTGAGAACAGGAGGACAGTATAGATTTAGAACAGTGGTTTGCAGAAGGGCATAGTTCAGAGGCTTCAGAGCGGAGAAGCTGGGGAATACTGGAAGAGGAACAGCAGGAAGAAGAAGCACCAGGGGAGAGACAGCTGACAGACTCAGTGTCCTTGGAAAACATTCTTGACCCCCTCCCCTCTCCCAGGACCAGGTGGGCATTGAGGCTATTAGAACAGAGAGATCAGAGGCAGAAAGCTCAGATTAGCTGATACAGGGAAGACGTAAAATAGGAGAGATGTAGAGGAGTCAGACTTTACATGGAACAACACCATTATTTAGGGAAGACTGCATTCCTCCGTCTCTCTCTGTGAATATTAATAAATTACGTGGTAAGAACTTTTATTGTTTCTCTGCTTCTTGACTGCTACCGTGGGAGGGATTGGATTCCCCAAAGCCTGACACCTCCACAGCTGAGTGGGGAATTGAACTTCGGTATCCTTGGTCCTAGTCCAATAATCTAACCACTACACCACATGAGCTCTTAAAAGCTAGTGTGCCACATAAATTATCAGTGCAATATTACTTATCAGTAACAAAACAGAACCTGACATTCTGCACCATGTAGTGTAATGCAGGTAAACTTTGTGGTCAGCTTCAGGACACAAAGCTCTTGGAAAATATTGCTTCTGTTCTAAATTGATAAGGAATACCTTATCAGAGGGATACTCTGTTTTCTCTTCAGATCATATAAATCTGTCGCCTTTTACTAAAGATTTCCATGGAGAGGAACATTTATTTTTGTATTTCTGTACACCACCCTGATATTTTACAAGAGAGTGGTTTATAATTACCCTATTATATTTAATAAATAAAATGAATGCATGCCCACAGCTTGTTTTCTGAGACTGAGGATGCAATTGTGTACCTTTTTATCTAGGAGTAAGCTCCACTGAAGTCCAAGGAAGTTACTCGTAAGTAAATAGGTATAGGCTTGCACTGCTCATCTGGTGTAGCCAAGGCATTTTCAAGCCTTTCTTTGTAGACTGACTGGCTTTCTTTAATAAAACTAAACTTTCTCGGAATGCTGAATTTCATGTGCCACATCAAATTGTATCCTTGGTGCAGTGCGATCATGAAATAAACACAGCTCTGTAAATATTATGAGACACTGCATCCGAGAATCTAGCCTTGATTTTGTTTCCATCCTTGCTGGAGAGTTATGCAAGCAAGAAATATTGCAATCAAGGAACAGCAATATCTCTCATGAGAGAATATTTCATCGATTAAAGCAGACAAGTGGGGGAGGTAAAAATCCATTCAACTGGATTGCAATGCTCAGCCCGAGAAAGCAACTTTGCTCCATGTGCTGGGCTGAAAATGACTATGAGGTAATCCCATCATAAATAATTGCTTTAAGCACCTCTGTATTATGGAAGTTGAAATTTGGAGCACAAAGGGATCTGCAATTGTAAAAGCATGTTGAGGGCTAGCTCTTATGATAATTGAGGCTTTTTCATAGGACACTTACTTCCTCGACTGCTGTACTTTTGAAGCATTGTCCAGCTGATACCTGAAGATCAAAGGAGCCTCCAGTTCTGTTTTTAAATGGTTATTCCTGTAGGAATTAAAGGAACTAAGGGAACAAATTACGCTGACTTCTATGCAGCACAACAGGGGAGAGGAGGTATACGTTTTGGAAGTGCTTCTTACAAATAGCCCAAAGGCAATTTTAAGTGCATTTTGGTCTTAAAATAGAATTTCAAACTGACCTGTTGGGGAAAAAAATGAATGCTGACTTTAATGAGCGCCATTAAAGATTTGCCATTGTTACTGTCAGGATTTATCTTTCTCTTCTTGGAGTCCACATTTGAAGCTTGGGGTGTAAAGAAAACAAACAGCTCCACACTGCACTCAAGTTCTTTGATCACAGAATCAAACACAAAGTGGCTTAATAATGCTGGTTCCTCAATGTGATCTCTAGCTGACTTCAGAGGGGATAGCTCTTTCTCTCTGTGCATGTTTTATGGAAACAAGAAACAAACAAATGAAAGCATATATTCTAAAAATTTGTATATTTCTTTTTCTTAATTCGTGCTCTCATCCTAAAATCCACACAGGGAGTTCCTATCAAACTAGCAAAAAAAGTTTTTGCTACTTGTAATGTCATTATCTAACACCTGCAATCTCAGATTTGTGAATGCCCACATTCAGTGGAGAATGACCTACAGTATATCCTTGAATGCACTATTCACAAAGCATATTTGAACGTGATAAAAGTCTTGAATGGGCACCTGGCAACTCTATGTACTGTACATAGTTGAATTTCACACAACAGTCCTCACTTTCTGGATAACACATTTATTTATTTATTTATTTATTTATTTATTTATTTATTTATGGCTATTGGCCCATAAAGATAACACATTTAGGCGGCTATCAATAATCCGTGGTGTATCTTGAGTTTGGGGGCACTCACAAAATCAGTCTGGAAAACTCAGCAGGTTGGCATTTACTTTAAAGAGACATAAATGCTAATAAAATAAATTGTAATGTACCATGATTTGCAATTTCTACCAATGAGCATGTGCTCACTCTCTGGACACCTTTGTACACAATGCACCGTACATTTTTTGTACAGCTGCATGTCTCAAGCTGATGCCCTAGTCAAGAATTCCCTGGTGTTTTCAAGGAATCAAGGGATCAGTGCTCTGGATTGAGTTGTCTTGGAGCCTGTTTTCTTGGTCAGACCATTTTGTGTTCAGGTTTAGATCAGCATTTTCCATTCCCTTCTGCAGGGGTAGTGTACCCATTAAAATCTACTCTCAGGGATTTATGTAATCTAGCAGCATCCTCGATGCTCTCAGCTTGATATGGTTGGTGCTTCTATCAAACTGTGGCCTTAGTATAAGATTGTAAGACTGTTGACTCAATCATTCCCAAGTGTCAGGAGTCCAGGTTCCCAGCTTGATAACACAGTAAGCGTAGGTAATTAAAAAGGAGGATTTATTGCAAAAACAAACAGATAGCTCCAGAGCACTCTAACAAAGCCTCCAACATCATTACTAAAGATGACCTTTCTGAAGACTTGTTCCAGCATCAACATAAGATATTGAACTTACAACCATTATGTCTCTTGTTTTGCTTACTATCTAGCCCTCCCATTTGCTGACTCTTCAGACTTAGTGGATAAGCTCCAACCTCTTCCTGTTCTGATATACTATCTCTGTGTTTGTTCATGCCTGTTTGAGCTTCCTGAGAGCTTTGACTGTGTTCTAGCCTGCTCTCAGCTACTACCTTATCAGTCTACCTGTCAAGGTCAGGAAGAGCCAAAGTCTGCAGCTGCCAGCTCTCCCCTGCCTGACTAACATATAAGCCTCTCTGTTCCTGGCTGGTTTCTGCAATTGGCTGCAACCCTTCGCTTGGAGCTGACTCATTCCTGACACCAAGCATCTTCTTGGCTTCCTGGGCAATCGGGTGATGAAACAGGCTGAAAGATGACTAGAGCACAAGTGACACATGTCTTGCAATGGATAGCACCAAAGTTCACAAAGCCTCCTTTGTGACAGTGATGGCAGCAAAGAAACTGCCACCATTTCTCTGCCACCATTGCACCCTCAAGTAGTTTTCTAGCAGAGTTGTTCCAAGTGACTAGGGTTTCTAACAATTTTATGATGGAAGACAGGGATAGGGAAGCTGTGACCTTCCAAATGTTGCTGAACTACAACTCCCATAATCACTGAGCATGCTATCTAGTGAGAGCTGGAATCCAACAAGATGTGGAAAGCCAAAGATTATCATTTATATTGCTACGAACATTCAGGAGCTTTACAAACATGAAGAAACATTTTAAATACAATTATAAAAATTACAGCTCTTTGGTGTAATAAATTTTTACCCATGTATTTTATAAACTGATGATGTCTGAGAAATGGTGGATATAAATGATAAAACTTCTGTGATTAGATCTTTTCAATAAAATGACCTTAGAGAATTCATGTTGTGTCCATCACTGTGAACTTGAACAGCCTGATTCTCGTTTCTATTCTTCTAAAAACCAACCTGTCTTCCTCATATGGTCTGGTTATATAGCTCAACACATTCAGATTTTCAACAATTTGAAGAACTCCTACTGTGGTTTTCCTCTGATAATTTCTAAACCTTCTCAGAAATCTTTCTCTGCTCACAGGAAATGTACTGAGAGAAGGAACAGAATCTCAAAGCAAAGATTATCACAGCATGTTTGCTAGTAAGGAATATGTTTCCCTAATACAGTCTAATTAATTACCATACCTTTTAATGAAAATGCACATCCAAAATGTGTTCATCTGGGCCTTTTGGAATCCTGGGTGTTGATAGTTCAAATCTGTGCATCCGGTAATATCAAAGAAATGCCTGTTAGTTACATACTTCATATTAATCAAGTAAACCATTAATCACTATGGTAACTATGTACACCAGTGATAAGGCACATACATGTCCCTGAGGAACTGATGTATGTGTGTGTGGTGGCAGGGAGAGAATAATGTATATGGTGGGATTGGATTTTTTCTGCTTCCATCTTCAGCCTGTGCATTAATGAAAAAATATTGCATATCTCCAGAAATCATTTAATGATTTTCACATAGTTGGGGAGCAAGACTGCAACTCACATAATAGTTCTGAAGTAATTCCTGGATTTTAGTGGAACCTCAGCTGGAACCATGGAGTATATGATTGGTTGGTTGCATCCAGAGTCACAGCAGCACAAGAGGATCTAATCTGAAGGACACTTGGGAAAACATGATAGTGACTTTCTCTGGGATTACTCTTAGAATAAACATGAATCAAATTGGTCTCCTAGATAACCTGGGTTGGATCCAGCATTACACTCACAGAGCAGGTTGTTTGTGAGTATCAGCTCAGCCTTCCCCCTGTAGGCTTCTTGTGTGGTTTACACGGCAATCCTCTTATATATGTGTACTCAGAGGTGAGTACCAGTTGAGTGGGTTTGGATTGCAGCCTCAGAGGCCACGATGTTTAGGCAAGCTTCAGCATCAGCAGCAGAGTTATGGTGGCACTATCAATGGATACTTACTCCCAGCTGGAGTGGAGCGGTAGTTGCGGTCTGTCATGGCCATGGTAGTGTTGGATGGTCTTCTGGCTTCAGTGCAGCCAAAGGAGGACATCACTTCCTCCTCCACTGGGTATGCTGGCTTCTGGGGACCACCCAATGTTGCATCCAATTGCAGGTGAGCTTCAGAGTGCAGTTTAGGGAGCAGGCAAGAGGGAAAACTATTCCCAGGCTATAGTGAGGTACTATAAAAGCCAGCTGCACCCAGATCTCAGCCTCAGTCAATGCTGGATTCCCCACACACTTGACACTTTATGCGTAGGATTGCCCAAGACTAAGCAGGCAGGCCCTGCATAAGACCTTGTTATGGAAGTTTTTGGTTGATGGCAGATTGGATCCTTAGTCCTTGTGGATGCCAACCCAATGCCTCTGGCTACAGTGAATCAGGGTATCCCATTAAAGGGTTATAGGGTAAGGTTCTTCTGCCCAGACACCCAGATGGGGGCAGATGGGACATAGTGCCTCCAAAATTGTAAATTTGTGGGGTCACCCCAAATCAATGTACGTCATAAGGCAATCCTTAACCTTGGTTAACCCTGCCAAATAATCAAACACAGAAAGGTTGGTTGATTCAGGACACATACCCAATATTCACTCTTTTTCATAAAGAGACACTTTATTCATGTACATTGCCCACATAGCATTTTGTGGGTTTGGGAGGGAGGGGCAGGAGAGGAGGGAATTACATGAATGAGTAGACGAATCAGAGAACTGCAGCAAGAACAAGCTGCATGTGCACAAGTTGTATAACTAAAATCAAAAGATGGGCAAAGCAGACACAAAACAAAGCAAAGACATGGGAATGGGAGCCAAACAGAATGTGGTAGGAGACTTCCCATTCCTAGCTGGTTCTAGATAATTAGTGTATCATATGAAAGCATCCCAAGATCAAGCATGAGATATTCAGAGGTAAGTGCCAAATCTCGATGAACATCCAGTCATTCTTGGTTGATGGCTTTCTTGTATACCCTAGCAGTATCAGTAAAGAATACAAGGAAAACATTTCTATTTATTTATTTTTATTTTTTTAAAAAAGATAGGGCAAAGGCACCAAGTTTCTACATTTATTCTTTCTTGCTAAGATACTGAGCTTAAGAAAGAAAGAGCCCACTAAAAAAGCATCATTGGTTTCCAAAAAGCCAATACCTTATCACAACGCAGCATGTGCTCACCCAACAATCCGTGTGATATAACAGTGTTGTAAACACCTTTAAAATAAGCCCCATAACTTCCTTGCTCTTTTGCTGCTTCCTGCTTCAAATATGAGGTGCAGATATTTCTAAGCCAGCAAGATAATCTGCAGAATGAATTCACTGTGTGATTCTAGGTACAAAAAACCCCTAAAATAAAAATCAGTTTTTATATTACTTCTATCCACTACAATAAAAATCAGATTCAATGCTTGCTGTCTCTTTCTATTGGATCATATTACTTCCATCCACTGAAAACAAAATGAAGTTGTGTATAAGGCTCGAGAGAGGAATGATATATGCTCTTGTTTGACTTGTGTTCCAAAATCAGAACATGCCCCTACATCCACAAAGTTACAGCATCTCTGTAAAACTCTTCAATCCTCTGTGACTGTTATCTCCGAATTGTGATGGCATGCAAAGAAAACTATCTTTGTTTAGCAGGGCCCCCAAAATTCTGAAAATAAATTGTACTTATAGTTTGAAAAACTGGAGATGCCACACGGAAAAGGACAAATCAAAAACAAACCTATATATATTGCTTAGAGACTGCATAGCGGGAAAATAAGGTAAGGTAAGGTAAGGTAAGGGTAATTCTTTCAAAACCATCACACTAGGCCCAGTCTTCCTTTGCCTGACTATACTATATCATCCAGATACTGAGCAAGGAGCAAGGTACACCATGCTTGAAGTGTGTGCAGGGCAAGTCACACATTTTAAACGCATTCAGATGGCTGAAGTGAGGAACTATTCTCTAATCATCCTCCAACTTAACACAAAACAATCCAGTGCATGCATGGAAACACATCACAGAGGTACCATAAACTGGGCATTTATGGTACCTCTATTCACCTGGTACTACATGGGGCAATGCTTACAGCAGGGATGGAGAGCCTCAGGCCTGGGGGCCAATTGGAGTCCTCCAGGACTAGCTTTCTGGCTCCTGGAACTCTTTCCAGGTCACATCCTTCGTTGGTCTTGCTTCACACCCCTGGTGTTTTTGCATGGTGGAATTTGTCCTTGAACTTTGATAATGCCTCTGGTTACCCCATCCACGCTGGCAAATTTCATCCCTGGTTCTCAGAAAGTTGCACAGAAGGGGATGTAGCTCTTAGGCTGAAAAAGATCCCTCACCCCTTATAGTCTTTACAGAAAATAGGCATTTCTTTCATAGTAACACTGATTTCACTCAGTTCTCTACTGGCACTAGGCATCATCATGGATAGCCTCATTCCTTGGTCCACCAGCTAGCCAGCTCCAGATGTCATATCATATGGGTAGAGTTTAAATAACATGTCTGTCAAGGGTTGTAATTTCCTGGCATTGTTGAGCTTGAGTGAACATGGAAAGCCCAAATACAACATGTTAAACTGAAAGGTGTGTTCATTTGGTTTGCTTGGTTAATTGAATATACATTCATTTCCTAAATTAAAACAACACAATTTTTAAAAAGTGCATGTGCTTCAACAACATCAAAAGAACCCAACAAACATAAATATATATCTGTTAAACTTAGTTATTTCCCCCTCCCAATGTTAAATGTCATTTGGAGAGAGGTCATGTATAAATCATATGGCTCAGAAAGGTGATTCATTATGGTTAATATTCGTCGTTAACATCAAGTCAGTCAATGAAAAACAAATTATGGTTTGGAGTAGGCCATGAAGGCAGACGCTGTCCTGGTAGGTGGTATAAAGGGATAACAGCCCTTTGATTTAAACGCATCAGTGCTTGTCATTAACACCCTGTCACTCAAGCAAGGAATTATGTGCAGTGCCCCCGGCAGGATCGTTTCCAGTAATTTGAACAACAAATTAACTGTATCTTTTATTTATAGCTCTATCACCAGCAGCATTTTAATTCAATCTCTCTCTCTCTCTCTCTCACACACACACACACGCACACACACACACACACACACACACACACACACACTCCAGTCTATAAAATGTTTACTTCCTCTTCTGACAGTAAGTTCTGAAGTTGAAATTAATATTTTTCTTATTTACCAATGGAAAACAAATGGCTCTTTAAACTGCATCTCTCATTGAAGATACTATATAAGTACAGTGGTACCTCGGGTTACAGACGCTTCAGGTTACGGACTCCGCTAACCCAGAAATAGTACCTCGGGTTAAGAACTTTGCTTCAGGATGAGAACAGAAATTGTGCAGTGGCAGTGGGAGGCCCCATTAGCTAAAGTGGTACCTCAGGTTAAGAACAGTTTCAAGTTAAGAACAGACCTCCGGAACAAATTAAGTTCTTAACCCAAGGTACCTCCGTAATAAGTTTAAACTAAAGGTATGCCAAATATTCATTGACTCCACTTTTGCAACATGCCTTGTTCTGCACCCAGTGAGCATGGGGTGCCTTTTCCCAGTTGTGCTGGGCCCTACTGATAGAAGCAAAATGGTGGGCAAGGTTTTTGCTCAGTATCTTGCCTGTGGGATGGGCTCACAGGGAAAAGCTGCCCCATGAGCCCTTGCAAAGGGGAGGGCAAAGCCTATATAAGTCTGCTCCCCCTGAAGCTCAGGGCCACTGAGAAGCTTCCTGCCCGCCCACACTTGTGTCAGCAATTTTGGGCCACTGGTTGACAGGGCCAAAATGCATTTCTTTTTCTCAATTTGACTGGCACTTGGTTGGGTGTTTTCCCCCCACCCTTCCCTCAATGAAATTATGACCTTATTTCTTAGGTGGAAGAACGTTGATTTTTGAGGGCGGAAATGGCATTGGGCAGGATCAACATAGTATGGGGGCCCCATATAATTGGCCTGAGCGGAGGATTGACCAGGGCACCCCCAATCTCAGATTGGGTTATCTGCCTGGTTGGAATCTGTACCCTGGTTGCCCAGTGAGATATCGCTTGCTTGGCTTGCACCATGACAATGTTCAACAGTGTCCGGGGGAAGCGGGGAAGCGAAGCGCTTCGCTTCCCCGCTTCCCCCGGACGTCTTTTGCAGCAAGGGGCTGCAGGGAGATCGCTATCTCCCCCCAGCCCCTTGCTTCAAAAGAGAAGACCCGCTGTCCCCGGGGCAAGCTTCGTTTTGCGAAGCAAGCCCATAGGGAAATTCGTCTTGCGAGGCAACTCGAAAACGAAAAAACCTTTCGTTTTGCGAGTTTTTCGTCTCGCGAGGCGTTCGTCTTGCGGGGTACCACTGTACATTTTAACTCTGGATGGAATATATGGGTCTTGGCGATATTGATTTAAATCCTGTTTAATTATATCCTCACTGTGAGCTTTTGGAAAAAGTGACTGTCCTCAACTTTCATTCCCTTTCTGTTAAATACAGATGGGAATGATATACTTCACAGGATCATCACATGAAAGAAAAAAGATACCACAAACTTTTTTGTCCATATTGATTATACCTGAGCCTTGCTTAAAACACACACATACAGGAAGAACAATGTTTTGGAACATTTAAATGGTCTAGCTGCAATGTGTGCTTGAAACAGCCTTTGAATGTATTTTTTATAGTATTTCTATTAAAGATTTATGTAACTTCTAAAATCAGTGCTGATCAAGTTTAATTAATCAGGAAGTAAGTCCTATTGAACTCAGTGTGACTTATTTCAGAGTGTTTCAGATCATGCTGTTCTTCAGGTGGACTTCATCTCTGATGAGCTGGGGGGGTGGCGGGAATCCATTCATGTATATTCCTTTTTCTAAACAGATTAACTACCCTACCCCCCCCCCCCACAGCCCCAATTACAATCAAGCTGTGTATCATTGATCTCTCACAAGAGCAACTGGGCAGGTCTAGCCTACTACACATGCAAAAGGATGGACTTCCTCACTTAAGACTGAAGAGATGGGTGCCACATTTCTGAATGCTCCCTTCTAAGAACTGCCAGCTGTACAATTTTTCTGATTTCACAGAAAAGTATAGAATAGGCACTGTCGCCTACTGTGTTAATTCCTATTTATGCACACACACACACACACACACACACACACACGTGTGAGCAATCAAAAGTCCTCACTTGCGGTTCGAAGTATACCATTTATTCTACCATATTACTCTCAGTGTATGTCGTAGCTGTAGTCAAGGCTAAAGCATAATCAGCAAAACCCAGCTTTTCCCCCCCAACTTAGTTAAGCTCAGCAATGTTGGTCTTTGACATTCTAGTACTAAAGACCCTTTCCTATTTTTATGGCACCCATCTTCTCTGTTCTTATGGAGAAACCACATTTTAAAATGTGTTTATTGAGGCAGGGTTTGTTTTATATACAATATATGAGTTTGTTGTGCATGTAGGATTATACGAAGGCATAAGTTTGAAATACTATGCATTCATTAGTGACTGGGAGTTGACAATCACAGTACTTAGTTGTGTGAGAGTGGCTGCTCTCTGCATAAAAAGAAACCTGTGTGGTAAACTGTTTTGTATTGCACATAGTTTTGTCTTTGGATTAGGAATAGCTACTTTGTTGTCCTCCAGATATTATATGGGTACAACTACCATTATCCCTGATCAATGGTCATCCCAGCTGGGGTAGATGGAAGTTGGCATCCAACAGCATTTGGAGGGCCACAAGTTAGCTACTCCTGAGTCCTGCCTTGGTTCTTTATCATCCTCATGCATTTTAATAGACAGCAAGAGCATAATTATAGAGAAGCGAGGGGCAAAGGAATTAACAATCTTTGTGTGCAGAGGTAATAATACAAGTAGGGCTAACATTTTAATTATTTTTATTTATTGAATTTATATACCGCCCTATACCCGGAGGTCCCAGGGTGGTTCACAGAAAAGATCACAATACAGTGGTACCTCGGGTTACATACCCTTCAGGTTACAGACTCCGCTAACCCAGAAATAGTATCTCGGGTTAAGAACTTTGCTTCAGGATGAGAACACAAATCGTGTGGCGGTGGCGCAGTGGCAGCGGGAGGCTCCATTAGCTAAAGTGGTACCTCAGGTTAAGAACAACCCCCCCCCCAAAAAAAGAGGTGCATTTTAAAAGGGTACAGGATGTCCATCAGGTCCACCAAAGGCCTGGTTAAAAAGGGTCTCTGAGTCATATTCAGTATAAATGAGAAATGGAAGTGCAAATGCTCCCAGAACCCATCTTTTTTAAAAATGAAAAGTTGATGGCCTGTCACGATGACCAGTTTTTCTCTGACGGATGCCATTTTGGGGTGGAAACATATGGTGACTAACCAAGCTGTACCTATCTGCTTGATTAGAGTAAGGAAACTCAAGATTCTCTCAAAATAACATTGCTATTTATAAAGTCTATAAACTTCCTGAGTAATAGGGAAGAATAGTGTAGTTTAAGCCATTTCCCCCCAAGTACAGCTGTAATCAGTTCTGGTCCTCAATCATGCTTACAGCAAGACCAACATGGTCACCTTGGAGAAAGTGGGAACTTTCCAGTAAAGAGTTTTTTGTCCCCTGAAAATTTCAGCTGCTGCTCTCACCTGAGGGCACATAGAAAGAGCTGTCTAAATCATGTATAAATTCTGCTGCTCCTTATTTTCTCTCAGCAGCTCAAGAGACTAGGCTATGGATAGTAAGAAGAACATGTACGTATCCTTTTGTATATCCTGATTCGCTCTGGTATGAAAAGAGCAGGAAACCATTAGGGTGACAACATGCTATTCATGGGATTAATGGCCATCTTTCCTGTGTAACTCTCACCGATACGCTTTTTTGAAAAATGCTTTATTCCTGCTTTACTCTCACAGAAGGCTTCTTTATTTATCTCTCCTATTCTCTCTGGTCATTCTCATGGACTCTTCAGGATTATACAAAGGGAATAACACTTTCTACCAGTATACGAATGGAATCATTAAGATTTGGGGGGAAATGAAAGTTGTGCACGCACATATCCTGTTGAGTATTATGAACTACGCGCCAGGCAGCAACCATTAGATGGCTTTCTTTTGTCCTAAAGAAATTACTGCAGATATATTCAGTTGCTCAGAAAAATAGAAAGCCTATGTCTTTTACTCCAAGTCCAAAGCGCCAAACATAGTATGAGAATACTGTATGAAAAAGAAGCCAAGGACTTAGATAACAAAAGGAAATAGATTGTGCAGAAATGATGTTTAGGTGTTTGGCTGAACATGTGAATGCTGAATTCATGGGTGGAATATAGAAGCACATTTGCAAACAACACACCACCCCAACCTCCTAGTGCACATGGCTCTCTACTCAGTTATACCCACTACTAATCTTATTTTGAGAGGAGATTTAATTGATTCAGCATAGCTTGGAAGCTCTTTCGATGACCATAACACTTCCTACTGCAGTTATCAAATTGCGTGTCTTAAAATAAACAAAAAATGTCTCATGGTAGGTTGAAACCTTGCACAACAAGGAGAATAACAGGCTAAATCCTTGTTCCTAATATGATAGCTTTCCATATCAATGGGGTTTTTTTTCTAACAAAGGGAATGTTCAGACATATTATTAATATTCATTTCACTTATGAATTGCTTCCTACGAGGCATCCTGAAGCGATTTGCAATATAATAACATATATAAAAGAGTTGCATACATAAAAACTGTTAAAACAATTGCATATATAAAAATGGAAGTATAGAAACAGATTAAAATAACAACAGTGGATACAGAAGATAAATTCAATTTCAAGAAAGCTACCAACTGGGATAAAGATCTTAGAAGGATTGTTGATAGAGGTGTATTTTTAGCAGGTGCAGAAAAGAAAATAGAGAATATACCTGTCTGATATGCAGTGGGAGGGAGTTCCAGGTTATAAGTGCTAAAGCACTAAAGCCTAATTCTGCCATCATGCAGATCAGACACCCTGATAGGGTGGTATTTGTGTGTCGAGGTCCCCAAGCCACCTCCAAATAAATCACAATTCACACAGAATTTTTGTTTAAGGTTTTTGGCATAATTTTGGCCAGTAAGGGAAAACAATATTGGGGAGAAAATGGATCTGGGCACCAGACCCTCACCTCTCCCCGCATGCTCCCAGGGGCTTGCGCAGCCCAAGCCCCATGCCAGGGATTCAGACGAAAGCATGGTGAGTCCCTGGATTCCTTTAAGGGAATTCCCTTGCAGCAGCAGCATTGGAGGGGCAGGGACAGCCAATCCTTACTCCTCCACCAACCAATTTTTAACCAATGCCTAAACGCAACTTACAAGTTGTGACGATTTGCTATGCAGTAGGCAAAAACCAAATGGCACCAG
Source organism: Podarcis bocagei (assembly GCF_964188305.1). Lineage (NCBI taxonomy): Eukaryota > Metazoa > Chordata > Lepidosauria > Squamata > Lacertidae > Podarcis > Podarcis bocagei. Next base: position 31,149,149 of record NC_138134.1, read on the forward strand.
CCAATCAGCCAAATGGACAAAATTCCTACTAGGCCCCTACTCCAAAAGCAGACAACCCCATGAAAGGCATAGCAAGGTCAAACGCAAGAGCTCTAAATGAGGGGGGTGGGCATGTGATCCGATACACGCAGTGAAAGAGAACACTCAATGCTGCGTGCCCTGTATATAAAACCTTTGGTTCACCCCACAAACTGGCAACATCACAATTTCCCCAGTAACCCAAACAGCCCAGTCACTGCCAATGACCATCTAAATGATCCTGACCAGCAACAGAGGAGTGGCCTGTTAGACCCCACCGCAACATGTGCTCTCCATGAAAGAAAACATGCTTTGCAGGATGCCCTCTCTTGCAGAATGTAGTGATTGGTTGGGTATGTAGGGGATAAGGCAATATTTGATGTAGCCTGCTTCCAAAGGCTTTGTACATCAATACCAACACTTTGACCATAGTCCAGTAGCCAATTGGCAGCCAGTGCAATTATCTCTGCAGCAGAATACTATTGTGTTTATATTCTGCCCTAGTGAACAGTCCAGCCACCAGATTTTTCACCAGTTGCAGTTTCTGGGTCAGCTTCAAGGGCAACCCCACATACAGAATATTGCAGTAATCAAATCTGGAGGTTACCAGCACATGGGCTGCCCCAATCCATAAATTAAAGTAGCTGTCCAACAGATGATTTCCCCACTTCGAGGTTTTAAATGGTATGATCCAAAAAGAACTGTACCACATGGTGTTTCTTCATAAATTAATCAGCTCTTGTTCTGAACACCATTGTGCTCTGTGCTAGGTTCATCTTCAAGTCAAATCCAGTATCACATTAAAAGCAGGTCATGTCAAAAGTAATTACAATGGCATTCAGAAGTCTCAAAATGAAGAATCCATCTTTTTAAAGTCTTTCTGGCTTCTCTCATAATTGAAAATAGTATTATTCATAGATGGAACCTAGAAACTGAAGATTAAAAACTTCTTTTATTGCTAAGAAAAATATCACATACACATAAAATATATATTAAATAAAATAACTCGAAGGGTAAGAGAGACTATATTAATCATGAAGAGCGTTTTACTTCTAGTATTGAAGCAGAGCACATCAATTACAGTAAAATACATAAAGCTCTTAATGGAAAGGGGGGATTAATTGGTATTAAGGAGAAAAACTAATGAGCCAAATCTTATATTTTGGGGTGAATCTCCCATTGAAATCTGTGTGATACTTCCCCAAGCAACACCTAAGTTCTTTAGCCTAATATTTCATCTTAAACAGGGAAAGCCCCAATAAAAGTTAATGGTTGAAATACAAGAAAAAAATATGGGTATGCCTAGAGAAAAAGGAAAGGAAAGGAAATAACAATAAAGAAAACCCCTTTTCAAGGAATGAAGGAAATAAATCAGAAATAATTAAGGCCTTTCCTTGGGGCAAGATAATATAAATCAAATAAAGCCCTAGGTTGCAAAGAAAATTAAATTAAAAAGGCCTTTCTTGTGCCAAAGATTTATCATTCTTTATGCCCTGTAGGGCTAGAATACCTTGTTTTTGTTTTCTAAACTCCAAATAGCTACATTTTTGTTCTTCTTACTAATCTTCATGTTACTCCTGAGTAAAAAATGCTTCTTAAAATACATGAAACATTGCAGTTGTCTTGTTAGCATTCCTAGCTTTTCCCCTTTTCTCTTAAAAATGATAGCTAGAACTATCGGTTTAGTTTACCGATAGTTTACCATCTAACTGGTGTTTGTACGGCAGACTGTGGAGGAGCAGTATAATTAGTATTATAAATGTAAATGTAAACTTTGAATTTATTCTCATTCCTGTTAGTGGTTGTTATCAAAGTAAATATTTTTCTTCAGTAATTTTGATTCACCAAGCATATAGAACTATGACTGAACACAGGCCATCTAGTCATATAATAAACCATTTTGTATTTGTTGCCCACCTGGCAATGCAAAATAAAAATAAAAATTCACCCATTCACTAAGTTGCTGCAGTCCCTGGGTGCTTCTACACTAGTTGTAATCAGCATGCTTTGGCTAAGCACTCTCTACAGGGCAACTTCATGATTGTTTTTATTTGTTTTCCTTGTTATTCTTCAGCCTTCTTTTCCACTGCAGAAAATCTGACTGTTTTGTACACAAATTTCTATCTACATAACAATGTAATGCTGCCATTGTTAAGCCCCCATTAGAGGATTTGTAGAATTGCATCACAATCCATATTTGCATGAAATAAGAATTCAGCCCCACTGGGGGATTTGTAGTGCCTCGTCACAATCTTGGATTAGTCCTTGTGGTGTTGGGGAGCAAAAGAGAAGGCAGTTTGCACAACAGCAGTGGCCACGGTGTGGGAGCAAGAAGGGAGGAAAACTGAGAGGGTCAAAGTGGTGGTTTAGACAATAGCAGAAGCTTGGATAAAGGAGGGATGGCGAAAACTGAAAGAAATACAGTGGTTTTAGAAAATGGCAAAGGTTTGAGTAAAGTATCTACACACAATGTGATATTTCAGGACTCTGCATTAGCTATCTCACATGAGGCAGATGAGGAATGGAAGAGGAAGAAGTTTAAGTACAGTGAGAAATGAGGGACACAGGAAAACTGTGGTTTGAAACAACAGCAAAGGCTTGGGAAAAAAGCAAGGATGGAGTGAAGCTGAGAGATTTGAAACTTGCAGATGTTTGAGAGCAACAAAGAGAACCTGTGCAACAGGGGCTGTACAAAATGGTGGGCAAGGAGGCATGGGTATCGGGTAAAGATGAAAACTGGGGTGCAAATTAGGGCTGCAGAATAGAAAAGTGGCTTCAGAAATGGGGTTTGGGAAGGTGGAATTTTGCAGTTTCATGGAGTGGAAAGCTCCAGGGGTTTAATATGGGGAAGGGGAATGGCAGGGGCCATGAGAGGAGTGAGAAGGGGCATAGCTATCTGCGTTTGTGTGTGAAGAACAAAACACTTACAATCTCCCCAGCTTTAAATTCTCTGAGCGCTACTTTTCAGACTTTTTCAAAATATGTGCTTTTGACATGTGCAGTGATGTATCAGACAGCAGAACCTATCAACACACCACTTTTTCAGCATATCTTCACTAGCGCCTTTCTTCTCAATGCCATTTTTTCCCTACACAGTTTTCATCTACGAAAACTTTTAAAAACTAAGATAGGCAGTTTTATGGGGTAGTTCTCTGCCCCAAGCTGACTTCTAACATATGGTAGAATGCCATATGTTTTGTGTCAGGAGTTTAATATGCTTCCCTGAATCAGTTTTTGCTTGAGAAACCACATGGAGCATTTTTTTTTTTTTACCTCACTATATTCATTCTGAAACAGAAACTAAGAAACTGACTTAGATGGTTTTAGTGGGGCGGGGGTTCCTACCAGAAGCCTAGTTCATGCGTGTCTCAGAGTGGTAAAATGTCCCTAAATAAAGTTATGGATGGTGTGTCAGAAGAAGAAAGGCACTTTCTTGCTTTTTTATATAAAATTTCATATAAAAATGTGTATTATGGGGGGGATCATTCATGAGAATTGTTTTTAAAAAATTGAAAAGTGATGTAGAAATGTGTAGGACTGAACATAAGATTGGAAAAATAAGAGAAACCGATATTGACAGTCACCCATTCCTAACTGTAGGTTTACTTCTGTGTATATCCTGGAATGACAAGTGCTCCTTGGATGGATTTCCATTCATATGGGGGCATAAAAAACAATTTTTCAAATTGCACCAAAATGCATTTTCGCCTAATTTTATAATGAAATTTAAATATTCATTTAATTGCTCTTAAACAGTTCAGATTTTAAAACACACACACACACACACACACACACAACCTTTCCATAGGCATTTTAGCACTGAGTGAATGTTTCATTTTATGAGGTGTTGTTGTTGTTTAGTTAGTAATACTAAACAGGTGCTCCAAAATCAAGAGCAAACTCTTCTTCTTGCTCACAGAGCAATTATTTCTCCTAGTTACTTAAAATAATGCCTCGTTCATGCAGTTTGCAAAGGCAGTGTGCATGAGTGTGTACATCTTATTAGATGCTACTGTTCAACAGAACTTGTATCCTTCTTTTTCCGAATGCTAGCCTAAAGAAGTGTTTTAGCTTTAGTACCTCATAAAACTAGTAGTGATGTATGGAAGTGGACCGTAAAGAAGGCTGATTGCCAAAGAATTGATGCTTTTGAATTTTGGTGCTGGAGGAGACTCTTGAGAGTCCCATGGACTGCAAGAAGATCAAACCTATCCATTCTTAAGGAAATCAGCCCTGAGTGCTCACTGGAAGGACAGATCCTGAAGCTGAGGGTCCCATACTTTGGCCACCTCTTGAGAAGAGAAGACTCCCTGGAAAAGACCCTGATGTTGGGAAAGATGGAGGGCACAAGGAGAAGGGGACGGCAGAGGACAAGGTGGTTGGACAGTGTTCTCGAAGCTACCAGCATGATTCTGACCAAGCTGCGGGAGGCAGTGGAAGACAGGAGTGCCTGGCGTGCTCTGGTCCATGGGGTCACGAAGAGTCGGACACGACTAAACAACTAAACAACATAAATCCTGAGTAGACTTAGACATGAGTAGACTCATGTTTAACAGGCCGGCAGGGGACAGAGATGGGGATGAGGCTGGCATGTGCACACCCCTCAGCACTTTCCTCCTCCCTGGTGCATTGCCTGCGCACGGATATAGAGGGCTCTTTTACCAGAACACTCCCTTGCTGAGTCTTTTACTTGGAATATAGTTGTACAAAATCAGTCCACACCTGAGACAGGACCAAGGTTGGCAACTGGAAAAGGTGGAAGAAGCAGAAATAACTGCCACGTGTCCTGGCAACAGAGAGACCATTTAACTAAAAGAGAACAGCAGAAATTGCAAGTCTTAATAGCCCAAATACAATCAAGCAGCTGAGACACAGGCCAGCTGAATGCAGAGAATGAGAACAACTTGATTATTCTCTATGATGAAGCATTTGAATTATTAGAACTGCGCTAGCCACAGAAAACAATGAAGAACAGCTCAATATGTTTGGTTTTGGAATAGCTCCCCAAAGTCCCTTGGCATATATACACATCACCCCAATTGTCAGACAACTCCTCTGGCTCCTCATTAATTTCAGAGCCCAGTTTGAAAATGAGCCTCGATTTATAAAAGCCTCTGTGGGCTTGCTCCAGCCCTCCTTTTATTTCTCAGCACATCTGACATGGGCCTCGTCTCTTTCCCTCCAGATAAGAATGCTGGTGTGATTAAAAGCTCTTGTTTCCACTGTGCCACCATATCACTTAGTTCCTTGGTTTGCCAGTGGCAGTGCAAGCACAGATTATTAATAGAATGACTCACACTGTCGGTATAGGAAAGCAACCGTCAAACGGAGACAAAACCTTGCATGTGATACGAAGCGAAAACAGAAATTATACCTAAATCTGATTTTTCTCTGCGCTGTGCCTGTATCTCTGTGCATCTGTGCTATAATGCAGATCAGTACTGAAATATAGCTCGAGATGTAGCCATCACCTGAGAAACACACCTTGACAATTACACTACTGCAGCATAAGACAGTGCTACAGAGGTATGTTTGCCCTTCAGGCATTTCAATCTAGTGCTGTCAAAACCAGGAAGAACACCATACATTAACTGAATGGCTGTGGTGTCTGCATGTTATGAAGAGCCAAGACCAACTGCACTTCCCTGAAGCTTATAGGTAGACACAGGTCTGGCTCAGACAGAAGCCTGATAGAGACACCATCTGTGAAAACCAATGCTTCCATGTGAGGGTTGTCTACCTTGCCATCTGAGGGATTGTGGCACTTCTTTTTTAGCTGCAGTGACTGCAAATTGCAGTGGACACATGAAGTGCCCCCACCTCAAGGCTCTTGTTGTCATCTCTGTATTTGTGAGTGCTGTGAGATTATGAGCCAGGCAGCTGCTGTGTAGACATGTTTTAGCCAGCTGAAGTTAATGAGCTTAAGTGTTCAGAGTTCTCTACCCTGTTGCATCCATAATGTACAGGGAAGAGGTATGCTTTTAGTACCCTCTGCAGTGCACTGATTTCCTATCATGTTAAGGACTCTTAGGTAGAGGTGAATTTGCTCAGTTTCATGGATAAGTCTTTTGTCCAATGTGCTTTGATGTAAAGAATCACAGAGTTGTGACCAGATGAAATCCAAAATCAGGAACTACCGATAGTTACGACAATGTTCTAAGTGAACCAATGTGATGTTCTATCACACCTTATAGTCACAGAACAAGGCTCTGCTCTATCTCTCTAGGCTTCAGGTTAAGTTCTGGTTGGGAGACTTGTTCACTGCCTTTGGTTGTTGGCTACACTTTCTTGCTATCATGTAGCTACGACAGCCACAGTTCTTTGTTTCACATTACATCCTTATGCATTCATAGGCATAAAAATGTGTGCAGCATCAAACAATTATGGTGAACATGCATGGGAATACAGGCTCTCACCTTGTGCAAGCATTGTGTCCATCTCTGTTGCAGGCAGATTTTAGGATAAAGGTGGAAAGTTGATCTGTGTTCAGGATGTGCATAGCTGCAGAGAGGGATTTCCTCTCCTTATCCTCTGTGGATTTGCAAGAGAATAAATTTTTGACAAATACACCAACCAACCAACCAACAAACAAAGAAATAGTACTTTGCATATTGTACTGAAGGGACTGCAAGAAAATGTGGCACCTGGGGGGGGGGGATAGAGTATAAATAAATAAATAAACAGGACAATTTTTTCAAAGAACATTGTGCAAAAGAAATAGGCAACAAGAGGACCAAAGCACATGATTTGGAGACAAATTAAATGGAATCTCAGGAGAGGTTGAATTTTGGTACATGCAGTCCAATAACTGCAACGGAAGAGCTGAAATGGAAGTCTCAGAAATCATTTGTAAATTGCTTTACTTTGGCTGGGTTTTTTTGGAAGGTCTTTTGTTAGCTTCAAACACACATTTTGCGTGGAAAAATACCTATTGTATATTTCCAAAGCTTGCATAGCCATCTTTAAAGTAAACTTGTTATTTCAGTAATTCTGTGTCTTTCTATTATCATCACTGCTGCCACGCATACCCCACTTAGATCACACCAGTAGTCACCACGAAGTTGTTACAGTAAGTGCCACACTTTTTAACAACAAGAAAAGGTGCCGGTACTGCATACCCTTGAATACCCCCTGAAAAGAAAGCACTGACTAAATCATTTAATTTTAAGGTCTTCAGTTTCCTAATCCCGCTTCTAGTGTCCTTTCTAAAAACCATTTAAAACAGATCCTGTGCTTGATGTTCACAGTCAGGAAACAGATGGGCTCTTTAGCTGCATCATTTTATTTGCAATTTAATTAAATGTAGCAGAAGTGGTGTGTGTTTGGTGTGGTGGAGCTGGGGAGCCACCTTCCCCAGTGGTGTAGCACAGGTTGCCAGTGCCGGAGCCAAGTGGAGGGGTGGGTGGGAGGAAAGGGAACAGACGGAGTACACATGTGCATTCAGCTGCCTAACAGCATCTGCATCAACCAGGAGATTGCAGCCACATAGATAAGAAAAGAGTTGTTATGTTTTTCTGGAGAGGTCACTTCTTGGTTTACATGGAGAAGCCGTTTGCAATGGAGCCCAGCAACGGAAGTGTGCAGCTGTGTTGAGGCAGCACTGGATGTCGAAAATTTGTGCCCCTAACTATTTTGTGCCCAAGGCAACCACCCCTGTGGCTCCTCCCATGCTATGCCACTGACTTCCCAACAACTGTGCCATAACTGCTTACCTAGAGAGAGCCAGGGGTAGCTAGTGATGGGATCAGCGCCACTTGGGTTCACCAGTGGAGCCAAACTAGTACTTCCACTTGTACACATGCCTAGCCCCAAACTTGCCACCACCCTGACCCTGCCAAGTCCAGTTAATCATCAACTGTGTTGATATTGGGAGGGCAGACCCGTCACTCTGCTTCTGAATTGTAGCGAGAAACTCTGCAATGTGAAAAATGGATCCTGTGCATTCTGTAAGTGAAGGTTCTGAATTCAGAACTCAGGAAAATTTACGCATATTCAGATTTGAGGTGTCTGCGTTCATATAAATGGATGGCTCACAAGTAGAATGCAGCTTTTTCAGCCTGCTGTTATGAATAACGTGATAGATAATGGAGGGAAAGATACTCATGGATATACATATCTGTTCATCTCGAAAGAATTCAAAATAAAATGAATGCAATATGCCCATTATTATGATGATGGAAACCTGCAGGATACAGGGATGATAGCTGTATAGATACATAGGTTGAGGAACAAAAGATAAACCAGTTTGGCAAGGCAAGAGCGGTTAATTTATTGCAATTGAGTATCATGTCCATAGACCTATTCTCATATTACTTGCATGTCGCTGTATTGGCTATAGAAAGGCATCATACTTTAAGCTCCACCTCTAACATCATTGTTCTTTTCTGCCACAGCCACATATTGTGTGAGGTAGTCTGCAGAGACATGCCAGTGTGTGAACACATTCTTGATCACAGGCAACTAATGCATGAACTTACATGCGAGTAATGTGTGAACAGGACTATTAATTAATTCCAGTCAATTCCAGGGGCGTAGGAAGGGGGGGTGCAGCTCACCCTGAGTGTCATCCTTGAGGGGGTGACAAAATGGCATACCACAGGGGGTAGAACTTACCGCGGGGCCTGGCTGCAGTGTGCCTGAGCAACGGGTCTCTCCTGGGAGTGATGCGGTGGTTCGGGGGCCCACGCTGCCCGAAATGGCAGTGTGGGGTTTGTGTCTGCCAGGCGGACTCCATGGGCAGCTCAGCACGCTGCCCCTGTGCGTGGATCACCCTTTCCCCGTGGACAGCTCGCCCTGCCCCCGCCGCTCCAGGTGCTGGAGCAGCTAGCGACGTCCCTGGTTGGATGCATGCTATGAGTGGATGGAAAATTGCCATGATTGTTGAGGCATGAATGTTTGCAGAAGATCTTGTGCAACGATGCATAATAATTCACGATCTTCCAGTTACCACAGTTCCACTTGTGCAACAGATTAAGCAAGCAGAAGAATATCTTTAGATTTGATTTCACTTTTGTTTCAGAATGCTGTCATAAGAATTGCCCTTCAATGAGCAGGAAATGCCTTGCGCATGTGTAAGTGAGCCATGGATCCAGTCCATAGTTATTTGAGTTCTAAAGTAGTCATGAATATAATTGCTACTATTTTATTTGCAATAAGCTACTTTCTTTAAAGAATTTCTAAACTATTTACAATGCCTAGCTTAATTTCAATAAACTTCATAAAATGAGCTAAGTTTTATTTATGATTTCTGTTGCTATTTCTACTGAGGTACATTGAATGAAGTGCAATTCCTTTATCTTCCAAGATAACACAAGGCATTCCAATATGCACTTTTCCTACATTCTGTGCTCAGTTTAATCATATTTATTTCTGCTGCTTTGCAGAAACTTAACTTACATTAGTCAGAAGACTGATAAGATATTTATGGTCCCCAAAGAAATCACTGGTACATTAAGTTTCAAATTTTAATAAAATGTGGGAAACTATGATTTGTTTTAATGGCTTTTGAGTGCATAATTGGTTTAACCAAGCTTATCAATCAAAACGGACTTTCTTTCACATGCCTATCAAATTTCTGTGTACTTCTAAGCGAGAAGTTCTAACATGCATCTGAGGTTTATTTGACGAGATTGTTCCATTTTTATTTTATTGTACTTTATTTTAATAGATTATAAGAAACAGACATTGTCAACATGTCAACGACTATTTAGCTTTTCCAGATTAATTTCAAAGATGGCAACTTCTCAGTTTAAATGATTTTATCATGATCAGTATCAGCCCTACAAATTTCAGGCATTTTTAAATGAAAAAAAAAAAAGTTTATTAAGTGATTCTATATATGTCTGCTGAGAAGTAAGCCCCATTGACTTCAACTGAATTTACTAGTAGTGAATGTGGTCTTATTAGACCACAAGGCTAACATGAGTTTTGTTTTTTGTTTTTTAAAGGTAATGCTATTCTAGGCTGCATCGAAAGTATAGTGTCCAGATAAAGAGAACTAATAGTATCAGTTTATTTTGCCTTAGTCAGACCACACCTGGAGTACTGTGTCAAGTTCTAGCCACTACAATTAAGAAGGATATTGACACGCTGGAATATGTGCAAATGAGGGCTACTAAGATTATCAAGGGTCTGGAAACCAAGCCTTATGAGGAAAGGTTAGGCGAACTGGGTATGTAAAGTGGACACTGAGAGGAGATATGATAGCCTCTTCAAATATCTAAAGAGCTGACTCAGTTTTGTTGTTGTTGTTTAGTTGTGTCTGACTCTTTGTGACCCCAGTGAACACTCAGGGCTGATTTCCTTCAGAATGGATAGGTTTGATCTTCTTGTAGTCCATGGGACTCTCTGCAAATAAAACTTTCAATGTGTTGTGAAATGCAATATACAAATGTGGCACTAGATGGCAACAGTAAAGGTAAAGGTAAAGGTACCCCTGCCCGAACGGGCTAGTCTTGACAGACTCTGGGGTTTGTGCGCCCATCTCACATCTATTGGCCGGGGGCTAGCGCTGTCCGGAGACACTTCCGGGTCACGTGGCCAGCGCGACAAAGCTGCATCTGGCGAGCCAGAGCAGCACACGGAACGCCGTTTACCTTCCCGCTGGTAAGCGGTACCTATTTATCTACTTGCACCCAGGGGTGCTTTCGAACTGCTAGGTTGGCAGGCGCTGGGACCGAGCAGCGGGAGCGCACCCCGCCGCGGGGATTCGAACCGCCGACCTGACGATCGGCAAGCCCTAGGCACTGAGGCTTTTACCCACAGCGCCACCCGCGTCCCGCTAGATGGCAACAGTAAGCAATGCAAAATTCAATGTATTTTTCAAAATGGTTTTTAAAAAAGCATTTTCACAGCGGTTTTTATATGTGTGTAGATTCATGGTCTCCAGGAATCATGCAGCCAGCTTGTTTTCTCCTGCTCCAGAGGGTAGGATCCAAACCAACAGATTCAAGTTGGAAGAAAAAAGATTCTGACTATACATCAGGAAGAACTTTCTGACAGTAAGAGCTGTTCAAGAGTGAAACCAACTCCCATGAGAGGTGGTGGAGGTTCCTAAGCAGAGTTTGGATGGCCACCTGTCATGTGGGATCTACTTTAGATTCCTGCGTTGGCAGGGGTTGGACTAGATGACCCTCAGAGTCCCTTTCAATTCTACAGTTCTATGATGCTTTGTGATTCTGTTTAGGCATAGTTTGCTACACCCATTATAATCAATAGGACTGGATAAGCTTAATTCCAAATTTTCAGGCCTATTAGGTTGGTCAATCAAGCTGCAATTCCGCTTACTACTCTGATTTAAGTTTTTTTGTACATCCCAATAAGAGAGCATTGACTGTTTGTGTTGTCAGTATAAATAAAATCTCATAAATATGAAAGCTTTCATTTTATAGCACTCCTATGACAACTAGCTTTTAGATTCTGAAGGTGAGGTCCATTATTTTGACTAGATGTATCAATGTTAGCAGTTTGAGACGTTTTTATTATGTACAAGAAAAATATCTGTCATTATTGGTTAGCAATGCCTGTTATCAGTATTTTATTTTATAGTGACACAGTTTGATTTTATATCAGAAGTGGGATTAGAATATATCCTTAAGATTAAAACCACTATTTTAATTGGCAGGATTTAAATGTACACTATTGTAATATTCAGGTAGGCATGCACAAGAGAAATATAACATGGCATGTCTTGAGAATGATCTGCTGCAATTTCCAAAGCTTGTATTGTGTGGTGACTGTGGAGCTTTATGCATTTCATTTCCATACAAATATAATGTAAGTTTCTTTTGAATAAACCACTTTCAAACACTGAGTCCCTTCATATATCATTCACTTTATTTGTAGAAACACTTCATTTACATTCTGAATCTCTGCAGAATTGTTCTTTATTCAAATTAACATGAGCAAGACTGTCAGGCGACAGCATATGCTGAGCTATGAAGAAAACATATATCACAAAAGAATGGAAAGGTAATCACTGAATCATATGCTTGGGAGACAGCAAAAATCTCAGCCCCCAACCCAAAGGCAAGACCATCTATCCAGCAGCACCTATAGATCAGCTTCTCATAATTCACATCACACTGGATCACAATGAGGGATGGGGCAAATATTTGATTCAGTACGCACTTAAAGGCAAACCGACCTACCAGTTCATACAGCCTGAGTATGGAATGCCCAGTTTCACTTGTACTTCCCCCAAAATATAAGTCCAGCCATGAATCTCGGCTGCAAGTGGATCCTCTGTCACAGTCTCACCATGACTACTTTGCTTCGGAGTGGATGTTCAAACCCTTAAACCATCCATTCCATGGAATGCAGACCAAGATTAACAATGTAATAGGTTTCTGGTCATGAAAGTATGGGCCACAAATAAATATCAAGCCATGTTTATTGGTGAGACCTTGGGCTAGTCACACTTCTTTGAAGTCTCTCAGCCCCACTCACCTCACAGAGTGTTTGTTGTGGAGGAGGAAGGGAAAGGAGAATGTTAGCCGCTTTGAGACTCCTTAGGGTAGTGATAAAGCGGGATATCAAATCCAAACTCTTCCTCTTCTTCCTTGAACTAACAAATCCCAACTGTTCCTTCTCCAACTTTACACCTTCCAGAAGACAGACTCTCTCTCTCTCTCTCTCTCTCTCTCTCTCTCTCTCTCTCGGCCTTACCTTGACATTCCATCGCCTAAGCAATTTCTCCTTCCATCCAGTCAGACTCCAGAACACTGTTTATTATTTCTTCTCTGGATGCTAGATTACCTTTGACAATAAACAGGACATTTTCTGTCCACTCTTCAGATGCCACCCAGCTGGCAGGTTTTGAACTGCATCTTTGTTTACACCATGCCAATGGGAGAATGTCCCATTGACCCCTGCCTATACCACCAATGTGTGTCACCAGCTGCCCCGCTTCACTCTCCACTAAATGATCTTCCAGCTGCTAGAGTGCCAGATTGTGATGACTTGCTTGTAGGAACATTGGCATCAAATGCTGTTGACTCTGTTCGGCTGCCTATCTGTGTGGTTTGGGATACAGCAGTGCTTCCATCACCTCATTACTCAAAGAGGATGGGAATGCTAGTGGACCTCTCAGCTGGTCAGTTGTTATTTCTAAATAGAAACTGGCTTCTTCCTAAAATAAAGATTAGAAAGGATCTATATTAGAGCCTTCAACAGGATTGACTGATCATTAGGTTATCTTTGTTTTCATAACTTTGAGGACAGGGGAGTGGGTTCCCTTTGAGTATAGAGTAATGTACTGGCCATTTAAATCCTACTCTGTGTTGGGGTTTACTTCCTGTTTGACTCTCAATTCAGTAAAATAAGCTCAACATTGATTTCCATTAGTGGTGAGTTTCTAGCCCTATTCATGAGTAACCTGCACAAAGACATAAAGCAAGTAGTGAAAGGCTGCAGGGTTGTTCTTTATTATTTCTTTATTTAATAAATTAATTTCTATATCCCCCCCCTTTCATCTGGGGGTACTGGGTGGTTTACAATATAAAAACACAAAAATGCATAGCATAGTAACAAACAAAAACAATACCCCTGTCCTGTTTAAAAGGCCATAGATGGTTTAATTAGACAACAACCTGGGAGAAGATGGATTTTTTGCCTGGCACCTAAGGATATGTAACAAAAGTGTCAGGCCACGCTCCCTGAGGAGAGTGTTCCAGAAGTGGGGAGTGACCACAGAAAAGGCCCGTCCTCTAGACCTCGAGTGAAGGGGGCACATGAAGAGGGGCCTCAGACAATGATTGCAGGGTCCAAATCGGTTCTTATCGGGAGAGCCGGTCCTTGGGGTATTGCCATCTTGAGACCCAGATGGCTATAGTAATACATGAAAAGCAAGAGAGGGTTTGGAAGAAGACATATGCCATGGGTAATGGTGAACGTTCAGCCCCATAACCCCCTCCTAAGGATGGGAGAAAAATTCAGTGAACCTACATAACCTGACACAGTACATTGCTATCCTTCAGAATTCACACATTTTTGAATTCTGTGGTGCAGTTTTTCAAATAAGGCATGCAAAAATGTGTATATTAGGATATATGCACACTAAAATGCTGAATTTTCACCAGAGTTTCCTGGGAAATTGGGATTGCAAACTGATGCAGAAATGTGGAGAACTGAACATAACATTGGGCTACAGTAACCACAATTGATCAATTTGTTCATTTCTATTCTCTATTTTCTTTCCCCCTTTGTGCAAGTAACTAGATTCTTGGCTTATTTATTTATCAGTTGATTTAGGCGTATTTATACTCTGCCTGCTAACTGCACGACAACTTTCAATAGATTATGAAACTTTATACATTACACAGGTCACCCAAGTCCCTATCAGTTGTAATAGGATATATCTGATGCGCCAGGAATAGCTGAAAATAAATAATGCTGTAGTTGACTGAGTTAAAAAAACAAACTAGATGTAGCTTCATTAGTGTTTGGTGTGTGTGTGCGTGCGTGCACGCACGCACACACACACAAAATGAGCAAACTGTATTGATGAGTAGTTTGTGTCTATATCATTGAATACTAAGTAGATTAAATGTCAGTACAGTAGCATATGTGTTATGAAACTCTGGCTGGATCTAGACACATCAATGAAGCATTTCAGTTTAAAGTGTTGTAAATTTAAAAAGGGAAAACAGGTAGGAAAAAACAGAACGCCACATCTCCATCTGATGGCACAATGTTGTATCGCACATACAACACATATAAATCTCTTTTTCTTTACCAGTCTAGCCGAGTCCCCTGTTCATAACATATCACCCCCCCTTCATCCCACTCCCACACTGTCACATTTCACTGATTACTTTTATTGCCCCCCAGAAGAACTTGACAGCCTTTTCTCTCTCTCCAAATGATTCGCATCAGGATTTGTCTCAGCAAAGGCCAGTACCTTTGGCTCATCTTGTCTCCAGGCTTCTAATACGTCTGTTAACACTTCCACGAGTATGGCAACTCATTGACCTTGACAGCCTTTGTCTTGATTGATTCACTTAGTTACTGGGTCACTCAGCTTCCATGGTGAGTGATGGCTCCTTGGCTAAGTGCAATCTTTTTATTTCAACTTGATTTAATATTGCTCCTTAGTTTACAGATCATTATAGTTCTGACTTGTAAGATGCTTTGTGTTCGACTCCTATTACGACTGCGGCTTTTGAAATCCATCTTTGCCCTCGCCAGGGCCCATAAGCATTAGCTCATTTCTAAAATAACACAGACAAAAGAGTCAGCAGAAATAACAAACTTTTAATGATCTGAGCTGAGGACTCTTAGAATTCCAGCTTGGCATATCAATAAGTTTGACCTGGACCCAAAACATCCCTTCCAGCAGCAGCAGAGTATCATTCTTCTGGCCTCTGTTAGTCCTGAAAGCTTTGCTAACTTTAATTTCCCAGGGCAAAGATACCTGGGAATGTAGGTTCTAAGGTTTCCAGGTCTGAGGTAAAGACCTGAAAGCCCAAACAAACTGCAAGTCTCAAAGATCTTTACGTTGGAAATTTCTGTTGGTAGCTGCTATGCACACAACCCCCACCTTAGTCTGCCTCTGGCTGAATCTCCACCCTGCTACAGAAACCTTCCAAAGAGTTTCCCTCTAAAACATAACAAGACTCTTAAAGAGATATGCTGTGCATCATCTATACTCCTGTATCAGCCTTTTAGTGGCAGAGTTGAAACAAGGTAATACAGTGGTACCTCTGGTTACGAACTTAATTCATTCCGGAGGTCCGTGCTTAACCTGAAACCGTTCTTAACCTGAGGTACCACTTTAGCTAATGGGGCCTTCCACCACCGCCGTGCTGCCGCTGCGCGATTTCTGTTCTCATCCTGAGGTAAAGTTCTTAACCCAAGGTACTACTTCCGGGTTAGCGGAGTCTGTAACCCGAAGTGTTTGTAACCCGAGGTGTTTGTAACCCAAGGTACCAATGTACCTTCCAAGGGCTTAGAAACACAGGAAAGCTCTCGGTTCCTTATGTTCACACAGTTAGCTCTCTTTGCATCCTCTCTGTGTGCCAGGCCACTGCTAGCTAATGAATTGTACTTCGGTGGTGGCAAATGGGCCATGTAAATTTGTGTCTGGCCTTGGGTGATATTCCAGTTTCAGGAAACAGTTCCTAGAATTTTATACAGCAAGCACAACAAGGTCCTCTTTGCCAGCTGAGTCTTGCCAGCCAGCTGGGGTGGCTAAGTGTCATGGCAGTGTTGTCACCACATGTTAAAAGTCATTAGGCAACTCTTCAAATTCATTGGCTGAGCTTATGGAAATCAAGTTTTAAAGCACAATATATTCACAGTGTGTTACATTTGCCTTCCATTTTCCAAGCCTTCCACACAGGCATGCTGTCAGCCCTTCTGAGAGGAATTTGAGGCCTTAGGGAAGACAAGCCCATGGACTCTCCAAAATCCCACTGGGCAGGGACTAGAGGCAGGAGAAGACATAATCTCCAAATATCAAAACTATGCTCTTCAGAAGAGCACTGTGTTCCAGAGGCCCAACTGGCCTCAACTAGAAGGTGGGCATTCAATGTTTCTCCTCTCATACTATGCAACACTCTTCCAGCAGAGATTTGGCAGGCATCCTTGCTCTTGACTTTCAGGTGTCTCTCTTTCTATATCAATAGGCCTTTGCAGTTGTTTAATTAGCAAGTCACTTTAATCATTATTTGTGATTCAGAATAGCTTACAGTGAGTGACTATACTACACTGAGAACTACATGGGTGAAGGCTTTCCCCACAATACTCAGCAGAGGGAGTCTGTGGTAGTTGTTTCCGTCAAGGCAGTCACCTGTTCTTGTAGAGAGCCATGCTAGAGTCTCTCATGTCTTGTGGCACAGATCCTTACTCCCAGCACTGCAATATGTATATTGTTTGAGCAACATGCACAAAACCCGAACATCGTTGACTTTGACTGTACCCCAGTGGTAGAGTCCATGTTTTGCATGAAAAAAAGTGCCCAAAACAATCACAGGCCACTATATATCTATATACAATCTATATACAATCTATATACAATCTATATACACCCCTAGACACCCCAACTCTTACACGGGAAGACACCCGAAGACACCAAAACCTGCAATCTATATACACTATATACAATCACAATCACTATATATGACCGGGACAACTTCTGTCTGAAACCCTACAGAGTTGCTGCCAGGCAGCATAGATAACACTGAGGTAGATGAACCAATGGTGGAAGTCAACGTCTTATGTTCCAGTGAACATCCATTGTTGACACTGCAAGAGCAATGACACAAATGAACTACAACATTCTCCAGAAACAGTACCTGGATAAAGTTACCTTTTGTTGGGTACTAGGAATTAGTGGGTTAGACCTAACCTGAGTGTCTGTTTCCTCAGCTGTAAACAATAACCCTATGCAAATGTGAATGAACATTTGGGTGAATGGTGTGAAATTTCTATTGGTGTTGTTGGAACAATAGTACAGTCCCTTTCTATATGTGCCCTGGGGGTTCTTGGGATAGGCAATTATTGAGAAGGACAATGTGTTTAAGAGTGTCTGCATATGTGTCAGTATGGGCAAATATGTACAGATGTAGGTTGACTGAGGTATGGATGTGTAAGAGGGTATGGAAGTAATAGTGCAATGTGCAAATAGAATCCTATTTTGTGGATTTTTATGTTTTGATTTCTTTATTGCTTTCTATACTGTACTATTTAATTTGTTGTTCAGTTTCCTTTGTAAACTGCTTTGTAATATTTTCTGCTATATTAAAAATGGTATACAACTATATAAACTTTCTCGGTGATCCTTGATCTAATTAAGTTTGTCTTGGCCCAAGCCTTAAGAATGCCTTATGACATTTATATTTCCAAATTACGCTACCCTATCTTGGTATTGTTCCCCTGTGATTGGCCACTTTGCATCTATAGAGCTATGATCTATTGTGTAGCCTTATTGCTTTCATTAGTGATGAAAGGAGCGCCATCCTGAAATTCTGGACAGCTGCTGCCAGTTTGTGTAGAAATAGAACCAATGTTCAGACTCGGTATAAGGCAGCTCCCTATTGTTATGTCAGTTGTGGAAGTCCTTAGGGTATAACTGAATATATGAAAGTTACCTATAGTTCTTGGAAAAGTCAGTACATAATTAAAAAAATAAAAACTATATTTTAAATATATAATATAGTAAGTACACACACACACACACACACACACACACACACACACATATATGGAACTCAAACACTGAGATCCTGCTCTGTTCCAGTAACAAGAAGCCGAAAGCACCAGCCTGAAGATGACGAGTGAGACCTCGTCGAAACGTCGCCTAGACACCCCAACTCTTACACGGGAAGACACCCGAAGACACCAAAACCTGCATTCCTGTACCCGTGAAAATCTACGAAAGCAAATATATATATATATATATATGTTTTCGTAGATTTTCACGGGTACAGGAATGCAGGTTTTGGTGTCTTCGGGTGTCTTCCCGTGTAAGAGTTGGGGTGTCTAGGCGACGTTTTGACGAGGTCTCACTCGTCATCTTCAGGCTGGTGCTTTCGGCTTCTTGTTACTGGAACAGAGCAGGATCTCAGTGTTTGAGTTCCTATAAATACTGTTGAGGGGGTGTGGTGTATAGCCTCCAACGTTCTGGGCAGAGAGGAAGTTCCCAGGTTAGTGTGTCTTTTCTTCTTTTGTTCATTAATTACCTGAGGGATATCTTGAGTGATTTCTTGAGTGATATTCTGAGTACCACTTAGGAGGGTCATTAGGTGTGGATTAGTTGCTAAAGCTTTCGTGTCTTGACCTCTTGAGCTAGTGAAGAGTTTTTTCTGAGAAGATGGCTGTACTGCACTTAGTTGTGCTCTGGCTTGGCTTCGTGTATAGGGGCGAGCTGTGGTTTTGTGCCCTGTGCCAGCCAGATCTGTGTAGGGATTGCAGGGGGGTGCAGCATCCGGAGGTGCCACTATGGTTTGGCTACTGGATGGTGTCTGTAATTTATCTGTGGAGAGGGTCTGGGTTTGGGTCTGGTGTGGTTGATTGGAGATGGCGTTCTGTGTGCCTCTGGTTCTGGTGTCGGTTTTTGTGGGGAGGGCTATTTTCCAGATGTCTGGCAGGCGGGACGTATCGTCACGCTTGTTCATGTTGTGAGGGTGTTTCTCTATCTCGATGGCTTCCATGATTATTCTCTTGTGGTGGTGTTCCATGTTAAAGAGCAATTTGGAATCTGAAAAATTAATTTCGTGTCCTGTTTCTTTCATGTGTTGGTAAAGAGAGGAAGTTTTTTCTTCTTTTTTGACGGCATTCTTGTGTTCTGCGATACGTGCATTTATTCGTCTGTTTGTTTGTCCAATGTACGTGGCTGGGCAGACTTTGCAGGGTATTTCATAGACCCCTTGGTTTTCTAACTGGATTTTATCTTTGGGGTTTCTGAGGATATTGGCTATTTTTTGGTTGGTGCAAAAGGCTGTTTTGATATTGTGTTTATGGAGGATTTTGCTAATTTTGTCTGTGGTGCCCTTGATATAAGGGAGGAGGGCCATGCCATTGTTTTCTTCTGTGTCTTGGTTTTTGGGGGGTGTTTCTTTTTGGATTAGCTTCGTAACCCTGTTTTGCTGGTATCCGTTGGCGATTAACACATTTGAAAGATTCTGTAACTCAGTTGTCAAGTGGTCTTTGTCAGCCAGGCGTTTGGTTCTGGAGATGAGAGTCTTGGCTACGGAGTTTATTTGTGCAGGGTGGTGGTGTGATTGTGCATGTAAGTAGCGGTTGGTGTGTGTTTTTTTCCGGTAGATAGTGTGTCCTAGGGAGCCATCAGGTTTTTTGTAGATTAGGACGTCAAGGAAGGGAAGTTGGTTGTTGGCTTCTATTTCCATAGTGAATTGTATTTTGGGGTGTAGGCTGTTGAGATGTGTGAGGAAGCTATCTAGTTTTTTCTTCCCGTGTGGCCAAATTACAAAGGTGTCGTCAACATACCTGAGCCAAAGTTTGGGTTTGTGTTCTGACTTGTCTAAAGCATTGGTTTCAAAGTGTTCCATGTACAGATTTGCGATGACCGGTGAGAGGGGTGATCCCATAGGTGCTCCTTCTATCTGTTTGTATCTTTGTCCATTGTGGATGAAGTACGTGTTGGTTAGGCAGTGGTTGGTCAGGTCCAGGATGTATTCGGGGGGATTGTATTTGTTTTGAATGGCTGTCAAGGCTTCATCAATGGGCACTTGTGTGAAGAGAGATACAACATCGAAGCTCACAAGTAGGTCGTCGGGATGTAGGTTTTGCTTCTTTATTGTTTCTATGAACTGGAAGGAGTTTGTAACGTGTGAAGCGATAGATTCTGCATAGGGCTGAAGTTGCTTAGCGAGAAATTTAGCGAGATTTTGTAGAGGTGAGCCTATGGAGCTGACTATAGTCATAGAAACAATAAAGAAGCAAAACCTACATCCCGACGACCTACTTGTGAGCTTCGATGTTGTATCTCTCTTCACACAAGTGCCCATTGATGAAGCCTTGACAGCCATTCAAAACAAATACAATCCCCCCGAATACATCCTGGACCTGACCAACCACTGCCTAACCAACACGTACTTCATCCACAATGGACAAAGATACAAACAGATAGAAGGAGCACCTGATGGCTCCCTAGGACACACTATCTACCGGAAAAAAACACACACCAACCGCTACTTACATGCACAATCACACCACCACCCTGCACAAATAAACTCCGTAGCCAAGACTCTCATCTCCAGAACCAAACGCCTGGCTGACAAAGACCACTTGACAACTGAGTTACAGAATCTTTCAAATGTGTTAATCGCCAACGGATACCAGCAAAACAGGGTTACGAAGCTAATCCAAAAAGAAACACCCCCCAAAAACCAAGACACAGAAGAAAACAATGGCATGGCCCTCCTCCCTTATATCAAGGGCACCACAGACAAAATTAGCAAAATCCTCCATAAACACAATATCAAAACAGCCTTTTGCACCAACCAAAAAATAGCCAATATCCTCAGAAACCCCAAAGATAAAATCCAGTTAGAAAACCAAGGGGTCTATGAAATACCCTGCAAAGTCTGCCCAGCCACGTACATTGGACAAACAAACAGACGAATAAATGCACGTATCGCAGAACACAAGAATGCCGTCAAAAAAGAAGAAAAAACTTCCTCTCTTTACCAACACATGAAAGAAACAGGACACGAAATTAATTTTTCAGATTCCAAATTGCTCTTTAACATGGAACACCACCACAAGAGAATAATCATGGAAGCCATCGAGATAGAGAAACACCCTCACAACATGAACAAGCGTGACGATACGTCCCGCCTGCCAGACATCTGGAAAATAGCCCTCCCCACAAAAACCGACACCAGAACCAGAGGCACACAGAACGCCATCTCCAATCAACCACACCAGACCCAAACCCAGACCCTCTCCACAGATAAATTACAGACACCATCCAGTAGCCAAACCATAGTGGCACCTCCGGATGCTGCACCCCCCTGCAATCCCTACACAGATCTGGCTGGCACAGGGCACAAAACCACAGCTCGCCCCTATACACGAAGCCAAGCCAGAGCACAACTAAGTGCAGTACAGCCATCTTCTCAGAAAAAACTCTTCACTAGCTCAAGAGGTCAAGACACGAAAGCTTTAGCAACTAATCCACACCTAATGACCCTCCTAAGTGGTACTCAGAATATCACTCAAGAAATCACTCAAGATATCCCTCAGGTAATTAATGAACAAAAGAAGAAAAGACACACTAACCTGGGAACTTCCTCTCTGCCCAGAACGTTGGAGGCTATACACCACACCCCCTCAACAGTATTTATAGGAACTCAAACACTGAGATCCTGCTCTGTTCCAGTAACAAGAAGCCGAAAGCACCAGCCTGAAGATGACGAGTGAGACCTCGTCGAAACGTCGCCTAGACACCCCAACTCTTACACGGGAAGACACCCGAAGACACCAAAACCTGCATTCCTGTACCCGTGAAAATCTACGAAAACAAATATCTCACCTCTACGGGGAGGAAACCTTCCAGCTGACAAGAACCTACGAGAAACTAGAAATCCGAAGAGCCACCATCTTATGTGATCTCTTGTTCCTACGCAACTGCCGAGACAACAACTTAATTCCCACATGCTTCCAACTTAAATTCCACTCTAAAACCCCAGCTACCGAAAGGATCCTGAAACGAACTGAACTATCCCTAATCAGAAACGAACTACATAAGAAAAGATACCTACTAAACCAAACCAACAAAGATCTGCTCACTCTTCACCTCAAACTTTGTAACAAAATCCACCCTGCACTCTGGGACAAATGCAAACAACTAGCCGTTTGGAGAGCTGAAACGGAGTCCGCACATAAGACAGACACACACACCAACAAACTCCACAAACTAGAGAAACGCCAGAAGCCCAGCCACCCTCCACAACAACCCATGAAACAAACAGTACATAACATATCAGACAGGATCCTCACCTCAACTGAAACCAAAGTACTCTCCAAAGGTTTCAACTTTGCAGTCGCCCCGAGACGCATCCCCACGGAAAACATCATATGCGGAGTCGAAGCTAGCCTAACCAAAATCAACCCAGATGAAGCCAATAAAATCAGACTTGAAGTCACCAACATCCTCTGCTCCAGCAAACCACCCAGAAGCAATTTACACAAAGAAGAACAGAAAGCACTCACCAACCTGAGGAAAGACAACAACATAATCATTCTCCCAGCAGACAAAGGTAATGCCACTGTTGTGATGAACACATCGGACTACCAAGCAAAACTATCAAATCTACTCCAAGACCCTACCTACCAACCTATAAAAACAGATCCCACCACCTATCTGGAAAAAACCACCAAATCCAAAATAAAAGCCTCTCCTATCAGTGAAGAAATCCAGCTAAGAATCATCCCCAGAGAAAAATCATCCAGATGCCCCAAACTCTACGGTCTCCCCAAGATACACAAAGAAGGAACACCACTCAGACCAATAGTCAGCTCCATAGGCTCACCTCTACAAAATCTCGCTAAATTTCTCGCTAAGCAACTTCAGCCCTATGCAGAATCTATCGCTTCACACGTTACAAACTCCTTCCAGTTCATAGAAACAATAAAGAAGCAAAACCTACATCCCGACGACCTACTTGTGAGCTTCGATGTTGTATCTCTCTTCACACAAGTGCCCATTGATGAAGCCTTGACAGCCATTCAAAACAAATACAATCCCCCCGAATACATCCTGGACCTGACCAACCACTGCCTAACCAACACGTACTTCATCCACAATGGACAAAGATACAAACAGATAGAAGGAGCACCTATGGGATCACCCCTCTCACCGGTCATCGCAAATCTGTACATGGAACACTTTGAAACCAATGCTTTAGACAAGTCAGAACACAAACCCAAACTTTGGCTCAGGTATGTTGACGACACCTTTGTAATTTGGCCACACGGGAAGAAAAAACTAGATAGCTTCCTCACACATCTCAACAGCCTACACCCCAAAATACAATTCACTATGGAAATAGAAGCCAACAACCAACTTCCCTTCCTTGACGTCCTAATCTACAAAAAACCTGATGGCTCCCTAGGACACACTATCTACCGGAAAAAAACACACACCAACCGCTACTTACATGCACAATCACACCACCACCCTGCACAAATAAACTCCGTAGCCAAGACTCTCATCTCCAGAACCAAACGCCTGGCTGACAAAGACCACTTGACAACTGAGTTACAGAATCTTTCAAATGTGTTAATCGCCAACGGATACCAGCAAAACAGGGTTACGAAGCTAATCCAAAAAGAAACACCCCCCAAAAACCAAGACACAGAAGAAAACAATGGCATGGCCCTCCTCCCTTATATCAAGGGCACCACAGACAAAATTAGCAAAATCCTCCATAAACACAATATCAAAACAGCCTTTTGCACCAACCAAAAAATAGCCAATATCCTCAGAAACCCCAAAGATAAAATCCAGTTAGAAAACCAAGGGGTCTATGAAATACCCTGCAAAGTCTGCCCAGCCACGTACATTGGACAAACAAACAGACGAATAAATGCACGTATCGCAGAACACAAGAATGCCGTCAAAAAAGAAGAAAAAACTTCCTCTCTTTACCAACACATGAAAGAAACAGGACACGAAATTAATTTTGCAGATTCCAAATTGCTCTTTAACATGGAACACCACCACAAGAGAATAATCATGGAAGCCATCGAGATAGAGAAACACCCTCACAACATGAACAAGCGTGACGATACGTCCCGCCTGCCAGACATCTGGAAAATAGCCCTCCCCACAAAAACCGACACCAGAACCAGAGGCACACAGAACGCCATCTCCAATCAACCACACCAGACCCAAACCCAGACCCTCTCCACAGATAAATTACAGACACCATCCAGTAGCCAAACCATAGTGGCACCTCCGGATGCTGCACCCCCCTGCAATCCCTACACAGATCTGGCTGGCACAGGGCACAAAACCACAGCTCGCCCCTATACACGAAGCCAAGCCAGAGCACAACTAAGTGCAGTACAGCCATCTTCTCAGAAAAAACTCTTCACTAGCTCAAGAGGTCAAGACACGAAAGCTTTAGCAACTAATCCACACCTAATGACCCTCCTAAGTGGTACTCAGAATATCACTCAAGAAATCACTCAAGATATCCCTCAGGTAATTAATGAACAAAAGAAGAAAAGACACACTAACCTGGGAACTTCCTCTCTGCCCAGAACGTTGGAGGCTATACACCACACCCCCTCAACAGTATTTATAGGAACTCAAACACTGAGATCCTGCTCTGTTCCAGTAACAAGAAGCCGAAAGCACCAGCCTGAAGATGACGAGTGAGACCTCGTCGAAACGTCGCCTAGACACCCCAACTCTTACACGGGAAGACACCCGAAGACACCAAAACCTGCATATATATATATATATATATATATATATATATATATATATATATATATATATACACAATAAATGCTATAGTAAGTACGGCAGTGGAAGACAGGCGTGCCTGGCATGCTCTAGTCCATGGGGTCACAAAGAGTCGGACACGACTAAATGACTAAACAACAACAATAGTAAGTACCTGCAGTTTTAACCACAGCATCCCATATTGCATTCCTTTCCTGAAAAGGGTAAACATGTGGCCAGCTATCTCTGGGCTGGGTGGCAGAGAAAGGTAATTACTGTGTTCAATACTATCTAATTCCTTGAAGGGTCCTCACCCTCCAAGCTATTTTATAGGATGTGGCTTCCTTTACCGATGCCTACAACAGTTCCCTGTGACTCCTATACACCTGGGAAAGAGGTTTTGTCATTTGAATCATGAACATTACCTCGGCTCAGCACACCAAGCTCACTTATGGAAATGGACCACCGGTTCTCATCCCCAGGCTGTCATTTCTGGCCCAGATGCAGGATGTATATTCTAGCCTCTTGACTAACTTGAATGATATTTAGGTTTTCCAAGGTTGCTTTAGCTGAGCCACTCAGGCAGAGCAATTGTTGTGCTCTACTAATCAAGCTTCTGGAAAGCTCACCTGCTAACATACACTGGTGATTCCTAGCTGTTGCTTCTGCTCCAATGGACATCAACTTTTGGCTTCTATTCTGACGGGCTCCATCTAACCAATTCTCTCACGCCGGCCATTTTACAGATTCCTCATTCTTTTATCGGTCAGCCCATCCATCTGTCTTTCTCAAGTAATTTTCAGCCTACAGTCGTTTCCTAATGTTTTCCAGCACATCATGCTTCCCTGGAGTCTCTTAGGCTGCTCCATAAAACCGCCTTCCTCCTGTCCCACACCAGGGCCTCCAGCTTCAGGTCACGCATCAGCGATCGGCAGCTCATTGCTCCGCATCCGTAGCCTTCCACCGCTTTTCACGGAGACCGGCCTGTATCTTAATTAGGAGAATGTTGAAACCAAACAATGCATTTATTAAGAGGAAATGTAAATTAGGTTCAACTAGTTGCAGGTGTTGTTGTTTCAGTTTTAATGAGATTTTGGTGGAAAGATGGGGGGGGGGGGAGAGGTTGAAAAAGAAGAGAAACAGGAAAGAAATTTTCCTGAATCACAGATTGAAGAGTTTATGTCCATGCAGAGAGCCACACCTGACTGAAATTGGGAAGACACGATGCTGAAATGGCGAAACGAACTGGAAAACTCAGAAACGAGAAATTAAAAAAAAAAAAGGGAAATGTTTATGATATTTTTACAAAGTATTGTATAAATCTTAATACATTGGCAGGATTTTAAAAACACTTGTAATTTTAGAGATGGTATAGGAAACTTGAGGTTAGAATATGAATGAATGAATTTATTAATACGGTCACAGACCAACGTCAACACACACAATATCACAGATCATAAAAATATCAGAAATACAAAGAATAATATGAGTATAACAAGGATTTAAACACAAAAATTAAAATTAATTATTAGCGTGCTCCCTGGGGGTTTGGTCATTATGGGATACCACTTGCTTCCTGCGATTGATTGCAGACACACAGAATTTGGCTACATTTAATGTAGTCTTGGGATTCTTATCCTCTAGCAGTAGTTTTAAACTATGGAGTTCCGATTCTTTCCTGGACTTTTGCAAAACAGATATATTAAAAGTCAAACGTATATCCTCATAAAGACGGCAACGTAATAGTACATGTAGAGCAGTTTCAACTTCCAACGAGCCACAAGGGCAGATCCGTGCTGTATATGGTTTACCCTCAAATCTGCCCTGAAGTAAGGCAGAAGGGAGAACGTTGAATCTGGCGAGAGTAAAAGATCGTCTGTATTTGGGTACCCGAAGACCTGACAGATAGTTAGCTGGAGAGAAACCTCTCCCAAGGTCCCTTATTGCTGAGTGTTTGATCATTTCGCTCATGTGGCATTGTAATTCTATGTCCCAGATACGCTGGCGAATTGTAGTCCTAGCTTTCTTGAAGCCTGTCGCTATCAGGGTCTGCTGTGGGATCCCCAAGCCTTTAAGCTTTTCCAGCAGTGTAGCTTTCCATTTGGATTGGTAGTTATCTAATGGGGTTAAAGGTGCCAGCCCAACTTGAGGTTAGAATAGAAATTTGGAGTAGAAATGATATGTGGTTAAAAAAGAATTTTAAAGAACCTGGGGAGGGGGAGGGTGGAAGTCATGGGATTAGGATAATCCCATTTTATGGAAATGTTACTGTTTTGATGCAAACTTTTTTCTTTTCTTTTCTGTTTATTTGTGATGTTTTTTGCACTTGCAGAAAACCCAATAAAAATATTATATATAAAAAAAGAAATTTAGAAGGCAGGTAGTTAAATGTTATTTCCTTTAGAATCCATTTGAACAACGTGTTTCATAGGTTCTTACCTAAGATAAGATTCACATAAAAATCAATGAAGCTATTGTGCTCACTTAAATACTTAAGAAATTTACCATGGCTGGGGGGCCGCCAGGGGCGCATTGGAAGATGGCCTACAATACCATCTCTCCGGCTCACACGGGGTAATTAAGAGGCTGATATGGGAGTATGCAGCCTCCTTTGTTTACCCCAGAGAATGGGGAAACACTGCCTTGCCTGCGGTTGCCATAAATCACCCCCGAGTTCAAAAGAAGGGGGTGAAGGCACTAGGCACACAGCCCCCGTGGGAGCTGGCTCTCCCAGACGCTGTCTCTGATCGCGCGAACTGGCTGCAGGAGCTCGAATTAAACAATTAGAGAAGAAGCAAATGCACATATTTCAAGTGAAGAACGGGAGTTAAGACTGCTAACTGAAGTGACCTCTGTGAAGTAAGAGCGACGGGTTGGATTTAACAGGAATTCATCATGAAGAAGAACATCAAAGGGCTGGTATGTCAGAACGGGACTGGATGGGGGGGGGACTTTTTTATTTTCTTCTATGTGATTACCCGAGAACCCCTCCCCAAAAAGAACCATCACATAACTGACCTAAGCGGGACGATTAAAAACTGTGGAAATGAATTATCAACCAAAAGTTTGGCGTATGGAGAGCCGGAAAAGAATAAGGGCTTCTGGAATGGCGCAACAATAAAAAGGGAGTCGCCATGTTGGCAGGTACTGTCGAAAGACTGATGACTGAGGAGGAGGAAGCTATGGATCTGTTTTTATATGGGATTTCTGGAAGAACCTCCTCAGAAGACTGAGAATGTGAGTGACAGACCTGTGAAGATTAACGAGTAGACGGCAAGAGTGTGTTTATTTATGGAAGTGATGAAAAGCGGCAGCCGTCTGAATATGGCCCTTGGATGAATGGAAAAACCCACACAGGACTACAATTGGTTTCAACTCGCTTGTGGAGACTATCAGAGGTCACAAAGAAAAAGGAAAAATATATGAAAACAACAAGAAGAGATGTGGAAAACAACAAGGAAGGATTGGATAGAATTGTGAACATCATTTGGACAGATTTGTGGACATCAAAGCAGCAGCAACAAGATGATTGGATCCCTTTCAGAATTTGAAATATGGGTACCCCCAACAAAAATTTGGCTTTGTAATTTGGAATTAATGTGATTTGATTTGATTGGTCTGTTAATAAAAAATATTTTTAAAAAAGAAAGAAAGAAACTTACCATGGCTTGAGCCTTCATGGACTACAGGCCACTTCATCAAAGTATACTGAAGTTCGTGACAGCTTATGCCCTAAAACAGTGGTTCCCAAGCATCTTCTTCCACAGACCACTTGAAAATCGCTGCAGGTCCTGGTGGACTACTTAAGGCTTTTCCTGCCTCTTGTAGCAACTGTGCTACACTGTGCTCAATGCCATTTGATTTTTAATTGCATTATTTTTACAGATCTGCTATGGGACACCTGAACGTAGCTCATGAACTACGGGTGCTCCAGGGATCACAGTTTGGGAAGTCCTCCTCTGAAAGATTTGTGCCACAAGATGCCACAAGACTTGCCTTTTCTGCAAAACAAACTAACACAGCTTCCCCTCTGCAAATTGTTACACACAAATGAGCTCTGTGTAGTTATGCGGTTGAAGTTTGAAATGGGTGAGTTCAAAATAAGAACTCAAAATGCAGTTCAGAATGCTTAACCCCAATGTGAGGTGAGCACACACCATTCCAAATCTGGGCCTGGGCTCTTATTGCCTCATAGTGGGGTTTTGCCACTACTCCTGACAACCAGCTAGCCCTTCCTTCCTTCCTTCCTTCCTTCCTTCCTTCCTTCCTTCCTTCCTTCCTTCCTTTCTTCCTTCCATCCATCTCCCTCCCTCCCTCCCTCCCCATCACCTCTTCTGTTCCCTTTCCCAAACTTTGTCCTATGGGCTCAGTGAAACCTGCAGCAATTATGTCCCCAAGGAGCTCACAAGTGAAGGGCATTGTGTATGGAACTGTATATAAAACACACAGCGCACAACCAAAGTTATTGCATGGAAAATGCCTGGTGATTTGCCTGTGCAAACGGCATGATGATGGTATGGATCAGTGCTCAAAGTGGGCAGCTAGGCTGGTACACCAACATTGTGCATGTAACAGCTGAAGGCTTGGCTTAAGTGTAAAGCTTGCCAGGTGGACTGGAGCACAGGTAGCTTCTCCTTCTTCTTGCACTCCCAGCATGATGTTTCAAATTGGCCCCTTGCCAAAGACACACACCTCACGCCAGGCCTTAAGCCTCTGTGTATGGCTTTTCATTATTAACTTTAAACATCCTAGCTTTAAAACCAAAATATTTTCTTGCTTCATAGATTTTCATTTTGTGCTCATCTATTGACCAACACAACACTATCAGTCACTGTTCATGCCACCTGTGAAGTCCCATGCCCTTGCCAGTCATCCTGTCTGGAGGAAACCATCTCCCTCGTGCTCTAATAGTCGTCAGTATCATTAACCAGGCATCATCCATTACTCAAGTCCAGTCTTATTTTCTGCTTCGGTACTCTTAGTTCTCAATTAATCTAGCAGGTTTAAAGACAAACTAGATGATATTTTAATGTGTTTGCTAAATCCCTTTGAGGATTTACTAAGATCTGCCTGGAAGGAAATTACAAAAGAAAAACAAAGCCATTTCAGAAGCAAAAGCTCAGATGTGGATTTTAAAATGCTATTTCCAGAGCAAGCGGTTGAAAGATGGCAGTCTGGATAAATTGGATCTTCCCACACAGTTAATTGGAGACAGTTTTCTACTTGTTATCTGCCACTTTTTGTTTGTTTGTTTATTTGGGCTCTTGTGTATGCTCTAGAAAACTGCAGTTCCCGATTACCTTTGAACGAGGAGTCCCATCTTGGTGGTCCATTAGAACCAGGAATCATCTCTCCCCTTCACAGCCTCAGCCAATCATGGCTGCTGGAAGGTCAATTTTAGGGAAGAGAATTGGGGCCCACTACAGGGTTTGGAATGGAGAGCCTCTAGTCTGGTGATCAGCTTTAGTACATGCTGTGCCCAAATTTCAGTGTGTGTTTGGGCAACACATTCCAAATCATGATAGGAACCTTGCCCAATGCTAATGGAGATTCACAACATGATGCCCAGGCTCCATGTAGTAAATGCTTCCAATCCAAGAGCAAATAACTGCTGGTGGGGTGGTCCTTTGGGTGAGGTTCCTGTGCAACTACTGCTTGTTCCAGCCCTAATAGTAGCAGTTGCACCAAACCACTATAATTTATTCATCCTCTCAAACTATCCAAGTTGATTAAGGGCCAGTGTTCATGTTCTCATTTGTGCTCTGACTGCTTCCTTGTAATCAGTTTCTGTTTTTTGGCTCTAATGTATAATAATACCACCAGCAGCTGCTGTATAAAAAGGTAAAGGTAAAGGACCCCTGGATGGTTAAGTCCAGTCAAAGGTGACTATGGGGTTGCGGCACTCATCTCGCTTTCAGACTGGAGCCAGTGTTTGTCCACAGACAGCTTTCGGAGTCATGTGGCCAGCATGATTAAACTGCTTCTGATGCAACGGGACACCGTGACAGAAGCCAGAGCACACAGAAACACCATTTACCTTCCCGCCACAGTGGTACCTATTTATCTACTTGCACTGGTGTGCTTTTGAACTCCTAGATTGGCAGGAGCTAGGACAGAGCAATGGGAGCTCACTCCGTTGCAGGGATTCGAACCGCCAAACTTCCGATTGGCAAGCATAAAGTCCTCCCTGTCGTATGAAGAGTTCCTTTACCAGTCCTGTATTCCCAACAGAACATCCAGCACTGAAGAGCCTCCATTCTATAGTCACGTGACAGTTGAGAGAATAAAGGGAAATCCAACTGCCATGAGGAAATGTTTCAGGTGTGGTGATAAAAACTTTTAGTCACAATGATATGACAACTTTGAGTGAATATCAGACAGCCACGTAACCACACATCTGCACTAAATGTGTGGCAACAAAAAACCCACATTACTGTTTGGCAAGATGACACAGATGATCAAGCTGCCACAGAATGAGAGAGTTTTGTTATGGGTTCAGTGCTTTTTTTTTATTTATTCCAGCTATTTATATACTGCTTAATCATGGAAGTTACTATTTCCCTCCCCCCCCCCAAAAAAAAAGCATACCGAGGAGATAATCAATTAAATATTGTGCAGAACACACAAACACTGCCCACTCACATTAGTATCTTGACAGAAAATGGTCAGGGGGTGAAAGAGACAGCAAATGATAACTAGATGGAATAGCAGAGGATTAAGTTGCAGTAGGCAACTCAGAACTATGCTAATGCAGGTAGAGAATTTTGAAGAGACATTTAACAAGGGAGCAGGCTGCTGTTCCAGCTATATTAGAAGTTGAATGGGCGGGGGGATAGAAGCACAGGAAAAGGTCAAAGTGACAGAACAGATGGCAACAAAAAGGTATTTTTAAAATTCCAATCTCAATTACAGTCACCCCAATTCTGAAAGCGACAAGCTGCGAGTTTCATGGTGAAGCACTGATTAGAATCACAGTCTCCTACATCTATATCCCACACTGTGTCCATTGCTGACCCCATCTCCTGTATATGAAACAATGTAGCATAATTATGTCCTCATTCCATCTGAAAGCTGACATATTAAGGCATAAATGCAGGAGGGAGGCAGAATCCCGAGAAAAAAGGCACCCTACCAAACAATCAGCCACTCGATTTGATGATAGCTGAACAGGAGAGAAAAAATGCTGTTTGGTTGATAATACAGTAGGTTCATTGATTCACTGCAGGCTCATAATAGCACGGGAATGTATAAATACAGAAGAGAAGCACTTAATGATGTAGTGAATGCTGCCCATTCATTTTTGTTTTCTTTTACAAAACTGACTCTGAGCAGAAGAGTAGTCATGAAAATAACATATTTAAAAATGTTTATTGTCTGTATTTTAAATGGAGCGTAATCTCATCTATTGTACATAAAATTAAATCTATTCCTAGGGAGAAAATGGGGTTTGGGGAGTTATTATGCAAAAGGGGGAGAAAGGAGGTGGCAGAAGCCTAGGTAAATTCACTTTTGCATTGTGGGATTATGATCCTGAACCCATTTCAAAGACTTGTGTGCATAGCGCCTGCCTGCCTACTTGTGAGGATGTCTGTCCCTCCACGTAGCAGCCTTTTATGTGCACAAAAAATGACCCTCAAGACCTGCACGCAGACGTTTGTTTCCATGGGCAAAGTGGCCTTGCGGAAGATTAGTTGTTCACCATCAATGCCCTATTGAACTCCAGGAGTGGAGAGAGGTATGCTCCGTCATGTACCACCTCAAGAATACTTTCACATATCCTAGCTCTGCATCCACCTCTCAGTGCCTCATAAACAGGAATCCCAGGGCAAAGTGAGGATTTCATTCTCTACAGCCAATACGAGGCGTAAGAAAAATGAGAGCTTCTACAGCCATCTTTTACTTCTAACAACTATGTTTAAAAAACACCCCTTCCCCACAGATAATAGTTAGACTTTCATCATAAACTATCCCTGTAAAAACTATTTAATTTTCCACTACAGGGAGATAGGATTTGATCTCTTATTAAACATTTTATGGAAAAGTCTAAAAGTGCTTTCAATTATTTATCTGAATTGAAATCTAGGCCTTGGAAGCTGCTGGCATTACACACACACACATAATATTATCAGCCCACTGAGTGCTATTAGGTCATAAAATGCTGCTGTAGCAACATCTCTGTTACAGCTGCTGGTGCTCATGCAACTTTTACTACAGTTATAAAGCCATTTATTACATTTTCTTTATGATGCTAATGCATTGCAGTCTGTTATTTTATTGTTCCCACTGTGATAAAGACTGAAATGTATGATATTGTGCACAAAAATACAAGTCTAATAACATACCCTGCTGCATTAAAAATCTCTTAGATAAGCTTTAGAGGCTCGTAAAAATATTAACAGGGGATACCAAAAGGGAAATATTTGGTTGGACGGTTTCTTTCATTTGGTTTATTGCTCCCAAAAGAAAAAAAAATATTTTTTTTTGCTTCTTTTAATTGTGCATTGTCAAAATGTACAAAGGATGATACGAATATGTGACTCTTTTTTTCTTAATTATAAGCCATCATTGTGGGAGATGATAATTTGCAATTCAATACTAGAACGATGACTAAATAATATCCAAATAATCATTTGAAAAGGAGCAATGCCATTAAAAACTAATCATTTCACAATACCCAGTAGTACATAGTAATTGATAATTACATTTTTTTCAGATTACCTAAATTTAACTCTGTCTTTTATATAACTCAGTGTTAAAGATAACACATATTTCTACAGAGGAAAATCAATTCACTTAATTAACTGCTACCTGGTGTTACAGCCCACTTAAACATTAACCCAACTGTACAACCATAATTCGCATAAAAATTCCTCGTTGTGCTGAAATAGACTTATAAAGTATTCTCAAAGTGTTCCCATTGGCTGGTTCCATTTTTTCTTAGTAACATGTGGAGAAGAGCAACAGGACATTTTAAGGCATAGAATAAAATAAATATAAGTAGTGGCCTTTGGTAGATTGCTTTGCCAAAGTTCATTGGTAAAAGCTGCAATTTTCTGGAGAAATGTGGAGAATTAAATTTAAGACTAAACAAAAAGAAACAGAGAACCAAAACTGGCAGACCCTTCCATCCCTGCTTGGGATTGAAGAAGGATTTCTAGAAAACAAATGCAGTGCTACAGATAGGTCACTTCCTTTGGGAATCAGATTAGGAATGAAGCATCTGCCTTCGACTCTGTTCATAATTTAACTGCAGTTGTAATCTTGGAGAGTTAAGTAAAGTTGTGGGCTGTTTTCATCCAAGGTTCATATGTCTGTCTGACTGTCTGTCTGTCAAGTTTCTCAAAGTTGATAAGTTCCTGAGCATTTTCTACCTTGTCAGTGTTGGTGATATTGCTCCCATAAGCAGACTTTTGTCAATAAAAGTTTGGTCTTCACTTTTAGAAGCATTGCTGAAGGAGAGGAAGTGAATGAAAGGGAAGAGGATCCAGTTGGATCCCTATATTGTTGGCAAATGTATTCTGATGGTAATCTGCTTTAGTGTGCCTCCATTGATTCTAAGATTCTATGATCTTTGTTTGACTGTGGTCTCGTTCATACACTTTGAGGAGCCCTAAACAGTTGCTGTTGAAGTGCACAGGAGCATCAGTGGGTTCACAGCTAATCTAGGATCTTGTGAATGCCCTATTCTGCAAGCACATAAAATAGCCACACACACATTTCAGCATGAAGACACCAGTTCAATCTATTTTATTTTATAAGCCCCTTTCTGACATGGACCAATTTCAATTGTTGCTTGTACACTGCTAGGCATCAGCCATGAAACAATATTTTTAAGGGTGCTGAACATTATTAGGAGACTCCTCAAAAAGCTAAAATTAAAAGTACCCTTAACGAACCACAGTTCTCTGAACTCTTCGGGGATTATGACTGTTAAAGTGGTATAAGAGTGCTTTAACTGTATGGTGTGGTTGTGACCTTACAAATTTCATGTTTTAGGGGACGCTGAATAGCTCATATTGGAAGAGAGAACTTTGAGAAATGTCACCTTACATCGCTCAACACTTTCTTTTTCTTTTTAACCCTGGCAAAGGTTTCCACTGAAATACACTAAGCATCTTATCGAGGGCAGCCATACATCTGGTATTTCAAAGGCAGAAATGATGTCCGGGGGGGATTTTGCAATTTTGTCTAAAAAAAAACAAATTCAACAATTTCAGTGGTTTCAGGGTGTCCTGGTTTTTACTTTTTGAAAGATGGCAACCCTATCTCATCATTTCATTGAATCCCAACTCTGTCTTCAGCAGCATTAGCTAACCCTCCTAGTATGGTATCAATTTCAGCCTGGTATAAATTTCAAGCTGACAGGCCAGTAGTTACCTGGGTCTTCATTTCCCCCCTGTTTGAAGATGGGGTCAATATTTCTCCACCTTCGGTCTGCAGGGACCTCACCTTTCTCCAAGAATTCTCAAAGATTACAGACAGAGGAGCTGGGATTACATCCACAAGCTCCTTTAATACCCTTGAGTGCAGCTTATCAGGCCCTGGAGATTTGAATTCAGATGCTTCCTTACCACCTCTTTCCTATCTTGGGCTGCAGCTCCCTCTTTGCATTGTTTATTCTGTTATTACCAGGTTGGGCACTGCTTTCCTTTTGGATGAAAACAGAGGACTTCATGGAGAGGAACAGTGTATTAAATAAATAAATAAATAAACAAACAAATAAATAAATAAATAACAACTACTGAACTAAAAAAAAGCGATCTTCTTGAAGTGTCAAGATGTGAACAGAACATGGAAGTTAAATGCCAAGTCTCAACAAATTGACTGAGGAAAGTGGCCTAATGGTCATCTCTGAAAGAGAGTAAGATTTCATTTGAAATGTAGGTTACCTTCACAAACCCTTCACATACCAAGGGTTTCCAATCTCCCAGCTACAGCTGGTATAGAGGATTCTTCTGGATCTGTTCTCATTATAACCAGCAGCCAGAAGAAAGTTTCAGGCGCTCTGCTTTTTCACAGTAAGGAATACTTTGAATACTACACTTTGGGTGTTCAGTTGGGATTCTTTGTAAGACCAAATAAAGAAATGAAAAAGTGAAAAGTTTCCCAGCAAAAATGGACGGCTTATTTGGAAACACAACAGACATAGAGATATGGTTGTTGGCAGCAGTTTTCTGCTGTGTGCATGCCTGGTTGAAAACCTGTGTTTTGTTGTCATATGATGTGTCAGATAATCTGAACACAGAATAAACAAATGTAGGGTGACTAATTTTAAGCCCCACTAATTATAGTGGAATTTACCTCCATGGAATGGCATCAGTCAACATCAGCAGTGCCTCTTGTGTTCGACTTTCCCCACACCACCAGTTATTACTTCTGACAGCACTCTTTCCCAGTTTAGTGGGGCAGGACAGAGAGAAAATTCATTGGATTCATTCTGCTTGTCAAATCAGTGATCTGGCAGCACTGATGATCTGCCACCATTAGTGCTCTTCTCATCCTTTTTGCAATACTGAATCCAGAAAGAAGGCAAAAGAAATACAAAGAGGGAAGAAAGCAACCCACATGTTAAAGCCAGAATTTCTTATTTGGATTAAGAAGACAATTGGCGTCTTGATTCTGAACACAAACTAGAAATGTAATCTATACACTTGAGAAGCAGTGGCCAAAATTGTAGCTTGGAATTCCTAAACTAGTCCCTATCTGCTACTCTGCCTAGGGATGGAGAAGAAATTCAATTTGGTATGCATTTAAAGCCTTCAGTTTAAAAGTATCAAATTTGTACTTCCCAAAACTATTTGCAACCAAAACACAGCTATCCTTCAAAATTCGCACTTAACTGAATTTTTGCAATGCAGCTCTCCAACCAATCTGTTTTGAAAATTCACACATAAGGGGAAAGTGTGCATAAAAATGAAGATATTGGTCAAAATAACATACAAAATTGCATTATATTGAGGGGAATTGCTTGCAAATATGTGCAGTTAAAACTGTATATAAAATACTGCTGAATTTTTACGATGATTTTTTTTAAAAAAACTAAAAGCTGCAAATTGCTGCAAAATGTAGAGAACTGAATTTAAGATGAGAAAAAAGAGAAACCGAGAGAACCAAAATGAACTGATCCTTCTATCTCTAACTCTGCCTACATTCAGTCTGTCCATATTTCCCCACGTTCTCCTACAATGTCTGGTGAAGGTGCCTTGGTTACTGTAGTTTCCTGCACCTCTGTTGAAGTAGAGAACAGATGTTGAGAATGCCTCTTGGAATTCTGTTCCCCAGTTGGTCTGATCAGACTTTCTAATCTGCCCTTGAATCCCACTAGACCAACTTTCCCCAATCTGCTATCCTCCAGATGTATGATTTACAGATTTAGAAACTGCTACATGACCAGAAGCTATCAAGGTGGTGCACAAAATAATGTTGTTGGACTATAAATCCCATAATCCCTAGCAAGCATGGACAATAATCAGAAACAATGGGAGTTGTTGTTCAACAATATCTAGGGGGCACCAGCTTGGGAAATATTACACTAGACCCAGAACATGGCATGCAACCTAACCAGCATAGTGAGGCCAACGCGTTTGTCCTTTTTCTAAGGCCCAACACTTTTGGCTAATCTATAGGCCATGGCCACTCATGCATTTCAGTAAACAGTCCTCTGCTGCAAGCCACCTGCATTGCATGCCATCCTCCACACTGTGCATTTTATAACAGCAAACAGAAATTTCCAGACACATGGTATGTTTTGCTGCCATACACGACGGTTGGGTGATATTATTATTTCCCTGCCATTTGGAAAATTAGCACTTGTAAATGAGATACAGAGGAGTAAGAGATGAGCCGTTAACAAAACTAATCACAATCAACAACATACTTTCAAGAATAAAGAAAAAAAGACAGAGCATTTTTAGTACCGTAAGTAGATGAGCATTATCCCAAGAATTTAAGTCCCTGGTATGAAACTAATTTCACAAGCAGATGGCTCTACATAGCGTTGATGGCCCTTCAGTTTCTTTATTGCAAATAAAATACTTGCTAGCTTCAGTAAAACAAAAGTCAAGCGCAGCTGTCTTATTTGTATATATTTTGACTAAGGGTGCATAATCAGTCTTTAAATGATGTGACACTGCTCCTCCACCCCTCCCGGTCCCATTTGTCATTCTGAGTCATTATTGAGCATATGTGCCCAAATGGGAAGGCATCAGGTATCTTGTGCTCAATGGGCAATTCATCAGATAAAAATAAATGTAAACTGCAGTATATTTTCTAATAAGAAGGGGGAATCCTGTTGTCACATAAAGAAGCCTAAAGCAGCAAGGCATAATCAGAGTTATAATTAATCACCAAGAGCCCAAAGCAAATGCAAAGCATGCCCTGTTAGAAGAAACCTTGATCAACCCATGATCAGGTTCTTTGCAGAGAGGTGCTGCATGTGTGTGTCAGATCTCAGATTGGCTCAGTTATCACATCCGCAGGTAATTCTGTTTATTGATTTCCTGTAGCCCTTTTTGTGCTGAGTGTCAGTTTTTACTGGCTTTCGGTGGCTTTCAGTTAAATCAAGATGGGGTTAGGTCTAGCTCTTGTCCTCTCAGTGCTCACTGAAGACGACTCACGTTTAAGGAGGCTTCAATATCCCAGTAGACCCCAGTACAGTGGTACCTCTGGTTACGAACTTAATTTGTTCCGGAGGTCCGTTCTTAACCTGAAACCGTTCTTAACCTGAGGTGCCACTTTAGCTAATGGGCCTGCTGCTGCCGCCACACCGCTGGTGGACAATTTCTGTTCTCATTCTGAGGTAAAGTTCTTAACCCGAGGTACTACTTCCAGGTTAGCGGAGTCTGTAACCCGAAGTGTTTGTAACCCGAGGTACCACTGTACCTTTAAAGAGGGCCTCACCACAATCCTGTAGCTGGTGAATTCATACATAATAAAAGACTAAACAATTAAACAACTAAACAATTCCCTTAAAAAAAATTATAGAGAAAATTACTGAGACTTTGATCAAAATAGAAGGTAGGGGAGAAATGAATAGAGAAAGAGAAATAAAGAAAAATAAATGGAAAGGAGGTTAAAAGAGGGAAAAGAATAAAATTCAGAAGGGGGGGGGACTTCTGAATCTTTGTCTGTCCGCTATATATAAACAATATTCACTTCATCCACCCAACAACGGCACCTTCTATAAACTAACATAAACTTCAATCCTCAAATCCAAATCAACTAATTCCTCAAGTGGCTTCCACTTGTTCAATGGGACTTTCCTCTTCTCCTCGCCCTGCTCACACCCTGGAAAGCACCAGCCCAAGCCATTTTGTTGCTTGA
Organism: Podarcis bocagei; assembly: GCF_964188305.1. Taxonomy (NCBI): domain Eukaryota; kingdom Metazoa; phylum Chordata; class Lepidosauria; order Squamata; family Lacertidae; genus Podarcis; species Podarcis bocagei. The sequence goes on from NC_138134.1 coordinate 31,188,408, forward strand.
AGCAGAGCAGCAAACCTTCCTCACAAAAGTCAAGGTGCCTCCGCTGCCTTTTATTATATCTGAAATTAGCTGACTTGGTGGCCACCTCACTGCCTAATGATGGGACCAGCTTTTTCTATAGAAAGCCTTGTATCACAGCATTTATGTTCAGAATTAATCAGATGGCATAGTACAGCCTCACTTCCAGATCCTTATGAGGCACTACTCTCTTTTATGGAAGAAACAGGCAGATGCAATTATCACTCAGGAGCACCCATCTATATCACTAGCCTATTCACAACTTGCACACACTGTGCGGCCATTGTTCTAATTTGAATGGGCAACACCACAGGAAGAAGGCCTGCCAAAAGACACAAAGCTGCCTTGAGGGTCATTTGACAAAACGGCAGAATTAAACATTGAAATAAACAGAATCCCTTTCACTGGAAGTTGTGTCCACAAATTAATATCCTCAGGCATTCACACATTAGAATTGCTTCTAATATTACAAAATTAATTTGATTTTATTTTCACTTTCTATATTCTGAGTCTCTAGCCACTTTGTCCACAGAAATAAGTGACAGGTGCCTTTTCCCTATCTAATGCCCCCATCCCTTGCCAGCCACAGTTTGCTCTAGGCTATCTAAACCAACTTATAGCAATCTTTGACTCAATGTCTGAGCACTTCTGAATTTGTCAGATTTGGCTCGTGACTCCACCAAATCCAGTGCACAGCCCTAGTGATTATAGGCAAAAAAGGACTAGAAATTGCAAAGCATTCATTAGTATCCCCAATAGTGTCCCGGCATTAGCAGACTTCTGCATTCATCTCTACCTCTTCTGTCTGTACCTAGTCATTTGTTGCTATGAGTTCTGCTAATACTTCTGGTTTTGTTATATGTTTTTCTCTGTTCATTTTGATTCCTCATGTAAATCTTGGGGCTTTAAAATGAAGACTTTCTTTCAAGATAATTTCATTGTGTGTTTTTTTATTTTTGAGGTGGGAGAACTTTTTAATTAAATAGTGCTTCTTGTCTTTTTTTATTCTTAATAGAAAGTGATGGATTGCAATACACTACCTGCATAATAATATCAAGATTAGAATAATGCCATGTTTGAATTCTGAGGGGCACCAGAAGTCAAACTGCAAAGGAATGAAGATGAACTAGAGTCTTAGGACAGGATCTATTGGAAACTAGAAAAAGAAGGCTGCAGAATTACCATCTAGTCCAGGGGAGGAAGTCTTTTTCAACTGGAGGGCCACACCCCTTTCTGGGGAGCCTGCCAGGGGCCACATGCCAGAGACCAAAGTGGGCAGAACAATTAATGACCATAGTGTTTCCATGTCTGATAGAAGAATATTACACTACACACATTTTGCAGTACATGTCATCTTTCACTCAGGCATTATCCATATGACCAACTTAAACAATGCTTGGGAATCCTTCTTAAGCAGTTCTGTCATCTGCTGCTCTTCTAAATGGATGCAAGCAGTTTCTGTCCTTTAAATAAAAACTGTCTCTACATATTCATCATTCACAGAAATCAAGTGATATCAAGTGATAGTTCCTTTAGAAAGGACAGTGTAAATATTTCAGATCATCAGAGTAAGAAGACGTAGGACAGCCTTTCCCAACTGTTAGTCCTCAGATGTTGTTGGACTACAATCCCCATCACCCCGAGCCATCCAGCATGATGGGAGTCCAACAACATATGGCAGCACAAATGGTAATCACTTAGATCAAACAGCTGGAGGAGAAATTACATACAAAGGGGCATTTGGAAGGAGCACCTTATTTACAGGAAGTTATCCTGCCACTAGAATCATCCAAGCTAAAATAAGGAAACTATTGTGCTTATTTTGAGATTCCCATGGACTGCAAGAAGATCAAACCTATCCATTCTTAAGGAAATCAGCCCTGAGTGCTCACTGGAAGGACAGATCCTGAAGCTGACACTCCAATACTTTGGCCACCTCATGAGAAGAGAAGACTCCCTGGAAAAGACCCTGATGTTGGGAGAAGGGGACGACAGAGGATGAGATGGTTGGAGAGTGTTCTCGAAGCTACCAGCATGAGTTTGGCCAAACTGCGGGAGGCAGTGGAAGACAGGAGTGCCTGGCGTGCTCTGGTCCATGGGGTCATGAAGAGTCGGACACGACTAAAGGACTAAACAACAACAACAACATAGTGCTTATTTCTTTTTCTTTTAAAGAGTGCACAAATAAATTCCACTTCTGAATTGTGCACATTTTGTGCACACGTTTTGCATAAAATATGCTTTCTTATGAAAAAATACACCATCTGTATGCATTTTAAAGTAAAGCACACATTATTTGTGCACCAACATGGCACTTCAAAATCCAGAAAAGTGTGCAATCCAGCTGGAAGGTGCATTCCAATCTGTAAGCAAGCTTGAGAGCATCTGACTGGGTCATGCACTGAGAAAAGTAAACAAACAAATGCCTCCTCCATCTGTGGGAACAAATAGCATTTTTGTCTATTCATTGAATGCAGAATTAATATGAACACCATTCAGGCATTTGCCAAATATAAAATGTATGCATGGAGAAAGGGCCAGTGGGACAAGGCTGCTGGACTTTCTCCCAGTACCATCTATGGCATCGACCACGTCCCTGCACAACTGCAGTGTTGGGGGTTCCAATAGCATGGAAGCTTCTGTGTGATCAGTTGCTCATGCTTAGGTGTTTCCTGTCCAATCATCTACAATGTGCAGATGTTCATGCCAATGTAGGACATTGTGGGGGGCAGTAAGGTGATTTCACTGCCCTGCTCTTCACACATAGGTACTATATGTGTGACTGGGAGTGGCCGCTAAGACCATATAACACCGGTCATGAAAGACCTACATTGGCTCCCAGTACATTTCCGAGCGTAATTCAAAGTGTTGGTGCTGACATTTAAAGCCCTAAACTGCCTCAGCCCAGTATACCTGAAGGAGCGTCTCCACCCCCATTGTCCAGCCCGGACACTGATATCCAGCTCTGAGGGCCTTCTGGCGGTCCCCTCACTGCAAGAAGTGAGATTACAGGGAACCAGGCAAAGGGCCTTCTCAGTAGTGGTGCCCACCCTGTGGAATGCCCTCCCATCAGATGTCAAAGAAATAAACAACTATCTGACTTTTAGAAGACATCTGAAGTTTAGGGAAGTTTTTAATGTTTGATGTTTTATCATGTTTATAATATCTGTTGGGAGCTGCCCAGAGTGGCTGGGGAAACCCAGCCAGATGGGCAGGGTATAATTTTTATTATTATTATTATTATTATTATTATTATTATTATTATTATTATTATTATTAGAGCACCTGAACAAGGCTAGGGTATTCCATGCCTGTCACTGAAGCACTCAAGGATCATGCAACAGCGCTGTAAGCTTTTCGGTCCCCTTTAACACACAAAAATCACAAGAATTTTTAAGTTTCTCAGTCTTCTCAGTATAACTGGACATTGTAATACATTTAACTTGGCAAAGAACAAACTTCTCCATCCCATGTTCATTTTCTTTAAAGTTAATAAGTAAGGAGAAAGGGAAATAGAAACTAACCTTTTAAAAAAAATGATAGGATATGATTTAATTAAGATCAACTCATTCATTTATAGATTTTATGTCATCAAGCTTTCATTTCTCATTAGTGCAACTGAAAGTTTTTAATAGAATTTTCTAAAACACTTGAGAATAATGAATAAATCCAGTGAGGAGTCCTGAAATTATTCAGTGAACTCTTAGAAAGGAGCTTTCAGTCTTCAGAAATGTACAGGATCAGAACCTGAGAAAGCTGCAGTATTGTGAAACAGGTAGTGGTCCCAAACCACCAAACACTTATGTACATTCTTAACAACCCATCACTATAATACCAATACCCATTAAAAAACAATTTAATCAGCTCATTCATTAACACCGGCACAGGGATCCCTAATGCTGTCATTGACCAAGTTTCATTCACAGCTGCTGCATACCAATCAAGGATCAACACAAGAGTCGTAGTGCCATCTTCTTTTAGTTCTGTTGCATTGCCAACAGATGCTTCATCCCCAAGTCACTTGTGGGAAGCTAAATACAGCACTCCAAGCCTCATCATGGGCTATCCCCAGACTAGAAGATGATGGGGTTTTGGAATACACCTGTGCATGAATTTGTTTTATGTGTGGAGTTTAGGGCATGCTGATCAACGCACAGTCTTCACATCTATTCTGATGGCTCGAGTATCACGACTTGTAGTTTCTTATCTGCTGCAGCCTTCATCCACCTTCACAGCCATTGTACCATACTGCTTGTTGTCTTCCACTGTTCTGCCATTGAGGATTTCTTGGATCATTCTTTGTCTAGCTCTTCTCTCTTGACTTTACTGCCTTGGGTGACCCTACTGGGAGTACGAGACTCTCCACAGCTTTGCTCACAAGGATCATAGGACCATGCAAGCCCACTCACCACAACAAGGTGATGATCCAGTGAATGGGTATCCCCAGACTAGACCCCCTCAATGGCCCTGCTCCCAACCCTCCAGTGTGTTTGTATAGCTGTTAATTCCTGAATAATGCCTCCTGTTTGTCTGGATAGAGGATGGAGAGGTAGGTGTTCTTCATATAGAAACCTCTGGCTCTTAGCAGAGTGCAGGCTTTTGTTTGCTTGTGGTTGAAATTGGCAGACATGGTAGTCTTTCTGGAGGAGTTGAATCCTGACAATTTTCAGATACATAGCTGTGGTGGTTTTCCCACAAAGGCAGCAGGAGTGGGGAACTGGATCTGGCCAGCAAGAGAAGGAAAGCTCCATTTTAAGAAGCGGTTTGAATGCAAAGTGCTTCAAGGAAACAGAGCAGACCCCTTTGAAGGAGCAACCCAAGCACCAATCAGTTTATTCAAGCTGCTTCCTAAAATGATGGAAACGAGCACCCTCATCAGCTGATCTGAGTGGGACTTCTAGTCAGCATTGATCTGCTGATTGGCAATTGGCACTGACAGGAACCCTGCTTGTGACGGAACTCTAAGCTCCCTGTCCACATTCTGCAGCAATTTTTAGACCTCTGAATTGTCAAGGCACCCTAATATGCCCTCACTTTGGTTCATTCTGCTTTGGTCCAGTATATCTGAAGGAGCGTCTCCACCCCCATCGTTCTACCGGACACTGAGGTCCAGCACTGAGGGCCTTCTGGCAGTTCCCTCACTGCGAGAAGCCAAGTTACAGGGAACCAGGCAGAGGGCCTTCTCTGTAGTGGCGCCTTCCCTGTGGAACACCCTCCCACCAGATGTCAAAGAGAACAACAACTACCAGGCTTTTAGAAGACATCTGAAGGCAGCCCTGTTTCGGGAAGCTTTTAATGTTTGATGTATTATAGTATTTTAATATTCTTTTGGAAGCCGCCCAGAGTGGCTGGGGAAGCCCAGCCAGATGGGCAGGGTATAAATAATAAATTATTATTATTATTATTATTATTATTATTATTATTATTATTATTATTATTATTATTATTATTATTTGCCTTAGATAATCCAAGGCAAACCGGCTTTAGTTTAGGTTTCCTCTGAATCCGCTGCACAACCCTGCCATAAGCTGACAAATGTATAATCTTTTCATGTTATTAGGAATAGAATTTTTACCAAAACATTGCACACCAGAGAGATACGAGTTTTGTTACACCAGTTCTATGGCCAGATGTCCCAGACCGGAAAATAACAGTGTATATGAGTGCCAGTATATTTGAGCTATGCTAGTGAAGTAAGAGAAAATGTTCCACTGCAGATTTCATCATATCTTGATTTAATACAATTGCACCATGTAGTAGAAAATCCTCTCCTGAAGAATTTATCAGGAATTTTTATTTCTCATAATGTCTCTATTAGATATTTTTATCCTTTGATGGAATTGAAAAATATAATTGAAATCTCTACCCTTGAAACATCCTAGGAATTCATTTTATGTGGGCTGCCTTTAATAATGAAGGTGATTACTTTTGTGAGGTAACATCTGAATTATTGTTAAAATGTGCCGGGGAAGGGCCTTGTGTAATATGCTTTCTTCCTATCTAAATGGCTTTGTTTTTCTCTTTTTGCTTCTATTTCCTTATGAACCAAGGCCTCAAAGGAACAGTGACTGATGCCTGATTTATACATTCAGCAGCATGTGTCAGTGGCTGCTAATAACACAACTATGCATGGTCAGAGAACCAAATGATAGATTGTATGAAATGGTTTCCTACACAGTTCAGCTGATTGCAGCCACATTTCCACATTTTCTCAATAAAGAGGGCTGTGATGGCATGGTAGAAATCAGCCAAATCATATGGGAAGCTTCTTGACACATCTTCCCATGCAGGTCAGTGACCATCAGATAATAAGTTGTGTGCTGAATCAGACCTTTATGAGGAAACCACTTTTATTGTATTCTGTGTTCAGTGTTTCCATAAGTTACGTAATGTTTCTTCATTTCTATTCTCTAATATCTGGTGAATGACACAGGGGGATCCATGGGCTATCTATGTGCATAGAGCTCCTTCCCATGGAAAGGAATCTCATGCCTAGTTTATCACTCTCCCAGGAGAAGTTATATACAAGTCCAACATGTCAAAAAAGGAACTTGTTCCTGTTTCAGTTCTCCCTTTTACAAAATAAACTAGAAAGGTGTTTCACTCAGACAGGAGTATACCATAATTATGACAGGAGCAAGCAAAGTTGCTATTGCAGCACCTGCTTGGTTCCTACTTGTGTGGTATTGTTCCTTATCCATCTTCTGAAGGGCAAAATTGAAGGTCTTCTTGCTTCATCAGGTAAGGTGGGGAAAGAGCTATGGGACTTACGAATTTGATGAGAGGCATGATGACAGCAACATGGCAATCTCTCACTTCATCCATACTGTGAAGAGTGAAGGTGGGTTCTTGAGGTTGCAACATGGGAACACAGCTTGTGGGAATCATTTGGCATTTGAAGAGAGGCATGCAATGGTGGGAGGGGCTGAGATAGTAAAATGCCTAGCTTTTTGTATACTACTAATTTTTGCATCTTTGAACATGTTCCTGCAGTAATGATAAGGTGCTTAAAGAGAGGTTGAATACTGCAGTATTTAGTGACACTTACAAATAGTTCAGCATATTTCTTTCAACTGAGAAACATTTAGTTGACTGGATAATTATTTATCATATGTTCTTTGCTACGAGCCTTGATAAAGTTATAAGCACTTTTCACAATGATCACGCTGTGATTTTCTGTAATGAGTGCTATTTTGGCACAGTACCGTGAGAACTGTTGATGCGATAAGCACTTTTAACGTCTGCAGCTTGTGATATTTAAATAATTTCTTAAGTGATCTGTTCATGGAAAAAACCAGATATAATCATTTGTTCTTAAAGGTCTCGGCCATTGTTTGCTTTTATGATCTCAGTGGTGACTAAAATTCTTCCTCTTCCCTCCTATTTATATTTTAATGGAGATTTATGAGATTGCATTTAATTTTTCTTGATTAGAACCATTTAGGGAAATAACTTTGTTCTCACAGGTTCAACAATCTAGAGGTTGCCATTGATGTAGCTAATCCAGGATTACCTTATTATTATTATTATTTATTTTTTTATTTGTTTATTTAATTTCTATATCACCCTTCATATGGTTTGCAATTTGAAAACAGAAAAATACATACCATAATAACAAAAAACAACAACACACAGTTTAAAAGGCCACAGATTGTTTAATCCCAACCAAAGGCCTAAGAGAAAAAGAATGTTTCTGCCTGGCACCTAAAGATATGTAATGAAGGTGAACCTCCCTGGGGAGAGTATTCCACAAGTGGGGAGCCACTGCAGAAAAGGCCCAGCATTAATATCTTCACCTCATCTTCTCATATTACAATAGTGCTGGTGCTGAATTTAAGAAATAGCAAGCTGTTTGCAATTCCTTGAAGTTATGCTATGCCCATAAAAAGTTAATCCCATTCTCAGATGTCCCTTTCCCCATTTCCAAAACTTACCTAACAGCAGCAGCAGCAGTGAAATAGTGGAATATCTGCACTAGGCCTAAAAACCTCATGAACAGTTACTGTAGATTCTAGTCAGTAGCAGACTGCATGGGGTGGTTGCACTGCTCACTTGACCTCCATCCATCTGAGCTGCTGCTGTATATTGGAGTGGAGAGCTGTGAGGGGGTGGCAAGGTGAAAACACACCAGCAGTTAGCACTGCTGACATGTTTGCGCCACATGGCCCATCCCTCTCTGTCCTGGTGAGCAGCAGCAACTCAGCCAGAGTGGTCAGATGAGTGGTTTAACCCCACCATGCCATCAGCTACTGATCATAGTGTAAATATCTCAGAACTGTAGTTTGGGGAGGGGGGGGACCCTTCTTGTCTCATAGTTAGGGACCAGGCACACACCCAAGATCTTTGCACAGGAAAGTTTCTGTTTGTAACTTTATCATTGAGCAACTTCATCCAAGAGGTCCTGGAGCTGCATGGGAACTACGGGCTCAAGTGCCTTGTCCAAGGAAGGGATATTTGCAATCGGCCAACAGCTGTTACAAATCCAGTCCTACAGATGCCACTGTTGGAATTATGTACTGTACTAGATTGAACAGAGGCTTGTCTATACAGTGCTTCAAAGCATGCCACACTTGCAATTTATGCTGCAACTTTCCAGGGCAAACAAAGCACACTATGTTGCCATCTATGGATCGTTATTGTATCATTTTCTTTTGCAAGCAAGTGTGATCCGCCAAAACAAACTCAACTGACAAGAATGCACCTGCAGAACTCTTTAAGAAGCTAACAAAATGAACCAGTCTGATAGTGGTACTCTGAATAAGCTGAAATGTAAATAGTCTTTAGAACAGGTGTGGGAAAACTGTGGCCCTCCAGGTGTCATTGAACTAACTCTCCCATCATCCCTATTGGTCACGGTTGCTAGAGTTGATGGGAATTTCAGACCAACAACTCCTGCTTTAGAAACAGCCCTGTGCAAAGCACTTTATACTCATCCAAATAAGATGGGAACGACAGGTCACACAAAGATGCCCAGATTAAAGGGAAAGACATCCCTCCCCATTCTGTCTTACGGTTACACAGATGTATTCTATACTGTGAAAGCCCTAGGTAGCTGAACTTGATAGCAGAGCTACAAACCCTATAAGTGTTCCTATTTTCCAGGGACAGTCCCGGATTTACAGAAGACATCCGGTTTCTGATTTGATCCTGCAATGTCCTGCTTTTCCTCAGGACATCCCTAATTTCATTGGAGAAATGTTGGGAGGCATGGAGCTATATTCAATGACTATGGGTGCTAATGTCTCGTGTACTTTTTCCTGCAAATTTGTGAATTCTTGTATATAACTTATATATAATTTATTTTGCTTTTGACACAGGGTTCTTCTTTCATTTCAATATGTTTAACATGTTGTAACTGGGGGATGCTGCTCTTCCTCATGTTGCTCACCAACCCTGACTAATACACACACATACACACACCTTAGAAGGTGTTTTAATGTCTCCATGATGAAAAGAGTGATTGAAATTTAAATGTAAGACTACCGTAATAAAGACCCTAGTACATAAACTTGCCGCATCTAAAACTATAGCAGCCCATTTTGACCGCTCCCTTTTTATTAAAATAAATTGTGCTGCCAGATGTCTCGAGACTAATGGGCAAATGGCATTTAAATGGGAAATATCAAATCTTAAATTGGCTTCCTTTTAAAAACTGGCTGAGGGATGTCATATCACAAAAGAATGTATACTCTTCATGTATAAGGCAGGCCCTGAAAATAAATGTTTGGCATGGTAGGATGGCCACCTAGGGAATAACTAATTTAGAGCAGAAATCAATTTTGAGGTGGGATATGCATGTAATGTCTCTCTCTCTCTCTCTCTCTCTCTCTCTCTCTCTCTCTCTCTCTCTGTGTGTGTGTGTGTGTGTGTGGTGGTGTTGTTGTTGTTGTTGCACACCACCCCAACTTCTGAGCCGTGTGAGATTCCAGGGTTCATGTTTCCTTTCAGAAAGTGGCACAGCAGAGACTGTGATGTGTTTATGGTATATGATTTATTTACACATATATACAACATGAGCCTGCAATTGAGGGGTTCACAACATTAACACCCCAAGAGGGTATTCTTTATCCCATAGCTGCAGCTTGTATTCAAACAAAAATCAAACATCGCTCTTACTTTCTCCAGCTTGCTGCATTTTGTCTAGGTCACCTCACGGCAAACTCTTACTTTTGTCTTGTTCTAACGACCAGCCAGTTGAGGGAGGAAGGGCCCCAACCATTTGTCAGATCCACTTCCTTTGTTCCCTTAATGGCCCCTCGCCCAGGCTATCGCCTCAATAGGAAGCTATCCTGGTTTATATTTTAATACTTGCTGGATGCAGCAGTTACAAAGGTCTCTGTATGCAACCTACTTTTCCCCACCCCAAACTCATAACAATATATAGAGCAAGGGAACAACATACATAATCTGCTCCAGGGAAAATCAGATGCTATCTTTCTCCAGCCTCTCCCTTATGTGTGGGTTTCCTCCCTTTTCTCTTGTACAATAATATACCTTTCTTCCCCCCTTCTACTGTTCTAGGGCAGCAACCAGAACGCAGGAGAAAGGCAGCAATGGCAAAAGAGGCCACAGGAGCTGTGGTGAAGCCTGGGAAAAGTTAATTGCAGAAACAGGCTGAAATATTCACTGAGCATTTTTACGGAGGGGGGTGGAGTGTAATATGGCTTCTTTTCTTTTAGGAGAGAGGAAGTTCTATTGATTTTCATTGGTGCAGGAGGTTTGCCATCTGAGGCAGTGGTTGGGAGAGGAATGCATACTGCACAAGTGTCCTGTTTTGAGTGGGACATCCCAGATTGACAGGAGCCACCCCAGCTTCTGATCACAGTCCCAGATGTTCTATTTTGGCTCCCTCTGCCTCCACCATAGCCTCTTCCACCTCCACTGTGGCTTTCGCCATACTTCCAGAAGCCCATACTACACTTCCAGAATAGGTTGGCGGTCACATTGGTGGTTGTGGCGTGACATCAGAGGCTGTGTCAACAGAGGCTGCACTGAGGAGGAGGAGGCCATGGCAGAGGTCGTGGCAGCAGAGAGAGAGAGACCCATTGTTGGCATGGATGAGCCGGCCTGAAAAGTTGGATGGTATGGTAGTGCCACTCCATGGCACCAGAGCAAGTGTGTAACTAGGGGTGGGCAACAGCAACTACAATAGCCAGGCATAGTAATCTGTATTACGGCAGTTTAGAACATGGCGAACATGGTGAACAAGCTTTCCAAAACACACTGCATGGTCAAGTGCAGAATGCAACTTTGATCGAACCTTTCTGCATATTAAATAGCACACATCTATGTATTGTGACATTATTATATTGTTGGGAGTGGATTCATTTTGTGGATTCTTGAGAATGATCTATAATTGCTACACTCTCATTTTAGAGGGACCCCCTTCGTTTTGGCCGTGCCTTTTACAGTATTTAGTTGGACTAGACTAGACTTTGGCCCCATCTGCACCATACATTTAAAGCAGCGTCATACCACTTTAAACAGTCATGGCTTCCCTCAAAGAACCCTGGTTACTGTAGGTTTGGCGAAGGTAATTGTAGCTCTGTGAGGGGTGCACTTCAGTTCCAAGAATTGGTGGCAGGCGATGTGATCTGAATGTGCTTTAAAGACACAGCTTGTATGCAGCCTTAGACTAATTTTGCAGAGAATATAAAATAAAGCTTTATGCACTCTTGTGACCTTCATTTCAACTGTGGTATTCTGCAAAATATGTGCATGCTTTACTTAAAAAATAAATAAATGTAAATCCAGTCCATCCTTAACTGTCGACACTAGTATGATCTTGCAGTTCAATTACTGTAACCATCTTATTTTTCTGAAATTATACCATGAGAATACTTATCTTCTTAAAGTGTTAAGCCTTTTATCAAATACTTCTTTTTGCAGTGCAGTTATCACACAAGTTCTCGTGGATATGTCTCCCAGAGATATCACCTAAGTCACATTCAGCAGCCATAGTCTTTTTCTTTTTTACAATCACCTCAATGAAAAACAGTTGGAAGTTATCACAATACATGCTGACAAGAGAATGTTGCAGAAGAACACAAACTTGCTCCTGCATAGCACTTCCTAGAATGCATCCACTTCCCTCACTCTGTATGAGACAGAGGGAGAAGGGGACCACTTCTGACTCTGAAGTGCATAGAGATAGGCCACAAGTTCCTAACAGCAGAAGGAGAGGCACTCTTGCACATATTTAGAGGCATTTTTATCCAGTGCTTTTAAAAAAAACACTTGGTGCTGGTACTTACCATGAAGTTGTTACAGTCAGTGCCACACTTTTAACATTTGAAAAGAAAAGGTGCTGGTACTGCATACCCCTGAGTACCACCAGAAAAAAAACAACAAAGTGCTATTACTGCTATTCTAATACCAGACTCAGGTGTTGAGTTATGATGGCTTTGCAGCCAAAATGAGGCCACAGAGAAACAAGAGTATGGAGTAACCCACAACAGGACATGGTTGTCTCCCTGCCTGCTTGGAACTGCAACCCTCCATCCCACAAAGTTTGTTGCGTGTCCCAGTTGTTTACTGTAACCTCACATTTTTCTGGACTTAGCCCAGCTACTGAAAGCAGATTCCAGGGCTGAACCTCCTCACAAATTAAACTTCACCCCTGGACAGTATTAAACATTGGAAGACTTAACACAGCAGTTTGGGCTTTTTTCTTTCCTTCCTTTTTCTTTCCTCCCTCCCTCCTTCATGATGGTTTGGGGGTCTTTTTTAGGGGGTGGGCCCCTTGAATGTTCAGAGGGCTCCGAGCATGACATCAGAACATTGTGTGACATCATGTGCATGACATCAGGACATTGCTTTGGGGCCCTTCAATCCTCCAGAAAAGGTGGAGTCTCTGCCTTCTCCCTACTTTATCCTCACAACTCTGTGAGACAGGTGAGGCTGAGAGTGAATGATACCTCTGCCTGCAAATTTATACATTTCCTTGGCTCAATGAGTCACATTGGAACAAAGGGAAATGTCATTCTGGGTAAAAGTGCATTGGACACTGCTGCAAGACTCTTAAAGATTTACTCCAAAGAAAGCCTCGCTGAGCTGAATGGGGCCTTCTCTCAAGTAAGGGTGCATCGGATTGTAGTCTTAGCCCTGCCAAAAAGTTCTAATTCAGAATTCCTTGAGCTATATAAAAGTAAACTGCATATGCATTTTGTGTACCATAACTTTCAGTCACTCAAATAATTATGTTGTCTGAAATATATCCAGAAATAAAAGAGGAAAAATTTGGGGGTATACTGATGATTGCAAGAGGCAGAAATTATATTATATGCACATGTTTTAAATAGCCAAACATTAATTAGAATCTAATAGATATTTCAGTGGGGGGGGGAATTGTAGTAACATAATTTCATACAGCAGGGGCATTGTTTATTTATAAAGCGTGCACACACACACACACAGAGAGAGAGAGAGAGAGAGAGAGAGCTATACTAAAACATGAAAAAGACAAGTTCTGTGTAATGGGCTTATCTAATTTAGACAAAGTACTAAAAAAAATTAAATAAAAGTAAGAGTTGGAGAAGGCCGAAAACAATTAGGCAAAGACTAGCAGAAATAATGAGTCTTAAGGAGTTAAAAGAGATACGAAGTAAATCAATTGAATGATTTTCTGAGGTAAATGTGCTAATGGATGTCCAAAGAAAAAGCCCTAAAAGGATCATGAATCCTTCCCTTATCCCCAAACTGAAAATCGATCACTAAGTTCATTGTCGACTTCACAAACACATCCAACTTTCACACTTAGCTTCTGGTCAAATGAATCAGGACCTAATGTTTCCACATTTCAGATCAGTATATACTGACAGACAGGACAAGTAGTGTCTTTGTGTGAGAGAGAGAAGTATGGAGTGAAATCGATTTTAAATGCTATGTCAATAGTTTTAAAAAAGGTTTGTTTTTTATGGAAAAACTTAAATCCATAAATGTATTATGAGTAGAAAGAATTCAATTTTGATGCATATGTTAAGAGACAAAGTAAAGATCAATTGGCCATTTGGGCAGAAAATTGAAAATATCATGTGAACCTAGAAGGTGCATACCACTGAAATTAGATAACATTTTCATACTGTGGAAGTTAGATAACAGAAAAAGGATTAGAGGTAGCGAAGACCACTTACTGTCCAAGACCTGTGACCTCTTGAAAACATGTAGTCATCAGAGTAGCTGGGGCCAGCCTAATACATTTCGGGACCTGAGACAGACTCCAAAATTGGCCCCCTCCCCACCATTGAAGAAGATGGGCAGGGAAGATCTCCATCAGGAAGAAGTGGAGGGTGGAAAAATATTGACACCAGAATCTGCTACCCCTGTGGACCCTGCCGTCTGAGGCAGTCACCTTGCTTTGCCTCATGGGTTAGCCGGCCCTGAGAGTAGCCGATACTGAGCTAGATGGATCTATGCTTTGAGAGTGAAAGGAAGCTTCATATTCAAATTCAAACATTTATTAGAATGCAGAAAAACAATCTAAATAGAATGAAGGCATTCTTCTCCAAGGGTTGTTTTTTTTTTTTTTGGTATTAACAATATTTCAATTGAACAAATTAAAGAAACAATAAAATAAAAAGTGGAGACAAAAAAGAGGTATACTCTTATTCCAAGCAGAGGGCTACAGAGGAATTGCATTCTGTGATTCTTATGAAAACTAGGGAAAGAAATTAGGGTACCATTGACAAGCTTTTTTTAATAGGTCACTAAGAGGATGTGGGAAACCTGAAATATGCAGACTTTTTACCAGCCTTAGGCTATAATCCTAAACCCACTTATCATATCATTTCCCAGAATGCTTTTAGAACCTTACAGATCCACCACATATGATAGAAGGTGCCTTCCTTTTGCTTACATTTCCAGCAGATATTTGCACTTGTCTTACACATTTTTGCAAGCTTACTAGGAGTCAAATACCACCGGTACATCATTTTCATATAATTGTCTTTCAGCGTACAACATGCTGAGAATTTCACCACCATCCAAGCCTCCCTTACCTGGATTGTGCAGCGGCGCCTGGCAGCAACAATGGCAGATTCTGGTGAGATCTTGTGAGATCTCAATGAGCTCTTGCAATATCTTACAGAGCTCATGAGATCTTATGAGATTTCAGGAAGATCTCACAAGATCTTGCTAGCCTAATACTGCTATTAACCAACTAGATTTAGTAGGATTATGCATAGGGTTTCCATGCTGGGTTGAGGCTAGCACTGTCAGCAGGGTAAGGTCCTGGCACTTACACGACCTCCCACTACTGACATTGCTGGTGCTGGCAGGGTTGAGTAAGGTTGGCACAGTGCAAACACACCGGTGCAGCCAAACTGGTGCTCATGCCAGTGTGTTCACACCACATCACCCTCACCTTCTTCCTCCTCTACCTTCTTGTAAGCCACAGTGATGTCAGTGTTGAGAGATATGCTAAGTGCCTCCCCCCACCAAATGCTACTGGTTGTGGGTGGCTGATGATTTTAAAAGATTCTACTTTCTGCCCAAGTAATGTTTTCAAGCAGCCATTGTAGCTGTGCTTTTAACAACAGCTCGACATGCAGACATAGGGTGATAGTCAATTAAATAATTGCATGAGTGGACCACAATGGGGCTTTCCTCCCTCTCTTCCCCCTGTGATCCCCCTAAATCCTTTGTATGGGTTCCCCCAAACCCAGATTCAGGGACAGTGCAGGGTTGAAAGAGAGGAAGAAAAGTCCCATTGCAGAAATGGAAGTTCCTCTGCTCATGAACTTATTCCTCCAAATACTGCCTATAATCCTGATCTCAAAGGTTGTCCAGAACAGGCCAGGCAGTCTTGTTGACTTTTTACAGACCTATTGGCAGCATGATTCTGCTGCCAAAACAACTCCTCCTTATCGGCCTGGGCAGGCCATCGGCCTGTAACCATGTTTTTGCGTGATTGTGGCCCCACGAAACAATGGATGCGTGTTTTTTTGGTGTAGGCTATAGCTATGGACATACTATGTGATCTGATAGAGAATTTGGGGTGACCCAATGCAAAAATCCTGAGGATCCATGTGGATCCGTGCTTTATAACCACGTTTTTGCGCCATTGCGGCCCCACGAAACAGTGGGTGCATGGGGTTTTTTTGGTGCAGGCTATAGCCATGGACATGCTATGTGATCTGATAGAGAATTTGGGGTGACCCAATGCAAAAATCCTGAGGATCCATGTAGGCAGGCCATCGGCCTGGGCAGGCCGGGTCTTCCTGTGATATACCTGCTGGGACTGGCAAAGCATATGAAGTGGTGCTTCAGGTTAAGAACAGTTTCAGGTTAAGAGCGGACCTCCAGAATGAATTAAGTACTTAACCCGAGGTACCACTGTATAGGATTGCACTGCACATCATGGTCCCACATCAGTCTATTATTATTGTTGTTGTTTGTTTGTTTGTTTGTTTGTTTGTTTGTTTGTTAAATTTACATACCACCCTTCATCTGAATATCTCAGGATGGTTCACTGAATATGAGATTTAAAGAAAACTGCTTTCACTATTGCCACCACCCTAGATGGGCCTGACTCATTTCTTTATTTTCTATCCCACTTTCCTCTCATAAAATCAAATTATAGTTAGCACATGGGCTCAGAAGAACTAGATCTATAGGTAAATAATGCAATGGATACTTTAAAAAAAATCAGATGGAAGTTCAAACTTACAAAGAGACAAGCTATCTTCTAAGTCTGGCTAAAAAGCAAGAGTGGGTTTTTTTGTTGTTGTTCTATGATTATGCATATATGTTTATCTTTCCCTGTTCCTGGTTTAGACCATTTTGAACCAGCTCTGGCCATTTGGTTGCCAGGCCACCCCAGCAATGCTGTATCTTCTGGAGAGGCCTTAGGAGAAACAAGCAAAAGAAGGAGGAAATGGAGATTTTCACATGAACATGAGTCAATAATACTACAAGAGGGCAAATCAGCTGGTGACTCATGTAGTGGAAAGCCCAACCTATCATGGTGTGGTCAGCCCACAGAAACCTTTTGAGAACACATGGTGAGCTACAGAAATTAAGTCCACAGGCCATGTGTTTCTGGCTCTGATCCTAGCTGGAGGCATGCCATTTTTTAAAAAAAAGACCTGAAGGTAATGTTTTTTATATCAAAACAAGACCAGAAAAGGTCATAGTAGTCAAAAGAAAGAAATGTTCGCAATTGAACCCAAAGGTGCCTTTGCAATTTGGTATTGTGTTATTGCTTGCAATCTGTTTCAGACACTTTATAACACAGTGAGAAACCCTGAAGGCTGAAATATTCAACAATGGAGTGTGATAACATAACCCAGTGTAGTCAGGTTTCTGATCTGCAGCCCTCAAGTATGCACAACTGTTATTTTAATTTTGTTTGGTTCATTCTCCATTGTCAAGATTAATGTAAAGGAAGATCAAATTAACAGATATTGGTCTTGACATCATCATTACACATGGGTTAAGACTGTCAGTAAGGATGAGAAAATCCATAACACACTTCTTTGAATCATAATCTCCATTTCTTTTTTGCTTTTCCCTCATTGCACGTTTTATTTAACCTTACAAATGTAAATGTCGGTTTTCCAGGAGGAAGCTTATGGCAAGGTCATTAGCTCATTAGACTGTTGCAAGGAGCTAATGTGAGCCTTTAGGAAATAAGCTACCCTCCTGTGGCATCTGAGCAAGAAAACTTCACCTTGAGCAAATTGCTTGTTACGTATAGATCTTTCCAAGTTAATCCTCGGGTAACTGGAACTCTTATCAGAGCAGAATATGCTTCATAAGTTACAGTCCTTCAGATTTCATTTCTCAAAACTAGTTTAAAGTGAAATATGTTTTATTTTAAACTTGTCTCTGATCTCCTTTCTAACAGGTTTAAAATAATTGCTCTACTGCGAAAAGAAGGAATGACAGACTGGTTCAACCTCCCCATCCCTCACAGAGTACAGTTTCCTTTTGAGGGTGAATAATCAATTCAGTTATTATTACATTTTTACTGTACATGACAACATTTAAAAAGAAACACTTTGGCATTTAAAAAATCTTCTTATTGAAATTGTACTTCTTCATGGCTGGATACAGTTACATTCTGAGCAAATCTACTTAGCTGCCAACATGCATAGTACAAGACTTTTATACTTGCATGGTCATTCTGCTGAAGTCTTTTATATGCAGCTCTTATGTATGCATGAGATAAGCGAATGAAAATGTATTGCCCCAGGTAGGAGCTATGGTGGCCATGGGGAAAGGGGTGTTCCACTTCACCTCTGCTGCATATGATAGAATATGCCTGCAATATGGCTTTTCCACTCTGAATCTGGAACCAGCTTGACACAGAAGATTATGGAATAGTCTTTAACACATAGAACATTGGGGTGGAAGGGGGCTGGCAATTAGGAGCAAATTTATTACTCTTAAGATTTATTTTTTTCCTGTTAGTTCTCCAACTATGTTTGTATTGATAAGCAAATCCAAATCACTACTGGAGACAATTTCCCATTGCTAGCTCTGACTTCTGAAATTGCTACTGAGAAGCATAGGGATGCACTGTTATTCACTGTAGGCTAGAGGGCGAAGGGGATGCCTGGGGTGAAGGGTGGTTAGGAGAAACCTGTTATCTCAGGTTACAAATTGCTTTGACAGTCAATCCCTCTTCCCAGGGAACTCTAGGAATTGTAGTTCTGTGAGGGGAACAGGAGTCTCCCAACAACTCTCAGCACCCTTAACCAACTACAGCTCCCAGAATTTGGGGGGGGGGGGAGCCAGGAATGTTTAAAGTGGTAAGTGGCCTTGGGGTATTTTTCATCAAATCATAAGCCCTGTTAAACACATTAGTTCTGCATACATACTGTCCAACTTTTTCTTACCAGAAACTGGGGTGCTCATTTTCTGGGACATGCTCCTGGGCACATCATGTGACCCATGCCATGCTCTCACCCCCAAAAAAGCATTTTGGGGTGTGTGATCTCACATGGTGCCCAAAAATGTGTGTTTTGGGGCACTGTGAGAGATTGCGGCCCTGAAAAACTACTTTCTTCAGGGTGAGGGCACAGCTTGAGAGCATGGCACCCAAAAAGGCTACTGGGATGTCCTGGTTTTTCCCCAAGGGCAGGTATGCTGAACAGGGTATCCCAACTCCTACAGAGGGCACAGCAGCAAATATAAGCTCCACCTGCAATGTTCCCACTCCACTCCAGCCTGACCTTCCCTCTTTGAACAAGAAGGTCAGAAGAGGGATGTTAAGCAGGTTTGGATGTGCACACTTAAAAGCCTCCCTGCTACCAGGAACCCCACTTTATCACAGGCAAGTTTCCAGGCACCTTCCCTAGAACACTCTTAGAATTCTCCTTCAGACCTCCTTGCTCAAAGGGAGGGTGAGTTTAAGGGGGTAGGATGTGCTGGGATATTGTGAGCAATGCTGTCTTGCATGGTCATGTGCCCTCTGCAGCTACTTTTCCCAACCTAGTCCCCTGCAGATGTTTTGAACTACAGCTCCAATCAGCCCTAGCCAGCATAGCTAAGGGACAAAGAAAAGGAGTTGATCCAAACAATTGGTGGGTACCAGACTAGGGGAGGCTGCTCCACACATATTGGAACATGCTGTTCAAGAGTAACACCAGAACAGCACTAAATCTGACCCTGTGACCCAGCTCTAAGAGACATGTTTATATAAAAGCAGAGGTGAGTTTAAAAACCTTGGAAAGAGAGCTGAGAATACATTTTATGCCAAACAAAAAAGTATTATAAGCACTAAGTATAACTGTAGATGGTTTGTGATATGTTAAAATGATATGCAAATCTTAACTGAGTGGTTAAGATTGTACAAGAATTTGAGGACTCAGCTATACAGCTGCAAATGAAATGTTTTAAGTTTGTTTTAAGTGCAATAAACAATGTGACATTAGATGGCAATGGTGAGCCTTATGGAAAATTCAATGTATTTTTAAAAACACTTTTTTTAAAAAGCATTTTTGGAACTTTTTTATAAGTATGTAGATTCCACCTGAGTAAAACTTGTAAAATTTTATATATTTAATATGCTTGGGTGATAGTTATAAACCTGCCAGACCTTGACCAGAAAGAAATATTACTTTAAAAGTGGCAATGCTCACTTGAAAACTTGATAAAATAAAAATGATCAAGGTTGTCCACGAAATCTTAACACTCCTTTCCAAAGCTCTTAAGTGATGAATACCTTGCATTTAAACTGAAAGGCAACTTTGTGCAGTTATAGCAAAAGATTCACTTCCTTTTCTTCATCCAAAAGAGCAAATAGCTGTTTCCTCACCTCCTTCAAGGTGACATCTCTTGCATCATAGAACAAGTTTAAGATAAGAGGACATTTCAGCTATTCTTAAGCCTCAATTTATGCATTTATGGCCATTACACATCACATTAGATGCTTGAAGGGGTGTTCTTAGCTATAAAGTAGGCTTCAGGGCTATCACAGTGGAGTAGTTTAATGTAAAATATCTTCACTCAATAATCACTTGTTTAGTTCTTCTTCTTCTTACTTTCACCTCATGCCATCCAAGTACTTCATTCTATTTAAGGTCGCTAATGCTACAGCTGCATTTGCTCATTCCATTTTAAGAACTGGTCCTCAATCCAGAACTTTGGGTTCTAGGTGCTCTAGGCCTGGAGGGCTGATGCAGCCATCCCAGCCTCTCTATTAGGCCCTAGAGACTGTCCCAAGCCATGCCCTTCACCATTTCTGTTCAAATGCTTTTGCCTGGCTGAATTTGTGCTTGGATTGCGATCATGCCTCTTGCTTGCCTAGATGGAGAAAAGGGTGTCTGCAGAAACCTCTGACTTTTGCATGGCTGGAATTTAGTCTATTGTAAGAGTGGCATCCATTTTGCTCTCCCCATGTATGCCTCTAGCCCTGCTCACCACTGGAATGTGGCCCTTGAAATGTTGTCCATAAGGCCCCAGGGATGAAAAGAAATCCTCCACCCCTGCACTGCTTATACTGTCAATTAATATAATCCACTAAAAACTGCCTACTATCTGGAAACCCAAGCTCACCTGCAGCAAAATATACAGATCTCCTTCAGTGTGTGCTCATCCCTCATGACTAAGCCTTTCTTTTGGTGTGGATTATTTACATTTTGTGAAAAGAATCTGAGACCAAAATTAGTTGTAAAACTGTCTACAATGTAACCACTTGCCATTCCTCTGGACATTTATACTGCTTTTAATTGTGATTTAAGTGTGTGTGTGTGTGTGTTGCTGTACAATGCCCTACAATGCTTGCTTATGAGATGGTGGTAAGAATAGTAAGTCTGTGATATCTAGTGAGCAGCATTTATAATTCCTGTGAGAAATCTGTTGACTTGAGAATTAGTCAACATATTTAGCAATGGGATGAAGCTAAGGGCTTATTTATGGTACATATTATCTTCTTTACACAGAGGCTGTTTTTATGTTGCCCACTGCTACCTCAGGTGCTAACAACTAGAGATTGCCATGGGAATCTTCTTAAACACCTGGAGACTTTTTGCAGAAGTGGGATCAGGGATTTCCACTGACCCTGGCATAGAAACTCCCAAAGTTCTAGCATGGATTCACAAAGCAAGTCACACTAAATGTTAAGGCTTAGGCTTAGCAGCAGTCACTGCACACAAAGAAATAACCATGTTTTAAGCAGCTACCACATGTAGGTAAAGATAAAGGGATAAACACATCATCATTATCTCAAGATAACCCCTGACATTTGATTGTGGGGTTGTGTCTAATACTATATAACTATGGTCAAACTAGATGCAGCACAGAGATCTGTGGAAAGGAGTATCTGTAAATTTTTTAAAATATTCTTGCTGGATGATGAGTAGAGATTAGTAGAAATTTGGTTCAGTTTTGGTTGTACTGTGAATGTACCCAATTCTCTCTTTCTGAAACAATACACAAACTGAAACGCAGCTAGCTTTCGAAAATTGCGCTCCTATGAATTTTCTTAGGAAGTTCTCCAATCAAACAAATGTCCACAATCCATGTGTTGGGGGGAAAGGTACATAAAAATGCCTGCAATGGAGAAAATAACCTGCAAAAAAAAAATGCATGATATTAGGGGAAATAGCTTGCAAAGAGGCATATGTCCAGGCAGAACTTCATATAAATTATGTATATTAGGAGGGATGTGAGGTAAAATGCTGACACATTTTCATGAGGGCTTTATTTTTTTAAAAAATGGAACCTGGTATAGTTATGGTGAAGTGAACTTAAGAGTGGGGCAAAAGAAGAACAGAGAGAAACCAAAGTTTGTCCTTCCCCATTCAAGACTGTTAGAAGGTATGGGGGAAATAACCTGAATGCCTCCTTCTCCGAGATCTATGGCTTCAAGCCATACCCCCCAATTGTGGCTGCTATTAACATTTTAGAAACTGCAGGAGATTATATTCATAGATCTCCCAATGGCATATCTAGTTCAGCCCCAAGTTGCTTCAAAGAGAGTCATATGCACTTATTGTGGTCTCCCACAGGTGCTTATTAGTATTTCCAATGTATTTCCAACTGTCTCTTTTCCTCTGTCTTTTTCATGCTAACATTTTTAAAGGGTGATACTTTTCTTTCCATACTACCCATGTTCACTGACCTTTAGTAATTTAGATTCTTTATCCTTTACAGTTATATAATGCTGGTCTTTAATTGACTGCCAGAGGCTTCTTGATAATGGAAATTAGGCAACCTAGTATTTAGAGAACTTTTCCTGTAATATAAACTCCATTTCAGTTATTCATACACAGTAATCCATTTGCTCTGAGAATAGGTAACTAACATAGCTCGGATTCATTTCATAACGCGTAACTTCTGGGATATACAGAAAAAGACATATGTTCAGAGCATGTAATCCTGGTAGAAAATGTATTATGTGCCGGCAGAAAATTGCTAGCTACCAAATGGCGTATATATAAAATTTCAACAGTGAAAACATGGAGTATGATAAATCGCAATGATGTTGAAGTTAACTTCATTTGTCAGAAAAAGGGAAGAAAGACAGAAACACAAATGGTTTGAAAGATTATGGTTTCATTTTATAGCATACATGGAACAGAACTACAAGACAAAACCATGTAATGCTTTTTCACAGCTAAGATGAAATGTAACAAACATTTAGGTTTAGGTTTATTAGATTTGTACATCGCTTCTCACTAAGCAAGTCTTAAAGCAATTTACAGGCAAAATAAAGAAGACAATAATAAAACCACAGAAATATTATTAAAAACAGATTTAACAATACAATGTTGAAATAATGTTAGTAATCTATAGTGCTGACATTGACATCCAAAAAACCAAAGTGCTGCACCAACAAGTACAAAATAACCCCTATGCAGCACCACAAATCCAACTCAATGGTGTAACGTTGGAAAATCTCAATCACTTCTCCTACCTAGGCAGTTATCTTTCCACAAGGGCCAACACTGATGCCGAAATCCAGCATCGCATGAGCTCTGTGAGTGCGGCTTTCTCCCGATTGAAGTGCAGAGTGCTTGAGGAGGACCGGGACATTCGCAGGGAAACCAAAAAGTTTGTTTACAAAGCTATTGTACTACCAACCTTACTATATGCTTGTGACACATGGACCACTTATAGATGCAATCTCCAACTCCTCAAAAGATTCCATCAATGGTGTCTCTGAAAAATTTTACACATCACTTGGGAAGACAGGCGAACTAATATAAGTGTACTGGAAGAAGCAAAGTTCACCAGTGTTGAAGCAATGATTATTCAACATCAACTTTGTTGGACTGGCCATGTTGTGTTGATGCCTGATGATCGTCTTCCAAAGCAACTACTCTATTCTGAACTTAAAAATGGAAAGCGTAATGCTGGTGGTCAACAAAAGAGGTTTAAAGACTGTCTCAAGGCAAATCTTTAAAAAGTACTATAAGAACTGACAACTGGGAAACACTGGCCTGCGAGTGCTCCAGTTGGAGAATAGCCTTCACCAAAGGTGTCATGGGCTTTGAAGACACTCAAACTCAGGACACAAGGGAGAAATGTGCTAGGAGGAAGGAATGCTTGGCAAATCCACACCGTGATCAACTCCCACCCGGAAACCAATGTGCCCACTGTGGAAGGACGTGTGGATCCAGAATTGGCCTCCACAGTCATTTACGGACTCATTGTTAAAACAGTGTTTATGGAAGACAATCTTACTCAGCTACAAGTGATTGCCAAAGAGAAGAGTCTTTCAGTCCCTTGTAGAAAATGAAGTCATGATACAGAACAGGATATGTACTGTAAGAATAGCAGTTTTATAATGTATAGATTTATATAAAAATATTTGTGTCCATGTTTGTGTTTTCTATATAGAATAGAATAAAATAAAAATAAAAGCATAGCAAGACACAATTTTGAGAAAGTCACTTTTGTTAACTAAGGAAAGCACCATTATGATTCTTTTTTCAACACAGATAGGCAGTTTCATTGTGATGTGCTCACAATGCATGGCACAGTTGTTAGACTGCTAAGTTGGCATTTGATAAGCTACTTTAGTTTTCATTGCATGTTGGAAAAGGACAAGTGGATGGCTGCTTTATTGAACATTCACAATTCACTTCATCTCCAGAAACTGGCCGTCATCATACGTCCTGAACTGAAATCAGTCATTATACCCTCACATTTAGGTAATCGTGCTCACATTGCTGCTTCCATACTTGCTGTAGGTACATCAATCAAATAGGCCACTCTGAATCTGGATGGAGATGTATTTGGCATCCACGTTGTCAAGTTTTAGGTGCCAGGCAAAGATATCTCATTCTGCCAGGCTTTTAAAAATATGTATCACTTTTAGCTTCTGCTATGGTTTTTAACTGCTGCCATGAGTCTATACTTTTATTTCTGTATTTTGATACTGATTTCTTTTTTCCTGTAAACTGTCATAGAAGAATATATAGCTCTTTCCAAAGTACAGTCAAGAAATAAATCCTCTCTCACGTGGGAATGAATTAAGAACTCTGCTGTTTAGAATCCTTTCCATCATGTCTTAAGCCAGGAGTGGCTAACCTGTGACTCTCACAATTTTGTTGGACCCTAGTCCCCACCAGCTCTAGGCAACTTGGTTAATGGTCATGGATCACAGGACTCCTATCCCATAATACAACTGCTAGAGGCTCCCTTGCCTTGCCTTAAGTGATCGGGCCTTTACTGTGACAAACACTCAGTACTGAACCTGATCATTTCCAACCTGTTCTTCTGCATTTCTCCTTTCTTCAGAAAGCACCAGTAAAAAGCATGGCAATTTCCCCCCTAAAAGCTTCCCAAGTGTGCCATGACTGCCAAGCTTAGCCCTGCCTCATCCTGCTGCGATGCTGTTTGGTCCTTTCACAAAATCAGGACTTGAAAAGACTGTGGCTCAAACAACAAACTGCACACGTTACATTGCTGCCATACAGTTGCCACGTAATGAGGGCATGGCTCTTGCCTGGTCACCAGAATAATGCATCACTCAAGAACAGCCCATTTCCCTGAAATTATGAGACTCAAAACTGTAACAGTACATGTGTGCTGCAACTTTTCTCATTTTGTATTCTTATGTTGTGAACTATCCTGTGATCATCAGGTGAAGGACAGTATATAATATATAGTGAAGGGCGAAGGACAGTATATAGATTTAATAAAGAATAACTTCTGAGCTTGTTGGAAATGCAAGTTTTATTTTATTGTTATTATGAGCCTTTAAGCCCAAGACTGTTTTTAAAAATATTTTTTCAACCAAGAGGACTGGAAACTTTAATTTGCATTCTTGTTACTTTAAGAGCCTTCAGGTGCATTGCTTCATCCACATACCACACAACAAGTTGGCTAGTGCAGAGGTAGACGGGTTTATTATTATTATTTTCTCTTGATCATCTATGCAATCAGCATCAGAAACTGAGCCAAGAAAGAAAATTACTGACCTACTGCATGATAAGTTTTATGTAAATAGTACTTCCAATTTATATGGAGCAATTGTTATGGTTATTAATATTAACTTTAATGATGACATAATTATATAATAGCCATCTAATCAACATTGTGATTTACTGCCTCGCATTCTATTTGTATGCTAATAATTGATTTAATGCCTTGTTAACTACACACATATGCTCACTCTAAGTGTTAAAACTCAAACAAGTTATTATTTCCACAGCTTTTACATCATTTTTACTGTTTAAAATGTGCATTCTTTTACTATATGAACTGGGAAGGTACTGAAAGGAAACACCTTCATTAGCACTTCTTACATACATATAATGAAAAAGTTAATGTTCTCATCATGCAGTAGTTTGCTTTGCCACAAACAGGTGGCCCTGCAAACTACACCATAGCAGATATGTGAAAGCTCCTGTGTCTGCAGAGGTGGGAGATAGAGGCA
Source organism: Podarcis bocagei (assembly GCF_964188305.1). NCBI lineage: Eukaryota > Metazoa > Chordata > Lepidosauria > Squamata > Lacertidae > Podarcis > Podarcis bocagei. The sequence goes on from NC_138134.1 coordinate 31,214,758, forward strand.
GGAAGGATGTTTTAAAGAGAGGGAATGTCCTGTTTGGGTGAGGTGCAGGGGGAGAGAGTTGGATTAAGGGAGGGCTGGTGGAGGTAAGAGTACAGCCTCTCAAACATTTCCCTTACTCTCGCCACCATTCTTTCTTTCATACAGTGGTAACTTGGTTCTCAAACTTAATCCGTTCCGAAAGTCCATTCCAAAACCAATGAGTTCCAAAACCAAGGCACGCTTTCCCATAGAAAGTAATGCAAAATGGATTAATCGGTTCCAGACTTTTAAAAACAACTCCTAATACAGCAATTAACATGAATTTTACTATCTATAAAATAAACAAGAGAGTATTGTAGATGATAAAAATTAAAATTTATTTATTTTTCTTACCTGCACTGATGTTAGTCATTGGGGGGGGGGGGTCACACAATCAATCAGTAGCTGAACTGGGTTCCACACAGTCACAAAAACAAATTAACCAAAAAAGCCTCAAAAACAAAAGCGCCAAACTTAATCTGTTCTGGAAGTCTGTTTGACTTCCAAAATGTTCGAAAACCAAGGCACAGCTTCTGATTGGTGCAGGTGCCCTGGAAACAATAGCCAACAACCACATCGGACATTCAGCTCCCAAAAAAGTTCTAAAACCAGTTTTCGGTTTTTAAGAACCAAATCATTTGAATACCAAGGCGTTTGAGAACCAAGGTACCACTGTATTTACTTCTCTGTGACCACCAAATTGCCCTTCATTCAAACAGTTACCTAACAGAGAGTAGGTGTCTTCCAAACACATCACCCTTCTTTCCCTACACATACCCAATGTGTACATAAATTGGTACTCCTTCTCCATTGCATCTAATTCTCCAGTCTGAAGTGACCTTGAAACTTGTCCTATATACACTGTGCTAGCAATGTGGCTGCCCTTTAGCTTTGAATAGTTTTCCTTTTTCCTTCCTTCTTCAAATCTATCAGAACACTTCCAATGCCCATTTACTTTCTTTAATTATTTATCTGGTGTATTTATTACCTGCCATTCACCAGAAAGCCCCAGAGTAGGTCACACTCGAATAAAGCAATACAATACAATATATAAATCACTTCATCACAACCACTATAAAATCACTAACAGCAGGGTCCACAACCAACCAACCATTCCCAAAAGCTTGGGTAAAATACACTATAGCATGCCTTTGAAATATATGATCCAAGTACTCTTGGAGGAAACTGATTTTATACATCCATTTCAATCAAGGTTTAGGCCCAATTTTGGCATAAAAACTGCTTTGGTTATACTGGATGATGACCTCTGTCAGGAGAGTGATAGGGGAAATGTATCCCTGGGGCTTTGACTAATTAAATAATCTATAGCCTTTTAAACTGTGGGGAGAATTGTTTTATTTGTTAAAAATGAATGAAATGGCACGTCTCTTGTGTTTTTATGTTGTAAACCACCCTGTGATCCTCGGAAGAAGAGCAGTATAGAAAATTAATAAATTACAATAATAATATGCAGAGTTGGCAACAGAAACCACACATCTAAATGTGGGCAGTACCAAATTCTGGGGGGCCATCACAGAGAAGGCCCTGTTGCATGCTGCTGCTCCCCAACTTCTCCATATACATCTCCCTCCCACCCCTTTCTTGAAATTTCTGGTGTACACATCTAAATTCAGCAGATCATACACAGCAATAAATTCTAGGTCTCTTCTAAAAAGAATCCCCAGATACCTGGCTGTTTCATGGCATTACTGAGAGCGGTATCTGTAGTCAGCTAGGTAGCTTTCCTCCCTACACACACACACACACACACACACACACACACACACACACACGGGGAGAGAGAGAGAGAGAGAGAGAGAGAGAGATTTTGAGTCATTCCTCATATCTCCAAGTGATCAACCACAACCTAAATGAAAGCATATAAGGAAAGTGGGACAAGAAGAAGAGAAGAGAAGAAGAGTTTGGATTTGATATCCCGCTTTATCACTACCCGAAGGAGTCTCAAAGTGGCTAACATTCTCCTTTCCCTTCCTCCCCCACAACAAACACTCTGTGAGGTGAGTGGGGCTGAGAGACTTCAAAGAAGTGTGACTGGCCCAAGTTCACCCATCAGCTGCATGTGGAGGAGCGGAGACGCGAACACAGTTCCCCAGATTACGAGACTACCGCTCTTAACTACTGCACCACACTGGCTCTCAAGGAGGTAGCTAGCTGGCCTTCGCAGCTGCCAACCTGCAGAAAAGAGGATTGGCGTCGAAAGAGCAGGACAAACAAAAAGTGAACAAATCCCAAGTTGTAAAACAAAGCACACTATAGGAGAGCCTAGAATAGGTGTGAAGAGTGGGCATCCTATGTGCTGGACCCAACCTGTGAAAGCCCTTCAATGCAGCCACCTCTTTGGCCCTGCCCCATCCTACCCTCAGGTGCTGCTTCTGATTGATGCTCCCTGCTGAGGGTTGTGTAGGAGATCAGTTTCCCGTCCGCTGAGCAGTAATTTCCAATCAGCTAAGCAGGGAGTGTGGAAATCACAGGGCAGGGAAGTTTAAGCTTTCCTCTGCAATTTCCTCACCCACCCCCACTGCTCGGTTGATTGGAGATTACAGCTCAGCTGCAGGGAAGAGGAAGTTCACTGTTTTTCCAGGCTGCATGGTGAGACCATGCTGTGTGGATATAAAGTGAGCTGCCCATGCAGAAAGAGATTACTTTTCCCCCTGGGCTGTTCACAGTATTTCTATGCTTTGCAGTGAGAAAAGAAAGTCACCCTCTCTTGGGTATAAAAGTGAAATCCAGTATGGCAACATAAGAATGAAAGGAATAAAAGGGAAAGTACCTTGGCACCAAGGAACTACTATTTAGCAACCAATTACCATTATCACTCAGTCAGGGGATGCCAGGCTCTGGAGTTGGTGGCTGAGCAGACTCCATCTTGACTGAACATCCTAGGTGCTTGTTTGTCACACAACATGGCCCTACCTGGGCTGTACAGTTAAAGCAGTATCATGCCACCTTAAACAGTTGTAAAAGGTAATGGTACCCCTGACCATTATGTCCAGTCACGGACGACTCTGGGTTTGTGGTGCTCATCTCACTCTACAGGCTGAGGAGCCGGCATTTGTCCACAGACAGCTTCCAGGTCATGTGGCCAGCATGACTAAGCCGCTTCGGGTGAAACCAGAGCAGGGCACGGAAACGGCGTTTACCTTCCCGCTGGAGCGGTACCTTTTTATCTACTTGATGTGCTTTTGAACTGCTAGGTGGGCAGGAGCTGGGACCGAGCAACGGGAGCTCACCCCGTCGCAGGGATTCGAACCGCCAACCTTCTGATCGGCAAGCCCTAGGCTCTGTGGTTTAGACCACAGTACCACCCGTGTCCCCTTAAACAGTTGTAGCTTCCCCCAAAGAAGCCCGGGAAGGATAGCTTGTTAAGGGTGCTGAGAGTTGTTAGGAGACCTCTATTCCCTTCACAGAGCTAAACCCAGCATGGTTTAACAGTCACGCTCTCTTCCCCCAGGAACTCTGGGAATTGTAGATGTCAAGAAAAAGATAAGCATCAAAAAGGAGGGTTCTGCTTTCCACTGACCTGCAAGTTTTATTGGTCCTGTGAATCCCTTTTACACTGAGAAGTATTCAGTGAGATAAGCCGCAACCTGCAATCTGAACTGGTACAGCCCAGACACAGATTCACAACCTCATGAGAACAAGCTGGGTCCCAGATAACAAGGAAGGATATTTATCCAACAGATCTCTAAGTTATGGCTTAATTTGTCCTGTTTTACTGTTAAGGCATGTTAATATTTTTCAAAACCAGTGGATTCTAAATGTAAATATTTCAGAATCCAGCAAGAGTCATATTGAAAACAATAGTATAAAATGTCTGCTTGCTCCTGGGGTAAAGAAACACTACATTTCAAATCCCCCCTAGTGGTTTGAGTGATTTATTTGTTTATTTATTTGAGTAAGCTTTAGGTTAATTAAATACTGCATCACATTTAATATGTTCTCAAAAGGCAGTTCAACATATAATGAATTATTGCACTTATTTAACATTTATACTAAGCCATATACTCCTGTGAGATGGCTTAGCAAATATCAGCTGTTAATTAAAAAAACTGGTGCTTAATAGCTTCTAGTGGCTGTTACTGCCTCCCACCTAGATGATCCTCAGGAGAGGTGCAGTGGTCCTGGGTCACCTGGAAGTCAAAGACCCACTTCTATTTCTGCAGCAGGGTCCCAGCACAGTTCCTGTCTTCAGCATCGTAGAGATACCCAATCAGTATGAAAAATGAGCTATTTAGCCACTGAGAAGAAGACTTCTCGTCCTTTCTGCTGACTGGAGGCAATCAGAATGGAAGGAGCTGAGTAATCTACTAAGAATTGGGTCATTGGGTCATTCTGAAGAAGGCACACAGAAAGAACACTGAAGAGGAGTTGTTCTGTGTGCTTCAAAGCTAAGCATTTAGGAACACAGAAAACATATGGTGTGCAATTCTGTTACGTACATGGGAAATGCAACTTAAGTCTCTTTGAAAGATGTTGCAACACTCCAAATCATTTGCCCATGTAAATGTAGGTAAAGGTAAAGGACCCATGGACGGTTAAATCCAGTTAAGGGCGACTATGGAGCTGCAGTGCTCATCTCGCTTTCAGGCCGAGGGAGCTGGCATTTGTCAGGTCATGTGGCCACCTTTCCGGGTCATGTGGCCAGCATGACTAAACAGCTTCTGGCGCAATGGAACACCATGACAAAAACCAGAGTGCATGGAAACACCGCTTACCTTCCCAACACAGTGGTACCTATTTATCTACTTGCACTGATGTGCTTCTAAACTGCTAGGTTGGCAGGAGCTGGGACAGAGCAACAGGAGCTCATCCCGTTGAGGGGATTTGAACCACTGACTTTCTGATCAGCAAGCCCAAGAGGCTCAGTGGTTTAGACCACAATGCCACCGACCTACATCCCTCACATGTACAGATACATGCACATCTATAGATCTAGGCAACATACAGACATCCGCATGGATTGTATGATGATAAAATAAACATATAATCTTAGAACATTATATACTTTCAAAAAGGTATGGCTGTAAGGGGCTGTGGCTGTGACTGTCATGCACTTCACAATTTGCCACTGCACAACCAATCCTCAGTGATGAACATTGGGCTTATATAAACCTAAATCTGATAATTAACATTAGGGATGAGGAGGACATTCTTTAAAATTAATGTACTCATTTCACCCTGTGGCATTTTGCCATGCCAACAGTAAAATAGGTGGTGCTTTAAAATATACTTGACTATAGAAGGTGACTTATTTTGCTAAAGGGAAGCTGGCTTGTGAAAGCTTTTACTGTGCGCACACACTATTTTTTGTCCTTGTAAGATGTGTTACATCACACCTCATTGGCTTAACCTCTGCAACCAGCGTAATTTCCTTTCTTTTTTCCCAGAACAATAACAGTGATAACTAGATTTTACTTAGCTCTTGAGTGAAGCTGTTCTTAGAGAGGTATTTCTTTCAGTCTGTCACATGAAGGCATTCCCATGGAAAATGGAAGCAGATTTTTCTGCAATTCCTGTGGAGACAGAGTGAGGAGGCAAACCTGCAGTACGCATTGCAAAGGCTTCTTCTGTCAAAACTGTAACAGTGTGAAATTATCACACATTTTCCAAAGATGTTTTTAAAATTAGATCCACAAAAAAACCCTGCATCCTGCGCTATGGGAAATATGAGCCTGGAAGAATGCATGTATTGTACTTAAGTATAATTTAAAAGAAATATCTATTTCCTGAAGAAGTGCGCTTGATGAGTGTGCAGTTGTTACAGGAAAACACAGTTATATCTGTCCCTTGGTTTTCCAGTACAAGAGAAGAATTTTGTATTCAGTAGTGTTTTAAAAAATCAGTTTTCTTATCAGACCCTCAAAAGTATCAATACAAAACAGATATTGCAGTACCTTTCAAGCATCCTTGACACAATGAAAAACTGTATCAACAAAAGGATCAAACGCTGTTGGATTCTCTTCCTTTTTTTCATTCCACTAAACCACCACATCCACAACTGACTAAGACCATGGTTTATTTACAAGTAAACATATTAAGGCTGCAATTCTATGCAGACTTACCTGGGCGAAGGTACCACTGAACATAATGAGACTTAATTCTGAATAGGCATGTCCAGGATTGCTGTAGGGATGCATTCCTATTCCAAATTACCTAGAAGTCCCCTTGAATGGGTTTTGTTTCTGAATAAACACGTATAGGATTGTGCAGCATGGCATACAATCAGGCTTCAACACTTAGCAAAGGTGCTTGCTACTTCCCACCTCCCCAGGAGTCAGATTTGTTAAAACCTGTATGAAAGACAACCAGGCAAAGTAAAAGGCACTTGTTTATTTGCTTTCAGAAAGCGCATTCCACACCCCTGTTTTCAGGCCATGTGCATTCTGTATGACCCCAAAAAGGTGGGGCAAGGGTACCAAACTTGAAGAACAGTTTCCAAACAGTTCAGCCTGAATCATTTTTACAGCCGTATTCTAAAGCCTGAAAACCGGGCATCAGCAGCAGAAATGCTGACAAACTCTTAATTATGGCAATATAAGCAAGTGCCTTAGCACTTAGATATATGCAAGCAGAGGCTTATAAGAAGGTGTTCCTCTCCCACAGGGAGCCCAGTGTGTCATTGTTTCACATTAAGCAGAAGCAATGCAGACTTGGGTGGCTCAGTTTTCATTACTGTACTGCAAAGCACTAGTTCCCCACCACCACCACCTTCATTTCCTCAGCTTCATATTTGCAGCGCTGTGGGCTATGTAGCGACACTTAGACTTAAAATAAACATTTCTATTTCCCTCTTTTTCGTTATTTTTATTTGGAGCTGAATGGCAGAAGGAGAAGAAAAGCACACACTGAAAGAAAAAAGGCACATAGCTCAATCCTTGTGTGAAAGTGAACAAATCACAAGCAAGCATTTCTTTTCAGGTGGGCTACTGATGTGCGCCTCTCTCCTGATGAAAGTTGACAGGTTGAATAGTCTGGCTTTATCAGTGTTTTGTGAAGCCTCAGCAAGGTGGGTTACAGGAGCAGAAGAAGAAAGAAAGAAGCACCGCTATTGTCTGTTTTGTTCTGTGAATGTTGTCATTGTGCATGATGGGATTTCATAAGTTTAAAAATAAAGAAGGGAGGGTACTTTTTCCAGCTTGCTTTGGCTTTGTGGGCCATGTGTTTGTCAAGTGCGGAAATGTGGTAGGGTTGTGCTTTTCCATGTACAAGGTTGTGTTGGTATATACATGACGGTGTTGGAATGCAGAATTCATAGGTGGATTAAACAGGGAAAGCGAGTAAAAACCTGTTCAAATTCTGCTACAGCTGAGACCTTTGGGTCTCAGAGTTCTCAGAGGTCCACGAAAGTTTACACTGGGCTTTTGACTTTGATCACACCTTGCTTTTAGATTGCCTGGTTGCTCAACCCTTATTGTTTATTGATTCAGTGTGACGGTGCCACAATGAATCCTTGTCACTGAGGCTTGCTTCTCACAAATAAGTGACTTCAAAGTACCACACAATATAATATTTTCTTGTATTAGTTGCTGTCTGAGCTAAGGTTTCCCACTGCTGGTAAAACATGCAGAAGGATTGAAGCTGCTACTCTGGAGCTGTGGCAGCTGAGGAGGGGTGAAGGGAGTATTGTCATTACTGGATGATGCTTCTTAGTGGCTCAGGCAGGGATGGGCCAGAGGTGCATGGTAGAACTGTCATGCTGGAAGAATCTTAACAGGACCTGGCAGGTTCCGATGATGTCATCAGCCTGCACCCACTGCGCACCGTCAACTGCTTGCTGGATGTGACAACTGCAGCATGTAGCTTTAGGGGCTGCAGTCAGGGAATAAGGGGGTTTTATGTTGTTTTGAAAAAGAATACAGTGGTATACCTCTGGTTAAGAACTTAATTCGTTCTGGAGGTCCATTCTTAACCTGAAACCATTCTTAACCTGAGGTACCACTTTAGGTAATGGGGCCTTCTGCTGCTGCCACGCTGCCACCATGCAATTTCTGTTCTCATCCTGAAGCAAAGTTCTTAACCCGAGGTACTACTTCCAGGTTAGCGGAGTCTGTAACCTGAAGCGTCTGTAACCCGAAGCATTTGTAACCTGAGGTACCACTGTATAACAGAATTCTGCGGACAATGCTGTTGAGATTCTGGGAGGGAGAGCTGAGGAGACACCATGATTGTAAATTAAAAATGACAGTGGAAGAAAAAAAGCACAGCCTTTTGCCATCACTGGTTAGTCACCCATGTCCCAATTGGATAGCTATTTTACTGTGTGTGTGTGTGTGCTTTAGAAATTTACCTAAAGTCTCTAAAGTGTTCCTTTTGCTTCTTTGCCTTTTTCTCACTCCTCATTAAATAAATCATGTTTTTTTTATTTTCAATTCCTTTAAGTTTCCCATGGCTTTCCTGCTACCTCTTTGCAGAAGATATGGAAGAACCATGTGCTATTTTAGGAACTCAGCATTCTTCCATCTCATCAGTCTCACTTGTTTGGATCCAATAGTTCTCTACACCTCAATGAATTACTGGTGGGAAGATAAGCTTACACATATTTGTAACTGCTTATATAAAGCTGCAGCTATGTGGTCTGAGCCAAATCCTTTGGGATGGGTTACCATGTTGGATTTCCGGCCAACCAATATTTCCCTGACTTGATCAGTGACAATCAGTATTTATCAAATAACCAGTATTCTGGTCTAAAAAGCAAGTAAATCAAACAATCTGCTACAACCCCACCAGATTCTTCAAGACTACATAATAATAATAATTTATTATTTATACCCTGCCCATCTGGCTGGGCTTCCCCAGCCACTCTGGGCGGCTTCCCAAAAAATATTAAAATACTATAATCCATCAAACATTAAAAACTTCCCTAAACAGGGCTGCCTTCAGATGTCTTCTGAAAGTCTGGTAGTTGTTATTCTCTTTGACATCTGGTGGGAGGGCGTTCCACAGGGAAGACGCCACTACCGAGAAGGCCCTCCGTCTGGTTCCCTGTACATTCATAGCCCGCCAGTTTTTGACATGATTTTCCTCTTTTATCCATGCCTTGGGATCTGCACAGGACGCATCCAAGTTTTTTTAATTGAAAGATCTCTTTCCTTTCAGTGATTAGAATAGTCTTGAACTGTAACAGCAGCAATAATATTATTGGCCCAAAAATGGAAGCAAGAAGAATTACCAACGGTGGAAGAATGGAGGATGAAATTAATGGACTATGCGGAACTTGATAAACTAACGGGAAGGATCCGAAACCGGCGGGACCAGAAGTTTACCAAGGACTGGAGTAAATTTATGGATTATTTGAAAAGTATTTGTGATGACCAGACGATGTTTGTAGGTTTGCAAGAAGCTCTGTGAGGAATAATATTAGAAATATTGCAAAAATGAAGAAGGAGATGGGATATGTAAAAACATAAAGGCAATATTAAGTTAGGAAATGTGTAAGAAGTGAATAAGATGGAGGATTATCAGAGGTGCTGATGGAAGTCCAATAAGAATGTATTTGTGATAAATTGTGTGGTATGTTTTATAATTTTGTGTATATAGATAGATAGATAGATAGATAGATAGATAGATAGATAGATAGATAGATGATAGATAGATAGATAGATAGATAGATGATAGATAGATAGATAGATAGATAGATAGATAGATAGATATAAAAAATAGAATAGTCCTGAACTGTGAGGACACTACATTATACTAGTGGCTAGCTGCACAGTCATCTATGACGCTCAAGTTCCCAGTTGCAACCATGCAACTCAGGTAATATATCAATTAGAATGAATGTTCTTTCTTACACACAGATTAGACTAAGTGAATAGCTAGAAGAGGAATAATTAACTCCATTGATCATACCGAGCCGGATTGCATTGTAATGTCCCCTTGAAAAGATATCTATTTCTGATAAACACCACATTTTAAAGCTTTAGATATATGAGAAGCCCCTCAGTTCTGTGTGTATAGTGTTTGCACGCTATAAAATGTTAGGCTATACTCAAATGCCGCTTTTCAAAAATTCCTCCCTCTGAAATGATTGATTAAGCTATTATATGAATAAGCTTACTTCAAAAAGAATAAATAGTTTTATAAATGTATTCCAAGTATTAATATAATCAGCCCCTCAACTTTGTGTTGTCATCCCATTTCCTGATATAGAGGTGGCATAAATGAACAATTTATAAATGAACTAATTTATGTTTACTTAACCTAATTTTCAGCTTCGGTTTCTGAGCATGATTATATGCTTTTATTTAATTAGCAATTGTAGGCTGACAAATTAAACTTTCATATGATAGGGGGAAATGCTTACCTCCACCTTGAAAAGCTTAGATTATACTGTTCCACTAATGGATGATGTATGTGTCAAAATATTAGCTGAGCCAAATTTACTCAGAAATTTTTGGGTGATATTCAACTAAATTTCACTCAGAATAGACCCATTGGCATGAATAGTCCAGTTCACTAGTTTCAATGGCACTGCTCTGGATAAGTTTAGTAGACTGCAACACTTTATTTTTCAAGCTCTGTCAAGAAAGTAGATATTTAATGAGGCAAATTTCCATGATATAAACATGATATAAACATGAAAATGACTGACCGGTGGAGGTTAATAAAATGTTCCCCTCAGGCTATACCTGTTCTGCACAAGCAGGAGCCTGAGTTTAAATAAGCATGCACCTCGCTGCACGTATTTTGCTATTTTATCCTATTAATTCAATTATACAATTTGTCCATGGTAAATATAGGAAACAAAAAAGAGTAGGATTAGGCCCCAAAAGAGAGAGAAAAGATGTTAACCACTGACAGAGTAATATGACATGGAAACAGAAGCTTGTGCAAGCATTTATTGGAATCTGAGGACTCATCAAAAAACAAAAGCTGAGGCTCATCAAAAGAGCAAACAAAAACACAGTTTGCAAACATATTTTTTTCCTGTGGTGTGATACTTGCTTGGCTACACAGTGATTAAGTCACCGAGTTTTTCTCATTAGCATGCTTGCGTTAATTAAGATGAGTGGATGAGTGGCAAATATTTCTCCAGACACCATAATATAAAACTCCCCAACCCTGACCCAAATAACTTTCAGTCTTCTTGAAGCAACGCTGTTTCTCCTCTAATTCACCATACATTTTAGAAGCTCAATTCACAAGGATGTTTTCTGGCACTGCCCAGGAGGAATCCTTCTGAATGTAATAGAATAATAGAGCTACAGTGGTACCTCGGGTTACATACGCTTCAGGTTACAGGCTCCGCTAACCCAGAAATATTACCTCGGGTTAAAAACTTTGCTTCAGGATGAGAACAGAAATCGTGCAGTGGCGGTGCAGCGGCAGCAGGAGGCCCCATTAACTAAAGTGGTGCTTCAGGTTAAGAACAGTTTCAGGTTAAGAACAGACCTCCAGAATGAATTAAGTTCTTAACCTGAGGTACCACTGTATTGTGTTTAAGTTATAGGAGGGTAGCTTATGGTTGAACACTAGGATACACTTCTTGACATTAAGAGAAGGTTATCCTCCTGTGCATTTTTAACCTATCTGGTCAGAACAACATTTTTCTTTTTCTTTTTAAGGGGGAAAGCAGCCATTTTATAATAAAGAACAGAACATATGGGGTGGGACTCATATGTTCATTTTCTCCCCAGGAGCCAATGGTCTTTCCCTTACTGGAAGTCTTCAAAGCAGAAGGTAGACAGTCATTTGTTGGGGATTTCCTGTATTGCACAGGCCTAGCAACAACACATCCTGTGGGGGTGGCTTAAGGGTCCTGAGCACAACCAGGACCCTCAATTTAGGAGGACCCCATATGCCCCACAAGAGCCTTTTCAACGTTACTATTCTGTGATCAGAGAAGAAGACAGACTCATACTTTGCCTAAGTTATAAATAATGCACACCAGGACTCAAGCCATGTTTGTTAGCATATCTCTATCAGAATTTGAAGACTTTTATCCTTTGCTATTAGAAGCAATTGTTTGCAAAAGGATTTATCTGCAGTCAGTACAAGTTAAACTACTTGAATGTGTAAGTGGGCAAAGGAAGTTTTGTAAGGTACAAGTCTAAAATTGACTTGAATTCTCTGCTTTCCTCTTGGAATCAATTTAGATGTTCTTGCAGGTGCATAGATGGGACATACGAATCTCCATTTTCAATAAAATATCTAGCAGGCTCCTTCCTTGTAGTCAGTTCTCTGTGTGCTACTCTTAGAAGAACTTCAGGGCTTGTGAAACACTGAACTCCTTAACCAACAGAAAAGTTTTCAGCCACTAAGTAAAGCACTCAGATTGGATAAATGAAAGCCTGATAAGAAATCAGACCAAGGCTCAATCGGCACTGAAGCAGCAGTTTGTTGACTTGGGTACAGGGGTTTCATAGAATCATAGAATCATAGAATCATAGAGTTGGAAGAGACCACAAGGGCCATCGAGTCCAACCCCCTGCCAAGCAGGAAACACCATCAGAGCACTCCTGACATATGGTTGTCAAGCCTCTGCTTAAAGACCTCCAAAGTAGGAGACTCCACCACACTCCTTGGCAGCAAATTCCACTGTCGAACAGCTCTTACTGTCAGGAAGTTCATTCTCAGTGTGAAGGACCACTTAAACCTTTAAGTCCATGGAAGAATTTTGACCCATTATTTTTATTGTTGTTCTACTTCACTTTAGTTGCAGCACCACACAAACTGTTGTTCACTGGCCCGTGGAAGCTTGAAATGGCATCTCTCAGTGCTGCAACACCCTGCTAATACAGTGGTACCTCGGGTTAAGAACTTAATTCATTCTGGAGGTCCATTCTTAACCTGAAACTGTTCTTAACCTGAGGTACCACTTTAGCTAATGGGGCCTCCCACTGCTGCTGCACCGCCGGAGCACAATTTCTGTTCTCATCCTGAAGCAAAGTGTCTGTAACCCGAGGTACCACTGTATGTCAAATGGGGAACAATAGCATCTCTCTGCCATGTGTGTAAGGGCTGTTGCAAGTTGGCCTTTGAATAAATGTTGCACTAGGACCAGGGAGAAGAGCGGGGATGTAGGAGGAATCTCTCAGTCGAATCCCGTCTTCCCATTTAATCCCCATCAAGGCATGGACTCTTGCTATGAATGTTTTTTCACCTTAGTTCTCTTCAACAAAAAGGGTTTTTCTTTTAAACATGCAGCATGTTATGCAAATAGATATGTAAATTGCTTTGCCATTTATGTTATTTGCATATTCATTGATGTATAATTGCTGCTGTCCTAGTAAGAAGGAACCTCACTGCTTTTCTTCTTTCTGAAGTGTTTGTGGGGGAGAATTGTTTGTTGCCAGAGGCAGCCTATGGGCACAAAGGCTAAAATCCTAAGTATGTCTATACAGATGTAAGTCAAATGTAATTCAATGGGTCTTACTCTCAGGTGAGTAGGTTTTATGAACCCAGCCTTAATATACTCCCTACTGTGATTTTTTTTTTTTAAGCATGTAAGAAGTTATGTCTTTTCTCACCTGTTGGTTTTATATGTGTTTCACAGTTAAAGTCTGAGGATTTTAAGCTGTCAAACACACAATCCTGCTTACTACAGACATTTAAAACGTGCATCAATTTGAGCATTATGTTTCAGCAGTTGTGCATGCATTCCCATTTTCTTTATAAAATACACAGTTGTGAAATAAAATGTTCTATTACAAAAGGGTATATTTAGAGAAGTCTCATTACACTTCTTTCATATGCCCATGGGAATTCATGAAGTCCAGAATTCATGCAGTCCAAACTGCAGGATATTGTTGCATGCCTGCCCAATCACTCTGAGCGGTGTGAGATTCCAGGGGATTCCAGGCACACACCCAAGGTTTCTGTTTCCTTTTGAGATTGAGGCACAGCGGAGACTGTGGTGTCTTTATGATATATGTGTTGGGATTTCCATTCCTCCCGTGCTGCAGATGTGTGGGATTGTTACATGTCACATGTCTGTTTACACTCCAGCACTGATTATTGGAGTCTTGTGAGAGGAAATTGATATATGCTGTTTCCGCTCTGTATTGCTGTTGTTTTTGCAGTTCTCTCTCTCCAAGGAAGAAAGACAGAGAGAGAAGCCATATTTTTCTCTGTTCTGTTACGTTTGATTTAATTTGAAATAAATTAGGCTTAGATGTTACTCCTCAAGGCTAAGCTTCTGTTTGAACTCTGTTTGTTGTGTGTGCTCATGTCCTTGGATATGGACCACATCAGCGTGACGGGAGATCGGAGTGATGTATCCTGGGGCAACTCTGTTTTGGGGGTGAGGCATTATCACCTTGGCATTATCACCAAACAATATGGTTTATTTACATATACATACAACCTGAGCCTACAGCGCGGGGGGGGGGGTGTTCACAGCATCAACACCCCAAAAGGGTCTTGTTTCCCCCATAGTCACAGCCTTGGATTCAAACAGAAATGAAAAATCGCTCTCAAACATTTCTCTGACTCTCTCTCCAGCTTGCTGCTTTATTGTAGGTCAAATCACCGCCAAACTCTGCTTTCCACTCTGGCTTTGTCTGTGGAGGGAGGGGCCCCATCCATCTGCCATCTCGCACCAAGTCCCTTAATCCCCCATCACCTCACCAGGAAGCTATATTGGCTTGATTAGATTTTAACACTTGCTGAATCCAGGGATTTTGGCACACACAATACCCTGAAGTCATAATGATATCAAGAGGGTGCTGAACTATATTTCCTGGGTGAGGGAACTGAGGCAGGATTATGTTCACACTAAACTGTAAAATCAAGATATGGAGGTTGTAACCCTAACCCCAGTTATCTGGGAGTAAACCCAATGGGATTCAGTGGGACTTAATGTTAAGAGAGATGGTTATGACCCACAGCAAGGGTGCCAACTTGAATAAAATATTTGGGGGGGGCCCAGGTATCATCAATCACATGATGCAGTTCACACACCATTTGAATGGGAATGCTCATAAACTCTGTGGGGGCTCAGCCCCCACAATCCCTCGGAGTTGGCTTCTATGGCCCACAGATGATTTTGTGAAAAGCCACTAACATATTTTCACATGCCTAGTTTAGATGGGAAGCTCATTAGATGATAGTGGAATAACCTTTGCTCCCTCAGCTAATCCACCTCTTATGTTCTTATGAAAACAAAATGATGCAGCCCTGTTTAAGGTCTTGGTAGGAAGGGTGGGATACAATTATAGGGCTATCAATGGGTACTGGCCATGATGACTATGCTGAAGGCAGCAAGGCTTCTGAATAGCAGCTTCTAGAAACAGCAATAAGGAGGTGTTATTGTGCTCAAATCGTGCTTGAGGGCTTCCTACAAGCATCTGATTGGCCACTGTGAGAACAGGATGCCCTTGGCCTGATCCAGCAAGCTGCTCTTCTATGATCCATGCTTTTGAATTGTGATATGGTGTAAGCTTTCCAGCCAAATCCAATATTTATGCTGCAGAAGCACAAATGTTCGAACCTCCACTTTTATAGGGTTGTTGTTGTTTTTTAATTGTGCCATGGTATTCATTAGTCATTGTTCTTGTGACTGCCTACTGTGTTATTATCCTTGCTTAATGCCAGAAACTAAAGTTCACCCTTCCTCTTATTTTCCCTTGTTGTCTATTGCTGATAAAATAGTACCTTTACTTGAATTTCATTTTAGTTGAAATCTACAGCCTATATGTATAGCATTCATAAAACCAAGGACAAAAACCACTTTGTCAGTAAGAAGTGATGTGGAACACAATGTTAATTAAAATGCATTTGTAAGAACTTTAAATGCAAATGAAGCCAAGGGATTTCTGCAGAATCACCGTTTTTCATTTCATCTAACAATAATCAGTATGAAGCAAACATTATGCACAGAATTTGTAAGATTAATTTAAAAAAAAAAATCTGCTGAGAGTGAAAATAGTTGAGTTTGGATTTTAACCAAAAGACTCCAGTAGCGTTTATTGCATACCTGTACTTGTCTTTCCAGACTGCTGCCTATTTTGCTTGGAAATGGTACTGAGCTGGCTTTCTCCAGTAATTCTTCATTCTGAATTTCATTTAGTGGAGAAGTCATCGTAATCTCTACTTTTTTTTTAACAAACAAAGTATTAAAAGCAACTGGTCAGGATCATGTAACCTTAAAAAATAACATTATTATCTAATACATGGGTAGTCAATATGGTGCTGTACAAACCTTGTAGACTGCAACTACCATCAACTATGACCACTGGCTATGCTGGCTGGAACTAGTGGAAGTCATAGTCCACAATATCTGAAGGTCACCATGTTGGACATTCTGATATATTGGTTTCCAGGTCCAAATTGCTGGTTCTTACAATGAAAGCTCTAAACGGCCTAGGAATAGGATAGCTTAAGGACAGTTTCCTCCCATATAAGTCCTCAAATTGATTCAGATCAACATCTGATGTTGTGGTGTTGTCCTGTTCCTAACCCCTCACAGTCTGAAGATTTGATGGGTGAGCACTACAGTCAGGGCCTTCTTAGTTGTGGCTCCTATCTTGTGGAATGCCCTCACTAGGGAAGCCCTCTGGTTCCATCACTATTCTGTTTTGATAGCATTACTAAGGTATTTTTCAGAGACGTTGTTAGAATTGTAGAAATATGTGTTAATTATGGATTTTGATTGTGTTTATGTGCTGAGATTTTGTTTGGCTTTTGGTTTCTATAGTCTTTTAAATTATGCATTTGATACGTTTAAGGCAATGTGTAATAAATAAGTAACAAATGTAACCAAATCATGGCAATTCATCCATAGTGAAATCATCAGGTAATTTGGAGGTTCTTATAGAATCATAGAATCATAGAATCATAGAGTTGGAAGAGACCACAAGGGCCATCGAGTCCAACCCCCTGCCAAGCAGGAAACACCATCAGAGCACTCCTGACTTATGGTTGTCAAGCCTCTGCTTAAAAACCTCCAAAGAAGGAGACTCCACCACACTCCTTGGCAGCAAATTCCACTGTCGAACAGCTCTTACTCTCAGGAAGTTCTTCCTAATGTTTAGGTGGAATCTTCTTTCTTGTAGTTTGGATCCATTGCTCCGTGTCCGCTTCTCTGGAGCAGCAGAAAACAACCTTTCTCCCTCCTCTATGTGACATCCTTTTATATATTTGAACATGGCTATCATATCACCCCTTAACCTCCTCTTCTCCAGGCTAAACATGCCCAGCTCCCTTAGCCGTTCCTCATAAGGCATCGTTTCCAGGCCTTTGACCATTTTGGTTGCCCTCTTCTGGACACGTTCCAGTTTGTCAGTGTCCTTCTTGAATTGTGGTGCCCAGAACTGGACACAGTACTCCAGGTGAGGTCTGACCAGAGCAGAATACAGTGGCACTATTACTTCCCTTGATCTAGATGCTATACTCCTATTGATGAGGCCCAGAATTGCATTGGCTTTTTTAGCTGCCGCGTCACACTGTTGGCTCATGTCAAGTTTGTGGTCAACCAAGACTCCTAGATCCTTTTCACATGTACTGCTCTCAAGCCAGGTGTCACCCATCTTGTATTTGTGCCTCTCATTTATTTTGCCCAAGTGCAATACTTTACATTTCTCCCTGTTAAAATTCATCTTGTTTGTTTTGGCCCAGTTTTCTAATCTGTCAAGGTCGTTTTGAAGTGTGTTCCTGTCCTCTGGGGTGTTAGCCACCCCTCCCAGTTTAGTGTCATCTGCAAATTTGATCAGGATGCCCTTGAGTCCATCATCCAAGTCGTTGATAAAGATGTTGAATAAGACCGGGCCCAAGACAGAACCCTGTGGCACCCCACTAGTCACTCTTCTCCAGGATGAAGAGGAACCATTGATGAGCACCCTTTGGGTTCGGTCAGTCAGCCAGTTACAAATCCACTGAGTGGTAGCATTATCTTCTGGGATAAGGCATGTGAAGAATGTTGAGGGAAGCCCAAAGACAGCCGATAAAATAAGCAAAATTTCTCAGAAGGCATTTCTTACCCTTCTAAGTTGTCACTGGATTTCATCTAAAGTGAAATTTGAAGTGAATGACATCTGCGAATTGCTGAAGGAATGCCAAATGAGGTAAGACTAATGCAATTTCTCAGAAGGGAACTGTACTTTCATATACAGCCCAATCTAACTACAGCTGACGATTTCTTCATACATTCCCTTTTTTCCAGCACAAGTATTACTATTAAGTGTCAAGGAAGGCATGTAAATCATAATATGCAAGAGGTGGAATTAGTATCTTGATACTGAGGACTCACATCAGGAAGCCCATACCACAGAAGCAACCCCATGGGTGTACCTAGAAGAAAATAGCTGTTCTGCTGCTCACGCGTTGCAATATATTTTCTTTTTATAATATTAATATACGCATTGGAAAAAGTAACTCAAGTGAAACAGCCCCAAGAGAGCATTCTCTGGCTCCCCTTCTCTTCATTCTGCGGATCTGTTTTATGCATAACAGTTGATTCATCCATACCATAGGTAATTTATAAAAGACATTATCATATCAAGATATAGCTGCAGTGAGCCAATGGTGGAAGCACTTCTGACCCAGAAAGGGCTTGGAGCTATTAACCTGGTTCTCTAAAAGGCAAGTACACAGAGCCTCAAAGCAATCCCATTCAGACGTGCTGCTAATTGGCTGTGTTGCCAAACTTCTCACCAGGGAAGTGAAGGAATTAATGTGATTGAACTTTCTTCCCTCCCCCTCTGTCATCTGAGGTGGACTTTATGGGTCAAAACAGAAGGGAATTGGAAAGAGAATTTGTGGACACTGCACCTATTTGTTCTAGAGTGTACATATGGAACATGCATTGCTATAATTGTCAATAAAGCCCTTTTTATCAGTGGTACAGTGATTTGTTTATCAATTTTTACATAGTCTGGTGTGTTTATTTCTTAGTTGCCTCATAATATAGTTTCTCTAGATGATGTACAATAACTAAAACGAAAAATAACTTTAACTCATAACAGTAATGCAAAAGCAGAGTAAAAGCCAAGGCAAGCATGGAAGAATAAAACAATGACAATGATAACAAAGGTCACTGATTTTTCAAATTAGATAGGAGAAGGGAAGAATTTGGTTGGTTGTTGCCTCTGTATCTTATCCAAGCTGTTTCATAGTCAAAATGTCCAACAAGGAACTAGCAATTGTTTGGAGCACCGCTATGCTTAATTATCTGTTTATTCTGCATCAGAGCAATGTAAATGTCGTCATGGATTTGGTTGTTCAGTTTGTGTTCCTGCTTTGCTTTGCTTTCATAAATCTAAATTTCATTGCAAGGCAGCAGTTTTGCATCTTTTCCTCTGGTGCTTTCTCGCTGATTTTCTCCTACTCTGGAGGCTAGAACCCAAACCAATGGATTCAAGTTTCAAGAAAGAAGATTCTGACTAAACATCAGGAAGAACTTTCTGGCAGTAAGAGCTATTTGACAGTGGAATGGTCTCCCTTGGGAGGTGGCAGACTCTCCCTCCTTAGAGGTTTTAAGCAGAGGTGGGGTCATGAATGCTTTAGTTAAGATTCCTGCATTACAGTGGGTTGATCTTCAGGATGCCTTCCAACTCCACAATTCTATGATGCTCTTATTCTTTGTTTCTGCTATTATGGCCAAATGTATGCTTTAAGGGTGACTACAGCACCTTACCTGTACTTTCAGACTCTTTCAAGTGTTAACATGATGCATTCAATTCACCCCCATGCTTATTGTCTTCTTCTAGCCTGGCTCACTTTGAACAGAAACGTCAAATAACAGAATTGATTGGCTTTTGATTAGGTCCGCTAAGTAAGCCTTCACACATTATAATGTCTAGTTATCACTCTAAAGAATTGATAATCTTAGAAATGAAACAAAGTTGTAACTTGTAGCCAAGCCCTCAGAAGTGAAGCTTACATGATTTGATAACATCTTTTATGAGAAACAGTGTATTTGAAGACCCTGGATATTTTCTCCTCTCTCTGATGTTTGAAAACAACAGTAGCTTTTAAAATAATTCACACAACCAGTTACAGGGTCTGAGTCACACAGCAGAAACTAGTGTTGATGAGCTCATTGTGTTAAGGTATAAGAGATGAACTATTAGTTCATTTTTTTCATTTCTAATTGTGAAGGAATTAAGAGTGATGTTCTGAATTTGTGGGTGTTGGGAAGTAGGCTGTATGCAGAGACCATCTTAACTCCTGGATCCAGCAAGTGTTAAAATATAAGACAAGCTAGCTTCCTGTTGAGGTAATCACCTGGGTGATGGGCTATTAAGGGAAACAAAGGAAAGAGTCTCTGTGTGAGATGGCAAAGGGATGGACCCAGCTAATGGATGGTTTGAAAGACCAGAGTAGAGAGTTGAGTTATATGAGCCAGAAGCTGGAAGAAAAGCTCCATACAGGAAAGGCAGAGAGAGTGTCAGGTCACTGGGTAAGCACCTGGAATCCCTGGAATCTCAGAGCGCTCAGAGATTGTCATAGTGTGCAACTTGGTTCAGTGTTCCTTGATGTTGTCAGGGAACTCCAAAGGTAGGTGGTCCTTAAGAGTCATTTGGAAGCAATTCCACTTAATAGGATCTTGAAGGCCTTGAGTGTTCCTTTTGCACCTTGGTTTCCTTCCTTGAAGCCTGCATTGAGGTATAATCTTGATAGCCATTGTAGAACGTATTAATCAGTGATCTGTCAAGCAGTCGTTGGCACCTGCCATAGCTCTGGTAAGGAGCACATCACGGCGATCTTCAGCTTGGACAATTACATAGTCTAAGAGGTTCAGTGGTTTGAACTAATGCCAGTGTACTTGAAGAAACTAAGATCACCAGTGTCAAAGCAATGATTCTTCAACATCAACTTTGTTGGACTGGTCATGTTGTTTGGATGGGAAACTGGGAAACACTGGCCTGCAAGCGCTCCAGTTGGAGAACAGCCTTTAGTAAAGGTGTCATGGACTTTGAAGACACTTGAATTCAGGACAAAAGGGAGAAACGTGCTAAGAGGAAGGCACATTTGGGAAATCCTCACCATGATAAACTCCTGCCCGGAAACCTATGTCTCCACTCTGGAAGGATGTGTCGATCCAGAATTGGCCTCCAGAGTCACTTATGGACTCACTGTTAAGACCGTGTTCATGGAAGACAATCTTACTCAGCTATGAGTGATCACCAAAGAAAAAGTGTGCAACAAAGGTTATAATGATAATAATAATAATTTATTATTTATAACCCACCCATCTGGCTGGGTTTCCCCAGTCACTCTGGGCGGCTTCCAACAGAATATTAAAATACAATAGTCTATTAAGCATTAAAAGCTTCCCTAAACAGGGCTGCCTTCAGATGTCTTCTAAAAGTCTGGTAGTTGTTTTTCTCTTTGACATCTGGTGGGAGGGCGTTCCACAGGGTGGGTGCCACTAGTGAGAAGGCCCTCTGTCTGGTTCCCTGTAACTTGGCTTCTCACAGTGAGGGAACTGCCAGAAGGCCCTTGGCGCTGGACCTCAGGTTGTTTTTTACTTAGCAGATCTCAAGTGATGTGGGCCTTTGGACATTTTCATGTGATCTCCTAAGAAAACAACACCCAAACAATGCACAGCAATGCCCAATCCATTGTTCAGACTGGTCCTTCCATTTCACCTCAACAGAGGCAACAGAATAAGTATGGAGAACTCTCTCGTCTTTCGAAGCAAATGGAGAATCCTTGGCAGGCAGAGAGTTTTGTGTGAACATCAGATCCTATGTGCATGAATCAAATTGCTATGGTGTGAAGCAGTAATCTATTCAGAGCATGGAACTCAGTGTGTGAAATCATTAAGGCTTTGACTACTGAAGTTGAAAGTGTGATTTAGGGCCATCTCTAAAGGAATGTCCTCAAGCACCAAGACAGTCTGCTTCTATAAATAAAACAACATATAAAGGACATAAGCATGCTGCTGTATAATCAGTCTTCATAGCCTATTGAAGACTTTTTCAGACCTGCTACCAGGTTTGGTCCCCAGAGCTCAGCAGCTGTCACATTATAAATCTGTTTTTTTCCAGTCCACCAGGATTCATTTCATTGTGCGTTTTTGTTTGCCTTTAGAATAGGGATGCATTTACATCCAGGTATGCATTGCCAATGTCAAATGAGATTTCAGTCTGCAGTGTTCAGAGGAAACAAAACAATAGGACAGAAGTTGGAATTTCCATGTGCCCTGTTTCAAAATGTGTCATGAAAGCTTTATGTCTATGTGATGTGGACTGCAGCCTTAACATGTGTGTACATGTTTTTAAAATTATGGATACCCACTGAGCAATTTCAATGTTCAAATCTGATTTACAATATGCAAAACAAAACTCCCCCCCCCCCCGCCAGCTCTAATCAAAATGTCATCAGCTATGAAACAACTACTGTATTGACCAATGAACCGTCCAATAGTTTCAAAAGATATGGTAGAACCAATCTAGGGCATTCAAAGTTTCTAAAGGATTTTTTATAATAATACCCACAACAAGCCATTACCTATGTCCTGCAGAAGCACTTGGGAACCTTCTTGAGGGGAATGAGGGCCACATTCTCCCTATAGAAAACTGCATTCCAGTAGTGGGCAGGGCCGGGCCCTCACACACTCTGCTCTCAGCTTCATTATCTGTTTTACCATAGACTTTGGTCTTTAGATGACCTATATATTGAATAGTCACCCTGACTGGTTTGCACAAAGTTTACACAGAGGTTACATTATATTGAGTCATCATTCTGATTTGTTTGCAGGAAGGCTATAGGACAATGAGCATGTGCTTTGTAGATCATCAAGCCATGGAGAACCTAGGTATTCAGCAATGCATGTATGAGAGTGTGTGTAAGATGTTTGGCTCTTGGACACAATTTTGTTGCTCCTTTCTCAATTTCTCAGAAAGCCTTTTTGACAGGAAATACACACAACACCCCCACCCTCAAAGAAGGGCATTCCTTATTAAATAATGGCGATATTTACACTAGACAGAAAAAAAGATACTTGAAGAAGCAGTTTGGGACATTTGATTTTATACAGAATTTCCAAACCAATCAAAGGATGGTGGGTGGAAGTACATAGGTATCCACACACAAACACACCCCACATAGACAAACATACATATAGATTCTTATGTTAATGAGCTGACTATAATAACATTCAGCTGCCACAGAACTGTGTTAACTACTTAACGTTGCTTAAATGTTACTGATTACTTCTGTTACAGTTTTATACAATTACCATAAACTTGATGTATGTTGGCAATTAAAAAAAAACACACAAAGGATCTTGGGCAGCATTAAAAATGCTGATCTGCAATTTACTCTCAGGAATACTAAAGCACATTCTTACACACCCCAAGGAAGCACAATTTATGATGATTCAATAATTTTGCCAGTTAAAATCTGGAAATTGAAAGCCTTAGCAATTAATACCAGTGTCTAAATGGAGTTCCATGTACTGAACTGTTTCAAAAGGGAAACCACCTCTCTCCCTCCGAGTTAGTGGGCTGGAGACTTATAAATCATAATTTATTTCAACACCAAGGCTGCAGAAATCAACCCACTTCCGTCTAAGTGTTGTTGTTTCAGTAAATATGTTGAATACCATTGCTCAAGGGACTAAGGACCATTTGGCAGGGAGCTGCACCCCCTACCTGCCAGGAAGAACATCACAGCAAAGGAAAGATGTGCCATTGGCTGAAGAAGCTGCAGCTGTAGGCAGCTAGTTTATCTGCTCCAAGCCAGAAAGGTCACTTTGCTGCAGCTGCCAGAAGCTACAGAACCAAAGCGAAGCATATTCTTGCTGTATTCATTGACTATAGAACGAAGAGCTGCTGATTTGTGTTTGTATGTGAAATTGAGAGGCTGAAGTGAGGGCAGTATTATTTCAACTTGTTGTAAGCCACCTTGAGAGTCATTTGACTGAAAGACAGAGTTCAAAAAAAGTGCTTAATGTAGGAAGTACTAATTGATGTACTCAGTTTGGAAAGTACTAGTTGATGTGCTAGCAATCTTCTGAATCATGGTCATTATTTGAAGTACGTTCCATGACTGAAATCAGAGAGACTTATCACTGAAACAGATGAGCAGAAATATTGCATGCTACTGATGAAACAGAACTGGGGTGTCATTTTTCTCTTCCTGTTGGAAGGCAGCTATTTGTGCTATTATTTAATAGTGGGATGTAATATGACACAATATGGGTACCAAGGATGACTCAAAGAATGGAAAGTGATACATTGCTTTTCAGATAAAACATCCTAACCGTTTCAGAATTATCACAACAGCATCCTAAGCGAGTAGAGATCCCTGTGGAACTGCAACAAGCCATATCATCTCTCTCGGCTCGTGAGCTGAAAGCACTCTGGATAGGCAACAAGCCAAATCTGTACACCCAGAAAGAAAGAGGCGGATGTTTCATCAGTTCTAACAGCAACTAAGAGAGAGCAAAAGGCATACCAAAATGTTGGATAAAATGCTGCCTCAGATAATCTCTGCACTGGTAACAACTAAAATATTTAAACTTTATTTATGTGAATCAAGAGTGCACCCTTCTTCTTTAATTAACTGGTTGCCTCAGTTTTGTATGCAGATACAAATTAGCCTGAGATCAGAATTGTAAAATATTCAAAATCCACCGGGATTACTATTGTCCTAACCCTATTCCTGTGGTTTTACACTGGATCAATTGTATTTAAATATTCCACATAACAATAGGCAGGATTTGCAGATTTTTTCTTCTTCTTTTGCATTTCTAATTAGCAGCCAGATTTGATGGTAGTCACATTTGCTGCAAACTTAGCAACCATTTAAAGATCTATAGATAAAGGATTACCTTCACAGAAGATAAAAGAGGTATTAGGTCAACCACCTGCTAAAACAAGATATAAAAGGGGGTGACATATTTGTAGTAGTGTCGCTGCCTAGGGGACCAAAAGAAAGATTAATGCGCTTTTGCACTGCACACTGTATAAATAACACATAGGTATTTTCTGCCTGAGAGAGTTCACTATCTAGGATTTAGAAAAAGCAGATGTTGAACAAACAAACAAAGGTGAAGACAAGGTAATCTTAAAGATATATGCAGCTGTGTAACCTTGCAATTATAGTGCTTTCTGCAGTTGCAGATGCTCAACAGACTAACTTTTTCTCTTTTGTAAGGCTTTGCTTTGGCAAACTCAAGTACAACTTTTGTCACTAAACATATATCTATATTCAGAGCTGACATTAAATTCACAATGCTCAGTGCTTGCATTCACACTGTCCCAATCACAGTGTCATGGAGTGGTTCACATATCAACTGTGGTCACAATGGCACGATGGATTTAATCAGTACTGCCCTTTCTTCCACTTCACAAAGAATCTGAGATTCCTAAACAATGTATCTGCAGTAGTGCATGTCCAAAGGGTCATTTGCTGTCAGGTGTACATCAGCATGCAATGGCCTATAAGATCTGGATCTGTGATTTTGACTACATTAACTATGATGGATCTCCCATGATTAGGGACAATGTGCCTTTGATTGCTGTTTGCTGCAGACAAAGAACACGCTTTTGCTATTGCATCATGCCCTGCCTCTGAGCTTTCTATGGCACACATTTATTTATTTATTTATTTATTTATTTATTTATTTATTTATTTATTTAACACACTGCTATCCTGTTTTGCAGCAAAAAAAGGGCTCACAGATTATTTTACAGTTCACTTAAAAATCCCTTCCTTCAGATTTACAGTCTCAGCCAATGTCATTATTGAATATTATATCACTAATATTCTTATACAGCCAATCAATATGGCTCTCCATTGCCGGATGCAGTATATTAGATTATATAAACTATCTGGCTGATCAGGGAAAGCAATTCTTATGTTCTTATTCCTAACAAGTTCACAGCTCCACAGAAAGGTGTGTTACCCATGTGTAGTATCAGCCCTTGTTGAAGCAGATGGCTCTCCCTGCGACAGTGGTAATATAGCTACTGCGCAGTAAATAAAAAAGATTAAAGCTTTCAAACAGCTTTCACAATCTACTTCACCGAAGTAAAATTGGTATTATGCGAATGCACCCATGCTACATTCTCATATGTAATGGGATGAAGAGCCTCATACTTTCATTATCTGTTGGATCACTGCCCACACTGGTCTTGCATTTGCCCCAGTGGTGTGGTAGTGAATGTTAAAGTGCAAGCGCTCGTCCTGACTGCCCACTATCAATGCCCAAAGTGTGATATCAGTTTATTAGGATAAGGATGGCTGAAAGTCTTGTGCAGAGTGAGATGAGAATAGGATCAAACACAGTGGTACTTTCTTCACAATGTCTGGATTCATCTTTCTCAAACACATTGAGTTTTAACATGTATACAATGAGTTGAAATGCAACTGTTAGCTTTTGTGTTAGTTTTGCAAAGAAGTACTTGCTAGCATGTAGTAGGAATCCCATCAAAGGAAAGAAGTATCCAGTCTCTGCTTGATTTTCTCTGCTAATCTGTGACAAACAAACTTGAAATCCCCACTATCTACTTCCCAGAGTAATGAACATTCACCAATTGACCAAGGTGTTTCGGTAAATGACATCATTATTCCTGCTTGAAGCATTATATATATCCTATATCCACCCCTTCACCATACCACTGATTTGCCCCCATCAACAGTGCAGGCAGGTGAAGGAACCAAAGGCCTGTGGTCAGTTGTGCAATGGATACATTCACCCAGTACAAAAATCTGCTACAGATGTGTCTTTAGTTCAGCATGTCCTTTCCAGTGATGGAAGTTTGTAGTTGAAAGTTAACACTATCCTATGATACACTGCTTCTATTAATTCTTTCTGGATGCAACTGAAGGTAGGCACCTGCAGTGTTTTTTCACAATCTGACATAAGGACTACTTTATAATTCCATAGCTGCCATGTGGAAGCTACTGTTTGTATGCATGTTTGAATGTATGTTTGTATGAGATTTCTTAGCCACCTTCCAACATAAGGTCCCAGGGTGGATTACGGCCATATAAAATCCTACGGAACAGTTTGAAACAAGCAAAAGAAGGAAGTTCCTCTGTAGGTTGGCTTTTCCATGAGGCAAGACATTTGTGTGTGCCAGCTCACCATGTTTCTTAGTCACCAGTGCATAATTTGGTTCCGTATCACTGCAAACCACTACAAAAAGTTTGTCTAGCAACAGAGACATGATGGGAGGCCCATCAGTATGAAAAAATGGTACACATGAACAGCTTGTCACATGGAGCAGCTATCTTGGGGACGAAGCTTCTAATTAGAGCAGTGCATGCTGGGTATAAAATGTGAAACTATATCCTTGATACTTCACTGTATCAAGGTATATTGTCTGTGTTTTATTAGCTATTTTGGTTGTATTATGTTTTATTCAACATCATTTCTCTCTGAGATGGAACAAATATTTCAAGGCCTGGGCAACTGCATTGTGCATTTCAAAAAATAAATAAAAAATAAATCCCAATTAGCACAAGATTAGAAAGCTTGGTTGGTTTTAGATACAGCATCTTCCCATATCATTAAAAAGCCACAAACAAAGCATTTTCTCCATAACAATGATTACTTCTGCAAATTTATCAATAACCAGCTGACTATAATTATAGCAGGAATAATGAATGGATCTTGTGTCTGCTATGAATTATGCTCTCTTGTAACACAGCCAGCCGGTGGGCCTTAACGATAATTCAGACAAATGAAACATATTCAAGTTAGTTACGCATAGTCATTTTCAGTGACACAGAACTGTAACTTCATTTCCTGCAAGTATTTTTATTAATTGCAGGCATAACAAAAAATAACTAAGTTTGTCTTTGAGTTTTATAAAAGGCTAAAGATCCGGTACTGTAATAATCTCAAGTGTGTACTCGTACTTTTCACTCACAGATGTGTATGCAAATTGGTCCAATATTAAATTAAAATTAAAATGGATCCCAACACAGTTAATGAGCATTATTGAATAGTAGATTAACTTATATTAGAAGATCATTGTTCAGGACTTGACCTCTTTGCTCACTCACTCTTAGCAAATCTCTTTTCATAAGGAACAGTGGGCAAGACCATATCATTGGTTGTTAGGTCAAGGAACGCATACTGCACTTCTCTCTATTTGTTATAAATTTGATCCTTCTCAACTGCAGCAGATGTGCTGTTTGCCAGTTCAACCCTTGAAGGGGCTTACCAGTTGGAGGGTGGGTCTAGGCCCCCATTGCCTACTATCATGTCCCTCAACCCTTGAAATTTGCAGTATATGCCACAGGACCTTGATGAAAATGAGATTCATGCTGCTTCCTGTGGGGAAGAACCTGAGATTTTTGTATTCAGTGCCTTCATTCAGAAGACACATCCCTGCCACCATCCTTGGACTGGTGGGTGAGTCCACAGCAGTGCCTCCATCGCTCCAATCTCACAAAAGTCAGATACTGCAAAGGCAAGTGAGGTTCATTCAAAACTTGCCCAGCTTCTCTGGGGAAGCACTTTCAACCATACTACAGTTCTGGCCAGGCAACATCAAGCTTCAGTAAGCTTATGTCCCTGACTAGGAGGAGGAGGAGAAGAAGAGGAGGAGGAGGAGGAGGAGGAGGAGGAGTTTGGATTTGCTTCCCGCTTTATCACTACCGGGAGGAGTCTCAAAGCTGCTAACATTCTCCTTTCCCTTCCTCCCCCACAACAAACACTCTGTGAGATGAGTGGGACTAAGAGACTTCAGAGAAGTGTGACTAGCCCAAGATCACCCAGCAGCTGCATGTGGAGGAGTGGAGACGTTAACCCAGTTCCCCAGATTACAAGTCTACCTCTCTTAACCACTACACCACACTGGCTCTCCAGCTCTCCTACAGCAACTTAGGAGAAATTTAGTTGGCAAGGTTGACTCAGAAGGTTTTTCTTTGCGCTCTGCAAAGGAGAACTTCAGAGAAGACTTCCCCAGCCTTCATCTGCTCTTGCAGAAATGTACCTGCCTGATCTGATCTTGCCTATTGTAACTTAATTTCAGCAGACACATTCTGCTTTCCTTTCAAGCTGCAAACACCTAAGGAACAGGATGTGTCCCTTCTCTGTAGTTCCTGTTTCCCATATTCAGTTCACATGGGATTGTGGGAGATCAGGGCAGATTTCCAGGCCATTGGTCCTCTGAGAGAGTGTGTCAGTCATCCGTACTGTCAGACGTCAACTTCCAGGTGCACTTCCTGTGCAATATGAGGAAGCGCTCTTTGGCTTGGTACAATGAATTTAAGTAGGATCAGTGGTGATATTTGTGGAAGAAAAATGCAGTGTTCTTCACTGAGCACAATATCAAAGTTTCACCATAAACGATAAAGACAAGAGAATGGCCTGCCAGTTTAGTGTCAAATTGCAGCAGTCCAAGCATTCTTTGACAACCAAGTGTCTTCCTGATGTTTTAGACTACTGCCTCCAGCAGTATGGCCATGATGGCTGGGGCTGGCGGAAGTTGTAGCCCCAAACATATGCAGGGCACCTGGTTGGCAAAAGCTGCTTTGATTAATCTCTCTTTCCACTTTATTTTAGACCTACTTGTTCTGATAACTTTTCAATTATAAACAATTTTATTGTGGCAGCTGGTATTTTGTCAGGCCACTTGGAGGGCTTAAGCCTGTCAGCTCACTCCTAACTCCAATAATAAAAATGACTCTTTTCATGAGTTATATACAGCACTTAATTGCTGAAAAATTCCTACATCCGTAAGAAAAATGATTCTTTAGAGATCACTAATTAGTTTTTTGAAGAATATTAATTTCTCTGAACTACAAAAATTACTTCAGGGAATTAGACTTGAGTTGGGTTTAAGGATGATAAAATTGCACTCTAACAATTGACCATGAATGCGTGAGAGAGCTTTGCTTTATATGAACATAGTTCCCTGTGGACATTCATAATTAACATATATAAATAGAAATGTGAGAATATTACATATGTCAAATATGAAGCTAGCCTACTGCTCCTATACCAAAAAAACAAAGAAAATGTTGCCACAACTAAGCATGCTGAAATATAGAAAATAGAAACATTAACACTTTTTTAAAGCAATGCAGTGCATTTCCAAGTTTTCTAAAGTTCAGTTAGATGTCCTTGTGAATAATAGGTCCTCTCTATTGTACACTATGAAGACAGTATAAAAATATAACTATTATCGTTTTAAAGTTCTAAGTTTGGAAAATAAATATTTTAATTGTATCATTCTACGTTGGCCTTAATGAGAATTAAATATCCAAACCAGAACGATCAGGGTCTCTTTTGCGTCTAGAAATGTAACATAAAACAATGAGGTGCTTCTGAAAATATGTACAGTGGTACCTCAGGTTAAGAACTTAATTCGTTCTGGAGATCCATTCTTAACCTGAAACTGTTCTTAACCTGAGGTATCACTTTAGCTAACGGGGCCTCCTGCCGCCGTGCCACCGCCGCCACACGATTTCTGTTCTCATCCTGTAGCAAAGTTCTTAACCCGAGGTACTATTTCTGGGTTAGCAGAGTCTGTAACCTGAAGCGTCTGTAACCTGAAGCGTCTGTAACCCAAGGTACCACTGTATACCATGTGTGTGTATATCCTCTTTACTAAGCAGGTATTTCAGTGGCTAAAGGTATACATGGTATTTCAGTGGCTAAAGGTATACATGGAATCCATTTTATTTCACTGCAGCTTCACCGCTCCAAATGGCAAGCAGATTTCTCCATAAGAACCACAAACTGGACTATGGGCTACACACAGGAAAAATCTAAGCACTGGCATCCTTGAAAGTGTTCATTTTTCATAAAAAAAGATGTCAATATGTCATCAATATTAAGAGAAATAAGCTTAGTAAAGTTCAATATATGTTGGGGAGTTTTCTTGACATTTAACGCATCATATTAAAAGTTTCTTCAAAAAAGAAAGAAATATCAACTTGTCACCTGGAGATTGAAATTGAACTGTTCCGAGACAAACTGCTGTTTCTTCCTTAGGATGAAATTCACAGGATGGGCAAAATGTCAAGATAAAAATAAACCACCTGGGAAAGAAAACATCAAAAGAAGAAGTATGGCCTTATAGTAACCGCTAAAAGAAATCTTTTCAAAATCCATTGATAGGAATGCATGGCAAACAGCCACCCACATCCACATATAGGCCAGTGAGTTATCGGATTTGAAAAATGCTATTCCAACATTAATTAATGCCATGGAAAATATAGCTAATTAAGCTACAACTAAGAGCTACATGTTGATCAGTCCCAAAGGAAGAAACTAGAAAAACGTGATACGTGACCTGAGTGCATTTCAAGCTGCAAATGTGTGCAGACCCTTCCCCCTCCCTGTGACTCCAGCTTGATTGCAATGGGCTTCATCCTATCTTTGCAGCTAATACAGGATTCTCATGTATATGCAACTATGTAGAAGACCACACTTTCAGTGATCAAGATCTTTCTATTAGCACACACTTCCACACACACACATGGGTTAAAAAAGCCCTCATTCATTAATGTTTAAACTCACTGAAAGCAAAAAGATATATAATGGTTAACCAGTGCCTGATGTAGTCATAATTTGAGGCTCTGGCTTTCAAATTTGAGGATCATGGCTTTCCGAGCTACTAGTGCTGGCACCTGCACTAATTTCAGCATATAACTGAGAAATGTTCAGCTATATTCAAGGGATATAAACTTCAAAATGTAAGTCACTGAAAGGTTATGTATTGTTAGAACTTCATCTACCCAGTAGAGAAGGAAATTAACTTTTTAAAGGCACACTTACTGAAATTTATGGGCTGCCTAATATTTCAAAGCTTTGATCATTGTCAGATCATCGGAGAGGTTTTTATGCAAAGCTAAATACTGGCACATGCAGGCCTGTAGACAAGACATGGCCTATCAAGCCCAGTCACTCTCCTGCTGCTCCAAGAAAGTAGTGTTTCTACCTTTCAGAGCAATAAGATCTACACTGGTTGCTTTGTTTCAGGGGCTCCCTACCCTTTCGGACCAGTGGTCACATTTCAAGTTTTGGAAGAGTGCCGTTGGCACCAGTCACAAAATGGCTACCATGGGTAGCATGGCATAATACAAATTTAGAGAGGCAACCACCCCAAACAAGCTTCTGCTTGTGGGAAGTCAGCCATATCCTGCAGTTGCTGATTGTTGCAATTATACAATACAGATTACACAAATACACAATGGTGCTGTTGTCTAATAACAACAGGCAGTATTCCTCATTACCAGGAAAATATAGAGGGTGGGCCTCATCCCACTCATTCTCCTTTCCCAGAAATTGCTTAGAACATGGGTAGGCAAACTAAAGCCTGGGGGCCGAATCCGGCCCAATCACCTTCTAAATCCGGCCCATGAACAGTCCGGGAATCAGTGTTTTTACATGAGTAGAATGTGTGCTTTTATTTAAAACACATCTCTGGGTTATTTGTGGGGCATAGGAATTTGTTCATTTTTTTCCTCCAAAATATAGTCTGGCTTCCCACAAGGTCTGAGGGACAGTGGACTGGCCCCCTGCTGAAAAAGTTTGCTGACCCCTGGCTTAGAACATATCTTGCCTCATAACATTCTTTCTAGGAGAGCTAGAGACTTGCTTTTTAAGAAAAAGAAAAGAAAAGAAAGCTCAGAGTTTGGGGCACTTCCCTAGTGAAAGCAGTGAAAGCCTTTGTGGGCATCTGCAGGCCCTGGATTGATGACCTTCTTTATTTTATACAATAACCAATGACACCCATGCTTTAAAAACGCAGGCACATAGGCTGTGTACACATTGCATTTTATTCTAGAATCAATGGGAACGAAATACTTGTGTAGTCCACACACACTGCATGCTCAGCTGCAGAGCCCCTCAACCTGGCACACCTGACCACTGAATGATAAATGAATGGACACGGAAACAATCTGGGATTTGAAATGGCCACAACTTTATTGAAGGCAGCCCTGTTTAGGGAAGTTTTTAATGTGTGACATTTCAATGTATTTTTAATCTTTGTTGGAAGCCGCCCAGAGTGGCTAGGGAAACCCACCCAGATGGGCAGGGTACAAATAAATTATTATTATTATTATTATTATTATTATTATTATTATTATTATTATTATTATTTCAGATGTAGGAAGCCTTGGTATAGGCACTGGGCGTGTATCCTTCTCAGCACCCCTGCTGGGGGACTTAGGTATGACAAGGTCTATTCGGGGGTGGGTCCATCACAAGACACAGATTTATGCTGATAGCCCCCAAATGCTGAGGGAAGGCCTACTAGCCCTACACAACTGGCTCTTTGGACAGAGACTTCCCTCCAGACCCCTCTAATGGGGAACTCTGTTATCACTGCCACATAGAACAGGAGGTGGGTGAGTCACCACTTCACCACACCCTGACTGGATGAAAGACTATGGGATTCCACCCAAGGCCTAAACCGCCAAAGTTGTGACTAATGTTATGGGGAAGGCGAAACCTGCAGAGCAGGGAAAATTCCTTCCTGGCTCTGAATACGGCAACCTAGCTGAAAGCCCACCTAGCTGAAAAGGAATGGTTACAGCAGTAATAAACTATTAATAAAGGGAAGGGAAGGGAAGGGAAGGGAAGGGAAGGGAAGGGAAGGGTGTGTGGGTGACACTCCCGGCCAACTGGGTACTGTGGTAGGGGGTTGGCCAGGCTAAATAGATGGTAGGCGGACCTGAGGGAAGCCTGCCACCCTCAGGTCCGCTCACCACGCCACACACCCCTGGGGCCGCCGCGGATTGGCCCATTTGAACGGACAAGCTTGGCAGGAGCCTGGGAGTCTTCGTGGCAGTGGAGAAGGACAAGGAATCAAGCAGAAATGGTGTGGTGTGCTGGGAAGGAGGGGCAGCACTGGGAAGGGCAGTAAGCAGCCAATTACATAATTTTAAAAAACAGATGTAGGCAGTTCAAGCAGTGGTGGATGTATCAACACTTGTCCAATGACATTGCAGGTGAGTAAATGCCAAGACTGCAATCATCATTTGTCTTTTCATTCACCTAAGGCATGTACAGGGAGGAAAAAGGCATGGCGGCGTGGGGAGAGTCTCAAGGACCAGATAGAGAGACTTGTAGGGCTGCATTTGGCCTTCAGGCCTGAGGTTCCCCACACCTGATGTACAGGATTGCAATACCTATCACCTAGGTATGTGCCCTGGCATTCACCTTCCTCATCTTATCTGCATATGTGTTTGCAGTGTGTCACCTGGGCAAGGGACAATGAATTGACAGAGTGCTGGCTGAGGCAGTACCAACTTTATACACCACAGACAGAGGGTGTTTAAGATTTGTTAGGGGTGCTGGCAGTCTATACCAGCCAGTTTTCATCGTCTTTTGTTTTCCTTCCTCGCCTCACTCTGTTGAGCTCTCTGGAAGACTGTCTCTGAGGAGTTTTGCTGAAGGTTTTATTATTTATGCAGCACCTTCAGATTATGTGGGTTTTAAATCCTTTGAAAGGTTACTTAACATTTATTACTGAACAATGTTCTAAGTTGCAATATATGCCACTTCCTTGGCCTGTGTCAGGAGTAAAAGCTCTCATTTTCAGTATGATTCTCCAATGGGGATTTTATTTTATTTTACTCTGGGGGAGACTGGGGACACAGCGAAATCCCACCTGTATAATAAGGGCTGTCAGTGCAAGGCATTGAGAGGGCAGCTGTATCTTTCAGGTTTGGTGGCTGGTAGTGCTGATGTGCTTAAAATACTCCAAAGTACTGCACAGAGAGTAGTCCCTGCATAGTGTCTTATATAGAATAATCTCTGCCACGTAATAGATATGGAAACAGCGGGGGGGGGGCCAGAAAAAGAAACAAAGCTAATCCATATACCGAGGGCTATATTAAAACAGGTTCTGCTCAGTGTAGACCCATTGAAATAAATGTACCTGCCATGACCATTCATTTAAATGGCTCCACTCTGAGCAGTGGCGTAGCGTGGGGGTGCAGGGGGGGCGGCCGCACCGGGCGCAACATCTGGGGGTTAGGGGTAGGGGGCGCAAATCCACGGGTTAGGGGGCGCAAATCCACGGGTTAGGGGGCGCAAATTACTTGCCTTGCCCCGGGTGCTGACAACCCACGCTACGCCATTGACTCTGAGTAATAGTTAGTTGAATTCAATCCATTGAAATTAATGGACTCAAATTCATTTCAGCTCTTAAGTAGGACTAACACTGGGTAAAACCCTAAGTCTTCCATGATACTACATATAATGAGCCCTTTTCTTCAGACATTAACAAACACCACTACCAAGGTGGTGCAAGCTGCAACATACCCCTTGTTATTTACTCCAGCACAGATTGCCACCACCCATGATTTTTAGCTGTTTGGCTGAACTTGCGGAGGACAATTCAGACTCATGCTATGCACATCTAGAGAAATGCAAGCTTCCTTTACACTACATGAAGCCAGGTTACCATATGCACCAAGGAGAGTTGGATAAAACCAGGCAGGATTATGCAAAATAACTCAATCACCTTCAGAGTTTCAATTAAGTATATTTGTTTAAGAACCAAGCAGAGAGAGATTCAGAAATGGGAAACTGTTTTTTGAAAGAAAGAAAACAAGACAGAAGGAACTAGCTAACCTTTACATGTCAATAAACTTTAAACAGAACAACTCACATTGCGAAGCAGCTTACAGACTGCTTTGGGTTTCCTTGAGTGAAGAGTCAGCCTCAATTCCCCACCCATAGCACAAAGAACAAAGATAATTGGACAATCCCATGTATTTCTCTGGAGGGTGTTAAACTCCCCAAAAGAAGGGGGAATTCAAATGCTCCATGCACAACTGAGTTAATTAGTGTATTATATGCAAATTATATGATAAAACTGTAGACCCAAGTAGCATCCCAAGAGTGGTGCAGGGGAAACATATTTACAAGATTCTTTTAAAAAAAATCCAGCTCAAAAGCACTTTCTTCTTTTTCTTTCTTGTATTATGCTGAAATCCATTGATAAAATATCTTTCTGAAACAGAGAAATAGCAGTTGTTCTCTGAATATTGTACTCCAGTTTATTCATGTAGTGTGAAGTTAACAAATGGTTCACACCAAATGGCCTATTCTATAGGTATACAGTATTCACTCATTTACCTTGAGCAAATACCTTGAGGCTCATACACACATTCATGTGACCGGTATTTTGATCATATTGTGTACTGATTAATTCCCCCGGATCCAAGAGCTTTCCTTCTTGTTCTGTGGCTGTGCCTTGCAAAAATCAAATGTCACTGAATCAGATCTTATCAGATGCACAGAAAATACGAAGCGATTTTGCTTAGCTTCAACAGGTAAGATCAGATTTTCACTAGGCACAGCAGCAGAACAACAAGAAAAGCTCTTGGCCCCAGGGGAGTCTGTACTATTAAAAATGTGAGTAAAGCGAAAGTGTGGAGGAGCCCTTAGTGGTTGTGGTGTTACTGCCTTTGCTTAGTTTCCTTACATTGTTGTACAAGTACTTCATTGTAAAGGTGACACCAGCACCTGGCATTCACAGGCAGCGACTTGGGCCTAGGCACCCCATAAGGGCCCATTGCTAATGCCAACCCTCCCCACCCGCAACCTTGCAATGGTGTCTAGCTGGCTCTTGGAGTGAAACTACAACAGGTGCTCCACAGCCTCATGAGAAAGGGATGCATAAGAACCCAGGTGCAATCCCCAATATTTCCAGATAGGGATGGAAAACGCCCACATCTGAAGCCCTGGAGAGCAGCTGCCACTCAATTTTGGACAAGCTGTCCTAGATGGACTGGTATAAGGCAGCTTCTTATATTTCAAGTATTCCCAGAGTGGCTGGGCAATCCCAGCCAGATGGGTGGGGCATAAATACTAAAATTGTTGTTGTTGTTGTTACAAGCAAATAGGATGGGAGTCAAGAGGCAGAGCAGATATAGCATCATATGAGTTGTGAGGTTTCATTTTATACATTTTATGCATACACTAGGGGTTACACTTATCCCCAATCAATAGAGGAAAGAAAGGTATGAAGCAACATGATCCATAAATGGATATGGCTTAAAGTCCTTCACTTTTCAAGTCAAAGCAAATTCAGCATCTCTCCAACCTACAAGCCAGTCTACACACCGCATAGAAATAACCTCAACATGGCCGCTGCTTAATATGGCAGCCAAAACCTGCTGGATCATTTATCATATAGATTTCCCTATTGCCTGGTGAGGCTCCATTCACCCCCAGACTTCCTTGTTGTTACAGGTTTGGAAGCTCCTCAGGGAAGTGGAATGAATAATGTAGCAAGATGGTCTACTCTACATGTTAGACCTGCCTCATAGAACAGGCCTCTCACATCAACTAAGGAAAGGCCTTTTCTAACTAGACTAGACCTTCATGGCTTCTGGAACCCAATCCTGTGGAGATGTCTGCCTGGAAAGAAGTGGTTAGCTGAAGATCATTTCAGATGGAATGACTATTGAATGACAACTCACTTCTGCTAGCTGAGTTCTATGAATTAGTGGTAACATTTATTTGGTTTTATTTTTATTAACTTCCTTGAGATTAGTTTGGAAAAGTTTTGCAGAAATTTAGGGATTGGCACCGAAGACGGTTTTGCTGAAATCCATTGCCCTGAATTCTGTGTGATTTGCTGCTGTCCCAAGGATTGGGTCACCAGTTTCGCAGCTTCTTGGCTGAAATGAGCAAGGTAGGAGAAGGGAAAGGTGAAGTGAATCCCAGAATAATTTCACAAAGTCATCAGGATCACAGTCAATGTGCTTAGGTGTGATTAAGGTGTAAATATAAGGAAGTAAATATAGAAGAGGAAGTTAGGGAAATAAAAAGATTATGTGTGTATGCCAAGAGTTATACTGAACATGAAATATGCAATTAAAAGAAGAAGAACCAGGAAAGATGAAAGCTGTCAAAGGGGTATGGTGTCAAGTTAGTTTAACAAGCATGAAGTGAAAGACAGTGAAATGGCACTGAGTCATTATAAGACATGGTTTATTCTGATTTAGTACTATACTGCCTGCCCCTTCATATCAAAAGAGAGGAATATGAATTGGGAAGAAAACAGAGGGGTGTTTAAAACTGCTGCTGCATCAGCTGAAGAAGAGCATGCAAGAAATGAGGCAGGCAATGGAACAGAGAAGGCAAAGGAAAGCAGGTGAAAGAGAGAGATGAGAGAACATCATTAACAGAGACTGACTATGGTTAAAAATCCTGTGTACAAAAGCAGCCACCCACACAGCTCAGTGAAATAACCAAAGATCAGTGGTGACTGGGAATCAAAATATGTATGCGCTGATTCTTGTGTGTAATACTTGTCATTAGTTTCTCATGTTACTTTGACTATTAAACAAAATGCCACGATGATCAGTATTTATTTATATGCCTGTTCATCAGTCTCTTGTATGCTCATCCTTCAGATGATTTTCATCCTTCATCTCAAACTGTACCATTACAGCAGGTGTCACCAACATTTTGGCTCCTGTGGGAACATTTGGAATTTTGAGGTAGTTTTGTGGGCACCAGTCACAAAATGGTTGCTGTGAAGGGGTGACATATCACCAAATGACTGCTGTATCCAAAAGAGCAGAAAAAGAGGCCAAATAACAGGGGGAAAACATGTAAAAATGGAAGGTTTTAAGTTTTAAAAATGGGAAAAAATTGATATAAAAGGCCAAACATGTCCCAAGATACTCCATTTAAAAAAACAAAAGCAAAAATGTTTGCAATGCTAAGCCTGCAGTGGAATGTCTGTGAATTTACAAATATCATGTTGGTAACTCAACATTACAGTGTCATCATAGCATACTGAAAATTTTAGCCGGCATACACAGACCTTCAATTTTGTCTTTACTTGGAAGAGCTATTTTAACCAAGAATGGAAGCTGAAATCTCCAAGCATCAAAATGAGCAATGCTGAATTGGATTTCCTTATAGATTGGAAAGTATTTCCATTTTATTTATATATTAATGAAAGGAAATGGTGAAAATGGTGTTATAATGACAATGGAGTGTATTGGGGAAAGCTTGGGCTGAAAGTGGCTAATCACCCACTGTCGTTATCCATCCATCAACTAGATGGTGCAGAAAAAACCAAAGAAACAAAGAGAATTGAAAATGATGTTTTCCTGTAACTCAGCGCTCTAGGCTTGCACAGCCCAAGAATAAGCACATTTACTTAAAAGAAAGCCACACTGACTTCAACTGAAGCTTCTTTCAGATACCTGTTTCAAACCAAATTTGTTCTCTGTTCCAGATTGTCTCCTCCTGGAGTGGCTTCCCCAGAGATGCTTGCTCTGTAGGGGGTGAGGTGAAGCAATTTGGGAATTTGGGAATGGATGAAGACAGAAAATTGGTGCACAGTCAGTGCATGGAAATGGACTGTGATCATGCCCACTGGCCCTCCCTTGACCTCCATCTATTGACTGGGGCTTCTGAACAGATTCCATCCACATACAAACAATATGCATGAAGGCCTTGCCTATGTGTACAGGTTAGTGATGGCGCCACAAGGTGCAAGCCCATTTCCCCCTTCACATGTTAATTGTACATAGAATTGTCTGAACAAGGCCAGAGGGGAGAGGAAGGAAAAAGTGGGAAGAAAGCTCAAAGTCTGCAGCTGAAGTTCGCTGAACTGGTGATACAAGCTTGGCTGGAAACACAAATTGCTCTTGGGGAATGGCAGCCTGCTGAAGGAGTGCCTAGGGGCCTCCACTGAACATCAATCAAATATTCAAAAGAATCCATAAGACTTCAGTGCTCTTTTAACCAAAAGACATGATAGTTGTTTATGACCATGCCCTGCCTCCACCACTGGAGGCAGTAATGCTTCTGAATACTGGTTGCCGGAGACCAGAGTGGTCTTGTGCTCAGATTCTGCTTGCCAGTTTCCCACAGGCTTCTGGTTGGCCACTGTGAGAACAGGCTGCTGGACTGGGTGGGCCATTGGCTTGATCCAGCAGACTCTTCTTAGGTTCCTATGTTGGCAAATAACCTAATAAAACTGCCCCTGAAATATCTCAGTGCTCAGAAGTAAGGAACACCTAACAGTTACTTATTAGAACAATACAACATTTTCCCGGGGAGTTTAAGTACAAGTTAGTTCCACAGAAGGCTCCAGGAACCTTTGGTCAATCTA
The DNA here is from genome assembly GCF_964188305.1 of Podarcis bocagei. Lineage (NCBI taxonomy): Eukaryota > Metazoa > Chordata > Lepidosauria > Squamata > Lacertidae > Podarcis > Podarcis bocagei. Next base: position 31,254,753 of record NC_138134.1, read on the forward strand.
TGCCCTACAAATTCTATCTTAAAAATTCAATACAGTGGTACCTCAGGTTACAAACACCTTGAGTTACAGACTCCGCTAACCCAGAAATAGTACCTCGGGTTAAGAACTTTACCTCAGGATGAGAACAGAAATCGTGTGCCAGCTGCGCGACAGCAACAGGAGGCCCCATTAGCTAAAGTGGTGCTTCAGGTTAAGAACGGTTTCAGGTTAAGAACGGACCTCCGGAACAAATTAAGTTCGTAACCAGAGGAACCACTGTATATATATTGTAGCTCAAATGTATTTCATGGGTTTTGAGCATGTCTGAAAGCTGCTTAATGCATGGAATTTCCTCCTCAGCAGCCTATAACTTGTGTTTTACATGTGGGTCTTAATTAGGGTCACAGGGTATGATCACACCCAAAACAGTTTTTTGTTCATCTTTCAGTAGAATGGGATAGGGTTTTCTTTTTTTCTTTTCTTTTTTTTTGGTTATTTCAGGATGAAGAGCACTTTTAGTCATTTAAAGTTCTTTTTTTACCTGGGTATATTTTGAAGCATATGGCAGAGCTGAATGCAGTGGCAGGGACCTGTGTTGAGTAGTACTCATCCCAAAAGTATGTTAGCCATGTGCCATTAGAGCTGTGCAGAATTTCATGCACAATAGTGGTATCTACATTATGAAATTCACTTAGTGTGAAGTGGTCCTGGGCCTTATTTAATTAATGGGAGTTAACTGTACTGTCAAGTGCTGATGTCCTATTGATTTGAATGGCTCTTAGGTTTGGCTAACGTTTTCTGAATGATACTTCTTAATTTGACTAAGTTAGCACAGCCTGCCAGGCAAGCCCTAGACAGTCTATTTTTAAAACTGTGCCTGATAGTGGCATATTCTATATTTATGAAACATATTTGTCAGTGGATATTCAGGTACTATAAGGTGGCCATGGGTCCTACTTTAAAGAAGATAGGCTTTCTGGTTTATCTCTGATCAAAAGATAAATAACCATGGGCAATATCCAATTAAGTTATACTTAATTTAGATTCTTTGAAATTGATGGAGTTGCTTGATTTCACTGGATCTGCTCTGACAGAGGCTGTCGCCCAATCTTTCACTGTGGTGCCTCCTTCTCCCTAACTCTGGAATAGTCTTCTCCAGAAAGTCCACACAGCACAGACTCTGATGGGTTTCCACCACCAAGAAAAACAATCCTAATTTTCCAGGCATTTGGAGTAAATTGTTAGCCACTAGCTAGTTTTATTGTATTTGTGCTGTTGTTGCTGTATTGCCTGTTTTGAATTGTGTCATAAATGTTTTGTATGATTGCATTTTGAACAGTGGTCTACAAAACAGAGAAATAATAATAATATAAGAAGGGAGAGGAGAGACTTTGAAGTTGCCCATCAACAAATTGGCACTTGGAAAGAGACTGTGTGTTGACAGATATAGTGCATGCTCAGTAGTGTTGGTGAGAGAGCCAAGCTTATACTCAGCTCACAGTCTTGCAACAGATAGCAGCATAGCCCTGATGGACATTCCTTGCTGTTGCTATCATTCACCATCAGTGATCACAATCATAGTTCTAAATCAGTTCCATGATACAGTATTTATTTAAACATATATATCCCACTTCCCCCCATGTTGGTCTCTAAGTGGCTGACAACCATGAAATAAACAATTTGCGACATTTAAAACATGCTTTTTAAAAGAACTGGAGAGTTTAAAAGCAAAAAAATGTAAAACATCTGAGAAGGGGTTCAGGGTGCAAAGGCCTCCCGAGGTTAAACAGTTTAGACCTGGCATCTAAAATTCAGTATGGAGTTTCCCTAGAGACATTTGCCACTCCATAAATCACATAAGATTTCATAAGGGTATGTGGTTTATTAAGGCACCCTGCAATTCTTTATTTAGATATATAACAGTATCAGAACAGCTAAAATAAACATATCTGAATCCATGTTTGTGCAAATTATCTCCTGGGTTCCTTGCTGCACCAATGGCTTTACTCTAATTACTTCTTCTGCTAGCAAAGAGGGAAATGATTGGATATTATATCCTTCCTATAGTTACCATCCTGAATGCAGAGAAAGCCAATGCAGTGTATATTAAGTGCTCAAACAAGTACTTCCATGACAAATGAATATACTGAGACATTTGTAAATCCCTGCTAGGAATAGATACAACTCCTCACACCATATGTGACAACCTTCATGAAATGATGCATTCATAACATCCCTCTGGATGATGGGGATTGAATTGTATCTCCTCTGGTGGATGAAGACTCCAACCTTAAACAGAATGGGCCGCAGATGCCACCTGTTGGGCATTGTATCAGATGATGAACATCTTATGTTCATACCTGCTTTGGAGCCATAAAAGTCTCCCCACAGCATGGTTTTAAGCACCAGTCCGCAGTTTTTGAAACTTTGACATCAGATGGTTCTATTTCAGTTGCTGCAGAAAAGTTTGGGTAAGGTTTGGGGAGCAGGGGAAGCAGAGCTAAGAAGTGTCTGAGATACCAGCTTCACAATGAATTATAAGTGGTTAAGGGCTTTTGTCCCCTCCTAGAGATATCTCAGCCTAAGGTTCTGAAGATGTTTAGAAGTTCATAGAATCAGGCCTCGAGCTTGAATAGAAAATGTTTTCTTTTCATATCTTCTTGCTGTCAGTGGATTCTCCTTTTTCTCTTGGTCCTTTTTGTACAAACATCCCCTTTCACTCATGGTGTTTCTCTAAGCAGGTCTTCAATAATTTCCCCAAAGAGTCTGGTATAAATGAGCAATGTTTATGCTGCTGCTGTTTCTTTACATGTATTAAATAAAAGATTCATTTATTAATTCAAGCTGATGCTTGGCATTCTCTTTTTTTATTATTAAAAAAAACCCTGCAGTAACATTTTTATATTTTAATAAAACAGAGATTTTGCAAGTAATCTTTCCTCTCCCATACTCATAATGCTCCTAATAAAAATTGGCATTTAGATGAAGATTATACATTAAGCAGGAGATAACAGATGGGGTTATCAGCTGTTTTACAATTGCAAAGGATATTATTGATAAAAAGCCATACAATGGGAACATAACCAGCCCTCACCAGTAATAGCTGACAGTGATGAGCCTGCAGTGCTACCTGTTTATCCGTTATCTTTTAGGCAGCATGGAATTAACAGCCTGTGGTTTTTTTCCCAAAAGACTTTCAGTGAAAATGTTTATAAAGGGGAACCATCCTTTTTTGTTTAGTCTTTGAGGGCCTCCTATACAGATACGTGTGTGTGTGTGTGTGTGTGTGTGTGTGTGTGTGTGTGTGTGTGTATTCATATATATATCCAATATGACCTTAAAACCCCCATCAGAATGTAACTACTGTGCCATCTTCAGGACATTTCTGGAAAATTATTCCACCTCATTCTTTAAATCTTAGCAGCCATGAATAAAAACACTGCCACCATACATTCAAAGCATATGGCTTCTCTCTCCACCACCAATACAAAAAGAAAAGCCCTGGGAACTGTTGCTTACCCCTCCTAGGGCTACGATTCCCAGCACTCTTAACAAGCTACAATTCCCAGGATTCTTCAAGGAAAGGCATGTGCTTTTAATCAGCAATGCACGCATATGCAACTGCCCCATATGGCGATTGAACCTGCAACCCCAATGCTCTACCATGCTCTAACCAACCGAGCTATCCACTGCTGCCCAATCATTTATATAGGGAAATGATGGGTTCAACAAAAGACTGAGCATAGAGGGGTCTGGCATTCGTACTTGGGCTGGAATCAACAGTGCTTATACAATTATTGGAGCCAGGGTTTTTGACAACCTGGTCACAATAAAATCATCTGGCATCTGCAATATTTCCTGTTCTGCCAAGGGTCAGAGGTTCTTTTTGGATTCATAAGAGAATGAGCACACAAACGGGGTGAAGACTCATGCCTTTATTTAACAGCCAAAAGAAAACTGCAGAGCACTGTAAATATCTTGCATCCCTCTGTTTGCCAGGAACCATGTCAACAATGGATGTAACTCCCAAAACCAGAGCTGGAGCTGGAGCCAATACATGTCTAGATATCCTGCACCAAGTTTGTGACTTACTGAGGCTTTCTTGCAGCTTTGATACCATACCCTCCAACATGCCTCAGGTGAAAATGGGGACATTTCTCATGCCCTGCCCAACTGACCCTCCTTGGCTCCCATTTTTGTGCCCCATCTGCAGAGCATTTCCTATAAGATGAAGGCCAAGCGCCACCACTCTTGCACCAACAGGACACAGGACACATGCCCTCCAGTGTCCTAAGAAAAGCCCTTAACCCCAGTTTTGTTTTGTTTTATTCTCTAGTAGATTTACAAAAATAATGAATGAATTTTACAAAGGGGTAAGATTAGACATGGATGCACAAAGCATTTAAAAAAAAGGACTCCTTTTGCTCCTCTCTGTTCCCCCTTTCTCTCCACCCAGGGTGACTCTGCCCCCTGCCTGCCTCTCAGAGCCAGCCTGTCATGTGGGGCTGGGCCTCAATGGCAGCAGCCTCTCTTCCCCATTGCCTACTCTCCAGCAGCTGCTATGAGCTGCCCAAGGGAGGAGGCCAGTGGTGGCCATGGAGAGGCAATAGTCTTCTTCCTTGCAGCCGCCACCCTTGCCATTGTCATCACTCAGGACAAGTGCCATCTCATCCTCCTCCCCCAGCTCAGCAATGGTGCTGGGAGGGAAAATAGGGGCATTTCAGAATCAAATCCGAAGCCGCGATGGCTTCTGTAATTCCAGGACTGTCCCTTGAAAATCGGGATGCTTGGAGGATACGTGATGCTCTTGGGGTTGCAAAAAATTGCTTGTGCCTTCTTGCCTGAGTCAAGGACACCTTAATACTGGAAGCCGCCCTAGATTGTTGTAAGGCTAGAGAGCATCCAATTACCTAGTGTCTCCTCATAGGATCCTTTAAAGGAGAAGAAGAAGAGTTTGGATTTGATATCCCACCCTAAGGAGTCTCAAAGCGGCTAAAAATCTCCTTTCCCTTCCCCCCCCCCACAACAAACACTCTGTGAAGTGAGTGAGGCTGAGAGACTTCAGAGAAGTGTGACTAGCCCAAGGCAACCCAGCAGCTGTATGTGGAGGAGTGGGGAATCAAACCCGGTTCACCAGATTACGAGTCCACGGCTCCTAACCACTACACCACATTGGCTAAAGTTCCCACATAGTGCCATCTCAGTATTTAAGTGGCTGTGAGAAACTGTTACTTTATGTGATGCCACAATAAGTATTGCGAAACACAATTTTCTCGACTCCTATTGCCGTCATTGGCTTAGGTGGCTTTGCTGTCGTAGAAGGGGGAAGACGTCCTAGGACTTGGTAGTTCTCAGACTGTGAAAGACCCCAGTCCTTCATTTGTCTTGAGTAGAATAGAAATGATTTCCATCAACAGCAAATGACTGTTATTAGTGTATATTTTGAGTGCAGTACAAATCCAGATATAATGTAGAGCAAAACGTAATTTTGATTGCTTCCTTCTCATGGGAACAGAGGCACAAAAATACACAAGCATAAATTTATGCCTTCCCACTTTTAGTTGCAAGGACCCTGGCAACATAACTAATTTTTGACAATCATTTGAACAAATTCAGCTCTTGCTAAACGTTGTCCTTATTCCATGTTCTGCCAATTATGCCTTTGCCTCAACTTATCACGTTCAATAAATTACTTCTTTGAAAAGACCTTGTCTGAACATCCTGCCAAAATAATTGCAGTTCATTTTTGCGCTGGCATTTTAAAAATAGCATTACTCAGGAAAACACTTTGTCATGAATAACTTTTAGGCTTGGAGCTGTGCCCTTAGACTTCCTCTCTGCATTAAAAGCACAGAGAGAGAACTTGGGCAACACTTATGGAGCATAGTATACAGGCATATTCACTAACCTCTCTCCCACCCCAGCCTTCTGATAGCCACCTGTAATCCATTCAGAGCCCATTCAGAAGGCAGCTTCTCTGTATCCAAGAAAAAAGGCTGAGAACCAGCTCCTGCCTTCCATTTTAATAAGTGCTATCTCACACATTATTTCCATTTCTAAAAATATATACTGTATACATAGTCATAGATCTTGCATCGCATTTGCATGGGTTTCAGATGGAAGCCAATACACACAACTGCTTGAAGCAAAGGAGAGCTGTGAATTGCAGAAGCCCTGCCAGACTCTCACCATTCTTCTTTTCTAGCTAGCAGTGTGCCTTCATTGTCACTTCCAGCATATGCACATATTTTCAGCCGCAGAATGTAGCTGCTAATCTTTAAAAGGGCACACAGAAAGCAGCTCGGAATGCCTTCTGAGAAGGGATTACAGGGCAGTAATGCTGTGGTCCTTATCTGGAGAATGAACTTATTCCAGTTGGTGGATGGGGAGTTGTTCTTTCAAAAGAGCCTTCCTTGGGAAAACCACATCCCATGTGGAAAACATCTTGTAACTGAAAGAGCTTCTAGTTTAGCCTTTCTGCTCCTATGGTATATTTGGTCAAGCATTCAAGGAAGAGGAAACTGGGGTGCCTGCAGCAACCATGGAAGGTGAAAGGGTGCTTGCAGCAGCCCTGGCCCCACATTTCCCACCCCTGATGGTTCCATCCCCAATTCTCTCACATCAAAGCTGGAGAGAGATTCTTCATGTGTTTGGCTGATCACACTCAGAATCTCCCCCACTGCCAAGAACCCTGCATTAATTTGTAGAATGAAAGTTATGAAGCAAAATGTGCAGGCAGCACAGGCACATATGCAGCTGAAGAGTGCTCTTGGAACCATATTTGTCCATGGAGGCCAAGGTTGCCTCTGTGGTGGAGAGCACCTGGTGTATCAACTCTGCCCTTGCCTGAACAGGGATAACTTGGCTACTGTGACACATGCATTGGTAAGTGCACATTGGACTATTGTCATGTGGTTCCATAAGGAGTCTCTTGCAGCTGGTCCAAAGGCGGCAGTTGGTGCTGAACTGCGTGGGAGTGGGTGGTGCTCCTTATCAGGCACAGGTCACACCAGTGCTAAAGGAACTGCACTGGCTGCCTATTAGCCGCTGAGCCAGTTTTAAGGAAGCACTACTTACATATAAAGGCTTGTGGTAACATGGAAGAGCTTTTATTCCCTGGTGACACCAGGAATGTGATATGTCCTCCCTGCTGAAACACAGGAGGCCCTATCCATATTGGCATTCCAATGGCTCTTGAAGACACACCTGTTTAGGAATGCATTCTCCAAACTTGAACATATTGATCCCACTTTTTTTTACTGCTTTATTTTTGAACCTGTTTAATTATATTTTTAATAGGTGTGCTTCACTGTGTATTTTAAATATGATTGGTGTCAGGGGTTTAGGAGCAGAGGCACGGGCAAGGGAGGAGACAGAGAGCGAAGGGGAGGAGGCAGAAGAAAAGATGAGTGATGACGACGACCCGAGATCTCCCAGTCTTTCCAGTGAATCAGAGGATTCACAGAAAGGAGCACCAGTGGCCAGGGCAAGGGGGGAGTCTAGGGGGGCACCCCAGGAAGATAGAGCCAGAGGGGACTCAGGGGGGAGCAGCTGGAAATCGGGACCAGCGTCACCGCCAGGAAGCAGGGAAGAGAAAGGGAGCCAGGGGGGAAGCGCTGGCAGCTCACCACAGGAGGGAGGGCATGAGTCAGGAGTGGCCACGCCTCCATCGGGGAGCGAAGAAACGGTTAAGAGGAAAGTGGAAGGTTGGGCGCGCGCGCCAAGTTCAAATGCAGAGGAAGGCGGCGCAGTAAGCAGTCCCGAAAGGGAACCAGGTCCTAAAGCCCGGCGCAAGGAGGCAGGAGGGTCCGGGTCAGCGTCAGAAGAATCCCGGAAGGAAGAAGCCCCGGGGGGTAGAGGGACCCAGAGGAGGACAGTCAGGCGGAAAAGGTGGAGCAAGGCTAGGATATTAAGTTGGTGCACACGGGGCGGAGACTCAGACGGAGCTTCGCCGATCTAGCTACTAGACGTAGAGTTTGCGCGCAGCAGCGTGAGAATGGAAACTGTAATTCAATAAAGACTTTTACTTAATGATCGCTGGCTAGCGTGATCCTCTGTGAGCTAGGATCTTCAAGCAGCTCTGACAGTAAGCTCCGTCTCATCATTGTGGGCATCTACAGCCTCGAGGAGGGGAGAGAAACTGGTGCCTACTAGCGAGCTCACGAACGGCAGACGACATGACGGCTGAGCAGCAGATAGAGGACCTCAGAAAAGCAGTGGCACAACTGAACGCCGAGGTTCTCGCATCCAGGAAGAGAGAGGAGGAGGCAGCTGCCGCCTGCAGGGATCTCCAGGTCAGGTTAGACGTGCTGACAAAGCAGACACCCCGGCAGGAGGGAATTGGGTTGGCGAGACGGACAGGCGGGCTAGTCTCTCACTTCGATGGGAACCTGCAACAGTATCCCAACTTTAGAGCCGACGTACTGTGCGCACTGCAACTGCTGCATAAAGACTTTAGAGATGAACAAGAGAGAGTGGGGTTCATCATGTCCCATCTGCATGGGGATGCGAAAGCATGGCTACGCAATTTATGGAGAGATAAGGATCCGGCGCTCCAGAATGCGGATGCCTTTATTAAAGCGATGGATGGGTGCTTTTTATCAAGTATTGACGTGGATCTTGCACGGAAGGAGGTGCATGGGCTGAGACAAGGGAGGGCCAGCGTCAGGCAGTATCATGCCCGCTTTTTCGCCTTGGTCAGTGCCCTGGAATGGGACAGAGATTCGGCTCCGGTAAGAGACCTCTTTTGGGAGGGGCTGCACAACTCGATTAAAGATGAGATCGCGAGGGGGGAGAGACCCCGAACCACCCAGGAGGTCGTTCAGAGGGCACTGGCAGTGGGGGTGAGGCTGGAAGGACGTCCGTGGAGCAGGGAAGAAGGGCGTGGAGGGCGCGAACCAGCCGGGGGCCCCTCCTTCCTTCCCAGAGAAGCAGCGCGGGCGCAATCCACGCCTCCGCCAGGAGGAGGAGCCGAACCTATGGAGGTTGGAGGTGCAAGGGCTCAGTCAGCAACCAGAGCCCTAGCACCGGCAGCAGTGAAAGCGAAGCCTCCTAGAGGGAACAGGAAGTGTTACGTCTGTGAGGAACCAGGGCATATGGCAAAAGAGTGTCCCCAGAGGCCCCACAAGCTCACTGCAGCCTCGGCAATGGTGACTGCAGCAACGCAGCAAGCAGGACCACAGCAGGGAAACGACGCAGTCTGGCTGGAGGAAGAGGCACTGGGGCCCAGCCAGACGTGTTAGTGACGCAGTCCCCAGAGATTTTACAGCCCGTGAACCCCCTCCCGCCCAAACCAGTAGTGAGGCTCACAGCATCTCTCCAGCTGCCCAATGGAATCACCATAGACGTGCCAATCACCATCGACTCAGGCAGCAATGCGGACTTTATAGGACAGGACTTTGTCGACAGGCACGCTGTGCAGTTGCTGCCGGCCACACTGCCCCTGCAGGTTGTCACGGTGGATGGCAGGGAGCTGCTCGGGGGGCAAGTGGTGAAGCAGACGCCACCAATGGTGATGCGACTTGGGAATCACAGAGAAATCATCAGCTTCAACGTCACTCAACTATCTGACACGCCCGTTGTATTGGGCATGAGTTGGCTGGACAAGCACAGCCCAACGATGGCTTGGTACCAGAGGCAGCTGACCTTCGGCTCTTCCTTTTGTGCTGAACACTGCATAGTGCCCAGGCAGGAAGGAGAGGAAGAGGAGTCACAGCTGCTGCTAGGCACGCTGCAAGCGATTCCCCACAAGTACGCTGAATTTTTGGAAGTTTTCTGCGAGAAGGAGGCAGACAGGCTACCCCCTCACAGACCATATGACTGCAAAATTGACCTGCTGCCGGGGGCGGCGCTGCCTAAAGGGAAACTGTATTCCATGTCAGAGGACGAACTGCAAGAACTCAAGGAGTTCATTGATCATAATTTGCAGCGCGGCTTCATCCGGGAGTCCAAGGCAGTGGGGGGCAGTCCCGTATTCTTTGTTAAGAAGCGGGACACGCCCCAAAAGAGACTCGTAGTGGATTACAGGATTTTGAACAGTGTGACTAGGCCATCGGACTTCCCCATGCCCCGAATTGACGACCTCCTCGCGAAGGTACGGAAGGGCAGAGTGTTCACCAAGTTGGACCTGCGGGGGGCGTACAACCTCATTCGCATGCGGGAGGGTGATGAGTGGAAGACAGCCATGTTCACGCCCCTGGGGACCTACGAATATAGAGTTATGCCTTTTGGATTGCAAAATGGCTCCCACGTTTTTCAAGCATTTATGCATCACGTGTTGGCGGGACTGCTCTACAAGACGTGCGTCTGTTTCTTAGATGACATCCTGATCTTTTCGGAGTCGCAGCAGGAGCATGACAAGCACGTCAAGGAAGTGCTGAGCAGGCTAAAGCAACATAGGCTCTACGCCAAGCTGGAGAAGTGCCAATTTGACGTGACGGAGGTGGATTTTCTGGGCTACAAGCTGTCTGACAAGGGGCTCGCCATGGACAGCGCCAAGGTTCGAGCGGTGTTGGATTGGAAGAGCCCGCGCAACCGGAAGGAGGTCCAACGGTTTGTCGGCTTTGCGAACTTCTATCGCAAGTTTATCAAGGGCTTCGCGATGCAGACGGCGGCCATCACTGACACGCTTAGCTCCAAGAAAAAGAAGTTCATTTGGACAGAGCAGGCGGAGCAGTCCTTTCAGGCACTCAAGCGTCTCTTCGCGTCGGAAGAGCAGCTGCTTCATGTCAACCCCAGCAAGCCGATGAGGGTGGAGACAGACGCTTCGGACAGAGCCGTGGGGGCGGTCCTGCTGCAGAAAGACCCGCAGGGGGTGTGGCGACCGGGAGCGTTTTACTCCAGGAAGCTCAGCAAGTCCGAGCAGAACTACACCATATGGGACAGGGAGTTGCTGGCAATTCATGCAGCGTTCAAGGCGTGGAGGCACTTTCTGATCGGCGCCAAGCACACGGTGCAGGTTTGCACGGACCACAAGAATCTAGAGCACTGGCGCACGGCACAGTTCCTGAACCAGAGGCAGATACGTTGGGCTGAGTTCTTTGCGAACTTCGACTTCCGAATAGAGTATGTCCCGGGGGACACCAACATCATGGCAGACGCTCTCTCCCGTAAGCCACAGTATCTGGAGGACGCAACACCAGCGGCCGCCATGCACATCTTCGCACCGACAGTGTGGGCGTGCGCCGCGGCGACCGTGGACCTAGAGGCGGTACGGCGAGCGTTGCAGGGGGACTCCTTCGCACAAGCAAAGATGGCAGAGGTGCAAAGGGGCAAGGCAGCGGCCGACGGTTTCCAGCTAAGAGATGGATTGCTCATCCGTAAAGGGGCCATCTACGTGCCGGGAGACGAACTTCGAGCCAAGGTGCTGCAGCAGCTGCACGACGCGCCCACGGCCGGGCACTTTGGCAAGGAGAAGACGGTGGAATTAGTAGCCAGGGATTTCTGGTGGCCTGGAATGAGAGGGGAGGTCGCAGACTACGTGGCGAGGTGTGACACCTGCCAGAGGGCCAAACCAGTGCACAAACCGCCGGCCGGACTGTTGGAGCCGCTGCAAACTCCGGTAGAACCTTGGGAAAGGGTGGCCCTGGACTTTGTCACGGATCTGCCCAGCTCAAGGGGCAAGACGGCAGTGCTGGTGGTGGTGGACCTGTTTTCCAAGATGGCGCATTTCATTCCGTGTGCTAAGGTGGCCACGGCGGAGCAAACCGCCAAACTGTTCATAGACCACGTGTTCAAGGTTCACGGTCTGCCACGGTCTATTCTGTCCGACCGCGGGCGGCAGTTCATCTCGAACTTCTGGCAGAAGCTGATGGGCTTCCTGAACGTCAAGATCAACCTGGCGTCGGCGAGACACCCGCAGACCAACGGGCAAGCGGAGCGGGTCAATGCCATCATGCAGCAGTACCTGAGATGTTATGCAAATCAACAGCCTGCGACGTGGGTGGATTACCTGCCGCTTGCAGAGTTCGCCTACAACAACACGAAGCACGTATCCACGGGGGTCACGCCGTTCTTCGCCAACAACGGGAGGCACCCCAGAACCTTCCCGGGACTGGAAAGAATGGGGGAGGGGGAGCCGCAGACAGCAGATGCGTTCGCGTCGGAGCTGCAGGAAGTCCACGATCAGCTGAGGCGCCACCTGGAGCTGGCCAAGCACGCATACAAGGTACAAGCAGACAAGCACAGAAGGGTTGGAGAAGAGCTCCACGTGGGAGACTGGGTTTGGTTAGCGGCCCACGCAGTGCCGGCCAGGTCGTTGGCCAAGAAGAAACTAGGGCATAAACAACTGGGGCCCTACCAAGTCGAAGAGCAGGTCAACCCGGTAGCTTTCAGACTGGCACTTCCGGAGGGTTCCAGAATGCATCCGGTATTCCACAGATCGGTGCTCACTCCCTACAAGGCACCGCACAGGTTCCAGGAACCCGGAACGGCGCCGAGTCCGGCCAGAGACAGAACAGGACACGCGGGAGCGGCACAGAAGGAACGCATCAACGAAGTCACGGAGATTTTGGACTCCAGATGGGGGGAAGAGGGGGTAGAATACTTTCTCGCCAAGGAGGGCACCCCGGCCAGTGCGAACAGCTGGGTGCCGGGATACGCCTTAGACGAACCTCTGCTCAAAGACGAGTTTCATGCCCTCTTCCCACATAGACCTATGCCAGCAGACTTTTTCGACGACTGGCTTTTCACACCCACGCTTTCGGCCAGCACGTTCCGGGGGTTCGACTCGGACGAGGAACCAACGCGAGACGTCCGTTCCCCGGAGGGGTCACCCTCGGGATCTGTCTCAGAACCCTCGTATTGGTGGGACGATAGGCCAGAGGAGCAGTTCCGCAGAAAGTGGCTGGACTGCTCAGGACGAGCAACGCCGCCAGGAGGAAGTGAGGGAGAGACGGACATGGACATTTTCGGGGACGACCCTGGTTTCGAGCACGGCGGCACAGAGATGGAAGCGGAGGTGACCGTCGTCGACGAGAGCAGGGAGGAAGTCCCGGAAGAGTTCAGATGGAGGCCCGCCACGGGAAGCGACCGATATCCGACGTTCGTCCCTTTGCAACAGCAGCCCCCAGCTCCAGCACCGGAAGGAGGGGAGGGGGGACTGGGGGGCTTCGAGGGGGGGATGGATGTCAGGGGTTTAGGAGCAGAGGCACGGGCAAGGGAGGAGACAGAGAGCGAAGGGGAGGAGGCAGAAGAAAAGATGAGTGATGACGACGACCCGAGATCTCCCAGTCTTTCCAGTGAATCAGAGGATTCACAGAAAGGAGCACCAGTGGCCAGGGCAAGGGGGGAGTCTAGGGGGGCACCCCAGGAAGATAGAGCCAGAGGGGACTCAGGGGGGAGCAGCTGGAAATCGGGACCAGCGTCACCGCCAGGAAGCAGGGAAGAGAAAGGGAGCCAGGGGGGAAGCGCTGGCAGCTCACCACAGGAGGGAGGGCATGAGTCAGGAGTGGCCACGCCTCCATCGGGGAGCGAAGAAACGGTTAAGAGGAAAGTGGAAGGTTGGGCGCGCGCGCCAAGTTCAAATGCAGAGGAAGGCGGCGCAGTAAGCAGTCCCGAAAGGGAACCAGGTCCTAAAGCCCGGCGCAAGGAGGCAGGAGGGTCCGGGTCAGCGTCAGAAGAATCCCGGAAGGAAGAAGCCCCGGGGGGTAGAGGGACCCAGAGGAGGACAGTCAGGCGGAAAAGGTGGAGCAAGGCTAGGATATTAAGTTGGTGCACACGGGGCGGAGACTCAGACGGAGCTTCGCCGATCTAGCTACTAGACGTAGAGTTTGCGCGCAGCAGCGTGAGAATGGAAACTGTAATTCAATAAAGACTTTTACTTAATGATCGCTGGCTAGCGTGATCCTCTGTGAGCTAGGATCTTCAAGCAGCTCTGACAATTGGTTTTAATGTTTTGGTGGAATTGTTATTTTATTTTATGATTGCCAACCACTTAGAAGTCATTATGGCATGTAAGTGGCTCAACAACAACAACAACAACAACAACAACAACAACAACAACAACAACAACAACTGCTTTCTGAGAGATGAGGCTGCTTGAACATTTTAGAGGTTTTCGCCAATGAGTGATGTCACAGCTATGATTGATGAGTACCAGAGATCAGTTTAGAGACACATGCATAGCAGAGAAGACACAAAAAGGCCTGTGAAGAAGGGACCAGGTAATTCTGAAGCTATGCACTTCCTGGTGCATGTGAGATGCTGTATATTTCTCTAGACTATGACAGTGGAGAAGAGACTTCCTGGCTCCATTTGAAGTTGTTTCTTCATCTTCCCTGGTAGAAAAGTAATGATTGCCAAAAGAAAATAACTGAGAAATTCCAGATTTCAGCTGTGACTTTGAGTGTCTACTCAAAGGCAAGATGGAGCAGCAAAGTTCATGCACTAACATAGCTTTTATTTCATGCAAAAATGGCCCACAGCTGCTTGCATGCAGAAGAAAGTGTCTCTTTGAATCCACTTTACCATTGAAATCAGTGGAATTATATTCAGATTGGCTTGCTAGCCATTGATTTAAAGTCCCAGCTACCACATAAGACTTTATTCCAGCTCCTCAACATCTTTACTTTCATGAGGGTTCAGTAATTTCCAAGAAAGACTTTTGCACAAATATCTTTACTGTGCAACTGCCTTTATTTGAACATCCCAGAGAACCAAAGGTATAAACACCTGATCAAATTTTGCCCAGGATTACACTGATACAGGTCTCCAGCGGGAATGCAAGGAATTGAGATAAGCAGAAGTATTCAAACATGTGACATTTCAATAGCAAAGGAGGCTCTAACTGAGATTAGCATAATATTCTAATTTTTTCATCATGTCATATCTTTTTTAGAGCTCTGCATTTACAGGTGGATGACAAAGCACATGTCTTATGTGTTTTGAAAACTGGCTCTTAATCTTGAGGAAAGACCTTTTACTAAATCCTTGGCTATCAGCTCTGTAATCTTGCTCAGATAAAGTTTCTGTCCCTCAAGTACTGATGAAAAACCTTTCTTTCCTTTTATCCCCTCCCCCCCGTAGTTTAGAAAATTAGATTAGTAAAGGTTCTTGTGTGATCCTGCCATAGGAGCCAATATAGCACCTTAAGAGTCCCAAAGAGACAGGCTTGTGATATTTCACACATCCTTGTGTGCCTTTGTTCTAGGAATGTCTATGATTCTATAAGTAATGCTATATTATTCACAGTGTCTGGATATATGCAGTAAAAAAAATAAAAACCTTAATAAATGTGGACAAATGCTTATTTTAACAAGTGCCAAGGCAGCCTAATGGGTGCAATAACTTAAAAGAATGATAAATTTGCCTTAGGTTTTCTGTGCTTCTTTATAACAATGAATTCCCCCACCCCCCGGCTTAAAACTTATTTTTGTTTGGTTTTTTTCTGTATTCTTCCTCTTTCCCTCACAAGAAAAGTGACAGGATCTGTGGGAATGATCTGTAATTAGTGTCAAGAGCTTAGTTTTTCATACCAACATTTCTGCTAAAAGATAATGAAAATGTAATGCAGGATTTTATTTTATTTTTTAAAAAAATGTTTGTGCCTTCCTCCCCTCCACTTCCAGGGGGAAAAAAACAAAAAACATGTTGGTTTCTTTAGAAAAAAAACTAAACAAAAAAGTCCTGGGGAAAAAATCCCAATTAGTTTGACAAAATATAGGCTATGTACTACTGGGGACTTGTAAGCAATGATGGTGGTAAGTGGTGTGGAAGGCTGTTAGGCAGCCTTCCTGGGAATATTCTCCAGCCTGGAAGCCAGCATTTAGGGGCTTAGAGGCCACGATAACAAGGCTGAATGGGTAGTAGATCATGGAATGCAGCTTATTTAACTCAACATGGGATCTATAGCTTCAGCAAAGAAAATAGGAAGCAGAAAGAGTTTGACTCATCTCCGAGACCCAGAGAAGCAGAGCTGGGGGTGGGGGGGATGACAGCCAGAGAGATGAACCTGCTGCTCGTTGTTTACACAATAAAACAAAAGCAGGAAATCAATCAGTACTGTAACAGCTTTAAGATTCTGGGATTTATGTTATGCCTCATTCCAGGCCAATATTGTCCCAGGACCCTTTTGCCCAGTGGAACATGGTCTAGGGGAGCAACAACTGAAGGCAGAAATGTGCCCACGATACCAGATTATGGTTATGGGATTTCAGAGTTAACTTGATAAACCTCACCTGCCCTGGGGAAGGTAAGAGTCATCGAAGATGTCAGGGTTCTAGTTTAGGTATTGCTTGCAATTCAGAATCAGAGGCTTCTAACGTAGGAGTAGCAAGGTCATGTAGACAGAGGCTATTTCTAATTAGTGACTTGCTTTGGTCAGCAGATGTGGGGTGGGTCTCACACAAAGGATCAGGTGCGCCGGCTTGCCCCTGTGATGGAGGAGGCGGGTGCCATGCAATGTGTGCATGCCCTGTGTGCACACCATGCAATGTGCTGAAGTCATTCACGCATACCATGCAAAGTGCTCACGTCACTCATGCATGTCGTGTGATGTGCTGATGTGACGTGAGCAGGCCACATGGCATGCACAAGCGATGTGCACACATCACCACAGAATATTGAGGGTGCCCTGCCCCCTCCTGGAAAAATTTTGGGACCTTGATCCCTCGGCCCCCGCTAGATTGTGCCCCTGCACAGGATGAGCAGGAAACAAAGGGGAAGTTATGGGTGGGTGGATTATATGGCTAAATGGACCCTTTAGAATAGGAACTAGAGATAGGGAAGGCGGGTGCTTAAACTCAACATTTATTTTGTATGACCTATTGCTCTATCCCAAAGTCACTTTCTCTTTCTGCATCAAGAACCTTTGGTTTATCTTTTAGTAATTTTTTTATCTTTGCTTCATTAAAAGCCTTGTGATCTGTTTATTTACCACTGCATCTTAAGCCAAATCGCATGCTGCCTTGAGGGCCCTTGGGAAGCTGCAGGACACTCTTTTAGGCTGAATGCTGTAACACAGCATTGTAGAAAATAACTTTCACACTTGGTGGCAGTAAGCTATTAAATAGGGAAGGGTGTGTGATCAGAAGGGGACATTCTGTTTAACTGGATCTCCTTTCTTCACACAGCACAGGTCCCAGGGTGCAGCTGAGGTGCTGTCACACTATGGTTTGTGGGTAAGCATCCCATGGGCTATAGGATATTCTGGGGTTCCTGCTCACAACCACACATGGAGAAAGAGGCTTTCCTAGGGAGAGGTAGATTCACTGCTAGAAGTACTCCTCAAAAGCGGCAAAGCTTTCTGCCACCATGGCTGCCCTACTAATGGTACTCCACCATCAGTGGAGCCCAGAACTGAATGGTTGGCTGACAGGTCAGGACAGCTGAGGATTTGCAGAATCCTTAGTTCCCTTGTTCCCCCAACACTCTCCCAAATAGAGCTGGAAACTATGCAGGCCCACAAGCAAAGGGGTGGGAATGGTCCTACACACACACACACACACACACACACACACACACACACACACACACCTTTAGCCCTGGCTGGTGCAAGCCAGCAGAACTTAAGAAATGGCAGTAAGTTCTGCTGCCGATCTCCCACTGCCACCACCCCCGTGATTCCTCTGCCCCTGTTGAGGATTCATTCATGGCTGCTTAGTGAACAAGAGACTCCTGCTCCCTTCTTTCTTAGCTGATATCTTGAGCAAAAGGAGTGCACAAAGAAATGAAAGATGGTGAAGCTGAAGCCATAGAAATGTGAGGAGGACCTGAATCAGCAATCCCAGTAGCCATTCAGACCAGAAAGCTTGGGGCAGATTTGAGAGAAGAGATCTAGCTAGGGATGACCAGCAGACCTATAGCAGCTTAGGGAAACCACAGAATCAGAACAAGTTGGATGAAGAGGTGATGAGCACATGGAGGAAGAATAGCATCCTGTTCAGTTGCCCAAGGATGCAAAGAAGAGCGAACATTCTTTCATCTTCCTCAGAGGGATGTTGATTTGCTGTGGTAAAGTCTACAACCAGCCCTCTCATAAATGAAAGAATAAGTAGAAAAACCATGCCACCTGAATACAGCTGTCATGACCCTTCAGTGCATTTACTGGTAAATTGTCATATTAAAGGACAACTCCCAGTTCTCACTTGACTTGAAAAAGAGAGACTGTCAAGCTAATATTTTTAATTGGGTGATTAAAACATTTCTTTGAAAGATGGTTAAAATAAGTTTTCTTTTTAAAAAAAACACCTCAGAACTTTTAGTAGATGGATATTTATATAAGATATTCAGTAAAGAAACTGAGTGATGGCATCTGTAAAGAAATTAATGATATGAACTATTAATAAATGTCTGCCAATTATATGATATAATTATACTGTTAAAATAGGTATCTTTTCCCCTTCCTTTCCATAAGACTTCCCCTTGCAGTAATAGTCAATCCTCCTCATATTTATAAGTAGAAATGGTGTTTTCAGTCTCTGGTGTGATTTTGAAGATGGCATCGATCCTTTAAATAAAGCCGTCCACCAGCTAAATCATCCACTTGTCACAGAGATGGAAAAATTGCTGAAGACCCAACACGTACGCTGCTGTTTTCATGTTTGTGAACTTTTCACCCACATTCCCAATGCTATATTTCGATGGGGTGAGGCATGAACATATTCACTAATTCACTGCTGTGCTGTTATTAAATGCAACAGGAATATATATATTTCCTGGGATTTTTTCTGACACGGCAGTTCTAAAGGTCACAGCCATCCCTCTGATACATGGTGATGGAGTTCATTCACTTTATTTGCTAGAGCAGATCGGCGACAAAATCTATGTCTGAAAATAAATATTAAAACGGGGGCAAAGTGGATAGCATGTAACTTGGATAGTGTTCCTGAGACGTTATGGGTGCTAATAGTAATTACTCTGCTTTCAACAAACTAAATAGATGGAGATTTTAACATGCCCAAATGTCTTTTCAGAAATAATTTAAATAGCAATACTCTGTGTACGGTGTGGTGTGAAAGTGAGGTCATACAATATACTGAGGAGTAATTGGAAAGAAAAAGAAGCAAACTGAAACTGTAATATAAAAGTGACCCGGACTGGTCAAACTATACATTATGTAGACTCAAACTATATGTTTTATTAATCATCACCATTTGATTGCACAGATGCACTCTAAGTAGACTTCAGAAATGCCATTTCCATTTAGCTTCTCTATCACCAAATGATATCTATTCACACATTCCCACAGCACACAAAAAAGGAATGCAGTCATCTGTTATTATCCCATTTGTTGTGGATGGTCTTTATGTACACGGCTTACAAATGTTAACTATTAAGCAGTATATAAATGTTTTTAATAAAAAATAAATGTTTATTTGCCTGACCTACAGGTTCTAGCCATATCTTACTTACTTCTGAGCAAAGCTGTCCAGGGCTGAGGCATAAAGTGTATGGTGCTCCACTGAGGACAGGGACACAAACCTTGTTCATGACTTCTTAATATACGTAGATCCACTGGGTAGGAAAATGTTTGGATTGTGCCATTTGTTCATTATTTAAAAGGGACAACCAAGATTTTTAATAGACTTTATTATCAAACACCACTATATATATATGTTTCATTCACTAGCATTTACAGATATTGAAATGCCCCATGATGAATGCTGCTTTGAACATAAGCAGAGATGGCATGGGCTGATACAATTAGTTGAAATTGGTTTTACATGTTCAAGGCAGCCATACCATTTGGCTATCACTCATTCCATTTTCATGAGAATTTGCCAACCACACAAAATGGCTGAATAAGCCAAAGCTCATCCAGCCATTATACATGGTTGATAAATGGCCATGAAAATGGAATTTATGAAGGTGCAGTGTACACATTGTAATCCAACTCGGCATATAAATTAAATCCATTATATCTTAATGCTTACCTGGACCTTTCTTTAAAAGAAAGAAAGAAAGAAAGAAAGAAAGAGTAAGTTTCTAGCCTTCCTAGAAATAAAGTTATAAAGCAAAATGTGCAGGTGCCCTTCAAAGCGATCGCTGTAAAATGAGCCAGCCTAGCTGCTCCTGCCTTTTGCCAGTGAGTGAAAATCATAACTGTGACTAATCAGTGAGTTGTTTGACACCATGCAGCAGAGGTGCCAAGTTTGAGGAGGCCCAGGCTGTGCCAGTCCTCACAGCATCTCTGGACCCTGTGCAGACCAATGCGACCTTGTGCTAGTGCAGCCTTCCATGACGCATGCAAGACCCCCTCAACTTGGAGGGGACTGGGCCCCCTTCAAACAAATATTGAGGGGGGGCAAAGACACCTCAGTCCCATAGAGTGGGTGCACCTGCCATGCAGTATGAATCCCACAAATCCTAAAGAGCTGCTGATTTCTCCTTCCCTTAAGTGCAGTTTTCCTGCTTCTGTCTCATTTTCAAGTCTGTGAAATCTCTGTCGTTTGCCCTTTCTTTTTTCCTAGCAATCAAGGTGCTTTCCCCCTCCCTGTGGTAGATTCTTCTGAGATAGCTACTTCCTCGATGTTATTTTCTGCAAAGACTATGGCTCAATAAATGCCAGTGGATGTTAGAGAGTCAGTCACCATCGCCCAATGGCAAATGCAAAATGGCCAAACTTTGCAAGGAGAATTGGGCATGACTCCTGTTGTGCAAGAGCTAAAAACCAGACTCTCTCTAAGAATTTACTGTATAGCTAACTTAAGTACAATGGTGTACATGTCTCCTCGGAAGTGTGTCTCTTTGTGTTTAATGGGGCTTACTCCCAAGTAAGTGGGTGCAGGATTGCAGCCTGGGTTTGGCACTGGGGGAAAGCAGGAGCACACAAGTCATTCCTTGCAATTAAGCCCCACTAATCTGGGACCTGAAATGTTGTGGAATTAACACCTCAAACCGAAAACAAAATAAAACAAAGAGACCCCAGAATTAATCTGGGCACCTGGATGCTGTGTGCCTGGCCATCTTTAACTCAAAGTGACAAGACCTTTTTCTGTAATAGAACTCAAGCCAGAAGAGCACTCTAATTTGAAACATTGATTGCAATCAGAGAAGTGGCTACTGTACATAATAGCTGCTTGGTTCCCCTTTGTGCTCTACTGATGTGACCCAATTTAGAAAAGGCTCAGCGCTGATGCACTGGAAAGTGGTGCATTTAAGGATCAGCTTCTGGGGATGTGGACAGCTACCTATCCTTGCTGCTGCTTTCTCTAGCTGCTTCATAAAACCTGTCTGAACATTTTCCAATTTTGCATGCCTCCTTTGTAATTTTATTTCATTTCCATGTAACTTTTGTGTAAATATAAGGAAAATAAGAATCCTGGGAGGAAAATGTGATCTTTTAGGTTTCCTCTTCATAACCAAAGTTGCAAATCCACATGACCAGGGCACCTACCCACTGAACACCCATTGGAAGAGAAGTACTCTGTTCTGCTGAACTGATTGTGATTTTTAAAAGAAGTCTTTCTTCTTCTTCAGTAAATCTCTTACAAAAATAATCTATGGAAACCTCTGTTTTCTCAGTACAAACTCCCACCCTCATGTTCTCACTTCTCCACAGAGACTACCAGTCTTTAATAAATCCATGGACACACATCCTTCCAGAGTGTCCTCTGTGTGGGAAATGGGATTGCCACCCACATGTCTTTACTGTGTCTTAGATGAGAACTCTGGAAGTGAACTGTCATCCTGGAGAGCTTCTGCTAGTCAGTGTAATACTAAGCCAAATGGACCAATGACCTGACCTTGCAGAAAGCAGCTTCCTATGTACTGAGATAGACAGATGATAGATAGATAGATAGATAGATAGATAGATAGATAGATAGGGAAGGGCATCCAAGTGACTTCAAAATTGTCTTTAATTTTTGGACTTCTGATGGGCCTGCGATGCTGCCTGGACTTTTCGTCATGTAACGCAAGTTGGCAAAACTGGGCATGCCTTCCCAGAGAAGCCCACTGTTTTCCAGTGGCATGGCAACTTTGCTCAGGCTGCCACTATTTCACCTTTTTGTATCTCTGGAGATGACAATAAGACCCATGCCAGAATTGCTTATGATAAGCAGTAAACATAACTTTCCGTTTGGAGCACATTTAACATCTGGAAAAATGTTGGCCAGTGTTATAGTCGGATCTTGTTCAAACATTTACTAGAAGATACAATAATTCAGGTACAGTGGTGCCCCGCAAGACGAACGCCTCGCGAGACGAAAAACTCGCAAGACGAAAGGTTTTTTCGTTTTCGAGTTGCTTCGCAAGACGAATTTCCCTATGGGCTTGCTTCGCAAAACGAAGCTTGCCCCCGCACCCCGGACCCCTTTTGAACCAAGGGGCGGCAACGGAGAGAAGCGATTCTCCCCGCTGCCCCTTCCCTTGCTTTAAAACAGGTCCAGGGACAGAGGGGAAGGCCCGCGGCGCTTCCCCTCTGTCCCCGGACGGTCTCCATAGGAACGCATTGATTGATTTTCAATGCATTCCTATGGGAAACCGCGCTTCGCAAGACGAAAAACTCGCAAGAAGAAAAAAACTTGCGGAACGAATTAATTTCGTCTTGCGAGGCACCACTGTATATTCACTCTTCAGTGATCAAACATCGGTGGGGGGGGATCTATGTGAATCTGACAAATGTGTTTGATACTGAGGCCAAAATACCATATTTAGTTCTAGTCTATTCATTTTACCAGTTTGCAAATTCATAGTCTTCACATAATCTATTTCAGTTTCTTCTCTTTGCATGGTCTTCTGTTTCTAGAATGATTGGAGGTACCATAGCAGCTGAATTGCTTGATTCTGCTGCCTTCTAGTGGACCTCTGAAGCAATTCCTATGTTAAGTCTTTGCTCCCACATTTCTTATTTGAAGGAATGGTAAAAATTATATACCTGTCGTTTAATGCTTGAAGTCTTGCTCTTCTTGCTTTACTTACCTGCTCAGGCAATTCTGATTTTGCAACCGCATTGCAATTCTCATGTTTTTGCTTCTCTTGGGAAAATGTGACATTTGCAGGACAGATGAGTAATCCTTATTTCTCAAACTCTCAGTTTCTCTCTGCCAGTGTCATAAATGTGGCATTAAGGGGCAGCCAGCAATATGCTGTGTAGGGAGCAAAACAATTCCTCAGTGCACTCATCAGTGGATACTGGGATCTCATATGGAGATAGCAAACGACAAAATAATTCCAGGTGAATTTGGACGTTATCTATTCTGGCAAAGCATGTGAGAAATCATTATGACAGTCAAAGGACACTCAACAGGCAAACGAAATGTCCCAGAAAGTTATGCAGATTGCTAGGTTTCTATGCTTTTTCTCCTCTGGGTGAATGTGGGTGTTTTTCCCCAGGTGAAGCATCAGAGGGATTTCAAAGGAATATGAAAGTTTCCACCCTCCCCTGGTGTTCCCTTACCTTCAGAAAACACCTGGTGAGTTCTTCATTCAGATGAGTTTACTGCCCTTCTCATCCTCAGAGCTCTTCTTGGATCTATTCATTCAAGCTGTCTTGCTTCCCCATGAATCCCTCTCCCTTCCTTCAGTTAACCCTGGCCTTTTCCTCCTTGACTTGCCACCAGAGTGGCTAGCTCCAGCATGCTGCCTTTTCCTTCCTCACACTCTGTGTGCAAGGCTTGCCCAGAGCCTAGTTCTTCACTCTTTTCCTTTTATGCTCCTCCTTTTCCATTTTTGGTCCCTCCCTGCTTGAAACCCCCTCTAAATGTTTCACCCACTACACATTTATCCTCTCCTGGTGGAGCATCTCTCCTTCTCCAGCATGGCTGCTCTGCCCAGCCTCTTGTGGTCTCTGTTTGGCTTCTCTCAGCAGCCGGCCCTCAGGCTGATAATGTGAGTAGGGAGGTGTTGCGCCAACCACTCCTGACAGGCATCTAAAATAGCTTTGGATAAAAATATAACTTGCAACATAGATGTACTATGCCAGGGGGACTCCACATATCCACTGTTTATGGAACAGGAAGCCTTGGTGTACTGGTCCCGTGGGCTAACCGAGATGCGAGGTCCAAGTCCAGTCCGAGGTCAAATGTGCAGTATGGAGGCAGTCCGTAAAAGTTGAAGCTGGATGCAGGGCAGGTAATCGGGTGAGGTCAGGAGCTCTGGCAGGAAAGCAGGACAGGGCTCAGGCAGGAACTGACAACCAACAAAGTTGCTCCCACAACTTGGGACTGAGGCTGGCTGGCTTTTATCTGCCCCAAGGCATAGGGCGGCCCCGATCCTCAGGTGACTCACCTCTCCTAACCTGGAGGCGAGCACTCCTCCTGCAGGAACTTAGTTCCCTCTGCCTCTCTGCCCTGAGCCTCTGCAGCTCAGGAGAAGCTGGAGGGTTACCGGACTCAGAGGCAACCTCAGCTTCCCCTTACGGGGCTGAGAGTAGAGCACCTGCAGGCAATGGGTCCTCCATCACCTCAGGAACCAGAGCAGACTCAGCTGATGCCTGCACCTGAGGATCCAGCACAGGTGAGGACCCTCAGGCTCATGCCCCAGCCCCGGCTCAGCTGGTTCTGAAGGTGGGGAATCCTGGGCAGGCTGGGATTCCTCAGGTTCAGCATCCGAATCCGAATCCCAGGCCATCACACTTGGCCACTCAGATATAGCTAAACTTCAACTCCTGTCATTCCTGACCACTGGCTATGTCAGCTGAGGTTGATGGGAACTGGAGTTTAACAACATCTGTAAGGTGGCAGATTCCCCTGCTGTAACTGGTGTCTCCATATAACATTGCAGCTTCCCAAAGAGATTTTTTTTCAGAGATAAGAACAGGAAACATTTATTTTAAACAAGGAAAGGGAATCAGATAACTTCTTGTAAATCTGCATGCCAGATGTAGATTGCTTATAAGAAACAGATTGTGACTGTGGTTCTTCGCAATTTACTTTTCAAAATTTATTTAGGGGATATTCACTCATCTCCATGATTGTTCTTATTTAGGTGATAAGAATATGAATGCCACTGTAGGCATATTTGTCTATGATTATATTCTCATTATCTTTGGAGAAATCACGCTTCCGTATGCGCAGCCAATCCAGAGGGTCCTTAAACATGCAAGAGCTCTGATGTGTAGACTGGGATCCTTTGTGGACAAGGGCTTTTTCATTTGCTGCAACATTGCTATTGGCTACAAATTCTCCGTTGAATGTATGGAGCTCTCTTGATCTTACCAGGCTTGCTGGGAGATATTTGCGTACATCAGTGCATCCAAAGAGATCTCAAACAGGGGTTGTGATGGGGGCATTGTAGGGGAATGTTATATCTGCAGGAAGGGGAAAATTAGTTGTCCTAAATAAAAATGTAATTGTTAAGCAGAATAGGAAGCTGCCAAGTGATCCATTGAGCTCAGTACTGTCCACACTGACAGTCAGTGGCTCTCCAAGATTTCAGACAGAGATTCTTCCCAGTTTTACCTGGACATGCTGAGTGTTGAACCCGGAGCCTTCTGTATACAAAGCAGATTCTTAGCCACTGAGCTACAGTCTTTCCCCTAATCACAGAATATCTTCTTGCAATGTTACATCCTGGTATCTCACAGGAAATCTAGAGGGTCAATTCTCCTCCCTGAAAGATTTATTCACATATAGAATTCTGAGCAGCAATAATAGGCACTGCCGCATATGCTGAACAATTTCTCTACAATAGTATCCCAGGATAAAGTTACCAATGCTTCTAAACTGCTCTTAATGTCATCATATCCTTTGGTGAAATAATGCGCTATATGACAGGAATAATCATAACCTCAAGTCAAAGCCACGCTTGATGTAAAACAACTGTGCAGCTTTGTAAAGGCAGCTTGGGGAAATGTTTGCAAAGATTGTTGGTCCATTTGCATTATTTGACTAACATATCATTTTAAATAAATAATCATGTTCATTATTCCAGGCAATTTACTTGAAGGGAAGGACTGCAGAACCATCATTCTCCTTTTATTACACACGTGTACATTTGTTCCTGCAAAGGCAGTCCTAATGTGATGTTTATTCTTGTGTAATAAAAGAGGCTTAAAATATAGATGTTGGAATAAATTATTTAATGGCCCTCCATAACTGGAGTGATTTAAGCAAAACAGCTAAATCAATTGGCAACTGGACTAATGAGTGTCTCTTCTGTCCTATTACTCTGCGTTATAAAATGTTAGGAGTCAACATTTTCAAAGCATTTTAAAAAGCCAGTGGGTAAACCAGCATTTAATCCAATGCATTAGAAGATTGAGGAATTGAAGGAACTGAGTTGTGTGTTCCATGTGTACCAACTGCATGCTGGTCACATATTAAGATAGTGGTCTGAGAACAGATGTCGGAAGGTGAGAGAAGATGTAAAGCCTTTGGGCCAATTCAGGACTAGTTTGTATTGTCTGAAAGTGCTAAAAGGCTGGGAGAGACCCCATCTGAAACCCTGGAGAGCTACTACTGGTCAGTTTCCCATGTACCTATGTGGAAGAAGAAGTGGCTGCATAACTTGGGATGCTCTAAATAAGTGGCAGTAGAGGAGCGGAGTTGCCACTTTAGGTCATGCATTTCCCCCAGTGGGAAGAGGTGTGCGCTCAAAAGGTCAAGTTGCTCTTTCTTATGATAATAATGGGTCATTATTTAAATTACAACATTCTGAATTATAACAGATATTAATTATTATTTGAACATACCCTGAAAAGGTCAGGCATGCCAACTAGCATAGCAACTCTCCATGAATTTAAGTGTTCAGCTTTCTAATCCTTCCTGGCCTACTGGAACTAGGTTGTTGTACTGGTCTTTGTTAAGAAGTGCTGTCTTGGTGAGAAACCGCTTCTATTTCTTGAGAAATAAAGACAGCCATGTGGTGTTCTCAATTTAACCATTCAGAAGATGCCATCATTTGGAATAATTGTTCGTTCCCCTATGCAACCCATGTTCAAAACAACCTAAGGGGTTAATCTGAAATACACCATGCCACAGTGGGAAAGAATTCAGGATGGAGCAAGACATAACAAGAGACAGGGAGAAGTTACACCTCTGTATCTCTTTTGCCTTTATTTCTGGGAACACTTAGAGTAACACAACTTTGACATGGTATCAGCAGGCTGCGTCGTGGACCGGCTGGAGGCAGACGAGTGGTGGGAGGCACCAGCTATGAAACCCCAAATAACATAATCTGATCTGCTGTCAGATACAGATAATACAGTTTATCAAATAGACAAGAATGCTTAACAGTAATTATAATATGTATATGAATAGGTTTGTGGAGTTTTGATAGCTTAACTGAATTAAGTTAATATGCATGAACAGTTTGCTTTTCCAAGAGAGCTATGTAAAATCCTGATACATTGTCTGCACCACTTTGGCGACTCCTGAATTTCACCAATATGGGTTTAAATGGTGGGAAATCTACGTATTTCGAGATGGGAATTTCTACAATGACTAAATTCTAAAAGGTCAAAGAGGGAGGAATCCCTTCTTTTATCTCATCCCCAAATGCTTGGTTTCCTTGAAAAAGCCTGGATTTAGGAGTGCTGTTACAGTTGACAAATCACTCAAGTTCTGCAGAAAAGTATTTACCCAGTAAGAGCAGTGATAGTGGCAATAGTGGAACTCAGGAGCCGGCAGAAAAATTACACGTTGCAGAGAGGCTTAAATGAGATGTGTTGAGGAAAATTAGGCATGGTGTAAACATACGTTAACCTCCGAGCTGAACCTAGGGAGTGATATGCCATGACATCAGTTGAGTGTAAAAATGTCAGATCCCATTAAGTTACCAATCATAGTACCTACAAGGTGTTATTTCTGAGGGGATGGAAAAAGTGGAGCGGGAGGGCGGAAGGCTAGTTCTACTGAAATGTTGATAAACTCCCAGGCACTGCCTGAACAGACAGCTTCTGGTGAAAAGATTGAAAAGACCAAAATTCATTTCTGCCTCAGACTTCAAGTCTGTTTTGTTTTGTGCTTTCAACCAGTCTAGCCATTAAAAATTAGATACAGTGATAATGCATGAGGAAGACGCCAACCCAGCGGCATTTTTTTTAGCATTGTGATTAATGTTCTGAAGACTTTGTAACTGAAATAGTTGTAACACTCTGAACTTTCTAACACACAGTTGGTAAGTCTTGAATGACAGGAGCTGTTTTTCACATCACATGGACCAAATATAGCACATGAGGTGCATTTTGTTTTGACTTGTGCTCCTGAAGAGTGGTTTCTTCTGCTGTGGTATCATGTGTAAATTACATGCCATGCTCTTCCTCCCAATTTTTGTTTCCTTTGTGCATTAACATGATGGTACTATGCACAGCTGTCTGCATGAATTTAATCTTCTCCTTCTTTAATTAAGGCTGTCCTATGAGCAGCTCACAAAATGTGAAGTCCAGCTCTTAAGAACTGCAACAAGGAGTGTGGCTGCAGATGTCCCTTCATGATCACAGTCCCACATAAAAGATACCTTCCATATTCTCTGCCAACGTTTGACATTAATATGCAAACGAGAAAAGAGAGCATTCCTAATCTACAAAATGCTAGGCTCGTGGAGGCTGTGTTGATGGCTCACAGGAACTCGATTACGACAGAATCCCAAGGACAATGCTGAACAGAACAGTACTCTGGGATTTGATGAGCAATGGTGAATAATCTTAAGATTTGAATAATAGTCAATGTGTGGGTTGCCTTATTACAGGGATGGGCAGTCCCCATTGGCAGATAATGGACGCCGGGGATCTTGGAGGTTGATCTGCTTCATTCCATGATTAATTTTGCGCCTGAGGGCAGGTGCCAGCAGTGCTCATTTCTTGTCTCAGTTCCTCTTGCCACTTCGACTGTCAGAGAGACAGCAGGAGTGGAAAAAAAATATATGAAAGGAGCCACCTTAAAGAAACGCTGTGCCACTCTGTCATTTTTAAATTGACAGCTTTTTGCAGTCCAATTTCCCGGAGAAAGAGAAAAGGACTTTCATTCTCACCTCCCACTGCTGCCTTGACAGGGAAAGACATTCACCTGTATTTGAATGCCTGTGGGAAGCAAAAAATGTAAAAACGGTGTCACCGTGTTTTATAAGTGGGCTTGGCCTACCCCAGGAAGTTTGAAAATGGTTTGGGACAGGAGGAATTCTAACCTCTACTGACAGTGAGGAAACAAAAGGGAACTGCCTCAGCCCTGCCTTGGTGCAGCAGAAGCCTGTTATGGGTTGGAAGGTCGACAAAACCAGAACAATGCAAAAGGACACAGAAAAGTAGTGTGTTTGCTCACCTACATAGCAGGAAAAGCTCGTGGGGTAGACTTTCACCTCAAGCTTGTAGTTAACCTGAGATTTCACCGAGGGCATACAAATTCACAGTGACTGAAAGAATAATGATAGGAAAACTAGCTTGCTCTGCTGAATGCAGAACAACCCCCCCCCCCCCGTTTCCATAAATGCTACAAAACAGGATGCCAGGTGCATAATATTCAGAACAATGCAAGCAAAGGTATTCTGATCTCAAGGCACCAGCTGAGATTCCAGAGAGCCTATTTATGGATGAACAACCCAGGAGAAAGATTCAAAGACAGCTTGCAAAGCAGTCTGAGGTGGGGTGAAGGGAGAAGAGGAGGATGAGGAGAGCTGCTGAACATGCATATGTGATCCATATCCAGCTCTGGATCACAGGCAGTGCTGACATATCTACGTGTACCTGTGTCCCCCCCCACACACACACATGTGTGCATTCACAGGACACTATGATTCCTACTGCCATTGTAAAAAATCATGCTGACATTGTCGTTTGAAACCATGAAGTCCATTTCAAGACAGTTTTTACTGATCCATTTCTGTTTTCCTGCAAACCCATTCCTATAATGCATGCAGGAAAATGGGTATGCTTACATACCCAAGAGATTTGTATAAAATGGCCCTAGTTGAGTTCTTTGGGGTATTTTTTTAAGCCTGTGTTCTCAGGAAAGAAACTAATATATTCCTTGGAGCAATTCTGGAATTTAAAAAAATGGTGATGCCTTGTCCCTTTTAGTCAGCAGATGTTCAAACATGAATGTAAACAAAGAAAGTAGAGGGTTTTATTATTTCACCACAGTTAGGAAGCCTCTGTGGAAGACACTGATGAAAATCTTAAGAGCAATTTGGACTGCAATCCTATGCACACTTACATGGAAGTTTGTCCCATTGAACTGCATGGAGATGAGTAGACGTGGCTAGGATTTCACTGTTGTTAGTCATCTAATGTTTGATTTTATTGCATTTCCATCACAAGTAATATAGACTTTGAAAACTCTCTACCTAGAGGGCTTTAAACTACTATTATTAGAGTAAACCTTCTGCATTTGGAGATAACGGAGATTAACTTTTCAAAGATCCAATGGTCTAGAAACCAAAAGTTATTTAAGAGGTTTAACTCTAAGAATACACCGGGACCTCCAGTCCTTAATTACTGGGCACAATCTTTAGTTGCTTATCAGCATCATAGGTGCAGTTCTGTTAATTAACTTTCTACACATAATTTATCAGAGTCATTTAAAAATTGATAAGTTTTGTATTTGTTTTCATATGTCTAATCGGTGATTTGATGCTTGCTTTGAACACCAGTGGTGGAAGCTATAAGGCTTTTACAGTATTTGCTTGATTTGCTTATCCCTGTGGATTTTTTTCCTGATAACAGCACAGAAGTAGCTGCATGGTGTGCTCATCCTTTCCATTTTAGTCATTTTAGAAGCAAAAATGAATTATTTTGCTTTGCAAATTATATGCTTGGAAGGTAGGGAGTATCCTCTACTCTTATTGAACTCGGCGGGGATTTGGGGTGCTTAGCAACTTGCAGGAGGCAAGATATACCTGTTACAAATTCTCTTCTCTTTTAGACTGTTTTCTTGCATGCATGTAGAATTCCTTTCCTTTCATTGGAGCTCTCTTTGATTTATATAAATATAATTTAAAGAATTAGGCATATATCAGTCTAATTCATCCTGGCATGAAAATTATAATCCTAGCAAATGTAGCAACATGTATAGGTGCTACTTTCTTCAGTCAAATGGGAAGCAATAAATGATTTGCATGATCTAGTCCAGGTGAATGAGGGCAGTAAAGCAAAGGCAACTAATGCTATGGGTACTATAAAGAGAGAGGGGGACCATTCACGTAGGCTCTGTAAGCTCTAGATAACTTATTCATCCTCAGTAATTATGTAAAGGCTGGTAGAGTAATTAGATGGCAGGGGAGTGGCACTCACTTGACCTCTGATCAGTCACATTACTGCTGTTTTTGAGGAAGGAGAGGGGATGGTGGCAATGTGGGCAGCATGGTTCAAATGCAGTATCAGAGCCAATCTGGCCCCTCTCCCAGTTCATTTGTGCCTAGCTGCCACATCCCAATAAGCAGCAGGGGTGCTAAGAAAATATTTTAGTTTGTCAAGTTAATCTAGACACACAGACGTTGATCTGTTTTAATCTTTCTTCCTGCTAATTTTATCTTTATCTTTAAATATTTTCAACTCTTTGAATGGATAATGTTTCCTGTAAACTGTGTAGAGGTTTTACTACTATCAAGCAGTATGTACGGTAGATTTTGTTCCACAAATTATTTAGCCTAACTGGCCAGAGGTCAGCATCACTGCCCCACTCCATCTTCTGCTGCTGGCTGGATAGAGGGAGCACCGGAAAAATGACATGGGGTAGAGGGAGGTGAGAGGAGATTTAAAACAGAAACCATTTAGGCTGCGCTGGGTGGGTGGGGGTGCTCCCATTTCAATTTTTGTGCCTAAAATAGCAATGATGGAAAAGGAGCAGAGGGTTAGAAACATTTTCTGAAAATGCCTTGTGAGACCATTCAACTTTTTTATTGTGTTTGATTGTATTGTTTCCCTGTATCAAGACTGGAAAACTTTCTCCTATTGTGGTCTGCATTCCCTTGAGAGTCATCTGTCAGATATTGCATGCTGGCAGTGGGCTGTCATGATCCACAGGGATGCCCACCACCAAGGAGGAGTGATGCATAATCCCTGGTTTCCCAGGCAGGCAGAATGGTGAGGCAAAGTCAGCACCTTGGAGAGTAACGAAAGGGGCAGATTCAGGACCAGAGCTAATGCTCCTTCAGCTGAGACCAAACATCCAAGTTGTCTCAGCAAAGGCCTGCAGAAACAGGCTGAGCTTTTGCAGCAGAGGATAGATAGCTATTGAAACAATCTTGAAACATTATTCATCCTGTGCCAAACTTCAAGCTATTAGCCATAATGGTTATGTTCTCCAGCCACTGTCAGAGGAAGGAAGCTGGTAATCACCGGAGTGTTGTGCTCAAGTTCTCCTTGCTGGCTTCTCATGGGCATCCGGTTGGCTATTGTGAGAACAGAGTGCTGGACTTGATGGGCCTTTGGCACATCTGTGGGTTCATCATGTTTCTCTGTCTTTCTTTCTTTCTTGGCATAGCTGCCCCCTCATTCCTCTGTGGCATATTGCCAGCTCCTTTTCAGTCGTACATGCTTAAATGGGCTCTTTGGATTGCAGCTGGTGTCATTTAGATTTTGTTCAAGATGGAAAAGGAACAAAACAGTGATTTGCATATATGCATATTGATATCACATAGTATTGTCCCATGCGATATAAATATAAAACAACATTCCATTTTGTGTTATGACTTAAATTTGCATTGTCAAGCTCTGAACACAGAGGACAATAGTTTTGGTCTTTACAGTTCTCATCTTCCCCGAAATACTTCATCCCAGGATCAAAGTGCGCATTACACAAGCAAACACAGCCAGGGTTAAATGCAGGAGGGATGTTTCAAGACAGGGGAGTGTTTAATCCATTCCATTTTCTGCCACTATCCCCATGCAATCCCTTCCCCCTGGTCATTTTGCCTCTCAATTTTTCACAGCTGTGACTCAAAATAAGTTTGGCCAGACAAAATGGCTTGGGGAAGGGATTGCACTAAGGAAAGTGGTGGGTTAGGGAAGAGTTAAATACCTCGCCCCATCTGTCTGCCCTGTAAATTCTTTCCTCTCTGACCTCTCATTCCTATTATTCAACAAACATGGGATTGCGACCCCCTCTTTGCTGATGCACTACGGAGGGTGTCACCTTCACTCTGATCAAGCATAATTAAGCTGCAACCCTAACCATCCTTACTCAGAAGTAAGTAGCACTGAATTTCATAGGCCTTACTCCCAGGTGTGTAGAGTTGGGACGGCAGCCTTAGTTAGTATTATGGATAAAATCTCACCAAGCTTTTAAATTGTGTCACTACTGGTCATTAACTATAATAAAGAGACTGAATGACTGATAAATTGTGCCGGTTTGGAAATTACCTGTGACACATTCTCGAGTCAGAGACAAATGGCATAAAAAAGAGAGATGGGCAGAGCAAAGGTTCTTTAAAACAAACCACAATCAGCAAATTTGGGGATGTTTTTTCTCTCCTGATCTTCTGAGAGCATCGGCCAGGCTGCTAACAAGCACAGTTTGCAGAGCACAGATGCCTTTTAAAACCAAAAGGTTGGCGAAGCAATCAAAAGGGGTCAATGCGTTTTATGAGAACCATGCTAACTCAGACAGCCTGGAGCAGATTTCCTAAAGCATTGGGGATTGTCGGTCACTTTAAGACTGCTTTTAGAGTTTCAACCAAAGGACAGCACCAGCAATGCTAGGTATTTATGGGCTGCACGCTGTGAACAGTTGCAGTTCTACTAATGATAGATTATTAAACATATACCTGTATGTATACCTAAAGTTTTCTCTAACTATAGCTGCCGAGGTAAAATGACAGACAATGACAACTTTTTTTTTTGTCATGATTGCAGTGCAAGTTCAACGTTACAGTTGCCCTCGAATAACCCAAGAACAAGATAAATGACAGTGAACCACAGAATCGCCTCTGCCTAAGAAAAGGACATTACATATATTTAATTGGATATCAGAATGCTTCCAAATGCCAACAGCCATATATCCTGAATGAAATGGCAAGGAACAACAGCAAGGGAATTTATTATGTCCCTGGAAAGACTAAGGGAGCATATGCAATCGTGAGCACACAAATGTGCTCACATCAGATAAATGAAATGGTATTATTATTTTAAAAGGAACAGAAATATACATTTGAGTGTGTGAAAGGAAAACTCGTATGCCCTCTCTCCACATGCATGTCCTAGGTCAGCTTCCACACAATCTGCAAGCTGCAATGGATGCTCAAGTCACACAACTAAAGCTTGGTGGCATTTGATGCTTCAATGAATTGTTAGGTTCAGCTTAACAATGAATCTCCACTTAGAGGAGCACATATCCTAACCAGGGTCAGGCATGGCAAAAGCCAGCTTATGAGTAACCTGGGAAACCGCCAGTGCTGCTTGGCACTGACTCGGTGAGAGCTGTTTCCTCAGCTTAATGCTGAAGCCTCCTGAGGCCTCCTGAAGGCTGGCTAGCCCAAACCTCCTGTTAGTTCTATCCCCTCTGAACCATTGCCTTGTTCTGTAACCACTAGCTCCAGCAGCATGGTGATAATGAGGGATGAATTGGAGGGGTGTCTGTGAGCCTGAAGAGTCTGATAAGGGCACATCCTCTGGTCTAGATGTTCTGGGGGTAGAGGTGTTCCAGGTGAAGCCTCCTCTCTCTCCAAGTCTGCCTGCAAGCCAAATGGAAGATTGTGACCAGAGAACATGGTGGTCATTCAGACACACATGACTGAGTAGAGAATGTCTCCCATGGACTGGCGGTGCATGGACACACTTTTGCCTGGCAGTATTTTGGTGCCTCCATGACGCACTGCCCAAGTGTACTTGGGCATTTCTGATTCACAGTCTCCTCTATAAAATAATAATAATAATAATAATAATAATAATAATAATAATAATAATAATAATAATATATCCAGGGAAGTTTCATATGAAGGGTGGGTGGAACATGCAAGAGCTCATATGAAGCAGCCTATGATGTCCCTCCTATTATGGCATCTTTGGACCTGTTGCTTGAACCGTACATGAGTGGAGTGGAGGTGATCCATGAGTACAGTTTGGTATCCTGTCATTGCAGCAGCATTGGGAGTGTAGGCTGTTTCATTTTCCATATGATAATTTAATGCACAACCTGGACCAAATGTAATAACAGAAAAAAAGACAGATGGTGTGCCTGGCAGCAGTCACTCTCGTTCACTGTGGAAGAAGATCAAGACAATTTTAATGCCCTGGGAGGGACTCGGCTTGATTCCCTCCCTGACGGAGTGCAACTCTGATTTGCATGGATACCTTGGGAATCTGACCTCTGGCCCAATCATCTCCCAGACCCATTGAGAGGGATCTGGGAGAAGCAATGAGCTTCCATTCATAATTGTGCACTCTCACTCTTGCGCTCTCTCTCTCTCTCTCTCTCTCTCTCACACACACACACACACACGGTCTTTGAGTTCGTCTCACCTTGATAACTATTGCTCTGTAATGCACACCTGTCTGGCTTTTCCCACGAGTTATATATCTTCTCCTTGCATGCCCAACATGTTAGCAGCTGTTCTTATTAGGCATGAGCTGTTCTTATAAATAGGTCTGTTTGCATACAGCGCCATATTGCTCCAACATCCCACAAAATGCAGAAAAGTGACTTGCAAATCCTTTCTAAGGGAGCAATGGGCTATGGCATTGGAAAGGTTCCAAAGCACATGCTCGCACACGCCTTCCCCCTCCCCCCCACACACAAAGAGGAGTGATACAATATTACATTAAATATATCCTGACACAGCTTGATCGGCTAGCGAGCAAAAGCAAAGTTAAACAATGACCTGCTTTAGCCCTGACCTCGAGTCAATGACAGCCCTGACATTCTGCATCTCTGCTGGCAAAGGGCATCCCACAGCTGCAGGGGAAAGCTAAGCAGTGCAGAGATTTATAATCATAGCTCTGAACAAATGAAAAGCCCACCATTTTACACACTTGAGTAAAAATTGGGCTTGGCAATAGGGAACCAAAAACTCATTTGGATACATGTGGAGTTTTAAAACGCATCCCCCCGGGTCTTAAAATCGATCTGGTATCTAATTGGTAGCCAGTGCAGCAATCTCAGTGCTGAACCATATGATGACCAGCTATTGTGCATGTTTAAAATCACAGTGGTGGAATTATTTCAGATGTTATTGTTTTCTGAAGAGAGGGCTGAATGAGACCTGCAAGCAGAGAATTACAGTAATCCAAACCTGGTGTCACAAAAGCACAAATTAACATTTTGGTATCTCTGCAAGATGAAAGTCTCAAACTTGCTATATCTCTAAGCTGATAATAGGAGTTTTTCTCCTCGAATGCACATGATCCCCAAAGAAAAGCCCTCAATTAAAGTTTGCCCCTGTATTCAACACAGATACAGAATCCCGCATTTCACTGAGATACGGAAAAGGCAAAAACAAGAAGAAAGAACAGAAAAACCTTCAGGTACCATGTTAACAAAATTATTAAGCACCGAGGTTCATCTTTTCCACAACTGATGTAATTTTGAGGCCTCACAAGCTAGTCTGCACAAGATAAAGCGGAACCAGATGCCCCTATTGAATCTGTAGTGAAATAATTTTAAAGGATCATTTCTAATATCTGTGCCAACTTTTCAATTGTGCTGTCTATATCTTTTCCTTCTGATCTGTTTTGTCCACAATGCTAAGTCAAATATACAGCAATTTGAGATTCTAAGAAGCCTGCAACGAAGGCTTCATTACCCACAATTGTATACAACAAAAGATAGCAGCAACTAAATTACCCAATCAAGTCTAGACAGCAATGTCAGCAGGACGTTATCAATTCTTAATCAATCTCCCTAAGGGAAATCACAAATGTGCTCACTCTCTCTGTCTGTCTATCTCTCTCACACACAAACTCATAGAGCAAAGGGTAAAAAAATAGAGATTTGTTGAAACCAAAAAAGCTGGTTTTTAAATGCGAATGGTCATATGCTGTTTATGGGCAGGGACATAGATTTTTTTATCTGGCAACACAATATATTTTTCTACACTTTAATCAAGGTGTGGTAAAATCACCAGTTTCATTCACAAGCAAAATAAAATTGTTTTGCAAAGGAAAGCTATTCAACATTTGAAGACTCCTTTTTCTCTCACACAAAGCCCAATTACATGTGTGTATGAGACCCACTTATATGTGTGCAGCCAACTTTATCACCCATGAAGCTGTTGATTTCTGTCGTAAATACACTCCTGCTCCCTGGACCAATATCAGGAAAATAGGACCTATATTGTGTCTGTGCTTTTGAGCTTGTTCATAAATGATCTGGAGTTAGGGGTAAGCATTGAGATTATTCTGAATGGTAAAAACAAAAACAGGGATTGTGAGCACTTCCAAAAGGATCTCCCCAAATGGGGTGAAAGGGCATTAAAATGACAAATGTAAAGTGATGCACATTGAGGCAAAAATAATAAGAAGAATCTTAACTTCACATATACACTGGTGGTATCTGAGCAGGAAAAGGAATCTTTGGCTCATAGTGGATAACTCAATGAAAATGTCAAGCCAGTGTGCAGCAGCTGTGAACAGGTGAAATTCAATGCTAAGGATCATTAGGAAAGGAATTGAAAATAAAACTGCCAATATCATAATATATTTATACAAATCTATAGTGTAGCACAACTGACATACTTATAAAGTTTTGGTCACTGCATCTCACAAACCATGTTGTGGAAAGTACAGAGAACACCAAATAAAACGGTCTACATACTCCCATACTACATCCTGCACCTTCCAGTCAGTGTTTGGGGGCATGATATACACAGGACATTAGCCAAAATCCATATCTATCCAGCTTTTTCTTATGAGATATGGTGTCTTGGTTTGTTCTTCTCCCTATCTCATAATATTTGTGGAGCGATTCAATAAAGCTGAATGAAGGAGATTCGAGACAGACAAAAGGAATCGCTTCTTCACACAACACACAGATAAACGATGGAATTCACTAACACAAGACATGGTGCTGGTGGCCACTAAGTTAGATGGGTTTAAAGGACAATGGGAGAAATTCATGGAGGACAAGGCTGCCAATGACCACTAGTCATGATGGCTGCATACTACCTATAGGATCAGAGATTGCATACCTCTGAGTGCCATTTGATAGGGAACAACAGCAGGAAAGGGTTATTGGCCTCATGTCCTGCTTGTGGGCTTTCTGTAAGTACCTGTTTGGCTTTGGCCTGATCTAGGAGGGGGTCTTTTAAAAACAGAGAAGCTACTAGTAATACAGAAGTATGCCAGTCATCTCTAGAAAGAACACAGTATTTTGAGAAAATCTATTCCATAGAGCCATGCTTCAACAATGATCTCGCACAGACAGAAAGTATGGTTGCTGCTCACAGAGAGGAATGGACTAGTTATAGCTTTGCAAATGCTCTGTATAAGTTATTCTGCTTTAAACACATGGGTTTACAGTGCATGTGTGCTTATTTTTGTTGTGGCATGAAAGTGCTGCCTTGAGACCTTCTAGAAATCAATTAGGATTGTGACAACACACAGTCTGGACAATAGCTGATGAGGTAACTGTTGCTCATTCTTCTCAGCATTCCAGTTTTAAGAACATGCTCATTTCTACATGGGGGAGGAAAACAGCAGTCAAATGACTTCATGCAAATCGAATCATCAAGTCTCGTTCAAATCTTGCTTCAGCTGGATGAAACAGCAATGAACACCTGTGCAGAAAAGAAAACTGCTAAATTCTGAGGTGCTTTGATCACCCCATTAAGTATCATCTATTTAACAGGATTTTCTGCCTCATTTCTTTCACAGACTTATAAGGCTAGTGAAATGTATGGACGAGATCAATGCAGTTCAATAAATATAGATCAGGCTGAAAAGGAAAACAAGCTATAGGGATTGCTTGTTACTATCACTTGCATGCACCATCCACGATGCCTATTTTTGGTGAACAAACAAAGAAATATCTCAAAAGATATCTAAAGCTGTGCACCATGCTTTGGACCTCATGGAGCACTTCCTGGGACCTGGAGCCCCAAACCAAGAGCTTTATCTCAGACAGGAAGGACAATATTAATGACAGACATCCAACATGTTGTCAAGTGCAAGCCACAAGTCTTATGGTTTGGGATGAGAGCTTGAAACAAGGTGAGCATATTTAGAAAAAATGATTTCTTTTCCTTCATCAAATTTACTTTTAATTTATGGTATAAGTTTATATAATCCTATAGCCCTTCCAATGCAATGTAGCGATACTTTAAATCAGAGTCCTGCACTGTGCCAAACTGTTGTCCAGATGCCATGATGATGTGATGTATCTGTAAGGCTGCTCTGCATTGCAGGCTGTCAGTTCCCCTTCTCCTTCCATCTTTCCTGTCTCTCATAGCTAGAATGTACCATTCAGCCTTTAGTCCAAATTCAGCTGCCAGTTTTGAACATCAGGAATGCAACTCCTATCTCAATAAATCCACTCTAAAGAACCCCAGCAATGCTCAGTTTCCCCCTTTCCCAGTTTAAAAAGGGTTGGAAAAACATTTTGGCCCAGCAGGCCTGTTCATTACCTGTTTCCACCCATCGGGCTAACTTTAACTGATGGGCACAACAACCAACCTGTCCACTGCCTGGTGTCATTATGACATCAGATGGGCTGTCTCATCCATTTGTCAAAGCACAACACAAACTTTAAAGGCTGCATCTATTTCTTACAGTAATCCAGTCTCTTTGGCAATTTTTGTCTCCTTTCCTTAACCTTCTGCCACAGATATATTAGGGCCCCCTTTAAAGGATGACAAGATCAGGCATTTGCTGCTGCCCCAAGACTAGCAAAGGGCAAATGGTTGAGTTTTAGGTCATCACTCAAATCTGTATATCCAGGCTAATTCTCACCATGGCTTCTTGCTCCTGCCACGAACCTGTGGCTCTTTAACAAATAGCGAACCACATTCAAACCTTGTCTAATCTCATATAATACAAAATGCTACTGAAATCTAAAGGGTGGCCTTCTTTCCCCATTTCTATGATAGGGAGATGGAATGCTTAGGATGACAATGATTTTTTAGCCGCCTTTTCAATTACCATGAAGATAAAGCATTGCATTACTGAATAGCAGTTGAAATGTCTGGTACAGTGGTACCTCGGGTTAAGAACTTAATTCGTTCTGGAGGTCTGTTCTTAACCTGAGGTACCACTTTAGCTAATGGGGCCTCCCGCTGCCGCGCTCTACTGCCATGCAATTTCTGTTCTCATCCTGAAGCAAAGTTCTTAACCCAAGGTGCTATTTATGGGTGAGCGGAGTCTGTAACCTGAAGCATCTGTAACCTGAGGTACCACTGTACTTTACATAAGATCTGTAACAGTTACATGGGGTTTTCTTAGGATACAGTGTTTTTATATGTTGATGTTCGTTTTTTGTTACTTTGGTCATGCATTGAACTTCTTCCCTCCTATTATGTTTGGCAAAACGAATTTGCGGCTCCAGGAAATGGCTGTGTTGGTGCATTGAAAGTGTTCTCTTATTGCATGAGCTTGCACATTTTGAGCCATTTTCAGCTTTCAGGATCTTCTGATATGTGTAATTAACCAGATGCAGAGTGGAGGTGCCGAGGACTGTGCCACTATACATCTTTGCATTACTGCTTCTACACAATTGGGGGATGGAAATGTTCTGGGGAATTGAAATATGGAATGCTAAGCAACTGTACAACTTTAACAAAAAACACTTATACAGGTAGCTTTAAACCTTGATTTTTCCAAAAGAACAAATCAATAACCACTGTAAAGTTGAAAATGTACTACAGGCCTAGCCTGATCATAATTAATGGGCAGATATATCAGGACCACCAAGGAATTAAAAGTTCACCTAACAATTGCAGTAGGGGCTCAATCCACCAATGTAATATTGCACTAATGGAGACATTTCGACAAACTGTTCATTCCAAACCGACACTGGGTCAAGCTGAATGGGAAAACAATGTTATAAAGTACATAAATTGCTTTGGAACAGAAGCGCTGTTGCTTTTGAATCAAAAGATGCACAATTTTCTACACAACCAGTTTAATAACATTTAGGAAAGCAGAAATTTAGCTTCAGAAGCATGAGCAGCCATCTAACTTTCCATGAGTTTGGTACACACACACACACACACACACACACAGAGAGAGAGAGAGAGAGAGAGAGAGAGAGAGAGAGAGAGAGTAGCAAATCAATTTCATGTAAATTATTTCATTAAATTATAAAATATCATATTATGTTATTATAAATTATTGCAAGTTTTATAAAGATCCTTGAACTTTAAATCAGTACCTTTAATGCTATAGTATCCTGGTGTGTGGTTGTGCATGCATATATAGGAATCCAATTCATTTTATATAGAGCTGAGCAAAATGTTATATTTTGCTACAACATGAATAAATTTAATATTCTTAGTTATATACTTACTTGGTTTCAACTTCAATTGAAGGCATTTTTATTTAGACAAGCCTTCCCAGCAGTGTAATCCCAAGTACGCCTCCTGCCAGTTTTATGAAACAGCAAGGTAATATTTTATATTGTTTTTCATATGCTCTTACTATTATCTTATATGCTTTGATTTGATAAAACTCCTGATAAAACTCCACTTAGATATTCTTAAAATATCAGTATTGGTGCATTTTGTAAATAAATACATAAAATACATTGTGGCTTATTTATTTGTTTCTAAATATATGTATAAACTGCCCGTGCCTACAAAATTTCATGGCAGCATACAGCAATATATACAGGTACAATGAAACAATGCAGAAGAATCACTAAAATGCAAACAACCAAATAAGGTCTGTTGGCATAAAAGGGTCTTTAAGCAGCACTGGACAGTGTGATTGTGCTGTGCCACTAATCTGACTGAGTCACTGCAAAATATTGGGATGGAGGGATGCAGAGGTGGCAAGGTTGATATGGTGCAAATGTGTCTCACAGTTGCTGTGCTTGTCCCCCTCTCCATCCTGGTGTACTGCCATGACTCAGCTACACAGAGGTCAGCTGAGTGGCACAGCCGCATCACACCATTTGCCACTGACTTTGAGAGATGTCTGAAAATTAGAAGCAAAGACGCCTGCCAAATCTCAGGCTTCTGAGACATGGGGGACAACCAACAACATTCTTCTGGGTGATCGCAGTGATTGAGCTGGGATTTCAGGGCTTGGGTGATCCTTAGGGACCCAAGTTGTGCAGAACTTTGCATATTAATGCAAGGACACTGAATCTGGTCTAGTACCATATGGGCAGCCAGTGCAGATGTTTTAGCAGAGGTGTGACATGCAGTCAACTGTCTGTCCCCATCAGTCTAGCCATTGCATTCTGCACTAGCTGCAGCAAACAGCACATATTCTAATGTTGGTACATTAGGGGAAAAAACTCAGCCCATTTCCATTTCATCTACAAGTAATGCTGAGAAATGGTCACATCCTCCACAGTCATTATAGTGAATTTTCACCACATTCTGGGAAATCAGCCCTCCAATGTATGAAGTGTCATAGGATGCCACAGAAGGATATGTGGCTAACCAACATATGCAATTCTCCCTATGCAATTCTAATTGTGTGGGGAAATTGACCACCTGAATAGGGCTAGTTCATGTCAACAGTTCTCAGAATATTCATTCAGGAGCAGTAGTGGTCAGCAGGATAAGGCAGCACCACTTACGTGATCTCCCATCACTGGCACCCCTGTGAGGGAGGGGGTTTGGTTGGTCCAGTAGAAATGCAACAGTGGAGCCAATCCAGCACTCCCAACAGTGTTTTTGCATTGCACTAGCCTTGCTGCTGACCTTGCCCTCCCAGTAAGCCCAAGTGACACTGGTGGTGGGAAGCCAGGTAAGCGCCACTGCCCTGCCTTGCCCTGCTGACTGCTGTATTTTCAGTCATTTCCACTGAGTGCAGTGGGCTTATTCCCAAGAAAGTGTGCACAGGGTCGCAACCTTAGTCCTTCTCCTATTCCTGATATCCGGCTTCAGATGCCTGGTTTTCTCCAATACAGGGAGATAGATAGATATATCCCTATATTGGAGAAAACCAGGCATCTGAAGCCGGATATTAGGAATACACACACACACACACACACACACACACACACATATATATATATATAATATATATGAACTAATTACTCACCTAGGATCCTATGGTTATCCTTTACTGAGTACCAGCGCCCAAACCTTCCTGGATAACTGCTCTTGGTCATCTACGCTAGGCATAGGCAAACTTGGCCCTCCAGATGTTTTGGGACTACAACTTCCATCATCCCTAGCTAACAGGACCAGTGGTCAGGGATGATGGGAGTTGTAGTCCCAAAACATCTGGAGGGCCGAGTTTTCCTATGCCTCTTCTGCTTTAATAAAGACCAAAGAATTATGTGTTGTCCTTCAGGTCAAAATACTATGGGTTGGATCCAGTGGAGTCATCTTGTCTTCAGGCCTGTGGGCGCCCAACGCCTCAGTGCAGACATGCAGGTGTGTGACGTCACACATCCGTGTTGCGGTGGCCAGCAGCAACTCCTCTTCCTCCTCCTCTCCACAGTCAGCAAGGCACCCTTCTCCAGGGGGAGAGGCTTGGACTCAGAGGCAGAGAGACTCTGCCTCCATATCAAGCACCACCACCCCCGGAAAAGGATGCCTCGCTGGCTGGCTGTGGAAGGTGTAGCTGAACTGCTTGCCTCTTGGGGGCAGCACCACTGCCGCCTGCCGGGTTTTTTCATTGACTTTGTGGGTGCCCAGCCCCCATGGCCCCCTGGAGTTGGCTCCTGTGGTTGGATCCATGGGAGTGTCCTTCAATGAAAAAAACGAGTTCCTAGAGAGCCAACAAACACTATGCACTGCATCCTTTTTCTACAGGCAAATATTTTTCACGTAGTGGCTTGGACAAACCCACCAAGTTTTAGATAAGTTTCCAGTGTTGTACAATGATATCCAACCTATGAAGCAGCACAGTAGCATAATCACTCCCTTTCAGTAGTACAATGAGCTCATACAAGATGCTACTATGCCCATGTTGGTGTACACCACTCAGGGTGCCTTCGGAGCTAGATATATGTGTAGCTTTTGGGTGCAAATCAGGCTTATATCTCACTATTGGGATATAATTGAGCTATAGATGCCATTAGCCTTTATGAAAACGGATAGCTTTGGTACATGTCATCGTTTTTACAGTTTTTGTGGTGCTTTCGTTTCACTGTGATTTATTGCCATTGAGTTTAAAATACATTTTGGCTGATG
Organism: Podarcis bocagei; assembly: GCF_964188305.1. Lineage (NCBI taxonomy): Eukaryota > Metazoa > Chordata > Lepidosauria > Squamata > Lacertidae > Podarcis > Podarcis bocagei. Next base: position 31,298,787 of record NC_138134.1, read on the forward strand.
CTTAATCTCAGATTCATTCCCAATACACAGAAGTCACCAAAATGGATGTCATTTTCCCCCATCAGCAAAAATTTCTAGAGCATTTTTGATTACTGCGCTTTTTATTCCTGTTGGTTTATCAACTATAAGTGAAAATATTCATCCAAGCAGAGATGCGCTTTCTGTTCGCATTAAAATGCCTCTCAATAAAAAAACAACCCAGTGGGGGTGATTCCAGTGGAATAAAATGTACCCCCTCTATTTCAGTTGTCGTGGGTGGATATGAATTTTAAATCTCCAGCTGGAATTCAATCAAGCAGAACCAAGCACCAGATGGTTATCGGTGCAATAGCCTGACAGATGTGTCCCTGGCTCCACAGCTGCTCTTGATACTCAAATGGCAATATTTAAATTACATAAATATACAATATTTTTTTAAAAATGTAACTGAAGAGAAAGAGTAGCAATGGCTGCCCTACTGGTCCTCCTCAAAAATAAATATAAACGGTAAGTCACTGATTCAAAACACTTATATTTGTTTGTTAGTTTTAGCTGGGAGGCTGTTTTCTATGCAAGCACATCCCAGTGTCAGTCATATGCTACATCTTCCTGTTTCTAATGGTCCTTCTGGGTAATCATCATGCACTATTTTTCTCCATAGAAAAATAAGAATTCAGTTTCTATTTTAAAGCTAGAGTGTTTGGGAAATGAGTCATAATGAATAGATATGTAGCAGACCAGCAGGAAATGAAGAGCTATTTGGAAAGAAGAATCTAAGATATTGTCAACAATTCCGATGCTAGGAGTCCTTTTTCCCGTCCCTCTTGCTGAGTCTCGAAACCTACCTACTGTTATGTTTAACAAACAATGTTTAATAAGTAGCCTACTTTTCTTTACCCAAACCTCAAAGACATAAAAAGCATATTCTACAAGGAAAAATCTGTGTTTTCCTTCAGACACAGATAAAATGTGCCATATTCCTAGTAGCAGATGGTAAACGGTGTTATGTATACAGCACCATAACTGGTATAATAGTAAATAAGCATATATTTTCTATATATACACCATTTTTATGAAGCAAATGAACCTTTGTTTCACATCCCTTAGAGTTTAGAAACTATGCGAACGTTCCTTTGTGCAACCCTGCAACGCCGATTTTAGCACGCACATATGCAAACTACTACTGCAATGTAATTAATTCTCAAACTGCAAATCTGTGTGGGCTTACTTAGAAATGAACACCACTGAACTCAGTGATCCTTACTTGTAAGTAAATATGAACTGAGCTGCATTACATTATTATAATCCACAAACAAGGCTAGTCAAGATAGTTGAACTCAATCATCGCCTCTTACTGAGCCATTCATTCCGAGAGATCTCATATTTCTCAACAGCAGTGCGGCTGGCCATCCACTAAGAACTGGAACAAAGAGGTTCTCCTTCCTTTTTGAGGCCTACTGCAGTACTGTAAAAGTGCAAGTGTCTGTATTTGTGCCACAACACGGCTGGGATGATGCCTTAGAAACAGCACACCTAGTCACCATGTCGTCTAATTGGTGGAGGGTGTTCTGCCACATCCATATACAGCCATTTTGGGACTAGGAATGCAAACTGTGATTCCTGTAGAGGAAGCAAAATATAGCAAAAGCAGGAAAGAAATTCTCACTCAGGACATGGTGTTGAAGCAACCTTATAGTCAACATCAACTTCGTTGGACTGGTCATGTTGTGCGGATGCCTGATGATCGTCTTCCAAAGCAACTACTCTATTCCGAACTTAAAAATGGAAAGCGTAATGTTGGTGGTCAACAAAAGAGATTTAAAGACTGTCTCAAGGCAAATCTAAAAAAATGTAGTATAAACACTGATAGCTGGGAAACACTGGCCTGCGAGTGCTCCAGTTGGAGAACAACCTTTACCAAAGGTGTCACGGGCTTTGAAGACACCCGAACTCAGGACGCAGGGGAGAAATGTGCTAAGAGGAAGGCACGCTTGGCAAATCCACACTACCACATCAACTCCTACCCAGAAACCAATGTCCCCACTGTGGAAGGACGTGTGGATCCAGAACTAGCCTCCACATTCACTTACGGACTCATTGTTAAAACCGTGTTTATGGAAGACAATCTTACTCAACTACGAGTGATCGCCAAAGAAGAAGATATTTAAGCACTAGTCTGGTAGCCATAGGTGAGGAGGATTTGCATGAAGGCAAATGAACAAGCTGGTATTGAATGGATTGAGGGATCCCCCAGGGGACATAGCTAATGAGCATCCATCTTGATTTGCCAGCCCAAAGTGCGGAGGCGAGATTATATCCCGTCTGCATTACTGTAATTGTTCTGATTTGCTTTCAGCGCCAATATATGACAATGATCATTTGTTCTGCATTCATCCTGATTTGCTTGTGGGGTGTTCGTATGCATACCATTTAACCATATTCCAATACATATGGTTGTTTTGCTCATTTCAATAGAATAAAAGATCTATTTGCTCCACTGAAATGAAAGGGAAATCACTGCAAGCAGGAACCTTAAGAGCTCCTAGGCATGCTATATCACTGAATCAGGTCAAAGGATACATTAATCACTACAGCAGGCTTCCTCAACCTTGGCCCTACAGATGTTTTTGGCCTACAACTCCCATGATCCCTAGCTAGCAGGACCAGTGGTCAGGGATGATGGGTACTGTAGTCTCAAAACATCTGGAGGGCCGAGGTTGAGGAAGCCTGCACTACAGCATCATGTAAAAAAAATGGACAACCTTTTCATTAGGACCATTATGTTTATAATATGTTGCATACCAAATGGACTTCATATTTGTTTTGGTGGGGCCATAAATCCTAGCAAATACTTATAGATTTATATAAAATTGATTCTGATTGGTTATCTTAGCTGTATGGTATCCTACCCATAGCAATACATTTGATTGCCTGAAATTCTATTGTTGAAGAGTCTTAATTATCAATGTCACAGTATCTTTCAAGGTTGGGGTTAGGAAACAGCGAGTTGTAGCAGCTGTTCAAAAGCTTTATTATTGCAATGGATCACATTTATTAAAGCCTCATAAAGTTACAAACAGTTGTAATAAAAGAACAGTTCCAACAATGTGAAGTGGTCCATTACACGTTGAGTATGACAACTTTATTATTACTATTACAATTATTAAAGAGAAATATATTGCACACGAAACCAGAAGCAAAGGACCATAACAGACCAACATATCATTGCAGCAACATAATCTTCCCTAAAATGCAAATAATTACATAGGACAATTCCATAAATGAGACAGTGAGTCACAATTACCAGGTAATATCTAGGAACGTGCTTTTCAATGAAACAAACTATTATTAGAGTAAAATAAGGAAACATACAGAAATTTGGGTTTTAAACTTCATTTGTACTGGACCCCAACGTCTGGCATGTATCAGGCCCTCAGAGGCAGCTATCATTTGAAACCATAAAGCAGTAAGATTATAAACACAATAATAAAACAATTGCTGCTGCAGTATTAGATTGTAAGGGCCTTTGAAATAGCTATAAATAAAGACCCTCTTCGAAACACTTAAAAGCCATCAGTGAATGTCGCTGACTTTCCACCTGATGGAAGAGGTTCCCCAGAGTGGATGTCACAACTGAGGAGGTCCTGCCTCTCATAGCTTTCAGCTTTGTTTTTTCAAAGGCTGAGGCCCTTGGAGAAGGGTCTCATAAATTTACCCAAGCACACCAGACGACTCATATGGGAGGAGATGACCTTTGAAATATCTGGTCCTGGGACATACAGTGGTACCTCAGGTTACAGACGCTTCAGGTTACAGACTCCGCTAACCCAGAAATAGTACCTCGGGTTAAGAACTTTGCTTCAGGATGAGAACAGAAATCGTGTTTCGGTGGTGCGGCGGCAGCAGGAGGCTCCATTAGCTAAAGTGGTGCTTCAGGTTAAGAACGAACCTCCGGAACGAATTAAGTACTTAACCTGAGGTACCACTGTAGAAGGAATAGCTAACCTTCAGGGGGTTTTGAGGGCTGCATTGAATCATAGTCAACCCTCCTGGGGACATGTGTTAAAAATAAGTGGGACCAAACTGTAAAAAATTGTATGTTGCGAATTCAAAGCTGCCTTCCAAAACCCTCTCCCATCATCTATTATACACTATTTTAAATCATTTTTAATCATTCATTATTAAATTCACTTAAGACGAGCATGACCAAACTTGGCCCTCCAGCTGTTTTGGGACTACAACTCCCATCATCCCTAGCTGACAGGACCAGTGGTCAGGGATGATGGGAACTGTAGTCCCAAAATAGCTGGAGGGCCAAGTTTGGCCATGCCTGATTAAGAAAATAATAATATAAATTTAGAAAAATCAAAGGACATATTTGGGGGAGGTGTCTTGGGGGTACAAAAACAGTTAGAGATCACAGCTGGGGACCTATGGAACCAATAAATAATTTCATTTTCTTAAAAAATTTAATTTGTAAAAAAATGAACAAAATTTGTAAAAAATGAACAAAAGCTGAGGTCCTTGAGAAGGCAAAAAACAACAAATTGAATTGCATTGGAAAACACAATGTCTTTTGATGTCCTAGTGTCCCTCAGGCTGTCTGATGCAAAGCAATGCACTTCCTTCTTTATGGAAGCATTCAAACACTGGCAAAACTAGTGATAGAGATTTCAGATGTTATCAATAGACTTGATAGATAACTCTGGGCAGCCCTTCATTCGGAGAACAGGATATTCAATAATTGCATGGTCTTGCAAGAAAGCCACCTTCATATTTCACAGAAATTGAAGTTGTTGTTTTTAAAACCTAATAAACAAAAACTTCCCACTGGTCTTAACAATCTCTCCAGCCGTGCAATTTTAAAAGATCTGGAAACAAAACTGATTACTACACATTAAGCATCTACTATATTTTTTTGGAAATGATTTGTCTGTCTGTCCAACTGTTCTCTGTTGGTTTGGATGCTTATCATTGCCAAACTCAGCACAAGGTTTCCTGAGATGGGGGTAGCAGTCATCAACATTTGGAAAGTGGACACCATTTTGAATCAAGATAGAGGACTGAAATATAATTCAAACATGACTGACTTTTTGCCTTGGGTTTGATTGTTTCTCTAGATATTGTCACCAAACTTGGCATGAAAGGTGTGAGCAGTAGTCTCCATCAATGTTTGGTGCCAGGCAACAAATTAAATCAAAATGGTGGACCAAAACATGACTTTGCCATAACATCACCATTTTGAGGGGTGGGGTCCAAACTCACAAATTACACTATTCACTTAAAAATCACAATTTTGGGGTACTACAAATTTCCAGGCATGGCTAGGTACTCCCCACTAGCAGCATATAATTTAGCCTGAGTGAGTAGAACATGTATATGATTGCTACTTTTTATCCTCCAACTTAAGTCTGAATGTGGAGGCTGCATACAGCAAAATTATTATTTCCTTAAGAACAGCATGTATATATTATCTAGGTCTTTACCACAGCATAATTGTCTATGTTGTTTTTTTCTTGCTACAATTGAGAATTGCCGTGTGTGTGTGTGTGTGTGTGTGTGTGTGTAATGGAGCTCACTGAAAAATCACTGTTGTTTTTGTCTGCTTGTTTGAGAACAGATATTCATTGTGTCCCTTTTTAACTTTTCTCTCCATTTAACCACATACATGTTTCACTCCCCCCCCCCGAAAGTCTATAAAAAAGAATAGGGTAGGAATACAACATTTCATATCAGAAATGAACTAACATCAGTATGTTGGCTAAATTATATGTTGTTGTTTTTTCTGGACCTCCTGTAATATCATCCTTATGGAACTTCTGATCAGAGGTCAAGTTATTGCAGCTCTTTATGGGTTTTATTATTTTTTGCAGACTTTTATAATAATAGGCTGTGAGGTAACTAGTCTTCCAAAGCCTGCAGCACCTTTTTTCTCTTTTTGTTGTTCTAATAATAATAATAACATAGCCTCAGGCTTTTTACAATAGTTTGAACGCTCTAAAAATATGCATGCATCTTCAAAACTTATCTTGTCTTACATGAGGTCCTGCCAAGTTGTCGTCCCATTTTTAAGAAATATGAACTATGCATATGGAACCAAATTAACCTCTGGCACTTCTCCACTATGTAGGAGTATATTCTGCAAGTGAAATAATATTATAAACGAAGTGCATTTTCAGGACGGTTATTCCGAAACCTGAAGTAGCACCTGTACCTAAAAAAGAAATACAGCTCTAAATTATGTGTTAATTTAGTATTCATATTCATGTGTAGAATTGTGTTTGCCACTATTGTATAAGCATCTCTGTGACGACTTTCTGTGCTCTCGTGTTGAAAATAATAATAATAAAAGGGGGGGTGAGAAACGAAAGTGTTTTTTCCCCCAGTAGTTATTCTATAACCTCCCTGCCACTGAAAAGTAGCATCAGCACCTGATTTATCCTAGGTGATTGTTGACTGGGAGTTACTGCTCATATGAGGCTATTCCTGTTATAACTCCTGTGAAAACAGGACATTCAATCCAACTAATGGCCAAACTGCATGTTATGATAGTCACAGTTTGCCCTTAAGTGGAGGATTTTCCTCCCCCAACTTGTAACTGCAATGGGTCTGATCTGGACTAGCAATCCTCCCCCTTCCCACTCGCAGGTGCTAACACACACATGCAAACACAAGTGCAGTTATTCTGTGGTGTTTAAAATATTTTACTTTGTCACTCTCATCATGTATTTGAAGTGGACAATCTCAGGTCTAGGGACCCAATGTGGCCCTCCAGACTTCTCTTACTGGCCCATGGGATGCTTCCTTAGCCATACACACACCCTTTCTTCCCAGGACACAATCCTCACCGGTTTGCTTTACACCTTCCTTGAGTGTTTTGTCTGGCTGGAATATGACCTTCAATGACTCTTAAGTGGCCTGGATGGAGGATAAACAGCCGTTTTAGAATGTGAACAATCAGATTATTCCTTAGGGTGGGAATGATCATATATGCAAATATAGGGTGGGGGACACCTGTCTTGACAGCAAGTACATGTGAAAAGGATCTAGGGATCTTAGTAGACCAAAACTAATATGAGGGCAAACTTAACATGCATCAATAGTATGATGCAGTGGCAGAAAAAGCTAATGCCAGTGTCCAGAGTAAGGGAAGTAATATTTTGCCTTGGTCACACTTCATCTGGAGTCCTGCGTCCAGTTCTGGACACCACAGTTCAAGAAGGATATTGACAAGCATGCCGATGAGGGTGACCAAGACAATAAAGGGTTTGGGAAAACCAAGCCTTATGGGGAGGCATGGACAGGTAAGCCGAGGCTGTAACTCTCTCTGGGCAGCACCAGGTGCCTAATCCTTGCTTGCCTGTCTCTGGCATGTTGGGGAGACGTGCTGAGTGGAGGAGGGACCCTTCAACACACACACACACACACACACGCACACACACACCCCATCTGAAATATACTCGGAGTCGAGTGTGAATTTCATGCTCTTTATTCAGCTCGTAGTAACGGACGTTTCTTTCCTTCGTGGCGTGCAAAAGATGAAACATAAATGCAAACAAGCGCTTAGCCAGGAACCAACTCTGCGAAGCAACAGGAGCGGCCTATTAAGGCGACTAAGATGGTCTCACCAACACCCCTCGTGGAACTCGACGATGATTCCCCCTCTAGCTCTCCAGTGCTGTTCTGATGAGAGGACGGAGGGGCCCCGCAACTGCCGCTCGGAGAGTAGGGGCGTCTGGAGTGACAAAGAGGAACCGCGCGGCGCACCCAGAAGGCGGAACTTGCCACCAGAGGCCGCTCCGCGCAAGACTTTTACGCGCGCCACAGTCTCCGCCCTTCGCGGGCTACTGCGCGTGCGGCGCATCCGCCGGGTGGTCACGGGATGTGGGGCTGACAGGGGAGCGACTCAGTGGGGCTGGCGGAGCCATGGGGCGCGGGAGCCGCCCGAGGGGACCTTTCTTGCTGCTGCTGCTGCTGCTGCTGCTGCTGGCGGCGGTGGCGAGCGGCGAGGCGCCCTCGCTGCCTCTGGTCCTCAACACCTGGCCCTTTAGGAAAGCCGCCGAAGCAGGTGCTGTCTCGCTTCCTCCAGGGCTTCCGTGGTTGCGCAGAGGAGAGGCTCGAGCGGGCGGGGAGGAACCCCTCGCCCCGTCCTAGGTTTGCCCCAAACTTTGTTTGGGCTCCCCCGCACCCCGTTCATGATCCAGCCCGGGTCTCAGCGCCACATCTGTAAAGATCCTTGCAGGCGGTTGTGTGCGTGCTGGCATCTGTGGGAGAACATCGCGCGCTGGCATTAGATGTCTCGAGCAGGATATGTTGAGCCTTCCTAAAGTCAGGCGTTGAGGAGAAACAGAAGAGCAAAGCAGTCGCTTTTTCGGAGCCCAGGCCCTCCGATCACTTGGGGCTAGTGAAGCAGTAAGGAGGCCCCCTGCTTGGAGGGTTGGGGAGGAATTCAAGCTAACCAGATTTGGGCTGGTTGGAGAGGGAGACTTCACCTTCAGCAGTGTCCTGCCGGACCCTGGGACCCAGTTGTTCTCTCCTCCCCCCTCCCTTCCCCTTCTTCTTATTTACGGGAGCCACTATCTCAGTCCCAAAAATCTGTCTGTGGGGAGAGGAGTGGGAAAAGCACTCTGTGCATGTTCAACAGTGCCCTTTTTTAAACAAGACTTAATGTTTGCATTGAAATACGAGAAAGGGTGGTGACAGGGTGGTGAAAGGGTGGTAAGCCTGGTCAGATGAACTAGCCGTCCACACTGCTACTGTTAAACTTCCTTGGCTTTTCTCTGCTACTTTCCTCTTCCTTGTTTGGTGTGGGACATTTTACGTTCTGGTTTAACGAGACATAATCTACATTACTTAGTGCACGTTAGTCAGCTTCTTAGTGTAGCACTGTTACAGGCAGGGCACTTCCCCCTTCCATTTCAGTGTAGGTCTTTTGGTGAAGGGGTTCTGAGCCACAGTAATGTGGCAGAAGGGCTCTTAGCATGACATTTTATTAACACTGGAAACACTGGTGTGCTGCTGTGTCTGCAGAAGTTCAGCTTGTGTTGTGTTCTGTATTAGCTACATAATTTGGTCTATTAGGCCACAGCAACATCTTGTGGCCAGTTGTGCAACATAGATTTCTGCTGGCAGCTCTTGTGGTGGGTGTCTTCACTGGATTCATAACAGCAACATCAGACAGTGCACAGATATGATTTTACACAGTGTGTAAAAAGCGTCCTCTCCCTTGCCCAATATATCCATAAAGTTTGTGCTAAAGTCCATCTTGAGGAAATTCTTGCACCATAAGTGACATGCCTGGCTTGTGAAGGAAGCATATGGAGCAACATTAAATGGTTTTAAACCCCTCAGTGAAATGCCATACAAATGGTTTTAAAATATTTTTTCCCCTTTAACTAGCACATTGTTGCCATATAGTGAGGGTTATCCCATCTCCACCCAGCCCTCCACCACCAGTCCATTCCTGTTTTGCTGCAACTTGATGCAGACGTGTAGCCAGGAAAACTTTCCCCGCCATTTATCACCATGCCAGAAAAAGCTTCCCCACTTAAAAGAGCAGGGCCAGGTTTTTTTATTATTAAAAATGGAAGTTATCTACCCTTGTGCTGCTTTGCTTTTACTTCTAAACATAATTGGCTCATTGGAGACTCTGGGCTTGAAGAAAAAGAAATTAGAATGAACTCAACATTTGTCACATCAGACAAATACGCCATTTTTAATCTATAGCTTGCTTGCCAACTGTGGCTGATGCCAGATTGGCAGGGCAGGGGGAGAATACAATGAGAAGCAGACAGTTGACAATTAATGTCTAGGAATCCCAGGTTTAAGAGTTTTGCCACCGATGCTACATTCCCTGAACATGATGGATTTAGTTTTCTTGTACTTATTGACCAGCCTCCAAAAAATCAGGACAATGAACACTTACACATTTGCACTGTACTGTGTATTCTAGGGATGGGAATTGGGGGTGTGCTTTTTAAGAATATGACTTCTACGTACTTTACATGTGGAGTGAGTGGGATTTTGTTGTTGTTCTTTTCAGCTTGGAGTACCTTACTGGCAGGTGGTTCTGAACTGGATGCAGTAGAGAAAGGCTGTGGTCAGTGTGAAGTTGAGCAATGTGATGGAAGTGTGGGGTATGGAGGACACCCAGATGAACATGGAGAAACAACATTGGATGCTATGATTATGGATGGGTAAGGAATCCCACATCATTCCTAACAGGCATAGGGGTTCTGCTATCAATTGCACGCAGCTCCTCCATGTTCAGAATCTTCCCCATTCACTTCAAAGAGTAGACAGTTTTGTTCTTGCTGCCCTCTCCATTGAAAAGCTGATGGGAACCTATGAGCCCAGAAGGGCATGCGTGCATCTGAGACTGAATGGGCTGTTACTAGGGATGGGGTTTTTCTTCTAAATCTTTATGTCAGTCTTATCCACACATATATATTTTTTTTCTAGTTTCTGTTTCACTCCTTGATCTCAAGAAGTACAGTTTCTTTACTGGCTTATTGCATTATTATGCACATTATTTCATTCACACTCCAGGGTCTCTAAAGTAACTAGCAGATAAACAAACATATGGCAATGTATGTAACTGGCCCTGCTCTCATGAGAAGCTGTGCACTAGTAGCAATAGAGTGTATGCATTTGGTTTAGCAAGTCAGGTTTAGCTCTATTTTTTCCTATCACTAAATATGCTTTAAAATGTCAGTTTAAAGAGAGCACATGCCCATCTGAACTGTAGTCTATAGCAGTGGTCCCCAAACTTTTTTACCCACAGACCACTTGCAAATTATTGAGGCTGACCACTTAAATGGTTTTTTCTGCCTGCTGTAGCAATCATACTGTGCTAGATGCTGTATGAATTTTAATTGTGTCTTTATTGCTGCTTTAATTTCCTGCATATTGCATTTTATTCTATTACAATGTGAATTCCATAGAATTCACATTATAATACATTAAAATGCAATATGAGAAATTAAAAGCAATTAGAATGCAGTTAAAAGTCAGAATGAATATTTAAAGCAATAGATGTGTTATATTCAACTACAAATCCACAGACATGCCACAAACCACCTGAATAAACCACTCATGTTCTGTGGACAGTCATTTGGGAATTCCCCATCTACAGGTTCAACCCATTTAGTCTAATGGGATTGCAAGTAACGTTTGGACACCAATCTTCATTTTTATACTTATCTCATGCTTGTCCTTTAGATGTGGCATACATTATTCTTATACTCTGCGTTTCTTGATTTAAACTTAAGACTCTGTTTGTCTGTTTTGCTTTTGGGTACATTTGTCTGTCTTTGGTCCAGTAATACTATGGAAGTTGGGGCAGTAGCTGATCTCAGACGCGTAAAAAATGCTATTGGCGTGGCACGGAAAGTGATAGAGCATACTCAGCACACCTTACTGGTTGGAGAGTCAGGTAACTTCCTTCATTTTGCTCCCTTGAAATTTTGGCTCCGCCATGCAGTGGTGGAAGGCAGCCGCCTCTGTCCAAATGAAGTTAAGTTGCCTTGCTGGTGTCAAGAACTTTGTCACAAGTTGGTTGTGACAAGTTACTTGATTTCATTAAGATACAGTGCAATGCTTTAGCGCAGGTGTGAGGAACCTCTGGCCCTCCAGATGTTGCTGAACGACCACTCCCATCATCCCTGGTCATGCTCGCTGGGGCTGGTGGGAACTGTCGTTCAGTAACATCTGGCAGGCCAAAGGTTCCCCCCACCCGCTTTAAATGGATAGGGGCCACTGTGCTCTGGTTTGGCTTGATAGGTTATTTCTGCTCTCTTCATCATGCACTCCAGTCTCATTAAGTTCACAATTTTGTTTTGTTTGTTTATTAAATTTCTATACTGCCCTTCATCCGAGGATCACAGGGCGATTTACAATATAAACACACACACACACACACACACACACACACACACTGGCAGCCAGTGCAGTTGAGCCAGGATTGGTGTTATATGCTCAAACCATCTTTCTACGGTTTTTATTGTACATGTTGAGCCATCTTCAGAGGCAGCCCCATGTATAACACATTGCAGTAACCTAACCTAGAGGTGTGGTGCTTACTCCCAGTTTAGAAAGGTCCCTTCTCCTCAAGGTGGGCAGTTGAGGCATTTTTGTTCTGCCAGATTTTTGATGTGTTAATTTTATCAAATTATGGTTTTGTTTGTGTATTTATTATGACTGAATGCCCTTGTGTGTAGAAGAGGGTTTTTGGTTTTTTATATACTTGGTTGGGGAACTCTTTTTGGAGAGCAAAGGTAAATGTTTTTTATAGATTAAAATAATAAATTTGTATTGAATCGCAGCCTTCAGTGAAAAAACTCATCACTGATTTTTGGAATTTTAGCATTAGGAATTATTATTTAAAAAGTATAGCTGCAACAGATAGCTCAGAAAGGATTCTGTGAAAACACAAGCTGTGCAATTATAAATATGATGTCCCCAAAAGCACTTCTCTCTTTTAAAAATTTATGGCAACAGGAAAAAAATAGAAACATACTTCAGATATATTAGATAAAAGCAACAGGATTTTTTTTTAAAAATAATACAGTCTCAAACATTCTACTTTTAATTCTTAAAGTTTCTATCTGACAGTGTTGTGGAACTTTGCTGTTTCTTATCACAAGTCTTTTATTTATGGATTCCATGTTGCAAATTGATATACTTCCTCTTAGTTTTCTATCAGTCTTCAGGATTCTGAAGCCCCCTGATATATGTTCTTGTTCTAGAAAATGAGAAAGGCATTTCTGTTGAGGACTAAATCATAATAATGTATACACTTGTATAGGGCAGTGACTTTGGCTCTGACTGCTGTAATACAATATGAAAATGGTTTACAAGTGTCATGCCGTGTTTTCATAGGGATCTCGATGAGCTGAAAAGTGTCCTCTTGCACGCTTGTTGAATTGCAAATACAGTTATATAGAAAAAGAAATTACTCATTATTTTCTGTTCCATAAAGCCTCACTATTTGCAGAAAGCATGGGGTTTCCAAGTGAAGACCTGACTACACAGAGCTCCCTTTCAGTGTACTTACAGTGGCTTAATCGAAACTGTCAGCCAAACTTCTGGAAGGTAAAACACAACTTTCCCCCTTGTTTTTTCTTGTTTTATAAACTTGGTGACTACATTGTATTAAATATTGTTCTGCAGTATGCCTCTGAGTGCCAGCTGCAGGGAATTGTAAGCGGGGAGAGTGTGGTTGCACCCAAGTCCTGCTTACAGGCTTCCCATGGGCATCTGACTGGCCTTGGGCCTGATACAGCAGGGCTCTTCTTATGTCTGCAACATTTCCAGCACCCCACTGCATCATTGGAGCAAGCTGTGTACCAAAGAACAAATATATGTGAATGTGTACAAGAGAGTTCTCCGAAGGAGCTAGGCCTATGGAGCCAAATGGTCCTGTTGATCAGCTTTGAGGGTCCTGCTCTTCAGTTCTCTTTGGCCTCCAATCGAGCTAGAATTGGTCACTGCTGATACCAGCTTCTGCTAACCAGTTCAGCTTGAATCCTTCCACTGCATCTGATGCTTGCTGTTTCATATTGTCTGCCTTGTAAGTGTTGGGCACCTGATAATCCTATCTGTGTCCCCCTGCCATCACTGGACAGTTGCTTTTAAGGAGTTTCATGTACCCAGGGACTTCCCCATGTTCTTCTATTCACCAGATCCTCTGTGGGAGCTAGGTTTAAGCTTCTTGGTTATCTTTCTCATATGTTTTCTGCTCTTCCCCCACCTTGGAACTTTTAAGCTTTGTGCCATGATTAGAATCCACACATTGTTATTTCATATAAACAAGCCCAAGCTCTGCCTGCTGTTTGCCTTATTTTTAAAATCCTAAACTATTTTTATGTTCTGGTTAAGATTTTTTTAAAAAAAATTGCCTCTAGCCATGCATCTGGTATGCAGGCTCATTTTAAGATCTGTTCTGAGCCTGCTGTGATCCTGATAAGTGTGTAACCATTAAGTCTATGTGGACCCGTTCAGCATGGGCATTTTTGTTTTTATGCTACCTCACTCAGATGTATAACTATGGGCACACTTAAAAAAACAAATCTCCAATTAGATATTTGCTGTTAAGAAATATAATATGGAGCTCCAGTACTATTCATTTATCATTGAATCAGAAGCCTATTGTGATTTGTGTAAAATGTTTTCTTCCTTCGTTGTGCATGCAAATCCCACCCTCTTGACTATCTATACCCTTCAAGTTATCCCTGCAGAAAACACAGACTATGTAGAAACCTGTAGAGGGACCTCTGCACCCAAGACCGTAGGAAGAAAGTTGAAAGATAACAACCTTTAAGGCTAGCAGGAGAAGTCTGTGTGGCTGAAGCAAAGTCTTTCTTAATTATTTCAACTTGAGCCACCAGCAAAAGGGGAAAAAACAGGGTGTGTTAGATTGTAAAGGGTGTTTGCAGGGTATGTGGAGTGGAAGTAGAGCAAGTTGAATTATCCGGCTTCAGCGCCTTTAGCCGTATGGTTTGTCTATAAAGTTGTCTCATCACAATCAGCATGGATGCTCATGAGGATTGAGAAAAACTGATCTTGAATTATAGCGGTAGGTGGTAAGACAAATTATCATGCTGCGTTTTTTGCACATAGAATGTTGATGTATTATTTCTCTGCTGGCTGTTCATTGTAGGAAACATTTGCAAATCACATAACGTGGAATCTGAGCGGGGCTGCGATAACTAGAGTGTTTTGAGTATTGAGTTACTCTAAATTGAGGGAGATGCTTTTGTCTGTTCATTGTTTAAAGCATCTGAGCTACAGTAATTTGCCTTCGATGAAACTTCTTCATCCTTGGCATATACAGAAATCTTACACTATTCTTTTAGGATGACGGGGGGGGGGGGAGGGATAGAAGACAGGTTTGTTTGAAATGCCAGTTTGTTTTTAATGTGATTTTAATGTGAATGAAACTTTGATTGCAGAGTGTGACGCCAGATGCTTCAAAATCATGTGGCCCATACAAGCAGGCGGCAAAGTTCACCAAAGAAGAGCGGAGTGTATCAAAGAAAAGAATAGATGCTCATAACCATGACACTATTGGTATGCCTTCTTGACAGCAGCTTATTTCATGCTGCAATCCCTCTGCTTGTTTTAAATGAGTCACCAGAGAAACTGAATGTGAATAATTTTAAGCAGGATATAAGGACGCAATCCACTTAAGAACAAACTCTGCCTGATGCAGAGATAACATCAGTGATTCAGCAAGACATTTCCCAAGCGTGAAGCCCTAGCACCCCATAATGTTGAATGCTGTGCTGTCAGATTACACATAGTTGCCTCTCTGCTGGTTGTGGGGCTCTGCCCAGGAGGGTGAAACGCTACTGCGTGTAGGAGCCTTGAAATGAGGAGTCTTGAAGCTGATCATCAGCAGCCTTGGATCCACTTGATCCAAAAGTTCCTCGGGCTTCTCAGCTATGTCAATATATTGCTGGCATAGTGAAAAATTTCACGGAAGCCACCTTCCACCTTGGCCAGCATGAGCTGGTAGGACTTGGGATGTGGAAGGACACCTGCCTTGTTACCCCTCACCCCATTCTGTAAATCACCCTACTTACTGTAGGAACCTGGCCTGTGCTTCTCTGTTTAGTTCTAGAATTAGGAATGTGACATTCTATTCGCCTTTCACCCTTCCTTCCCAGTCCCCGTACATTCATACATTCATTCTACAGATATACGATGAGCATTTTACATGGTCTGATGAGGCAGAACTTGTGTTGGTAGAACATGATTATCATCCAAAATCGAAGCACCACTTTGTTTTCAAGCAGGAACAGCTTAATTTACTCTTTTTGCTTGCTAGTTTGCTGAACGTGCATCAAGAGTGCTCCTTCTTGAAGAAGTAATTTCAAAATGAGCTTATATATTCCAGCGAATTGATCATCCTAGTGGATATTCCAGAACTACATAGGTCTGGAAGTTTTTTTTTTTCAAATAAGCTCAAGTTTCAACTTTACATTTTGCAAAATTAGCTGAAGATGGGATGGGGCGGGGGACGACGACTTTGTTTGGATCCAGCCTCTTCCATCTGCATAGTAATTAAATTTGGAATTTACAGAAGCACCTAAGTGACTTGGGAGCACAAGCTTCATTCCCAGACACTTAAGAGGCACTTCTAGTGTGATGATTAAATTCGTCACCACCAAGTAATTAGCATTTTAAAAATGTCAAATGCCAGGGTTCTTGCTAATCTAAAGGTGTGTCCTTATGAACTTTTGCACCTTGGCAGTTTGCCCAAGCCAGTGATTTATTTTTGCTTCCCTTCTTTGGGAGGCAAAGAAAGAGCAAAACTGAACTAGGCTACTGTAGGCAGTTGCATTCTGTAGGCAAATTGCCTACTTGGCAAATAATTGAATGCAAACTTTGAACAATTGCTTCATGCTGTGTCAGTTGACACTATGTTTATGGCACTCGCTGCCTTCCAGTAGCCAGTGCGTGAATTATCTGGATGTGGGTCTATAAATTAACAATTAAGTGTCCTAAAATATGTATTTCCACACTTGAAGTGAATGATTATAATGCCTCCCATCTGAAGCCAGGAGCCAAAGCCCATGTTTCTGACTTAATCTGCAGAATTATGGGGCAGACTGTGATCCTGGTGATCATCTGTCTTCGCAGATGGAAGATTTTCTTTCTTTAAACGTAATAGATGGACTCTAGGGTGGAGTTACTCCAAACGTGAAAGAGGCCTAAGGAAGGCAAACAGTTCCCAGGTGAAGTGGATCCCATCACCATCTAGTTGTGATAAGAAAAGATTGTGGCGACTGTCGTATATTACCGGGAACTCTTAAAATAGGTGTGAGGGACCCCCAGCTTCCAAACCTGATTGCACCTGTCAGGCCTCCCATTTGGCCTTCAAGACCATTTTGGCCCAACTGCACACAGCTGCTGTCATATATGTTGTCAGTATGGGCCAGGTCAAAAGGTGGCTTAGCTGAAAAGGGGTTTGCAGGCCCAGCTGATCAGCAGTGCCTGCAAAGCACTATGTAAAACAATGGGCAAGATCGTGCTTTGTCCAAGGGTTACATTGCCCAGAATTTAGAAAGGGAATTCCTGAGCTCCACCCACCTGTCAAATTTGGCCCATGAGGGGATGGGGAGATAAACATTGTAACTCACTGGTCAAACCCAGTTCCCCACTTTTGTCTGAAGGACAGCAGGAGTCTGGTCTGTTTTAAAGGGTGGTCGCCTAACATTACCCCTATCCAATTAACAAAATCATTAACCCATAATGCTGCTTCTAAATTCCCTACCTGTTTTCACTTGTAGGCATGATTGTGATTGGTCAGAATGGAAGCATTGCTGTGGGGACGTCAACAAATGGTGCAGACCACAAAATTCAGGGGTTAGTGTCACAATAAAATCAAGATTCCTTATTGATGAGATTTGTTTTCCTTTCTTGAGTGTTGCTTATAGTGAGCATAAGTGTGTATGTGAACTGCTGCTGTAGTGGTAATGATTTTTATATCACTTGAAAGAAGGATTTTGTGGGAAAGTGGATATGTGAAGAATGCGTGAATTTGTTTTCTGTCTTCTTCCTCTTCAATTCTATCCGTTTTAGAGCTGTGCTTGATTATATTGGATGTTTAAGTTAAGTGTTGCCTTGATATTTCACCCCAGTTCAGCAAATATAATAATAAATATTGCTGTCCAAAAAGAATGGAATTGACGCATGGGAAAACAAAATCTGCTATTATATACTGAGACTTACCACTACATCTTCTTGAGGTGGTAAGCTTGTGTCTGGGCTGTACTGACTACAGTCAGGGACCCCCATGACTGAACTATCCTCTGCACAGAAAACTAAATGTTGGGGAGAAGCAATTCTAAGTTTTGTGGTTTTTGGTTTGGGGGTGTGTGTCTTATTTTTTAATGGACAAACATTCTGTCATGTATTTTGCAAGGGAAATTCGAGCTCATAGTAGGAAACTTAGACATGCGCAATGAAAGTGCTCTGTATAGAAAAGTGTGGAATGGACAAATGATCGATGGGAAGACACCCCTAAAGCAGATCAGGATGAATGGCCTTTTGTCCTCATAAGCTCTCCTCCTAAAAAAAACAGAAACAAATCTGAACGAATGCTCAGTAAATACCAGACATGGTGTAACCTCTGCCGAAGCTTTGTACGAGCAAATCTGGACAAATGCTTTGTCTGGCAAAGTCCTGAGATTGTACATATAGCTCCAAGAGGTTTACACCAGGCAGGCACAGGTTTACTGCCTCAATGAGAAACACGCCTCAGTGTGTCTTTGTTGCTAGCTTGTTTGTGACTCTGTTGGAACTATCGGAATCTTTCCCCATCGCCCGGCTGTTTTCATTGGATTAACATTGCCTTCATCTTTCTTAGACGTGTGGGAGACTCTCCAATTGCTGGAGCTGGAGCATATGCAGATAGTACAGCTGGAGCTGCAGCTGCCACTGGAGATGGGGATTTGATGATGCGCTTCTTGCCCAGGTTTTTATATTCTGTGAACTGCTTTGGGTCTTTTGATACTGGGCTTAATTGTGAGACCACCCTGGGGTAAAAGATGGGCTTTGTACAGGCAAGCTCGGAAGTTGCACTGCACTGCTTCAAGCCTTGGGGGTGTCACTAGGCATGCCCATAGGTCTTTCATGACGTAGAAAAACAACATCATCTTGGGGATGTTGCTTAGCCTTGTCCAAAAAGTTGTTATCCACCAGGATTTTGAACTAATACAGTGGTGCCTCGCAAGACGAAAAGAATCCGTTCTGTGATTCTCTTCGTCTAGCGGTTTTTTTCGTCTTGCGAAGCAAGCCCATTGAAGGATTAGCGCTATTAGCGACTTTTAGCGGCTTTTAGCGGCTTATCTGCTGATCGGATCAGCTGATAAGCGGCTTAGCGGCTTAGAAAAAGGGAGGGGAGAGGGGGGGGAAAACAGCAGGAACTCGCAAGACATTGTCGTCTTGCGAAGCAAGCCCATAGGAAATTCGTTTTGCGAAGCACCTCCAAAACGGAAAACTCTTTCGTCTAGCGAGTTTTCCATCTTGCGAGGCATTCGTCTTGCGGGGCACCACTGTAATAACTATTTCACATTTCGTTTAAATATGCAGACTCTCTTTCTACATTCCTAGCCGTAGAAGAATTTGGAAGGGAACTAGTGTTCAGTTCATATTGCACCCAAGCATTAAGACCTGGACAAATTCATATTCCAAACCAGTTAATTATGAGTTTTTGATAACAGTTAGACCCAGGGGATTTGGTCACAGTGCATCACTAGGGCCAAATCAAACCATTCCAGAGATAGGGAACCACCACTAAAAAGGCCCTGTCTTGGTTTTTTATCCCGTGTCAACGTTGGGGCAAGTTCATGCAAGATTCCCTTTTTGTTATCAGCAGAGGAGGGGTTTTTTAAAGGTTCATTTCCTCCTCCTTGGCATACTATGCATACTATGACACTTGGAGAACCTTTGTGTTAATATCTGTTTGTTTATTTTCCTTAAATCAGCTATCAAGCCGTGGAGTATATGCGAACAGGAATGGATCCCACCATAGCCTGCCAGAAAGTTATTTCTAGAATTCAGAAATATGAGCCATACTTCTTTGGTGCCGTTATCTGTGCCAACGCGAGTGGAAGCTATGGTACGTCTACCTCAGAAGTTTGTTTCATGCAAATTTATAGGTTGGAATAAGTTCGCAACACTCGGATTCTGTGTTCGTTGCCCATTTGTCACATCAGCATGCAGGAAAGGGCTCAAAACAAAATATTCACTTTTTCGGGGGGGAAACAGAGTCTGCTTCAAAGCAATCCAAGATCAGTCATGCTGGGTATCTCATTATTGAGCCCTTGGATCACCATGCAGAATCATTTTGCTAATCGATATGACGTATTGGGTTAGGCTGCTCAGTGCACTTCTTTTATCTTTGATTTCCCACAGTTCTCCGTTTGAAAGATTAGAGACCGGTGGACTCATTACATTTGCCAGTATTAAGATGTAAATTGAAACAAAATATACTAAACTTGGAATTATATTTTAGGTTGTGAAGGCCATAGTGCTAGCTGGAGACTCTTTCGTCTTCAAGAGTTTAAAAAAAGTGAAGGAAAGATGACTTTTTTTTAAAGAAAGCGCAATGCTGGGTTAATTAAGGCTATAAAAGAACAATTGCACAATTGTAGTTGAATTAATAGTGGGATCCTTAGATGTTAAAAGCACAAGGAGACAGATTAATGCGCCTCTCATAGTTTGTTCTCTCTTTATTCTCTTATCTCTCCCTTTCCTGACACAGGTGCTGCCTGCAATAAAGTTTCAGGATTCACGCAGTTTCACTTTATGGCTTCTAATCCCACTTTGAAGCAACCATCTGAGCAAATAATAGACTGCATTTAACACAGCCCCCCCAACTTAAAGAGTTCACTGGAAGAAACGAAGAAGACAAAATTAAACTTTTGCCATTGCTAGTTTTTACAAAAATGAGTTGTGCAAAGAACTTCCCCATAAATTATAGCGCAGAGGGGTTACTGATTTGTGCCAAGGAGCCTCTCTTCTCTGTCTTAAGACTGTAATCTTTTGGCCCTTGGGAGGAGAGGGGGGCAGAGAAAGAGAGTGCCAGATCTCCACCCCCTAGGCTTTCCTGCTGCCCTACTGACATCAAAGAGAGAGCAGGAGCCATCGCTGTCTCATCCTCCTGACATGCTCCCAGAATGGGAAGATTTCCCCTCAAGATTTCTCATTAATTTCCTCCTTGTTATTTTCTATAGGAGGGTAAATGTTCCAAACTAAATAAGGTAAAAGGATAGAGGAGGGTTTTTTCGTGAGTCTAGCAGGAAACTGAATTTTAGGTGGCCTTCACTCTCCACCCCTACAATTTAAGATTGTAGCCTTAATTTTGCTTTCCCGTATTGCTGACCCTTAAGTAAATTTAAACAGAATAAGCTGAGTAAAAAAATTCACTCAAATATATGCTGAGATATTTCTCAACTTCAACCAAAGTGGCCTACCGTCTCTGGGAGAGAAGAAATGAATGTGTCAAGCCAAGCCACTTTGAACAAACCCTACCACAAAGCCTTCCTCTCGGCTGACTTCTGTTTTGAAAGATCCACCGGAGTTTTCTTTCCTATCTCTGGATGAGGAATAGCTTCCAGGACACTTCTGAATATGTCCCTTCTGCCAGTGACAGCTGGAAATGCAGCTTCAATAATGGAGGAGAAATGCGACAGGACAGGGTTTGAATACTAGCTATTGTGGGAGGCGGGGCGGAAATACTTTCCCCCGCTACATTCCACCTGATGTAAAAGAAACCACCTATCAAATATACAGCAGGAGCACTCGGGCTGTATGAGTCATGGAAGGACAGTTGGTTATGTTAGTTGAGTATTGACATTTTCACCAGAAACACATTCATTTTTAAGAACAATTTTTAAAATGTACAAATCCAGTCATTCCTTCTAGCGATTTACAAAATAATATTCCCCTTTTTACATGCTGGAGCTGCCGAGCTGCCACCCTGCTCTTGAATTTGTAGTACCGTATTTTTTGCTCTATAAGACTCACTTTTTCCCTCCTAAAAAGTAAGGGGAAATATGTGTGCGTCTTATGGAGCGAATGCAGGCTGCGCAGCTATCCCAGAAGCCAGAACAGCAAGAGGGATTGCTGCTTTCACAGCGTAGCGATCCCTCTTGCTGTTCTGGCTTCTGAGATTCAGAATATTTTTTTTTTGTTGTCCTCCTCCAATAGGTGCGTCTTGTGGTCTGGTGCGTCTTATAGAGCGAAAAATACAGTAGTTGTTTTTTTTAAAAAAACAACCAACAACACACCTCCAAATGTGTTATAATCAGCTACTACTTCCATGCCCTTTCTTGCTGCTAACAACAACAATGATAAAAAAATTATTATTATTTATACCCCACCCACCTGGCTGGGTTTCCTCAGCCACTCTAACTTCTGGAGCTCTGCTGTAAAGCTCGCTTAGGCCAGTTACTATCAGTCAACCTAACCTAACTTTCCTTTTGTTGCCAAGCCGATAAAGTGGGATCGCCTTGTGAATGTTGCCCTGTGTACACCCCCCCCCAAAAAAAAGATGGATACAAGTAGCTGCTAATAAAAGTCCTTCCTTGGACCCCTGTAAATTCCTTCCTAATTTGCAATATCTCTGCAAAATGCTTCCCACCAGATCTGTTTCCAGATCATTTCAGCCATAGGGCCAAAATCAAGAGCTTGGTTTCCAAAACTGTGTCCTAGACCTGCTGCGTTGGGGTTACAACCAAGATCAGTATTAATGCCGTCTTTGCCTTGGTGCAAGATTAACTTGCTGGACCCAAGTGTCACGCTTCTCATTTCACACCTTTCATAATAATAATAATAATAATAGTAGTAGTAGTAGTAGTAGTTTTTATTTATACCCCGCCCTCCCCAGCCAAGGCCGGGCTCAGTAGTCTCTGGAACCTACAACCTGTTTTACTCAACCGGTAAGAGATTTTGCCTATCCACTGGTCCCTGAGACAAGAGGCAATGACAATACTTTGAATGGCACTGATAAGGCTTCTACTTCTCCATCTTGATTTACTCTTGAAGGACAGACCCACAGGCGCTGTGCTAAACATAGGAAGCTACTTTGTACTGAGACCGTTGGTCCATTTTCACATGCTGGCTGGCAGCAGCTTGCCAGGGTTTCAGACAGGAATGTTCCCCAGCCCTACATGGAGATGTCTGGGATGATCCTGGGACCTTCTGCATGCAAAGCAGATGCCCTTCCACTGAACCAGGGACCTTCCCAAAGCACCATTA
This sequence comes from Podarcis bocagei, assembly GCF_964188305.1. Taxonomy (NCBI): domain Eukaryota; kingdom Metazoa; phylum Chordata; class Lepidosauria; order Squamata; family Lacertidae; genus Podarcis; species Podarcis bocagei. The sequence continues at coordinate 31,321,536 of NC_138134.1, forward strand.
ATCCCAACCTCCTTTTGGACCACTTTCCAGTTCAGGTCCAGTTTCTGGAACCTAGTCTTCTTTGCAGAAACCTATTAAAAGGCATTTAAGGGATACATCCACTCTCGGGCCAGGATGCAGCTGCCTCTGTCAGCTCATTCCCTGTTACTTATCCCCATGACTCTGGGATAGTGTATGTCTCTGTGTTGGTTTTGCTGGAAGCAGACTTTGCTCACACAGGGTTTCTAAGTGTAGGTCAAGTCCCTAAATGTATGGCGGTCAGAAATATTTGTGCGTGTTTGTGTTGTTTCAGAGAATATTTCAGGTGAATTTCCTTTTTCCTCTTTTATTACCAGTGTTAACTAAATTGTTTCGGTGAAGCTCATTAAGCTATTGCATCTGTATTTTGGAGATGTTTTCCTTTGGTGCGGCTTTGTGGAACATAACATTTGATTGGGATCGTGCTTTTAAAACAACAAGGGGCTCCTGAAGCAGGTCTTCAGACAAAATAAAACATTCTCTTTTTGTGTGTTTTGCAAGAGAAGGTCTTACCTGTTTGTTAAAATTAAGTGTTTAGGTTGATAAGGACATACTAGTCTGAGGACATACTATTCATGAGACTGAATTCGGATTGTCTCATTGGATTCTAATGTTTCTAAAGCCATTTTTAAAATAAAAATACATACGTGTTTCTTTGGGGTCTTACACTTCTCTCACTGGAAGCAAAAGGTGTATTCTCTGGAGGCTAGGACCCGAACCAATGGCTTCAAGTTACAAGAAAGGAGATTCCGACTAAACATTAGGAAGAACTTTCTAACAGTAAGAGCTGTTCAACAATGGAACAGACTCCCATGAGAGGTGGTAGATTCTTCTTCCTTCGATGTTTTTAAACAGAGGTTGGATGGCCCTCTCTCATATATGCTCTTGTTGAGATTCCTGCATTGCAGAGGACTGGACTACAGTCTCTTCCAGCTCTATTAATTATAAGGATGGACCTTAATAGGCTTTAGCCTTTTCTTACGATTTCCCCCTACAGCAGTCTTAACAATCCTGTAGCGTGCATATATTCTTAGAAGTAAGCCTCATTAAGTTCAACTGACTACCAGCTAACTGATTATAGGATTGCAGCCTAAGTAAAATTTGCAGAGACAATCATTTTAATGATTCCGAATTTCATTTTATCTTGTGTGGAATGGCAGGGAGAGGGTTTCTTTGCAACATTAAAAGGGGGGGGGGGAATGGAAGCTGTCCTTTGTATTTGGATGAATTCTTCTTCATGTATGTTTTGAGGATGAGAATCTCCTTTTAAGATTGCTCAAATAAGTACTTCTGAAGATCCTAGAGTCGGTGAATCTAAAACATTCCATATACCCCCTGCTTTGGAACAACCCAAATTATGATATTCCTTAATAGACTCTGTCCTAATAGCTTTGACATACTGTGCCCAATGAAGATAATTTCTCCTTATCACCATTATTAATTAGAACGTGAGACGTTAGCTGCAGTGTGGTTTAGGGAACCAATTAAAGGACAATAAGGATGGCAAGTGAAGTTGTAATTTTATTTGACTACTAAAGTATTAGCAACTGTATTGACTGAATTAGCTAGAACTAGTAATTTTGTCCTTCCGAGTGGGGTAAAATAAACTTTGGGTACCCAGCTTACATTGTAGACTGCTATGCAGAAGCCTAGGGACAATCTCACTTCTGTGATAGTAAACGGTGACCCCATGTGAAATAGTCATGCCAGGCAAGGAATTGTACCCCGGGTTCTCCCGGTCTTCATTTGACACTCTCATGCGGAATAGTCTGGTTGCCTGGACGAGTCTGCTTCAAATATTATTGACATGAAGAGGCCTCCACACAATCAAGGGGCTGCAAGACCACGCTGCTGGCATTGCCTCTGAGGTTTCATGGCTTTCTAAGTGTAGACATCTGCTTAGGAAGAACTGCCCTATGTAGATCTCTCTGTGTGTAGGCTTCCCCTGGAAGCTGGAATCCTCAGCATTCAGGATTCCAACTCCAAAGAAAGTCTCTGTACATTGGCTTGTGCAGATGTCTACAGCTAGTTCATGGATGATGAGGACAATTGTTCATCCTATACTTTTCTGTTCTCTCCCCCATCAATTTACTAATCACAAGAAGTATGGGTCTTTATGCTAGAGTGACAAGAGTGCTTTAATCTTCTTTAATTCTGCAAACCTAAAGTTCTGGTATGTACTTGAATTTCCCCTTCAAAATAGTGAAAGTCTGAAGGCATCCTCCGGGAGAGTTCCTATACCTTTGTTGTGTAATGATGGAAGAATTCCATCCACCATATCTTATGTCATTCCGCTGCAATTCTCCACAGCTCTAGGTAAATGAACCTTCTCAGGGTCTAGACCTGACAGCCACAATTCACGTGAAAACAATGGAGTTACATGACTAACTGGAAATTAGCATTGCCTCCCACCTCTGATTGCAGGAAGCTTTTCTAACTGTCTAACACTCTACATGGCCTCTTCAGAATTAATAGCAACTTCTTATTAACATAGTTTGTCCTGCACCAGACATGTCAAAAGTAAGGACTGCAAGATCTCAAGTCCAAAACATCACTTTTATTGTTCCTAATAAGCTGGAAGAGTTTTCACAGGTTGTCAATTTGCCTGCATAGATTGGGCTTATGAGTACATGACATGCTGATCTACGACATGCCTACCTACATTCATATAATGGTACAAAATCCAAAAACATCTGTTGGTCTACTTCTATCTATGATGGTTGCATTACTTCCATCCAGACCAGCGGCTGGAGAAAGCAAATTTAATTTGCTTGGAAACAGCAAAAGAAAATAGAATCCTGAAAAGGAAAACAAAAGAAATGCTCCTTAACTAAGCTCTTGTATTTGAAGCAGTCATTTTATACACATCAACAAGCACTGTAAAGACCAAAGAAGAAAACTGTCATATTTCATGCCAAAGATGTCTTGTCTCTAGCAGAGATCCCTACTGTTCTGATAGCCATTGTTAAAATTATATACTGAACCCCTACAGTGATGTCCCACTCCAGGGGGAATAAATCAAAGGTCAGCGATACAGAAAACAAGACACTGCTCTCATTAAATAAGGGTGAAAATGGCAACGGCATCACCTTTCAAATGTTCAAGCTGGCACTACTTAACATAGGACTAATCTGCTTCTCACTCTGGTTGCTTGGTCATTGGGATTTAAAAACAAAACAAAAGCAGGCCTTTAGTAAGTAAGTGCATAGTATGGTAAATTAAACAATGGTATACAAATAGAAACCAAGCAAGCTGGCTAATAATAGTGTCTATTTGGCATGGAGAGCATATTAATTTATATTAACATTCTAAACTATGATTTTAGCTCACCAGATCATTATAGAAGAAGGGTGATTTGCAACATACATCACTGCACATTCCTGCTCATTTGGACCAGGAATTTAAGCAGGCACAATGCAGGTAAGCTGGTACAGTCAACAGGGGAAGGCAGACTTCAAGATTGCAGGATCTATTTTGTGTTTCACTGGAGCCCTGAGCAAAAGCACATATGCTTAGATTTAAAGAACAGGTTGCCTCTGAGTAGTTGCTGGGCACACAGATTTCTTGTGCATATCACAGCAGAACTTCCATACTTCCACAGGGGGGGGGGGGGAACTGGTTACCCCAAGTTTTCTTAATTTCAGAAGTCTAATCCGAGGGGAGGGGCATTTTGTTGTCCTTGTTGAACAACTGGGAACCAGAAAACCTTGCTGATCTATTTCAGACCACCCATAGATCTACTAGGGCAGTGTTCTTCAACCTTGGTTTTCTGTATCTTGTTGGATTACAGTAATAAAATGTATGCCAAGTTGAGTGCACTGAAGCAAAGTTGGGATATAAATAAATAGAAAGAGATAACTCTGGAATAGAAAACCTGAGGACAAAAAGTTCTGGTCATGATTTTTTCTTTTCTTTTTGGGATAAGGAAAAGCAACTTACAGCCATCAGTAAAAGTCCTCAATCAACCAGGCTCTTCTGTCAGTAAATACAGGCTGCGTACAATCACCTAAGTAGTCATTAAAGGACTCTTCTCTATTTGCGAAGACCATTCTACAGTAGATACCCGAACAATTACAATTAACAGACGAAAGTGCTACATTGCTGAATGGTGTTTGATTAATAGCGGCCTTGTGGGAACTTTTCTTTCTTTTTTCTTTTAAAATCAAAATTATCAATTGTTTTCTATTACTGTGGAGAAAGCTTTACCAAAGACAAGCTGAGAGGTGGGGAAATGAATGTGTGCACAATGCACAATTTAACGAATTGTGGTGGTATGCATGTTAAATGTTAAAGATGCATCACAAACACAAATTCAGCCCCACCATAGATTACCATACCTCACCACACGCTCCTTTTACATTACATGGAAACAATTCCAGTTATTTGTACAGTGTCATCTATGGGCGTAATATTTCAGAATGTGCCTTTACTGCTTAATGCTAAAAATGTAGCATGTTTTCCCAGCTATGTTTGGATTAAAAAAAAGAACAACAACTGTATTTTGGACTGTATTTTTGTTGACAGTGCAACAGCAGAGATCATTCTGTGTGCAACTTAATGGTTAATTCTGTTAGTATTGAAGTCAACGGGCCAAGAAGGGTATAGGTAGAGGTATAGCTTAGCAACTAGGCAGGGGGAGGAGCATGATGTTTACTAAGGTAGCATGTTTCCTGATTGGCTGTGTAGTTACGAGGGAATTTTTTCTGTGTATATTTTATTGAAGGTGTCCCTGCTCTGTTGAAGGCCTGAACTAAGAAAGGAAAAGCCTTTCTGCTGCTTTTCCCTCAAATTATACACGGTTTAGTTCTGGGGGTTTTCCCCCCAGTAAATTGCTAGCAGGATTTTTCTCTCTCTCTGGATGCTGTCTGCATTGTTTAAGTGACTTTAAGTCTTATGACATTACTCTCATCCATATTTTCCCGGAAGCTGTGGCATTCAAGTATTTGTCTTGATCCCTTCCAAACCACCGAATATACAAATACTTTTTAATCATGGGAATACTGTACCTATCGATGGAGGCATGCTTATCCGAACATTTCCTACCACATGTGGTCTAGAACACAGTTGGTGTCCAAAATATGTTCTTCTCCGCACCACTGTAGTTATAACGACCTCTGATTGTTTGCTCACCTGCTTCAAACAGGAGCTAAAATTGCTGGCCTGTTGTCACTGTTAGAATATGCAGCTTCATTTGGACAAAGCAGCTGCAAACTGTTTTTGCTGTGAGAGCTGATTGCAACAAACTGATACAAAATCACACCTGCCTTTCCTCAAGGTGTATTAGAAACTGCGGTCTGGATGTGACAGAGATGGAGTTCAAATCCCATTGCTTTTGATGGGAGAAATCTAGAAGCAATTCAGGAAGCAGATAGTGGCATTATACATTCTGTAATGTTTGCAAGCTGGAAACAAAATTGAATAAGTAGGGATATCCATGCCATGTCTCCATGGAAGTTCATTTTCTTGGGCTACTGTGTGTGTGTGTAGCCTATTTGGGGACCCAGCCCAGAACAAGACAGTGGGGAAAAGAAGCTCTGGCCATCCAAATAGTTTTCTTCACTTTACCTTGGACTGATATCTTGCTGTGCAAACAGATTCCAACGTGGAGGTGTATTAAGGATTACGTGATGATGCAAGCATGTCCCAAGACACTTTATCTTATGACTCAAGGAAGGAGACAGCTTACCATGGACCTTAGGTAGTATGATTAGACATTGTATGTCAGGGCAATCCCTGCTCACCAGTCCTACATTATGTATAAAAGTCTTTTCTTCTTTCCATTTATACATCACCTTTCCTCTAAGCAGCTCAAGGTAGCATACAAATTTCTCTCCCTCATTTTATCCTCAAAAAACCCCCTGTGAGGTAGGTTAGACCTAAAGAGTGTGACTGGCCCAAGGCCTCTTCACGCCTGAGTGTGGATTTGAACTCTAGTCTCTCAGGTCCTAGTTGAACACTCTAACCACTACAGCACAGAAGTCTTTCATATTTCTCATGTGAAACAACTCAATCTGCCCTTTATAGTCATGAGTTAAAAGTACTTAAAAAAACCCCCAACCTTTTATGTTGGAACTTGATGGTGAACCTTGTAATATCATTTTCTCACCTAGGGCTGCTCAGTTCAGGAGAATTCAGTACTTTAAATGATTAAGAGAAGGTAGCATTTGGGAAGGGTTGAGTTACCCTGCCATCAAGCTGCCATAGTGCAAGAAGAAGTCTCTGCCAACAGTTAAAGGCCCAGGAACTAACTAACTAACTGACTAACTCCTTTTTTCTCTTGTACTGAACCTGCAGCAACCCTACAGCTGCTTGGCTCAACAACTGAGAGGCCTTCTAATGAAATCTTCCAGTAAATGGGTGTAACAAGACCCTTTAAAAACACCAGCGCTGCAGTGTTAATTACAACAAAAAGCATTTTAAATATTTTCCTCTATCCAAAGTGTCTTTCCTTGCTTTCAGAGAGAACCACAATTGACTGTTGATATACTATTGCCATTACATTATCTTTTCTTTTTCCAGCATCTCCCAGAGCAGAAGCCCAAACAAGATGAATGGCTGTATAATGCCGCTAAAAAGCTTCTGTGGGTTTCAGCCATCAGTGTTTCCACCTCCCAGCTGTTAGCATCCTGAAATCTGATGCTTACAATTGTTGCCTAACTTGCACTTAACTACACTTATGCTTAAATGGATCTCTCATTCCGACACGCGGTGTTCATCATCTGCTTCAAATTGCCACTCTGTACTTGTCTTCCTGCTTTCTTCTGATGAATAGTGTTAGGTTTGAATGCCGACTTGGGGGGAAATTTGGGGGCTAGCGCTGGGGTTGTGTTTTATGTTGTAAGCAGCCTTGTCAGAGCCGTCTAAAGAATATGAAGCTTTCTTCACATGCCAATCAAAAGGTCCTGTTCCTGGCATACACCTTTTACGAGGCCTGGAGAAGGCAAGAGCAGGAAGAGGCAGTGTCCTTGGGCTGATGTTAGCATGGGATACTGGCCTGCAGATGTGATCGGGGTCAGGGGTTGGCATTGGCCCACACCTCAGCAGGGGGCTGGAAGCACTGCGCTAGACATTGTCTCACTTCATAGCCTAGTGTGAAATTTATTTATTGCATTAATATCTTAATATTCCACCTTCTTCTCCAAGGATGCACATGTGGTTCTCATCATTTAACCCCCACAACAACCCTGTGAGGTAGGTTAGGCTGACAGGCAGTGACTGGTCCAAGGTCACTTGGTGAGCTTTATGAGCGAGTGGGGATTTGAACCCTGGTCTCCCAGGTCCTAGATAAGCTGTCAGGGACTGTGCTGAGGAGGGCTGCACAGTTGAGGAATGGTGGGAGCCTCCCCCTCCCCCTGATCAGGATCCTGAATCTTCCCAGGAGAAGTGGGACAGTATAGATTTGGAACAGTGGTTTGCAGAGGGACATAATTCAGAAGACAAAAGTTGGGAAGAATTGGGTGGTGAACAGCTAGGAGAAGAAGAACCGGGAGAGAGAGAGTTAACAGATTCCAGTTCACTGGATAGTGTCCAGCCAACCAGTCCAAGGTCACAGAGATTAGATAAGTAGCTGCACAGAAGGCACAGTGGTTGCGAGATCAGGATGCAAGATGAGGAAGTGGCGAGGGTGACTCAGGAGGAAGTAAGTGTAAACCTTAATTGGAAGTACCTTTACTCCGAGAATTGACTCTTTGTTCATTTGCTGTGATCATTAAATCTCTTTAAATGGTAATAGACTATTTTTGCTTTGTTCTGCTTATCCTTGGCCAAAGGGAGGGAGGAAGCCGCTCCCCCAAAGCCTGATATCAGCACTAACCACCACACTGACTCTCACTGTAGTTTTCAAAGCATGCACCTCAGCTGGTATCACAGAAGATATGCAGGTCTGATGATTACTTCATTGTAAGAGCTTTGTTGGATCACACCAAAGTTCCATCTAGTCCAGCATCCTGTTCTCACAGTTCTCACTCCATGCCTAGAAGCGGCGTTTTCAGCAAAACACTAAGAGTTCCAGGTTTTTCAGTGCAGTCCTTTTTAATGTGAGCATATACAAAAGAAACAGTCCATACAGAGTACTTACAAAAGAATACTCTCCACCACAGCACCACCACACTACAGCACAACCACCACCCCCTGTTAAACAGGCTTTCCTTTTTAAAACAGGTGATAGCCAATTACACTAATCACACTCCTGCTGAGTCACTCTGACCCAGCAGAGTATTGCATCATCCTGCTGAAGCCTGCAGACTTATCCAGTATCCTGCGAATCCCAACAGATATGCAGGTCTGATGATTACTTCATCGTAAGAGCTTTGTTGGATCACACCAAAGTTCCATCTAGTCCAGCATCCTGTTCTCACAGTTCTCACTCCATGCCTAGAAGCATTCAGACATGACATGAGCCCCACAGCTGCCTTCCGCTTCATGTTCCCAAACAACCAGTATCCGGAGGCCTAGCACCTCTACTAGAAGTAGCTAAAAGCAATCATGGATAGAAGCCATCAAAAGCTTAATCTTTCAAGAATTTTACCAACTCTCGTCGAAGTTGCTGGCTGCCACATCTTGTGGTAGCAAACCCTATAGTTTAACTATGTGCTGTGTGAATAAGTGCTTCTTTTTCATCTGTCCTGAATCTCCCGGAATTCAGCTTCATTGGATTGTCCCAGGTTCTGCTATTTCAGGGAGAATTTCTCTCTATCCACTTTCTCCACAACATATAATTTTATAGACTTCTATCATCATTCTTTCCCTCCCCCCCCCCACTTGTAATTGCGCTTTTCCTACACTTAAAAGCACCAAATGTTTTAACTTTTCCTCATAGGGAATATTCTTTCCTCCTGAGTATCTTCATAGTTCTCATGGTTTTTCAAGGTTGTGCCATAAATTTTTGTGTATCTTTCTAGCCTTTGTTGAAGCTAAAACAGATTTCCTAAGTATTTGTCTGTTTTCTGTCTCCTAATACAGAAGTCTTCATTCCCCCATCACAGCAACTAAGTTCTTTTCCACCTGTGTTATGTTTTGCAAAGAGAAGTGAGCGCATAAGATATCAACTGTAACAGGCACCCCTAACCTTCGGCCCTCCAGATGTTTTGGACTACAGTTCCCATCATCCCTGACCTCTGGTCCTGTTAGCTAGTGATCATGGGAGTTGTAGGCCAAAACATCTGGAGGGCTGCAGGTTGGGGGTGCCTGAACTATAACTATCGCCTAGGGAAGGAGTTGGGGACCAGCGACCCACAATATATTTTTAGACTTCTAGCTCCCATCAGTTGATGCTAGCATACATATGGCCAGATTCTCCACCTCTGCCCTAGGGTTTATAGAGGTGCTTCTTTCCAGCATGAAATCTGTCCTGTGTTTTAAACCCCTTTCAGTAATAAATATTTATAGGGGCATCAACCAATGATACATTCAGGATGTTACTTCAAAAGCTCATTGCCTAGTTACTTCCCATTATAACTACATTCTATGAAAGTCATTCGCAGTTCAAACCCAAAGGCTTTGACGCTTTCATTATATTTACATATTTCCTTCATACCTTCTTGTTTATTCCTGCTCCTGTCTTCCTTAGCTTTGTTCTGCTGTATTGTTTTCCCCTCTTCAAGGTATTGTATTATGTGTAAGACCAGTTCTTTTTATTTTAGGAGAGATACTGTGCAAACCCACAAAAACTTCAGCTGTAACTGCACAGTTGCCGACAATCTACTTTAATCTGCTTTAGTCTGATTCTAAGTTAGCTATAGCAGCACCTCCATTTGTTGCTAAAAGCAAGCTTCTGCATTTCTGTGTAATTTGTTAATGTGTTTATTATATCCTTTGCTGCCTCCCAATAGGAACATCCAGGAAATGAGATACTTGTAGAAGAGTTTGTTTATTCCGTGTTTAAATGACAGCTGAAGGCTCACTATTCTATTTACATTTACAGTTCTAGAATTTTTTAAAACAGCATTCCACATCTAGCTAAACTTTGGAAAACAGAACCATTAAAAGCCAAGGTAACGATTATAACAAAATCTTACTCTTTAACATCTTGCATTCTCTTTTGCAGAATTGCTATTGCTTTTCACAATCTACAATAGAAATGTTAATGCTGAAAGAACTATTAGATGAGAATTAAGCTATTGCCTTAAATAGCGTAATTTCATTTTGGATACTCTCTTTAAAAGATGTGCAATCCTAATGAAAGGTAGGGTGCCTTTTAATAGGCTGGTAATTTTAATAATGCCCTAATTTAAATTCAACACATTTTAAATGGGGGGGATAGAAAAACTAAAGTAAATAATTGACACCCCTCTCAATGAAAAACTGATGGCAAATGAGAGATCTGACTTTTCCTTTTTCTCTGAATTTCAGCATTTGGCATCCACATCGTTGTTTTTTCCTGCATATATCCCCAAACGCTATGAAATGTACAGCTAGCTATATGGCATAATTGGTTTCAGAGAGAATTCTGTGCATTTTGTTTCATAATACTTGCCGTTTGCCACCTTTTCACCACTGACAGATAATCTTTAACAATGTATGAGATAAATGCAACAGGTGGCAAGTTATGGGCAGGGCTTTACTTCTTGAAATTCTGTTGTTACAAAAGCAGCATCTCTACATCATTTGTGTCGCAACAAATATTGAAGGCTCCTGCATAATCTCTAGCGGTCCCCCCCCCCCCCGTGAGTCATTCAACACTAATTTAAGATGTTATGTATGTCACATATGTACATAGAGAATTGATTTCCTGCACTGAAACCATCTGGCAATAAGTGCAGGCGTGTCATTCCTGTCGTAGAAGCAGAATGCCTTTGAAAAGGAGGTGGAATACTGTACTGCAACTAAGCATGTCAGGAGGACAAACTTCAGTATTACCCTCATTTGACAGAGGCTGCCTACAAAATGAACTCTGGGTTCTAAGCCTAACATTCTGTGAAGGAAAACAAGGTGGCTCTGTGCACTTTAAGAGGGTTCAGAAGAGCAGCAGTCTTGTCACAGGAGTCAGGAAATGTTTCCCTCTGGGTTTACCAAGGCGGTTTTCCTGCCCGCAGTGCATCTCTTCTTGTACCTATGGTAGGTTGTCCTTTCGAAAGATCCCTCGTCAAAGTTCACCGCACACAACCATAGGGTTTCTCCATAAGCTGCTTTGCTTTAGGCTTTCTTGAACGACGGCTGTGTAAGCACTTTCAAAGTGACCTTAAAGAATAAATAGCACTCCGTCGGCATTAAAGCACTTCAACACAATTAAGTTCTGTCGCTGGCCCAGGATGATCTTAATAGGCGAGCTGAACAAACGAAGATGAGGTACAATTCAATTGCCATGGGAGGTGCTCATTTTAAGAGACTCCCAAGGAAAACTATATGCCAGGGGAGCAAATCAAAGAAGCAGAGGAAGTCTGGGATAGGAGGAGCAGCCATGGAGAGAGCATTTCATCTTTGAATGAGCAACTACAGGAAAATCTGTGCCAATGCACCAACAGAATCTACCACAACGGTACTGCTACACCTGCTGCTCTCCTTGCTGACTACCCCCACCCATTATATTTTAGCGGGCAGTACCATTTTTGACGCGGGTGGCGCTGTGGGTTAAACCACAGAGCCTAGGGCTTGCTGATCAGAAGGTCGGCAGTTCGAATCCCTGCGACTGGGTGAGCTCCTGTTGCTCGGTTCTTGCTCCTGCCAGCCTAGCAGTTTGAAAGCATATCAAAGTGCAAGTAGATAAATAGGTACCACTTCGGAGGGAAGGTAAACGGCGTTTCCGTGTGCTGCTCTGGATCACCAGAAGCGGCTTAGTCATTCTGGCAACATGACCCGGAAGCTGTACGCCGGCTCCTTCAGCCAGTAAAGCAAGATGAGCACCGCAACCCCAGAGTCGTCGGCTACTGGACCTAACTGTTAGGGGTCCTTTTACCTTTTACCATTTTTGAATGGGCTTCCATCTGTGATGGCCACCCATCACCTTAATTTGCCCCAAATACAATGCTCCGCCATGGATCTATATTCCTAACCAGTCTATAGATTTTGTAGATCTATAGGCTAGGGCATTGCATTTTGGGTATTTAAAATGCTGGGTGGACACTGCAGGTGGGAGCAGAGGTTTGCCCCCCCCAAAAAAACACAACCACCCAGGGACCTGGCAGGGAGGGCAGGGTAAGAGGTGCTTCTGAGTTCATGGGGCTTTTGGCCAGTGCCTAACCTAGCTAATGTTTGGAGCCAGAGCTGTCTTTAAGAATTATGCCAAGAGCCCAGCCCTATGCATGTGTATTCAGAACAAAATCAACCTAAATTCAATGGGACTTACTCTCAAATAGGCATGTGTCCAATCCATTTGCACAGGTCACCAATAAATGAGAAGAGAGTGGCCAACACTGCCATGCTTGTTAGCCAAACTCCATGGATCTAAAAAGATGGGTAAAGTGCTGTCCAAAATTCCACCAAATTTAAGTGCAAGTGGCCTATGCAGACCTAAGGGCACCAAACCACCCCAAATGCGTGTGCCTAATTCTGCATAGGGGATCAGGCTGATTGCATAAGCCAAGCTAAATTGACCACCTGTTCAGTTCCAAAGGAGCAACATTTTTTTCTTAGGACAGGTTCCTATATGAAGAAATATAAGGTGAAGGGAAAACCATCACAAGGTCACCTACAGATCTGCAACAAACAATAAAACATGCTAGTTAAATGCATCCCTTCTACTTTGGCAAGAAGCTCATTCAGAGCAATCCTTAAGAACAAACAGAGGCTCGTCATTGCTAGAAACAAGTTTATTGAATATATTAATCTTTCATAACTGATTACAAAGTGTATTAAAATCTATTCATCTTAAATGCATTGAAATATAAATGTTTATGGAAGCACAGCTTAAGAAATGGGAGTGGGGGGGAAAGCGCTGAAGGACAAACAACATGTAGAAACTCCGACTAAAAATGTATGTTTTGTTGACAGATTGTAGCACATTGTGAGAGACAACTAAATCCAGATAATTCCTGAAGATTGCATTTAAGCAATTTGGGGTGGGGTGGGGTGGGGTGGCAGGAAACAAGACAACAAAAGATACGACCGGGTATTGTTCAGATATGTTAACCCTTCCACATGAGAGCTTCTAGTGTTAGATAGATAAAACAAATCACAGAAGCAGTTAGGAGGGAACAAAAGAAAGCATGTCCAAATGTATAATCTAGATGGATTTGCAATCGCAAGATAACACTTGATCATGACCCTCCTAAAGTATCTCCCAGAGAAGAGCAGCGTTGTACACACAGTTTGAGAAGATTAACGTCAGATGGTGTATTGGAGATGAATTGCTCAGCATCCTGGGATAATCTTCATTCCTGGACCATTTTCTGCCCACTGAAAGAAGTCACACTGCTTATCCTTCCCAAGAGGGCACACAAAGAAGTTCTTTCCATTATTAGGACCAATCTTCAACACCGTCCTCATAATGCTGCGCTTCCTGTGATTGCAGAAGGGAAAATGCAGGTCTGCCCACTGTAGAGAGAAATCATTTCTCCTTTTAACATCAGATCCCTCTTTTAGACCAGTGGCAAGAAACTTGACTTTAATTCTGCCAGGTAGGTGGCAACTGCTAATAATCAGGGTAAATGGCTCTTTTTCAAATAACCTATATGTTTCACTGCCTGAGCTCCACTGGTTTGACTTTGTGAGAGTACAGTTTTCGGGAGTTTTATCTGACTCTGGAGGCAACATGGGTTCAATTTATGCAAGTAAAGTTCTGGTACCTCATAGCTGAATAGCAATGGATCTCACTTCCCCACACTTCTAACTTCCTTCTCTCCCTTTTCAGAATCTGAAGGTCAAAATGACATTACTGCACCTCTTACTGCATAGTAGGCCAGTGCAATTGCTGTGTTAACAGAACAAAACCCACGTGAAAATAATCTATTGTATATTGCGTTCAGCCCATCCTTGGAAGTTAGTTAAGAGGGCCTTTTACTCCCCTTTCAGAACTTCCCTCCATGTGTATATTAAGCATGTGGAGAAGGGAGGAGTGTATACACTGGCCCCACTCCCAGCCTATCTGTCCTCTGCTGGTTCCAGCCCCATGAGGTAGAAGGTCTGAAAAGGATGCCAAAGTCCATACAAAGAGACTCTTAGATTTTATTTTATTTTTGCAGCGACTACCACTAATTTGCACAGGGAGCCCTTTTCAGACCTTTCAACTAGCTGCAATGCCGTCTGGGAGAAGAAAGTGCTGCTCCTTCCTCCATACATTTACTCTGCATATGGAAGGAACAAATCCGTCTCCATCTGAGCAGGCAGGAGGTGCCACCACACATTCCACAATGTGGCAAAAACATCCCAGGAAGTGAAGCAGGTCTGTGGCCTGAAGGGAGCGCTGAAGACCTGACCGAGAGGCCCATCACTGAGGTTCCCCATCACTGCCATAGATGGCTATTGGTTGAAGAGGCAGAGAGATAGGGGGAGAACCCTCTCCCAAACTCCCTCCATTCCCATTCAAGGACAGCAATGGCTACTTGATTGAAGAATAATCTCTACTCCCATGTCTGCATCAATTCCACTCTTCAAATAAATCCCCTCTTGTGCCCTCCCCGCAAGAAGTCAATCCTAGCCAGGCGGTTAAATTCCACTTGTGACTGACAGGAGCATACCCCCCTGCTTCTGCTTTCAGAACTGGGGAAGGGATATCAATAAGCCATAGCTTTCTATGTGTCTATTAACTCTTCATAGTGTCAATAAATGAAAACCTTTTAGTGTAAAATCTGAATTCAAAGTCCACGACTCTACTCCATGCAGAAAACCATTCTGCAGTGGCCAGGATGCGTCTAGAAGTTATCTAGGCAAAGCTAACTTCATCAGTGACATTGTAATTCTCCTTCCAGTACACTAATCCTGAAAATACGAATGAAACCCATGAGTAATCATAATGGGTTGGAGGAAAAAAGTTGTACCCTTCAAGGGTGCTCGGCAAGGCTACGCAATCTCACGTACTTCAAAGTAGTCGCACCGGGCTTCTCTGGGTAAAGGACAAGCATAAAATTGCCTGCCCTTGTTTTCTCCGTCCTTCCTCACCACACGAAGAACGCAGCAGCGGCTGTGTTTACTGCAGCGAGGGTTGCCAGTATTTAATGTGTAAGAACCATCTGTCACATTAACTGGAGGTGCTCTGCAATGACAGGTTGCAAAATAATAATAAAAACTGCATGAAGTTAAAAGGGATTAGTTACAGCAGCAGCAACACGCTTCCTCCCTTCCACCAAACACTCTTGCCTTTCATACACAGCTGTCAATAATGCATTGTTATACACGTGTAGGGTTCAAAATAGAGAAACCGGATATTTTACCTGCCCTACTTGATTTTTCTTTAAATAAAACTGAAGGAATCTGCACTGAGCATCCAGGCAATTGAAATGAAGGGCAAGTGGCAAATTTAAAGTCCCAAAATTGCATGGCCTCTTATTTTATCTCATTTAAAAAAAATATAAAACAGCACTATTCCGGTGTCGCTGGCATAAATTTTGTCCTTTCATGTTGTTTAAAAGGCATTCCGAATTGGCAGCGGCAAGACATACTCAAGGTCCAATTCCCTCCAATTATAGTCTCCCCCTCTGGAAAGCTATTACAAGTGTCTTAGACCAGGCCATGGGGATCTCTACCTACTTGTCCGCTTCGGAGACAATTTTCCATGCTCTTTGATCAAAGCTACTTTAATGATCCCAATCATGTTCCACAGAGGAGGAAGTCTGACTGGCGGAGCAGAAAAGTATATTTTATGAAGGTGGCAGGGAAGCTTTACTCTCCCCTAACATTAGCGTCACCAGAAGAGTTGGAGAGCATCTTCGCTTACAAGGCACAAGGGCATCTTCCTTGATGGTTAATGTTTAAACAAGGTTAGTTCGCTCCCTGTTACTTTGATTTAGAAGCAGCCAACCTTTCTTTTGCTATAATTCTACAAGTCAAGGCCAAATTCCACCCGGCGGTGCTATTCTCGCGCTCCTGTATACATCGTAAAAGTGCTACCTGGGAACTCTGACATCCTCCTCCAACCCCCTCTCAGTCTTTGCCACCTCCCCAAAGGTCCAACTTTGGGTAACGGGGGTTTAATTGGCTCCTTACTCAAATGGGTTATATACACCCCATACCTTTACAGTGGAACCTTGGTTCTCAAACTTAATCCATTCTGGGAGTCCATTGGACTCCTGAAACTGTTCGAAAACCAAGGCACAGCTTCCGATTGGCTGCAGGAGCTTCCTGCACTCAAGCGGAAGCTGCGTCGGACCTTTGGCTTCTGAAAAACGTTCGAAAACCAGAACACTTCTGGGTCTTTGGGATTCAGGAACCAAAATGTACAAGTACCAAGGTGTTCGAGAACCAAGGTACAGTGGTGCCTCGCAAGACGAAATTAATCTGTTCCACGAGTCTCTTCGTCTAGCGGTTTTTTTGTCTTACGAAGCAACCCTATTAGCGGATTAGCGCTATTAGCGGTTTAGCGGCTATTAAAGGCTTAGCGGCTAAAAGGCTATTAGCGGCTTAGAAAAAGGGGGGGGGAGCGGAAAAAATCGCAAGACTCGCAAGACTTTTTCGTTTTGCGAAGCAAGCCCATAGGGAAATTCGTCTTGCGAAGCGCATCGAAAAACGGAAAACCCTTTCGTCTAGCGGGTTTTTCATCTTGTGAGGCATTCGTCTTGCGGGGCTCCACTGTACGACTATATATCCAGTCTTTTTCTCCAAGGGGCTCAAAGTGGCATACCTGGTTCTCTCCATCCTCAAGTTTATGTTGTGAACTGCCCTGAGATCTATGGGTATAGGGCGGTATACAATTTTAATTAATAACAATAATTCACCCCTACAACAACCCTGTGAGGTACGCTAGACTGGCCAAAGGGCACGCAGTGGGCTTCAGGGCCTAGTAAGGATTTGAACCCTGGTCTCCCAGGTCCATGGCTAACACTTTCAACCACGGTGCTACACCTGCTACACCACAATGCAGTTTTGTTTCTGAGCTACCAAGTAGGGAAGCAGGCAGCAAGGAATACATTGCTCTGCTGTGCAATAGAGAAGCCCACTAGCCCCCTTGCACCTACCATCAAATTCTGTAAAGTTCCAGGGCTTCTGCCCTGCTTCATTTCTAAGACACAGCAACTAATCTCTTGCCACTGCAGTTAGCCACTTGGTAATTTGCCCTTTCTTCTGATCTAACAAGTTGCCTGAGTCACAAGCGATTCTGTGACAAATAAGGGACACACAGCAGCAACAAACTCTGTTTCATGAGTTACCCATTATCCTTATTGGACAGAATATATATTATATCAAACCACTTCAAAAGCAAAACACGCAATAAACCCCAAACCAATGTTTCCCTCTAAACATTGCCTTGCACCCATCAATTTCTACCTTTCAAGTCCACATTCAATGAAATATACTTTAGAGGAATCCTGTTTAGGTCTGGAATTAACAAACCTGATTGCTAAATTCTCATTGATTGCCCCAACAGATGAAGATGAGGAATCAATCTTCTGTTTCTTCTGTGCCGGCTTTAAAGAATTATATTGATGGGAGAATGATACGGGTGTATTTACAGCATGGTGGTTGGTGCTGTTATAATCATTTTGTGAAGAATCACACAGAGAGTTTCCATCTGGAGTTAGACTTCTGCTTCCATTATGCTTTGGCAGAGGCAATTTGCTAGCAAAATCTGACAGCACCAATGTTGTTGTCCCAAACACAGTTTTCCTGTTGATCTTAATTTCTCCCCTTGGTTTTCCAAAGTTATTACATGGGTACTTGATTAAGCTGCTGTTAAAGGCTGCCAAAGCTTCATTCTTCTGTATTTCTGGAACTTAAAATAGATAGCAAGAAAAGGAAGACATCCCAGTTAGTATCCTCTTTGAACCACTTATTCCTCCCCCACTGAAATCCCCCCCCCCCCGTGCTCTTGAACTACATCTATACTGCTCTACACACTACTAATCATAGAATCATAGCATGGTAGATTTGGAAGGTACTCCAACGGTCATCTAGTCTAATGCCCTGCAATGCAGGAATCTCAACTAGATCATACATGGCACATGGTCATCCAACCCCTGCTTAAAAACCTTCAATGAAGGGAGTTCCCAAGCTCCCAAGGGAGCCTGTTCCACTGTCAAACAGTTCTTACTGTCAGAAAGTTCTTTAGTCGGAATTTCCTTTCTTGCAACTTGAATCCACTGGTTCAAGTCCTATCCTCTAGAGCAGGAGAAAACAAGCATGCTCCCTGTTCCATGTGACAGCCCTTAAGATATTTGAAGGTGGCTATCATATCTGCCTCCTCTTTTCCAGGCTAAACATACCCAGTTCTCTCAACAGACCCTCTTAAGGCTTGGTTTCCTAACCCTTGATCATTTTGGTTGCATCACGCATGTTCTAGCTTGTCAAGATCCTTCCTAAATTGCAGTGCCCAGAACTGGACACAGTATTCCAGATGTGGTCTGACCAAGGCAGAATAGAGGGGGACTATTACTTCCCTTGATCGGGACACTATACTTCCATTGATGCAGCCTAGAAGAGTATTCACTTTTTCTGCTGCTGCATCACACTGTTGACTCATGTTAAGCTTGTGGTCCACCAAGACCCCTAGATCCTTTTAATAGTTGTGAACATAGGAAGCTGCACCAAGTCAGACCACTGGTCCAGTCAGCTCAGCATTGTCTTCCCTGAATAGAAGCAACTTTCCAGGGTTTCAGACAGGGAAACATTCCCAGCAATCCCTGGAGATGCCAGAGATTGAATGTTGGACCTTCTGCATGCAAAGCACTGAGCTACAGTTCTTCCTTAAGAAATAGTTATCCATAATGTCTACTAGCCTTGGATGCTGATGCACATCCCCATTTACATCAATGGGACTCAACTCAGTTCAGGTTAGCATGAATGCACACTAGCAACATATGCAAGGATGGGGAATGTAGAAAGGGCCTTTTCAGAGGAAGTAAAATTTCATACATTCAATTAATTAAGGGAATTTTACATACATTAATTAAGTGGAGGGGGGAAAACTGCAAGCACATTTGCAAAGCTAAGCAGGATCCGGTATGGTTTCAAATTGGGTGGGAGACCATCTGTGCATTGATATTCCTGCATTGCAGGGGCTTGGACTAAATGACTTTTGGGGTCCCTTCTGACTCTACAGTTCTGATTCTAGCACAAAAGTATTAATTATAAGCATTAAGGAAATCATTTTACTTACATCATCTTTTTTATTAAAAAAACCTCTCTAGATTTTATTTTAATGTAGATTTTTGAGATAAAGTTGCTTTATTTAAACATATGTTAAAGAAGTCTTTAGATGCCAGCATTGGACTTTGATAACAGCTCAAAAGCTTCACAACTGGAATGAAAGATGCCGAGAGAGAGAAAAAGAGCATTATCGTGATTTTCTTCTAAAGCCCTAAGCCACGCTGCCTTTGTTGTATTGGGTCCGCTTCAGCTTCTAGGGAACCAGCTGGGTGCATAAATTCCAGGAGAGAAGTTAATTGGCAAATCTGACTTTCTGAACAGACTAAATCTTTAGGTTCC
Source organism: Podarcis bocagei (assembly GCF_964188305.1). Taxonomy (NCBI): domain Eukaryota; kingdom Metazoa; phylum Chordata; class Lepidosauria; order Squamata; family Lacertidae; genus Podarcis; species Podarcis bocagei. The sequence continues at coordinate 31,341,066 of NC_138134.1, forward strand.
TGGGGCTGACATTTTAGTGGAAGACAATCAGCCAAGAGCAACTTTGGCAGGCAACTGAAATCCTTCCCGACTGCAGATACAGTTGCTCGCTAACCTCTCTTGCCCGGCACTCTGCTGGTTGCAGAAGGCCTACAGCAGGTCGGCACATCTTTTCTCAACCTTCCCTTACAGTCAGTCGCGGTCCAGAGTGTGAAAGGCTTCCGGGAGCTTCTACTGGAAGATCTTACCAGATGCTTATAGCATCAGTGCTCCACTGACAGCCAAGCCCACTCCCGGCATATTTCACTAGTCTATGTCATCCTTATGGGTAAAGGCACCTTCTCAGGGACTGCAATTGGCAGACCAAGTGCAAAACAAATAGACCCGAAAGAGGAAGAGTGACAAGAATGGACAGCAGTCCAAGGGTCATGCAACCTTCTGGGGCCACATGCCCACTGCTGGGCAAGGAAGAGGCAAAAGTGGGTGTTTCCCCACCCCTGATTTGCAGTTAGTAAGAATAGCCAGCAATTGATCCAGGTGAGACTGGACATGCAGGAAAGATTATATTAACCCAAACTTGGGGAGCCTCTTAAAAGAAACTGGCTTGTCCATTAGAGGGGGGAGCCTGATAAATTAGAACAGCACAGCAGAAAGCACAAAGGCAGGAGGAAGCAGAGGAAAGAGATAGCAAGGAGGACAGAATCATGGAAGAGAAAGGAGGAAATACAATCAGGGTAGGGCAGGGCAGGGCAGGGAAGTAGAGTGCCTCAGAGATTAGAAGCTGAACACTGCAGCTGAGAACAGCTCTTCTTTGTGGGAGAAATGAAAGACATCATTGCTGAGTGATTGGGGTTTGCTCCAACAGTAAAGGGACCCCTGACCATTAGGTCCAGTCGCGGACGACTCTGGGGTTGCGGCGCTCAATTCGCTTTATTGGCCGAGGGAGCCGGCGTACAACTTCCGGGTCATGTGGCCAGCATGACTAAGCTGCTTCTGGCGAACCAAAGCAGCGCACGGAAACGCCATGCTCCAACTGTAAAAGGTGTAAAAAAATAAATAAAAAAATACCCATGTGAAGTTTCAACACTTAGTTTTAAAATCACAATTTTTATTACAGGTTTTAAACACTTTTCATGCGTGTGCGCGTGCATACACACAAACACTTCTATTGTTTTTGAAATACTAACAGGATGGAGGACAGCTTTGGTCTCTTCCAGCTATAAAAGATTTTTTTTTCTCCTTACAAATGCATTCCCTTTCAATTTATGGAACATTTGGTCTGACAATTCAGGGAAGTTGCTGAAATCTGCAAAAAGTACCAAAGGTTTAACTGAATAATTCATGCAGCATGGGATGGGATAACAGCTGTGAAAGTATATATTTGAGTTACAAAAGGAACATGCTATTATTGCACAAACAGTTGTTCCTTGAGACAAGTTTCTGGGTTTATAATGCAGATTCTAAGAAGACGGGCATCTGCTCAGGGCTGTTTCATAGAACCTTTCTCTATCTTAATTTTCTTGAGAGAGGATTTCCTCTGAATTTCTTTCCTGATCTGTGGAAAGAAGGGCTGTCTATTCTTCCCACCCCATATAGCTAGGACACCTAAGGACCTTCTCATTTTTTAGTTTTTAATTGGGACTTTGGGGTGGCTGGTATATATTGGCCCTGTCCAACCCTCCATGCCACACATTCACAGCACAGCCTCATCTATGCACACATGCAAAAGGCACACCAGCAGACTGCCCCCCATCCCATTCCACAGCTGAAGCATACAGATTAGACGAATCATGGTTGGCTATCATTCTTTCTCCCCACTCATTAGTCATTGGTGTAATGACTGGGGAAGGGGAGATCTGCATCCATGTCAGGAATTTGGGCCCTGCCAACCCCAGTGCTGTGTCCCACTATTTTTTCCTTCTTGTCATGAAAACTGGCCAGGTCTTGGGGTCCCAGAAGAATTTGCCTGGGGAACCAGAGCAGGCCCTCAAACTAGGCTAGCTACCTCTACAGTTCCTACACATCAAAGTGGTCAAGTCCACAAAGAAAAGATAACAAGCAGTAAACATGTGTCAGGAAGCCACATCCAATAGCAACTTCCCAATTCTAACCGCATGTCTGTCACATGTCTCTAAATGTTTGGGGACATGTCTAGCTAAATGGGAGTGGGATTTTCTGCAGAGAGAAAAAGAGAGGGGGAGGGAACAGTGCATGCACCATACCACAAAGTATAAAGCACCTCTGAAATAAAATAATATCAATGATATCCTTTGTCTTCCTCCTCATATAATATTTCAGATTTGAAGCATTAGGGCAAGTAATAGGCATTTAGGACCAGCGTATTAATGAACATATTACCTGTATGTTGTGAACAGGAGTAGAAACAACACAAAGCAAGCAAAACGGTCCCATGTTACTTGCACTACTGAAATACATTACGATGCCAGACAGACAACCATATAGACTTACGCTCAGGCCTTGGAGTCAGGCATGCATCACAGAGTTTGACAGACGGCTTGTTTATCAGCGTGCATAGTGTACAGGCCCACTCCCCTTCCGATTCCTGAGCAACTTGTTCCTTACAAGACGACCCCCTGCTGTACGCCCAGCCAATTAAACCATTTCTTCCTGGCAGTTTGCTGCACAATGAAAGAAAGGGGAAAATTGATGTTAACATGTTGAGAGGTTTGTTCTGAGCATTGTGTTCCACCAGGGGGTTATATGGGAGATTCAACACTGGATTCTGATAGCTTGACCACCAGAGAGGGAGAAAGTTGGGCTGCTGTGTCTGGTAGCTTGGAGGCTCCAGTTTCGCCTTGAGGGTTTATCAAGGCTGCGAACTTGGCTATCGAGACATGGAATGGGAAGGGCACTATTCCCGCTCCTCAAAAGTATATTTTCCAAAAAACAACAAGAAGAGTTTACTTATTTCAAAGCACTGGGTGATAAAACACAGTGGCATATCAGCCACCTGTACCGGGGATGGCTACTGTTTGGCTCTCTGGAAGCTCTTCAATCATTACGCCAACCATTCCTGGTGGTTGGCCATGCTGGCTTGAACTGATGAAGTCCAACAATGTCTGAAAGGTCACAGGCTGCCCATCCCTGATCTATGCAATCCAGCCCTTCTAGACTTTCCAAATAGATTCAATACACATGCTAGGCCAGGAAGTGATGGAGATTAGGTTCCTCCCTTTCCCTGTACAGTCATAACAGCTGCCATATATAGAGGGCTCTATACACATGTTCCTATGGACGCGTGTAGATCAGAAGAGGTCTGCCCACTCTGTCCCCCACTTGGGATTGGAACTGTTGTTTCATGCTTCTGTATATCCTGCACTGAGATTGTTAGATATAGATGAGTTATTTTGAGCTGGGGGGTGGGGACATAAAAAGGAACTTTGTGTTCCGGCCTAATTCTCAAATTCTTCCATACTTGAAAATTGGATTTCAACAAAATAACCCTGATTGGGCACCGTTCCTCATGTATCCAAGAATCAATCATATGAGGAGGAGAGAGTGGACTTATGCTTGCTAGCTCCAACCCCACAGCCTCCAACATCCATTCATTGTGGGGGCAGCCTGTAGATGGGACAGGATGCTAATGTGCAGGCTCCCCTCTTGTGACTTGGAAACCAGGGAATGGAATGAATGAAGCCATTTTCAATCACATGTTTCTTCTTGCTTTCCCATCTCAGCAGTCTGTTATCCTGACCAAACCATAGTTTAACGTGGCATGCCATCACTGCAGTCTTAAATGTACCTACCCAAAGAGTACACCCAATTTTTTTTTTGGGGGGGGGAGAGAAGAGGACAAATACATAATTCATTCTAAGAAAAAGGCAGGTTTGCATCAGGCCAGAAAACTGCCCTCACAGCAACGGTTTGTATACATTGGATGCTACATCCAGTTAGAGAAAATGCACATATGGACCTTATCAAGGCTGTGCCTGCTTGTCTTGCAACTCAACCCATATCCATCCCATTACAGGTCATCCTGCATTGACAGTGTGAAGAGCATGGGCTGAGATTAAATCTGGGTACCCCATGTGCCAAACTCCATACGGCTCCACTCAGCCCACATTCCCAATGTGCCAATTTTGTCATATAAATGACAGTTCTGTCCTGGTTTACAGGCAGGCAGTATCTTTCTGAATACCAAGTTATTGGGGCACATCCATGAGAGGAGGCTGCTGCCCTCCTTGTAGGTTTTACAGAGGTATCTCATGGACCAAGGTGAGAAACAGGATGCTGAACTAGGCAAGCCTTTAGTCTTAACTAGCAGAATTCTTCTTGTGTTCTTAAAACGATCCTCCCTGAAAATCTCTTCCAATTTAGCTAGAAGGTAGCAGAATTTTTCTTTTCTCCCCTTTTCTGAATCGTGGAAAAAATATTCTCAATAAAAGCTTGCACCCCTGGTGCTCTCAGTAGACATCCTCCATCTGCAGCTTAACAAGCTGAAACCCTGCTGCCTGCATTATTTTGCATGAGAGAAACAAGGGGATGAAAATAAGATATCTGTGTGACTCCAGCAGTGAATGCACTCCTTAACCCTACTGCTTGAGAATCAGGGAATACGGCCCGAAAAATAACCACTTTGTCTAAGGGAGAGAAGAGGTGGGATGGAAAATATTTAAAGGAAGATGAAGAAAAAGTAGGTGGGCTACTTACAGCACCATCCTATGCACGCCTTCCTTGAAATAAGGCCCACCGTGGAGGGCCACTAGGGGGCACATTGGAAGATGGCTGACAATAACATCTCTCCGACCCATGCGAGGTAATTTGGAGGCTATGATGGGGGTAATTAGCCTCCTTAACCCCCCCAGGATTGTGGGAGGGACAGCCCTTGCCTGCTGTGCCCTATACCACCCCCGAATTTGTGGGGGGTGGGGGCACTAGGCACAAAGCCCTCCTGTGGGATTTCGGCACTCCTGGACGCCGTCCCTGATTCGCGCCACTAGATGCAAGAACTTCAAAAGAAACAATTTGGATGAAAGGAATGCACATATTTCAAGAAAGAAGGGGGAGTAAAGACTGCTAACAGAAGAGATCTCTGACAAAACAAGATAAGAATAAAACATGAGAAGATATGCCAAGACAAGGTACGGCAAATGACTGAGGGGGGAGGGGGAAAAAACTCTCCCTTCTTTTCTTATGTGATTAAACAAGAATCCCCTCCCCTCACGAGTCAGAAATGTCGTTTTAAGGACTTAAGCTGTGGATTTAAGGCTGTGTGGAGATAAACTTTCGAACCAAAGCACGTTTTAAGAAGAGCGTGGAATGTGTAAGAGCTTTGGAATGACGCAGTTAAAAATGCCGTCGCCATATTGAGAAGCTCTGTTGGAGGTATTGAGTCTGGGAGGAGAAAGAGAGAAATAGAGCTGTTTACCGTATTTTTCGCCCTATAGGACGCACTTTTTCCCCTCCAAAAATGAAGGGGAAATGTGGGTGCGTCCTATGGGGCGAATGCAGGCTTTCGCTGAAGCCTGGAGAGCGAGAGCGGTGGGTGCGCACCGACCCCTCTCGCTCTCCAGGCTTCGCGGACCTCTCGGCAAGCGGCAGGAACGCTCCCGCTGCTTGGGGAGAGTTGCCCGCATGCCGAAGCCTACGCGCGATGATCTCAGCACATCCACGCTTCGCGGATCTCTCCTCAAGCAGCGGGAACGCTCCCGCTGCTTGGGGAGAATTGCCGGCATCCCGAAGCCTGCGCGCGCTGAGATCAGCGCGTCCAGGCTTCGCGGATCTCTCCTCAAGCAGCGGGAACGCTCCCGCTGCTTGGGGAGAGTTGCCGGCATCCCGAAGCCTGCGCGCGCTGATCTCAGCGCGTCCAGGCTTCGCGTACCTCTCCTCAAGCAGCGGGAACGCTCCCGCTGCTTGGGGAGAGTTGCCGGCATCCCGAAGCCTGCACGCGCTGATCTCAGCGCGTCCAGGCTTCGCATACCTCTCCTCAAGCAGCGGGAACGCTCCCGCTGCTTGGGGAGAGTTGCCGGCATCCCGAAGCCTGCGCGCGCTGATCTCAGCGCGTCCAGGCTTCGCGAATCTCTCCTCAAGCAGCGGGAACGCTCCCGCTGCTTGGGGAGAGTTGCCGGCATCCCGAAGCCTGTGCGCGCTGATCTCAGCGCGTCCAGGCTTCACGGACCTCTTCTCAAGCAGCGGGAGCCACCGCTGGGCTCCCACGGCTTGCAGAGAGCTGCCTGTTTGGGGGCTGGGGTCAGGGGAAGCTCGGGCTGCCCCAGCCCTGTGCCTGGGGGGGAAATAATTTTTTCCCCTTTATTTCCCCCCAAAAAAACTAGGTGCGTCTTATGGGACGGTGCATCCTATAGGGCGAAAAATACGGTATATATTGTGGGTTAAACTCCTCAGTGGGACTTAAGAGCGACAGTTTTACGAGACTATGATGGAAAGAGTGATGTTATCTATGAAGGAGATGATATATGGAAACCATCTCGATTTGAGGATTGGAAGAACGGAAAATTCACACAGGACTATTATTACTATTGGTGTTTATCGGCTTAAGGAGACTATTGGAAGAGATCATAAAGAAAAAAGAGAAAATATATGAACAAGATGTGATGTGGAAACAGCAAGATAAGACGGGATAGAATTATGAACTCTGTTTGGACTGATTGGGACATTAACGCAGCAGCAAGAAGATGATCAGAATTCCCCTTCGGATCTTGAAATATGGGTCCCCCCAACAAAATTTAAAATTCGGCTTTGTAATTCGGAATTTATGTGATATGATTTAATTTGATGTGATTGGCCAGTTAATAAAAATTATTTTTTTAAAAAAGAAAGAAATAAGGCCCACCGTGTTCAATGGGACTTCCTTACCAGGATTTAGGATTGCAGCCTTGCTGTACCCCACTTTCTGTGGAAAGTGCCTTTAGGATTGCAGCCTTGCTCATTGAATGCAGGAAATGTTCATTATATCACTAAGTTCCATTGATGTACTACAGGGAGTCCCCCTCCCAAGAGACTGCAATCTACTCACACTATAAAAAAACTTCCTTCCAGTAGCACCTTAAAGACCAACTAAGTTAGTTCTTGGTATGAGCTTTCGTGTGCATGCACACTTCTTCAGATACACTGAAACAGAAGTTGCCAGATCCTTCTATATAGTGAGAAGGTGGGGAGGGGTATTACTAAGAAGGGTGGTGGGAATGGGAGATTGGCAGATAGCTGAGATGGGCTCAGTGTATCTGAAGAAGTGTGCATGCACACGAAAGCTCATACCAAGAACTAACTTAGTTGGTCTTTAAGGTGCTACTGGAAGGAATTTTTTTATTTTGACTATGGCAGACCAACACGGCTACCTATCTGTGTATAAAAAAACTGGCAGTGATCTACCCATTGGATTGACCAAAGTTGTTGAATTGCTGTTTTGATTTGGGGGTGGATCAGTCAGGATCACGCGAAAGACATGGATCAACCAGGGAGGCCCTGCGATCTACTGGCAGATCGCGATTGACCGGTTGGACATCCCTGCTATATAGCAATACTTTGGGTGGGTAGGGAGGGAGGGGAAGAAGTCTGTTGTCTGATTAATCAGGACATTTAAAAAATAAGGTGATTCAACCCTGCAGCCCTAGTACAAACATGCATTTATTTATGAGCAAAGATTGCAAGGAAGCAACTATTCTCCTGTAAATGTGGAGTACAAATATGTGATCTTACTGTTATACATGTTATATACCCTGATATTTTGTGAGAGAGCAGTATATTATTTCGGATAACAACTTATTCATTTATTTCCAGTGTATTCAGGCATTTTGTAAAGATAGATTGATAGCAATTGACCGGTTGGACATCCCTGGTGCACATTCAATTCTTTTCCTGTGGTAGTCTATCCATATCTACTTGGTCCCAATAAGTTCAATAGGACTCGCTCCAAGGTTTAGCGTACAGAATTGCTGGCTTAATTCAGGTGGCTGGGCAATGGGCAGGGGTAGCCCAGAGAGAGGAGGAAGGAGTGACAGAAAAATACAGAATGCCATTTAAAGGAAACAAACACCAAAGGTTGGGTTTTGACACTGGACAAGCTGGAGAGCTCTTGAGCAAAAGGTTATCGTTTCTAAAACCAGCTCTTCTCAGAATGCTGAGATAATTTAGAAAATGTTTGATAAAGGTGAACAACCTACCCAGGATCCACAAGCTGAGGCTTGTCCTTTTGGCACAGAGGACAGAAGTACGTCATTCTGTTATTCTCTCCTAAGCGGCACACCGTGATCTTTGCTCTGCACTGACTACAGTTAGGGCGCTTGTACACCCTGTAATGCTTATACAACGCTGATCCCGTCTTGCGACACTAGAACAGAGAACTGAATTATTATTCATGTGATTTAGAAAGCCAGAGCTCCAGCCCATTGTCAAATCATTTTATCCTTGACTAGAAAAAATAAAATAAAATCCAAAAAGAGAGATTTAAATACATTCACACTTTGGGCAGTTAAAAAAAGTTCCATGAATTTGAGAAATTCCTGTTTTTCTGTCCTGGAAATTAGCTTCCCCTTTATAGAATGATCTCCCCAGAGAGGAATAACCATGCATCAGCCTTGTTTTGGCACCGGGCAAAGAGGCTTGTTTTCCTCGGGCAGCAAAAATGATGCTATTTTGTTAAATCTGCTTTTAATATGTTCTTATAACTTTATCATTCCTTTTTTTTAAATTGCTTGTCAATCACTGCAGGGCTTTTGTTGTTGTCAGAAAAAGACAATGCACATTTTTTCTCTCAATTTTTAAAATTAATTTTCACAAAATTATAAATGAACAAAACTAACAAACAAACAAAAATCATAACCTTATTAAAAATTATACTTATTGACCTTGTTAAGTGACTTCCTTGCTTCCCCTTGGTGGAAATTCAACAATGCACTTTTTTATGTGAACCAATAAGCTCTTTAATATATATATATATATATATATATGCTTTCGTAGATTTTCACGGGTACAGGAATGTAGGTTTTGGTGTCTTCGGGTGTCTTCCCGTGTAAGAGTTGGGGTGTCTAGGCGACGTTTCGACGAGGTCTCACTCGTCATCTTCAGGCTGGTGCTTTCGGCTTCTTGTTACTAGAACAGAAGACACCCGAAGACACCAAAACCTACATTCCTGTACCCGTGAAAATCTACGAAAGCATATATATATATATATATATATATATATATATATATATATATATATATATATATAAAACAAACCCATATTTCTTATTTGCAAAATAAGCAAAAGGTTATCAGCAAGAAAAGAAACCATCAACATTTCCCCTAGCTTTCTGACTTATAGGTAAGCAAGACGTCGAGCAATGCAATTCATCTTTTAAGGACAGTGCAAAGGATGATGGGTTAGTTCCCAGTTCTCTGGCAGTTGCCATCAATGGTGCTTAAGCACCAGCCCCCTGGACAGAGAAAGCTGATAGTGCAGCACTCCAGGAGAGTTCACATTACGTTTTTCTTATTAAAAAAATAATCAAACAGAAACCTAGCATGCTGAAGACCAAAACCACTTCCCCTGGCTGTGCTACCTTTCTACATCCAGATAATTTCTGATGGCTTGGGAACATTGAATCATGTAATTCTCTGCCTGGGCTCTCTAGTGGAGTGGCACAGCTCTTTCCTACTTTTTCTAAATACATCAGTTGGCCCCAAGTCCTATGAAAATTAAAAGACTCAAGTGCATTTCCCTTTGGATTCCACAGGCAATTTTCAATCAGCCAGGGAGAAAAAGCCTCTTCAATCAATTGGCTGGGTGAAGCAATTTTATACTAATGGTGTTAAAAACATTTTTACTATCAAGGCACATGTTCAGCATTTACATTTTAATGCAGTTTTCGAAGATCTCTTGAGAAAGGGCTTTCTCCCTACCTTATAAAAGAGTAGCGTGAAATCCCGAGTCATTTTCACCAAGTGATGTACTTGCTCATCTGTTAGCTGACAGGCCTGGAATTTGGAGCAGAGGTTTAAAAAACGACGGCCAAGGACTCTCCAATGGGTCACTGCTTAAAACAAGGAAAGACTGGGGACATGGAACCCCTATCTTAAGATGCCATATCACTGGTGGCGGGACAGCTAGTATCGTTTTAAGTCTGGTATCCTATGGATATGTATCTGGGAGTATGCCACATTGAACTCTGTGGACTTTCTTCTGAGAAGACATGTATAAAATTCTACCACAAACATGAACACCAGGTAGTGCCATTAACTTTTGCCTTGACGATCACTTAAAGGGGATCAGTGCTAGAATTTTAATCAGCTTGGTTACAACTGAACTATAGCTGTTTCCAGGTCCCCTTTCCCACCGTAGGGGGTTGATATACAGTGGACCCACCATTTATAAAGGGATTTGGTCGGGGGGGGGGGCACACATAAAGTCAGGAACCCCCAAAGAGATAAATATCACCATAGTACTTTTCAGGCACCAGAAAATGATCATCAGGGACCAATTTTATCATCGTATGGCTTTAAAAAAAGATACAGCGGTACCTTGGTTTACGAACTTAATCCGTTCCTGAAGTCCGTTCTTAAACCAAATCCATTCTTAAACTGAGGGGCACTTTCTCTAATGAGACCTCCCACCAATAGTGCCCTTCCACCATTTGGCTTTGGTTCGTAGACCAAGGTAAAGTTCGCAAACTGGTACACTACTTTTGGTTTTGTGGAGTTCGTAAACCGAATACCGTATTTTTCGTCCCATAGGACGCTCCGTCCCATAGGACGCACCTAGTTTTTTTTGGGAGAAATAAAGGAAAAAAAAATTCCCTTTATTTCCCCCCCAAAACCAGGTCGGGGAAACCGAAACAGGTTGAGGAACAGTGGGATGGCGGCGCTGCGCCTCCCTGCTATCTCCCAAGCTTGTGGGGCTGGCCGATGTTTGCCCGGCGCGTGGGGTGCTCTGCGCCTCGCGCACCGGGTGGCAGGCTGCTATCCACAACGTGGGGAGCCCTGCGGGGAACTCCTGCAGGGCTCCCCACGCTGCGGATGTCTGCCCGGCGCGAGGGGCGCTCTGCTTCAGGGTGCTCCTCGCGCCGGGCGGCAGGCTGCTATCCACAGCCTAGACAGCCCTGCGGAACCTCCCGCAGGGCTGCCTAGGCTGCGGATGTCTTCCTGAAGCCTGGAGAGCAAGAGGGGTCGGTGCGCACAGACCCCTCTTGCTCTCCAAGCTTCAGCGAAAGCCTGCATTTGCCCCATAGGATGCACCCAGATTTCCCCTTCATTTTTGGAGGGGAAAAAGTGTGTCCTATAGGGTGAAAAATATGGTAGTTGGTTAACAGGGCTGTTCATAAACCGAGGTACCACTGTACTTGAATACTTTGTGAGTTTTTACTACTTTTTAAACTGTTCATTTTAGCACACTTGCCCAATATGGAAATATCAACCCGAATTATTTTCTTCTCAAGACCACTTATTTAATTTGTAAGGAAAAGCAATCTTGGTTACTTGCATGCCACATCCCTTTTGTGAGAAGATTGTTTTGAAGATTCTTCTGCTTTTTGAAACTGCCATGGCCAGGTGCCTAATATTCTGTTACCATTATGAAAATGGTACAGAATTGCATATATTTTCTTAAACTCTAGTTCTCGCAATTCAAACCTGCAAGCAGGAGGAAGCCAGGAATATTTCACATACTTTAACAACTGGATGGAGACCACTGTCAAAAAGTGCTTCATTCTTTATTATGTTTCCCACTCCAGGTAGGACTGCCTGGTCGAGCAACACATCACATAACATACGTCCCTTTTGCTTCTTAATTTCACTTTCTGCTCTTAGAAAACTAAATTTTGGAGAGCATACATCCAAGTTTTCTAGCATTCTGACTTTCTGTTCACATTCAGCAGCATTCCTGCAAGGTTAAAGGGGGGGGGGGTATATGTTGTAAGCGGACAGTAGGTGAGCAATGCATTGTGCAATTAAAATATTTAAGTAGTTGTTTTATCAGTAGGTAGTATCAGAGAGAGAAAACAAAACTGCCCAAAGCCAGGCTGGACTTAGCAGGAAGCAATCCATAGTTCTAAACCTTTTTTTTTTTAAGCTCCATTCTGATTTACCACAGTTTAACATTATGCCAGAACCCTAAACTGTGGTTAACCGTAACTATGGATTATTGAATAAAACTTCATAAGCAAAAGTTTGAAATTAGCTTGTCTAAGCAAACCAGGGGTGTGAAACCTTTTCCAGTGGATGGAACAAAATCCCATCCCAGATCTCTTTGGCAGGTGGGTGAGGCTACCAACCATTTAATCACCTGATATTTGTATACCAACATCTGGAAGACTACAGGACCCCCAATACTATATGGCAATACTTTGGGTGGGTAGGGAGGGGAAGAAATCTGTTGCCTCATTAATAAGGGCACATTTTTAGTCAACTTTTAAGAAATGAATGAATAAGTTGATTCAACCCTGCAGCCCTAGTACAAAGATGCATTTATTTATGAGCAAAGATTGCAAGCAAGCAACTATTCTCCATTAAATGTGGAGTACAATGTGATCTTACACATGTGTTCTTATATCGCTGTGCAATGTAGTGTTATACATGTTATACCCTGATATTTTGTGAGAGGGCAGTATATTATTTTGTCAGTTTTATGGATAACAATTTATTCATTTATTTTCAGTGTGCATCCAGGCATTTTGCAAACATCTATTCTTCTACCACCACCACCCCGCTTATAAAGCAAATAAAAGGAACTACTTGAATTTAAGCATAGTTTTAGCTTGATTTAAGCCATCTTGCAACGTTTCCAACTTGGAGCCACAGTATTTCCCCCTTCAGGAACTCTTGTAAAAACATATCACAGGAAAACATTCATGGCTTTACCTAAGTTCAACAGTTGCATCGTAGAAACAAACCAAATCATTAGTAAGTTGTATTTCCAGAACTGCCAATTCTCCACTTCTGTTCTGGCTTGCATCTGCACTTATACGCAAGGAACCATTCATGCCAAAGTGGATCCTAGAAAAGAAAGACATTTATGAATATCCCTCAGTTCAGAACATTAACTATTTCTAGCTTATCCCCTACTCTGGCATAACTCCAACTACAATGGCTATGGCTGCTGAACAGACTGATGAACTGGGGTATTGTTTGGGACTTTAGTTGGGGTTCTTCTTTTGCTGTAACTGGCATTATTTTTTGTATCTTAATCTCCCCCTTCTATGGTCATCAGCGGTTTAGCTATACAGTGGTACCTCGGGTTAAGTACTTAATTCGTTCCGGAGGTCCATTCTTAACCTGAAACTGGTTCTTAACCTGAAGCACCACTTTAGCTAATGGGGCCTCCTGCTACTGCCGCGCTGCCGGAGCCCGATTTCTGTTCTTATCCTGAAGCAAAGTTCTTAAACTGAAGCACTATTCCTGGGTTAGCGGAATGTGTAACCTGAAGCGTATGTAACCTGAGGTACCACTGTGTATATATTTGTCTCAACACATTCACCTCCATGTGAGCACCAATCTGCTAAGGAAGGCCTTTGTCACACTGCGTGAACAAACAGCTTTTTGCTAGACTGTGCATCTCTTACAAACAGACTCTTGTCTACCAGCTTCCTCTCTTTTCTGCAGTTCTAGACAATCACTGCAACCAGATGCAGAGCTCTTCTTATATTCTTATGTCAACGGTTGAAAAGTTTTAAGTCGGTATGAGAATGTGTTCAGTGGCCTAGTTCAAATGCCGCACTAAGCCAAACCACAACTTATCACAAAAGTGTGTGGGTGCACAGAGAAGTAATGCAGCCACTTTGATCCTTCCTGGTCATCGTCATGCTTTCACTGAGCTAAGTCATGGCTTGGGGTGTGATTTGAACCCAGGCTCATGGTTTAGCTCTCTCCAGACTCACCATGAGTTTTAACGAAGGTTTGTCCTGTGGTTTATGGCTTGTGGTTTGTTCAGGAGATCTAAACCAAGAACCCTGGTTTGGATGACAGAGTAAGCTGAACCATGGTCTTAGCTAGCTCAGCAACAGAACCACCAAGGAGGAGCAAGGCAACCATGAGCTCCTCTTTGGGAGCTGCACTTGAGTGTTCATGCTACACCATGGTTTGCAAACCATGTCTGTGTGCAGAGATGGAGAGTGCAAGCAACACCTTTTTTTAAAGCCCAGTTTTTTCAACAAAGCTTAATAAAGTTGGGCAATATTTCCTCCAAATTATGTACACTTTACTTACCTCAAGGCTTTCTGTCCAAAATACATGAACAGCTCCTTCCCCAGAGTTTCCACACCACTGTAAACACATCCATTAAGCACACTCAAGACGTCTTGACTGGATACTTTATTTCCAATCACCTGAGTGGTACGAAAACAATAACAACAACAATAAAATAAAAATAAGTAAAGGGAATTTTGTGCCAAATATAAATCTAAGACTGTATGATGGAACTCCTTCTAGATAGATTTTAAAAGCACAGAAACCAAATAGGTGCACCAAAAAGAATCTGAGATCAAAATGTTGGTTTTAAAAACACAAATGGCCACTTGGACAAATCTTCCAATGTTTGTACAAAAGAAAACTAATTACATTCGTGCTAAGCTCCGCTTTGGTCCTTGCCAGTTTGCTCCGAGTTTTCCAGCTGAAAGACTCGTGAAACCAAATACCCAAATATTTGTATGAAACCAACTTGTGCAAGTCTATGGTTATCCACTAGGATCCTTCTGTCAGTACAACAGAATGTAAGAAATGATTCAAGCAAAAACTCTTGGAAGACTACACGCTAAATGCTGAACACTATGCATCAACACTTAGCTATTTATTTGCCAAACTACTATAATATGCTGACACTGTTTATGAAATATCTTCCTTGCTACTCACACAATATTAAATAATTTAAAGGCCCAAGATTACTGTTTTCTCAATTGCCAATTTGTTTTTTGAATTTCTAGATGTCTTTGTGAAATAGAACATGTAAACTGAAGGTCATGGTGTAATTTATGATTATTTCAGACAGGATAACAACTTGCTGTTGGATGCATAAAATCTGAGAGTGAATGGGAGTGAACTTAGGCTTCTTTAGAAGTGGTTTTCCATCAGCCTGACCAAAGCCAGTATCAGTTTTGAATAGTTTGGTGCATTTCAAAAACATGTTTCAGGGCCAATTTACTTTTGAGTGCATCCAACAAGGCATACAGTTGATAATGACCTCGTTTTTCAGATGTTTTTCTACACCAGCCCTGCATAACTGGTTCATTCTCAAGCCAAACTCAGCCCACTGGCCATACATTGTGGCCTGACAGATGCTTGATAACCGCTTCATTTTTGCTCTCCCAGTCACACCACAAAAGCAGGAAATTCATCCAGCTTTCTGACTGTGATTCAAGTAAAAATAGGCTCATGAGGAAGGGTGGACTGAAGCTTATTCTGTTCAACATGTAACGAAAGAGTTCCTTAGTTTACAGTGTGCCATGCTGGCTGTAGGCTTCCACATACTATGCCCTGCCATTGTTAACCATGAATGTCATTTTTTCCTCAAGCTAAGCAAGGCTATGCCATCACTGGCAATCATCTGGAAGCAAATCCACCCACGGCATGGTGCCTTAATCTAGGTAAAGGTAAAGGGACCCCTGACCATTAGGTCCAGTCGTGGCCGACTCTGGGGTTGCGGCGCTCATCTCGCTTTATTGGCCGAGGGAGCCGGCGTACAGCTTCCAGGTCATGTGGCCAGCATGACTAAGCCGCTTCTGGCGAACCAGAGGAGCACATGGAAACGCCATTTACCTTCCCGCCGGAGCGGTACCTATTGATCTACTTGCACTTTGACGTGCTTTCGAACTGCTAGTTCGGCAGGAGCAGGGACCAAGCAACAGGAGCTCACCCCGTCATGGGGATTCGAACCGCCGACCTTCTGATCAGCAAGTCCTAGGCTCTGTGGTTTAACCCACAGCGCCACCTGCGTCTAGCAGAGGCCATGTACAACAAGCAGATGATACCTTTTCCAAGTTAACTATGCACAAACTGTTTGAAAACTGCTTTCGGGAAATGACTTTACTTTTCAAAGTATATTCTCTGGAGAAAGGAGCTAGAGTCTGGTTAGCATACAGAAAAATGAACGGTTATTAGCACAGTCAATTGCATTGGTTCTTAGTAGTCTATAATCACCCTGCCTCCCAGCCCAGTGGTCACTTCAGCCTGGAAGAAATCATACAACTGACTCATACAACAAGCCACAGGGCTTTCATGTCACTGGCATTTAACATGAATGGGGACTAAGTCTCCACAAACCTTTATCACAGGATAAAAGTGTTCTTAGATACCCCAAAACTGAGGAAAGGGGATGACATGGTTTTGTGAAAGACAACCCTCACTGAATGAAAACAACAACTAGAGAGAAAGATTATAACCTCGTATTACACTACATGTAGTTTTCTGTGTGCACAAGTTTGGGAGGTGCAGTTAGTCATGTGATTCCCTTGCCTGCCACTGAGGTGTGAAGAAATTCAAGTAAGTAAGATTGACTATTTTTATTGCTGTGTTTAGTGGGGGGGGGGGGTTCATGATACTGTGAGCTACCTTGGGTAAGGCATGCCCCCAAAGGCAGAATACAGTATAAATAATTTTATAAAACAATCAAATCCAGGATGTTTTACCACATGATCTGCTGTTTGTGCAGATCAGACAGAAGGATTGTAGCATAGGAAGCTGCCTTCCATCAAGTCACACCATAGAATTCAGGAAATCATGGGATCCTAGACTGGCCCATCTAGCTCAATACTGTCTCCCCTGACCAGCAGTGGCCTTCCAAGGTTTCAGCGAGGGTGTTCTCCCATCCCCACCTGGAGATGACAGGTTATGAACCTGGGACCTTCTGCATGCAAATCAGATGCTCTACCACTGAGCTATGGGCATGGCCTGTTCCCAAAGGGTTGCACTAAGTAGGAACACAGGCAGCTGAATTATATGGAATCAGACCAGTGGTCCATCTTTAGTTCAGTGCTGTCTAGGCTAGACTGGCAGTGACTCTCCAAAGTTTCAGGCAGGGAGCCTTCTCAGCCCCACCAGCAGATGTCTATAGATTGGATGTGGGGCCTTCTGTGGGAAACACACCAGGCTCAGTGCCAAGTGCTGAGTTGTTTGGCTTTGTGTATAGCTCCAAGGTGCCCAGATTCTAGTGAATAAAAAAAAGCTACAGTATCCTAGGGAAAAGCAACACAAGTTATCGTTACAAAGGCAAAATACAAGTTACCACTTGTTAAAAAATATATATACGAAGTGCTGTCAGGATTTACTATTTATGCCAAACATGTCTTTACAAACAACCTAAACAGAGAACGCTTTGTGCATTTTCAAGTTGGAATTTTTACTATATATTTCCAACGAAAGACCACGTAACCAGAGTACTTTTGAGGATTAGGTTTCCTCTAATAAAATTTCCTTGCTTGCACTTGAACAAAGACAGGGTGGGTGGGTGGGTAGTCTCCTGCGTACCCCCCACCCCACCAATCAGGAATACAGCCTTGGATGTTCACAGCTCATTAACCCAAGCTGCTCATTTATATTCCAACATCTTTTCCTCTATAAAGTTCCACAAGCCCCAACAGAGTAATTTTATGCTGGCAACACAAGTGATCAAAACTTGTGGAGAAATTGCATGCTGTGTACATGGGGAAAGCAAGTGGGGAAGCGGAGGAGGAGAACCCTATTCCCTTGTCCTGTGCATTCACACCAACAGCAGGCCTCATTAGTACATTTTTAAGCAAACAAACAACTCCATCCACCTGCTTTGTTTCCCCCCCCCCCCTGTGAACCAATTTCAGTATGTGATCTTTCCCTGTACTTTTCTTTTAAAAGAAACAAACCCTCAATGACAGTGACTCTATAGCAGATATTGTATAACGGGCTTCCTTATAATATTTTTTATTTTTATTTAATTTTTTTTTAAAAAAAATATTGCCATCTTCCTAATTAGGCAAAGTGACTCGAAGACACTTTCCTCATTATTTCTTACATGTGTTAGATGTTTGCCCAAGCTCTACCAACTCTTCAAATTAATCAGACTCGTTATGGTTGATTTATTATGTTAATGGCAAGAATATATTACAGATTGCCAGTTATTTCTTTTTAAGTGTTTTGTGCAGGGGAAAAACAAAAAACAAAAAAGCCCTCACAAACAGCTGCCCGAAATCGCTGAAACAGTCAGAACTGATGATTACTGGGGACGAGACGATTGTGTCAGCTATACAAACCTCATGTCAATCAGTCATGTCTGTTGTAATTCTGACATGCGACAAAGGAATGTTTACTGGGCAACCTTGCAGATGCTTAGTTTTAGGAACAGGACCGGCAGCCTGCACGCTGTTGCAACCTATACAATGTTTGACATGACCTGCCCAATACTGTGCCACAATATTATAATACAGAGCCTAACAAAATGGAATGAAGGGAACCAAAGGGCACCAGGCAAATATCATTGGTAAAAACTCAGTGGTAAGATTTATTTAAGTACAGTGGTACCTCGGGTTAAGAACTTCATTCGTTCTGGAGGTCCGTTCTTAACCTGAAGCACCACTTTAGCTAATGGGGCCTCCTGCTGCCGCTGTGCCGCCGGAGCACGATTTCTGTTCTCATCCTGAAGCAAAGTTCTTAACCCGAGGTAATATTTCTGGGTTAGCGGAGTCTTAACCTGAAGCGTATGTAAGCCGAGGTACCACTGTATTCATGCGCCATTTCCCCCCTTTACAGTCTGCAAATCTGCTTATGGCAATAACCTTTGTAAACGCATCACACGCTGATACAGCCCTAAAATCCTATCAACACATTCAGACCTTTCCATTAGTTTAAATGGGTTTTCTATAATGGATGCATTTTCGGGAGCAGCAGCTGAAGTAATCCTAGCAAGTCGTTTCAATCACGGGGCTTTGGGGCTGAGGCAGGAAGCGCTGTTGTTGCAACGCCACACCCTCATTGCATGGAAGCCTAGACAAGAACAGCTTCCTCCCGGGAACACGTCTGTGCCAATGTGTGGGTGTTCAGACCCAGGGGCCAGCGCTTTTCCAACACCAGGGAGCAGAACTAGCAATCTGCCCTCTGCCCTTATCACACCAATAATATGCAAAGCGGGCTTAAAGCAAGCTGGGGTGTGGATCCTGCTCACTGATCTTCATAGAATCGGAGATGGAAGGGACCCTGAACATCAATCGAGTCCTCCCCCTGAAATGCAGGAACATGGATCAAACCTGCAACCTTGGCGATATCAGCAAATACTCCCATCAGCAGCAGGCCCGCAGCCAACTTGGAGGCTGGTCAGGGATGGGAGGGGGGGAGCTGCAGTCCAAAGACACCTGGAAGACCACTGCTATTCCTCGTTTTTGCTTGTGGGCTCCCAAAAGCAGATCTGGCTGGATGTGCCTTTGGGTAGCCCTAGAATCATAGGGCTGGTAGGAACGCCGGGGGTCATCTATCTTAACTTAAAGCATCCCTGACAGGTGACCATCAACCTCTGCTCTTATGAGGGGGGAGGGAGCCCTGCGAACAACGCCGCCCGACTCCTTCCCTGCAGTCATTCCTATAACCACAGCGGGGGTGGAGCGGAGGTTTAGATGCGCACCGACTGCGGAGTGCAGACGCTACTAACCGCGTTAGGGGAAGAGGCGGCGGCGGCGGCAGCGCCTCGTCCTGCCGTGATGGTAAACCGGGACGGGGGCGTCGTCGGGGCTCTTCCCCGCACGCCCCGCACTGCCTGCCCGGGGGCCACGCGGGCCCGGATCTTCTCCCCGTTCAGCGCGCAGCCGGGACCTTCCACCATCCTCCCGCCGTGGGGGGGGGGGGGAAGAAAAGGCGTTCAAATTTCCCGCCTGCCTTGCCTGGCCGCTGCCCCGCCCCGCGCTTCCGCCTCCGGGAGTTTTGTGCGCAGGGTCCCGGCGACTCTGAGCTCGAGAGCGCCTTCGCATGTAGAAGGAACGGCTGGGATTTCAGGGTTCCTGCCAATGTGTTTTGCAGCCCCTGGATCCCCTTCCATCCCTCTGTCTTCTATAAAAGAGAAGGAGAAACTGCTTGCGTGTCTGGCGCGTATTCAAGTTCACAGATATTTGAGCTGCAGATCCTCTTCGCATTTACCGGGGGTGCGGGGAGCAAGCCCTATTGAGCTCAGTGAGGTTTCTGAGTAGTTGGAAGGGGCTCCACGGGTCATCTAGTCCAACCCCCGCTGCAGTGCTGGACTCTCTTGCCCAACATGGGACTTGCGATTAAGAGTCTCCTGCTCCACCGGCTGAGCTGCTGTTGATGCAACACAGAGTATATTTACACCGAAAGCGAAGCCTTAGAGTTGCCAGGGCTTGGTCATGGTTGTGTGGCAGAAGAGAGACTTGTTTTTCTTAAAACTGCGAAAGCCTGCAGCAGCACAGTGTGTCATAATTGTATATGCCACGGAAGTCCATTGATAATGATGTTTGTTCTGAGTATGACTTAGTTGGGGGGGGGGAGGCGTGAAAATATTATGTAAGTGCCCTTACAAAGAATTCCAGTTCATATCCATGCATTTGTCTGAGGTCCAGTTCATACAGTGCCCCAGTGCATAGGCTGTGTATATGAGCCGGGAATAGCTATGTGTCTTGAGATTGTGAATGTGTGTGCATGCGTGCGCATTCACACATGATCATGTAACCAACACTGGATAATTTAGCTGGTTAGAGCATGGTGCTGATAACATCAAGGTTGCAGGTTTGATCCAGCTGCATATTCCAGCCGATGATCCTCAGGGCACCTTCCAATTCTACAATTCTCTGATTCTATGTGTAATTCCTCTGCGCCAGACAAGAGGTGGAAAAATTGCACAACTACGCTTAATGTGCAGGCACCATTTGTTTTAAAATTGCATGCATGTCCCGTCTCGCCTTTAAGGAGCGTGCATGGTTTTCTACCTCCCATTTCGTGCATGTGACAAGCTGAGAAGGCGTGATTGGCTCAAGATGACCCAGTGAGCCTTGCAGCCTTGTTAGGATCTGAACCCGGGTCATCCAAATTCTAGTCTGCTCTAGCTCCTTTTTTTTCATCCAAAGATTTTACAGTATAATGAAGGGAGCCCAAAAAACTTTCTCTCTCTCTTGCTTGAGCTCTGCTGTAGGTTAGCCATTCAGCATATTGGAAAATATTAGCATGGAAGACATCAGCAAGTGAAGGATTCTCTGCCTTTCCTCTTAGTTTTCTGCTGCCAAGACGTGCCTCTTCTCTTTGCCACTGCTGCTATCCAAATGCCAGGATTCCAGGTGCCTTGTTGCAAGCCTTTATCAGCTGCTTGCATATGTGCAGCACTTCATTTTAATTAGCCTCGAGATCCAAGTCTCTGATGGAATAGCAGGGGTCCCTAATTATCTTCACAAACTAGTGATCTGCCCAGAAAATGAGGAATGAATAAGGCATTAGGCAGTCAGAGGCCAGTAGTATAATCAAGGAGAAAAGCAGAAAAAAAGTGGAGGATAAGGAAATCAGTTTTTCAATGACTTGTCGGATATAAATTAGTTTTAACCATCTTTGCATTTATTAAAAAATTGGCTGATTTTAAACATTGTATGTCTGTCTTCTAAACATATTTATCTGTTGACACACATAACACACATGCAGGTAGCATCAATATCTATTATATAACTTTTAATAATTATATTCATTTAGCATTTCATATTGTCTCAAAGATATAACTATATTAGCCTTGTTTTTAACAACTTGCCTAGTAGCCATAGGCAGAAAATGCAGATATAATACTGAAAAAATAGCTGTTTGGGTGAAATAATCCTAAAATATTTTTATTTACAGTGATAACCACATTGTCATCTGACAGAATCTGATGTCTCTCTTAGACACAGCAATCAGCTTGGATAAATTTGCTAAGTGAGACTGATTTTACCCATTTAAGTCTAGCAGGCGTTAAGATGCAACCTGTTCTGTTGATATTGAGAGATCTGTAAGTCAGATGATCAATAAGCGCTACTCAAGAGGTCTGGTGTCCGTTGTTGTCAGAAACCATTAATATATATTTTCTCCTGTAAAATTATAGAGCCAGCTCTTTCCAATAAAACATCTGCTACCCTTTGAAAGTAATCTGTTGTTTTTGTCTTTTTCAAACTGATTTCTTTTTCCGCTGTCAGATCCATGTGGGCCTTTGCTACTTTATTCCTGATTACCATGGGAACATCAGGTAGAAAACAGTAAGGTTATTGGCTTATTTTAAATTTTTTCTGGACATAATAGTCCAATCCTGTGCATATTTACTTCAAAAGACATATAATCACAATCAATTGGGCCTACACCACATAGGTGTGCCTGAAGTTTCTACAAGACTGGAGGGGGGGGGGAGAGATGATAGATAGATAGATAGATAGATAGATAGATAGATAGATAGATAGATAGGGGGCAACTACTTGCAGGCTCATATTTACAGATTGTGAGATGGCCTATTTGGCAGTGTACAAACATTCAGGGGTAGCTAAAATGGCACTAGTAAAATAGCCACCCATTGGTGTAGTAATGTAATTTTAGATTCTGAACTTAATCATCTAATGACCCAGGTATATAAAGGGGTCTTTGAGTGGCAGTGTATAATATAGTACTTCACTCACTTCAGACTCTGATCATAATGGTCTTATGCATCCTACCCACCCTTCAGATGATAATGTGCATACTACATCCCTTCAAAAGGTAATGCAGCCCTGCTGAAATTGGGTGTGCTCCTGTCCATCCTGCTTAAGTGGGTCTCTGGACCTCTGTCCCAAAGCGCTACTCTCTGCAGTACTGGTGGTGGGAGCAATGAACTCACCCATCCCTCTAATAAGTGTGTGCCATAGTGAGAGAAATCCAGCTAAATTAAACAGCCACGGTGTTAATCATTTTAAAAGGCTTTGGGAATCTGAGCGGGGTTTTTTTTTTTTAAGCATCTCCTCATGTGATGGCTGATCATTATAAATAGAATTCATTTTAAATGAATGAAGACTCTGGAGTTTTAATTATTGGTATTCACAGGCTGGACTTGACAAAGGGCCTGCATGCTCTCAGAAGCAACGAAGAATCAAAGCCATGTTATTGATAATGAAGCTTAAAAGGCTTAGCCATTCTTTATGTATGTAACCAAAAGTAACTGTTACGGACATATCACAACATAGAGGTTGTGTAATTTTTTGTGGGGGGGGGGACCAGTGTAAACTCTATCAGTAATCCCTTTAAAATGTCTGACATGCCATTGGAAGAGAAGCTGGGGAGGTAGATAATTTCCATAGGTAATTTTCAATTACCTTCATTTTTATCAGCAGACCAGTGATGATACACTGTAAAAGTTAAATGCATACACTTCCTCAGTGCTGTTCAGTTGCCATTTCTTCAGCAGGTGCAAAGCAGGCGTGGTGATGCTGTTTATCGGGCCATATTGGATTACTGCAGTGTGCTTTATGTGGGGATGTCCTTGAAGATAACTGGGAAACTTCAATTAGCCCCAAATGCAGCAGCCAGATTACTGGCTGAGATTTCATTTAGATCTCATATAAGCTGTTTTAAAACAGCCACACTGGCTGCTGCCTTTTCTGGGCCCAATTCAAGGTGTTCACGTTAGGTTATAAAGTCCTAAATAACTCAGGTCCCAAATACCTAAAAGTCTGTCCCTTCACCACAGAGCTTCTCAGATGCTGGGATCGGCATAGGGGGGCCTCCTGGTCATTCCTTTGTCCTCAGAGGTTCAGGGAAATGGCAGCCTGGGAGACAACATTCTCTGCAGTGGCCCCTAAGCTGCAGAACTCCATCCCATAGTGCATGGCCCCTGGATCATAGTCATGACGCCTTGCACAATCAGCCCTTCACACAACCCAGCTCACAGCATTGTGGTGAAAGGGAGCAACTTGTCTCACCCATCCACCAAGCTGTTTTGGTGCAACCTTCAGATGAATGGATGAAGCAGAGATTGCCTTTGTAATCTGAAGGGCACAAGGCTGCCATTATGGCCTGGCTGTAGGTTATAGCTATGTGGATAGACAAGTTAGAAGGCATTGAACTCCTCAATGCCTTCTTTGCCTCAGTCTTCTCCGATAAAGAAAACAATGCCCGACCTGAAGAATTTGGAGCAAATGATTCAGCAGAGGAAACACAGCCCAGAATAACTAAGGAGACAGTACAAGAATATTTGGCTAGTTTAGATGTATTCAAGTCTCCAGGGCCAGATGAACTGCATCCCAGAGTATTAAAAGAACTGGCAGATGTGATCTCAGAACCACTGGCAGTCATCTTCGAGAAATCCTGGAGAACAGGCGAAGTCCCGGCAGACTGGAGGAGGGCAAATGTTGTCCCTATTTTCAAAAAGGGGAAAAGAGAGGACCCAAATAATTACCGCCCAGTCAGTCTGACATCAATAGCAGGGAAGATTCTGGAGCAGATCATTAAGCAAACAGTCTGTGAGCACCTAGAAAGGAATGCTGTGATCACCAATAGTCAGCATGGATTTCTGAAAAATAAGTCATGTCAGACTAACCTGATCTCATTTTTTGACAGAATTACAAGCCTGGTAGATGAAGGGAACTCAGTGGATATAGCCTACCTTGATTTCAGTAAGGCATTTGACAAGGTGCCCCATGATATTCTTGTAAAGAAGCTGGTAAAATGCGGTCTTGACTCTGCTACCACTCAGTGGATTTGTAACTGGCTGACTGACCGAACCCAAAGGGTGCTCATCAATGGTTCCTCTTCATCCTGGAGAAGAGTGACTAGTGGGGTGCCACAGGGTTCTGTCTTGGGCCCGGTCTTATTTAACATCTTTATCAACGACTTGGATGATGGACTCAAGGGCATCCTGATCAAATTTGCAGATGACACCAAACTGGGAGGGGTGGCTAACACCCCAGAGGACAGGATCACACTTCAAAACGACCTTGACAGATTAGAGAACTGGGCAAAAACAAACAAAATGAATTTTAACAGGGAGAAATGTAAAGTATTGCACTTGGGCAAAAAAAAATGAGAGGCACAAATACAAGATGGGTGACACCTGGCTTGAGAGCAGTACATGTGAAAAGGATCTAGGAGTCTTGGTTGACCACAAACTTGACATGAGCCAACAGTGTGACGCGGCAGCTAAAAAAGCCAATGCAATTCTGGGCTGCATCAATAGGAGTATAGCATCTAGATCAAGGGAAGTAATAGTGCCACTGTATTCTGCTCTGGTCAGACCACACCTGGAGTACTGTGTCCAGTTCTGGGCACCACAATTCAAGAAGGACACTGACAAACTGGAACGTGTCCAGAGGAGGGCAACCAAAATGGTCAAAGGCCTGGAAACGATGCCTTATGAGGAACGGCTAAGGGAGCTGGGCATGTTTAGCCTGGAGAAGAGGAGGTTAAGGGGTGATATGATAGCCATGTTCAAATATATAAAAGGATGTCACATAGAGGAGGGAGAAAGGTTGTTTTCTGCTGCTCCAGAGAAGCGGACACGGAGCAATGGATCCAAACTACAAGAAAGAAGATTCCACCTAAACATTAGGAAGAACTTCCTGACAGTAAGAGCTGTTCGACAGTGGAATTTGCTGCCAAGGAGTGTGGTGGAGTCTCCTTCTTTGGAGTTCTTTAAGCAGAGGCTTGACAACCATATGTCAGGAGTGCTCTGATGGTGTTTCCTGCTTGGCAGGGGGTTGGACTCGATGGCCCTTATGGTCTCTTCCAACTCTATGATTCTATGATTCTATGAAGTGCCAGTCCCAGTAACCTTTTCCTGGAATTAGCTTCCTCTATCCCTACTTTCCTCCTCCCCTTTGCCTATTTAGCCCTCTTTAAGCCTCTGCTTCCTCCTCTTCCATTCCTTATTTCTTGCTACCTAGCTTCGCTGCCCTTAGTCCTTGTTTCATCTACTCTTTCTTTCCAGCCTCGGCCTACTGCCTCTTTTGCCCCTTTCCTTTGATCTCTCCCTGCCTCCTTCCTCCTGTCCTTTCCTGGGGCATCTTTATCTGCCCTCCTGTGATACCTGAGCAGCCCAAGGAGGAGATGTTGAGTCCCAGACCTTCTGTGACAGATCGGCATACATCAGACTGACTGCCAAAGACTTGGTTAATATATGGGCATCCTTGTTAAAAGACTTTCCATTAAATGTATGCACATGTATAAGCTCTTGTTGATGTTGTTCCCATCTGGCTGAGTTGCCCCAGCCACTCTGGGTGGTTTCCAACACATATAAAAACATAATAAATAAATAATTATTAGTAAAGAGGGGTACAATTTCAGGAAGCCCTAGCACTCGTGCTTGCTTCTCCATCACATTCAGTTTACTGAGGTCACCTGATGGATGCATTCATCCAACAATGAAGAATGTACCCACCCCAATTTGTAGGCAAGCTGTTTCTTTGTGTTGTGGTCATTCTGATAGTTGTCATTCAAATTCCATGCCCATTATAAAGAAAGCAATAACTTAACAATGAATGGAGAAGGTCACATTCATCCCTTCACAGCCCTTTTTTGAAACGGGAACTACTGTATTGGTTTTGAGCTGCATCTAATCAAGCTGAAACTGAACAAATGGATACATCAGATGGACCAACACGGTCAGACTCATATGTGGATGGTTGGTTTATGAGTTTGTTTTCTTATATCTTCGAGCCTGTATGGTTTCTGTATGACTGTGAATTCTATAAAGATGACAGTGTCCCCCCCCCCTCTCTCACACACACACTGCTCTCTGGTCTTTGGATTTATGCTTTCATTTCATTTACTTACATTATTTCTTTGGGGGGGAAATTCACGAAAATGTCATTTTGGAAGACACTTTCGGAAGACACTTAAATTTTGTGTTACACAGAGCACGTGTCCACTCAACAGATTGCTTTGTATGCTTGGCACTTTGCCTAAAAATCTGGGCTTAGCCTTTCAAGTGAATAAGATGCAAAACCTTGAGGTGATCCATCGCTCATTGTCAACAATCTGAGTATCCTGAGTTGCAGCCAGAGACAAATAAGAACGTGGTGAAGTTTTAAAATAATTGGTGTAATATGCTCCCTGTAGTTAATACAACTAAGCAGGTGGGTTGGCTTGTTGTGTATCAGCTGTATCTTCCAAGTAATTTCCAAGCAAAGAGTGGTGATAAATTGAGCTGCAAAGAGATGTCTAGTGAAGTTCCAGGGGGAGCAGTGTTAGTGATGGTCTTATTTAACACCTTCATTAATGATCTAGAAGATGGATTAGGCAGCTCATTCATTAAATTGGCATATGCTTCAGAGACGTAATAGCCAGGTAAAAGTTCCCAGACAAATTTCAAAGCGTGAGCATATAACAGTAAGCTGGCAAACTCATTTTGTGTGTATATCAAGCACGTTTTAGCTATTATCATTAAATATTATGTAATTAAATATTTAATTATCATTAAATATTATCATTTAATATTTCCAGTGCCTTCCCATTTAAAATAGAAAATATGTATGTTTGTTATCAAGGGGGGGGGACACACCCCTGTATCCCAGTCCAGTGTTGCATATGGGTGTCTATACTATGAGATGCATATGCACTTCTGTATGCAAATGGCACCGTGAGTGTTTGGGTTTCCCCATTCTTCGTAGAAGGAATGGCTTCATATGTGCTCTGAGAACTGCTTCTGTGGTTGATCTGAAGGGGAGAAACTCTCAAGACAGGGAAGATCTATCTAGGCATGTAGAGAAGCAAGTGAGAAGCTCCATATTGCAGTACATGAGACTATATACAGTAAGCTGCTACAACTTTCTCCCTACCCACCCCCAAAATTATTGCACTTGAACCAAGCATGTATTGCAACAGTTGTATTCTCTCTCTCTCTCTCTCTCTCTCTCTCTCTCTCTCTCTCTCTCTCTCTCGTTTGAATTGTCTTGTTCCTTGCAAATCTTTTAGGAGAAAAACATTAAACAAGATCAGAAGAGTTTGCTCCTTTTTATCCCTACAGCCCCATCCTCTGTGTGTTTACTTGGAAACAAGTTCAAACAAGCTCAGACTCACTCCCTGCTAAGTGTGCATAGAGTTACAAGCTTCTTAATATAGTTTCACAAAAGCAGGGTGGTTGTTTTGGTTTTTAAAAAAGGTGGGTTTTTTGCTTTTGTTTGTTTAATAAGTATAAACTCTGTTGCGATTTTTGCATTGGGAATAAGTCCAGCCTGCCCCCTGAAGTGTGTTTTTTCGTTTTTATTTCCTTCACTCCCGCCATTCTCATTTGTCTCGACTGGAGTAGTACGTATTTGGCAGCTCTGAAATGCAGACCCATGCAGTCTTCAAGATAGGATGCAAAGCTTCCTGACTGCTTCCTGCTCATGAATATATGGAAGATGCGACTCTCATCATGTACACACTGACTGATAATGTGAGGGGCTTAATACCGAAAAGAACAGGAAGAAGTACATTCTCTGCAGGGGGAGAAAAATGTATCACCTTAGACACAGAGCTCTCTGGTATATTGCAGTTTTAATGTGCAGTGTCTATATTTTTGCTCAGGGTAACAAATGGTCTCTGTGAATAAAAGTACAAAATCCACATCCTCCAGAGTGAGCTAAAGTTCAAGTGTGTGTGTGTGTGTGTGTGTGTGTGTGTGTGTGTGTACAGCAGGCAGTTTTTATGCTGGGCCCTGATGCCTACCGTGGCTTTGGTTATGAGCAGAAGCTCAAGACGATGCAGCAGCGCCCTCGAGAGGAGGTTGGCATTATAGCACGAGCAAAGCTATGGAAAACGGAGGCGGGGGGGGGGGGGAATGCAGCCGAGGTTTCCTTGAGTGCATCTGTCAAGGAGGAGGCTAGAAAAAGCAAGAGAGGTGACAGGCTGGGCAGCAAGAGGAATGGCATAATATAAAGTGCGTTAATGATGCCAGCAATTTGAGCAGGTGAGGCGCATGAAGACAAGGTGGCACCTAGTGATTTATAGGAACAGTGGAGGCAAAGCAATCTTTATAATGCGTAGGTTTCAGGCCAGAGGGAGAAGCCCATGCATTAAGGGTTGTTGGTTTTTTTTGCCCAGGTGCTGCCCATTATTGTAATATTTCCCAAGATGCTGCAGTGATTTGCTTGGGTCTCTTTAAAAAAAAATGGATGCCATTCACATGTCATAAACTTACTCACACTGTGGCCACATTCACACTCTGTGTTTAAAGTGCTATGATGCCACTTTGAATAGTTATGGCTTCCCCCCAAAGGTTGCTGGGAGCTGTAGTTTGCTAAGGGTGCTGAGTGTTGGTGTTGTCAGGAAACTCCTCTGCTATTCCCCCCACAGGGCTACACTTTCCAGATTTCCCTGGGGACCGGTTGTTAAACCGTTCTGAGAACAGTAGCTCTGGGAGGGAAATAGCAGGTCTCCAAAGAACTCTCAACACACTTAAGAAACCACAGCTCCCAGAAATTATTTGAGAGAAGCCATGACTAAAGTGGTGCCATAGGGCTTTAAATGCATGACATTTAAATGTGGCCATACGGAATGTGATAGACAGTACACTTCAATAAGTGTAACATATCTCATTCTCCTGTAATACAGTGTTCTGGCAATACTTCTTTAGCTGTGGCATTTTAAAGCCCAACAAGTCTAGAAAAGGTAAATAATAATAAAATTATTATTATTATTATTATTATTATTATTATTATTATTGGCTGCCCATCTGACTGATGCCCTAAGTTCCTATTGCTTCAGTTACTTAATAATATTCATGGTTTGTTTCCTAATAATCAGACCAATCAATATGACTACCCACAGGACATAGCATACCCTCCAACATTTCTCCGATGAAAATAGGGGAGGGGAGGTAATTATGAAGGCAATTTAATCTCATCGCCCAGTACCCTATGGGGCAGAATATATAGCTCCTCTCTGGAAAATGGGTTGCTCTGCTCATTTCTGGCCTAACCCTCACAGTCTGAAAATCTCCCCTCTCACTGGAAACAAGGGTAGGAAGAAAGGAGAGAAAGGTTTAGACACACTCAAAAGCATGTCTGAATTTTCTGCTGGTGTTGGGACTTGGATGGCTCTATTATCCTCCAGATCCCAGTTCCTCCCCCGCTGTCATGAACTGGCAGGACAACAGGGAGGAGGAAGAGGATTCCGGCGAGGGGGTGTAGCTGGGACTGGGACACACCAGGCAAGCTGGGGATAGGGAAGGAGTGGTTGGTGTAGGAAGTACTCATGGGGTGACGGAGGATGGCAGGGATATGGAGGTCAGTGCACAGGAACCAGAGCAGCAGGACCCAGAGCCAGAGAGATCCCTGTTTCCACGAATACGGCAGGCTCTGAGGCATAGGGAGAAGCAGGAGGGGCACTCTAGGAGGCTGAGGTAGGCAAAGGCCCACAGCCCAGTTCATTAGCAGGCCAGGTGGGACTCGTTAGCTTTGGGAGGAGGTGTGTGATTCCTCAGCTGGAGTAGGCTCAGAACAGGTGAGGGTCACTTGCCTCATCAAGCCCAGGTGCTGCAATCAGCATGCAGAAGAGCTGAGGTGCTGTGTCTGCTCAACTGCCTCTGTTGCTGGACCTTGACTTGGATGCTCCTGGACCTCCACAGACTGTGCTTTTAGTGTGTCGAATGCTGGACTTCAGACTTGGCTACTTAGATTGACCCTGAACCTCTTTTCCTGAACTTCACACTTGGGATTTTGGACTCTGAACTTTGCTTGTGTGGATTGACCCTCAGACTTTGAACTTTGCTGCAAGGTAGGCCAGGGGTTCGGGACACCAGCATATCTTGAAGGCACCCTGTTCTGGATAATGTCCATAAGCACTGTTACATTGCTACAAAGATATCTACCTGGCAAGAGAAAAATATCTCATTTTTAAGTATTCAGAAGCAGTAATGAATGGTTTGCGAACCTCTTTTCAGGTAAGAAGTGCAAAAGCCATTTATCATACAGCATAGCAAGTGAGAGTGTGAGAAATGATTTATTGCGGTCACCAGTCACTTCAGCGAAAGTGGTTTTCACAATGACCAAAAAAATGTGGCTTGCATTCAGCAGGCAGTTACAGAGACGCTGGCATCATATTTAATTATAGTTCAGTTGTGTGAACATAAGGATACTGCTTCATCGTAAGGGAGTGTGGGCTCACCTCAACTGTTTGTGAGGAAAAATTCAAAGCTCATATTTTCCAGGAGGATTTTTTTTTTAATGAGACTGTTGAAGAATTGTTAAGTGTCAAATCAAATCAAGAATTCTCAAGATCAGTGTAATCAGACGAGGCAAAGTATATATTTGCTCAGAGAAACATCTGTTGAATTTCTCCTGAGTGTCATCAGCAAGATGGCAAGCTTTATTGCTCTAACAGTGTTTTCTTTCCTGATAGGTCTTTGAAAGTATACAGTGTATTACACTGCTTCACTTTGATTCTCATTTTCCAAAAAGTGTAACTGCCTGCTTGTATTATGATAGCACACTCTTAAGTACCATTTATTTATATTCATAAGTGTGTAATCTATCAATCTATAATGGAAAAGGCATTCTAATAACATGATCAGGTCCTATCAGACTGGGACCCAA
Organism: Podarcis bocagei; assembly: GCF_964188305.1. Taxonomy (NCBI): domain Eukaryota; kingdom Metazoa; phylum Chordata; class Lepidosauria; order Squamata; family Lacertidae; genus Podarcis; species Podarcis bocagei. The sequence goes on from NC_138134.1 coordinate 31,372,442, forward strand.
AAGAGCCATTAAGCCTGAGGGCTTTATGCTCAAATGGCACCTCAGATTTCTGCACTTCTTAATTATTTGGTGTTCAATAAGTTTCACAATATGTTTTTATGCACCTTATACCGAAATGTGACACTCTCCCAGCTTAGAACTACAAATTTAAGGAAATAAGAAATGTGTTTTGATAACTTACAAATTTTTGTTAAGTCATATGGGTTTAGTCATATTAAAGAGCTTAAAATATTAACGACTGTGTATAAGGCCTCACGACCTTCAAGGTTTCAATGTGCAGGGCTAGGTTAAATGTACCACTTGTGCCAGCCCTTCCCTTAAACAGTGAGGGCTAGCCAAATGCAGTTTGCAGTTGTACTGAAATGCAACTTGAATATCCATCCCATTTAGCTCTTTGCTGCAAATATTGCTCATTGTGGTCAACTGTACCTCACGAAAAGATCATGACATAAGAGCAAGAAAAGCCTTTAATTGAACCTCCTTTACAAATGCAAGTAAATAGACAAATCCCACAAGGAACTCTTCAAAGTTCATTGGGCTTGCATGAGGGATCGCTTTGGCCCATGCTTCTGGTGCTCAGCGCCAACCTACGCTTGCTGATTCCTTTATTAAGTTAATTGTTTGGGTCATCAATCTGTGTCAAAGAAGCTTTTGGAGGGCTTGATGAGATTTCAGGCACCAAGCTGGGAGGCATTAAAAAATGATAAATTTACATCCAGGTAAAAACGATGCCCTTCAGCTTCAATAATGAATCACCATTTTGTTTACAAATGAGGATTCCGTTTGAGATGCGGCGAGCAGAGACAGTTTTAAAGGGGAAATGGCACCACCATTGTAAATGATATTGGAACTCAAGAAAAATGTGACAAGGAGAGAGTGGGAGATATTGGGTACAATTATGTTTTTATGCAGGGAATTATGGATGCACATTTGAATTGATACTGCCTGCCCCATATTTAAACACTAATAATGAGGGAACTTGCACATAAAATGCCTTCAGTGGAAATACTTTATCTGTGCTATTTTCCTTTTATAAGTGTTCATTATTACTTAGGACCTAATGAAAAGAACCTTTACAACCTGTAGTTAAATACTTGTCCTGCTCTTTATGTCCGCCTTCAGTGGCCCAACGGAGATCGTTCTGTCACTGTAATAATGCCTCGGTCCAAGGCAGGATTCCAAAACTAAAAGTTTTCAAACTGAGTAAGCTGTTTTGAACTTTTCCTTTGCTGTTATATCATTGCTGGTCAGTACTATTTTTCTAGAAAAAGAAGTGCCGGAACTCACCACGTTCTCTTACAATGGCAATGGTGCCCATCTGAAAGGTGCTGGAACTGTGTTCCAGTGAGTTCCAGTTGTGGAGTGGGGGACAGTGTTTCCGGTACTAACTCCTGTAAGGGACAACATCTGCAACATCCACCAATAGGGGACCAATAGCGGTGAACTGGTGTGCCAGATATATTCTACTCTGAAGTTGTACATATTTGTAAACCATTTTTTTTTTAAAGACAACTTTATAAAGTCATTTATAACTGCTGTTACCTGCCTTTCTTACAAGGTGGAGCAGGCTGAGAGATGTTCCCTCCTTCAATAATCAATAGTTACCACCAACACATTAAGTATTACTGAAGTCTGGACTTGTGGAATACAGAATATTCTTGAAAGGGGGCTGGACCTTATCACACCTCCTTAGGTCAGGGATGGGCTACCAGTGGCTCACCAGATGTTTCTGGACTACAGTTCCCATCAGCATTGGCTGTATTAACTGGGGCTGATGGAAGTTGGAGTCCAACAACAGGTTCTCCAGTCAGATGCAAGCAGAATTCTGTGAGTGGAAAAAGCGTCTTCCTTTCCTGAGTGGCAACTGCTTCCATTCACAGAATGTAACCTTTGAGCCAAACTATGGTTGACACAATGCATGCGGCAGGGGGAGGAAGCAGGAATGCAAGAAATGAAATATGCACACATGTTCATATTTAAAACACTATATAAAAGTATTAATGCTACTTTTAAGAAAGAAATCAGTGCTAACAAATCAGAGAGAAAACAGCATAGGTTCTGACGTACTCATGGTGTTTGTAATTATTCCTGAACATTTCAAGCATAGCTCATTTCGGAGGAGGTTTATTTTGTGAAGCATGTCCTTCATGTGCAATGTTTATAACTATATTCCATATCCTATAAAGCTATTCACATAAAGAAGATAGTTTTCTTCTAGTAGTGGGCAAGTGCCCCTTAATCACGGCTGTGACTTCCAAATCAGTTTCATCCAGTACTATTTTTCTAGAAAGGGAGGTGCCAGAATTCACCATGAATGCCTCCCTCATTCTCTTAGAATGGCAATGGCGTCCACCTGAGAGATGCCGGAACTGGTTTCAACTACCACTTGATTAAGAAAATGTAAAACAAAAACCACTAATATGCTAACTGGAGCATTTGGGATTTAATAGCAAATGACTGGATGAATATACCACAAGAGAGTTTTCCAAAATCTATACATTTCCAAAATCATTTTAAGAAACCTCAAGTTTTATGGCTGAAGAGATCGCAGGGATCAGGCATACACACTACAGCACATGTTATGCCATGCGATCAGGATTTCTATAATTAGGCATTTGTGAAAGAGTCAAAAGGTTCATTTGAATTTAGCAAGTATGTGATCTTACAAATTTTAAAGCCCATTACTTGCCTGATCATAATAGAACACAAGGCTTGTTCATTGATATTTTTAATATAGTTGTTGTTGTTTAGTCATTTAGTTGTGTCTGACTCTTCGTGATCCCATGGACCAGAGCACGCCAGGCACTCCTGTCTTCCACTGCCTCCCGCAGTTTGGTCAAACTCATGCTAGTAGCTTCGAGAACACTGTCTAACCATCTCGTCCTCTGTCATCCCCTTCTCCTTGTGCCCTCCATCTTTCCCAACATCAGGGTCTTTTCCAGGGAGTCTTCTCTTCTCATGAGGTGGCCAAAGTATTGGAGCCTCAGTTTCAGTATCTGTCTTTCCAGTGAGCACTCAGGACTGATTTCCTTCAGAATAGATAGGTTTGATCTTCTTGCAGTCCATGGGACTCTCAAGAGTCTCCTCCAGCACCATAATTCAAAAGCATCAATTCTTCAGCCATCAGTCTTCTTTATGGTCCAGCTCTCACTTTCATACATCACTACTGGGAAAACCATAGCTTTAACTATACGGACCTTTAATATAGTACAGAAGGCTAAACTGAAAAGTAGATCCAGCTTAGCAATTTTTGAGATTTGTAATTCTTGCCATTGTTTTTGTATGATAACTGGACAAAATGCATCCAATGTATGTGTTTCTATGGATATAAATGAGCTTCTCTACAACAGCTGCAGCACCATTTGAAACATGCCTTCGTTGCTTTATTGTATTTCCTTCAAAATCATTTTTTTTTTTTTGTAAAATATTTGCATTACTTGGTGTGATATCAAATAAAATATTTAAATGGGTAATTAAGCAAAAAAAGAAAATCTCGCTGTGAAGAAGCCTTAATCAGTCATTACAAGTCTAGTGGTCCATTGAAGCAATAAATGGTATAATATATAGTGACATTTATTGGATGAGAGAAACTGGGTAACGGCATTTACTGCTGCGTTGTCAGGAATTCTTTAATTTAGCAAACAAGTCTGTTGGCAGAAAATTTCCTGGTAGAGATGTGCATGGGAAGATTCCCCCACCCGCCTCTGCTCATTTTATTAAAAGACCACAAGGCAGGCTTTGATGTACTCTATATAATTCCTACATTATACAGTATATCAAAGAAATTACTCAGACAGGACCGATGCATAAATTAGTTACTCAGTCACAAAAAGTTTAAACAAACACAGAAACTTTGCTTATGGTTTGCTACAACTGACCATACTTAGTAAAACATAGTGTTGTCATAATGTCCAACTTTTCTCCTTAGTTTATCAGTTCATAAATACTATGAAAGAAGAACCATTGTTTGAGAACATGCTGTGAGATAGTCGGTACAAGTAACACCCCTGGATCTCTGCTGGTTTTACTCCTATGACTTCTGCTCATCTTGAAGCAGGGACAGGATGTGGAACTAGAGATTTTCTGGCTTGTGGAGATGCATTTCTGCTCAGCACTGCCACTTGTAGTGTGGCACAGGGTGTGTTTTTAAGCCAGAACTCACCGGAACCCAGTTACGGCACCTCTCGGGTACACATGCCATTGCCATTATAGGAGAACAAGGGAGGTATTCGTGGTGAGTTCCGGCACTTCTTTTTCTAGAAAAATGACACTGATCTACACTGTACACACACACACACACACACACACACACACACACACACGTTTTACACCCTTTGAGTGTCATGGTTTCCACAAAAGAATACTGGGAACTGTAGTTTGTTACGAGGGCTGAGAATTGTTACAAAATTTTACAATCCCTCGAGTCCCCTAAGATTGATCAGCTGATTGGTAAACCAGTTTATGTCTGTGGTATGGATGTGTTGTAGTAATAGCAGGTTTGAAGCAACAGAGATTTTCAGTCAGCTGTAGGCTCACTGCCTGGAATGCAGTAAACAGGTGTGGCAGACTCCTTTCTAGAGCCAACCAGTCATTAAGAAAATCCAGGAACCAAAACATTGTTATTTTTATTATTTATTCTTCAGGGGATTTGTTGCCTGCCTTTTAGGGTTTATACCAGTGGTGGGGAACCTTTTTAAGACCGAGGGCCACATTTCCATTCAGGCAACCTTCTGGAGGCCACATGGCAGCACTAGTGGGTGAGGCCAGAAGCAATTGTCATACCCCCCAACACACTGTGATGAAAAACACATGCCATCACGTGTGATGACCCAGAACGGAACCCTTGCTCAAACCACGGGATTGCCTGTGTTTTAATTTATTGGTTCATTTCGCAACAGACTAAGTTGTTGTCTTCAAATGTATTTTGACAAGTTAAAGTTGACTGCTTTGGGGGTTGTTTACTGTGGGCAAGTGGCATATATGGATTGATAAACCAAACCATGTCAGCAGCACATGGCAGTAAGGCAAATCTTGGCTCTACCCCCATGAACTCCTCCCACTGGTGGCAGCACTGGGCTCACCAGGATGGACATGGAGCAGGATGAGGCAGTGGTAAGAGCAGGGGAGTCCGAATGGACACCAGCTCCGCCTGTCCCCATCCCAGGGAACTCAGAACCACCAGGAGGTGCTTCACCCACCACTGCTGCTTAGTGAAAGTACTGGGTGCAGAAACCCCTTTCCTGCTCAGGGCCTATTTAGCATTTCCACAATCCAGAAGAGCGTCAGGAGGCAAAGCTTGCCTTAGTCCAGCCTTTCTCAACCTGTGGGTCCCCAGATGTTGTTGAACTACAACTCCCATCACCCCTAGCTAGCAAGGCCAGAGCTCAGTTGTAGTCCAACAACATCTGGGGACCCACAGGTTGAGAACCACTGCCTTAGTCCATCACCAAGAGCTTCTGCTCTTTACTTGTCTCCCAGCTGCTAGACTCTACCATGACTGCTGTGTCTTGGGCCTGCTGCTCATCCCTGGCCAATGCATATGTCTGGACTGCCAAGATCATGTTCCAAGACCCTAATTAAATCAGCTTGTCACCTAACCATCGCTTTTATTATGTGGTCTGCTTCTTTGATTTTGTGTTTTAACAATAATGCAACCACTTCAAGAGGGGATCTGCAGTGCAATTGTACAGTGGTCTTGGCTTCATGCGTTATCATCACTCCCTGTATTTGCTGCCTGCACAGAACAATCTTAATTCTTCTTGAAACTATGGAAGTGGTTTTATGATCTAGTCCAGGTGTATTAGGATCTCCTGGGAGAACCTCTGGGTGATTCAAATGTATTTTGAATCACCCAGATATATACCAATATATATATGCCCGGTCTTATTCAACATCTTTATCAACGACTTGGATGATGGACTCAAGGGCATCCTGATCAAATTTGCAGATGACACCAAACTGGGAGGGGTGGCTAACACCCCAGAGGACAGGATCACACTTCAAAACGACCTTGACAGATTAGAGAACTGGGCCAAAACAAACAAGATGAACTTTATCAGGGAGAAATGTAAAGTATTGCACTTGGGCAAAAAAAATGAGAGGCACAAATACAAGATGGGTGACACCTGGCTTGAGAGCAGTACATGTGAAAAGGATCTAGGAGTCTTGGTTGACCACAAACTTGACATGAGCCAACGGTGTGACGCGGCAGCTAAAAAAGCCAATGTGGTCTATTCCAACTCTATGATTCTATGATTTGAAGTGATGATTTCTGACTCACAGAGGTAACAACAAAATGAGTCACCACCTCCACCCCCAAATATACTTCTGATATAAAGTCAGTAGGGTAGTAATAGTATCTGGATTGGATATAGCAAGAAACTGAGCTTTTAGTGTCATCAGCCAAGCCCTGTGGAATACTCTTCCAACAGAGATTCAGCAGGTACCTTCTGTGTCAACGTTTAAATGTCTGCTGAAAACTTTTCTATTCTGCCAGGGCTATGTAGGCAATTAAGACTACATATTTCCCCAATGGTTAATTGATATATGTTTTTAGCTTTCTAATTAGGTTTTTATTTATGTATTATTGCTGTAAATTGCTTTGATATTTTTCTTTTTATGGCATAGTGCTATATAAATGTTTTAATTAAGAAATCAATACGTTTCTGTGTGGAAGGACTACAAGCTCAGTTCAGTATTCACAGAACAAATTTCTAGGCTAATAATTCCTTAATTCCAAGTGTATGTGCCCTGTGCTAAGCTCTGGTTGGCAGATCTCAGGGTTCAAGTAAAAATGAAAACAAAAATAGATCTGGGCAGATGCTAGATGAGTTATTGTGCAATGGGATTTGCTCTTAGGTAAGTCTTAATATGTCTGCCATGCTAGCCTCATTATGATTTGGTTACATACAGGGTATACAAAATCTAAGTTGAAAGAATACCAGCCTGCAGCTGCAGTTGTCATCATAAAAGAAATAGGGGGAAAACTCAAGTAATACAGTAAAGTCTACACAGAGGGAGCTCCTGCTTCATATTTGAAAATTATGTCTAAAGGAAGTTTCCCAGTAACTGTAAAGCAGCCCCAACTGCATGAAAAAGAACCTAAACGGGGAACAATAGTAATATGGAAAACTGTATACAAAGCTACTATTGCTATTGTCTTTCTCATAATTTAAAACCAACATGATTAATTTATATAGGTAGCCTGAAAGTAAGAACAAAAAAGGTGAGTTTTATTTATTTATGCAATATTGTATTGCATTGAACTTCCTAAAGGACTGGGTAAGTAACATTGCTTCTCTTGTGCACACACAAGTAAGTGTTCACCTAGCCTCGCCCTTGGGAGTAGAAATTTGGCTTTACCCTCAGTTATCTGGAAAGCATCAGAGGACACATGAAGAGAAGGAAGGGCAACAGTTTTTCCGACAAAAGTCTACAGCCCTTCTAGGACGATACTCTGAACTTATATGGAATCACAGATTTGGAAGGGGCATAAGGAGTCATTGAGTCTAACTTCCTGACAATGCATCCCAGATAGGTGACCATCCAGCTTCTGCTTTGAAATGTAAGAAAGAAGGTTCCTGCCTGTTTCTTCCACTGTAAAAGTAACATGTATTATTGTCTATGTGACAGCATTCAAATATTTGAAGATGACTATCATATAGCTTCTGAAGCATCTCTTCTCTAGGTTATTTACCCAGCACTTTCAACTTGTCCTCATAGGTCTTCAGACCTTTCACCATATTGGCCACATTCTCATGTTCCAGTTTGTCAATATCCACCCTGAATGATAGTTCCCACAACTTTAAACAACACTAGGTGTGTTCTAACAGAATAGTGAAGTATTATTACTATTAATGATCTGAGCTCAATACTTCTATTGATGCAACCTAGATTTCCCATAGTCCTTTTGTTGCTGCACCACAATGCTGACATGGTCAGCTAGTCTACTAAAACTCCTAGATCATCTTCAGATGTCAAGCCACTTGCCACCCATCCTAAGAACAGAGGAAGAGCCATTCTAGCCTGTCTAGTCACACCTAATCCAGCATGCTTTTCTCACAGTGGCTAACCAGATACCTATTGGAATCCTGCAAACTGGACCTGAGTGCAACAGTTGGGATTCATAGCAACTGGTATTCAGAGGCCTACTGTCTCCGACAGTGGAGGTAGAACATAGCTATTGTGGCTAGTAGCTAGCCTGTATTTGATTCCCCCCCCCCTACTTAAATACAGAACTTTAGGGCTGTTGAAATGAATGTTGGTCCAACTCTCCATCCTATTAACATCAACTTGAATCCTGCTCCTATCTTTTAAGGAATAAGCTAACCCACTGGGTTTTGTTTCAGCTTCAAATTTGATGACCATCCAGGCAGAAACTGGTTGCATTCCACTTGAAACCCCCCAGATTGACAAAGAACCATTGATTTGCACTTTTGGGGTACAGTCCTTCAACCTGTTACAACTCTCACTGAGAGCAAGTAGCTGGTTGTAACACCAGTGATATTCCGCTAGCAGGGGTGGCGTGTCCTGTTTCGCTGCTTGAGGTGAAATGGGAAGTGCTGCCCCACTCTGCCCCCACCATGCCTCCACATCCCTTACCTAGGTTGTGTGGTGACAGCACAAAGCGAAGATGACATTGGCAGGTTCTGGTGAAATCTCAGAGGAAATCAGCACCAAACCTGTTGCCGTTTCTCTGCTGCTGGCGGAGACGATGAGTCACCCATGGGTGGCTGCTTCACCCCCATGAGATGGGGGTGGGGCAGGCTCTGCCATCAGGGTTCTTTTTCCTGCAAAGCTCTCAGTGATGAGGGATAAAGCTGACATGTTGAGTGAATTTGGTGCGACCTCTGAATTTTTCTCATCTGCAAAATTATATCCCATGCCTGCCTGAAACTGAGTGGGATATTCCTACTGCTGAGTGTAAGAGTTGCCACTGTTGTGTTTGTAGTAGGGCAGGGTATGGTCTCTGATGCAATCCATGTTTGGGAACAAATTCTCAAAGACTGTACACAAACGGAAGCCATTTGTTTTCATTTTCATCCTTGGTACATACTTAGTGCAAAATATTCACATGGCCATCCATGTGTCAAATTAGACTTCGTTAAGAAACTTGGCAGAGCTGGGCTGAGCAGCTGCTTCTGAGTTTTTAGCTAATTCCACTTCTGTGCACCATCCACACGTCACAGGGTATTATTCTGTGCTAACATGAACCTGAGTATAAAAAGTAAAGTGAAAATTTGATCTTAAGGCCACTCCACATAATCCGTACTTCTCTGTTCCACATGTAGCCCATTCCTCCCTTCTTTGTCTCATCCCATATGAAAAGTTATGATTTCTCTCTCTCTCCTTCCCTTCCTTCCCAGAAAATTGTGCTGTTCATCAACTTTCATTTATGTGTCTTCATTACCTGTTGGTTACATAAGGAATCATGTTCAGGAGCCAGTTTCTTTTGTTTCATAAATAGCCTTTTGTGAAATAGTTGGGAGAATGGGGTTTTGCATAACTAAAGAGCTGGCCAAATATAGGTTATTTGTTGCCATAATAGGTAATGGTCAGAGATTTCATTTGGAAGGATTAATATCAGCATATGGCATCTTAATGAATAATTTAAAAATCCCTTTTTTTGCAGAGCCAAAAATCTTTCAGTAATGCTCCACAAATATAATGGAGCATAGCAGATAAGGGGTTTCACTTCAAGGTGCCAGAGCACACCTATTTGTGCATAAATGCAAATTTCAATAGTTTGTCCAACATCCCTACTTCATGAATAATGCTTTAATTGCAGCAGTTGGGGGGGGGAAGCTTTTACACCATTTTATGAAATTGTATGCATCCGTAGTCACATATACACACCATAATAAAACACTACCAATTAAGGCTTTCCAGCGTTTGTAAAATAGATACGTGTGTTTCAGATTATACTAGACAGAACAACTATTCGTCCTATGCTTGAACACAAGGAAGGATTCCCAAGGAAAAGAGGAGGTACTCTTAAAATCTAAATAAGAGACTGGGGCGGCACAGCCATTAGGCAAGGTGAGCCCCCCTTCTCAGGCAGCAGAAGCCTGTGAGGGGGCATCCCTGAGGGCTCCCTAGCTGCCCCACTGCCTCCACTGATTTCTGCTGGTATGCCCCACGGAGGACCTTAAGTTCCACAAATGACAACATTTTGGAGGCCCCAGGTCACAGGGTGGTTAGATTGGTCTCAACTATGGCCAGGGCCTTTTCAGTACTGGCCTCAACTTGGTGGAACGCTCTGTCACAAGAGACTAGGGCCCTGCAGGACTTGACATCTTTCCGGAGGGCTTGCAAGACAGAGCTGTTCCACCCGGCCTTTGGTTTGGACTCAGTCTGACCCTTTTGTTTCCCTCCCCGTGTGGTTTTGATCTATGGGCTACTTTTAAAATGAGGCTGCATTCTAAATTGCATTTTAACCTGTATTTTAAATTGGTGGTTTTTTTCCTATTACGTTTTTACTGTAATTTTACTGGTGTTAGCCGCCCTGAGCCCGGCTCTGGCCGGGGAGGGCGGGGTATAAATAAAATTATTATTATTAATTTATGCTGGCACAGTTTTTCCACCAGTGGTAGGGGTGGCAGAGTAGGTGGTTCAGGTGGCGGCAGCAGCAGGGCAGGGGGCTATTTTCCATTTTGCCTCAAAGGGGATGTAGCTCCCCTGTAAGAGACACTACTGTTTATTACTATTTGTTTCTTATGGAAGTTGTTTTTGTTAGCTGTTGAATTCTTTATTACTGCATAGTTTATTGATTAATTTTTAGATGCGTAATACATTTGCATTCAATCATAACTTCAGAAGGCTAGGATCATTCTCACATTGATCTATTGTTGTTCTTGGGGAAGAGAATCCACCATGATCCCAGTGCCACAACACTTAACTTATTCAGAAAAGAACAATGACTGGCACACACCCAAACTCAAACATGTTCCTAGTGGAGGCATGTTGTCAGCATGAAACGTTGCAAGAATACCACATCCCCGAGGGAGTGGTGACCCCACTCTCCCGTAGCACATGGCTGCTTTCTCATGTGAAGAAGGAGAAAGGAATGCTTTAGTAGATTTAGTTACACATCAAAAGTTATACATGATTTTTTAATCCTGTTTCTCAAGTGAGATGCTCACCCATAAATCTTCAAGAGTGCTTGTCTTGTTGTTGAAGCATTTGTCTTCAGCCATTCTGGCAGCTTTTCTTAGTGTACCTCCTTCTTTTCTGTCCATTTTTTTAAAAAATTCTCACATCCCCCCCTTTTTTTCAGTCAATGAGTCTATTAATTATGTTTGTTCTGAACTTGCCATCTGAAGCTGAACAATGAATGAAATAGTTGGAAAGAAATATCTTCTCCCTCACTTTAACCAAACCAGAAAATCTAACATACTGATTATGAAGGAGCCATTTATTTTACAATGTCAGGGCCCTCTTCTAATGGATAAAGTTAACATGCTGCATCTAGGCACCTATCATGGAGGGGCCCCCACAACACTTGCAACCCTTTAGGTTTAATGTTCCTGGTGTTAGTGCAAAGTGACATAATTTACAAATAAAGTATTATTGTCAAAGAAAGCCCAGGCTACATGGATCCCTAGTGTCAATGAACAGGAGACTTGAACTGATGTAGAACAAGCCATAAGATTAATATGGAAAGCCATTGGCACCAGATCTGAGATGATCCATGTTTTGGGATGGGATTTGGGTGTATTATTCAGATCTTTTCAAGATGATCTCACTGAATACAGTAAGAAGCACCAACATCCGAGTATGGATGGAGGAGAAATTCAGCTGAGTTTGCATTTAAGGGCAAACCAACCTAAACTGCACTTTCTGAAACAATACAGGAACTGGAACATTCTTGGAAATTCACAGTTCTCTTTAGTTTTCCAGTGCAGTCTGCCAGCCCAGTAATGTATAAGAAATGCATGCACTATGGTAAACTATGCATAAAAATGTATATATTAGTTGAAACAGCACAAAAATATGCATCAAATTAGGGGAAATTGCTTTGCAAAATTGTATATGTTGTACAAAATTGTACAAACATGGAAAAATCTGAAGGAGAAAATGTTTACAGTATTGACCCAAAGGAACATTTTGGACAGATTAAGAGAGATTTGCTGATGAATTTTCATGAGGGCTTTTTATTTTTTAAGTAAACTGGTGTGAAAATGTGGAGAATTGAATTTAAGACTGGAAAAATGAGAAACCAAAATTGATAGACATGCCCATCCCTACACCTGTGCTACCATCCTGGAGGTTCTCCCACCATATAAAACTAGTAGGAATTGAATTTCCAGGAATTGTGAATATTAACCTTTGAATATAATGTCACACACTTGCAGAAAATCCAAGTCCTCTGTTAGCTGCCATGTAGCTTGATCCTGTGCAGATTTAGGTGCACCTAAACCTGCTAGAATCTGTGGGATTAAGCATGGCAAAGTCCGCACAGGACTGCCGCCTTAGTCAGCTCTGTGAGAAGTCAGTATCAGACTGTCTTCATCAATATCTCTTATTTATACACTCTTTCTTTACAAAGAAATATCTCTGAATAAACAGTGTGTATCTTAATGGTGATAAACATGCAATGAGGATGAGACAACATAACAAGCCGCTAATTCATTATTTCTGGGACTTGGAGAATCTGAGAGAGAGAATGTTTATCCTACAGCCCATAAGGAACAGTTTGGACATGTCAGTTATATTAGCAGAGTTAATAGGTGGATATGACCCAGGGTCCCTTCAGTTTAATTACACCAGCCTCTGAAATCTGTGAAAAAACAGTATTCACACAGAACACAGCTGGGAAGAGGAAGGCATTTCACAAGCAGCTGACTTGCCCACTTTAACAGAGGATTAAAAACCTGTTATTATTTTTTTGAAAAAAAAAAAACCATGATGAGCAGAACCCCACCCCCCAATGTAAACTATAGGAATGTTCTGCTTAGTCTCTCCTCCCTCAAGAGTGTTTAGAGATAATGAAAACATGTAAATCTTAATCTTCAAAAGGAGATGTGAGAGAGGCTCCAGCTCATTACTGGGGATAATGACTGAGTCTGAGTCTACTATCAGTTACAGGAGACATTGTCCCTGAGGCTGCTCCTACTTTACTCAAACCATGAAATCGTTGGAATAATTCCTTTAAACTAATGTTTGTATCTCTGGGTTTCCCACTAATTAAGTCAGTTCTGGGAAAGGAAAAATCCATGAGCACATTTTCGTCTAGTATGAGCCATTCATCCGGTGACACTGCTATATAGAAAGACAATCATCAAATGGGGGAATTTATCCCAGCTGTGCTGCACTGCTCCCAACTCCGCCGCCTTTCCTGATTTCTGTATGAAGCTTGTAAATTTCTATTTTCTTGTAAACGGTGATTTGTAAACTGAAGATTAACGTAAAGTCCTGGTGTATCAGGCCATTGGTCCTTCTAGTCCAGTATCCTGTTTTCACAATGGCCAACTAGATGCCCGTGAGAAGCATACAGGAAGGGTTTAGGTGAAACTGCACTATCCCTTCCAGTAGTTTCCAACAACTCGTCTTCAGACTGCGGAGGCAAGGTAGCTAGTAGCTATTGATAGCCTTATCCTCTGTAAAATTCTCTAATCCTCTCTTAAAGCCATCCAAGTTTATGACCACCACTGCCTCTGGTGGGAAAGAATTCCATAGTTTAACTGTCCTGTGAGAAAGTGTTATATATATATATATATATATATATATATATATTGCTTGTCCTGAATCTTTCAGCAATCATCCTCATGGGATGTCCAAAAGCTGTTGTGTTATGAGAGAGGGAAAATAACTTTCTCTACTTTCTCCATGCCATGTATAATTCTATAGCCTTCTGTCATGTCGCTGCTTGCTTGCCTTTTCTCTAAACTGAAAAATTTGCATTTAACATAAAACCATATTAGTATTATGTACACAAGTTTTGGACGCAGGTGGCACTGTGGGTTAAACCACAGAGCCTAGGACTTGCCGATCAGAAGGTTGATGGTTCAAATCCCTGCAATGGGGTGAGCTCCCATTGATCAGTCCCTGCTCCTGCCAACCTAGCAGTTCGAAAGCACGAAGTGCAAGTAGATAAATAGGTACCGCTCTGGTGGGAAGGTAAACGGTGTTTCCGTGTGCTGCTCTGGTTTGCCAGAAGCGGCTTCGTCATGCTGGCCACATGACCCGGAAGCTGTACGCCGGCTCCCTCGGCCAATAAAGTGAGATGAGTGCCACAACCCCAGAGTTGGCCACGACTGGACCTAATGGTCAGGGGCCCCTTTACCTCTACACAAGTTTTGGGCTCATGTGCTCCTTCCTCCTCTCTCCCCCTCTGGTGAGGCTAAGAGGAGGAGACCAGAAGTGTTTTCTTCCACTTTCAACTAACCACAATTTGTAATTTCTAAACCAAGAATTGTGACCACTTTATTTATGGTTTATTCAAACAATTCAAGATCATGGGGAATTGTTTGGAGAAACCATAGTTTTTTAAAACTAATCACCATTTATCCCAGTTTGGGCATAATAGCAAACTGGGTATAGCTGCAAACAGAAGCAAATGCTATCAATCTCCTCTTAATAATCACACCAGACGAGAAGGGTAGGGAAATACAGGAGCCCAAGACTCTTCCATGTAATGTTAAACTGTAGCATTGTATGTGAACAGAGCCAATATTACCTCAAACAGATTCTTAGACCCATTGCTAATTGCACACATGGGAAGTAGAATCTTAAGGTCAAGCTATGATTAGCAGACTAAATTGAAGAGTACTGTACTATTGATACACATTATTAGGGCTAGTTTATACACATGTTTTGGATGGGAAGACATCTCCTTGTGGTGACAGCTCCCCACCATTCTGCAGTAATTAAAACTTCTTCTGAATAAACTCCTCCTGGAGGAATAACTGCTAAGCCATGTCTTGGAAAATGTTTGCTATTATTTTTCACAAAAATAGCTTGAAGTTGATTTCATCATGCTGAAATGTGTTCATAAGAAATCCCAACCGCAAAATGACAGAAAGCTTAACTTCACAGCATGGCTTCCCTGCCTAAAATTGTTTGTATAAAATCACCCTTAAATGTTCCTTAAACTTAGTGTACTAATGCTTTTCTCTTTTTCTGGTGCACTCTAAATAACTTTATTTGAACTTACAGACCTTTTCTTCACTGGCAAAACATAAAACTTTGATTCTTATATTCCATTTTTTAAAAATGAATATCTTAAATGATGAAACAAATGAAGCAAATTATTATAAGCAAATTACAGTGGTACCTCGGGTTACATACGCTTCAGGTTACAAATGCTTCAGGTTACAGACTCCGCTAACCCAGAAACAGTACCTTGTATTAAGGATGATGTATTAAGAAATCGTGCTCCAGCGCTGTGGCAGCAGCAGGAGGCCCCATTAGATAAAGTGGTGCTTCAGGAATGAATTAAGTACTTAACCCGAGGTACCACTGTATTATAATGCTAATAGGTCTTGTCTTCTGTGATTTACACTTGGTCTAGAACAGTGTTTCCCAACCTTTTTTGGGCAAAGGCACACTTGTTTGATGAAAAAAATCTCGAGGCACACCACCATTACAGCCCCGTGACGTCAGCGCGCAGCGTCACGCCGGGAGGGACGCACGAAAGTGTAAGTTTCAATTTTTTTCCCTCCCCCTTGCTGGGGAACCTCCAAGCTTTGGGGGTGGGGGGGGGAGGAGGCAGCAAAGCGAGGCAGGAAGGAGAGCGCGGCTTGGCTGGGTGAGCTTTGGCAGGGGCAGGGAATGAGAGCCGCGAGGCGGGCGCTGAGGACGGAGGCGCTGCCCGTCGAGCTCGCAGGCAGCCAGGCAGGCAGACGACGAGAGCCCCGCGCTGGGCGGCCTCTCCTCACCGCCGCCGCCCCGCCTCTCGCCGCCCGACTCACCCGCCTCCCTCCAGGCAACATCTCGCGGCACACCAGACAACATCTCGCGGCACACTAGTGTGCCGCGGAACAGTGGTTGGGAAACACTGGTCTAGAAGTTATCTGCTTGACCTAATGGGCAACAATAACATTGTTTTTGTGGATACTATCCCTTGCCACGTCCCTCTGTGTTTTCATGCCATTTCATGCCCACTTCCTATAAAACTGAACATTTTGCCGTAAGCAAAGTGAAGGGGAAATGTGCTGGAAACAGTTGCTTAAGGCAGTGTCATATAAACCTGTCACACAGACAAAGCAGAATAAATACTCAATAAACAGCCAATGTTGTTGATGCTCATGCAAACTTTGTTCAAACAGATCAGGATAAATGTTCAATAAACAGATCACCTGGAAGTGACCTATGACTCCCAGGTACTGAAGCATTACTTATTTTGGCAACAATAATGAAACATTAATATGAATGATATTGACACAAACTATACTACTCTCTTACACACACATATTTGAACCAGACACACATGACACTGACCAGTTCCTTAAATCATAGCAGTAGAGAATTTACTATGGTTAACATTACACCATGAGTGACATTTGCCTTGGTATTTTGATGTACTAATAGAAGCTGAAATGAATAATTTTGACAAATGTTCAAGCACCCAGAGAGTATTGCTCACCAAAGAAAAATACTAATTATAAAATATCCATCTTTCTCCAGGAGAGACAAATGACTTAAGAAACTTTGGATATTCCTATCAGAAGAAACCTGAGCAACTAGCAGCCACATGTATGTAAGCTTGCTAATGTGGACAAGCAGATAAAATTACATACTATTATAAGATGGACATCCACAGTCTTAATTTGGAGCTCTGTGGGATTCTAAAATGACCCTTTGGGGATTGCTAGGCATACTACAGACCTTGAAACATTATGGCTGCAGGGAAGGTATGAAATAATTGTGGAAAATGAATACAAGGGAAGCAAGGTGACTTGATATTGGTTCATCGGATGGATTGTGATATTTTAGGATAGGGAAGGGGAAAGCTAGGGTTCCAATGGAAGCAAAATATTAAATCCAGGGGAAATCAATTGACACTTTTGGGTGTAGTAACCCATTGGTGGAGTGCCTTCCCCTGAGTTTCATTATGATCTTTTCATCACCAATATTCTATTTATTTGAAAGCAATGTTGTGATGGTGTACCTGAAAGGTGGGGCATAAATATATTATGATTATTACATAGACCCGCTGATACTATTTGTTTTTTACACTCCTTGGGTCAGCTACTTAGGTTTTTCAATTGAAGAAGACAAGACTTCTCCAAGAATGCAGCTACACAGGGATGAAAGCCCATGTTACCTTTGATTCTTTCATGCACTGGAAGAAAGATTTCTATAACCCTATTGAAGAGGGAAGATGTGTTTTGAAGGATTTTACTCCATGATGTTTGCAGTAGATTCCCCTACAATTTGTTATATGTATGTAAATATAATTACCAGGAATGTATAGAAAACCTCAGAATATCTCTTGAAAAACTGTACAGGTGAAGAATTATCCTTACTTAGGTCTTTATTAGGATGAGAGGTTTGCCTAAAAGAAAGACTGGTGTGATACTGTAGTTTTGTTAATAAAATAGTTAAATGCCTTGCTACAGTCACATCTTTTTTATTAAACCAATGCAGATGGTGATAATTGACTACATGTGAGTCATCTTGCATTGATGAAATAATTGATTCAACTGAATGGGGGCAGACAGCAGGATACAGTCAGTTGGATTTCTTCATTGGAAAGGTAGGCTGCAATAAGACTTGTTTTTTATGCTTTTTGCGGTAAAATGTTTTGATAATTATTTTTGGTTTGGAAGTAGGGCAAGATAAAAGAATATGGAAGCTGCCTTTCTTTATCGGCCCTGAATGTTAAAGGTTGATGTGCAAAAGCGGTTGTCTCTGTTTTTAAAGACATCAAAGATGATAGTATTTTTAAAATACTTAGGGGGAAATCTTTCATTTATAACATACAATATAACAATTATGAATACGATATAAATTTCAAATTTGTTTGGGGATGTATTGTATATATTTCTAAAAGTTATATGATTGTTTTTGAAGTCTGTCTCTATAAAAAGAGTTCTGCAGCCCAGTCACTGAGTTCAATAGGTCTTACTTCCAGTTCCATGTAAGTTAGTGTAGTATTGCAGCCATGAATTCTTGAAGTATTCTTGTATACTTGGAATTCTGTGCCTTTCTTTTGGCTATGTATTTTGCTTGGCACAGATCTCCATGCTTGTGATGACATGGTTTGTCAACAATGGCAAACAAATACTGTGGTCCCAAAGGCATCCACACACACGGCCATGTTTTCTTAACTTGCATTGAGTATCCTCTTTCAAACTGATCATGGCTGCATGAAAGAAATATGGTAAATGGGACCTGTGGCATCAGACAGGAGTTGCAACTGGGAGGCTGGGCCTTCCACAGAATTGTCACATAACTGAGTAACAAGGGCTTGTAATTAACAAGCTGGCTGACCTCTTTGGCCAAAGAGCCACATTCATTCTTGACTAAAGTTCCAAGGGCTGCATCACAGAAGTAGGCATGGCCATCCTATACACTCTAATGCATACAAGAGACATATAAGCACACAATGTTCTCCCCCTCCACACCCAGCTCCTCTGTGTAGATCAGTTGAGCAAAGAAGATTACCGGTATCTTCCACACTCATCAAATGCTCAATCTGATGTCTGTGGAGAGCACAATTTGTGCCTCCATCAGAACCCTGTGTTCTGCCTGCCCCAGTATTGAGTCTACTTTAAATTTGTTTTCATTTATTTATTTATTTATTTATTTATTTATTTATTTATTTAGTCTTATAGTGCAACCCTATACATGTCTACTTGAGAGTCCTCTTCATTTAAATGGGACTTCCTCCTAAGAAAGGGAGTAAAGGATTGCAGTCTTAGTCAAGAATAAACAAGCATACTATGACCCTGGAAGTTACCGTAGGTCTATAATAGGATGCTGCTATATTTTATAGCATTTGGGAGTACTAATATTGTTGAAAAGGCTGAAACACTAGGTAGTATCTCAAAGATTATAGATACAGATAGGTAGCCGTGTTGGTCTGCCATAGTCAAAATAAAAAAATTCCTTCCACAAGAAGTGTGCATGCACACGAAAGCTCATACCAAGAACTAACTTAGTTGGTCTTTAAGGTGCTACTGGAAGGATTTTTTTTATTTAAAGATTATAGAGACATTCTCAGGAATTATTAGCTAAAAGGAAAATCTCTTGGGACTTCAACTTTTAGAAAACATTCTAAAAGTTCTCTTCTTTGTAATGTACCATAGATAAGTTTGGTTGGTGTGCATTTATAACATTCTGGGGGTATTAAAGCAAATGTTTTAATGGAGGAGTTAATTGGCTTTGAATTTACTAATCTTGTACTGGTGGATTTTCATCTTGCTCCAGAACTGACAAAAAAGTCAGAATGTGTATAGTTTGCAAAGTGCACAGCATAACACAATTCTTTTCATAATGCCATGTATGTGCACATATTCATTCACAATGGAATTTCTGGCATTTTTGGAGTCTGGTTTAGTAGTTCTTGAATTATGGCTTTGTTAATATAACAAAGAGGTGTTAAATATCTGAGCGGCTGATAAGATGTCACAAGCCAAGCCATCAGGGGGAAATGGTATAATAGTGTCTAATACAGGTTGCAAGTGCCTTGACTGCATGTTGAAAGTTAGCCTAGAATCAGCAAAGTAGCCTCCCCCATGCTGTATTCCTTTTGTGGTGTTGGATGAAGGCTTGCATTTTAAAAGATGCTTCTGTGTGGCATGCAGTTTGCAAAAACCTCCAAAATGACCTTTTCTCGTCAAATTTGAACTGAAATAACAGGCAGACGCTGGGGTTCTAGGGGAAATTAGTGGCTAGGGAACAAAGATTATTTTTCTTACAGGAAATGTATTATAGCTTCCACTTTTCCTTCAGACTTTTGAAACTTTGACTTTAGTGGTTAACATTAATCAAGTATGGAAATAGGATCAAATGCTGTAAGTCATAACTTTTATCCAATCTGTGACAGACGTGTTATCTTAGCTGGGAGATGCATATTCCTCTGCCATACCAAACTTGCAAAATAGCATTGGAATAGTATGTCTCATTCATTCGAATGAAATGTCAATAGCTTTCTGAGGTCAACGTGTTTCAATCTGGTAATTTAAGTGAGTCGTTTTACCGCTTGCTTTGGTTTTCTTCTTCATTCGGAATGTCCCATGAAATCCAATATGGATTACATCATCTATCCCATCTTGCAATTCATGGCCTAAAAAGCTGCCAGATCTATCTTTGGAAAGCTCTGCAAGGCAATTGAGGATCTCCCCACCACCACCTTAACAGTCTTTCTTTAATGATAGAGCTTTCCCCAGTGATAATAAGGCTTTTATAAGGAGCTTTCGCTGCCTCCCCATCCTTTCCTTCAGTTGCCCTACTGTCATTCTTGGATTTCAGACCTTCCCTTAAGAAACTGCCAAAATGTTTCAGCTAGGATCCTGTTACATTGACAGTAGTAAATGGATGAATGTTAACTAAGAGCAAACTGCACAGTAAACTCACATTGCATCCGATTGAGTTAAAGGGAGAGGTCTTACTTTAACAACAAAAAGAGCAGTCAAGAGATGAGCACTGCTCCCTCCCACCCCAACATCTGACACTCTGCCAGTTGCTTCGGTCACTTCCTCCCAATCAGGGGTGCCAACTTGAATAAAATATTTTTTTGGGGGGTCAGTAAGCCTTGCCCTGTGTAATTGATCACAAGGTGTGGTGCATGCACATCATTTGAATGGCAATGGCCATCAACTTTGGGGGGCATGGCCTCCTCCAATATTTAATTGGGGGGAACTCAGGCCCTGGGAATTGGTTCCTATGTCCCACTCCCAGATCACTTCTGGTATCAGAGCCAAGAAAGGTGGGCAGAAGTGGGCACAGAAGGTGGAAGCATTCAACACCCTTCTCTTGCCATCACCCTCTTTTCACTTTAAAAACAAGACTCCCTCATCCCCTGCTTAATATGGGAATGAGGGTACACTTGGATAATGGCACCCCTCCCACACAGTCTGACCCACATGAGGAGGACCATGTACACCAAGATTTGGTCCTTGGAGGAAAGGAAATACCTGTACTGCATTTTCTAGGATTTTAAACATTAGGAATGCTAATACAAAGTCTCCAAGCTGTACCTCACAGTACCTTGCAGTACATTTTTGGCCCCCAAATTTATAACAAAATGGTGATAGACATGCCTGATTTCCTCTATGTGGATGATGGTCCCACCTGAAAACATTCCAGTATGTTATTAGAATACTGATGAACAACTTATTTCTTAAGGCAGTGCCTGACTCCAAATCCATATTTCTGCAGCATTAGGAAAATGTCCTCATTTGCTGAAATTAAACAAAGACAGATACTTGTTTAGAATCCCTAGTAAGTGCAGCCAATAAATATATGTCGTCACTATGGTTGCGAAAACAAATACCCGCTATTGGAATGTGGTTAACAAGCATAACAAGCATTAAGTTACATGGAAAGACTTACTGTCTGTATTATCTTAACAACGGGGCCCTTGGATAAAGGGTGGAGTAAGTAGAATGAATTGATTAAAAACAAATCACTGATACAAAGTTGTAACTATTGGCTAAATCGTCAAAGCACTGGAGCCAATAAGTACAACTGGCTTGCTTCAGCCCCACCATATGCCTTAAGGACCAAATTCCCTTCCCCACACAGAGGCCAAGTCATAAGCCAAAGTCTGAAGGTCATATTGCATATCTTTGGATCCGAGCCTAAATTCTGGGGTTGTTTGTTTGTTGTTTGGCAGTAAAAGGGCCCTAAATAATCCAGTTGATTGATGGATTTACCCTCCCCTCCCCCGCTGTTAAGTATTCTGTTTGATGTTTTGGTTGCCAAAACCATTTTGAAATACTCTGCTTGTTCTAAAAGAACCACTTTTGTTATATAATATTTTGGATAGCAAAAAGTGCAGAGTGTGTATAAAATTATGTGTTGCGAAACAAATGTTAGATCAAAATTTGAAAACCATCATAAATGTTGCATTTTTGACTATCTCTAATTTGCTGAGATAATTTACTAAAATAACCTCTGATGCTCGTATATTACAGCACTAGCAAAGCGATGGGCTGAGCTGTTGGGAGAGTGTGGGATCCTTGCCATGGAACTTCCAGTCTTTTGGTAACATTCTGCTGTAGGAATTAACGTAGCCAATTCTGTTACATAGCAACTCTCTGCCCTAATGCTGGAATCACTATTGTCATGGCCCTACAGCTGATTATGCTTCCACCAGTGGCATTCCAGAGATAATGGCTTGCTGCACTTAGGGACATTACTGGGGTCATCTCAAAATTGTATAGCCTACTTTCCACTGATGTGGTGGCATAAGAGATAGAATGCCACTCTACAGGACTTCCGGGTTGGCGCGATCTGGAAATGGCGGATTCCCTCCGAGCTGCGGAGGGAACCGGCTCAACTGAGGACGGGTCTTGCCGCGCCGGCGACGCGGGGACCCTCAAAAACCGCAGGCGCTGAAGCCTGCGGACTGAAGACTCGGTGGGCACCTTAAGCGCCCCCCCGATTTACGAAGAGCCTTTTTAAAGGCTGCGGAGAGGATACGGAGGGTGGCGTGGTGCTGAGAGTCGATCGCTACCTCGGTTGAGCGAAGCCACGAGCCATGACTGGAGAGCGCTGATTCCCTTCCTTGAAATTCGGACTGAAAAGAATAACCCGTGAGTAAAATGGAATTGGACTTTTTGAATATTATCCCGTGAATTTGAGACGACCGGGGGGTGTGCTAAAAGGAAGTCCGCACCCCCCCCCTTCTTGCAGACGATCTAAAGCAACGATATAAGAACTAAGCTGGAGTGCCTACCCTTTGTGGGGTGAGTTGAAAAAGACATTAACTTCCAAGATTTGGCAAAAAGAAATTTTGAGCTGGAGAGTGGAGTGTTGGAAGCTTTCTTTTAGTTGTAAACAACCCCCCCCCTCCCGGGCCCGGGAGTGTCCTGCTTTTGAGCTTGTGGAAGAGGTGCGGAGTTTGACAGCTGTCAAAGCTGTCAAACGGACAGTTTAAGTGGAAAAATCGTTATTTAAGATCCCTCTGGATTAAAATGAGTTGCAATTGAGTTAAAATTGTTGGAAACAAAGTAATAACAATAAGTTGGAGGATTGTTGGAGAAAGATTACTAAGTAACCAGATTCCCTCTAGGGGGAATTCTGTGAAATTACAATGGCTGTGGATGGAAAGTTACTAGTGGAAATCGAAAGACATGTTTCATCTGGTGGGAGTCTTACAAGAGCAGAGTCTGGCTATGAATAAACAACTTATGACCTTGACTTCTGGAACAAGCAGCTCTGCTGAATGTATTGAGGACCTGGATGAGAAAGAATCCACAGCTGAATCGGAAATGATATCTAAAGAAGTGGAAGAGACTAAACAAGAAAAAGAGAAAGTAAACTTGGAAAGTACCAACCAGAAGCTGACATCTGTGGAATATAAACAAGGAGACTTTTGGATTACATCTAACACAAATCTGCGAAAGATGCAAAAGATGAAGGAGGAGGCCCCGGGAGTTTATGGAACACAGGAACTTAAAATAAAGAAATATGATGGGGGCCTCCACTTTGATTTTGACTCTGAAGATGCAGACTTTGTGGAAATTTTCCAGCAGCTGTTTCCAAATGTTCTTGTGGGAAGAGAATATGGTTGGATGGTGACAGAACTTTTTCGAGATTCGACGACCGACATAAAGGATTACCAACAAGACCGGCGGAGAGGGACTGAAAGAGACTTGAAAGCCTCGGACGTGAGGAACCCAGGCTAAGAACTGATATTTTGGATATGTACTGGGAAGGGACGAAAACCGGGGATGGGAGGGAGGGAAGAATAGAATTGTAAAAACACTCAAGACCTTTGGGTTTAGTTAATATGATTTTTATTTAAGACAAATTGGGAAATCAATGGAAGAGAACTTGAGTCCAACTTAGAAAAAGTTTTACTTTTCTTTATAAAAGAGGTAATTTTAAGATGATTAAGAAGAGAAATACCAATTTGCTGACACAATTCTGGGAATGGGGATGCATGAAGGGGGGTGGGGGGAAGTCAGGGAACAAGGTTAGGAAAGTAGGATTTTCTGAAATTATACATGTTTTTGTCTTTTGTCCTTTTTGTGTGTATTTGTCTTTATAAAAGGTGAAAAACCAATAAAAATTTCTATAGAATGCCACTCTACAAAAAGATCACATGGATGCATTATGTTCTACTTACACACATCGATACTCTCACACCAAGGCCTAGTATCACCTTTAATGGTGATAAGCATTTTGTGAAAATCATGTATCATATGACAAATCCCAGCTTCTGTCTATGAAGCACTATGGTATAGAACTACAGGTATTCCAAATGCGGTCATTGAAAATATGTGTGAGAACCTGTCAGGGGTGCCATCTTGCTCTCAGGATTGTGGGTGCCTGCCACTGTTAGGCGGATGCGTCATGTTGCACATCTGTGTTGCGGTGAGCAGCGGTGGCTCCTCTTCCTCCTCCTTCTCTGCAGCCAACGAGGTGCTCTTTTCTGCGGGGAGGGACTTGGAGGCAGAGACACTCTGCCTCCACATCTGAACCCCACCCCCCTGGAAAAGGGTGCCTGGCTGGCTGGCTGGGGAGGGCGGAGCTGAACTACTTCTCTCTCAGAGGCAGTGCTGCTGCCACCCGCCGGCTTTTCTCATTGACTTTGTGGGTGCCCAGCCCCCACAATTACAGTGGTACCTCAGGTTAAGAACTTAATTCGTTCTGGAGGTCCGTTCTTAACCTGAAACTGTTCTTCACCTGAAGCACCACTTTAGCTAATGGGGCCTCCTGCTGCCGCTGTGCCACCGCTGCACAATTTCTGTTCTCATCCTGAAGCAAAGTTCTTAACCTGAGGTAATATTTCTGGGTTAGCAGAGTCTGTAACCTGAAGCGTATGTAACCTGAAGTGCATGTAACCCGAGGTACATACCCGAGGTATATTATTGTGGGTGCCCAGGCATCCACAGCCCCCTGGAGTTGGCTCCTGTGGAACCTGTATGTTCAGAGGCTATCTACACATACCAATGGGCACACAAAGAGGAACAAAAAAGGAAGCAGTAAAAGAGGAGTCGGGACGCGGGCAGCGCTGTGGGTAAAACCTCAGCGCCTAGGACTTGCCGATGGTCGGCGGTTTGAATCCCCATGGCGGGGTGAGCTCCCTTTGCTCGGTCCCAGCGCCTGCCAACCTAGCAGTTCGAAAGCACCCCCGGGTGCAAGTAGATAAATAGGGACCACTTACTAGCGGGAAGGTAAACGGCGTTTCCGTGTGCTGCTCTGCCTTGCCAGAGCAGCTTCGTCACGCTGGCCACGTGACTCAGAAGTGTCTGCGGACAGCGCTGGCTCCCGGCCTCTAGAGTGAGATGAGCGCACAACCCTAGAGTCTGTCAAGACTGGCCCGTACGGGCAGGGGTACCTTTACCTTTACCTTTAAAAGAGGAGTCAGCCACATCTCCATACATGCCCAGCTATTGTGAATGCCTAAAGAGGACTTGAGTTGTGAGAGGTTTTGAACATCAAGGTCTTGAAAATTTAAATTTCTACCTACTCTTTTCATTATATTAATGATTAGCGTTCATAAAACCAAACAATAGAAAAAGGAAACTTATTTCTAAATGTTACTCTGTTGTGCTACTGGATTTGTTTTGTAACTGAGGGCTCAGCCACACTTACCTTTCTAGGCCCAGGTTGGCAATTTCCTGGTCTGTTTCTGAACATTTCCCCTTTGCTGTCCCTAGGAAAACCCACCCTTTAGTGTTGAATTGTTATGTGGATTTTCATAGGGAATCTGGCAGGGCAAAAAACTCAAGTGCTCAGACACAGACAGGAGAAACGCAGACCTGTACCTAGAAAAAGCAAGTCTGGATGAGGCCTGAGTTCTGTATTTTATTTATTTTAAATCTCATTGCTTAATTTTTGGTTATGGGCTGTGTATATTGCCAACCTAGGACCTTAGGGTGAAGGGCAGGTAAGTAATTAATCATCAGCCATTGGTAACACACCATTAAAGGAAGGAAATTGCTTAAAAACTGCTCATGGCATATTAAAATAGAAGGCTCACTACATAATTTTGCTTCACAGTAATATTTATCACAACTTTTGTTCTGTATGACATTTTCTGCCTTCATAGTCTTGATTGATTTAAACTATCAACCAGCTTGCCAGGGAGTCCCCTTTCTACCCTCCTCCCTCATGGCAATATTTCTAAAACGTTGTTGCATTTTAAAAACATTACACACACACACACACACACACACACACACACACACACACACACACACACGTAAGAAACATGAAGAAATATCTCCAACTCTAGCTTTGTAGACTTCTGTTTGAGGTGCTGCTTGTACATTTCCTTACACAGTCCTGAAACAGACTGGCAGTAACCAAGCAACAACTTGTCTTCAACTGGCAAGTTAGTGGTAGGACTGTGATAATCCAGCACTTCCCAAAGGCATGAGTTGCAAATCTGCAAAGAGCACATTGGCTGCTGGGTCCTGCTTTATTTGTGTATATAATACAATCATAATAATTGCCAAAAAATAAATAAAATCATTCTTAATCTGCTCTTTAGCTACAAAGCTTTTGTGTTAGCTTCTCTTCCAGTGCCAAAATCCAGTCTTTAGTTGTACCATATTCAACATCAGCCCACTTCAGATGTTTCCAAAACCTTGTAAAAGTCTTTCTTGCAATTGTCAACAGAACTCAGACTGATTTCTTACTGTTAAGATCCATATTTTGACCACCCAGAGTGTTTAGCAGGACTGAGGTGTTCTTTTTAAATGGATTTTCACAACTAATATTTTCCTTCCAAGTTCTGAATCGTCATCAACATGATTTTTTTCACATCATATTGTATAATGTAACTTCTCTTGCTTTCAAAAAGGGCAGAGCTATCCTGTGGAGGTGGCTGGGTAAGAGTCCATGATGGAGGAACCACACTTCCTAAGCCCCACTGGATTTTTGCCAGTCAGAAAACGAGTGGGTTCTTCCTTAACTCCCATCCCCTTTCCCCTCAACATTCCCCTTTCCATTGGTTCCAATGGGAGGTAAAATAACTACATCAGCTTCAGGTTTGCTAGAATACTTTTCCCATTCTAGGTGGGGGTGTCCAGGGAATCTCTGACATACACCTGAAGTGCGCTTTCAGGAGGGCCATCTTATCCATAGGCACTAGGGGTGCGGGGCACCCGGGCGCTGGGCTCTCAGGGATGCCAGGCTGAGAGTCCAGGGCCCAAGAGTTGAGTCCGGGGAAGAGCCCACCCGTCAGTTGGAGCACCGTGGTGGTCTCTTCTGCTGCGGGTGGCCCTGTGCCACAAGTTCAGGGGCGACTGAGCCAGCAAGATGCTAAGGCAGCCGGCAGGCTCCACCCTCCTGCGCACCTGGCAACCTGGGGCAACCTGGGGGGAGGGGCGCCGCCATGCGGATCTTTGCACCCCAGCGTTGCATGTGCTTAAGGCAGCCCTGGCTTTCAGCGATACAACTGCAGTGATTTGAGTCTTCTACTTTCAGTTACAACAGGATCTCTAAAGCAGATTTCCCTCTCTATTGGTGGATCTCCTTCAATTTATTATTAATTTATTATTAATTAAATTTCTATACCGTCCTTCAGTCAAAGATTGCAGAGCAGCTTACAATATAAAAACACAAAAATATATAGCATAATAACAAAGAATAACAACAACACCCCACCCTAACACAGTTATTTTTATTTATTTAGTTTCATCAAGCGTATCCTATAGCTCCAGGAACCATAGGATTACAGCCTTAAAAATGTGGTGGTTAAAATGTTGAGTGCATTTCAAGAATAGCATTTTTTCGCTGAAAACTGAAATTGTCTTTCATCCAAAACTCTTAATAGAGCATTTGTTCCTATAAGATGTGGTTGTGTGTACACACACCAGTGTGGGAGACAAAACCTAAATAATTTTCAATCACGACTTTGCTTTCTAAATCAATACTTACTAATTATATTTAAAATACCATGTAGTCCGAGTTGTTCACAGCTGAGAACACTTGCGGGATGTGTGTTGAAGGGGCAAGATGGCTACGAGAAAGCTGCATCTCCTTTGAGCTCTACAGTCTGCAGTTTGTTTGTAGTTAGCTTTTAGTCTCTAGTCTTTAGCCAGATAAGTTTTTATATAGTTAATCTTATTCTAATACTTCTTGGGATGTTTTGAAACCCGCTAGAACCACTGATGAAGTCAAACAGCTATGTGTAGTCCTAATAGATAGCTTTTAAATTTTCTTCTTTCTTTAGCCAATGTCCTTGAAAGCAGCAAACATCTGACCATTGATGACTACAGTTCTGGAGACATTTGAGTCATGTTTCCTATCCTTTGTGACTTATAAGGACAGTTGCTAAACGCTGGCTATGAATATAATCCTCAAGATCTTTATCACAGAAAATTAAATGCAGTCATCTATTTGCATTTTGTTTATGAAGTTTTGTTTAGCAACACACCCACACGTAAAATATTTAGGCTGTTTACTCCAAGATGTTTCCTGAAAGCAGGCTGGCATGAATGCCTTACTTTGTTGAAACAGATCCAGCTGCATAAGAAATTGCATTTATAAATGAGGGAAAATGGTGAAACGTGCATGGGTGAGGTGCAGGGAGTGATTGTTGTGCTTACCATACTTTTGAGATGGCAAAGGGGTGTTTTTGAATGTCCTTTACTTCATTCTGCAAATCATTTCACTTAGTAGTCTGCACTCTGCAGCCTTCCTAGGTGCCCCTACTTCAGTTAAAGCCCAGGGGAAGACCTAATGAGAACTACTCCCTTGGGGCTTTCTCAAATTGGGAAGCTTGGACACCTGGGGAGACTACAGCATGCTAGAGAAATGTTTACTGGAAAGAGAAGCAGACAAACCTTGCAACACACACACACCTTGCAACAACCAAGCTCTCTCCACCACCACCCTCCTTTACAAATTTTAAAGTACTCTGAGAAAGTGACAGAAAAATGGAAGCATCATCTGCAGGGGAAGAAAATTTATGAGAAATTAAAGACAGATTTTGGCACATCGCTACCTGGTGCACACCTATGAGACCCTAGGCACATGATAGCACCTAAAGGCCTCTGCAAAAGCCTAATGATGCCTAAAGGCAACACAGGACTCTGGCACTGAGCAGAACAGACTTTTAGTAGGAACCATTAAACATCTGCAGCTTCTTTTCACCTATAATGAACAGCATAATATGGCTAGAATTCCACCTGTAGTGAAATTCCCTAGCAATTACAGCATCCAGCATGTTCGGTTACTATAACACTTCCTTTATTTGCTGAACACACTTGGAATCTACATGCCATGAAGGGAGACCCCAGTCATGCATTATTCATGATCATAGGGAGAATTCTAAGCATGCTAAGCCAAATGTGACCCTTCACGCTTTCGGACTTGCCCCAAAAAAGTGTGTGTGTGTGTGTGTGTGTGTGTGTGTGTGTGTGTGTGTGTAAGTGTAACTGTAGATTTACCCCTTAAGTTGAAGACTTCCTGTGGTAGCTTGATCTTACAGCACTTACAAGAGCATGAGACTCTTAACCTCAGGGTCATGGGTTTGAACCCCATATTAGGCAAAAGATTCCTGCATGACAAGGGTTAGACTAGATGGCCCTTGTGGTCCCTTCCAACACTACAATTCTATGATTCTACTCGTATTTGATTTCCTTGGTGATAGGGGCATGGACTTAGCCCCCTTCAGTGGTGCCCTCCAAGTATTTTGGACTCCAGTGTCCATGCTGGGTGAAGCTGAGAGGAGATGTAGTCGAAAACCTCTTGAGCACACCATATTGGGAAAGGCTACACAACCCACCACATATTTAGGTTGCTTGACTGATGAAGCTTTATGTCCCTTCCTGTCTTTCTGCTATTTGCCAGTTATAAAAGGCTGAGTCTATAAAGGCAAATTGCAGCACCAGTTCCATGTGGCAGAACTCAAAGCATTGGCAAACATTATTTTAGAAAAGGAAAATGTCTATGGGGGTGACGGCGTTTGAATCATTACCCAGTTAGTCCAAAGTTACTGAGAGAGAGAGCTTGCCCACCTTTGCCGTTTTTTGCTTTTTGGGATGCCATGCTGAAATTTCATTAGTTTGTCATCCTTTATGGCTCAGAAAGTAAATCTCTGCATGAGGAACGGATGCATTGTCTTTTCTAATGGTACACATCCATGACCATGGTCAGAAAGACAACATCTAGTGCATAGGAACACAGGAATCAGGTCAGTGGTTCTGTCTATAAGGTGCTGTGCTAATTACTGACAGTGGGTCTCCCAAATTCGGATCCCTAATTTCAGTTTTTCCTAGCCTTACTGGATATACCAGGGATTGAGGCTGAGACTGTCTGCATACAAAGCAGTTGCTCTACCTGTGAACCACAGACCTTCCTGTTGGAGTTTTAAATTTACCAATTTATTAATTTAAAGGTTCAGGTTGTCTGAGCATTATAAGGTTGCTTACAGCAAGGAAGGATTGTAAATGGATTTAGCTGAGTAGGGCAGAACTAGGTAATAGGGAATAAGATGACAATGGGAGATTAGATGGATTGTTAAGGGCTGACAGCTATAATATTATTTTGGCATGACAGATGTTCAGTGAGGGACCCTGAGGACCCCCCCTCCAAATTATTGATTGAAATTATTTGAATGCCAGAGTCTTGTATCTTAAAGTTAAATTGAACATTAGTCATTGCTGCTGGTAGAAACAGGGGAGTCCAGATGCTGAAGGATACAAACATTGTCCATTGTTGAATGAACCTAATTAAATTGAAAAGGAGATCATTAGCAAGAGAACTTGAAAATTACCCCAAAGCTAATATAGGGGCATGAACAGCTGTGGTTATGAGAATGTTCTAGCACATTTGGGCACACGTGTTAAGCAGAACAGGATGGAAACACAGATGATCAAGTCAGAATGGGGAATTGAAATCACCATGCCAAGAGGAATGTTAGAACATGAGCGGATGAGTCAGGATATTAGTTGATGTGTCAGACAGATAAAAAATGAAGAAGAGTCCGTTTTGAGGGTCTCTTTTAAAAAAAGTGTATTTAACCCTCTGGATATGTGGTGATCTTTGAAAGGTCTCTGACTGATCAGATACTGAAGTTTAGTGTAAAAGGAGTTGACAAGAATCTTGGGGAATAATAGTGGGAAGAGTAGGACACATAACTTGTCTTTGGCCCCACAAACTACCTGCTGTGAGGTTGAATTCCCATCCCCACAGGGGGTAACGTGTCTTCTTCTGCTTGTGTTTAAGCTCTGGCTGTGTGAGAAGGATGTTTGTCAATTGCCCAAAAATAAAAAAATGCCTTTCTCTACATTTGTTTGCCTTCTTGTGGTCCAGTTGATGTTTCTACTGTTCCTCCCACACCTACATGTTCGAGGAGTTGCTGGTTTTTCAGCCTATTTGCAGCTCTTGAATAATCAGTAGAACTAACTCTCAACATTCTGTGGCAGTCTGCCATTTTGGTATAATGTGGAGACTGGACTAGCCAATTTATGGAACTGAAATATAGCAACCTTAGCATTGGTGTCTTTTATTGTGCAATCAAGAACCACCAGATAATATTTGCTTGTGGTCAACTTTCAGCCCCATTCTTAACTTGCAGCAGGACAAAGCATCATG
Organism: Podarcis bocagei; assembly: GCF_964188305.1. NCBI lineage: Eukaryota > Metazoa > Chordata > Lepidosauria > Squamata > Lacertidae > Podarcis > Podarcis bocagei. The sequence goes on from NC_138134.1 coordinate 31,404,113, forward strand.
CCTCAAATATTTCAATAGTTGTATAAAAGGGCAAGACAAGGTGTAGAACACACAAAATGAGTCCCACCCCCCTCGCTTGGCCTATAACAGACAGTATCAGTTTAATTTCCCCTGCCCTTCCGCATGCTCATATTTGGTTAATGACTCTTCATTGGTTAATAAATTTCCACAGAGACACAGCCTCCTTCAATATTAAGTTGATATTTGGACTCATTAATAGTATGGGGAGGGCATTAGCACATTTGGACAATGCTCTATTACCTCAATGTATATGGATTTAATAAACCTGCAGCGACTGCAAATGGAAAAGGGAAACACAGCATTCTGTGAAATGAGTATCAAATGTGTATTCAATAATGTCAGATTAATTCAAGGCAGGCAGAAGGTGGAGACTGGATAATGCATCTGGCGTGTGTAAAGAGGAATATCCAAATTCTGTAAAAGGTGAAGATCTCAGCTTTCCTGTATGGTTTACATTAAGTAAATGTCTAGCCCCTGTCTAATTTCTTGACACTTATTTAGAAAATAAACAGTGCAATATTCATTCCATATTCAAGTCAAGCCTGGTTGAATTCAGCATAGAAGCTCAAGTGTAGGACAGAACCTGTGCACAGATAATAGTTTTTGTAGAACAATGGGAGTGAATTTTCTGTTATTGCTGTTGTGGCCCTGATCATCCAGCATTCATAACTTGAAAACAGAACAAATATAATGGGCAGGGGGAACCTCACAAAAGCAGAATTTCTGTTCTTTATTGCAACTGTTTCTTCCTTGAGCTTTGCAGGCCAGTATAGTGGCAACTAGATCAGACTGCAAACAGCTTATGGCTTAGTTGATTTAATGAGAGAGAAGTTCTGTGCATGTGATCATAGGTACAAACAGGTGGAAGTAATGGCAGATCATTTTCTCTGGCCCCGTCACCCAATCTTTATGCATTCATCAAAATATTATATAACTGCTGCATCCAATTCATGTGAATGATAAAAGTGTGAAATGACAGAACTAAATTATAGAGAAAGGGGTAAGAAGCAACTTCATTAACACAAACTTGGGTAAAAGGTACAATGTACAACATTTCAGAAAATGTTCCCCAAAATGTGTGAACTGTTGGATACAACAATTTATTCTAGGAATTGCAATGGAAATTGATGGAGTGCTTTGCATTTGTATCCAACACAATGTATTAGCCATTAAAATGTTCTCCGCTGTCCTGATTATACTGAAGGTTCAAGCAGAGTGAGGCATTTTGCGGCAACATGGTGGGGAGCTAATGCTACTTATCGTTCTAAGCGGGAAGTTTTTTTTAAAAAAATGGGAATAAAGAATCCACTTGACTGTTTTGAGTTAAAAAAATAATTAACCTCTGGGAATGCTTTTGCTCTTTTGTAATTGTGACTGCTGCTGTGAGACGTTCATTTGGGAAAAGAACGGCCTGGCCGCCAGTTAAGGACAAAGCAAGCAAACATAACTCAAGCAAACATTTATAAAGTGTGTTCACTTGCAGAGCGGCCTTTAGAAAAAATCAGACCCCCTCAGTTTCTAATTAAAACTGCCCATGAAAGCTCCTTTCCTGAAAGTATAAGGAATTTGTGGAAAAACTCCAAACTGGTTATCAAACTGTTCAGCACTTTCAAGACACTTGCCACACATCATTAACAACACCCTTGGATAATGCCCAAGGCTGGAGGGAATCTCTCTCTCACACACACTCTTTATAATAACCTTACCAACATAAAAATGGGAAAGGGGTTTGGACTCTCTGGTCATGGACTCTAAAACCGGGATGGGGAACAGCTATCAAAAAGAGAGACATATGAGGATTGAGCCAAACGCCTTCTGCATGGACAGCATGCACTCTTACCACTGAGCTATAGACTGTCCTTGTGGCTTTTCTTCTGCCTGGTGTGGAAATGCTCCATGAGATATGGAATAATGAAGTACTGCATCACATTACACATTATGGCAGGGGCATAGAGTCCTAGAGGAGGCTCCACCTCTAGGCTGTGGCTGACCATTGGCTGTGTTGGCTGGGGCTGATGGAACTTGAAGTTCAGCAACATCTGGAGGGCCCCAGAATCCCCACCTCTGCTCTAAGAGGCCATTACCTTTCACAGGGACGGCAGTTCAGGACATGGACACTAAGGAACTGAAAGGAAGCCCAACTGACTCCACTTCACCCCACTCCCTCTCAGTAGCTACCAGCAGCTTTCTGTGTTAAGTATTTTAGCTACTTCCAAATGAGTCAGCCTTGTACCAGCAACCCTGACATGAAATGCATCCTTTCATCTTACTAATTTCCTGAACATGCTGTCTCTCTCAAACCACCACTTCAGTCAGACGTGACTAAGCTAAGCCTTCTATTTCTGATGTATAAGCATTGTCTGAGGACATTGAGGAAAACGGGGTGATAGTTCATCATTAGGGCATTGAGTTTGAAGGCTCAGATTTTCAGGGTAGGGTGGTAATAAGCCACATTTCACTGTGTCTGCAAGAATGTTTACTCCCCAGTGGACACCAGCAAATTACCAGCAGAATGTGACAGTACTGTGTTATTGCATATATTTCATTCCTGGATACACTTTGAAGCCTAGATTTCACCACTATATGATTGTGACATTCTGTTTCTGCAGAAATATTAAGCAACTGTGAATGTCAGCAACATTAGTGAAGTCTGCAGAAAAAAATATCTATAATTTGAAGGAAATGTGTTTTGTTTTTTTAATTGTTTAATTTTAAAGCTTGTATCCTTCCTACATCTGAAGATGCCAGGGCAAGTTACAGGAACAGATGCATAAAACCGTCAATAATAAAAGATTTAAGAACAGCAGTATAAAGATTAAACCATCTATCATTTTTCCTGCTGCCCAGGCATCACTATTCATGGAAAAACCTGATGGTAAGGCAGGCTTTCAGCTGCTGACTAAAATTAAACAGCGATAGCATCAGCCAAATCTCCAGAGGGAGTTTGGTCTACAATAACATACATGTCGTGCCCCTGCCAGATGATGATTCTTTGAGAACATCTAGGAAAGGATTATCTGGAGCTCTCGTGAGCATAACTCTTTGCAGAAACCTCTAAAAGGCTGCAGATGGGCCTAGGTTGGAGTCCAGGAACTGTGGCTTAAACACCTCAATGTGATGGTGGCAGAACTTCTGGAACAACATCTTGCTATCCATACTGAGTCTTGTACTCAATCATGACTGGCTATTTATCTGGGCCCGAAATCTGGAGTGCCCCTTGCCAAAGCCCTTCCTGGAACCGCTGCTTGACTGGAATTGCACAATGGATGTTATTGCTGTTGCCTATGCCCACAATAGATAGCCTTGGTTATCTGGAAGATTCCCTGCAACCTAGGACCCAGCTAGGACAGGACAATTTCACTGAGATCTTAGATGTTGCATTTAAAACGGAAGATGTATCCCCGTTTTCTACTATTAGATGTAACATATTGTAACGCTCCCCTTAGGACAGTCAAGAAGACACACTGCCTTTAAAATAATATTGGGCACATTTATGAAAGATAATTTGCTTTGTTTTGCTTTTAAACCACTTCTCGTACATCATTTATGATGCACCTGGGTACAGCATAATAATAATAGTAATTTTATCGCTTAAACTTCTGGGCAGCTTTCAGCAAAATATAAAAAAATAATAAAATGTCAGACATTAAAAACTTCCCTGAGCCTTTAGATGTTTTCTAAAAGTTGTGTAATTCTTTATCTCCCTGACCTCTGATGGGAGGGCATTCCACAGGGAGGGCACTACTGCCAAGAAGGCCTTCTGCCTGGTTCCCTGAAACTTCTCGCAGTGAGGGAACTGCTAGAAGACCCTTGGAAGTGGACCTCAGTGTCCAGGCTGAATGATGGAGGGGGAGACGCTCCTTCAGGCTTCTGCTCACCTGAATTATGTCTATGACAGTTCTTCTAGTTGTGAATAATGTTGCTTGTAGACATAATTACATGCTGATGAACTGTTTTCATGTCCTGCCCATCTAAATTTACTAGGCTTTATTATGAACACTTTCCTATCTTGAAAGCCAAGGAGGCACACACACAGTTCCTAGGCAAAAATCTGCTTACCTTTAAGAAAATTGCTATATGGCCTTCAGACCACATCTCTGTTCACTGTCATAAAGCGTCAGCTCCTACAGTCCCAGCTACTCCTAGCTGTCTTAGAGTCATTATTTCTTTTAACTATATGTCAAGTTTGTACACTCCCTGGTTGCAAAAGGTCAATGAAAGAATGAAAGAGCTTAAATTAATAGAGCCATTTCAGCTTTCTACTAAAATCAGTGCAAATCTGAATTGAAAACAAATGCCTAGAATATTTCCTATAAATTACTGGATGCACTCTGACAAATTATTGCAATCAGAGAGAGATCATTAAAGGGAGAACATTGCTTCATTTTGTTCAGCCAAATATTTGTGACCTGGAGTGCAACATTTTTGGACACTGGCTGTCTGTAAGTAACCACAACATACTTTGAAAGGCCATCTGAAGTAAACTCTGAAGGAAACTTCTTGTGTCCTGTGCTCCCATTTGTTACTTAGAAAACAACAATGTTTCTACAATGAATATTTATGAGACTACAGCATAGGGCAAAATGCTATCTTTACACAAACTTTTCCAATGTTAAAAAAAAGTTCCATCTATTTGTTTATACTTTGGGAAATCAAGTATAGAAATATTCTTTTGCCCATTTTTAAATTACTATCTCCAGGGAATTTTTATTTATGATATATAATAGTTTTCCTACATGCCTTAAGGATCTGAGGCCAGTTTTAATAAAAATCCATTTGCAGATTATACATGTAAAGATAAGAATCACTGCATGGGCGGACCATGATATGAATGTTGCAGCTGACTTCTATAACCATATTTTAGTGCTTTCAACTTGTTATTCTATACATGTGCTGCTTTACAGCCAGTGCTGATCTGACATATTGCAAGTTGTCTGTGAAAGGCAATCTTACATAGTTTGTGCTACCTCTCTCCTTCCATACACCTCAAGGGGAAAAAATCTAAACCTCCTCATCTCAGTGCAATTTTATATATATATAAAACAACTAATCTTACTGAGAAAACCTTCCTTGGCTATTACACTGATAGCAATGTCTAAATCTAAAAAAAAATCCTCAAGGAACTATTGATTCCATTATAGTGGTCTAGCCTCCAAGATGAAAGGAATAAATGATGTTCAGTCAATCTGCACTGTAGGAAAGGGCAGCAGCTTTCTCAGAGAATAGAGTTAAAGAGGAACACTTCCACCCATCACCATAATATGAAGGACCATAAACATGGATAGAGATGTTCAGGAGTGTGAAATAGGAGGAGGAATCAGAGATCAAGGCAGGAAATTGATTTGGGTGAGTAGAGTCCTTTCCTTACTCTATCCTGATTTAAGTGGGGAGTCCCTATCTTTTGTTATAACCCTTGTTGTTACACCTTTTGACAGGTCTTGTGCCAGCCCATTCCATATTGAAATTATAGTACTTTCAAATTCAAGCTGAAGAATTAGTAGATTTCAGGGGGGAAATAACATAGAATTTATATTTATGCATTGCTCTTGAAAGCTTCAATAGCAAACAATATGTCATTCCTTATTTCACTACACTAGATCTTAGCCAAAAGGTCAAGAAGCATTGTGTAAAATATTTTTTTGATATATCAAGCACTGTCAAGCTCCTATAGAGCCTATAGTTTGCAAAGGCTTCCTTTCACTATCAGAAAGAAGAAAGGGAGCGTATGAGATTTGGAAAATCTAATTAACTGCCATCCAGTTGCTAATCTTCCCTTCTTGGGCAAGGTTCTTAAGCAAGTGGTTGCAGAGCAGATCCAGGCACTCTTGAAGGAAACTGATTTTCTAGATGCATTTCAATCAGGGTTTAGGCCAGGTTTCAGCACAGTAACTACTTTGGTCACCCTGAATTATGACCTCTGTTGGGAGAGAGAGACAGGGGAAATGTCTCCCTGATAATTTTCCGTGACCTCTCAGTGGATTTCAATGCCAGTGTGGTGTAGTGGTTAAGAGCGGTGGACTCGTAATCTGGTGAACCGGGTTCGCTTCCCCGTTCCTCCACATGCAGCTGCTGGGTGATCTTGGGCTAGTCACACTTCTTTGAAGTCTCTCAACCCCACCTCACAGAGTGTTTGTTGTGGAGGAGGAAGGGAAAGGAGATTGTTAGCCACTTTGAGACTCCTTCGGGTAGTGATAAAGCGGGATATCAAATCCAAACTCCTCCGCCATTAATCATGGCATCCCTCTCAAGCAGCTGCCCAAGTTAGGGATGGGTGGCAATACTTGGATGAATGTTTCCAGAGGATCATGCTGGGGGAGTGTTCTTCAGCCCTGTGAAGCCTCCAATATGAGGTTCCTCAGGGTTCAGTTTTATTCCCTCTGCTGTTTATCATCTGCATGAAACTTTTGAGTGGGGTTATCCGGGGCATTTGAGTACATTGTCAGCAATATGCTGATGACATACAGCTCTACTTCTCTTCCACACCTGCAAGTGTGGCAGTGGATGTGCTGGATCATTATCTTGCTCTCTGGATGAGAGCCAACAAACTGAAGCTCAATCCAGACAGGACTGAGGCACTGTTAGTGGGTGGTTCCCTAGACCAGATAGACAGGAGGCTGCCTGCTCTTAAGAGGGTTATACTTCCTCTGAAGGAGCAAGTATGCAGCTTGTGGGTACTTCTGGACCATTTGCTGTCGCTTGAGGCTCAGGTGGCCTCAGTGGCATGGAGTGCCTTCACCACCTCTGGCTGGTGGCCCCTATCTGGACAGGGATAGACTAACAGACATACTGTTGTCTATGATCTGGTAACCTCTAGATTAGATTACTGCAAAGTGTTATACGTGGGGCTGCCTCTGAAGATGATTTGGAAACTTCAGCTGGTAGAGAATTCAGCAGTCAGGTTGGTCACCAGGACAAGATGGTTTGAGCATATTACACCAATCCTGGCCCGACTGCACTGGTGGCCGATTAGTTTCTGGGCTCAATTCAAAGCTCAGGTTTTGACCTATAAAGCCTTAAACAGCTCAGGACTGCAATACCTCAAGGACTGCCTCTCTCCATATGAACCTACTTAGACTCTTCTATCCTAACCTAAGGCCCTTATTTGTATGCCTTGTCCACGAGAGGTCTAGAGGGTGACAACATGAGGACGGGCCTTTTCTGCAGTGGCTCCATGTTTGTGGAATGCTCTTTCTAGGGAGGTTTGGTTGCTGCCTTCATTATACACCTTTAGGCACCAGGTGAATTCTTCAACCAGGGCTTTGGCTGATTAACATCCTATACCCTTTTAATTGTGTTTGTGGGAGGGGGTGAGGGATGAGGGTTTATTGGTTTGGGGGGGGTTGCTCTTGTTTTTATTCTGTATTTTGTGTTTCATTATGTATGTCTATGTTGTGAACCACCCTGAGATTTACAGATGAAGGGCAGTATACAAATTATAACAACAGCAGCAACAACAAAAGGTAGCATTAGTTGCCGGAGTACTCTGCTTTGTGCAAACTTCATGGAAGTTTTCTAATGAGGAGCAGGTTATGAAGAAGAAAGGACTCTTATAGTAGTAGTTTTGATGGTATCGCTCTAAAGATTTGACAGTAGGAATGTTCTTTGGTTGTACAATCCTTCTATAAATGGAAATATCTATAGTAGTAGAACAGGGTTGCCAAGAATGCTGAGTTATTCTTATTTGCAGCTAATATGATGATAGTTCCCAGCAGTAAAATGGACAGCTTGAAATTTGAGGCTGTAGAACTATTTGATGCTGTAAGCAAGTATCCCCCCCACTCTCGGAGAAACAAATGCTTTAATAAAGGAAATATACCACAATACACGGGTGGCGCTGTGGTCTAAACCACTGAGCCTAGGGCTTGCTGATTGGAATGTCGGAGGTTCGAATCCCAGCAACGGGGTGAGCTCCCATCGCTCGGTCCCAGCTCCTGCCAACCTAGCAGTGCAAAAGCACGTCAAAGTGCAAGTAGATCAGGGACGCGGACTTATAAAAAATATGGGGGGGGGCCCCGGGAAAGCTCATGAATAATAAATAAGCTCATGAATATGCAAATAAAGTGGTGCCGCCTCCTCGTGAGTGAATAGGGGAGAGCGTGCTGCACCTATTAATCAGCTCCGAAGGAAATTGGGTGGAGCTTTTGCTCGGGAGGGAGGGCAGGAGGCATGCAGCCCGACCCTGTGCATTTTGGGCTGGGGGAGGGGCGGCGATGGCGCTCTGCTGGAGGGGCGCCGGAGATTATTGGGGGGGCGGAGCCCCCCCAAACGAATTTTTGAGGGGGCTCGGGCCCCCTCAAGCCCCATGGAGTCGGCGCCTATGAAGTAGATAAATAGGTACCACTCCACCAGGAAGGTAAACAGCGTTTCCGTGCTCTGCTCTGGTTTTGCCAGAAGTGGCTTAGTCATACTGGCCACATGCCCCAGAAAAACTGCCTGCGGACAAATGTCTGCTCCTTCGGCCAGTAAAGCGAGATGAGCGCCGCAACCCCAGAGTCATTTGCGACTGGACTTAACTGTCAGGGGTCCTTTACCTTTTTAAATATCACAATACAGTAAAAGTATAGATCCAAATGGTGGAAACGTGGGCATTATTTAAGCCATCTATATTGTCATGTGCCAAGGGGTTCTAGGGTATGCATTTCTATGTGAAGCCTCTTCCAGCCATTGGCTCAGCTGCTATGATGTCATGGAATGCTTGTGGATGTTTTAACTCTTGATGAGTAACAGATCAGCTTCAGTTGTGAAAGCATAGTTTTCCCCTCTCCCACAAATACTTGACAGCAGAAAATAAAGTCTCACGTGTCACACCACTGTTTTCATAATCACTTTGGATCACTGCTAACACCCTGCCCCTACTATCACACACTGTAGAAAGGTCTGCTCCATCCTTCCCCATTAGTATCCTTCAGATATTTTGGACTACAACTTAAGCATCCCTGAGCAGTGACTGTAGTAGCTAGCACTACTGGCAATTCTGCGGCACCAGGTTGGGAATGTCTGCTCTATTCTAAATGCTGCATTCATTTACACTGTCCTGCAAATTTAAAAGTGAAGGAGGATGTTGCCTAAAGGTATATTTTAAAAATCACACCTGCCCTACAATATGTTTTCAAGGAACCAAAATATATCCCAGCAGCTGCAACATGTAAAGTGAAACAAACAACATGTAAATGAAACAAAAAAAATCCTGTTGAAGGGGAAAACAGAGGAAGAAGGGGTTTTAATTTTGATGGGAAATGACAACCATATAAAATCTTTGCAAGGAAGTATTAAAAGAATAGGCCCAAGACAAGGCTGCTTGGATGGGTGGTCTAGTCAGTTGGGTCAGTTCACAGTAATCATCAAGAGTTCACTGAGAGTTATAGCTTCACATTAAGGATTTCAGTACATATGCCAAAGCAGCTGGCAGGGGCATTGATTTCTGCTTAAGACTCAGATTCTTAAAATATGAAATAAAAAAGACTCATTAAATTTGCATATGGTAAAATATAGATGTAAGGATGCACATTCTGGCTGCCTTTCAGAGTGAATGCTGCCATATAAGTAAAACAAATAATTGTGTTTTTTACAGGGGAGGGGAAGACAAAAGATCTAAGGTCTTGTGCAAAAGGTTTGGTGCTCAGCCCACTTCCTAATAATGCTCCTCCTCTGCCTCCCACCCCCTCTGTATATAAACTGCAGACTTGCACACATACTACATAAAAATTAATGTACCCAGCAGAGCTTTAAAATAAATATATATCACCTTTAACATTCAAAATATTAGCAGCTTGACAGATTCATTTACTGAACTGGGTAATTACAAACTTTCTGTGGCAGCTTTATCCTGAGACTCAACATCCATTTTTCAACATAATCAGCTATGTAGGAACATGAAGGGTAAAAGAACAGAGCCTTCTTAAATCAGTGCTCTGTCCTCTGTGATGTGTTGGGTTTTTTTAATCAAAATGCTGAGTCAAAGTAACCAGAAGAGGAAGAAGAATGCAAATCAAACCAATTTGCCCAAGTGTGCATATGTGGAATTCTTTCTTCTTCTAGCCATGTGGACTAGATGCGATCTAAGGCTGTGACTACTGGAATCCTGCTCAGACCACTCACCTAGGTTTCTGAGATTGCACCAGGAATACCAATGCTGTTTGAGCACTATCTTTGCATCAATACAAGCTTGAAGTTTATTTTCTTAACAAACATGAAAGCTGAGGTTTATTAGGGTGCTAAATCTGCACTTTGTACCAGGTTTTGCAGTTGCATAGACCAAATATTGATTCTGACTATACAGTAGAACAGAAACTTATTCAATGATTGGCTTTCACAGCAATCCTGGCTAAGGACTGGCTGTTCAAAGAAGAACTATAATGGGCTGATCTCTGGTTGGCTGTGTGTGTTGAACATTAACTTACACAGTACACCTGTTGCTCATGGTCTCATGGACAGTATTCATACTATGCTACTCCTCCTGAACTTCAACCTTGGGTATCAATCCTTCTTGTGTTTCTTCCTTCCCTGAGTTATTTGGCTCTTTATCTTTTATTGATATGATGTGGAGTTTTCATAGTTTGTCTGGAAGGATAAGGAAATAGATAAGCAGCTACTTTTCTCCCTCAAACAGATATACTGTGTTGATAAATTAAAATGAACCATAGCATTCAGAGACTCTTCTAATTAAGATGGAAATAACTGCAAGTTTCAGTTTATTATTTTTAAGAATTCATCACAGTGTGAATGCACTATGAGCTCATTTGAGCTTTTGGTCTGTAGATGGGATTTTGTGTGGAAAATATTTTCATTTCTAGTCATAAAGTTAAAAATGGCTCTCTTAATTGAATTCTGTTTTTAGCAAAGAGAGCTTCAAAGTCTGAAGCAAATAAATGTAAAGGTCAGTGATTTATGGCACCAGTAGTTCTTTACTTTGGAGTACAGAAGCTTATTCTCACTCTCACTCTCAGTAGATTTTTCTCTCAACAAATTATTCTGCTTTCCAATTAGAAGATGTAAGAAGGGAGGTTACATACAAGGCAAACAAAGATGACAAGACTGGCCACAAGTTTGAAAGATCAAATAGAGCACTCAGATTACAAATGTGTTTGGCCAAGTCAGGTCAAACTGTTGGTGTTTCTGGACTTTCACCTTATATGTCCCAAGTCTGTGTGATGGATTAGGTGCTGATTAGGGTCAATATTACCAAAAGAATGTTTGAAGCCTTGCACAGTTGTCTACCTCTGATCAGTGAAGGATGTGCCAAGATTGTAAGGTGCCATAAATGTTTTGGTTCCAGCAATCCATTGAGAGGGTCACCATGTTTGAATCTTGAGTTTTATGGGCAGGATGGATAGATAGATAGATAGATGATAGATAGATAGATAGATAGATAGCTATAGATAGATAAAATTCAAACTTATAAATGCAAATAATGAAGTCAGTTGTTTTTATCAAACTGAGCACTGCTCTTCTTTTTCAGTTAACTGAAAAACACAATTCCAGAGAAATGCCTGTGCATTCATAAACTCCATCAGTGATTAAAGCATCAGTTTCAGGTTTGCACAGCAAGTGTACTTCCTTAGAGAGTTGCTAGGTTCCTCACAAGGTTCATCATGATATTTAGTCATTGAGTTACTATTAGGAACATTGGTCCTTTCAGTTCATTGTACGTATGAAATAGTCAGCTGGAGCACCTTGCATAGGAATAAGCCCACTTGTGAGTTTGACCAGCTTGGACCACACAGATCCTCTAATCTGGATACAGAGTAAAGTTGGTTTGGACACATTTAATGTAGCACTAGTTTGGGATAGCATTTTATACTTCTTTTACTATTAGGTGTGTGTTTTGTTTTTTGCATGATCTAAGTACTCCACACAGATTTGACAAATTGTCTGTTCGGCTCAATTTCTTTTCAGAGATTAACTTTCTCAAGATGCAAATCCTAGAAATTATTGTGCTTTAACTGTATCCAATTTTTATCCCAGGACACATGCTCACAATTTATCTGACATTACTCATGGATTATTTCAATCCAAAATCTATTAAACTTGTTTTCCTCAGAATTAACAAGTTTAAGACTGTAATGGGATTTGGGGAAAATTACATAAGTCTGACTCTTATCAAATATAGCATGCATTTTCTAATCAGTGATTCATATCCTTTTTGCATACCATATGAAGAATTGTTAGAATATGGTTTTATTAACAGGAAAAAAGGTCTTAAAGTGAGTCCATAGATGTTTCTTTTAAGAAATGATTTTGAAAAATAAAATGAAAATTTACTAGAAGTAGACAAGAATCTGACAGGCAAAAAACAGTATAAAAAAGTTGGAAAAAGATTTAGTGGAAAGGGATAAATCTGAATCGGCTGCTAAAATGAATTGCATATTTGATGGTACTTCTTTCAAAAGGTTTTTCATAATCACTTCCTAAAGCTGGTAGAAGAAAATGAATGAAAAACCTAGAAACTGTATTAAGTTTAGTCTCTCTGGTTCTGATAGTACATTACGGGAATAATCACTTAATAGGAATGAAGAACGGATTCTGCCTCTACTCTGTGCTTACGAGTACATACACCCTCAGTCTGTAAGTGACTGAGGAAGCGAATTCTGGATACACACATCCTTCCACAGTGGGGACATAGGTTTCCGGGTGGGAGTTGATCATAGTGAGGGTTTGCCAAACGTGCCTTCCTCTTAGCATGTTTCTCCCTTTCATCCTGAGTTCAGATGTCTTCAAAGTCCATGACACCTCTGGTAAAGGCGGTTCTCCAATTGAAGAGCTCGCAGGCAAGTGTTTCCCAAATGTCGGTTGTGGTGGGTTGGCTAGGTAGGAGACCTAAGAAGGTGCCACTTGACCAGGAAACCCCTTGACTCTAGAACAGGTCCAATTGATATACATTTTAAAAACAAAAAATGCTAGCAATTCTCTTATGGCATGTTGGTTTGCTCTGGTATACACTTTGAGAATTTTGGGCGGAGGGATCATAAGTCAGTGGCAGAGGACAGGATTTGCATCCAGAAGATCCCAGGTTCCATCTCATGCATCTCCATCTAAAAAAGGACACAATAGCAGGTAATAGGAAAGACCCTTCTTCCTGTGATCCTGCTGGCTAGAGTGGACAACAGCAAGCTAGACAAATTGTCTGACCTGGTTAAGATAATCTCCTACTGGCTTAATTCCTGTGTTTAGGGTGGTAACTTGGATCAGCCTACAGTGAAAGATAAGCAAGCACTTCATATGTGCTTACAGAGGCATATTCACATTTTGGATATATTTGTACGTTCTTGTCATTTTATGACTATGTCCTCTGGCTGGATTAGAAAAACACAGGGAGCACGTTAACTCAGAACCAATATAATAACTGATTCAATCTTTGAAACTATCTCTTCATGATTTTCACTGTGTTCTCTCCTTTATGTTGACTCTGATGAAAGAAATCCATTCATCAGTCCCAACTGCAACCTTCATTGATTTTGGTGGATCCAAGATGAAATCCACCAGGCTTTGTTTTCTTCATAACCAGACAAAGTACTCATAGAAGAAAAGTCGTTTTGCTTTCACCTCAAATTTTTTCTAATTTCATCCCATTGAATGTGTATGAGTTGGATGCTTTGGTTGTTGGGATGTCCCGCTGTACTAACCATTCTACATGTTTCAAAGCTAGATAATGGTGGTGGTCAAACAATATATGAGACAGGATAGCCAGGGTCAGATTTTTTAAACAACAACCCCACCACCTGACCCATAGCCACCGAAAAAAAGAATGGATCAGGGCTATGGCACTGGAGGAATGGGATCTTCCCTTCCCCTGTAGTGTTTTTCTGATCTAATTAATAGGCATATTTCTGAAACTCCTGTTTGGTCATCTGGAGAAAACAAAAGGGTATATAAATGTTTTTCTGAGTGAGGCAAATAGCAGCTATGGAGACCAGTTTCATTTAGGAAAATGGAACCAGGAAAGGGTAGTATTTTTTTTTTAACAAACAAAAAACCCTCTGCCTGCATAATGCCCCCGATCTAATTTGGTTGCCAGCCATGGTTGCTTAAAGCACAAAAACAAACATCAGAATGTTGGATCATAAGTCTTCTGTCTCTTATCAGACTTGGTCGGTCCTCAGAGTGCATAACTGTTAAAACAGCCTTTATTTGTATTTGCTACTGAATCTCTGAAACTGCACCACCATATAATTACAAATAAAAATACGATATCCCAGCTATAAATAGTACGTTAAGCCTTAACAGTTAAGGTACATGTAAAATAGCACCACAAGGTATGCATTTAATAGTGCACAAGGAAACCAATTGAAGCTGCATCATGTAAGGGAGATCAATACTTTTCTTGATATTTTTTCAGTGTCAGCCTTAATCAGATACGTTCTTTGTGCAAGATCTCAATCACTGAGCTGAGCATATTGAATTGATCAGTGCTCCAGCACACAATGCACATATTTACTTGATTATTTCCAGATGACTGGTTGCCCAGCATTTCCCTGAGACGCTTCAGTGTAGCAATCATTTCCTACATTTCCCCTTTTCCTTCCCACTATGCAAGAAAGCAATCCTTCCTCTCAAGTGTCAAATATGCAGTCTAAAGCAAAAAAAGGTTTGTGAAACCTTCATTCTCATCTGTATAGCATCCTTCTGATTCCCTCAAAAACTTCAGGCAGCAGACACATAAGCTGGTCATTGCAATAACTTCTCACCTCCATGCAACAACTGTAAGCAGTTGTTTTTTGTTGCATTTAACATATCTGCATTTTCATTTTAACATATCTGCATTTCCTATGAACATTAGAAGAACCCTGTGAGATCAGAACAAAGGCATATTTAGTGTTGTTTTTAGAGTGGTCAGTTGCCTAAGGGAAGCCTACAAGCAGGACATGAGGACAATTGTATGCTCCCAGTATACAGCCTCAGATACTGCAGGTAGCACACATTAGTCATCATGACTAACGACTGTTGATATTCTTACTTTGCATGAAGTTGTCTAAACCCCCTTTAAAGCCACTCAACTTGGCGGCCACCACCACATCTTGTAGGAACAGATTCCATAGTTTAGTTGTGAATAAATACTTACTTACTCTGAATCTTCCCCAGGAAGATGGATTGACCGTTAAACCAGTCGGAGAGTTGCAGGCCCAGGTGTCATGCCCCTAAGTCCCCTACCCTCCAGAGAATTAAAGGACAACTGAGACTGGTTTGGATCAAAACAAGCCACAACTTAATTGAATACAGATGAAAGAGGTTTGGCTTCAGCATGGGGCAATCAAATACACATAGGTCAATCTGTGCAGGGATTCCTAAGACATACATCAAATAGGGTGACCCCCCAAAGGGACCACCATCTGGAGAAGTACCATCGACCCTGGTCCCCCACCTGGGCATGAGGACATGGCAACTTCCCCCGGATCCCTTTAATGGGACACACACACACACCCCATTTGGAGGGACAGGCAAGACTCCATCCAAGACTACAATTGCCCCAATGCCCAACCCAGTTGTGATTATTGCCATTTTGGTATTCTAATACTACAATGTGGAGAAGGGGACAGAAGATGATGGCTAGACTATAACCAAGGCAACCATCATATCCTTGATCAGGAGGGAGAGGGCAAATTATAAGTGTATTTTCTGAGGTTGGTGGGGAAAGAGGCCTAAGCTTTGTATGTTGCTGAACAAAGTACAGAGCTCCATATCCAAGATGGAGTCTGCTATTGGGGTGACACAGTTGGAATATAAAGAGAAGCTGGACTGTAAGGGTCCTGATTTGGGCCGCCTTTGTGAAGCTCTGCTGAGAGGCGATCAAGTATCAACAGTACTGCTGAGGTGCCTGTCAGGCAAGACCACTGCCGATTCCCAGTAGTAAGAAATTATCTGAGCTCTCAAAAATTGTGAGTAAACACATTCAGAAGTGAAAGAGGGAAGACACTGGGGGATAACTCCATCTACACCCACTCAACTACTTCAGTCTGTGGAACTGGTGCCACATAATGCCTGTTTTGTGTTTGTAAGAACTTGGATCTTTTAGTGTGGCAGTACCTACACGTTGGAACTCCCCGTCTATTGATATCACGCAGGCGCCTTCCCTGTACTCTTTTGGCACCTACTTAGAACAGGATTGTTTAGACAAGCCCACCCAGATATGTAGAACATAGATTTGTTTTTAATCCCTTTTTAGTTTATTGCTGATTTTAACTTTTCAGTGTTTTCATTACTGCTAATAATTCTGGATCAGTAATTTTATTGCATTATCTGTTTTGTAAACCAGTTGGAGGGTTTTCATTTTTACACTCAAGAGGTGTATAAATTTTATGAAATAAAATAAATTAATAACATTACAGGGTTTGTTTTTATAAAAAAATTCCTTCCTGTAGCACCTTAAAGACCAACTAAGTTAGTTCTTGGTATAAGCTTTCGTGTGCATGCACACTTCTTCAGATACACAGGGTTTGTTTTTGTTTCAGGTTTGGTGAGCAATGCTGTTCCATTTATTCCTCCTTCCATTTTTCCTATCAGCTTGTGGCCATCCCTTTTGCTTTCTTGTTATCGCAACTGCTTTGGAACATAACTATTCATCAGCTTCCCTCCCCCCTTGATTTGATACCATATTACATGACAACATTCCCTTGCACTCCTCTTCTTGCATGTTTCACCATTGGCATCAGTTTGGTATTTTAGCCCCATGCTTAGGATAACAGAATGGGGCTCTTGAGGCATTAAGAGTAATTCCTTTCCTTGCCACTGACCTGCCTTATGACCTTTGAGAAATCAATCTACCATTTTCTCAGTGCCCCATTTTCATCAGTCATGCTTGCGCAAACTAGAAACCAAGTCCTTTAAAACAGGAATCCCTTACTCTGTTGTCTCTCTGTTTTTCACTTAATAGTTGAATTTGTTTTCCAGGATTACAAGCCAGTGAACAATATGAAATACACTGAAGGCCACAGCAGGAGATCGATCATCATGGCTTGAAATTCAGAGTGCTGTGGTGAGTACATATTTCATCTAATAATTCCTTTCATATCCCATCCATCTTAAATTTAACACGTCCCTGAGTGGTGTCGCAGAGAATTAGGGAAGCTTAAATCCCCAGGCCGAAAAAAAGGAAAGAAAAGGAAGTAAGACTTTAGGGATGTCAGAGGAGGCAGCATACCAGCGTAGCAAGTGAGGAATGCTGCCCAGATTTCTTCAAAGACCTCCAGGGCTATCTCTCTCTCTTTCTTTCTTTCTCTCTCTCTTTCTTTCTTGATAGACGACCTGCTTCTTGACAGCTAAACTGCCAAGCAAGTCTTCATTATTGGTGGAGAGGGGCAAACTGTGCACTACTGATGATGGAATGCTTTGCCACAAAGAATGCTTTCTGTGGCCAAACTGCTTGAGGACATAGCTAGGCCAATAAGGCCAAGATCTCACCTAGGAATTAACCTAGTATAAAACTGAAATATTTATATTTATATACTTTGACTGATAGGGCGACTTGATAGAACAGCTCTAATACATATGCACCCACTACAATACCGTCCAGTAAGATTTGCAGGATCCAGTGAAGGCTCTTACTGTGTTAGTCTCACAGGATGAGGCTTTCTAGATTTTTCTAGGTCTAGTTCAACTACTCCCCTCAACTAATATTGCAATCCTAACACCATTTACCTGGAACTAAGCACTCCTGCCAACCTAGCAGTTCGAAAGCATGTCAAAGGGCAAGTCAATAAATAGGTTGGCGGGAAGGTAAACGGTGTTTCCGTGCACTGCTCTGGTTTGCCAGAAGCTGCTTAGTCATGCTGGCCACAGGACCCGGAAGCTGTCTGCGGACAAACGCTGGCTCCCTCGGCCAGTAAAACGAGATGAGCGCCACAACCCCAGAGTCGTCTGCGACTGGACTTAACGGTCGGGGTCCCTTTACCTAAGCACTCTTGAATTCAGTTGGACATACTTCTGAGCAATCATGGATAGGATTGGCTGTAAGGTGCCAACTAGATAAAGCATGAAAGATGGATAAACAGGAACTTGAAAGGTAGTTTCTTTAAAAGTTAAAAGCAGTCACAATGTGGAGGCAGGGGTCAAGAATCATATTGATACAGAATTGTGAGGTTGGTCTGGATCCCTTTTAGGCCTGTGATTCTGTATCTGTGAGGTTTAGAATCCAGCAGAAGAACCTGCTGTTCTGGTCAAACCAGTCTCTAGGTTAGATAATGGCCTTACTTGGCACTTAAATACCATAATCTTAAACAATAGGGGGTCCAGCAGTCAAGAAGGCAGTTTCTGCACATGCTGTATGGAAAAGTGAGAGGCAGGTGAGACAGGTGAGGTTCATCAACCTGGGAAAGTAGCCCATCTAGGAGAAGGAAAACTCTGATCCTAAATCTCTGCAGCCTTGCGAGAGATCTTCAGTAGAAGAAAAGGAATAAACCCAGTGTGGAGTCCCTAAGACAGTTGGATAGCACCTTGTGTGCCTCCTTCTGGCAGCTCCTGCAGCCAAGCTAATGCCAAACGTATTCCTCTGCTTTCCTTTGGACCACATCAGTGAAGCCGAGAGAGGGGTCTTGTCGTCTGGTCAGCCCAGGACCTCCATACACACTGCCCAGGCTTGCACCCCGGGAAGGCCACTTCGGTGCTGCTAACACAGTGGTTTAACTTCATCCTCAGAGGCACACCCCCTTGTCTCCTTAGACAGATGGATGCCAACAGCAAAGTTTTAAACAGTGAGCCATGTTGCCACAGCAACAATTAAATGATGGTGCTGTCCAGAAGGAGTGGGCTTTTACCCACCTTAGTTGGCTGGATGCCATGTCATCCTAGGAAGGACGACAATAAACCTTGGATAGGACTGTGTGTGAGTGAGTTTGGCTGATGCTGGGATACACAGAGACTTGACTTTCTCTGTGGGTTGAATGCCAAAGCTATGGCTTGTCAGATAGGCTTCCCTGGAAACCTAATGGGGAAGCAAGATCTGTTGTTGTGTTACTGCTCAGAGTCCTTCCTCCTATGCTCAGGTTGTATATATGTGTAAATACAACCATATATCCTAAAGCTCAAATGGTCTTCATTTAAGGAAACCAAATCCTGAACTTCTGCTGTCTCTCACCACTTGGAGATTGGGGTACACACACCAATATCATATCAGGGAGGGGAGATTCAACCCTTTCCCCATACACCATTTCTCCAAAGCTGTTGCTGTATTTTATTAACTATAAGTTCATGTTTAAGAAGTTTTTGCTGAGCATGATCAAGTCCTTGAGAAAAGTGATGGGAGGGCTAGAGTAAACAGGAAAAAAAAATGGCTGAGAATGTGGCCGGATGTGACAAATAAAGATCTGCTTGGGCATCACTAACATATACTAACATGGATAAGGGAGAGATATCAAAGCTATTCATGTTTTGGAACAATAGTGAAGATGCGTATGTTGATAATGGCTGAGCTATACATTTTTGTTTCCAACAGTCAAAATATAAAATGCCATTGTGTCTTCTTATGCCAGAATGGTTTCTTAAATGCTTGCCTCAGTCGATTGAGAAAGAAAATGGCATTTATCTTTGTAACTTTGCTTAAATGACCCAGGGTTATATGCAATGTTATTCATACTCAGAGTAGATCCATTTAAATAAATGGGCATGACTTACTTAGGTCATTAATTTCAATGAGACTGTTCTAAAGCTTTGTTGGATAGAGTTCCAAGTTTCCAAGGATCTGTGCCTAAGACCAATAGATGTTATCTGTCTGCTCAAAATTATGTCTTAAGGAATGCCACCAAAGCTATGTTTATTGTTGATTTGTGGTCTTTAGGGAATACAGCTGCCAAGTCCTCTCCCACTGCCACCACAATGAACTAGGGAATGTGTCTTCACTATTACAAAAGTCACTCTAACAAAAGTTCACTTAAACGGAGACCAGTTCAGTTGAATTCTCCAAACAACTAGCGCCACATTTACCATTGTTTACTTTCTCTGTGTTTCAGCTGCCTTGTCTCTTAGACCGAAATCCTGTACCAGCTTAGGACTTTTGCACACTTACATTTTGCCCTGCACTTTAAAGCTGTGTCCAGGTGCTTCCTCCCCTCTTTTTTTCTTTTTGCCCAGACCTTGCCCCATTTAACCCCACTCTTTAAAGTTGAAGCACAACAAATGGCAATCCAGGTTTTCCACAGATTGTTGTTGGCTGCAATTCAGCTTTAAAGAGCAGGTTTTCACAGGTGAAGGATGGGATGGGAAGAGGAGTGCTTGACTGCAGAGCTTTAAAGTACAGACCATGCCTGGAAAGCATGGAGAAAAGGTAAGTGTGGATAAGCCCTTAAATGGCAGTGAAGCCACTGAACTTCCTTTGACTTACTACTTAGTACATATGCAGAGATTTGTACTTAGTTCTAGCTTCTGCCAGTCACCTCTTGTCAAGGAACTGTCCATTGACATCTTTCCACTATGGAAGATGGAACTAGTATGCACAACCAAGGCAAAATGGATCCTTGCCCATCAGCTTATGTCAAGCCCATTGGAATGACATCAGCTGATTGGTAGCTGGTTTTAGGGGGGTTTTTAATGGCCTTGTGGGCCAGATTTGATCCCATGGTAAGCCAAGATTGGTCTGTGAGCCAGAGATTCCCCACCGCTATAGTAGATGTTGTACATGCATGGCAAGCATGTACAAATGACTTTCCTACCCACATCTCCAAGTGAGCCATAATATTAATTATGTATTCACTTAAGGAAGTTTCTTTGGACCATCATAGTTTAAACTGCACAAAATCCTTAAAATGAAGACTTGAGTTCAATATACTACATACTGTAGCATTTAAGGAAGCTTCCTAGAAGTGAGTTGTTCTACATACTGGGCATGCTATGTATTGCCACTACTTTATACCTGCTTGGTTTGTGTCCATTTGCAGACTTGCTCTGTCCCCACCCCACCCCATTTTCAATTCCCTAGAGGAAGAGAAAAACATGAACAAGGTTCCCATATCTCCAGCTGTACAGCTGTGGTAAGCAGGGGTGGGGGTGGAGATACATATGCCATACTGTAATGGATGACTTCATGACCTCAGAGACTTGCCATGGTCCACCAGGGCCTAGTTCTCACAAGTCTCCTGCAGATCTGTTGTGGTCATGGATCCTGTGAGGCTCTGGCTTCTGAGAAAAGCAGACGCACACAAAATGCTGCAAATCAGTGTGAGAAAGGTCACTTAGTGAGCCTGAAGCAGCCCATCTGTTCTGGCAAAGTGCATGAACTTAGAATAATCAACCCACTTTGCCAGATATTTTTAGAAACACTTGTAGTAAATAATGTGGAGGATTCCATTTAATAGCCCTGACTTTTAATGTCTGTCTTTTTGTGAGGTTACTCCTGTCCTGGTTGACTGTGAGATAAGATGCTGAATGAAGTACAAACAACACACAATTCTTGGAAGTGTTAAGCAAAGTTGGAATATTACAGATATTTGCAACATCGGGGTGTAAGACCTATTGTATTTAAAACGGTGATTGCCACTTGCCCAGTCATATCTTAAAGTTGGAAAGATGCTTCAATTATTACACTGGACAATTGGTTCACAATAGCCCTGTTTGCTGCCATTTCAAGAAAGTCAACACACCCATTGCAGGTCTGGAGGAACTTCATTATATATATCATTAGACAGCCATTCAGACAATTAATTTGTATGTTAATTTGGTGAAACCTATAGGTTTGTTTTTCACCTGATCACTATGGGTCTTTTCTTAATCTCCATCATCCCCTTTTCATGCCCACTCCTGCTTGCTTGCTTGTTTCCCTAACAGATGAGCTATACTGTAATCTCATGGAATTACAGTTTGTGTTGTTTTGTTGTTATTGGACTACATCTGCCATCACCCCTGACCATTGGCCATGCTGACCTGAGCCTGATGGGAGTTAGACAGCAACATAATCTTGAGGGCCTTAGTTTAAACTCAGTTATTATTTGATTACACAATTTGCAAGTTGTTGCTTTTATGCTGAGTTTTCTAAAATAGTGATCACTGCTGCCCTTCCTTAATGTAAGAAATAGCAGGATAGATGATGTTTCTAGAACTATGTACAGCCTAAAACATATTGTGCACTGGCAATAACTCCATTTAGCTGCAAGCTGCTCTCTGGAAATCTACCAGGTTTGTCTGAGCATGATGTGCAACCTGGGCTGTTGTGTGGGTGCTTTGAATTACTGTGGTTATGAGAAAACTACATGGCATGAATCTGGATGTAGCACAACCCTGAAACATTTGTTTTTAAGCTTTTGGGGAAATACACTTGTAGTGGAGAAGTGTGGGGAGAGCACATTAGTGGCACATAACCTTTTCCTTCTCCACTGCTTTCCCACTCCAAATCATGCCCCCCGTCACAGCAAACCTTCCCACTCCCTGGGGTTGTCAAGAACTTGTCTTCTCTCACAAGCCCATGTTAGATATCGCCTCTTCCATCATGTTTACAGTGTCCTCAAGCATTTGCATGCCACTTGTACTAAGCATCACAGCTGTAGGTACTGGTTTGCTGGAAGCTAAAGACAGCTCTTTAAGCGACTGTCCTCCATTTGCAGGGTAAATAAAAATATATTGGTGCATTTACTGTTGATTTGTAAATTGTGTTGAAATGAAACCTCCCTATTAAATCTGTTTCATAGGCATTAGCAGCGCAGAACATGAGGGCAATCATCTTGACAACCTGCTTTCATTTATTTTAAAGTGACAGAAAGGATGGGGTAATTTTCTAATGTTTTGTAACGTTTCAGAGATAATTTCCTGCATTGAAATACAGTCTGCCAGTTCAGAACAAGATTCCTGGCATTCTTCTTCAAGACATTTAATACATTTAGGCAGTCTCTGAATATTTTCCTTTCCTTTCCTTCGCCACCCCCACCCCTTATTTATGTATACTATATTCGTATTTGGTGAAATAAGATGCAGTCCTTATCAAGGAGTCACACCCATTGAACATGGAGGAGTTTGCTTCTGAGTAAAAATGCATACAATGTTAGTGTTCCTGACGTGAATTAAGAGTGCAGTCTTGGGCTCTTTCAGGCAGGCTCACTATTCCATGGGTGATGCAGCGACCTTGCATGAGCAATGACACCCGAGGTGGGCACCAGAGAGGTGCATGGGGGTGGGTGCAGGCACTGGGGGACGGGGGGCAGAAGGTGAATGAGCCTGCTGTGGCACCACCGTCCTCACCAGACCAACCGCACCCTGCACCAGAGCTAAGCAAGGGTGCGCTGAGCCACCTGGCCTCCTGACACCCTCACAGGAGAGAGCCTGGCCAGCTGACACAGCTCCTGGTGGGCACAGAACAGGCACCTTCACGCCCACTCCCCCAGTGCAGCCTGTCCTGGTGCTCCTCTCTGTGAGCATTGGTAACCCCAAGACTGGGAGAGGAGCGCTAGGTGGGGCCGCACTGGGGGCCCCCTAAAAAATCCACGCCTGGGGCCATGTCCCCTCTGGCAACCCTACACTATGCCCTGGGGTTATGGATGGCTCCAGGTTTTTTCTTTGATCCTACTGTCCCTCTTACCTATAAGGTCTAGGGGAAGGAAAGCTGGTGGGACCTTCAAGTAAACATGGGGTGTGAGGGGGACATGATGACTGCACTGTTGGAGGAAGTGGTGATAGTGTTGTTGAAAGAGAAGGAAGGAAAGTGGCAGGATCATCTCTCTCATCAATACATTTGCTCATATGTGCTGCAGTAAGAATAATATTTCATCCAGCTTTGTGGTAAGAACTGAGGGGCCTCTGAACAGTTGAAGGAATGACAATAAAGAAGTAGATATGTTCTATTCTGAATGCCTTTTCAAAGGTCGTTTCCAAGATGAGTCCTGGTTTTCAGCATCTGGAAAAGAAAGGAGGAGGCTGACAGGGTCGAAAATAAAAGTTTTACTAAGTGGAGCATATAATCTAGCTATACCTTATTTAGTCCATAAAACCCTGTATGCTTTCATTTTGGTACTGGTGTGTGTGTGTGTGTGTGTGTGTGTGTGTGTGTGTGTGTGTGTAAGTTTGCGTTTGTATATGAGTGTATTTAGCAGATCCATAAAGAGTATAGGTTCAGAACATCTATATGGTAAAATGGAATTTGCGAAACTTGTGCTTGTGTGTTGATTTATTGTTTGTAACATTGCATACATCTAGCTATCCAGGAAGAGTTGACTGGCTTATAACCAATAGACTCGAGCCCCAAATATGTAGAGGGCCACCTCTTTCCCTACAGACCCTCTCAGGAGCTAAGGGGCCCCCTTGGTAGTTCCTCTACCCTCAGAGGTCCAGGGGTTTATGGCCTGGGAGAGGAAATTCTCTGTAGTAGCCCCTTTGGAGTGGAACTCCATTCCCTCAGAGATGCATCTGGCACCTTCATTACACAGCTTTCGGGAAATGCTTAATATGCGCCTGCTTACCCTGGCCTTTGAAACTTGAGGTGTATGTTTTTAGGACCCGCCTTATTTTTACAGTTGTAAGTTGTTTTAAATCGTTTTTATATTGTGTTTTAATACTGTAACACACCCTGGGACTTTAGGGTGAATGTTGGGGGAATAAATGTCTACTTAACTCTCAAGAGAAGTTCTTCAGGCCCTTTGTATGCTTTTGAACAGGATCCTAGACTATTCTAGCAGGCTTGGTGTTTTTTAAAGTTAACTCTTCAGTATGTTTTTAATCTGCTGCCATTGATATGTTTTTATGATGCTGTTTTACTGTTTTATTGTTTTATTTTTAATTTTTTACTGTTTTATTTTTTATTGTTTAGTTTGTTTGTAATATACTTGTGACATATTTTTGTTGTAAGCCACTTTGAGTTTGATTTATCATGTAAAGTTGGAGTATAAATGTCTAAACAAACAAGCATATAAATTAAAACTAATGTACCTATATTCTTAAGAGGTGTTAGATGCCATATTCCTGAGTGGTAGCCAAGGGCCTTCTCCCACAACAACATGGGCAACATATTTCTTTCTGTCAAAGCAGCATCTGTAGGGAACTGGCATGTGATAGGAGATGCCTGGGAAACTAAAATAACCGGGGATATGGACCTCCAAGCTGCTATAAAAAATTGAGGCCATAATGAAATGAATAATTAATGAATACTAAATTAATGAATTAATAATTAATAATAATGAAATCATGAATACCAAATCATTATGAATAATGATTAATGAAATGACGTTCAAGAAAAGTGCAAAATTCATAAAACATATTTTCTATAGATCTAGAATGTGAGTACTCCTGACATATTGAAGCAATACAACAAATATAATAGAGAAAATACAATAATTTCAGTGAGAGTAAACGGACTGTTTGTCATCAGTGTCAGTAGGGTGGCCATTTACACATCACTAAAAAAAAGAGGATAAGGTCAATAAAATGACGGGTCACCTATTACTTTCAGAGTCCAAAATAATGTTTTTAAGTTACTTGAAATATGCAGTTCTGGAGGTTGACCTAGGAGTAACAACTACAGCTGTACGAATCTGTATAGCCAAAAACTGGAAAAAGAACAGTGCCCCATCAATGGTAGAATGGTTTGAGAAAATCTGTAACATTGTAATAAAGCTAAAAGTAGCATACTTAAAAAGACCAACCACAGAATAGTGGTCCCTATTTATTATATTATGGAATTGCTTTGTTTCAAATTCTTGTCAAATATGTACCGGTATATACAATTGATGTACAAATAAAACATGCATTTTTAAAAAAATCAGATGAGGACACAAATTTGCATAAAATTTGATGGTGCTAATAGAGATAGATAGATAGATAGATAGATAGATAGATAGATAGATAGATGTAGTTGTTTAGTCGTGTCCGACTCTTCGTGACCCCATGGACCAGAGCACGCCAGGCACTCCTGTCTTCCACTGCCTCCCACATCTTGGTCAAACTCATGTTCGTAGCTTCGAGAACACTGTCCAGCCATCTCATCCTCTGTTGTCCTCTTCTCCTTGTACCCTCCATCTTTCCCAACATCAAGGTCTTTTCCAGGGAGTCTTCTCTTCTCATGATAGATAGACAGACAGACAGATAGATGCAAAATTTGAAATATTTATTGTAAGTTAAAGGAAAATGCCATACTTTTCACCATAGCAGGGAAGACCAGATGAGCTTTTTCTGTGCTCAGTCTGCTGTCCAGGTAGCTAAGTGTTGATGGGAAATTTCAAGGCCACTGCTGTTTCTTCTTAGGATTCCTTATCCATAAAACATACTTGGACCTGACAATCCTTCGGATCTAAGACATCTTCAGATAGAGGGTTGTCCTCTGTAAGATAAGATACATGGCTGCCCTAAATGTCAATCACAGACTTACAAACTGATCCTATCACATTTACTTAGTTCCATTGATTTCCATTGAAATAACATATCTCAGCGTTGATCAAGGCACCAAACTTGAATTACTGAGGTTTTTATTCCACATATCATGATTACTATCAACTAGCTTACTAGCAGTTCCAGAAATTAGAATAATTGTTTCAAGTAAAAAAAGTGGGCCTCATTTTATGTTGAGAGTGATCATTCCAGCTAGTGGCTATTTTAACTTTCTCTGTCTTCAAGGCATCCATAATTTTAAAAGTTCAGAATAATTTTTAGTTGATAACATCGTGCTACAAAATTTCAAACATTAGGTTAATGCATTTACTGCTGCTGTACTGGAATAGTAGCAGAGATCTGTTCCTACCCTGTTGATTAGATTTAGCTCAGCTTTCAGTATATTACACTAGAAACATTCTGGTAAGAGTAGCTGATTTGGCTATGAAGACGTGTTTGACAGGCAACAAAAACAACGTTAACTTCTCCCAAGATTCCAAGAAATGTAAAATATTTGTATAAATGTTAAAAAGTTTGGCTTCAGCTTTTCCCAAAGGAAGTTTTGTTTGGGAATTGTTAATAAAATAACAAAAACTGGCCAGTGGAACACAGCATGCTTAAGTATTGATGATAGAAATCCTAGGCATTCATTCTCACAGCCAGGTAAGGTCTTATAGAACTGGCTAACACAGGACATTACTGCTGGAGAAAGGAATTGACACTGCAAACGTTTCCAGCATATTATATTGTTCTAGTCTTGTGTAAATATCCCAAATCTAAACCAGAAAGTTTATGTAACAGATGCCAAATCAGTCTCTCTGTACATATTCGGTTCCCAGTGATTTGGAGAATGATATGTTTTTCTGCTTAATGACACCGAAAATTAGTCCAAGGAGAAAAAGCCAAATATGCAACATACCCTTAATGTCTATGGTGTCATTTGTTTATAATTATTTATTTCTGTCATAGGATGTAAACATCCTTTTGAACCGTTATAAGGAAGAAAGACCATTACCCAAGAGAAAAGTGTTAGGGACATTATCTTCAGGGCATGTGGAAAACAATTGACAATAGAAAGAGAACACATTGTGTTGTTAACGATGCTCTCTTTGAAATCCATGTACTCTTGAATAGTTCCTATTGATTTCATTGGAGCCTGCACTGGAAATCTCTGGGTGGATTATATTCCATATCTTTTCATGAAAATATATGTATTGTTTCAAGGCTCACTAATGGTGATATGATTAAACAATTTTTTTTATTGCTATTTGGATTATTATTTTTTGCTGTGTTTCTGGTATAGGTTTTTATTAAGTAGTTGTAGGAATGTACTTTCATAAACTATCCCAAAGAAGATTTTAATAATCTATATCATAGTCCAAAATCATGCAGATTTTCCTTTAAAGTTACTTTTGATGATTGTAATAAAGCCCATGGGAGCATAAAATCATTTGCTGGTGGAAAGAATGCATATCAAAAACTTTATTATGAAAATAAACTTATTTTGAAAGTCTATGCTTTTGCTACATCTGCATCAGTTTCTGAACCTGGAAGCCATGTCACATCTTTCCATATGCCACATTCTTGGAGCCAAGTCACGGCATCATTTTCTCACTGTACAGTGATTTTTTCTTCCTTTTTGGCAGTCCGTTTGTGAAGAACATCCATGTGGATCCCATTCTTTGAATGAAGTCTGTTCACAGGTGGATGCTTCTATTGTGTACTGCATCTTCAAGAGTCAAACCCAGAAAGCCTTACCCACAGGTGGACCAGATGACCATGGGTCAAGTTGTGGTGCTGTGCTGCTCACCTGATCTCCATCCAGCTGAGTAGTTGTTGCATATTGAGATGCAGAGGAGGGACGAGGTTGGCACAGGGCAATTGCACCAGCAAGAGACCTGGATTGGCTGCCCCATCATGTTTGCATGGCGCTGTGGGTTAAACCACAGAGCCTAGGACTTGCCAATCAGAAGGTTGGCGGTTTGAATCCCCGTGACGGGGTGAGCTCCCGTTGCTCGGTCCCTGCTCCTGCCAACCTAGCAGTTCGAAAGCACGTCAAAGTGCGAGTAGATAAATAGGTACTGCTCCGGCGGGAAGGTAAAGGGCATTTCCGTGTGCTGCTCTGGTTTGCCAGAAGCGGCTTAGTCATGCTGGCCACATGA
This sequence comes from Podarcis bocagei, assembly GCF_964188305.1. Taxonomy (NCBI): domain Eukaryota; kingdom Metazoa; phylum Chordata; class Lepidosauria; order Squamata; family Lacertidae; genus Podarcis; species Podarcis bocagei. The sequence continues at coordinate 31,432,561 of NC_138134.1, forward strand.
ACCGGAAGCTGTACACCGGCTCCCTTGGCCAATAAAGCGAGATGAGCGCCGCAACCCCAGTCAGCCACGACTGGACCTAATGATCAGGGGTCCTTTTACCTTTACCTTTACCTTTACCTTTAACCTTAGCATCAGCTCCATCTGCTCAGCTTCCATAACTGCCTTCCACTACTGATGGTGTCCTATTCAGTGGACAATCCTCTATATTTTAAGTTTTTTGATTGAAGGGCTGCCCAGGTGTAAGTCCAGTTTAAGGATAGAGAACCATAAAAGGGTGGTGAGACATTTGAAGGGGTCCATCAACCAATAGCACCTAGATGGCAGACAAGCCACCATGTAGATCATCTGATCACTGTCCTCCCCATTATGGTGAGATGTATTAAATATCTATTTAAAATTAGCAATTATTGCTAAATTTGCATTTACATATATCCATTAGCATATGCCACTTTTATACAAAATGGTGCCCTCTTCTGTCCTCTATTTGGCAATGTGTAAGTGGCCACCTTTATGGGTAAGAGAGCTGGCAGAAACAATTTGACTTTTGCAGCGAAAGCCTATATGAGATGCTGGGTCTTCATCACATTTTTATAAGCTTTAACAATCCTGGACAATGGATCAGTAGCCGAAGACAATTCTCAATTAACATTTGTCCCACCCCCACCTGGAAAATGTGTTTGGCTTCCTTTCCTTTGCACCAAATCTTGATCACATCCCACCTGCTATTTAACAAATACAAAACAAAAATCATATGGGTTGCATCTGACTAAAGTGCAACCAAATTTACTGAAATGGATGGACTTAAATTAGCCATGATTGAAGTCTATTCTGAGTATGACTTAGGTACCGTGGTGTGAAGATATATAAAGTGCAGTTAGACATTTCATATATCCTCTCTGTTCAGTTGAGTTTTTGTTTAAATTTTTTGTGTATGGTTGAAAAATACAACAAAACATTTCAAAACTGGGGGAAAACTATTCTAGATAGTCACAAAAATAAAGTGAAAGTTTTTTAAACCAAAACTATCCTTTCTGTAGCTGTTGCTTAATTCATGACATGCTAAGAATTAAAATATAATACAAAAACTAATTTTTATTAGCGGTCACTCGGTGCTTATGAAATGTTTCTGAAAGCCCCAAGGTTTCTCATTGCAAGTATAGCCGAGACTTCCTTATTTTGAGTTTCCTCTGCATATCTTTTGAACTAATGCATCTCATCATTAATTTGCAATTTACTTTTTTCAAAACTTTATTACACGAACTTCCAATGAGATTCTTAATATTTATCTGTATCTGCTTTTCGTCTTGGTCAAGCAACTCACCAAGCACCCTGTCACCATTTTGAATTCTCTTTTACTGTTATTCCATCTACATCCTGCAAATCCAAGCGGAATCTACATATAGCTTTGCATCTTTTCCTAAAATACTCCAGGATATATCCTTTCCTGTTTAACTGCATTGTGAAGTTTTGTTGAAGCTGTCAGCATTGTTGTATCAGGCTGATTTTTTGTGTGTGGCTGAAGTTTACAACAGATTTTACAATCATTTTAAAGCACCTGGCACCTGCGTGCAGTTTTTGAGCAGCAAAGATACAAGTTGGCTCCCTGCTGATCTCACAGGGACTGGTGTATGTGCTTATGCGGTTTCACAGGTGTATATGATTCCAGACAACCCCAGGTCAGTTTGCTGTACTGTTTCAGCAGTTGTAAAGATCTGCTCTGTATCTTTCCAAGGAGCTACAAAAGCAGTTCTGAAATAGTATCTTCCCCTTTTTAAATTCTGGGAAATTGTCCTGCTACTCTCGCAACAAAATAAACTCTTATCTAATTACTGCCCCTTTCCTTCACAACCACATAACCTATATTGCATACACAAATATAGTTCTGGGCCTATATTCAGAACTGTGGCCATTGCTCATGAGTTTGCTGTTTCCTGTTGAGCTCAGATGGGTTGTTGCAGAAAATTGAAACTTTTCACCTTTGGGATTCCCCCCTCATGGAATGCTGCAATGATATCACATTGCAAGACCAAGTGATAACCAAAGCTATTATTTACAGAAGTTTAACAGAAGGAAGGGAGCAGTTTGAGCTCTGGATGTGAGTCTGATTGGCTGATTGAATCGGGATCTGATCCAGCTGCGTGTCTCCTGGCTTTGTAAACAAAAAACCAAATACTTGCAGACAGGGATCATAGAGATTTGCCACCTCCATGATTTCTGGCTGCAACCTCTGTGCCAGGAGATGTCCTGTAATGCTGTCATGGAACTGGGTGGATGGGAGCAGAATAAGCCAGGAATTATTTCTGCTATGTGTGTGTATAGATGCTAAAATGGGACTCTAGTCCATAATGGAAAATTGGGGTGCTATTGCACAGCATCTTGGTGGTTTTTTCTTTGTTATGAGTACATGTGAATATAGGGAAATTTGCACAAGGTTTTGCTTGTTGGGTCTCTTTGCTACAATAGGATGCTGCTTCAGTTGCAGTAGCAACAGACTCTGTTTATTCCACAACAGCTAACACAAACTTGTAGGAATGGGGTATCAGTAAATAACCCTTTGCATTTTATATTCAGATCCTCAATAATTAAATGCAGTCAGCTATTGCCACTCCCGCTGTCCAGAACCTTTCCCATTGGCAGTAATAGATGTGCTGATAAGATCTTGTTCTCTTTTAATGCAGATCAGCATGGGATCATAGTAAATCTGTATGTTGCATACATGGTTTTCCAGAAGAAACAAGCCAAAAAGTTTTATGTGATCAGATGTGCATGAAAGGCCAGAGTGAGAAAATGTCTCTGTGTTAATAATTACACTGTTCCTTAAGTGCTCTGAGTGAAATGAATCTTAACCTCAAATCATTTTTTTTACACTTGTGAAGAGTTTCTTTTTTATATTGCATGACCTCATCTCAAGTGAGCAATGTTCTGCAGAGCACCACGCAGTTGTAAATTATCAATATCTCTGCAATCCTGAACAAAGACTCCAAAATTCTAGTTTTTCTACTGTTGAAAATGAGAGGCTCTTTAGCTGGAAAAATTAGCACCACAATGATTCACATAAAGCTGACGCAATTATCTTCTTAAAAACCAGGCATTTGCTGCTTGGCAAGTTTTCTTCTATGGGCCAGATGATCTTGAGTAAAAGATTAAGTGCAAGCATATGGACATCAACAAACTGATCCATCCTCAAGAAAGAATTCTGAAGGCAATTTTTATAGTGTTGGCCGGCCAGTTTCTATCCTTGAGTTCATTTTAGCTAAGGGATGTGCACTGGGTCTTTGTCAAAGAAGAATTTGAAGTTTAGTCTACTCCATTTCAGACACTTTTCAGACGCTTACTCTCAATATATGTATATGGGTAGAAATGCGCATATGGGAATATCTCTATTTCCTTAAGAGCATGCAAACCATGTAAACTAAGTTGACGGTGAGCTTGGGCTAGCGTAGCTCAATAGCATTAGAATGTTGGCCTGAGACTAGGTTGAGAGGACTAGATCTCTGCTCAATGAAGACTTTATTACCGTATATGGCCTTCAGCAAACTCATCCCCTTCAGCCTCAGTTCCCCAGTTTAAAAGTGGAATATTAGTGACTGCAGGGATGTTGTGAGAATGAGTGAGGTTACTACTAAGAAGCACACAAATGTGTGTGTGTGTGTGTGTGTGTGTGTGTGTGTGTGTGTGTGTGTGTGTTTGTGTTTCATAGAATCATATAATTGTAGAGCTGGAGGGACCCTGGGGATCATTTAGTCCCATACAGTGATCAAACTATCAACCTTGGCATTATCAGTACCATGCTCTAATGGTACTGAACTTTCCAGGCTGACACATCCACATACCGGGTATATACTCAGGGCAGACCCACACCATACATTTAAAGCACATTCAACATACATTCAAAGCTCATGTCTCCCACAAAAAATCCTGGGAATGCAGGCTGGATTACTGCAGTGCAATCAATGTGGGGCTGCCTTTGAGGATGACCCATAAACTGCAGCTAGTGCAAAACTCAGCAGCTCAACTGCTTACTGGGGCACAATATTATCATCCGATTATGCCACTTCTGGGGGGGAAACTGCACTGGCTGCCAGTTGGCTATAATCAAGGTGCAGGAAGTAGTAGTGGTGGTGGTGATGATGATGATGATGATAATAATAATAATAATAATAATAATAATAATAATAATAATAATAGTATTCCACCCAACTGGCTAGGTTGCCCCAGCCACTTTGGGCAGCTTCCAACAAATATAAAAGCACAATAAAACATCAAACATTAAAAACTTCCCTATACAGGTGTCTTCTAAAAGTTCATGTACAAAGCTCTATGCATCTTGGAACAAGGATACCAGAGATCATCTCATCCCCTACATACCCAACCAATTACTACAGATAACATCCTATTAGGTGGCCCATTCTGCATGACATTGGAATCAAATCTTTAGTGTGATGGCACCTTCCCTTTGAAACCACCTTCCATTGCATATCAGACAGGGACTCTCTCCATTGTCTTTACAGCAACTGCTAAATATGTTCTTCTTTCAACAAGCCTTCTAAAATTCTTATCTGAGTTAGGTTCTGCCTTGGAACTGAACTGATTTTATGTATGCGCTGTTATTTTAAATTGACTTTTATATTTACAATTGCTTTTTTTAAAAATAGGATTTCATATGTGCAATCATTTCAAATGTTGTTTATATATGCAACTGCATATATCTTTATATTGTTAATCATTTTTAAAAATGAATTATTATTAATATCGCATTGGGAGATGAGCAGGTGGATGAACCTCCAGTGTTGTGGGTGACATTATTAAAGTTCTATAATACTGTTGTCAGAATAGACATTGGGATGGAATTGGCATCTGCGTCTGCCACCAGTAGAGGGGTAGGGCAGTATTGGTACCCTCCTAGAAGCAGTACTGCACTTCCAGGGTGGTAGAGTTCTGCACTGGCAGTGGCAATGCTGGTATGCATGTGCCTGTGTGGCCACCAACAACCCAAAGTTCCCTCCCAACCTGACTGCTACCATATCCTACTCTGTCCTGGTAAACACAGTGCTGCCACTAGGAGGGCAGCCATTCTGCCTGCCTTGTACATTGCTGCTGTCTGCTGCTGGGTCTGCTCCTTGTGTTTTGGATGTTGTGGCCTGTTTTTGCTAATAGGTGGAGAGAAGGCTTCTTGTAAGCAAATAAGGGGCTGCCACCTGCAAGGCAAATGTGATATTGTCCAGGATGAACTGTAGATCACTGATGCTATGTTTGAGTGGACTTAACTGGGCATTGTAGTGGTCTGTAGTTTGCTCTTCTAGATCTGTCCCGTAATAGGTTGGTACCAATATGGATTTGTTTATCCCCCCTCCCCCCGCCTACACACACATTGTTGGGTGGCTACTACAGTCTGAGGAATACCCGAAGTAGATTTTTTAGTTGTGAGTCTCCGGCAAGTTTAAACAGATTAGGTTGTATTGTAGGACTTGGCAGGAGACAATGAAGTTTGTGTTGCGTGCAGCGGTGGAAGTTTGTCATTCCAAACAATGTTTATTAAGGAGTCACAGGAGGAGTTCTATGGTTAAGGTGTGTCACATTCTTGGTTAAAAAACATGATGATTCTATTCCTTATTTAGTGATATCACTGTTAAATTTGTTGTGGAAGATGTCTTGAGTGAGGAAAGTACACACTTTTCACATTTCATAAAATCTGAATGAAGGGCAGCTGAGCTGCAGCAGTTTAAAACTGGACATATTTTAATGCCGCATAAACAGTGCCAGCTGCAATTAGAGAGTAAAACTATTATTAGGGGGTGCCATCCTATCTGATTCTGCCAAACTTCTCCCAAGTCCTGCAGCCTACCTCCAATGCTTAATTAACTGTAATTAATAAAGACAACCAGAAGCCGCCTGCTGCAAATATTCTGTGGGTGTCTGCACCTCCAGGCTGCACAGATGCAAAAAAACAAGCATTGCTCAGGGATCCCCCCCCCCCACTTTGAGCACATTCAATGATAAAGCATATGGAAGGCCCTTTGCAGGTAAAAGCACAGGTTCTCACCAGCTGTTGAAATGAGTGTGCAAATATTGGGGACAGAGCCAATCATCACACTTTCAATACCTCCTGCACAGCAGCTATTTTTTCACAGATGAAATATTTACAAAAAGCTAGGGAATAGATGTGGTAGTAGCAATGATTAGAATTTTTTGTACCAATGCAGGGAAGTGAGAGCCTTTCATATGCATTACGGATGGTGGCTTAGTTTTAGGACTTTAAATCAGGGTAGCCAATGTGGTGCTCCCCGTCCTGCAATGCAGCTTCCATTATTCCTTGCTGTTGGCCATGCTGTCTGAGAACTGGAGGGCACTGGAGTCTAATAATATCTGAGGGCATTAATTTGACTATCACTGGTCTAAGTCTTTCCCCAACAAAACAATACTAGAATGCCATTCTTTAGCCTTTAACCCTATACCCACTTACCGGTAAGCCCCATTGATCTGAGTAGAAAAATATGAGATCACACTGTTAATATTTTGCAGTGGGTGTGGAACCTCCAGATGCTATTTGACTCCCCACTCCCAGCCAGGATAGTCAATGGTTGAAGATGATGGAAGCTGCAGTCCAACAACATCTGTAGGACCACAGGTTCTCCAATACAGTGGTACCTCGGGTTAAGAACTTAATTCGTTCTGGAGGTCCATTCTTAACCTGAAACTGTTCTTAACCTGAAGCACCACTTTAGCTAATGGGGCCTCCCGCTGCCGCTGCACTGCCACCATGCGATTTCTGTTCTCATCCTGAAGCAAAGTTCTTAACCCGAGGTACTATTTCTGGGTTAGTAGAGTCTGTAACCTGAAGTGTCTGTAACCTGAAGCATCTGTAACCCGAGGTACCACTGTATATGAATCTCATCTATGAAGCACATGCTGTTCCTCACAAAATCCACAATGCTTGAAACCTATTTCATCCCAGAGTAGGAGTTTAGAAGTAGGGGAGCAATAAGTCTGCATGATAGACAACAATATAGTGCCCAAACAAGTGGAACAACCATAAACACCCATCCCATTATACCTGAAGCAAAACTGATATGAATGAGTGTTTGAGATTTAAATGCAGTGACAGACTTTACTTTTAGCAGACAATGCCCATCCATTTTGCCAAACCTTTTGCAACCATGACCTAGGATTTACATTGGCAACTTGGAAATAAGCAAATTATTAGTTCCAAGTACTTCAGTGGTTGAAGTAAAATGCTTTGTCCCTTAGCCACAATTGTTTGAAATGAAGTAAGGCAAAGAGAAGATCTTGAACTGATTGTTGAGTTTGAGATACTTTTACTGTTGTCATCTTGGAGCTCAACATTTCATTGTGCACTATGCAAGTATAATAATTTCTGCTTGTAGATTAAATCAAAGTGACAAAGCAGTCACACTGTCAATTGAAGGGGCAGTGTAGTGTTTCCCTCCCTTTCAGATAGCAATCTGGTATGAATTACCTAGGATACTAGGGCATGTTACCATGATCCTTACAATGTTCCTGTATGGTAGTTACTGTTGACAATTCTGTGAAATAATGGAAGAACAGAAACAAGAGGAATAATAGCCACTTTGGCATTCGGGATGAGGCAGGCTGGAAAGTATGAAAGTGAAGGGATGTATCTGGCTACATTTTTAAAAAATGGAAGCTCTCCTAGTAAAATGAGCAGTAAAGACATTTCTTTACATTCTCTATCACCAAGATTGCCTAAAAGTTACTAACACATTGCCAGGTACATCATGCTGTTTCACTTGAATGCCAACAGCACAGCAATAAAGAAATTCATAACAGCTGCATGGTAATTTTATACCGACTCTTTCGGTACAAGTTTAGGTATGTGCATTTCCTGCCAGGTACCTGGGGAACCTCAGTATTAAAACTCCACTTAACAAGAAACTCTATCTTTATTGTGAAAAGACAATGGGAGCCAAAAGTTTAGGATAGAGCAGTATATGGTGGGGGAGTTAGGAAAGGATAAGAACACACTGTTGCAAAACCAATGGCTGCGAGAAGCCAACCTCTCTGACACAATGACTTTTGAAGAAGAGTGAAAAGTTCCAAAGTCATGTAAGATGACATATAAAACCCAATTCCAGCACTGCATCTTTTGGTATGTCAGGGGGATTGAAAAAGTGAAACTTTTATTCCCATACTACAATACTGTACTGCTTTTACTATGTAGCCTAAGGAACCTGTAATGACCCCCAGATCTGAGAATCTGCCCATCTTCTCTTCCTTAACTGATTTGCCTTTGGCATTGTATCATCCTTCCATGCCCATGACTCTTTGTATCCTGGACAATGTCTTCTGGACTTAATTGTAATAAATAATATAACTTGTAGCATATCAATTTTTTCTTTGCAACAACTGTTCAGAGCTAACTTAGGTTGTGATCACATTGTAGCTTGCTAAAATTCAGGGCACTGTTTAACCATGAGCTAGCTATGTTTTGGGTTCTTTGTAACCTTTAAACACAGTTTGGATTGTAACAATGAGACATGTATGCTTAACATGCAGCTATAATCTTGGAAATGTTAAGTTACTAAGCTTTTATGGTACCTATTTAGCTGGAGTGATGTTTGAATGCTCACCGGTTTCTTCCTTGTCTTTCAAGATAAAACAGGTAGCCTAATGATTAAGTGAGGAAAATAGTAGAAAGTAATATTTCAAGTTTATTCTCTTTTTATCAGACAGGCTTTAAAAAGCAGGATACATCAAACACAAATGCTTTTAATGGTAGAGGTGTGAAAACCCCAAAGATTTCTTAGGGAACAGTTAGTACAGAGCTTGATGTTTTAATAATCCATTTTTTTTACTAGTGAGCTGGAACTGGTGATATTTTTTAAAAAACACACACACATTACTTTCGAATTGTGATAAACAGTAGTTCTCGTTCTTCTTTCATTTTCCTGTCTTGTCTATTTAGAGTTCTCTTTAAAAAAACAAAACAAAAAAACAACGCACATTCTCTCTCAACTTTTTATTCTATAATACTTTATTATTCCTAGAACTGATTTGTAACTTGACTGAAAAATGTCCCTGACAACCTGTCACACAAATATCAGGTGCCCCTACTTGTGTGAGCAGTACACTCCATTTATGTAAGGCCTCCACTGAATACATCCTAGTGTTTGTTGTTTTTATACACCATTTCTATACTTTAAAAGTATCAAAGTAGAATACATTAAAATGAATAATTTAACTGTAAAATACTACAGTATAATAAAATTCATAATCTAATCCAGTTTCCTAAAACAAACTGAAAACAATGAGCCATACTAAAAATGGCACATTTGCAATCCCCATATGAAAGCTGATCTCACACCAATGAAATTGAAACAAAACCCTTCCGAAATAGAAATAACTTCTGCAGGTGTCATATTTGATAAGGAAGGTAACCAGGCAAATTTCCCTTGGGACCAAGCTCTACACTGTGGGTGCCACAACAAAGAAGACTGCACTTCTTCCCTTCTCAGACTGGTAAAAACTTGATTCAAAGGCAGAACGCAAAGCATTGCCTTCTTGACAGTTATCACATGGTGGGGAATAACATATGGGAGAACTTGTTTCGTCAAATACAAAGGCTATTTTTAACAACCCTTTGAAATGTACACAGAAACATAGCAGCAGCCAGTACAGTTCAACTAAGATTAACAAGCTTTGGTCATTTCACCCTCTAGAAAATGTGCAGCAGAATTGTCTTCAAGCCACAGTATCTGGATCACTTTCACATGTCACCACATTGCAGCAGTCTACCTAGAAGGTTATCTGTGTCCGGTGGCCAGTGGCTGGTGGATCTGATTACAAAAATGGGAATCGTACCAGTTAAATCTTTTGAAGATGGAAAAAGGGAACCAAATATATTCAATAAAAAAATTGCCACAAAAGGGGGCGGGGGGAACACACTATGGAGACTAGATTTTGATGCTGGAAAATCCATTTATGAAATGTGTTTAATTAATTTTCCCATCAAAAACTATGGGTTGCTATTGTTCAGTTTTGAGATCTTTTGCAAACGGATATCAAATGTTCTGAGAAGGGTCCCAAATAATTTGTTTGCTATAGTCCTACATATGTTTAATGGTTCTGGGTTAAAACGTTAACCCCACACTATACAAGTTGTTGGACTGGAACATGGATACATAGAATTCTAACAAAGACCATGTGAATTTACTCCGTAAGAAGTTGACCATTTTCAGTGCTGCATACATTACATGCTCTTATTGATGGCTGTTTTCCAGAAGTCCATTAGTTTTCTGGAAAATAATACTGTGTTAATGCAACGGATCTTTATGATGTGATATCGTAGAGCACATCAGGATTCAATGACGTAAGGAAAACAGTGACCCTCAAGCTAAACAATCTGTTTTGCTGATTTAAAAAATAAATAAATCTAAAAATGTTACCTTGTTTCCCCTAATAATGCTTTAAGGACATGAGATTGGTTCATTTCAGAATCCACCAATTGAAATGCCTACTTAGGAATTGCCAACATGGCAGCCGCATGTGCTCATCAGTGCTTGCTTTTGCAGAAGAGGCACACTGTACCTTCAAAAAGAGGCTTTTCACTCTTCCATGCTCTCATAGGCTGAAAACTTCTTCTTGCCCTGCTCAGTCCTGATTGGGTGGGATAAATATTTGATGTTGCCCCTTCATTCTGTTCTGGATGCAACATAGGCAAGAGGAAGTGTCTTCCACAGAGCAAAGAATGGTGGTTTTGATTTGTATGCCATTCTTCTGTGTAATTTCACAGACACTTCACTAGACGTAACAATCGCAGGATGTTTTTCCTTTTATATCCCCTTTTTATTAAAACCTTCCATATTTGCATGATTTTGAGGTCCTGTCTCTTTTGTGATATAGCACATCCACACAGCAGCCATTTTGTGACTGGCACCCAGAGGCTCATAATTGCACCCAGAGGCTCATAATTGTAATTGCTACGGTCTTAAAAATGTCCTAACAGGTTCTGGATTGTTGTTACTTTTTCTTTTTTGGATGTACTTTGAAAATGTAACATGACCAATCCTCTCTATTTTGCTTCTTATTATGGGAAATTTTATATTGTGTTGATACTTTTATGTCAAAAGCAAAATGACATAAAAAAGTAGGTTCGAAATTTTGTTCTCAATAGCTCTGGGGTATTCTAAAAGCATTGACACCAGGATTCTGGTATATATCCTTGGTTGCAGGAAATGCAGCAACACATTGCCACTTCATGGAGGAAGTACACTAGTTGGTACTGTACTGTGTGAGTAAGAACAGGGTATTTACAGAGTTACTTGGATAACACACTGCTAGTGCCTAGAATATTTCCTGATAACACTTGCAAGGAGTGTGAACAAGCATAGGCATTTGACAGGTAGACTAAGTTTCGGTAGTCAGTTTCAACTTGGATAGGAATGAGTTGAAGGCACTGATGAAGTTCAAGAAGGTCAAACTGGGGTGACAATGCAATAACCTTTCTCCATTCCAGAAACCATGCTGTTAAATGATAGAAAGGTACAGTTCCTGGAAAGGTGTGCCAACTGAATGTGCGATTGATGACTGGTACATAGGAATTGGAGGTGCATTCAGGTGGAGATGCTGACTTTACAGGAACAGGGAAGAGTCTCAGTTTGGGATATGAAGGAGTTGCTCTCATTAAACAGTTCATTGACAGAGAGGTTGCAGGCATAGATAGATAGGTGTCCACAATATTTTACATTGGGTTTCATTACATCCACTTTTTCTTTTTTTAACAGTTGCTTTTGTTTGCTGCCACCACCATGGCAGTGCAGGCACAGGTAATTTTGGGCAGCCACTTTCTGGCAACGGAACATTCTGGGGTTGGGTGTTTATGGCCAGTATTCCCCCACCTATCAGAATGTTCTTGAAGAACACAAATTCTAGCACATTCTAAGAAAATAAAATGGCAACCTCCAGGACAAAACTGCTGAAATTAGCTGCTTCTGCAAGAGAAAATGAACCCCACAACACCAGTGGGCCACATTTGGTTGACTTTACCATTCCTTATTAAATTCATGCATATCTCTAATATATAGCAGGCATTCTGGGATGTGAGCTTCTTGTGCAGGCAGTAACACTAATAAAAACTGATAGCTGCCATTTAGCAATGAATAGTTGCATAACTGGTATAGCTTGACTTTTGCCTCTGAACAGTTTAGGGCCCATTGCAAGTGAATTCTCATAATCACTCTGACCATATACATCACAGTAGCAGAAGCCAGATTTGTAGGGACATATTTGTTTTGATTTCATTACCTATCATATTGAAAATAAAAGTACACACTGAATTTAATAGAGTTTGCTTATGATTCTTAGTCTAGAGATGGCATTACACAGAGTCACGCTAGGTGCTCTCTAAAATTACAAGGAACCAGGAATAATTGGGTGTGCATGTTGGTTCTAGCTGGCTGCTGAAGCATTTCAAAGATGATTGTTTCATGTTATTTACTTGCATAATGGAAAACTGAGACACTATTTTTTTGTTTATGTAATTTTAAGCATCTAATTGAGTGAATGGACCAGTGATGACTCAACTTTAAGAATGCAAACTTGGAGCGTGCAGCTTTTCTGATGAGTCAAATACTCATGTCTTGAAACATAGTGTGTGTTGATGTCTCTCCGTTTGGCTGGCATGGTGCCTGCATGGATGCTAATCACATTTTGCCTTGAGACATGGAATCTATGTGGTGTTTGTTTATGTCATGGATTAAAAAAAAAAAGATAGGACTGCCAACCAAGTTATTTTGTCTTATTATTTCTGCCTCCCAGCTGTCATTTTGTTTTCTTTATGTAAATGTGTGTAACAACTTACTTTCTATGGTTGGTCTCTTATAATTCCCTATGAATCCCCCTCTTAAGTTCACTGACATAAGGAGAAGAAGAATTCTACTACATCAAATTCAGGATACATCTAGTTCAAATCTTCTTTCTAATACAGTGGTACCTTGGTTCACAAACTTCATCTGTTCCGGAAGTCTGTTCCAAAACCAAAGCGTTCGAAAACCAAGGCGTGCTTTCCCGTAAAAAGTAATGTAAAAATGGATTAATCACTTCCAGACTTTTAAAAACAACCCCTAAAACAGCAGTTTAACATGAATTTTACTATCTAACAAGACCATTGATCCATACAATGAAAGCAACAAACAATGTACTGCAGTCACACAATCAATCAATCAATCAATCAATCAATCACTCAATCAATCAATCAATCAGTAGCTGAACTGGGTTACACACAGTCACAAAAACAAAAAAGGAGCAGCAAAAACAAAAATGCAAAATAAACAGCAAAAACAGACAGAACTCAGCGTAACACTCAAAACGGAAGTGTGGCACTCAAAACAGAAGCGTAACACTCAAAACGGAGTATATTTGGCTTCCGGAAAAAAGTTTGCAAACCGAAACACTTATTTCCGGGTTTGCAGTGTTTGGGTTCCAAGTTGTTTGAGTACCAAAGCGTTTGAGAACCAAGGTACCACTGTAGTGGCCAACACAGTACTGACTAAGACTTACAATGGGCAAAAGTGGAGCTCCTTCCTAGCCATCCTGCCTGAAATCCTAACTGGAGATGCTGGGGGAACCTTAGAAAGGACCAGCACACTTAAGTTAAAATCCTATTTATACATTTACCTGGAATAAAGTTCCATTGACTAAGTAGACTTGTATAGCACTGCAGTGTTAGGAACGTCCTTTTGTTTAATTTCTTAATTGTCTCCTAGAGAAAACAAGAAGGTAATAACCTTCTAACATAGCACATATCTTTGAATATACATTGTGGTTCTTCATTGTCAGGTAGAGGTTGAGGTGTCATATTCAGGCCAAAGACCAAGTAACATGTTGATTGTAGATGAGGACTTTGGTGATAACCTGGTAAAGCATTAATGAAACCATGGTATTAACTACAGCAATGGCTTGGCCAGTAGACCTATTGAAATTAAGGGACCTAACTTAGGCATGTTCCTTAATTTCTATGCCTTTACTTAAACATAATTGAGTGCCCCCCACCATCATGGAAAAGGCATTGTTAACTCCCACTGAAAGGAAATCAAATTGTAGTGACAAGATTGTACAACTTTTTAAACATTCTATTTATGGGGGGCCCTTATAAGAACAAGCAGCCCTGGATTATAGCAAAGTTTTCCAAACTTAGGTCCCTGGCTAGCAGGATCAGTGGCCAGGGATGATGAGAATTGTAGTCCAAAAACAGCTGGAGACCCAAGTTTGGGAAACCTTGGATTATAGGGTTCGGTTCTTTTTACCTTAAGGTTTTGTTGTTGTTTGTCGTTTAGTCGTGTCCGACTCTTCGTGACCCCATGGACCAGAGCACGCCAGGCACTCCTGTTTTCCACTGCCTCCCGCAGTTTGGTCAGGCTCATGTTTGTAGCTTCGAAAACACCGTCCAACCATCTCGTCCTCTGTCGTCCCCTTCTCCTTGTGCCCTCCATCTTTCCCAACATCAGGGTCTTTTCCAGGGAGTCTTCTCTTCTCCTGAGGTGGCCAAAGTATTGGAGCCTCAGCTTCACGATCTGTCATTCCATTGAGAACTCAGGGCGGATTTCCTTAAGAATGGATGTGTTTGATCTTCTTGCAGTCCATGGGACTCTCAAGAGTCTCCTCCAGCACCATAATTCAAAAGCATCAATTCTTCGGCGATCAGCCTTCTTTATGGTCCAGCTTAAGGTTAGGATCATCTTTTTAAAAAAGGAGGAGGAGGAGGAGGAAGAGGAGGCAGCGCCCATGATTCTCCAAGTTGCAAAAGAGTATTTTACTGGATGGGAGGTCTGCTCACCTTTTTAGGTGGGCGGTGTTGTGACCAGGCATCTGGGCCCCTGCAGTTATCCGGCATGGGGACGAGGAGTTGACGCCCCCACATGTCGTCCCACCCATGTCACTGGTGCTAGGCAGGGCCGAGTGTAGCCCCACTGGGCAATCAGTGCTGGTAGGGAGTGTGGCCGTGGGAAATTTAGCCCTTTTGCCGGATCTCCCAACTCACCCATCCTCTTTTTATGCTTTGCTATGACATGACCTTGCTATGGACAAATGTCGGCTGCCATATTGTTGGGGCTGGGTAGGATTTTTTTCCACTTGGCAAATTAGCACCAGCCATTTGGTTTTTGCCTACCTTGTAGCAATCGCCACAACTTTGTGAGGTTAGGCATTGTGTAAGCCTTTGTTTGGATGGAGAGGAGGTTGTAGCCTCTGCCTGCCCCTCTTCATTAAGGGTATCCTGTTAAAGGGATCTGGGGGTGTGGATCCTGTCCGATGCCTGGACGTGGGCTAGGGCCATGCCACGACCCCAACAGGGACCCCTCGGGGTGCTCCTATTTGATGTAAGTCGCAGGGTTCCCCCTACTGGTGGAGTCCCTGAAGACGGGCAGGAGACGAGATATAGCCTGGCTTCACCCAGTGTCTAGGCCAAACTGCTCACATCTGTAACCAATAAAGTTGTGGCCTATTTGAACCCTTAACCCTAAATACTCGTGTCCGTGTGTTTATTAATCACTAGGGGACAGAAGGTCACAGGGCCCTGGCACAAAAGTAGTAGCAGTGGTGTGTCCAGTTGCTTCACTGTGCAGCTGCTATATGCTCTGCTTGCCCACACTTGACTTACCACGACTTTTCCCCGCTAGTCTCTTGTTTCTTCCTGAGTAACTGCTGGGACATTGCCACAAACTCCATCAGCCTCCCAACTGGAACAAGGGAATGATAATACTGACCTGCATTATAAGATGTAAGATTTTACGGAATAATATAATCAAAGTAATCTGAACATTCACAGGAAGCACTCTAAAAATGCTAAATAATATCATTACTAGAGAAGAATTTTACTGCTCCCACCCATCCCAGAAATGTTCACTAAGAAGGTACTGTGCACAGTTCTTATATTCAGCTTCATGATCCAAGTAAATTCTTTGTCACTTCTTTTCTTACACAATAGACAAAGAAGAGGTTCCCATGGAATCCTATGGACCTTGGATTAGGGAGTTGGTATTTTGCCTTTTCAGTTTAAAATGGTATGGAAATAATCTTTCAGTTCCTTTCTATTGACTTTGGCAGAATATAGTCATAATATGGCATACGCTCAGAAATCTAGCATAAGTCTAACTTAGTCTAAACTTATGAGACATCTCATGTTTTTAATCTTACTGAATACTTACGGATTTACAATTATTATTTATAAGGTAATATAATCTGCCATGTTATTGAATGTAAAAATGGTTTCCAACTCTGGAAGGAGGTTTTGATTTCACCATGTAGTTTATAGCTCTCTCCAATGAGGTACATATTGACTGTAAATTCTCCAGTCAGCTGCTTCTTTAAAGGAAGATGCAGTTCTGATTTGTGGAGGGTTTTCTCATTATTATTCTCTTTGTGTCAGTGCAATTGATCACTTAGCACAAACAGGGCAACAGCCATAAATTTTCACTGATGCCGGTCACTGAAACCAAAGCCACACATATCTGAAAAATATAAAAGAGGTCAGCCTATTAGCAGAAATAATATTGGTACAGTTTGACAGTCAAATCATAGTCAACAGCATAGTCTGCTCTTAGTTCAAGACATAATGATGTGAAAAAAGAGCCCCTTAATGTGTTATGACTACATCATAGGGTTGCTGAGGCTGTCCCTGTGTTCACTGGAATGCTGATGTGGTCTTTATGTAATGATAACTCAAAATAAGTTATTAATAACTACTATGCAGAGAGCAAATGGAGACTGTCTGAACTAGATTGCAGATTGATATCAGGGAGCTAGATGCATTAATATGCTTTTGAATTACATGGTTTAAAGTGGATTTCCATGTTTAGCCATGACCCTGGGTTTGCTTTGCTCCCTTTTCTCCGCCTCTTAGATCTTAAATTGACTTTCCTTCCATCTCTTCTTTGCTCAGCTCAAAGCAGAGGTTTGCTGATGCTGCCTCTGATCTGTTTCCATGCTTCAGTGAATGAGGGCAGGGGAGTGGAAGGAGCACCTTCAGGCCAGATAGACCCCCAAGCCAGATATATGTCCTCCTCCCTCCACATGAATTGGGGGTCCCCACCTTGGACTGAAATCCACTAATCTCTTCCAAAACAATCAGTGGAAACCATTCATTATAATGGAAGTAAGTAAATGTAGCTCATTATTGGCAATTACCAATTACCAATATTTCCATTTTGCTAGCTATTTAATATCAAGGGGTATTGAAGTCCCTAAACAACTTGGGACCTGGATACTTGCGTCTCTCCCTATGTAGACTTGCCCTGTCACTGCAATTGCCAGAAGAAGCCCTGCAGACATCCATCTGGTGACAATCAGGAAACACCTTTTCTGTGTTGATTCCTATAAACTGGAATGACCTCTCCCTGAAAATAAAGCATATTCTGCTCTGCTGCAGTTTAGGCACTTCTGACCCACCTTTGATGACTCCTTATTATAGTCACTATGTTTTTAAGCTTTTGGCTACCGATTATGTTGTATTGCTCTGTTTTTGTGTAGTGTATATCTTTTTATTGCAGGCATAGGCAAACTTGGCCCCCCAGATGTTTTGAGACTACAGTTCCCATCACCCCTGACCACTGGTCCTGTTAGCTAGGGATGATGGGAGTTGTAGTCCCAAAACATTTGGAGGGCCGAGTTTGCCTATGCCTGGTTTATTGTATTGTAATTTATATTTTTACACTACCTGAATACGTTTTACATAGAATCATAGAATCATAGAATCATAGAGTTGGAAGAGACCACAAGGGCCATCGAGTCCAACCCCCTGCCAAGCATATAATAGGTGGCATATAAATATTTTTAAATAACTAGGGGCAGCCCACCTGCTTGCTTCCAGTCATCAATCCCTCACCATTTCCCTCATGGCAATGCCCTAGAGCGTCACCTTACCTGCCCACATAATGACTAAGCTCCCTTTTCATCTTCCCATCCCCATTTCTGAAGCAACTAATTTCTTCTGTTCCTTCTTCCACCCACCAAAGGAAAGGGGAGCCTTACATGGCTACCTCTAATAACACAGCTGCCCCTGGCATCTTGGCAAGAAGGTTGGTTGCAGGCAGACAGGCTCTCCTCAGACCACCTTGGCTCACTTGTTTGCCTCTCCCACTGACTCTCACACACATGCATATGCTGCCCCCTCCTCTGCCAACTGTGCCTGTGCATAAGAGTACTAGCATGATGATAGTCTTGCATTTTTATCTATATAGGAAAAAATAAATAAGGGTCAAGTGTAGAGAATTGCCTCATAATTTTTCAAATATATTGCAAATGAATGCTTCATGATTGTTTTCAAAGAGATCTCATTGGTATTTTCAGCAGGTACATTGTAGTCTTCTTTTTCAAGTTCGGTATTTTAAACAAATTCCAAGCAAACACCAACTGGCAAAATACTAACTTTTAGTTTCCCCATAGACTTTTAGTTTAATGGGAGGAGGGGTAGATCTGGGAGGAGATGTGTTAACATTCAAGCTAAACAAAAATCTAGCATCCATAACAATATGTTCAGCAATATTTTTAATTTTACTATTAATTTTAATAAATCATGCCAATTATTATTATTTTTAAAGAAATGTTCAAGAACTGTTCTATTTGGCTGCTTTTGCCTATATCCTTAATACTTCAGCCTCTGTATCTCTGAAACATTTCTCCAGCAATTTCAACCTTATGTAAAAGTGAATCTAGCTTAGAGCCTTTGGGTCCTCTTATGAGTCTTTTTTATGTAGTCAATCATGAACACTTGTCCACTGATTACAATAGAGATAAGAAGGTGAGCAAAGAAAAAGGTAGGGAAGAAGGAAATATAAAAGAAGGAGGAAAGCACCAGGGGTTCCTCAATATTGCCTCTTTTTCACACTGTGTATTTCTCTACAAAAATTGCTTGTAATATTTATGTTTCACTTGCACAAATTGACTTTTATACTAAGGTTACCAGATGTCCCCATTTCCCAGGGACAGTCCCCGGATTTTCATATCAGTCCCCATGCAAAATCCATTGAAGTTGAAAAGTGTCCCCAGATTCATTGAAAAAAATCTGGTAACCTTATTTTATACATTACTTTTTCCTTGGTGCTAATTGTATCATCTAAGTATCTATGGCTGTTTGGGCCTTATCTTTCCATTTACACAGTATCTGCCTCTTAGCAGTTAATGTGTGGGAAGAAATAAAAACAAGTGATGAAATGGATTACTTTAAATGTTTTTTTCCAAAAACAAAACACATACCATTTTGGGAAAATCCATATGGATATAATTTAATGCAGCAGCAAAAGATGAAAACTAGTGGTAATTGAGCCACAATGACTTATTTCTCCTTGTTCATTCTTTGGGCCTGCAGGTGGTGTAAAAGTACCTTTTTGCAGTTGTGCAGCTAAAATGCTATCCCCTTTATATTCTGCTGAAGCTAATGTTCAGTGCCTTTTAAGATTTGTCTTTTTTAGAATCCTAGAGCGAAGCAGAAATGTTATCAGAATCAAGTCATGAACACCTTGAACAGAGCTAGGGTCAACTCTGTTCATTTTCAGTTAATGTGAAGTGCACACACATTGTTAGTTGCAATGTGTGCTTGATGCTATGGCTGAAATACTTGAAAAGCCTTTTTTTTTTGCTCTAGAAATAAACAGTTGATTAGAAGAAGATATCATTCCTCTCTAGAACAGAGACCTACTATGCGTACAAGGTCCAAGTCAAATTATATCACATCCAATCCTTTATCTATAGTTTCTTTAAGAAAAATGTCATTTCTTTGTAACGCATGTGAACAGTCATAATAGCATGAACCTGAAGGATTACAGTGGCTTTCCTTGTATTTACATTAGAAAGCCATGGGCTCTCTGCTGTTTGTGTAGCCAGTCAATTAATGTCACAAACGTCAATTTACATCTCAGATTAGCTTATCACAGAAGGCTGGATTCACTTACGTTGTTATCAGGCTGCATCAGAACCTGATTTGCTTCTTGGGGTGTTGCAGACATTTTAAATATATTCTGCCACTTACAGGAATCCATCTGAAATTCTAAATATAATATTCAGCCTTATTTCTCTAGAATGTTGTGCTTTTTATTACATTGCACCAATATTCAAATACTCTTTCTAAAAGAAAAGCATGTTTATAAAGGCCTTGCCAGAAGGGGCACTGTGGCTTAAAGCAAGTACAATTACTGAGAGCAGTGACATCCTTATGATGTTTTGTCATGATTATCACAGAACATCCAAGTGTCCCTATTTTCCAGGGACATCCCTGATTTACAGAAGCCATCCCAGTTTCTGAATTGATCTCATAATGTCCTACTTTTCCTTAGCACACCCCTGTTTTCATCAGATAAATTTTGGAGGGTATGGTAAAGGTAAAGGGACCCCTGACCATTAGGTCCAGTCGTGGCCGACTCTGGAGTTCCGGCGCTCATTTTGCTTTATTGGTCGAGGGAGTCAGCATACAGCTTCCGGGTCATATGGCCAGCATGACTAAGCCGCTTCTGGCAAACCAGAGCAGTGCATGGAAACGCTATTTACCTTCCTGCTGGAGCGGTACCTATTTATCTACTTGCACTTTGACGTGCTTTCAAACTGCTAGGTTGGCAGGAGCAGGGACCGAGCAATGGGAGCTCACCCCGTCGTGAGGATTCAAACCGCCGACCTTCTGATCGGCAAGTCCTAGGCTTTGTGGTTTTACCCACAGCGCCAACCGCGTCCCTATGGAGGGTATGGTAGGATGTCCCTATTTTCATCAGAGAAATGTTGGAGGGTATATTATCATAATGTGGCTCTCCTTAATACCCATGTTCAGGTGGTTGCCCTCATCATCCTGACTTCATTGTTATCAGTTTTATGTCCCCTGCCCCTCTCTATAGTGATTGTCTTTCCTCTCAAGATTCTAAGTAGTCATTGAAGTCCCTGCCAGCTATATTGCTAATGCCCTGATTTTCTTAAAAAGTTCAGCAGCTGTTATTCGCAGGTCCTTTTGTTTCCTCTCTGTGGTGTCACTTGGAACACAAATGGTATCTTCAGTGCTATTTTTCTAGAAAAAGAGGTGCCTGATCTCACCATGAACTTCTCCCTTGTTCTCTTAGAATGGCAATGGTACCCATCTGATAGGTGCCACTGAGCTCTGGTGAGCTCTGGTAGGGGGGGGGGAGTCCTGGGTATCTTCAGTCCAAAACTTTGATCTATGGCCCTCCAGGTGTTACTGGACTACAACTCCCATCAGCTTTGACCCTGGGGCTGATGGGAGGTGGAGTACATCATCCTCTGTTGGGCCATATTTTCCCCTCCCCCTGATGTACAGCAATATCTTGCCTTCATCCTAAGTACTTTGTGCAGGTTGTGACAGGAAGAGCATTTGGGGAGGAGCTATAGCTTGCATAAAGCCTCTGGTTTGATGTCTGACGTCTCCAGTTACAGTAAAAGGAAGTGGTAGCAGATGAAGACTTCTACTCGACTTCTACAGTTGTCGGTCTGAGTAGTGAATACTGGGCTAGATTGAGAAATATTCTGACCTGCTATAAGGCAGCTTCCACAAACAGACTAAGGCATTTGGCAGTAGTAATAGAGATGTAGGTTGCAGCCCACAAAGAAACATCATCTCAAGTATGTTGCCATAGATTTGCAATGTAGAACCACTTTTAAGACGGCGGTTAAAACTCTGCAATCCATTTGTCATCACAGCCCTTTGCTATTATCTTGTTAGGAGTACATGATAGAGGCACTGAATTCAATGAGCTGGCATTTAATTTCTATGTGCTTTTCATCAACTTACACAACAATCGTACACAGATCTCTTCAGAAGTAAGTCCTGTTGAGTACAATGGTTCTTCCTTCCAGGTAAACGCATGTAGCTTTGCAGCCTTAAATTATTTTGTTTACCTGTAACATGATGCTGAGGCTTACAGGTTTCTTGAAACTCTCTTGACTTCTTGAATTTGCCAACAACTTCTGACCTTACCACCTTGTCTGATGATAACACCGATAACATCTAAGTACACGGAGGAGCAACAAGGCTTTTTCTCACCGGAGCCTTTTTCATTTGTTCATATTGAACAGTGATAGACAAAACTTTGCATCTTGATACAGACAGGGCTGGGTCTTTCTGAGCCATCATAAATTCTCAGAAAATGCTTGCACTTTTGCCAGGAATTGCCGAAAGACGATAAAGACTCGGCCCAGAGTCTTTGGCTCCTGCATGCCCTTTAGTTTTAACATGAAACTAGTGAAGGAGGCCATCCATAGATATGCAGTAAAATGCTCTGAGTCAGTGCACTGAGGACACACAGTTCTAGTTCTCTTTTTCATCAAGTAGTGGTGTGAGTCAATGGATATCCTGAACAAGTGTCTGGTGCTGGACTGGCTGAGAGCCAATAAACTGAGGCTTGATCCAGATGAAACTGAGGCAGAAGCAGCTTGACCAGAGGGGGCAAAGCTGCAATGTTACTGCTGCTTACTGGGAGGGAGATGGGCATGGTGAGGCAAGGTGGTGGGGACGTTGGCATGATGATACTGGTGAAGCCAATCTGGTGATCCCACTGCTCTACCCAACTACTTCGTACCTGTGCCTACCTGCCCCAGCCAGCTCACCCTTGTCCCTCCCAGTAAGTAACATCTACACACCTGCTGAGAAGGTACCATTATGGCTCTGCTCCACTGGGCAAGCCATTTCTGGAGTTAACAAACAAACAGGGAGCATGGGAACTGCCATGCCTAAAGATTTATTTCTTACAAATCTGGATCAAATATCTAACGTAGCAATGCCTGCAGTTTGAAGAGGTTGCGTGTGCAAACTCAGTGTGCCAGTGTAAGGAACATACTGAGTTAATTCTCCACTTCAGAAAATAGTTCTGTGAGGATCTCTGTAATTCAGTCAGTAACAGAATTCTCAGTTTCCTTGCCAAGATGAAATATCCTGGATTTTGGGAGGGAAATGATGACAGATAAACTTGCATAAAACTGATATGCACTCATAGTGTACATATACACTTAAGAGTCATTAACAGTACAATCCTATGCATGTCTACTCAGAAGTAAGTCCCATTGAGCTCAATGGCGCTTACAGA
Source organism: Podarcis bocagei (assembly GCF_964188305.1). Classification (NCBI taxonomy): domain Eukaryota; kingdom Metazoa; phylum Chordata; class Lepidosauria; order Squamata; family Lacertidae; genus Podarcis; species Podarcis bocagei. The sequence goes on from NC_138134.1 coordinate 31,455,609, forward strand.
TGTGATTATAGTATTGTAGTCTAAAGATGGGGGGGGGGTGGAACGCGATGACCCTTATGTTGCTTAGGCTGCAATCCTATACAGTGGTACCTTGGGTTACAGTCACTTCAGGTTACAGACGCTTCAGGTTACAGACTCCGCTAACCCAGAAATAGTACCTCGGGTTAAGAACTTTGCTTCAGGATGAGAAAAGAAATCGTGCAGTGGCGGCGTGGCGGCAGTGGGAGGCCCCATTAGCTAAAGTGGTGCTTTAGGTTAAGAACAGTTTCAGGTTAAGAACGGACCTCCGGAACGAATTAAGTTCTTAACCCGAGGTACCACTGTATTGCTAACTTCTGAATAGCCATGCATGGGATTGTAGCATTACAAGAGTACACCACTCCTTAGGTTGTTACAATGCTTTAAACTCTCTCCCCATCCTATAGTTACAAAAACTTAAAGCTATTTCTGAAGTGGGTCCCCCCCCCCATATTTCTGTGCCATTTCTTTTAAATGTGAATGGTCTCAAGGTTGCTTACATGCAATGAAACAACTTAAGCTCTTTATAGATGAATTAGAATAATTTAATAAAATTACTCAAAAGCAAAACAAAAACAACAACCCACAAAACACTAAAAGCATAGCTCCAGTTAAATGCTAAAATGCCTGGTAGAACAGAGATGTTTTCTCTTGTCTCTAAAAGGAACACAAGGAAGAACGTAAATGAGCCTTTCCAAAGATTGTGTTTCGCAGCTCGAAAGGGCTCTGCTCCTAGGAGAAGCTAATCTTACTCAAGAAAGAGGGCGCTCAGAGAAGAACCTCATCAGCAGATCTTAACACCTTTGGGGACTCATATGGAAGAACGTGTTTGCTGAGTTCCCGTCAGTGGCCAGGCTTCACAGGGCTTTGAAAGGTCAAAACCCATTTTTGAATCAGGCTTAAGGGGAAAAACTTGGTAACCAAGACAGATGTTTCAGAACTAGCGTGATACGTTGTTCTCGCCAGCGCACACTCAATAACAAGTGTACCAGTTGAAGTCTCTGGACCATTTTCAAAGCATTTCTGGCATTGTGTACCAGTTGTAATTTCTGGACCACATTCAAAGGCAGCCTCACAAAGAGTGCATTACCATAGTCCAGTCTTTAGGTCAGCAACACTTGCTCACACGGGAAATCCAGCTGCACACATTAAACTCCAGTGCATACATGAACCCCACTGGATCAGTATCTCTATATGTATCTCTCTAGGGTTGTTTGGAGCTACACGTTATGAATATAAATTACATCATTCCTTTGTTTAGTGCATTGGAAAAAAACAATAACACATATTGGACAGATTTTTGTAAGGCATAAATAGAAATGTTTCAAAAATGCAGATACATGAAACTGTTCCTCCTCACTTAGACTTTCACTTGATTTACCTGTGCAAAGTGAACATCATGGCTATTTCTGAATATGCTGTTTGAATATGCTATCAAACACAAAGAAATAGGCAAAGGAAGAGGAACAGTTAACTGTGTGGCTTTGCCTCTTGGCATGAACTAGCAGTCAAAAGTGCATATTTATCACAGTGTATAAAAAGCATGTACTTCAGTATGAAAGATGGTAGAGGGGAAGGTTTCTGCCAAGAAAACATTGATATATGGAGCTGTCCAATGGCACAGATCCCAAGGTCAAGCCACCAGATGTGGGCTGAATGATGAAATGAAGAACACTGAGGAAAGATGTCCAACATGACTGCTGCATACTCAGAGCAAAGGGGGAAAATATGAGCAAATCATCTTTTTTTATAGAACCAGGGAGAATGGATAATTTTAGGAATATAAATTTTGTAGAGGAATACTTGTTCTCAGGTGGTCTGAAAGGAATACACTTGAGAGAAATCTGTCTACGTCACTAAAGAATGCCATACAAAGCCTCAAAGTGTTATGACCATTGAGATTATTACTCTGTCTAGAAAACCATTTCAGCTGAGTAGATTTTATATTAACCCACTTAAGAATGATAAACAAAAGGAAACTTTTGCCAAGTACCCATTTCTTTTCATCCTAAAACTTCATGGATCCAAAAATTAAACAATTTTATCTTCTGTTTCTGAACTATAAAATAATTATTCTGTGATAAAAATCAACAAAAACAGCCATGGCATAATTATATATCTCTGTTTTCATGCCCAGCCCTCCCCTCCCCACAAAAAATATTGGGTATAGAAAACAATTAACACATTAGAAGATGAACTGTCATGTTTTCAATGCCAATTAGTTTCCAGGCCAAAATAAAAGTTCTTCTTTTGATGTATAAAGCCTTAAATGGCTCAGGGCTGCAATAACTCAAGGACCACCCCTCCACATATGAACCAACCCAGACCCTTCAATCATCATCTGAGACCCTTCTTCTTGTGCTCCCTCCATGAGAGGTCAGGAGGGTAGAAACACGGGTACAGGTCTTTTCCGAGGTGGCTCTCAGCTTGCGGAATGTTCTCTCCAGCGAGGCTCACCAGGCAAAAACATTCCTCTTCCCCCAGGCCTTTGGCTACTTAAACAAACTATGATATTTTAAACTGGGGTTGGTGGTATTGTTTTTTGTTTATTAGTGTGTTATGCATTTTTGTGTTTTTATATTGCAAACCGAGCTGCGACCCTCAGATGATATTTAATAGAAATTTAGTAAGTAAATTAATAAATATATACATACATTTTGGTTTATTACTAGACACAGGGTCAGCTCCAGGCTTTAGAGACCGCCGGCTCCTTCCTACAACAGGTCTCCTTCCTGGGCTTTCCTGCTGGTGGGACAGGCAGAAGCAGCATGATCTGCAGCAGATGGCTGCGAGCTGCCCACCATTTTAATAACACAAGTGTTGCTCTGGGTTGGGATATCATAGGCTATTAAAGTAGTTGATGGCTCACAACCCCAGCCACCCAGTGTAGTGGGTCCTGGAGATAGACTAGGGCCTTAACAACTGCCTGAAGATGCCAATCGCTGATTCTGGCCTTGATTGTATTACATCCAACCTCACATTTCTGCTTTTTCTCTTAGTGGAAATCTGTTCTCAAAAACGTATCTGGGCAGACCTACTTCACAGACTTGCAGACATGAATGGGATTGCAGCATTATTATTATTATTATTATTATTATTATTATTATTATTATTATTATTATTATTATTACTTTGCTCTAAGGTATATTGAAAGAACTGTAGACTTTACACACTTTACACTCCAGATCAGCGGCGTAGCGTGAGTTGTCAGCACCCGGGGCAACGCAAGTAATTTGCGCCCCCTAACCCGGGGCAAGGCAAGTAATTTGCGCCCCCCCTAACCCCTAACCTGCGAGTTGCCGCTGGCGCTGCCGCCCAAACGACGCCGCTTGCCTGGAGGAGGAGGGGGGCAGAGAGGCGAGGAAAATGCAACGGCCCAGCAGCTGCAGCAGCAGCGGTGGAGGCGGGGCTGTGAGGAGGGGCTGCCTGGCGCGTCCTCCGCGGCGAGCGCTGAGAGCCGCTGCCTGCCGGGCGCCTTCAGCCCGGACGCGCGCACAGCTCGTCGGTTCCGCGAGACATGCGGCTCCGCTACAGCCTGCGCCCGAGGCTCTTCGGCGACTCCGGAGGCAGCGAGCGCGCCCCCCCAGATGTTGCGCCCGGTGCGGCCGGCACCCCTGGCACCCCCCACGCTACGCCACTGCTCCAGATAGACTACAGCTCTTTATACACCCAAACGATGTCAATAATCACTGTGCCGTTGATCATTATTTGATGCTGACATATGAATGCTCAAGCTTCTGCAAGATCAAATATGGTAATCAAACCAAAATAGTAAAACATATGTCTATACAAGGCCAGAAACAATCATCAAGGGTTTTCCCCAGATATCTTGTACTGACAGACAAGAGTGCTTTAGAGCAGCTCTTCAGTTTTTGTAGATCTGTCATTAGAGTTCACTGTGTAGAAATTGCCAGTCATACAAAAATGCTTCTTTAGCAATTAGGTCTCTGAAGAGCAGTTTGCTTCGTCTAAAAAAATAAAAGCCCACACATCCATCTTCCTTTCAGACAGTTGCGAGGAACCCAGCAATATAATGTGACATGCCGCTGTTTTCCATCAGGCACCAAACACAGTGTCACTTTCCAGCCAGTACTGAAACTACTGTGCTGAACATACTGAATATGCTTTTCTGGGGTTGTGTTCTATTGTTCTTGGAAGTGTTAGAGTGGGTCACTTCCGTTTTCTTTTCTTTTTTTAAAGAGACTTATTAATAAAATAAATGATTTTCCATTTACTGTGACTTGGAGTGTATTCTCCATATTTGTCCCATTGGATACTGTTTTCCACACCGTAAATGCTACAAAAATATTTTGTTGCGCATAAAATTTTGAAAAGCCCAGTTAATTACACCATTTAAAAACCTTGCTTTGTAGGGTTGCCAACCTGGGAAGAGGGAATGGTTTCCTGTTTTGCCATTCAAGAGCAGCCTGATTCATAGAAATTGGGAGTTGAAGCTTTTGCCACTTGCTGATATCTGCCAATCAGATCTCTATTAAAGGCAAGCTGCAAAGGCCAATACAAATGTTGGCATTCCTGCTGCCTAGATATCCCTAACCCAGATGTACTTTTATGTCACTAGGTCCCTTCGTCTTGGGAATACAAATTATGATTTTCAACCCTCTCCATTTCAGTTTCCTAAAATTAGCAGGGATTAAGCCTGCCAGCAACCCTTCCATTCTCGATAAGATTGCCAAGTACTGGACACATTTTGCAAGGGAAAGCAGCTACTGTTATGACGCTCCAAATGCCATCTGGAAGTCTGATTAGTAAATGCTCACGTCCCTGCATTTCCTTCCTATATTTTCTCCCTTGAGTTTTAAGGAGAATTAAAAGAGGAGGTGCTGCAAGCCACACCCAACCAATTGGCTTTTTAGAGAACTTTGAAGGAAATGACATTCAATTTGTGTTGCATCTGAGCATTACGAGCTAGGCAGTTTCATAAACAAAGTAATTATGAGTTTGGGTGACATTATTATCTATGACACTTTGGATTAGACCCAGCCTGGGAGGGGGTGCGCAACTCAGAAGGTTGTTATGTTATATAAGGCCAGCTTTTCCTTTAGTTTGGGACAGATAGGAAAGAGCAAAAACAAAAAACCATTTGGTCTGTGCTTAATGGATTGTTTGGTTGTATATGTGGTTTAATTGGTGTTCTGAGTTTTAAATGTTGCAGTGCAGCATCAAAATTACATTGGTCAAGCTAAATTGTTAGCTAACTTTTGTTTTGAGCAATGGAGGCTTCTGACTGTATCCTTCTGGTCTCCAGAGAAGTTTGAGGGTGAAGAAAGGACATGATGTATGACCACTGGCAGCCTTCAAACATCAAACAGAATTGGGGCCGTATTCAGCCATGTTTCTATCCAGAGTAAGTAAGCCATGTCCATTAATTGCAATGGGCATGACTAACACTGGCTATGACCTGTGGTTGTTTCACAGACCAATCTTATGTTTAGTATGCCACAACAGGACTTTGTGAGGGAGTGAGAGGAAAGTGAATTGTGCCACCTCAATGTACAGCTCATGGCTCAGCCTTCCCTCACTCACAACAATTAGTAGGGAAGGGAAGACTTGTTGTGACTGTAATCTTCACTTCCCACTTGCAGGTGAACACCATGTATTCAGTGACTATTAATTCTGCTCCATGGATCCAGCAGAACATGTGCATTCAGGAAGGACTGGAGTGACTGGCATTTGCCAACAGAGAGCTTATTTGTGTGCACAGATGAGTCCATTTTCCCTGGATATGAGAGCTGTTTCACCCCACTGTTGAGAGATGGGGAGTTTGAGAACAATGCAGTTATGTTGAGATGAAGTGTTCACATATAGCAGCAGTGGCTAACCTGTGGCCCACAGGCCAGATCCAGCCCACCAAACCACATAAGGTGTCCCACCAGCCTTTGCAACTTTATCTTGCAATCTCATTGGGTGATAAAGTTTTCTGTTCTTTAGAGAGTGATTTTTAAAGAACAGGCAGATTTCTTTGTCTCCCAGTCATAAAAAGTATTCTAGCTGCCCTTGAACATTCCTCTCTAAAGGGCAGCCAGAGGGATCATCTATCTACAATCTCAGCACTAATCACCACAGTGCTGAGATATGAGAGAAGTCCAATCAGGAACTAAAAGATGCTTCTGGCAGCCCTTTAGAGAGGAACTCTAAAGGGCAGTCAGGGGGTTCTTTTATCATCAATTTTAGAAGCACAACAGTACTAAGATCAGATAAAACAACAACCCATCTACTCCTTAAGAGTAAAGAACATGCACATGCTTCTGCATGGGTGCTTGTGTCTGAGAGTGTAAATATGAGTGTTGCTGGCACTGTGTGCGCGCATGTAAGATAGAGAGTTCTGTGAAACTATATGTGCTCTGTTTGTGTGTGCTGCATGTGTTGTGAATGTGCAACTATTGTGAGTGTGAAAAATGTTTAGAAGTAAGGCACTGGAGAGAGCAGCAGCTATTTGTTATGTGTCGGAATGCCAGAGTTTTGTGGGTACAAGGCACTCATAAGTCTTAGAAAGAGTAAAAGTCAAAATTAAAGTTTTATTAAACTGTGCCAAACATGGAAATTCCTGAGTTTACCTTATGCTAGCAAATCTAGCCAGGCTGGCAGGGCTAGCTGAGTGCAAGCCATTAAGAAACAAAGAACAGTGATGGCCCATCATGGAACCCATTAAGAGAGAGTGAAGACAAGGAGGGGAGGGGTTCCTCCTCCAGCTGTGTGTTGGTGGGCAGAGACAGGGTGGATGACATTAGTGAACAGGAGGGAAGGTGTCAGTTTTGCAAGCGGTTTGGCAAGCAGAGAAGAGAGGGCTGTAGAGACTGACAGTGGCAGGCTGTGGAAAAGGAGGCAGAAACATGGCTTTTTGCCATTCTTTGAATCCAATGCTGCGCTTATGGAGGACTCCATACCTGCTTTGGTTGTGAATGCTCTGCAAGCCCTTCATCTTGGCTCAGGTTGTATACGAGAGTAAATAAACCATAAAGACACCACAGTCTTTATGCCTCATTGTCCCAAAGCAATTCAGGTGTTCTGTGGATTGCCATTTGCTCTGATTCAATAGTAAAGAGCGGGTTTTCACAGGGACCTGAGCCTAGAAACAGGGCACAAAGGGAAGTCTGGATGAGCCCTTGGTGCTGAGTTACACCACATTCTATGAGTCTATCCTCTATCATGGTGACATGGGCAATGTGAGACTAACTAATTCCAACCCCACTTTTGAAGTGAATGGGTGGAAGATGTCCTCTTCTTGGCCTGGCGCTGTGCAGTCAAGCTGCACTGTTGATGGGAATGTGGTCAGTGATTGAAGTTGTATTGTGTACACCTCTCCTGTGCCACCATGCCCCTGCTGATATCTCTGCACTTTTTCAGCCATTCTTCCAGTGCCTCTTTGCTTACAGAACAGCCCTGGCAGTGAAGTGCTCTGCCAGTATATCTAGAGCATTCCACCATGTTTCTGGGGCTTTGTCAGCGAAGCAGGGCTTCCTCCAAACCCTGCAACTCCTCAGCCAGCAAATCTTCAGTATGTGATTGCTCCCTTAGAGAAGCGAAGTTTTACTACATTGTTACTGCAGCATGAGCTCTCTCAGGAGGAGAATCCATGATTAATCACAATGAAAGTTGATTCCTTAAGTTGGCGATAGTAAATGTGTATTATATACGCTTTTGTTATCTTACATGTCAGTTTACAGTATATAGGCCTCTCCTGAGTACCCAATAATTAAATTTTCTTTTCTTTTTTTACACATAAAGCGCCCAAGAGACACTGGGCAGCTGAAAATCATTTGAGAAAGTAATCAAATTTATTTTAACTTCCCATTATTCAATCTACTATGGGATTCGAATTTGTTCCAAGGCTGAAACAGACAAGAGACAAGCAGAATATCCTGCTGAATGAGTTCTAAAGAATGGATCTTGCACCAGTAAGAGCCTTTGGAGGACTGGAGTCAGATGCTTTAGCTTGATGACATTCACAGTGTTTGTGTCAATGATGGATACATTCTTTTAACCACCTGCAGGTGATGAAGCTCCCAAATCAGGAACCTTGTTTTTCATCGCCAAACCTATATGTGTGTATTTTGGAGCCCAGCCTAATTGTAGCTTTCATCGCTTTCACACTATTTCAGTGGTGCTGAGAGTAAATTTGTTATGGCTGGCACCCAAAGGATTTTACACTGTAAATCTTGAACTCATTTATTAAAGACCTGCTTTGCCTTTCATTAGGGCCTTGTTTGCTTATGCTGAAGTACAAATATAGACAATGGTTTGGAATGATTGTGATCTTGGGATGCCTCAGATTTTGTGATCCATGCCTAGTGAATTCACCCTTAGTTTTGCGCTCAGCTTGCGGAACAAGCAACACAAAGCATGGCAGCTGTCTGGAGCAACAGCACAAAATGTGTTGCACCATTTGTGTGGGCAAGTTGATCCTGGCTTGAGTGTCGGCAAAGGAAACCAAGTACTGTAGGAGGTTCAGACATGGAGCAAAAAGCTATCATTGGCTGCTAGTGGTGATTGCGGTTTACTACATGCACTATCAGAAACAGCATGCCTCTTAATACTAGTTTCTGCAGAACATTAGTGGTAAGAGTCCTGTTTGTGGGCTTCAGTAGGTATCTGATCAGCCACTGTGAACTTAACACAACAGTGAACTTAATGCAACCTGTTGGATTGCTCTGGAGGAAAAAATCCACTGCCTTACCGTTGTTTAATAGTGGGGCAGTTGCATCACTTAAGAACATGTTATAATGATTTTAGTGTGCCAATTCTTCCCTCATTATACACCTTGATGGTCTTCCCTTGCAGTGCTGGGGAAAAGGATCCATGCCACAAGAAATGTGTGACCCCAGCATTGTAACCTTCTACAAGAACAGAGGTGAGCACCATGATTGTGACAATTACCTTATGTCCTGAACCCCTGGCTTAGCTGGCAGCAAGTCAGTATGTCAGGTCCAAAGTTTTAAGCCCGGAGTTCAGTCCACACAAGCAAAGTCCAAAATCCAAAGGTCAGGAAACACAGTCCAAGGTCAATACAAACGGCCAAGTCTGAAGTCCATCAGTCCAGAATCAAACCGAAAGCACAGTCCCATAGAGGTTTAGGTGCATCCAAGCCCAAGGTCCACCAACATGGGCAGTTGAGCAGACACAGCACCTCAGCTGTACTTTGCATGCTGATTGCAGCATCTGGGCTTGTGAGGCATGAGACCTTCACCTGTTCAAAGCCTTCTCCAGTTGAGTAATTACACACTTTCTCCCAGAGCTAGCGATCCTCACCTGGCCAGCTAGAGAGCTGGGCTGTGGGCCCTTGACTGCCTCAGCCTCCTAGAGTGCCACTCCCTACACCTCAGAGTCGACCATGTTCATGGGGACTGGGGCCCCTCTGGCTCTGGTGATGGGTCCTGCTGCTCTGGTTCCTGTGCATGTACACCATCTTTAGCTCCTTGGATAAAAAGGTGAGATAGAAATTCAAACAAAAAAACAAACAGTCGTACCTACCATGTAGCAGAAAAGGCAGAAAAGAGGCCCCACTTTCTGTTTCCATCACACTCTTATGTGGCTGTTGAGCAGAACTGTCATGAGTGAGGAAGGACCTGTTGTCACTGGTCCTGGCCAGTGCAAGGTTGGAAAACTCAGACACTTGATATGATACATTTGCAAGTATCAATTGCAAAATCAAAGGATTTGTATGCTCAATGTTTGTTCTGCAGTTCAGTTGTTATAATATGCTCCAATCTTATTTTATGCTGCTGTTTTTAATTCTAATTGGTAGTATCAATTACATTCTCATTATTTTTTATTATATAATGGTTATTGTTTAAATTGCCGTAAGGTGCTTTGAGTGGAGTTACGGAGGAAAGTGTTGTATCAATGAAATAAGCAGGAAAAGTGCCTTTCCCTTCAAAATATTTGCATGTGGAAGCTTGAACCTCTCTTGGCCTTTGCTTGCAAGTAGTTTGAAGGAGAAGCCATGTATGAAACATGTGTGCCCTTCAGATCTGATGTGATACATGTTGTGTACTTGCTCGGTAAGTACTTGCTTACAGAATATACCCTGAGAAGTGGCCCTTAATGTTCAGATTTACCAGTACATGATAGAAAGTAGGGTGGAATTTAGCCATTGGCCAAAGGCACTTGGGGACTCCTGAACTTTTTTGGTAAAGAAAGAAAATACATTTTCTAGTACATCTGGGATAAACTTCTTATATCAGCCTGCATAGCCCAGTTGGTTAGAGTGTGGTGCTGATAATGCCAAGTGAATATTCCTGCCTTGCAGGGGGTTGGACTAGATAATCCTCAGGGTCCCTTCCAACTCTATGATTCTATCTTTGTTCTGCCCAGATACCAACAGCCCTCAGGAAAGTGGATGTGTGTTTAGGTGGATGCACAGAAGCTTTTAGGAGCCACGGAACAATTTTCCTGGTGATGCTCACGTAGGGGTGGTAATGTTTAAAGCAGCCCTCAGTTGCTGTCATATTCTCAACTGTACTTGTTGAAGTAGCCTTGTGGAATTTTCTTCTTGGAAGCCTGATATTTCCCCTCCTGCAGGACTTGTTCTTGGTGATTGTATAACCAAGCACACTGGCAGTTTAAGGCACAAAGTTGTGGGTTGCTGGTGAGTGGAAGTAAAATAAAAAAAAACCACCACCCTGGAATTCAATATATAGTGCAAGACTGAGCTGCCTGAGAGGAATGAATGGAGACCATGTCCAAACCAAAAGTATCTGGACCCTCGGAGGCCTTTGGAGAAGAGATTATCCTCATTATAGTTCTTTGCTGGAGCCAACAATTTCCTCTACGCTAGATTGAGATGTGCAAGATGACCCCCATAAATCTGGCAAAGAGTTACAAAAGACCTGCCAAAGGGTAACTGGAAGGAACAAAGTAGGAAATATAATTACTATTACCTTCAAATCACAGAAACAGATTTTAAGCAGTTACTGGTATAAAAAACAACTTTCAAAGGAAGCACTTTTTTGAAGAAGGGAAAAAAAGAAAAAGATTATAAGGTCACCACATGTTCCTAAGAACTTAATTTATCATCTTTCACAGCATAATTTAACATGGGTTAGTTAACTTAAACCACACTCATAACTACACTCGTGCTCTTAAAACAGGGTAGTTACAAATGTGGTTGAAAGGACACTGTTTTTTACTCTTCCTAAGCCCATAAAGACGGAGTGGAGGGGGGATGGCTTTAATATATGTGAGTGAAACAAGCTTCATTGATCAGAAGAGCAAACTGCATCAGCCTGGGACTGTGAGAATCCTCTCCAACATCCACTCATGTAGGGAAATGGTCCGCCTTACGCGAACAAAAAGGATGCATAAATTAGTATTCAGAACTGACCTTGAAGAATAGTGTGTGAGCAGTTGCCAAACTTCCTAAGGCTCATGCTCACATGAGCAAATGTAATATATGAATTGAGCAATTAGAGATTAAGCTGGCAACAATTACTGTGCTCACAGCAGGTATTTTTCCAGATGCCATGATCCAAGAATTGCACTGGACATATCCATGATTGCTCAATTAGCACATTTTAGTCTGCGCAAATGCATACTAAAACAAAAGGCTGCTTAAGCAAGAAAAAAAAAGTGAGCTGGCTCTGAGTGATTTGAGATGGTGAATCATATTTATGATTCAGATATTTATATAAAATTAAAACAGGATGGAAAATGACCTCCTAAATGAAAGAACTGATGGAAGTTAGAACTTTATTTTTTAAAGGAAGGAAGGAAGACTGTGGTAGTCATTACAAGTAAATTTACAGAGGGATTTATGGGGTGCTATTAATCCCCCAACATTTTCACCATTATAGTTGACATAGCAATGCATGATTTCCCCTGTTATTGGGGCAGCTGCTAGAAAGTTTAATCCTCAGGTAGGTGGCTTCAGCCTTATAAATGGAAGATATGACGGAAGGTTTCTGCAAAATAATGTTGCAGTCATTGTGCCAATTCGAGTTCTCGTGGCAGGGGAGGATTTCAACATGAAGGCATTTCCATGTTTTAAATTATTAGGATCTGGTAGATAAGCCGAGTTACAGTTTGGCACATAGACAGATTTATTTAGGATGATAACCATATATTATGAAGGCAATAAATGTTGCATTAAACCAAGGAAAATAGTTTATCTTGGGACTGAGGTGTAAAAATAAATCATCTTAAGCATATCAGTAGCGTTTTTGCCAAGGGGATTTATAGATGATAAGGTCGTAAGACTTTTAAAAAATGTTTTATTTATTGCTAGTACAATAGACTCTCAAAAGACCGTGGTTTTGCAATAGTAAATTATTTCCTTCACACTGAGATCTTGGAAATTTTTAAAAAGAATTTGCTCGCAGGGCGCTCTGCCTTTTTCATTTGACAATTGCCATTAAAAATAGAAGATTTGAAAGCATAGGCATTTGGACAGAAATGTCTTATTTTGCTCAAAACAGCAGGAATCTCCAGTCACCCTTGGCTGTAATCCAAAGTCCTGTTCCTCGGGTTGTGGATTCACTGCTGCAACCAACTCCCTGATGCTTGCAATGGTCAGGGCAGAAGGTGAGGTGGAGGGTGGATACTTTTAACTTGTTTTGCTACTCTGTTTCTAGGTTGGCACAGCAGAGGTGTCCACATCAGGTCACACTCTGGAAAATGGGCTGGTTTGGATCCAGTAGCTCCATAACCAGGCCTGATCCACCCATACCCAGTAACCCCTCATTTGGTGGGCTTGCATTGATTACCACCAGCGGTAGCACGTGGTTCACCATGCTTTCATCATGCATGGCATTATAACCAAACCAAGAATTATGGTTTACCACGCTGTGAAGTTTTTTAAGTTGGCTTCCTGGTCATGGTTTGAGTGAAACTAACCATAGTCTCTGGCCTGGATGTAACACTAAGCCAGGAATTGTGGGTTGTTGCTCATACTAGGGAAGCAGCCATTATGTTCAGTAAACAACTGGTTATGGTGAATGCACTCAATGTGTACTGCAGGTGTGGACATTTTGCCTCTAGCAGCCAAAATGGGGGGGGGGGTAACCCCGATATAATGCATACTGTGCTGCTAGGATGTGCCTTGCATTGTTTCCGACATCTCTTTCATATGAGGCATAAAACTGTTCTGTACACCCAGGAATTTCTTTCTTGGATCCTCCAAACAGCCATTTCTATGAAATGGAATCCCAGCATCAAGGGGTTTATGTGTGAAAATAGGTTTCACTGCCAAAGGGAAATTCCTTGGAGGATTTTGTGTGCTTTACAGAGCTCTAGTTTGGGTTATAAAGTGACCTGTGCTAAATCAACAATTTTGATTGGAGGACCCATATTCAATACAGTTCATTTCTTGTTGCTCCAGACTAAGTAATTTCAAGGGCCGGATTTTGTGTGTGGGTTTCTGTTAGAATATATTGTTAGAGTATTGTTTGTCCTGATTCTAGTGCCTGAGCAGAATAGGGCAATGCAGAGGATAGATTTACACAAATATCTTGCTTTATGTTGAAGGCACACATTTGGCAAAACTTCAGACGCTGGCCAGGAACCTTTCTTACATTGCATTTTCATGCATTTTTAGCATCAGTTTACACATTACAGCTGTGAAGAGGAGGTTGTGCTAAATTGTTCCATATGGTGGCTGTCATCATGTGGTGAGCCATTTGTAAGCATTGTTTATCCATGCAGATGCAGACCCATTTGCAGTGGCATGGCTGCAACCAAATACCAAAATAGCGGTGGAGTTATTTGCACAGTTGCAAATGATGTGCCTAGTTTAAATATATATATTAAATAGCAGCCTCACCCCTTCCCCAGTTAAGATCAGCACTGTGACAAGTATCAACCATTTTTGCCAAACAGTGGTATAGTAATGGAAATTTTCTCTCAACCCCACCCCTGCCACAAAGGCTGCTCTTTGCTCCAGGGAAGAAGACTCCATTGGTGGACACATACATAGTACTCCAATTCTCTTGCTTACCTGCTGACAGTGTCATAAGTAGCAGAGCATTTGAACCCAGGAAAGCTGTCAAATCCAGCTTGAGTGTCATTGAACCAGTTCTTTCAACAACTAAGGAGAAAATTGTGATCTGTTCCCCCTGCCCTGCTTCACCTCCCATAGATGAAAAACAGTATCATTGGCCACACAAACTATTTAAACAACCAGATCCCAGCCACACACAGAATATGAATGCTATACTGTGGATACTGCTTTCCAGATGGCTTCCAGTATATGTTTTTGTCCACATTTTGCTTCCTTTCCCCCAGTCCTTCATTCTTGTCAGCTGCACACTGCGTAAGATAAGTCTGCCACATCTGTATTAGATAAAAGCAGTGGAAACAGAAACAATGCTGTATCATTCTCACGAATGTGTAAAGCATAAGACATATGACTTAGAGTTATCAAAACGGGCAAATTCTTATCACATTTATTTATGATTTACCACCTATCCAACAACATAAATGAGAGCATTGCCACATAAATATTTTTCACAGGGAGATGCTATCACATAATGATTTCTATTACATTTCCTCATGTTGTAGACCAGGAATTGCCAGTGTTATGTCCACAGGTGCCAGTGTGCAAACCAGTACTTCCGATGGCACCTGCAAAAGGTCTCAGTAGATATACCTTCAAAATAAGCAATATATAAAATACTAACAAATAAAATCAACTTAAAACCAAAAAATAAATAAAAGAATAAACTCCTAAGATATCCATCTAACAACACAATAAGAAGGGCAAGCCCTACCCCACCCCCTAAAAGATGAGCATCACATTAAAGGCTAGCTTAGCTACCAACAGTCTGAGTCAATGAAATGTCTTAGCCTGGCATCTAAAGACGGACGACGATTGTGGCAGGTTTGTTTGACTGAGAAGCGCATTCAATAAATAGGGAGCCACCAGTGTAAAGGCCCATTCTCACCCTCTGCACTTCCCTCAACTGAGGGAAGGGACTGTGATGAAGACCACAGGATTTGGGCTGGTTTATGTGGTGAGGGAAGGTACTTGAGGGGGTTTGGGGGTTTTTTTGCTTTGTTTTTTGCTTTTTTAGTGCCTATTTGAATGGGAGGGAACAAGATAAATCTAGCTGTGTTGGAAGAGTAGGATTTGTTTGTTTGTTTCTTTGTTTATATACTCTGCCTTTTCCCCTGATGGGACTCAAGGTGGTTTACAGATAAAGCCAAGGACTGCTAAAAGGATACAAATTATTATAATGGGACCTCATGAGTCCTGAGAATTCACAGTAGTTACAGGACCCAGAATCTTATAGGTATGTGACACTGCCACCTCCTTCCTGCTTTCTGCCCCCCACAACACAGCTGGATATGTTTGGAGAACCCTGGTGGCTAATGTGGCTTCCTGGAATTGAATGACTTTCTCCCATGGACTGTAATACACCTGCCTCTCCTACCCCATGTGCAAATAGGCTGACTTGTGCCTTTCTAAAGGATGGCTGTGTTGGGATTTTTGGGTTTTTGAAACCTCAAAGAATTCAGATTTAGTTTCCACCAGCACACAATCACCCGTTCATTCAATTTGGATGGGCAGCTAGTCTGCATGTTAAGAAGCAGCAAAAGGTGGGTGGGTGAGTCACTCTTGCTCCTCCTATCTGCACTTGTAGTCAACACATTCATGGGTCTGCACCACACAATATGCACTAGATCTCACTGTGTGTAGGACTCATCCTCCTTGCCATGGGGAGAGATTTACAAGCCTACCTTCGCAAGTTGCCCAGAAGCACAAAAAGGAACTGTCAGTAAATCACACACCTGCCTATTGCTCCAGTTATCACA
The DNA here is from genome assembly GCF_964188305.1 of Podarcis bocagei. Taxonomy (NCBI): domain Eukaryota; kingdom Metazoa; phylum Chordata; class Lepidosauria; order Squamata; family Lacertidae; genus Podarcis; species Podarcis bocagei. Next base: position 31,471,392 of record NC_138134.1, read on the forward strand.
GTGTAAATATAAAACCTGTCTATGTAATGAACGTGTTATCAGATGTTGTGCTTACCCTAGCCAGGCAGTTCAATGAGAGACCTTCTAATTATCTATAGTAAAGCATGCACTGTTGAAAAGTCTGAACAAAACAGATTATAGAGTATAATAAGGTGAGCCAAATTCTAATCCCTGTAAAGCCATCAACACAATTCCCATGAACTTTACTGGGACCATAATGATATAAGTATGGCAAGCATCCAGATGCACTACTGATGGAGTGTATTGACAATTGACCTCTGTGGTACAGAAACATCTCTGTTTCTATGAAGCATAGAAACATGGCAGCTGTATTGTAAATAATGCATTCCCTATGTACAGACACTGTCAATATTGGCGTTCCTGTTGGACCCTCTTGGAATTCGAGGCAATGAATTATAATTTATAAAAGTGCAGAAGATGACACTTGGCAGTGGACAACGGTGTATTGCTGTTATTTTCCACAGTTCATTGGAAAAATATCTATAATGTGTTTGACCCAATGTAACTTTACCCAAAATATAAACACACTTTGTTGTCATGGGGAACATTTTTCATTCACAAGGATGAAAAGCACATGGAACAAAAGATACACCAGTTTAAAAGTAAGCACAAAAATGCTATAACAAACACTATTTCATTCAATAAATCAAGCAAATTGCCAGACAGACAAACCTATTCCTTTCTGGGTACTTCAATGAAAGCAAGCGAGTTTTGCAAGGAAGCTCTTTTTTTGTTTCTCTTATTTCTCATCCAGCTGGCAATAAGGCCAACTGTAAGTGGTATGCAAACAGAAAGCTCAGATGAGCTAGTTCCAGCCAGAGTCGACCACTGGCAATGTTATGCCTTTTATTTTACTCGGTGATTCTTTGACATTCCTACATTTAGAAATGTATACTGCATCCTGCCCAAATATTTGGTAGGCTTTCCTGGGATGTGTGCCTGGCATTCAATTGTAGGACATCATCAAGCCAAAGTTAAGCACGTTTTAGTCAAAGTTAGTCACACTGATTTCAGCGGAAGAGATTTAGGCACATGCGTAAATCTCTTTGTTAAACAAATAGGATTTTTGAAGGTTATCCATTTGTCTAAATTGTGCCCCATATTTGCACTTTGCTATTAATGCACAGTTGATGAGTGTGAGGATCTTCCCATTTTTTCAACTTGGAGTGGGGGTGTCACGCTAGGTTTGCAGAGCGTAGATGATGTCATTCTGTAGAGGGCCACGTTTAATGTTTTATTATGTATGTAGGAAGTAGCCCAGAGTGGCTGGGACAACACAGTCAGATGGGTGAGGGTATAAAATAATAATAATAATAATAATAATAATAATAATAATAATAATAATAATAATTCAAAAGAAATCCAAAGTGCTAACAGTTCTGAAAGGAAGATATGACTCTGTGCTCTGAGCATAGCAATTCCTCTCTCTTTTGTTCACTCCTCACCTTCCACACACCTTGGAGAACTGCTTCATAGTTCTCTCCAATATCTTCTTTGTGATTGCATTTTTTATTATTGTAAGTTTTAAAACACTGTTTTTAATGCATTTCAAATTGTTATAGCCTGCCTTGGGACCTTAGGGTGAAATCATCTCCATCCTTTCTTTTCTCCAAGCCAAGGTTAACCATTGTCTGGCACAATGGGCTGATTTGTTCCATCTCAGCTATTTTCTTTCTTTGATGTGGACACCTAAATTAGATCCCTTGAAGAAAAAGGTAACTGATGGGTCAGGTTTTTATAAAGAGTCCCGAGTATCAACAGTTCTTAAAGGTAAAACCACCTCGCAGATTGCATCTGTTTCCACCCATTTAAGGTGTAGTACAAACTAAACATTCCTTTGTAAGCATGCCCAGAATGCTAGATTAACTGCAAAGGTCCTGACCTTTAGCGACGTTTGGTGGCTGAGCACTTTCATTGAAGTCACTAGAAACTAAGCCTGCGTCTCATTGCCACACAATTGCTGTGCACCTGGCAGGAAAACAAGGCATAGCAAAAAGACAACATGTGTTTTCCAGGTTATCAATGCCTCATTAACACCCACAAGAAGGTCCTAAGAGTTCAGGTTTATTAAAGCTTTTGTATGCTTCATTATGCATCTCACAATCAAAGCCAATTTCATGCATTCCGGGGATTTGGTTGTTTTGTTTGCTGTATACAGTGAAACTAATGTGAGAATTTAAACTTGTGACTCAAGCAAAAAGAAGTCATTGCTGGCTCTAACTAGTGGAGTGTTTTTTGGGTTCATTAGCTAATCCCTCGTCACAAAAACTGGGAAGTCAAGTTTAAATCTCTGCCTTTAAAAGCAGCCATTCAAAACCCACTTGCCAGATTACCCTCTGAATGAAATATTTGTACAATCTATTCTAGGACATTTGTTAGAATCATAACAGACTCAGCTTCTTTTATTTGCGTTTTGTGTGTGCGCGCATGTGTGCATGTGTGGACACATGCACACATGTACGAGGGATGTGCATCTGATTGTGACAAATCCTGAGGTGAAGTGGAATCTGTATGAGGTTTCACAGGTCTAGGTATTACCAAACTTAAAACCATGGAGAGACCTGGTCTGAATAGAGACGTTGGATTCTTATCTCATTATACATGATAAAGCTATTTATAGCCATCTGACCCCTTGCTTTTTCCTGTAAGACCAATTGCCATCAACAGGTTTACCACACCTATCAGCCAATCACCCATTCCCACCACCCTTCTGAGTAATACCCCTCCCCACCCTCTCACTATATATAAGGGTCTGGTGACTTCTATTTCAGTGTATCTGGAAAAGTGTGCATGCACACAAAAACCCATACCAATAGCAAACTTAGTTGATCTCTAAAGTGCTACTGGAAGGAATTTTTTTATTTTGTTTCGACTATGGCAGACCAACACGGCTACCTACCTGTAACTAGGTCTAAGTATGTCCCCCAAAGTGTTACATGGCACTTTCGTGATTCAAACATCATGCAATTAATACAGGTAACAAAAAATGGAAAGACAAATTGCATGTTTCTTTTTTAAAGCACACTTAAATTGGCCATTTTTATTTCAAAGAGAAAGCAAGCCAGAGAAGCCAGATCAAAACTTTGCTCTGGGTTTGGATTGAGCCTGAAAATGCTGCCATTGCTATTTGCTCCTGAAAAATGCTATTTCTATCCTGCACTTCCTCAAAAAGAGCCCGGAGCAATGAACTACAATACAATTTAACATAAAATAAGGAAAAACATTTAAAAGCATTAGCAATGTTACATATTGTTAGATGCATCCCCCGCCCCAATTCTTTGCCTAGCAGTGCATGAAATTCCTGCAGCATTGGCCTCCACTGGGGTCTGTGTTCCTTTGGAGAAATTAAATGTATCTTAATGATATAAGGTCTATATTATACACATATACAACTTTTGGTTGTATAATAAGGCACAATATGGTTGATAAGACTCTGGGGCCAATTTTAGCCCTTTGAAAGTAGTTTTGCACCTTAATCTTGAATATTTGTGTCTTGTGTTATCTTAAAGCAGTATTAGAGCAGCATCTGTATAATAACAGGGAGGCCATGGTTATTGGCATTGCATTGGCAATGTGTAAAGCACATCTTCATTGATTGTGAGATGGAGCAAGTCATAGGATCAAGCTGCTGGTCTTCCTCTCGCCGCCCCCTTCTCCCGCAACAAAACCATGAAAGTGACAATCTAGCACAGGCATAGGCAAACTCGGCCCTCCAGATGTTTTGGGACTACAACTCCAATGATCCCCAGCTAACAGGACCAGTGCTCAGGGATGATGGGAATTGTAGTCCCAGAACATCTGGAGGTCCAAGTTTGCCTATGCTTTGTCTAGCAGTTTCATATTCAGTTACCGGTATTTTGAGAAAGGGAGAATATACGCACTTAACTTTCTTATTTTATATGGAGAAAGGTAGCAAAAGGGCATGTCAGATTGATGGTACTAGTGACATCTTAAATTCAATCTAAAGTCTAGAACAGTTATTAAAACAATAAAAAGCAGTGCAGACTGTTGAGCTCCACCCAAGTACTCCATCTGATTTTATTTTTTTATTTTTTAATGTCAGAAAGCTCCAGAGAAATGCCAGAAACGAAGAATTCATAATCCTGTGCTCAAGTATATTGAAGTGTAATGGTACTGCTGGAACATGATTAAGACAAAAATAGAAGTTACATAAACAACACATCGTGACCTCTTTTTAACTTGATTAGAGTTTACTAGAATACCATCCTTCAGCAAAGGGCCCATCAAGCCAAAAAGAAATGACTAAAGCTATGACTTTCATGAAAAATATGTGGCTTCGAGAAGATAACCAGAGATGGATTAAAACTAGATTGTGCACCAAGATAGTTAAACACAACTAGATTAATGTGTAAGCAGAAATTTAAGATCTTTTTTTTAAAAAAAATAGAGTGTATTCAGGTCTACTGGGAATTTTGTGGACAGACTGACAATGAGGCTGTGTCTAGACACATCAAAGAAGTGTTTCGGTTTAAAGTGTAAATTTAAACAGGGAAAACAGGCAGAGAAAAATGGGATTCCACACGGCACAGTGTTATGTCGCACATACAACACATATAAATCGCTTTTTCTTTACCAGTCTAGCTGAGTCCTGGGAGAAAGTAGAAGGGATAGGTATAGACCACTGAGATCTTCTCGTGTGCATGTAGATTTGGAGCAACATCTGTTGTAAAGGAAAGGTTTTCAGTGGATTGTGACCATTATCTAGATCAAAGATTCTAGTTAAGCTTTTTTTTCCTGATTCCTTGTTGCTCAGAAGTCAACAGGGAACACATTTCTGTTGATTCTTCAGAAGTTTTCCTAAAGGCAGGTCTTGGCATCCCAGGGCCCCATTATGGCAAACACTCTTGGATGAAATGGATTGTCCTCACCCATTTCAATCTGGGCTTCCAGTCTGCTTAGGAAAAGGCCATAGCTCACCAGTAGAGCATCTGCTTTGCATGCAGAAGGTCCCAGATTCAATACTCACCATCTGCAGTTAGGATTGGGAGTCTTCTGCCTCCCAGGATTGCCACTGCCAGTTAGCATAGAAAATTCTGAGCTAGATGGACCAATACAAGTCAGCTTCCTACAAGTCAATCCTGTGTTATAGGACTAAATTGACATTGGTTGCCCTGATGGATTACCTTAATCCGGAATAGGTCGGGGGAGTGCAACCCTGTTGTCTTTATTTGATTTCTCAGTGGCTTTGAGACTATTGACTAGGCTATCCTCCTGAACCAACTAGGTGAGATGAGTATTGGAGACTCTGTTTTATTATTATTCCAGTCCTATCTCGGGGGTCAGTTTCTGGAGCCATCTCTAGACTAGAGTCCCGGGTGACCTCAGTGTACAGGAGTGCCTTTTACAAGCTTCATATAGTAAGTCAGCTACGGCTGTGGGGCTACTCCTGGTTGGTCCATAAGCTGCAAGTTACAGCTAATGAAAAACAGAGTGGCTTAGCTGCTCGCTGGGATGGGTAATCACCATATCATGTTAAACCACTGATGAAAGAATTGAACTGACTGCTTATTAGCCACCTAGCTAAGGTCAGGATGCTGGTACTGGTATACAGGCATACCCCGGGGATATTGCAGGTTTGGTTACAGACCACTGCAATAAAATGAAGATCGCAAGAAAGCGAGTCACACAATTCTTTTGTTTCCCAGTGCATATAAAAGTTATGTTTACACTATACTGTAGTCTGTTAAGTCATGCCCCCCTGGCACAGGGATGGTCAGGGGGAAATCCAACCCTAGCATGCTCCTCTCTCATGTCCAGGAGAAGGGGGCCAGCTTGCCTGCAGCTGCAGCTGCATCCTTATAAGGAGCAATATCCTGTGAAGCACAATAAAGCCTCTCCCACCCTAAACTCTCAGCTTCATTCCCTGAAAAAGCAGAGTCTGATCCCAGGGTCATGATACACTATCCATCTTCCGTTGCCTGACTAGGCTCCCTTGTAAAGGTGAATACTAATTAATGGTAGAATATATAGGAGGGGGGAAGACTAATAAAAGTAACTTAAAATGTCATATAACTGGTGAGGTTTTTAAAATACAGTGAAGAATTATGTACCAACTTTGCTCCCAAGATAACAGTTAGATAAACATGCATATTTATACAACCCTGGGAAAAAATATAGATGCCAACTTCCCACTGAATGTCTGGTGTAGTCTCTGGCCAACAGTGTCACTAAGGTTTACAGACAGTGCAACTATGGAAATCAGAGTTTCCCAATGTCCCAAACTCAAATCATTTTGCTATTTCTCTGATGATGAAAGCCTGCAGGCCAAAGATCATTGCCAGGATTTTGGCTAAGAGACATAAAAAACTCATGTGTTAGAAATGCCATCCTTAAGTGATTTTGAAGTGCATCATGATACTAATACTTAATCTGGGCTTTGGGCCTAATACCTATATTTCACAAGGGAGATTTTTTTAGCCCCAGTTTCACATTTAACCCTCAATAGCTGCAGTCTCAGTCCTTTGTACAGTGGTACCTCAGGTTACATACTCTTCAGGTTACATATGCTTCAGGTTACAGACTCCACTAACCCAGAAATATTACCTTGGATTAAGAACTTTGCTTCAGCATGAGAACAGAAATTGTGCTCTAGTGGCGCGGTGGCAGTGGGAGGCCCCATTAGCTAAAGTAGTGCTTCAGGTGAAGAACAGTTTCAGGTTAAGAACGGACCTCCGGAACAAATTAAGTACTTAACCCGAGGTACCACTGTATATTGGACAGAAGGTCTGAAGGGGGATTCTTCACAAATACATGTAGTCTTCTCCCTGCCGATGGGAACCCCAATTACAGAGTCCCCCAATCATGGGGACTTTTCTAAGCATACAACCTCTGCCAGCCACTTCCACTCCAAATGGCAAAGTTGGGGCAGCAGCCAGCAGCGCCAGAGCATGCATTCCCCATATGCTCTACCCACCCACCCCAATCTGTTCTTTGAATGCCCCAAGAGGGCTATGATTGGCAATTATTCAAGTGAAAGGCAACCACTTGAACACGATCCAGCCAAAATGAAGAACATTTCAGCTCCCTTTGTTTCAGTGGGGGAACATGCTTAATTCTCACATTTACTCAATAGGAATTAAAAGTGCATTGCTTTAGTTGAACTATGACCGTTGTATTTTGTAAAAGCATAAAAGAAAGAAAGAAAAAAGCAAGTTTAGAGCACAATTCACTGGGAAGCCTTCCTGCACAAGCACATTTGAAATGAATGTGGCCTTCATAACACCACAAATCCTGTTTATTCCCATGGAATAAATATATACCTTTATATATATTTATATATTTGGATATTTTTCATATATTTAAGGCATTCATGCAAACATTGCAAAACTCTACAGCATTAAAGCCACCAGTTTTGAACTACAGTGCTTGAATTCTCTTAATCATTACATTCAGAATCTGCTACTATTGTTTTATGGTTGTACCCAAAATTAATAGAACGCTTGTTTTCCCCACACATGCATAAGCACAACATGAAACTAAACATCTGGGACTAGGTAGTGAAGTTCTTTCAAGATACTGAAATTCTAATGGTCCCCAGTAGTTATAAATCAGCTCATTACTTTAATGCCTTTTCATCACGTTACCAAGAGGACTTCTACTCTGATTACTACAGCAAGAGGTTCCCCCTCCCCGTTAGAGATTGTTGATTGATTCTGCAACATAAAGAGTAATGAATTTGCGTGCACTGTGAGATGAGTGATTTACTAGTCACACAGTACTGTGTGGCATTGGTTTTCATGTTGGATATTTGTAATATTTAACCTTAGTAGCCCTCATGAGGTCAGACCAGAATGATGGATGGAATTGAACAGAGGCTTTTAACATAAATTGTAACATGGGACAATATTAAGAGATGCAAGATATGTACACCATATTCATTGGTATCTGAACTATGGAGTACCTGTGCTGTCAAATAATCACTGAACAATTTGAACAATCTTATACTCAAAGTAGAGGATATGGAGAAATAGATTTCATAACAATTGATAATATTAAGAGTGGTTGATTTGTTTTGGCCAGCTGTAATTGAGGAATGCTCATCTGCTGCTTGTTTTGGCTTTATTTTAATCTTGTTTTAATTTCTTATACTGTGTTTTTATTGTTTTAATGTAGAAGCAGCTGTGGTTGTAAACTGCTCTGAAATAACCTGGGATAAAGGGTGGCATAGACATCTAATAAATAAACTATATGGCCAGTCCGATTTCAGCTTGCTTGGGTTACAGTTCTGCTTTATCCCTTCAGTTCTTCCAGTAAGATTCCAGTCAGGCTCTGATTAAAGGGAAAGCCTGGTAGAGAAAGGTCCCAAAAATATTTGCATTATTTGAGTGAATCGCTCAGAGGACTGTCCCATGGATTCTTGGAAAGGATTGCTGATATAACCTAGGAACTTTGGGGAAGAATTTGTGCTTTTGAAACCCTGACATACAGAATATCACAACAATATGTAGAAGAAGAAGAAGAAAGAAGAGTTTGGATTTGATATCCCGCCTTTCACTCCCCTTCAGGAGTCTCAAAGCGGCTAACAATCTCCTTTCCCTTCCTCCCCCACAACAAACACTCTGTGAGGTGAGTGGGGCTGAGAGACTTCAAAGAAGTGTGACTGGCCCAAGGTCACCCAGCAGCTGCATGTGGAGGAACGGAGACGCGAACCCGGTTACCCAGATTACGTGACTACCGCTCTTAACCACTACACCACACTGGCTCTCAATGTGTGGGTGGGGACTCCTATCATCATGTTTCCTTTTATAGAAACTAATCTCTACCTCAGCAGCCAGTTTCAATCAAAGAAGATATGTTCATAGGGGAAAAGAACGTAAATCTGTATATGACTTATATACATGCACGTGTGTGTGTGTGTGTGTGCGCGCGCATGTTGATATAAATATAATCCCTATATTAGCATGATGACTAAGAATGCAGTTTGAAAGGTGATTGTATAACTACCTACATTTTGAATTATCACTGGTGGCTGTTTTTGCTTTTGCTTTTTGCTTTTTCATCACTGTGTTCTTATGATAATGTCAGAAGTGCGTTGGGCAAATTATGTGTTTGTCTCTCAGCAGAACCCATGGGTTTTAAAGGATTTTGAAACTTGTATTTCCTTCTTCCTCTGTAATAGTTTTTGACAAAACGTTATGGGTACAGTCAACATGTAATTGACACACATACAAGTTCTGAAACAGATGTGAACAATCCTATTATATTAGTATGGAATTGCAAGATATGCCTACAAAATATAAATATTGCTATATAATTCTCAGTATCACTCCTTGAAAAATTCCACAGTGGTTTTTATAGGGGGACAGGATGGTAGTTGTTTCATGGATTGTCTTTTTTGCTGGACATCTGTAGATAGTATTCATGTTTCTTTCCTTTCAAACGCTATATTCAGTACATCATCTTCTTCATTATGAAAATACAAATATCAATAGAAGTTTCAAATTTATCTCCCATCCCTATGTCCAACAGGTGTATGTGTGGAGGGAACATGCAAAGATGTTTGAGTATCATTTCCAAATCCAAGTGCATGTGTGTATACAACTGCAGGCCTACACAAGAAGAAAACCAGTGATCAGTATTGTAACTGGACTTTTCTTGTGATAAAGGGTATATCAAGGAATAATCCTTCTAGAGGCACTCTGTGCTCTTTCATTGTCCTCTACATTTATGGTACATCTGACATACCTATGTCAGAAAGGTACCCTGCCTTTCATTTCTACTACCCTTTACGTTACAATTAAACATGAGGATTATTATTTGTAAACAGACTGTAAGACTGAGAAAACGGTGACATGAAATACTACCTTCATTGTTCTCTGATAAGGTCAGTAGTTCAAATGACACACGCATTGGAGCAGCTTTTAAAGCAGAGTTTAATATACAAACCCATATGTACCCATTGTGATGGGTTCTCTTATGTACACGGCTATCAGGTGCCCTTTCAGAATATAATTGGGTTGAAGTGATTTATATCACAATTTCATTAAAAATGTATCAAACTGGGTGAAGATATTATTATTATTATTATTATTATTATTATTATTATTATTATTATTATTATTACTACTACTACTACTACTACTACATTCTATTTTGGTCCAGAAAAGGTTAAAGGGGAGAGAAGGGTTTGCAAGCAAGGGTTTGTGTAGGAATACTTTTTCTTTCTTTTTTTCTCAGTCTCACTCAGTTTTATTGCACATAGCCAAAGGCTGCCGCAATGTACACAGAATTATTTGACAATTAAAAGAAAATATGCTGAATTCATAAGACTTTAAACATTTATATTATTAAATACAAAGATTTTTGTTGTTACTGCTGACAGCCCACTTATTTAAAACCAGAAACATCAAATTTATACAGCACAGTTAATAACAAGGTGGTAGATAAATGCAGCATTAATATTTTCTAAAGTCATGCCTGCAGAAGGAAAGATGGCAGGAACCCCAAAGACATGCTCTATGGGGGGCTGGCTTTGGGCACCAGGCCCATTGGCAGACCAACTTTGTCTTACAAAGATGTCTGCAAACATGACATGAAGGCTGGCAACGTTAACCCCGCCTGTGGGAATCCCTTGATCACAGTGCCTGGAGACAATCAAGTTGTGTATCCATAACTTTCGTGTTTCACCTCACGAGGCCACCCCTGAGTAGGACTGAGTGAACACAGATATATATATATATATATATATATATATATATATATATATATATTATTTTCCATTTTACAATATACGTTCACATCATAACACTCCATTTTATGTCCCCATCTCTTTAGAGCCTGTCAACTTCTTTCCCTCCCACCTCATGGCTTTCACAGTTAACCTTTATATCATTGTGATTTGCACGTTTTCCAATTCAAGTTACACACATTACAAAATAACTCAAAATTTAAATAAATATAAAGGTAAAGGGACCCCTGGCCATTAGGTCAAGTCGCAGACAATTCTGGAGTTGTGGCACTCATCTCACTTTACTGGCTGAGGGAGCTTCCAGGTCATGTGGCCAGCATGACTAAGTTGCTTATGGCAAACCAAAGCAGCGCACAGAAATGCCCCTGACCTTCCCGCCAGAGTGATACCTATTTATCTACTTGTACTTTGTGTTTTTGAACTGCTAGGTTGGCAGGAGCAGGGACCGAGCAATAGGAGCTCACCCCGTCGCTCATGACAAGTCTTCAGACAACCCTGCTAGTGATGTTAATTGCTTACAATGATCTTTCAGATATCGTATAAATTTACTCCAGTCCTTTTGGAATGCTTGATCTTGCTGGTTTCGGATTTTTCCTGTCAGCTTCACCAGTTCTGCAAAGTCCATCATCTTCATCTGTCACTCTTCTTTCGTTGGTACTTCTTCTTGTTTCCATTTTGGGGCTAAAATAATTTTTGCCACAGTTGTTGCATACATAAACAGACTTTTATCTTCCCTTGGTATCTCTTCACCCCATGAACGCAGCAGTTTCATCTAGATTCTGATTCCCCATTCTTCAATGTCTACCCATTTTTGCCTTTTCTGTTGGCAATGCTCATGTAACAGCTTGTTTCATCAGTTCAGGAGAATTTAGCAGCAGTCTTATCCTACCCAGTGGGTGCAACTCAAGGACTATAAATTAATTTCCACCTGGGAAAAAGTCTACTCTTTGGCAAAGTGAATAGATTATATATTTAGGTTCTAAATATAACCAGAATCTGTTTCATGCCAGTTTTCCCTTGTAATCTAAACTATAAATGAGTGTTTGATGATTGCCTTATAGACTGTTAAAACAAGTATAATTGCCACATTCCTTTCACAGGACACGTGCCTTGAATGCCTATTTTCACAGGGCAGGCTCAAAAAGGAAATCGAAAGAGGACAGATCATTCCAAAACTAAATACATTCAAAGTAAATTAAATACACTCACAGAACAACATTAATAATCCCACCATTCAGGGCTTTGATGCCTTGTGCTCACTAATGGGTGAATGGAGAAGCTTGCTCAAAGTCCTGAATGGTGGGATTATTATTGTTATCCTATGAGTGTATTTAATTTACTTGAGCCCTTTTCATGCATGGATCAAATGCCTTTTTCACTGTGCTATTGCCCTCATACAATTTGACAAGTGAGGTTCTTATAGTTTCTAAATATAATGCTTAACACTAGACAGTTATAGTTTTTGCAGGCATACTTTGTGAATGACCCAGTTTATGGCATAGCTCTAGTTACTGCTTTACTTTTTTTTTTTTTTTTTGAACTCCAAGTAAGCAGTAATTAATATAAATTATGGAAAATAAATTGTCTACTCCTGCCAAAAGCAATTTTCACATTAATGGAAATATGCAATAGCTTGACAAAGTAGCTCATCATAAATAGAACTATGATAAGATGCTAGTTGTGTTGTCTTTATGTGCACATACATGCAAAAACAGCCAATGGAGCTGCCATCTTTACATTTTTATTATTTTATTTTTATTTTTATTTATTAAGTTTGTCAGTTGCTTTGTCTTGCCCAGGACAACCCAAAGCAATTCACAACCAACCAAATAGACAATAAACCCCACATAGGTACATTAAAAGCAAGAGGCAAAAGAAATACATTTAAAACATCCCACCCACTTCTAAAATGCCACAGATAGTTAAAGGCCAGAGGCCTGATTATAGAGGAAAGTTGGCACCTAAAGTTATATAATGTTGGCCCCTGGTGAGCCTCCCTAATGGAGAACATTCCACAAATTGGAAGCCACTGCAGAAAAGACTTGTTCTCATGTTGTCACCCTCTGGACTTCTCATGGAGGGGGCACATAAAGAAGGGTATCAATGAACAAGGCTACGTTATGATGCAGTGTGTTTCCCACACAGCATTTTGCAAGTAAATATGGGTGCCATTGGGTCATTCAGGCTGTTCCCCTCTCCTTTCATATGGCAGCAAAGCTTTTCTTTTGTTTTAAAAAGCAAAAGGGAGATTACCTCAGTCAATGGTAAGCCACCGTCACCACCCTAAAAAAATTCACCTCTGAAAGTCGTCAAAGATCCCCCATACTCAATCATCAGGGCAGAAATTATTCAAGAGGAACTCTTTTTGCTACAGGAATTAATATTTGAATACAAAATATTATTTTTCTGTGTACTCAAGTTTATACATGTCTGCCAAATGATTTGGGGTGGCATGGGGACATCCTCTGCACGTCTTCAAGGGAGCACCAAATTCTTTGTTGACTAACAGGACAACCCCTCTGGAAGTTGCTTCCCATCCCCACCCCCAGTAGCTGTCTGCAAGTATTCAAAGTTTGAGTTTATTTTGCATCACCCGATGCATGTGCTATGATGTGGCTTATTGCCTTTGGTAGAAGGACAGATCTCGTGTTCTATTACCTTTCCCTGCTACTCACACCTGAGACAACTGCAACACAAGAAAATAAATAAAAATGTGCTACATATGCAATTGGGCGACCAATACTGTTTCCAAGATTGAAATAAAACCAATCACAGACTGTATTGTATGTTTTTAAAGTTGTTCATATTATAACACCGGATGAAAATGTTTAGTGACGCATGCAAACATTTCATTTAGATTTATTTGTTAGAAGGGAGGTGGGGAAGCTTGATTAATTGTAGTGTCACCTGAAAAAAGTGACCACTCCACTTACTACAAGCATTCAAATTGCTGGTTGCCAGGAGTGGAAGATTAATGTCATCATGTTTCCTGTGTATTACAGAGAGAAAATACATGCTCTGCATTCTTTTAAGTTTTATTGTATATGTTGCAATGGCCATAGATATCACACACTGCTGCAGCATGGGGTTTTCATTACCAGGCTTCACAAGGCTTCTACTGTGTTGTGTTCAGAATATTCTTTTAAAATTTGCAAGGCAATTTAGATGTCTTTCGCACGTTAGTGACAGTGTGGTTAGTGAATGGACAAACAGGCCTGTGATATTCAAGAAAGAAGTCACATGCCCAATAATAGTATTATATTTACTGAGTATCACTCTCCTCTGTCTTTTTCCCTGCTTGAAACGGTAACAACATATTGACCATAAACTATACAACGTGAATCATCGTAACATGCAATGTTGTATCTAATGCAGACCCGGAAAGTTGTCTGTGGACAAACGCTGGCTCCCTCAGCCTGAAGCAAGATGAGCACCCCATAGTCGCCTTTGACTGGACTTAACTGTCCAGAGGTCCTTTACCTTTACCTTTTACCTACAGCGTTGAATCTAATACTGGCTTGTGCAGAATGATTTCCATAACTTCCTCTCCTTTTCCTCCCCCTCATCTGCTCGGGGAGGTCCACCAAATTCTCTAGAGCAGATTTGGGGTGGCATGGGGACATCCTCTGGTGCCATGCAGGTTTGATAAAATGGGAGGTCGCATCAAGTGCAATTGTGTTGACATTCTCCTGGCAATAATTACTTAATTATGTACCCGTTTGCTGCATCTAATTTGAACATGTAGCATTTAAATAATGTTTCTCTTAAGGAATGTGCCATTTTTCCAGCACTAGAAAATGATAGCTTGTACCAGGGTAACATTCTTCCGCTGTTATTACTGTGTAGTTACAAAAGCACCATGGGCATAGGAGCCAACTCTTATCTATTTGATGGGACTGCCCCCACCAAGTTGATAGGCATTGCCATTCAAATGGTGTCCGTGCACTGTGTCATGCGATCGAATATGCAGCACAGGGCTTACTTGCACACACACACAATATTTTATTCAAGTTGGCACTGCTGACCATGGGCATCTCTTGGATATTGCTTATGATACTGATGGAGGTGCATTATTTAACTCCCTCCAATGTCAAGTGAACTTTATTATTGCTTATGATGAGGTTGAATGCTCCTCCCCACTGAACTAGAAGTTTGCCTCTAAATGCAGATGTTTTTGACTATTATGAGTGTGCAAAATTGCAATGGTGTTGCTCAGTCCCTTATCATCTGGACACAACCCATAATTCTCTACAAGTGTCATTTGGGAGACCGAATGCTGTCCAGTACCTCTGGATGGTGCTCAGAGTCAGACTTTGGTAAATGCATAGAGAAAGGAATCTACCAAAGAAAGATTTCTATAGCAACGTCTGAGAATGCATGTCTGTGTACCCTTGTCCCTCCATGAATGGCAGCAGGAAGCCCCAAGATTAGAAGATTAACTGCTCATTGTTTGTTCAACATTTCAGAGAACTCTCAGAAATACATGCTGCAATGTCTTAGTGACAAACAGTTACCTTTATTAATTTGTGGCATTAATAAATGAATTGATATATAGCGTCTGAGATATATTGCTTGATTTGGCAAGGGAAGTTTTGATAAGATGGAATGGAATCTGTGCCTTAATACTACTTTTAAGGTGTCACTGCCTGTCACATCTCCATAGTGGCCTCATAATTCTAACAAGCTGCCAAGCGAATTGTATAAAAGCCAGAATACACTGTTTTGATAGCACAGTGAATTGGCAGTTGCAATGGTGCCAGACATTGTACCTTACTGTGAGCTATACTTTCTGGAGACTTTCATCCTGTAGTTTTGCCAATGTAGAACTCTTTGTTACTTTGGTAGAAATGTTAAAAAGCAAGCCCTTCATTAGTAGCTCCACTGGTTACTCTCTCCCCTGTTGGAGACAGTGTGTCTCTGAATATCACTTGCAAGGAATCACAATATTGCTCTCAGGTTCTGCTTGCTTCCCATAGGCATCTGATTAGACACTTTGTGAACAGGATGCTGGACTAGATGGACTTCTAGCCTGATCCACTAATGCCCGTCTTACATACTAATGCCCTAAACTACCCTTATTTGCTGCCTTTGAGAGCAGGCACTGACCATTCCTAGAGTCTTTTGAGTGACAGGAACACACGGTGCTCCTTCCAAGAACTGCTGTGTGTTTCCTGTGTTAGCCTCCCTTTGGCCAGAATGAATGCCCCTAAGGCTGACCTCACTAGCTCAGCTCTGTTGTCTACTCAACAGCAAAAAGATATTGCACTCAAGAGAATGCCTTTCACAATACTGCTGTGTTTAGTGAATAAAACTACAAATATGCATACAATCCAGATATGTAAGTGGTCATGACAGCTGTTTGTATCCCTTAGCCTTTTCAGTGACTATGTAATGGATTGTGACACTTTTACAGCTGTGAAGTAATTCTGCACTAAAAGCTTTTGTAGAACAAGGCCATGAGTGGCCCAGAGCAGTTCCGTACCTTGCTGTACAAAGCACACAGGACAAGAGCTGGGGTGGTGTAATGGCTGAGATTGGGAGCCGAGAGCCAGGAAGTCCTCGGTTCACATCTTGCTTCAGCCAAGAACTGACTCTGGATTCACTCTCATAGATCCAGAGTGTGGTCAGCACACCCTTGTGGGAAGGAGAGGTTGCAGCCATCTTGAAAGAGGTGGAGATGCAAGCACTCCTGAAAAAGCCCATCCTGGACCCAGTGATTTCTGATAAACTACTGTCCAGTTGCAAGTGCACCTTCTGGGGAAGGTGATCAAGTGGGCTGTAGCAAGACTCTTGGGTGAAAATGATTTTCTTGGCCTATTACAGTTGAGGTTTAGATCTGGTTATGACACTGAATTGGCCTTGGTAGCCCTGTTGAAAGTCCTCTATTGGGAGAAGGACCGGGGTGTGTGACCCTGACTTGACCTTTCAGCAGCTTTTGATACCTTTGGCCATGGTACCCCTGGTACCCTGTCCAGGCACCTACAGGGCTCCTTCTCCTGCTGAAATTAGGCTTGAAAGTTGCATTCTGTTGTAACTAATAGAACAGTTTCTGGTGTGTGCTTGGTTGAGGGAGTGTATGTGCCCACAACAGCTTCTCCTGTTCTCAAATGTGCCCACTCCCCCAAAGGTTTGGTGGCCCCTTTTATAAATACTTACACCAAGAATAGCCAGTTGCATGAGCTTCCATTCCATTTTCTGTAGCAGATACAGTTAGTCGCTACTTGTTGATGTACAGGGCAGGTAAGTTCTGTTTCTTCAAATGGAGAACTACAAGGATTAGATTCAAAAAAATAAAAAGCGGCAGAATCTAGAATATAAGAAGCCCCAATATCAGACTCAACTCTGGTTTTAAATATATATATATATATATATATATATATATATATATATATATATATGCAGGTTTTGGTGTCTTCGGGTGTCTTCCCGTGTAAGAGTTGGGGTGTCTAGGCGACGTTTCGACGAGGTCTCACTCGTCATCGAAACGTCGCCTAGACACCCCAACTCTTACACGGGAAGACACCCGAAGACACCAAAACCTGCATTCCTGTACCCGTGAAAATCTACGAAAGCATATATATATATATATATATATATATATATATATATATGCTTTCGTAGATTTTCACGGGTACAGGAATGTAGGTTTTGGTGTCTTCGGGTGTCTTCCCGTGTAAGAGTTGGGGTGTCTAGGCGACGTTTCGACGAGGTCTCACTCGTCATCTTCAGGCTGGTGCTTTCGGCTTCTTGTTACTGGAACAGAGCAGGATCTCAGTGTTTGAGTTCCTATAAATACTGTTGAGGGGGTGTGGTGCAGAGAAGAAGTTCCCAGGTTATTGTGCCTTTTCTTCTTTTGTTCTTTAATTACTTGGGGGATATCTTGAGTGATATCTTGAGTGGTATTCTGAGTACCACTTAGGTGGGTCATTAAGTGTGGATTAGTTGCTATAGCTTTCGTGTCTTGACCTTTTGAGCTAGTGAAGAGATTTTTCTGAGAAGATGGCTGTACTGCACTTAGTTGTGCTCTGGCTTGGCTTCGTGTATAGGGGCGAGCTGTGGTTTTGTGCCCTGTGCCAGCCAGATCTGTGTAGGGATTGCAGGGGGGTGCAGCATCCGGAGGTGCCACTATGGTTTGGCTACCGGATGGAGTCTGTAATTTATCTGTGGAGAGGGTCTGGGTTTGGGTCTGGTGTGGTTGATAGGTGATGGCGTTCTGTGTGCCTCTGGTCCTGGTGTCGGTTTTTGTGGGGATAGAGATAGAGAAACACCCTCACAACATGAACAAGCGTGACGACACGTCCCGCCTGCCAGACATCTGGAAATTAGCCCTCCCCACAAAAACCGACACCAGGACCAGAGGCACACAGAACGCCATCACCTATCAACCACACCAGACCCAAACCCAGACCCTCTCCACAGATAAATTACAGACTCCATCCGGTAGCCAAACCATAGTGGCACCTCCGGATGCTGCACCCCCCTGCAATCCCTACACAGATCTGGCTGGCACAGGGCACAAAACCACAGCTCGCCCCTATACACGAAGCCAAGCCAGAGCACAACTAAGTGCAGTACAGCCATCTTCTCAGAAAAATCTCTTCACTAGCTCAAAAGGTCAAGACACGAAAGCTATAGCAACTAATCCACACTTAATGACCCACCTAAGTGGTACTCAGAATACCACTCAAGATATCACTCAAGATATCCCCCAAGTAATTAAAGAACAAAAGAAGAAAAGGCACAATAACCTGGGAACTTCTTCTCTGCACCACACCCCCTCAACAGTATTTATAGGAACTCAAACACTGAGATCCTGCTCTGTTCCAGTAACAAGAAGCCGAAAGCACCAGCCTGAAGATGACGAGTGAGACCTCGTCGAAACGTCGCCTAGACACCCCAACTCTTACACGGGAAGACACCCGAAGACACCAAAACATATATATATATATATATACATGCTTCAATATAAAATTTTCAAATCACTTAGAGAAGACACTCAAGTTCAAGGTTTTGCCTGCTTCATACTTTAAGCTAGTGGCATATTTGCTGCTAAAAAAAGCAAAACACATATTCACCCATCCATAGTAAGTTGTTTGCCTGAAGGTTGCATGGGTCAGATAGTCTGCATTGGGGGGCAAAAATCCTTATGAAGAAAAATCCTATGTTTCTTCAGCCCACAAACAGATTGCAAATATGCCAAATAATATGAACAACAAAATAGATAATGCAGGTACAAACTCTTTTGGGGGGGCATGGCCATTTTTCACAATTCTCTTATTCTTCACAATATTTTACTGTGATGTGCAGGTCTCCATGAATCCAAAAATAACACATAATTCATAAATACAAATTAGTGGAAACAAAATATAACAAGCTGACTTAGGCTAGGGTGTTGCTGTGCAGTTGTAATGACTCAGTTCTGCTCAGTTAGAAACACTGAGGTTACATACACCAGACTATGAGGGAAAGGGTGTTGTTTCATTTCCTGACCCCAGCAGGAACTGCAGGGATGGGCATTGCATGAGTGGTCTTGCCTAATATGCTGCTCCTAGAACTCTTACCCTGTTCCGTCTTTGATTCTCAATTCAGTAATATAAAGCTTACAATGGCTGTTGGCCATTCCTTTCTTTTTCTTTAAAGTTTCTTCAAAGCTACATACACCACACCAAACAGTGCTCAAAACTTGTAACAACACCATGAGTTTCTTCCAGGAAAGTGTCCTCGTTAGAGGTGCTGTCTTGTGCCCAAGATTGGGAGGGGGGTGGCCTGCAAGACCCACACATGACATCATGTGCCCAGTTTGTATTGCATGCATGTGACATCGTGCATGCGATGCATACAGCACATGCAACGTCACATCATTGGAAGGAGGCCAAGCATGTAGTCCAGCATGGTGCGGCTTCCCCTCTCACACTCAGGAGGAACCAACCACTGAACCATGTTGTGCTTCACTCAGTGATCAGCCTTCATCCACTTAGGGGACCCAGCCTTGTGCCAGCAGATTTTGAGGGGGCCAAAGACACCTCCGCCCCTAGAAGTTGGCATGCCTGGTCCTTGCCATGAAGCAGGAGGGAAAAAAAAGGAAGGAGGAGGAGGAGGAGACACAACATATCTCAGTTTACATTTGATAAGACTATGTGCTTTGCATTCATCTCCAGGCAGAGAAGTTCTCTGTCTGAAACTCTGCTGCCAGTCAGTATAGAGAATGCTGAGATAAGCCAGACCAATGATTTGACTCAAAAAAGGCAGTTTTCTATGTTTGGAATTTGAGAAGACAGCTCTATAATTCCAAGTCTTACAATCGTTAAATCTTCAACAATTCTCCCTGGAAATGAGAGATTGCTAGAAATTGTGTAAGTGCAGGAGAAGAGACTCACAAACTGGCAGTGCTCCACTGCAACCCAGTTGCTTTGATAAACTGAGCATCCAAGCTAGACTAGACATTTCTAAGTGGAAATGAGATTGATCCTATTGATCTCTTCTTTTCAAGTTAGTTAATCTTCCAGGTATCATTGGTTGCAACAGTTAAAAGGACACTTGAATATTCAGCAGTCTTTCTTTTTCTTTTCTCCCCCTTTTTGGTCTTTGCAAAAGTTCTTCAACTGTAATACAAGGAAGAAGGCTGTTCATGAAAGTGAAATGCATATTCAGCCAGGGAAAAACAAACAAACAAAAACAATTGACAGGTGGCAGAGGAAGCACTAATGAAATTATAGCACAAAGCAGAGGTTAAAGACCGACAGGAGCACATAGCCCTATTTATTAGCCCTGCAGGGGGGGAAAACATCTTTGTTTTCAAAAGCACCAGACATTTCAATTATGCCATGCCCATAAGCCTTTGCAAAAGGCTGCATTAATCACATTATTTTGCTTCATGGGGCCAAATCGAAATGCTGCTGGGTTTTCAGCTGTCCCTAATACAGTTATTCTTCAACAAATGCTCATTAACATAGTGGCAATAACTAATATGCTGGAAGGCAAGACCTCTGCACTTGTGAACAGCTAGCTAATCCGACAGTTCAACAGTGTGATGTTATTAATGCTTCACTGACATCATGGGAGTAGTCTTGAACATATGAAGGATGCTGACACATTTGGCAACAATTTCTGGGAAAATGCCTGATAAGCCTTTCATTGCAGCCACGATCCGAGAATCTGATTTTGAATTACAATTGCAGTAAGACTGAAATCTGTTGCTTGTTACCCAAAAATGTAACCCTATACCATGAAAGCGCAACCAAGTTCTAACTAACTTAGGGACTGTTTTCTAGCTTCTCTAAATGAGCCAACAACACAACACATCAGTGTCAAGTTGTTTTATCCTCCACATTTCTCCTTCATAATTTTATTTCATTCTCTTGAGCTGTCTTGCAAGGTAGTTTAAGCCCCGTAATTCCTGAGAGTAGAATGTGTTTTACTGAAACAGTCCATCTTGCCCAATTTCCTCGATCTTTTCAATATTTCTGAATACAGATATGGATAGGTATAAAGAAAAATGTGAACAGAATTAGCACTTTGTGTTTGTAAACCTCACTGAAGTGCTGGCATAAGTCATGGTTTGTAGTTATCAGGGAACTGCCATCAGAGGCACGGGAGAAGGAGAGGGTCTCTGATTCTGCAGGGGAAGGTCCGAGCACTAGAGGGAGACTTAGCCGGGAAGAAGGGGAAGAGAATGAGTGTAACACCAGGGATCCAGGAGAGCAACGGGACAGGGAGGTGCAGGGGCTCCAGGACTCTTCGTTGGAAGTTAGCGAGGAGAGCCCAAGCACCCCGCTGCCCACGCCCACCCTGCGCAGGAGACTCCCGCGCAGTGAGAGGCGGAAACGATTGGGCGTCAAACAACTCTTATGTTGGCAACGCTTTAAGAAACGCCCACAGACAGATTCTACGAGTGACTAAGGGCAGCCACGCAAATATGGGCTGCGTAGTCCGGAGGGTTTAACCAGGCAATCCGATGCTCAAACGGAGCAGGATTACGCACGAGTAACTCCCAACCACTACAGTGGTGTTTCTTCTTAATTATTTTGTTAGGGGTATTAGGATATGCTTCATTCTAATCACTTGTGTGAGGATGACTCAAGATGGTTCATGTAACCGTTCCTATATGTCAATAACATGGTGATATTAACTTACAGACTTTCCCCTGCTTTTTCTTTTCTTTTTCTTTTTTGTTGTTGTTTATGCTGGTCATGTGAAGTCTCCCATATGTATCGAGATCATGGCTCACGTCTTCCTTGAAAACTTTAAAGCAGCTGACAAAAATAGTTTTGTTGAATACACATCACTTGCTGGATATCCTATATCAGGCTTGCTCAATGTGCAACCAGCCAACCATTAGCCATGTATCATCCATGGTTGCTTGCTTGGCTGGGACTGCAAGAACAGAGAAGGTTGCGATGCAATTGGAAAGGCCAAAACATGCTTTGTGGGCTGTATTTGGCTCAGTGGATCACAAATTATACATTGATTTAGGTGCCCAGTGATCTGATATTAAACGAAAGCTTGCCACCATCTTCCAGACACTAATCACATCTATTCTATGGTGGTCATGACTATGAGACTACAGAGTAAATGACATTATTGTTTCATCCGCAGGGAGTTCTGTCTTCATTACCTCTTTCAGAAAAAGATTCACAATTCTATGTAATATGTGCTTTCTTAATATTCCCTTTCGAAAGCACATTACTTCACAGATGTGCTCCCAGTCCTTCTTCACCAAATATGAAATCAGTTTGCTTCACTGAAATAAGCCTTGAAATGATATTGCTCCCCACCCACCTTCCATCCCTGACCATGTTTTCTTGTTTATTTTCACATATAAAGCGTTTACTCTCTTGGTATGTGACATATTTGAAAGTTGACTGACAAAATGCTCTTTTACTGCTTGAAGGTTAATAGCATTAGTCTGCCCCTTGACTATAGGAAGCTGTCAATCTAACTTGAACTGGCAGATGTGCTTTTACAGCTGGAGCTCTATCAGCAATATTTATGTTTTTGCCACACTGGGAGCAAAATAATGCATCAGACAACAAGGTATTTCACTGGATAACTTTCGGCACAGTCTTACAGAAGCCTGGGAAGTCTCCTTTCCCCTGAAGACACGGGAGTCCTCAGATGTTTCTCCAGAAACAAGGAACCAATGGGATGCCTAAGAATTCAAAAGATTTCTTGAGGAGTGTCTTTTGAGGATTATTGAAAACAGAGTGACGCAGGGACAACAACCCTGAAATCTCTGTGTAGAAAATTCATGGGGAGTAAGTACTTTCCCTTTTTTCTTCTGTGGGGGAGAAATGTCCATCACCATTTTACCAGCAGTGACTTCTGCTGTCAGCCAAAAGCTGCTGTTCAACTCCACCCGACAATTCCTCTTCCTTGGGTTGAAATACTACAGTGGTACCTCAGTTTAAGTACTTAATTTGTTCCGGAGGTCCGTTCTTAACCTGAAACTGTTCTTAACCTGAAGCACCACTTTAGCTAATGCGGCCTTCTGCTGCCGCCACGCTGCCGGAGCCCGATTTCTGTTCTTATCCTGAAGCAAAGTTCTTAACCTGAAGCACTATTTCTGGGTTAGTGGAGTGTGTAACCTGAAGCGTATGTAACCCGAGGTACCACTGTATAGCATTTTCCTCTGCATGAAAAGCCATAGGAAGGCCCTGGTTACGTACATTTCAGATGTTCAAAATCATGGTTCCTAGGTTTATACAAAATGTGGGGTACACAGTACCAACGATGGGGAACTTGTGACTCTCCCCAGCTGTTTTTTCTCCTACTTACCCCAGTCAGGACTGAAATTAGGGTGGATGGAAAGGAGCATCCTGTAAGAAAGGCAGTTGGTGAGGGGAGAGTTAAGCACCCGCTTATTATTTCCACTTTCAAATTCCACTTCCCATCCCTGCCTTGCAGGCTCATTAGGGAAACAGACGTCTTCTGAGGTAACATGCTATTCCACCTTCATCTCACAGCAGATTTTATTTGGGTAAATATAAACCATTTGGCAATGGAATTCTACAGTTGTTTACACACTGAGGAATGGAAGTTGCTTCTGACGTGACCTTTTAAATACTTATTCTTGCTGTATGCTGATATATTGAAACACCTCATCATGAACCAGATGTTTGGAACTATCTAAATGATCGAGTGGAAGGAGAGCTGTGCAAGATATCTTAGGCAGGGAAGGCCTCCTGTTAGCCAAGTACGAAACTGCTCGGCAAATGAAGTGCTACCAAATGATTAGCTGGAAGGGTCACTTCCCTATGAAAGTCATTCCTTATAGAAAGTGGTGCCGAAAGCGCTACTGTTGATCTCTGAGGGTTAGAGCTGAAGCCTCCCGAGACAACACATAGATAACATCTGAACGTTTGTTTGGAGTAGAAACAAACTGAGGTCACTCTTGAAGACAACAAACCGTCTGCTGCATTCCCTGACCCTGAAAGGTTAGAGTTGAGGAATTTCCTGACGGGATTCTGTTTGGTCTAACTTTTTTCTTTCTTTCTTTTTTTATAAAAGTATCAGGGGAACAGTGAGAGAAAATGAACGATTATTTGCAACAGGCTTGTAAAACCCTGTTATCTTTTCAAAATATTCACAGGGCTGATGCTACACAAATTGGTGGCGTCTTTCCTTTGCTTTCCCTCTTGGAAATTAATGATTATTTTCATAAACCTTCTGGCAATAACCTTTGGATCCTATATGTATTTAGGACATGCTAAAAATGGGAACCAAATGCTTTGAACATTCAAGCAGTCTAAAGTAGCTGAGTGATTATTCTAGCGGGAGTGTTCTGAATTCAGTCAGCGCCAAATGCCTTTCTCTATAAAAAGAAAAGAGCAAAATTAGGGAGGGACAAATGTATGTATGCATGTACATGCGCAATAACAAAATAATCCTCAGTATAGTTCTTCCATATGAACACATATCAGGAAGCATTAAAGATATGCCTGCCCTTTCACATTTTTTGCTGCAGTTGATCAATCTTCTTTGAAGTACAGTGGTACCTCGCAAGACGAATGCCTCGCAAGACGAAAAACGCGCAAGACGAAAGAGTTTTCCGTTTTTTGAGTCGTTCCGCAAGACAAATTTCCCTATGGGCTTGCTTCGCAAGACGAAACGTCTTGCGAGTTCTTGCGAGTTTGTTTCCTTTTTCTTAAAGCCGCTAAGCCGTTAATAGCCGCTAAGCTGCTAATAGCCGTGCTTCGCAAGACGAAAAAACCACAAGACGAAGAGACTCGCGGAACGGATTAATTTCGTCTTGCGAGGCACCACTGTACATGAAATTAACTGTATTTGAGTTTGTTAAGGCTCATAAGGATTCCAGGCTTTGCGTATATTATTATACTTATACAATCATGTATGATGTATTCCAGATAGTCATTTGTAACTATACCTAAATTCTAAACAACTTCTAGGCAAGCTAGAAAGGTAAAATGTGGCACGTTTTTTATTCTGAGGAGAAACGCCCATCCTAAATTTCTGCAACCATGTTGCTCAGCAGGGTTTCATTCAGTTCCACACTGGAGGGAAAGGCTCAACTACAGGATCTTCAAATGTGCAAAAAGTATTTTGTTTATTTTTCAGAAAATGAGGGGTACACACTCCCAATTTGGAGAGGAATAGCACTGAATATGTACTGGCAAGAAGATAGTCAAATGTTCAAAATTTGGGGAAATGTCACCTTGATATTTCCAAAACCTAAAACATTTCTTTGAAAAAAGGGGTACATGGTCATCACTGGTGTGATTCTAATGTTTACAACTGCACATCACAAAACTTGATGAAGTCCTATATTATCATTATATCTTTCCTTTGTTTCATGGGTACCGAAATCTGTGCCATCGTCTCCTCTGCCCTCAACCATTCAGCATCAGCTTCCATCCCATACTGCTCAAACGTGTATAAATCTGATCCACCAGAAATTCAAGTGGTGAGATACTGATCTCACCTGCTGTCAAATCCATGTGTCCCAGAAACCATTCTGGGACACAGATCTGACCTGTAAATAAGATCCAAATGTTTACATTTTTGCAGTGACTTTTTCTTCTTTGAGAAAAATACAAGCAACTTCTGTATCTGCATCCCGTGCTCCCAATGTAAAGTTCAATCCAGTCAATGTGATGAGGGAAAGGAAAGGGGTGGAAATGTAGTAAATAGTTTCACAAAGTTTATACTCTTACATGCATTTTCCATTGTGCATAACTCTCTCTTTTTTTCTTCTTGCCCTATAGGTACATTAGACAAAGTACAAATAAAAAAAACTGAAATGAAGATTAATTATATGCCTCAAAGCCATAATTTAGTGTTTAAATTAATATTTTCATGCAAAGTGTCACATAATAAAGGAAAAATTAAACCCATATGGGCTGCAGATTGGAAAGAAATTAGCAATTTGTCTCAAGCCTGGGGATGTACTCTTGTTTTGTAAATGAAATATGTTATATTTCTGGTTTAGGCATGAAAACTATTTTTATAATTGCACTATGATTTTGAAAAAGGAAATGCTTTTAGTGTAATTATTGACTGGGGGCAAGGAACACAAGCAAGAGCTATCTTGGCTGTCTGAGACGGTTTAACAACAACCATTTAATGGGCAGTAAAGCTGGGTCACTAATGCAATGTGCTGGGTGGCCTGCTGAACTCTCCAAGCCATGTCTTGAACTCCCGTTGATAATGGTGCACCTCCGTCACATGCAAGTGGGCTTCCTTGATGTTTCCAGGAGAGCTGATATGATTTAACATATGGGATCATTTAGGAAGGCTCCATGTATTACCGTCTGTACACAATTTCTATTTGGGGCAAACACCATGAGTAACCATTTCGAAAGAGGAGATCCCAGGGAGATACTAGTAGTTATGTATAGTATTTTCTTTCTAAGCACACACAAGATCTCTTCTCACATTGATTGTTAGAAGAGGACTTTTACTTTTGCTTCCCTTTCCATGCCATGCCACTTGTTGCTGTCTCTCTCTCAAAAAAACCCCACGTTATTGCTTTTCCAAAATAGGATGTTCTGAACCACAATAAGATCTGGGATCTGAAGTCCCTGGTGTGTGTGTCCAAATCACTTTCTGCATGTCCCAGAGACGTTCCTGTTTTCACATCTAGCTGTATCTTCTTGTACTGTGTAGGAGTCAAGAGTCAGGGGAAGCTTTTCATAAAAGAGGCTGTAAGACTTATATCAGCTCTTTGGCACTTACAGGAAGCCTGCTGGGATCAGCTGTGCTACAGAGCTCCCAACGGGGCACTCCATAGCAGAGTCAACCACTGCAGGCTTACTGTCAGGCATGTGGTAGTCACAGCCGTAATGTGATGGATGCTGTGCAGGAAGGAGCAGACGGACTCCGTGATTGCTCAGCAACAAAGAACACTTTACTTTGGTACCTCTTGCATGCTTCTATTATCACTAGTGCCAACTGTGACATTAACTGTAATTGCACTCAGTTTACAACAACCAGATCCCAGATATTACAACAGCAAGCCTCCCTTGCCAAGGAACATGTCTCATCAGGGGGTTAAATCTGGACCTGTGCTGGATCTAATTAGGCCCTCACACTGGAAGTTCCTTATCCCTGCTATAAAAAGAAGGGGACTTGTCAATATGTGTGCTTTGGATACCATGCATGGTTTATGATTAGAACTCCAAAGCATGCTATGCTTTCCCCCAGGTATAGAGAACTTCAGGTCTAGGGTAAAATGTGGCCCTCCAGTCCTTTCTCGGTGGCCCTTGGGATTCTCCTCAGGCCACAATTGCTTCCCAGTGGCACCCCTCACCAAGCACACTTTGTAGCTCCCTTTCATGCTTTTGCTTGGCTGGAATGTGCCCTTGAATTCTGCTAATGACCGGAAGGGGTGTATGAGAGTGAGGAAACTAGCCTACTGTAAAGTTAACATTTAATGCTAGGCCTACTTTTGCCTCTGGCCTCATCCATCACAGGCATGTGCCCCACTCCCCACTCTGCACAAGGTGTACCAGAAGGAAAGGTGTCTTTTGAACTTCAAAAACTCCCCCATCCGTGATGTAGGCAGTACTGAGGTGACTGGAACCAATGGCCTGACTCTGTATAAGGCAGTGTTCTATGTTCCTATATGCTCTCTAAAATCTGAAGGCGGTATATAACCATCATGACTATAGTCAGAGCCATCCCACCCATGAGACAAAGTGAGCCTGGGCAGTGTTTGGAGGTCCCGGGCTACCCAGACAACAATACCCTCCTCTTGGCCTCACTGATGTGGTCCAAAGGAAAGCAGAGCAATATATTTGTCACCAGCTTGGCTGCAGGAGTTGTCAGGAGGAAGACTCCACTCTGGATTTGTGTGCTGTTTACTCCTTAACTTTTTCTTCTCCCAAAGATGTCCTGCAAGGCAGTGGGTATGTGTGTGTGTGTGTGTGTGTGTGTGTGTGTGTGTGTGTAGGAACAGATTTGTTAGTGCTGTTGTGGCATTCATAAGCACCCAGAAATTTGTACATGCAGAACTTTCCTTGCTTATTTCAGCCCCCCCCCCCCCGCAAGCCTCATTTTGTCAGACAAAAGTACAGAGCTGGATCAAGACTCACATTTGCATTTTTACTAATGTTTTGGAACATTTTTGCAGTGGGGGGGCACATATAATGGACAACCAGCTCAAGAGGAAACATCTGTGTACTCTCAACAAAGCAAAACACATCCCTTTAAAAAACATGCAAGGTTTTAGTCTTATTTGCTTTCTTTTAGCAGTCTCACAGCAGGTACCTCATTTACATACAAATGAGGTGATGTTAATGAACCTGCCATGGTGGAGTTGAAAAGGCCTTTGCATTGTATAACACAGGTTCATTTCCTGTAAACTCAATCCCACTGAGTTCTGGTTCATTAAGTGAAAGTTATGATATGCTCCTTGATTTCACTGTTCCCACCAGCGTGGCACAGTGAACAATACCTGAGAGTGAAAGAAACCATGAATAAAAAGTTTCACATTCCTGCTCAGGGATGCACTCAGAATGTGGAAAATGGGAGAAAGGGGGAACAAGATGGTTTCTCTTTTTTTTCCAAAGGAGTAACATTTATTGAAGAGAAAACGCAGACCCTTGTAAAATGGAATTGGATGGCTAAAAGCTGGCTTTTGTAACTACTGCAGTCCCAAAGCACATGCAGTCTCTTTAATGAGAACTGATTCTAAAAGCATTTGTGGAATGTGTGGAAGGATCAAGTCTGACTAAATGGTTCAAACTGGCTGCGGTTTATCTGTCTTGTTCTTTGACTGCTGCAATTTAGGCATTGATTGAGCCCCAAATACCAATAACTTTCTAAGCCTGTAAACTCAGAAGACTTCAAATCCTGGCTCCATTGCAGGTTAGCTGATTCAAAAGAAAGCTCCCTTTACAATAGAAATTAAGAAAAGGAATCTCTCTGACCACTGGGAACTGTTGGACAGTCAGGAAATGGAGCAAGATAGGCAAACAGCTTGTTTCTATGTTTCACTGCTGCT
Source organism: Podarcis bocagei (assembly GCF_964188305.1). NCBI lineage: Eukaryota > Metazoa > Chordata > Lepidosauria > Squamata > Lacertidae > Podarcis > Podarcis bocagei. The sequence continues at coordinate 31,500,581 of NC_138134.1, forward strand.
GATTCCAAAGCATGCTTGTATATAAAGCCAGTGGAAGAACTAATTTATTGAATGGAAGGTGGTGCATTGGATTTCGAGCTTCAGGATGCAATCATTCCAGGCACTCAGTAGTTGGCAAACTTATATGAGCAGCTCTATTCAGCCATTATAAAAATCAGTAATTAAATAAAAAATTTTTTTTAAGAAAATGGGTAATTTACCATCTCATTAAGGGGAGGGGAAACAACAGAGATGGCTGAGATACTGTAGCTTCATCCTCCGAGCCCATTTTGATTGCTTCCTGTGAGTTGGAAAGGTGACTATCTGTAGCAGGGAACATCTTGTAACTGTGGATGTCCTGGTTTCCAAAATGCGCAGAGAACCACCACAGCTACAAGAGATTTGCAGGCAGTCATCTTCCAGCTAACGAAAGGTGACATTAAAAGGCATTAAAAGAGTGTGGGAAGAAGCAGTGCACTCATTTGCACTGCCCTTGTTACATAGTAAGTTACCCATTTTTGTAACACTTGAGGATACCTATACAGTCCATCGATTCTAATACCATGTGCTGAAACCTTTGAAAGCGGACATTGCCAAGTGTCTGACCAGCTGATGGATCTCATTGTGGCTGATGCAAATTGCTGGCTAATCCTCAATGTAACACTGCATCTTTCACAGCTTTTTATCCTTTTGCTTTTCTGTCTGTGGTACATTAGCATACAGTTTTCCTTGTATTGCTTTTTATCCAGTTTACAGTCTACTCCAAAGCAAGTTTGTTCAGAAGCTGGAATGAGCTTAATGAGACTTAGCTTTGGGGAAGTTCTGAGTAGGATTCCAGCCTAAGATTTAAGTTTAGATATGGAATCAACAGAAAGGAATGTGTTCATCTGTCATACATTTGCCACATGTCATCAGACTGCATAATCTGCTGGTTCCTGTCGTGGCTCTATGTCAATAAGTAGACAAATAAATGTTGTATCTTTATCATTTGAGGGAACATACTAAATTCTGTTCCACTTGGACTGACCTTAAGATTCTGTTAGCATTTTAACTGGGCCACAAGTTTAGAAAAGTAGTTTGGTGATCCTCCCCCCCCCCCAACCAAGTAATCTCTAGCAGATTTGCCTAGTATTTTAAATTCTTGTGCTGTATCGTGAAACAAGCCTTATTTTGTCTTTCCAGCAAGCAAGTGAAACTGCCTGTTTCATAAACACAATCATGTTGTTTTTATTACTATCAACATTTCTCGTTAAGCTAAATGCTAAGAGCCAGATTCGCAGCAAGCTGAGGTCATTACACACATGCACGCGCACACACACACACACCAAATAGAAGTTTTTAAAAAACAGTGAAAGGTCTTGGGGGATTCAAACTGCTGAGTGTGTTTATATGGCAAAGCACATTCAGGATCAAAGTAAAAATTCGGTGCCAGTGTGTTAACACCTACCTTGTCTCAAAACAGCAAAATCTGCTAAAGAGCTTCACAGATTTTTTAAAAAGGAACCAAAGAATTATGTGAAGTGCCAGTCCTAAGGTGAAGTACTAGGTGTTCTCTGCTGCAATCGCGGCAAGAGAATGTGCAGATATAAAATTGATACCATATGGCTCCTGCTTGTGTGTGTACTTTTATCCTGACTTTCCAAACCCATTCACTTATTGAAAAGGTGTTCATGATCAGCTTCGTAGCACTGGCATTATTGTTTTGGCTTTGGCCACATTCACACCATACATTTAAAGCTCTTTGTTACCACTTTAAACAGCCGTGGTTTCCCCCAGATAATTCTGGGAACTGTAGATTGTTAAGGGTGCTGAGAGCTACGTTGCTGGAGGCCTCTGTTCCCCTCCCGTTGCAAAGTTCCCTGTGAAGTGGGATTGGTTGTTAAATCTCTTTGAGAGTTGTAGCTCTGACAGCAGAATGACACCCTTAACAAACTACAGCTCCCAGAATTCTCTGGAGGAAGCCACAACTGTTTGAAGTGGTATCATAGCATTTTAACTGTATGGTGTGGCTGTGGCCTTTGTCATGCTAAAATGGCCCCCTTCTCATAGGAGCCTTTACACTGTGGCTGCTACTGCAGTGTAGTTCCTTCTGATGCTGCGAGACCAAGGGAGAACCATTTGGGCAAGAACCTCCACATGAGCTTTCCCCTTGCGGCCAGAAGCGCTACCTTTGTGACATTGCAGCAGCACACTTTGCAAAGCTTATAGGGAAATGGGACCCTGGAAACAATGTTCACGTTGAAACTTGATAGAGCAGCAGACAGAGAATGAGGGTCTGGGCAAGAGCATGATGTACGTAGGCCTACTTTTGGGTTTTGCTTAGGGTCATATTTTGTTATTGGTACACTGAGACATATTTTGCATATCTGCACAGTCAAGCAGGAAAGAAATAAGGGGAGAATGAGTGTTTCCGAGGCACAGGAGCCAAGAACCATTTTCAAGAGGCACTTGAAGGGAAAGTATGCTGCTTTAAAATATCTTTAAAAGGGCATCACACAAGTTTAGTCTGCTCTCATGCCACAATTTACAAAACCCTGGTATTTCTTATTTAAAGAATTCAGGTATGTTTGCATTATGACCTAAAGCAAACTATTCAAGTTTTCTGCTGATTGATTTTTGGCTTTCTTTTCTCCAGTTTACATCCACTTTTCTTCCACACACACAAAATGCCATGCCTTAGACTCAGCTGCTTATTTGAATTATTGTAACATTATTTTTATTCTATTGTTGATTCCATTTTGAAGCTAGATGTTCATTGAAAACCAATTTCTTTCACTGTTATTCCAAACCTCAAATGGGTTTTCATGTCACGTTTCCTTATAATGTTAATGCGACTAAGCAAAATTTTCCAGCAGAATTTTTCTTCAAGACTCTGCTGACTTTTCCCAATGAATTAACATGGTACTTAAGTACGTTAGCTAGAATCACACAGCAGTGGGACCAGTGCTTGTATTTATCCTCTCCTTGCTTTACAAAAGCATACTGGTGAAACCACCAGAAACAGAGTTCATGTCTGGATGTCATGAGATCTCTAGGCTTGGTTTATATAGCATTATAATATTTTATACATTCTTGTGGCTTCAGAGTTCAGAGGCATGTAGCACCAAGTGCTGAATAGGGGCTGGCAGAAGGGCTATTCCTCCCTTCCTTCGGCCTCTTCCCAAATGCTTCAGTTTGATCTCCAAAGCCCTCCAATGATTCAACAATAGCCTTGCCAACTTGTATTCAAAGTTCTCCATTTGCTGCAAACTCTCACCGCTCATTCAATAAGCTTTTGCCTTTTGTGTGAAGTGAAAATTCAAAACCCTCCATTCTGCTTCACTGCTCACTTGATGTCCTGAAGGTTTTGAAGTGCTCCCAGTATTCAGACTACAACTCCCATCAGCCCCAGCCAGCATGAGGTTGGGGAAGGTGGCCTACGCTAAGCATTCTGGGGGGCCATGCTAAGTGCTGCCTCATCTGTTACATATAAGGCATTTGCTATGCCAAGGGTGAGGGACGCGGGTGGCGCTGTGGGTTAAACCACAGAGCCTAGGACTTGCCGATCAGAAGGTCGGCGGTTCGAATCCCCGCAACGGGATGAGCTCCTGTTGCTCTATCCCTGCTCCTGCCAACCTAGCAGTTCGAAAGCACGTCAAAGCGCAAGTAGATAAATAGGTACCACTGCGGCGGGAAGGTAAATGGCATTTCCATGTGCTGCTCTGGTTTGCCAGAAGTGGCTTAGTCATGCTGGCCACATGACCCGGAAGCTGTACGCCGGCTCCCTTGGCCAATAAAGCGAGATGAACGCCACAGCCCCAGAGTCGGCCACGACTGGACCTAATGGTCAGAGGTCCCTTTATGCCAAGGGTACCAGAATAGGGTCACCTATTTCACGTGCTAGAAAGTCTCTGCGGCTTACATTCAGTATATTGAAATTCACAAACATTTGGGAGTAAACTTGTTCATTCTGCTTATCCGTATATGCTTAAATAAGCTTTGTTGTGCTTTAGCCTTTTGGAAGTCCATCAAACCTTTCTGCAAGTCACAGCAGAAAGTAAGCAATACTTTCTAAATATTCTTTTGCAACCACACAGGCAAGATACCAAGAATGGGTGAAATGGAGATTTCGGATAACTTGAGTGAACTATAAAACAAATCCCATGCTTTCTACAATATCACACATACATTTTCCTTTTCTATATGTGAGCAAGAGCTAGGAAACTTCTCTTGTATGAAGCTCAACAGCGGGTTTAAAAAAAAAAGCTGTCTAAATTCATGGGATTAATTTTAACAAGGGTTTTTCCCTCTGCCAGATGTTCTCTCTGCAAGTGTTTGTTTTCCATAAATATATATGCTCCCCTTTGTACTTTACAAATTAAAAAGAATGCACTGCACCACATCTGAACTGCAGAATGCCTTTCTGTTTTATGTGGGGAAGCATGTCTCATGTGCATAAGGATATCTCTCTCTCTCTCTCTCTCTCTCTCTCTCTCTCTCTCTCTCTCTCTCTCATTCTCCCTATCTTCTCTACTCTTTCTATAGCATTTTCCTGTGACTATATAAGTGAAGGGGAAGCTGTGCATGCAACAGAGCCCTGTGTCAGTATGGTGGAGAAATTTGATTCAGCTCCCTTATATTATATGGGACAAGTTCTATTGCATGGGACAAGCAGAAAACCACTCAGACCCAGGCTTTCTAGGCACCAGACAAGCAGAAGTGTGGACAAGCCCTTAGTCTTATCTCACAGAGTTTTTGTCTAGATAAAATAGAAAGGATAAAGCTTTGCAATTTGTTCCAAGCTCCTGAGAGGAAGGGCATATTTTTAAATTTGTAACATAATTAGAACCTGGGGAAATAGGCTTTTGCTGCTGTGGCTGACTGTTTTCAATGCACAGCGGTCACAATTCAGCACCAACTTAGGTGAATATAAATTCAATTAAATTAATGGGCATATAGCTGCCTCGCTCTTTCCTGGACTGTGGTATTTGTACCTGAGAAATAACAGTGCATTCTCTTCTAGTTTTGTTCTATTGTATCCACCTGGCAGCAATTCAGAAACAAACTTCTAGTGAAGAAAATGATGGGGTTTCTCGTATTCCATCCCACATAAACTTCATTGTTCTGTTGCAGCCAGTAAGGTTGGGGAAGTGACTTTTGCAGTCATACTCTGGCTTCTTCCTCTTTTCTGATCCTGACATAAGGGGGAATGTAGCTGTAAAGCTTGTAGTTACTGCATAATTTCCATGCAACTCAGAAACAGCTCATTTGAGCTAAACGCAGATGTATTTTCTATTCACTGATGCTGAATAGCTTTTGCTACTCAGCTGTTCTGTGCATGCAACATCCAAAATGTGATATTATAGACTAATGTTGTGGGACACAAGGAATTAAACAGGAATTAAAATTCTGGTATTTGGCATGATTAGTTGAAATGAGTGGGCTGTTTTGAAGTCATAATCATAGTCACTTTATTTGCACATATACATTACACTCAAAGAGGTTCACAGCAAAGCATAATTTTAAAATAAAGCCAAATGAGGTTTGTATCCGGTGGTAACTTTGTCTCAACAAAAAGGGTTTTCACTAATGCAAATCAGGGCATCTGATTTCCATTGATTCCCCCGCTACTTATTTAAGTCCTCAGAACTATATCCCATTCTGTTCTGGAGAAACCCCACCCTTTGAAGCAGCTTTAAAATGGGGGATAGGAACTTTGGAGAGGTCAGTGAAAATCAAGTGACAGAACCACTTTCCACAAAGGCATGATTGCTTTCAATGATGTACAACCCTGTCCTCCTGATACAGTAGAACTGATCCATTTTTCTCCTTAGGCTTCCTCAGAAAATCCAAGACAACTACAGTGGTACCTCGGGTTAAGTACTTAATTCGTTCCGGAGGTCTGTTCTTAACCTGAAACTGTTCTTAACTTGAAGCAGTATTTCTGGGTTAGCGGAGTCTGTAACCTGAAGTGTATGTAACCTGAAGCATATGTAACCCGAGGTACCACTGTAAATCTGTGGCTTGATGGGGACAAATATCCTTTCAAAGCTGTCTTCTCCATTTGGGTCAATACCATAGTAGATGACTATAGAAAACTGTGGCTTTGATACATCATAGAAACATGAAAAAGTCCCCCATATTTCTGCCCCACTGGTTCATTTTGCGACTGATGCATTGTGGATTGTGTGAAGGGCACAATGCCATGGGCAGCTCTCAGCTAAAAGAGTAAAGAATTCATTTATCAATTCATTCTCTGAGATACCAGAAGCAGGGAAACAAACAAAGCTGACAACAACTGAGATGGAGGCTCTGATTATCAGACTGCATGCATAAGTGAGGCTTGTAGGATTCCTGTCTAATATCTTGGCCAATCATTCATGATTATTCATTGTATGATATGTCAGTTTTATCACATTAAGAAGATGATGATTACTTGGATCCAAGCAGGATGGCTCAAGACTACTTCTAAAAATATTCAGGGGAAAATGGCAAAAAAACAAACAAAAACATTTCAGTTCAACCCTGAACATAGAAGACATATTTCTGCTCAGTTTCAGGGGAGTTGGAGGTTGAAAACAACATAAAACATTCTTGATTTCTGGCTCACGAATCATTCCTACAATTTAGAAACTAGGAAACCAAGGGAAACCAGGCACACACACACAAAATAATCTTTATCTCCTTAGATTTACAGTTAAGAGTTGCCAAAGGCTCCACCAAAACTAACACATAGAAATTAATAAGAGTTTTTAGATTGTTATAATTCAGTCCCTGGTAAAGAAAAAGTGTCTCAAAAGAGATGATCAAGATAACTAACTGTATCAAGGCCCTTGATAGCACTGCACTCTTGATAGCCCCAGTGCAGCACAAGTAGAGTGATGTCCCAACCCTAAGTAATAGATGTGGAGCAATCTTGCAGGATGGAAGAAAGCAATGAGGCTGTTCACATCACAGCCTTTTTAATGAATGGGAATGGATAAAAACTCCTTCCAGAATGGTATTCACACAGTTGTTGTTGTTGTTTAGTCGTTTAGTAATGTCCAACTCTTCGTGACCCCATGGACCAGAGCACGCCAGGCACTCCTCTCTTTGTTGTCTTTGTCCATGGAGTTTTCTTGGCAGGGATACTGGAGTGGCTTGCCAGTTCCTGCTCCAGGTGGATCACTTTTGGTCAAAACTCTCCACTATGACCTGTCCATCTTGGGTGGCCCTGCATGGCATAGCTCATAGCTTCTCTGAGTTATTCAAGCCCCTTCGCCATGGCAAGGCAGTGATCCATCAAGGGGACACAAAGCAATGAACTGGCAGGGCTATGTGAGTGAGGAAAGAGGACAATTGTCTGGCTCTTCTGGCTTTGAAATTCAAACCTTAAAAGCCAAACTTCTAGTTCTTGATTTTAAAGCAATATCCATTCATTTCACTGAGATTTGTGTGAGGGAAGGTGTTACATAAGCTCTGGGGAAATAAGTGGGAGTCATGTTGCATCCATTTCTAAGGAAATACACTCCTAGTCTACAAATTAACAGAAATTCTTCTTCTTCTTCTTCTTCTTCTTCTTCTTCTTCTTCTTCTTCTTCTTTAGATTTACATACCACCCTTCATCAAAATATCTCAGGGTGGTTCACAAAATACAAATACAAATTAAAAACACCAAAAAGTAATTAAAACAAAATCAACAAAACAATAAACTTTCCCCTCCCACAAACACATTTAAAAGTTTGTAGAATAGTAAACAGCCAAAGACCTGGTTGAAAACAAACTTTTTTTCCTGGCACCTATAGATATATCATGAAGGCACCAGATGAACCTCCCCAAGGAGAGTGTTTGACAAATGGGGAACCACTGCAGAACAGGCCTGTTCTCAGGTTGCCACCATCAGGGCGTCATGTGGAGGAGGCACGGAAAGAAGGGCCTCAGAGAATGGGTCAGTTTATATGAGGACAGGACCGTCTTACCCATAGGAGCTAAGGGTGCAGGGCTCTCAGGGGCGCCAGGCCAAGAGCCTGGGGCCCAAGAGTTGAGTCAGGGGAAGAGCCCACCCGTCGGTCGGAGTGCCGCTGCGGGCAGCTCTGCGCTGTGAGTTCGGGGGCAACCGAACCAGTGAGATGCTGAGGCAGCCGGCCGGCTCCACCCTCCTGCGCATCTGGGACTAGGCAACCGGGGGGGCACCAGGTGGATCTTTACACCCCAGCACCACATATGCTTAAGACAGCCCTTTTTGGGGAGAGGCAGTCCTTGAAGTATTGTGGTTTTGAGCCATTTAATGCTTTATAGGTCAAAACCAGCACTTTGAATTGGGCCTCAAAGCTGATTGGCAGCCAGGGCAGTTGCGTGTTGAGTCACAGTAGCCCCCCAATAATTCACACTTCACACATCAATTTTTGTTTAAGGTTTTTGGCATAATTTTGGCCACAACTTTATTCAAATACAAAAATGTGAGTGGTTGCTTAGGCACTGGTTCCGACTATCTGTCCTTGCCCTCAGGGACAGAGCTGGCCTTCCGGATACCAGCGGAAGCCAGCGTGGGAAACAAGTATTGGGTGAGAAATAAAGCTGGGCACCAGACCATTACTTCTCACCCTCATGTTCCTGTGGGGCTTGCACGGCCCAAGTCCGACTCCGGGGACAAGGACGAAAGAATGGCAAGCCCCTGGATTTCCTTTAACGGAATTCCCATTCGCATCATTTGGAGGGGTAGGCACTTACCCCTCCAAGCACCAATTTAACCAGTGCCTAACCGCCATGGAGCCCTCAGCTCACCGCCAAACCACTCACAGCCCCAACCAAGACCTCAGCTTGGTCACCACCGCACCAATCCAAGCCTCATTCCCTGAAGCGGAAAGGTGCATGCCATCAGCTTGGAAAAAGGATGGCCTCTCAAAAAGAATCTCGGGGTGGGAAATTGCATCGCCACCAGCTCCAAAACTTTTTTGACCACAGCAGAATTGATGCGTTTTCGGGCCCTTTCAGTGGCAGCCGGGCAACGACTGCCCTTCCAAACGCAGCGTTGCAAAAGCTTTGACCAAAAATTTTTCGCTGTCGGCACCATTGCACGCAGCGTCTCCAGGTCACCCAAAATTGCAGCACGTAGTGACAAACAGTCCATGGGCACCAGGTCGTTCTCACCAAGCTGCACCACAATAGCAGCTGGCGGCCCCTCCAAGAGCAACTGCCTCCGGATACTTGGCAGGAACTCCGACCAGCACATCCCACGTCTGGACAGCCAAGACAAGCGAATATGTGGAGGAAAGCCGAAATCTGGACCCAATCCAGATTGCCGTGCTGCGACGCCAGCCCAATGGACGATACTGTGCCCCACAATCCAAACACGGGTCACCGCTAAACCTGATAAATAAGATGAAACAAGCAAAAATTGTAAGACACCAATAATGTTAACGAACATAATCTTTGAATGCATTCGATTTCCAACGACCTGTATTTTATTTCCACTGCCTTATTAACATGCTTTCCGGCCTTCTTGGTGGTACGTTTGTCTAGGCATTGGTTCCTGACTAGCTGCACCTGACCTCAGCAGGGCAGCACTGACGACTGGGCCCCACCATATCGTCAGTACCAGCAAACATTGTGGGGGAGCAATGAATCCCAAGGCAATCGCATCCCGCCAGGTGTCGTTCCCCATAGGGGAAAGATGCACCCCATCTGCCCTAAAGAGGGGAACAGCCTTGAAGAAAATTAGGAGGGTGCAATATTACAGAACCACCTAAAGCAAGGACCTATTTTATTTTATTTGTTATTTTATTCACTTTATTTATTTTATTCTATTATCCACCGCCTTATTAACATGCTTTCTGGCCTGCTCGGTGGTAGTTTGTCTAGGCATTGGTTCCCGACTAGCTGCACCTGACCTCAGCAGGGCAGCACTGACGACTGGGCCCCACCATATCGTCAGTTCCAATAAACAGCATGGGGGAGGAATGAACCAGGATCAGACTCAAGCTCACCCCAAATGCTCCCAGGGACTCTTGCATGGCCCTACCCCTCAAAAGGGGTCGACAAAAGCATGGCAAATCCTTGGATTCCCTTAATGGAACATCTTTGCGCATTGGAGGGGACAGGTGCTCCCACCCCCCCTCCAGACCACCTTGAACCAATGCCTTAAATTATTTTGAGTCCAGGGAGAGCTGCCATCAACTCAATCCAAGCCCTCTTGCATGCAGGAATGCAAACTTATGCTGGAGGAAGACAGCAAACATTCTCGCCCAGCTGTACCACCAGCACTGCGGGAGGACCTGCACAGGTCACACTCGACCGCACCAAAGGAAGGATCTCCTCCCAAAGCATTCCCCATCTGGACATCCAGTATATGTTCACATGGGCAGGAAGACTGAGATGACGCCCCAGTCCAAACCCGTCAACATGCTTGCCAGCCTAGTGTACAATGCTGTGGCCCAAATGTGCACAGCTGCTCCTATGAAAAAAGGAAACAACAGACAAGCATCAGCACAGACATCACTGTGACACTTCCTGATATAATCCTTGTCAGCGTCAGACTTCCAATGACCCGTATTCACAATCCTGTCTACTGACAGGCCCCCAGTGTGCAGCCTTTGCAGCAGCACCTAATCGTAAGGAATGAGGAGTGTTCAGCGGTAAGCAAGCCGCAGGCTCTATAACTGGTGCACGACGTAAGCACATTGATGCCGGGCTAACGGGAACCCATTTTCATGCACTAGGAGCGGGCCAGCCCCCAGGGAATAAAAAGCCAAATATTCTGTTATCCATAACCGGGCAAGGGCCCTCCTCACCTGTGGCGGGAAGCCTGATTGTGGCACTCCTGCCCACTAAGTCTGTTTTAGAGTTACCAGCTCTAATGACAAGCTCCAAAGGATAAGGAAAAGTCCTGAAGCAATAAGCCTCCAGAATCTCGGCCCCGTGCTGGCTCCAACAACCATTTCCCCAACCCTCAGTGCGAAAATGCAATGGACTACTGAAAGGAGTCTCACCTTGATCTTTAACCCGCAGACAAGTTTTAACTTGTTGCAGATACTGCATAGGTAAAAATTGACCGACTTCCTGCCCACTGTCCTATGAGGTTGGAGCCTATTCCAACCTTCCAAGGCCCTGCGCACTGCAAACTTTATACAAGGGTCTCTGAAAAAATAAAGCTTCAATGAAACAGACATTGCAGCGGACTGAATTCGGATAGTTATAACCGCATGCCCAATCTGCAGCAGGTGGACCAAATACTGCAGGATCTGCTCAGAGGATGGGGGCAAATTCTTCCGAATGGCCAAGAACTGCCAGCTTAAGGCTAAGAAATCCATCCAGGCCTTCCCATAAGAGGTAAAAGCAGAAGGGGAAATGGAAGCTGCCGCTCTCTGAAATTACTAATTGTTGTCAAAATGCCACAAGACTGGAAAAGTCTGGCAATAGCTGAGTCTGGAGCCCAGGATCTGAAGCGCTTCATCTGAAAATCGGATAGTGTCAGCGTAATTTGGAGAGTAGAAAGCACAATATTAAACCTTAAGTGGCGCAGCTCGAAAGCATGCGCGGAGGGGCAGAGACTGTGCTACAGCATGAGGACTGTTTTGCCAAGACGCTCAACACCACCTGGTTATCAGACCAAAAGCAGATCCGATGGTCACTGAACTCCTCGGGCCACATGTGAACTGCTACTACAATGGGGAAAACTCAAGAAAAGTTATGTCACATGATTGCCTCACCACACCAGGCTTGAGGCCATAGCTTTGCACACCAGCAGCCCTTGAAATAAAAACCAAAGGGCAAAGATCCAGCAGCACCAGCATGAACCTGAAAATCCCTGAGCGGGTTCAAGGTATCCTGCCATGGCGAACTACTATTGCATACATTCAGGAATTGCTACCATCGCCTGATATCTGCCTTCACCACATTTGGTAGGCATACACAAAGGTAAGGGGACCTCTGTCAGCATCGCCCTTGAGCCAGTGCCACCAACTGGACTCATCCACTTCAGCCCCAACTGGGCTAGGCGAGCTGGGTAGCACTTCCAGAGACCACCTTCTGCACATGAACAGGTCAAAGTGCTGTGGACTCACAGCTTAGAGTTGTGAGCACCGGATTCACTCCAACAAAAAGACAGTCGTCGCACAGCAGAGTACAGCAGAGTCTGAGTATATAAACAACTCAGAGAGCAGCTCTGTAGAATATCTTCTTTATTGTATCTACAACTATACAAACTATATACAGAGCTTAATAGGTCTAAGCATAAATAAATGCTGCACTGCACTGAGTATCTGCAGCTGCCCTTAGCAGCAACCTTATCTCTACACATGATCTCTAACACTCAGTCTCTCTCCCTCTCCGACACTGACTGACTGACTGACTTGGTGCTGGAGCAGAATAAGTAGAGACCAGAACACGCCTCCTCCTCTCTGGAGAATCAGCAGACTCCTCAGGAGATTCTTGGATATGGGAGGGGTGAAATCTAGGCAGCCTGGCCTAGTGGGAAGATTAGTTAAGTGACCCAGCAAGATCGGATCTGGTGAAGCATCACTTGCTACAGAGGAAGTATTACAAAATAACTTCCTTCAAGGCAGACAGCTTCTCCATAGCCAAGTGGTATGTTTTAGCAACGATATCCAACTGGATCCCTAAATAAAATGGGAATATGGGCAAAAGGTATTGAGCTATTGCTTGCCAGCTTCCAGCCCCCGCTTGGGCAGGGGGCATCTTGTGCAGCCATCATGATATGTAAATTTACAGGGCCGACGCTGGCCAGAACCCCTAAAGAAGTCCCAACCAAGCTGCCTCCAAGCCAGCTTCCTTTTCAGACACACACTCTGTGCAATGCAAAAAAAAAACAAAAACAAAAAAAACAACAACACACACTCCGTGCAGTGCACACACTCTCCATGCAATGCAACTACACACTCCGTGCAATGCAAAAAGCACGCTCTGTGCAATGCAACTACACACTCCGTACAATGCACACACAAAACCTCTGTGCAATGCAACTACACACTCCGTGCAATGCAAAACACACTCTCTGCAATGCACACACCTTTTCATGCAATGCAACTACACTCCATGCAATGCAACTACACACTCTGTGCACTGCACCCTCTGTTCAATGCAACTACATACTCCGTGCAATGCACACACACTCCGTGCAATGCAAAAACCAAAGCAAAACAAAAAACACTCTGTGCAATACAACTACACCCTCCATGCAATGCACACGCACTCCATGCAATGCAACTACACACTCCCTGCAATGCACACGCACTCCATGCAATGCAACTACACACTCCCTGCAATGCACACACCCTTCATGCAATGCAACTACACTCCATGCAATGCAACTACACACTCCGTGCACTGCACACCCTCTGTTCAATGCAACAACAAACTCCGTGCAATGCAACTACACCCTCCGTGCAATGCAACTACACACTCCGTGCAATGCAACAACACACTCCGTGCAATGCAACTACACACCCTCCGTGCAATGCAACTGCAAATCTCCTAGCAATGCAATGCAATTGCAGCCCGTGCAGCGCCGTGCTCTGCAACGCACAGAGCAAACTGCAATGCGGGCACGCAAAGGTGCTTTCTCCCAGTTGCATATTGCAAACATGGCGCCCATTACATCCCTCGCAGTGAGGTAACCACCAAAAGGACTTAAGTGTCCAGGTAGAGCATGGGGGAGCATGCAGCTGTCCCATACAGGGACCAATCCTGCAACCTAGGCATTACCGGCACTATGCGCTGACCCAGTGAAACCAATGCTTCATGGACCACATGGGGACACTATTCAGGCCGGAAACGCTTCCAGGCCATCGAATTCTAGGGCAAAGCCCTAGGATCACCTGCTAGGCCAGGCATAAATGTTTCCAGTGAAATAGCAGAGTTGAGGTAGCCCACAGCTTGTCCAGGTACCCCTGCTTGCCCTTTTAGAGGGAAGCACCCCTTCAAGAAACCCAAAGTTCTTTTATCACAAATGGGCCGAACTGCCCAGCAACAGAATAGCCCATAAGGAGCAGTTTGTTTTGTTTTGTTTTAACAATGGCTAAGAGGGGGATATGAACTCCCAGGTCCTAGTCCTGCACTTTAGCCACTAAGCCACAATGGCTCATCTCAAAATGGCAGTCGCCTCTATCAGGGCAAAACAAACTTAAAGAAAATAAACTTGTTCAGAAACAGCATAGTTCAAGAGCATATACAGAGTGCTCATAGTCCTTGGAGGCACAGGGAGCCATAAAGCCAACCTTCGGGGATACTATAAACGAAAGTGATACCAGCTAAGCTGGGAACAGCCCTGACTAGCCCCACAATTTCAACAAGAGAAATGGGGGAAACCTTTTTGCGAAAGAAAGCCCCTAACGGGGGCTCTCTCACTATTGGGAAAGGCAAGCCACAGATACAGGGAGAATCTTCCTACAGGGCAGGGTAAGGGGTGGGGTGGGAAATTGAACAGGAAAAGGGGGGAATTAAATTATTTAAGGGACTAGAGAGGATTAAAAGAAAGGGGAAATAAAGAAATAAAGAAATGTAACCAGACAATGAGAAGATTGTCCCAGTGCTCCATGTGATCCGATGCAAAACGGCCAAGAGGCCGTGCCAACGTCTGGCCCCTGTATATATAGACTCTGACCCCTCCTCCGAATTGGCAACAATCAAAACACCCCAGCAACCCAGTTTAACCATTTAAATGGCCGGGATTCAACTAAATTTGCCTAGTCACTGGAGGGTGGCCTGTTCCCAACCGCAACACGTGCTCTCTGCTAGGGAGAACACGCTTTGCGCCAGGATTGGTGTAATATGCTCAAACTGTCCTGCTCCAGTGAGCAACCTGGCCGCTGAATTCTGCACTAGCTGAAGTTTCCAAACTGTTTTCAGAGGCAGCCCTACATATAATGCATTGCAGTAGTCAAACCTTGAGGTTACCGGATCATAGACAACAGTAGTTAGGCTATCCCTGTCCAGATAAGGGCATAGCTGGGCCACCAGCCAAAGCTGATGGAAGGCACTCTGCACCATTGAGGCCACCTGAGCCTCCAGCAACAGCAAAGGACCCATGAGTACTCCCAAGCTACGTACCTGCTCCTTCAGAGGGGCTGTAGGGATCTTATCCTTTGTATCATTTTGCTACACAAATCTGCACATGTCTACTTAGGACTAAGTCCCATTAGTCCCATCACTCCCTTCTTCTATGTAAGTGGGTACAGGATTTCAGCCTTAGTGAGTTATGTATTGTATACATTTTATGTTCATAATAGGGTCTCAGGCATTTCATAGTAACCCACTAGTTTGGTGTCTCTAAGACAGTTAAGCTCTGGATATCAGCCTTTGGGAAAAATCTGGTGTCCAAAATGGGCTTAATGTGTTATGTTTTTGTTCACATTGCTATGTGCAACTATTATGTGCTAATAGTACAATATAAACAGTCCTAGACATCTTATGTATGATAACTGGCTATTATCTAGAGGTTTCCCCAACTTTGGTTTCATTCTATAATGTGATTTTATTACAAAGGCATATTACTCGCGGTCTAAGAAGCTCAAATCTATTGGCACGGGAAAGCAAAACTGCCATGCACATAGACCTCAAACAAGTTTCAAATTACTTATGGAGTTGTTTCAGCAATGGACAGAATTTGAAAATTTCATGTAAAAATAGAAAACTCTTAATGCATGTTTTAATACCAATACAGCTCATGATCTCAACAGGCAGAGAAAAAGTTTATTATTTCCTTTTTATCAATGGGTTGGGGGTTGCATAAGATTGCCTTGCTCCTATCCCACTCTAATTTATGTACATTTGTGTGTCAGTGGAGTGGAACCCCATCAAAAAAAAGTTACCAATTTTGTATAAAAAGTTAAAGCAACTGTGTACTTGAAGTGACAATTGGTAACTGGAGAGAAAAAACTAATGGGGAAATCAATGCAAAAGAGATTAGAAGAAATCAGATCTTCCTGTGAAAGCCTTTCTTCTCCTTCAACAACATGAAAAATCTCTGGCTTGGTTACATGTAACACCAAACCATGTTTGGCACTACATGAATGACCTTTGTGCTGCTCATACACGACTTCCCAACTCTACTAACATGCTTAGTTTTAATCAATTACTTCCCCTTTTGGTAGAGACTACAGTTTGTGGTTCTATCTCAACTGGCAAACTATGGTTTGTATGATTTGATAAGCCATGGTATGCATTATATGTGAACTAATCCACTTTTTTATATTGTCTTGGGCCAGGTTCTGATATGTAAATATCAGTATGGCATTGGAAAATACATACACGCCCACCTCTGGCTGATAAGCTGGACTTTCCTATAGTAAACTAATTTACTAAGTATGGATCAATCTGCAGCAAAAGCAACATCCTTCACTCACAAGACACAGAGGTATCAGCAGGGTTGGAGAAACCCTAAGGTTTGCAGAATGCAAAAAGTTCTTTAGAAAAACACATTTTATCCAAGCATTTTGATGGCTGAAAGCCCTCTCCCTGGCAACCTTGAGATTATTGGTCTGGGTGTAGGTGATTGCTTTTGGAAGTTTTCCATTGTTTTTAGAAGGTTCCTTTTAACTTTTTTAAAATGTTTTAATAGTATTGCGTTAGGATTGATGTGTTTGTCACCCTGGGCTCCTTTGCAGGAAGGGTGGAATATAAATTTAAGTAATAATAAATAAATAACAAAAACTGTAAGGGGCAGAAACCCTCTCCCCACCAACACCTCATTTAGGGCAGTGCGTTGCTCAGTGGGTATAAAATGGTTACTGTTTAAGTGACACCAAAATTCAGAGAGGGGGGTGTAGAATGGAGTGTCCTGGATGATGGCATAGTTGAATGGCTGGAACCCTGAACAGGAGTAATCCACACCACTTTTTTATTGCAGGTCTTTAAAGAACATAAGAAGAGCCGAGCTGGATCCCATCAAAGGCCAATCTAGTCCAGCATCTTTTTCTCACAGGGACCAACCAGAAGCTTATGAGAAGCCCACAAACAGAACGTGAGTACAACAGCACTCTATCTATTTATTCTCCCCAGCATACTACTTCTGATGGAGAGCCAGTGTGGTGTAATGGTTAAGAGCGGGAGTCTCGTAATCTGGGGAACCAGGTTCGCGTCTCCGCTCCTCCAAATGCAGCTGCTGGGTGACCTTGGGCCAGTCACAATTCTCTGAAGTCTCTCAGCCCCACTCACCTCACAGAGTGTTTGTTGTGGGGGGAGGAAGGGAAAGGAGAATGTTAGCCACTTTGAGACTCTTTCGGGTAGTGATAAAGCGGGATATCAAATCCAAACTCTTCTTCTTCTTATCTTCTGATCTCGCAGGTAATACATATAGGTAGCAGAAATTGATTGTCATATCCTCCATATATCTGTCTAACTCCCTTTGAAAACTGTCCCAGTTGGTGGCCATTGCACTACAACCTGTAGTTGCAAATTCCAGAATTTAATTACATGCAGTGGGAAGAAGTACTTCCTTTTGTCTGCTCTGAATTTTCCAACATTTAGCTTCTTTGGATGACCCTGAGTTCTACATCCTCTACACCATACAGAACTCATGATTTGCTGCCTCCTGTTCTTGCAGTGGGATCACCTTGTGCAGCCAGCACAATGTTCCTGGAAAGCAGAAGCTGCCAGTTGGCTAATGCGAGGTCTCATGATTCTTCCCTCAGTCTCATGGGACATCAACAGAGCCCTTGAGGTCTCATTAGACTTCACAGGAGGCGGAGCCTACCTGACTTGAAAGCCATGGCCCTGCCATGATACCTGGTCATGATCCACACAATTTTACACACCTCTGTGTCTCCTCTTCCACACCTTTTTATCTCCTAAACTAAAAAGCTTCTTTTCTCATGTGGAGAGTTATTCTAGTCCCATTATAATGTTGGTTGCCCTTTTCTGAATCTTTTCTATGAGTCTACTGTAAGCATGACTTAGTTGGCTATAACCCTGAGTTTCTCCATCCTGAATAAGTTAGCATCATCTACCATTTACCTGCGCCCAGATACCTTATGCTCAAGTTAAATAACACCAGCCCCACTACAAATATTTCGGAGACCCTGCTGTGTACTTCCCTCCATTATGAACAAAGCAAATTGATAAAGCTCCTGACAAATCCATACAATGAAAACTTCTCCCAGTTCTTGGACATTGCAATTATCATAATATTTTTATGCTTCAGGAAATGGTGACCTGGGAAATTACAGTGAAAGAAAAATTATCTTTTCAAAATAAAACAAAAGCTTTAATTAATAAGACCTGCCAAAATGTTTGGATGCTGTTCAAATGAGAGATTGCTTCTCTTAAGCCACCTTCATATATAACCAGCTCTGAGATGCTATTCATCCCTTATTTACGATTGCATGGTCAATGTAAATGGAAGACACTGAGTGTGAAAAAATACTCAATTTAAAAAGAGAGATAGTTGAAGGATACTTTTCAACGAACATTTCTGCATGATATTCACTACCAGGAATATCTCATTATGCACAATAGGACCCAAATGCCTCCATTCCTCCAAGGCCCCAAACTCTTCCCAATGCCACCATTTCACCCACCCAAAAGCCCTTGCACCCTTGCCCTGCTACCCCTTCTCTTTACCCAAACTTACCTGATGGCAATGTATTCTGATCAGAGGCTGTAAACCTGTTCACACATCCTTTCTACACTGAGATCAGTAAACTACCCTTTTGAGCAAGCATGCATGGATTGAGCTAAAAAGATCATGATTCACAAACCATAGTTACTGGCACATGCACGCATAGTCTAGTTCCATCCCTAATTAAAGTTCAATAGGTTTAAAGTAACTTGAATGTAAGTGTTTTGATTTAAGGGGTGTCTGGAGGTCATGATCTTTTTAACTTGATGAAAAGAGCTAAATCTCCAAATTACTGCATAAACCAGTACAGGATAAGCAGGCATCTCAGTAGCTAGTAATTATTCATATTCTTTCATGTTAGCTGTGCTTTGACTTTAGAATACAGTTCAGATGAAAGAGTATTTCCACGCTTATAGACAAAGGGATATATTTATGTTGACTGTTCAAATGCACAGTCTTAAGGTTGGTTTTATATGAAATTAGAGGTCATTCTTGAAGCTAAATCTTAAATGCCCCTGAACAAATCCTTCCTGTTTGCATAGAAATGGGTGATGAATACAAAACCCCCAAAACTATCAGCTACTTGGAACTGCTTAAAATCAGGGATAAGCAGCAAATTATAGGTCAATGTTTAATGGCTGAGCTCAGATATATAATATGAACCAAAGGGTACCAGGCACTCAAGACATCAAATGTCAAAGGGTCCCTTTAAGACTCTTGTACAAATTGCCTCATGATTCTATGATCACTAACAGATTTATAAGATTACACGGAGTGTGGTTGCTGCTAAAATGCCACTATCTTTAGCCATTTCCTATACTGGGAGGGGAAAGCCTGCTGGGTGCTGAAACAGAAAGAAAAAGGGATTTATTGTCTAGAAGCAAATGAAACAAAAATAGTTTAGTTGACTATAGGGGGGAAATGCTGGACACAGCAGAACACCTGTCCTGTTACCACAACAGCCACTAAGTTTGGTGTGATGATGATGCTTTATTTATATGCTGCCCATCTGACAAGGCTGCCCCAGCCACTCTGGGCTGCTCCCAACAAAATATTGAAAACACAATAAAACATCAACCATTAAAAACTTCCCTGAACTTCAGGTGTCTTCTAAAAGTCAAATAGTTTTTTAACTGTTTGACATCTGATGGGAGGGTGTTCCACAGGGTGGGTGCCACTAATGAGAAGGCCCACTGTCTGGTTCCCTGTAGCTTCATGTCTCACGGTGAGGGAACTGCCCTCGCAGCTGGACCTCAGTGTCCATGTTGGATGATGGAGGTGGAGACACTCCTTCAGGTATACAGGGCCAAGGCCATCTACTACTTAAAGCAAGAATTGATGTATCAATACAATTCCACAGCATCCATAACATTGAGCATGATTTTACATTCTGCCATTTGGCACCTGATAGCGCATGATTTGTCATTCATGTGTAGCAGATCATTGTGCTTTCCTCCTCCCATGCCATCACAAATGTAGTATTTACTTTATTTAAAAGACTTTCAAAACACAGATTTCACAGACAAGTTGCAGTAATCACAGCGCTTTTTAAAAAAATACAGCCTAGCATAGCCAAAGTATCAACAACTGGCAGATTACAATGTATATTCTAATACAGGAGCAACCCAAAAGTCACCTTCACTAAAAGTCAGTTGGAACAACTGGGCATCAAGACTTCTTTTTGAAAGCCAGTACTGAGGGGGCCAAAAGCTCATTCTGAGGGAGGGAGAAGTTTGCCTTGGTGTGGATAAATGTTTGCTATGTGGAAACAGAGCAAATGAGGAGGTAATTTGTTTATCCTTTATACACTGAATGTGTATATTTAGCACATTTATCATTTAAAAATAATCTTATTATAAAGCATCTGGACAACATCTGTCTAGTGGGAAGGAAAAAGAATGGTGAAGACAGGGCAAAGACAGCATCACGGCCTGCTCTGGGCAGACTGCCCCCTCTCCCCAAAGGGCCAACTTCATGTTTCATATCATTTATTTGTTTTAGTATTTTAAAATTGTAAATTGCTTTGGCAGAAAACCCGTCGGTATATAAATACAATAATTAAATAAACGAACACAGGCAGATGTAAAAGTAAAATCCAGCCATGTTTAGATTTCATTGCCTGGATCTGAAAATTCAGCATAAGTTTATTACTTAATATTCTGTGTCCCATTGATCGAGAACTTATTTTGATTTATTAAAAATGTTAATCGTTGCAGTTGAAGAAGTTTTGCTTTCTATTGTACACACTTTTATTAGTGGATAATGCTGGCTGGGAGGAGGTTACTGAGGTAGCACAGTATAATTCTGGGTGCATTCTGCCCTCAAATTCAGCCTTTGTTAGGGTAAATACTATTTTTGCACCAAAAAAATTACATGACATAATAAACTGGTTTGTGGGAGATGTAGAAAATCTGCAGACTTGCCAAATGTCTTATGTACAGAAATTAATAATCAGGGGGAAATGATTGAATTGCTTATTAATTACATTGCCCAAAGTATTCAGTATTTCTATTTATAATTGCTAGAAAAGGAAAATATTTTACTATGCAATACTGTTTGCAGCACAATCCTGTACATTTCTATTCAAAAGTCCCATTGTGTTCAATGGGGCTTACTCCCAGAGATGTGTAAAGAATCGCAGCTTAAGATGGTTTAGAAGGGAATTTGCTAAATGAAAATTAGGGTCATTTGGCCACAAATGTGGACTTTTAGATCTCTGGAACATTAAATCTCCCAAGAATGTATTCCCTTAATCCCTTTCACCCATTTGCAAAGTATTTATAGTTTCCAAAAGCTCTTGGTCTGTTTTACTTCTTCTTGATGATCACCAATAGTCTGCCTGTTCCATCTAATAAATCACCTCCCCCAGTGGATATGTAGTTTGGCGATATACTTTATGGCAACAGGAGATGGCAAGCAACAGATGAAGGAGGAGGAGGAAAACAGGCAATAATACGGAAAGAAGAGTAATAAAACAGGAGAGAACAAAAAAAGTGTGGAGGGAATGCTGGAGAAGACATTGCAAGATTTAAGAATTGGTTTTAGATGTTTAACATGGAAGGGTTAACACCTGTGACATTTGCTTGGTGAAATAACAAAGAATGTGCTATCTCAGAGAAGAATTGTATATTCTCACTACTGGTGTGTTTGTGTGTGTTTAATGTTCACTTTTGTTTGGGAATGTGAATTCGGAACAATATTTGGTTTTGAAAATTACTGAACAAAATGCTGTTTTCAGTTAATTTTGTGTGTTGATTTCACTGAGTTCCAGCCTAGGAACACCCCATGTCAACAGTTGGTGTCTGAAGTGTGTAAGGTGCCCGTTCACATGGTTCTGGAGTTATAATGTGACAGTTGTAGAGACACTACAGCCATCTGTGCAGGCTAGTGACATCATCGGTCCATGCAGTGCTGGCTGCTAGATTTCTCTGTTCAGGCACAGCATTCCAGTGGAGACTGATCCATTTGGACAAAGGGGAACTGCCCCACAAAACTCAGACTTCCCCTGGCCAGCCCACCTGCCTTCCTTTTTATATATAACCACTCCAAGGTATGGCACTCACCATCAGCAGCCTTCCACTTAGGCTCAGTGTTGCCCTTGTTGAAAGCAGAGAGGAGCATAAGAACAAAACTAGAATAAATTGGTTCCCCCTGTCATTGGCTCTTGTTCTTCCAATCATTGGCCGGCCTGCCTTACACCCTACCAAGCCCAGTGAACACCACCCATCATTGATTATGACCTCTGCACTACATGAACTGGACTCTCCCCACCCAAGACTGCAGCTGATAACCGGTTCCCCATAAGAACACAAGCCATACTAGATTGGAGCAAATATCCATTTAGCCTCTGTCTCAGTAGTGGTCTGCAATCTATCTCCAGGAAATATGCAAGTGGAGCATGATAATGGTGGTGGTGGTAGATGTCCCATGTTGTTTGAGTCTAGTCTCTTTTAATATGAAATATATATTACTATATCCGAGTATGGAAGTTTCACTGAGCTATCAGAGCTCAAAAATATCCATAGATCTACCTTCCATAAATTTGCATTATATTTTTTAAAACCCATCTAACGTGGCCACAACATCCAGTGGTTGGGGCATTCCACAGGTTAATTATGTACCGTATGGATGGCTCTTTCCTTGAGTTTGTCTTGAAACTACCCTCATTGAGTTTGTCCTCATCAGAGCCACTCATTGGTAGCCGTTGTCTGAAAATATAGCACAAATTATTTTTATTTATTAATTTTTTTATATCACACTATACCCGCAGGTCTCACATCCCTCTCTTACTCCCAGCACAGACTGAAACTGAGATATATCCTATTTTAGAATGGGTATTTTAATTGCAGGGCATTTTAGAAAGATATACAGGTTAGAAATCTTAGTGCCCATCTCAGATTAAATATATTAACTCCAAGGTCACCAGTGAAGCATTATTTAAAAGGTTTAAACCAACATCCCGAGGAGACTCATTTCAATCTCAATGAAATCCTGCACAAGCAGAACTGTGCCTTATTTGTAATGCCTGGTGGGGCACTTAAAGCTTCCATTGTTTATGAAGTAGTCCAGTGTAAGTAATTTGCTTGGGTAAGAGATCTATGGCGTGGAGGTTAAAGGTCTTGCTGGCCTGTGACTCAGAAACAAGAAATGCTCCCGCTTTGTGTGTACATAAAGTTTGGCCACTTCAAATCCTTTTGAGTAATCATTCACGTGCCTGTGCTTCTGGAGTTTTGCGGCATCTCGTAAGAATTGTTCCCCGTCGCTCCTTTTTAAGAGCCCCTCACAGAGGCTCTTGCGCCTTTCAAGATGCAGTAATGTGGAAATAAATGCCATGTTTAGCTTAGCATTTCGGATCTCTGAGGTAAATGATATGCTGATTAATGTTGGCAAGGGCCCCGATGGGTTAGGTAATCAAGCAGTAGCCCCGTCCATTCTCAGATCGCAAGCAGCATTTATTCTGAAACGGCAATAATAAATAAAGAGGAAGAATGATTCGTCTATAAAATCTCTGTGATTGCCTCATTTTGGAAGCTCGGGAATCACATTATCCTGGGGAGATAATTGTAAAAGCAGCAATAAAAAAAGAAAAAACCTGATCTGAGTAATTGCAGCCATCCTTTTACAAGCAAAGTTATGTACTCTGACATCTAAACTATCACACACCACCCTCAACACATCTGCTGGAAGATGCAAGGCAGAGTATCATTTGAAATGTACTCTTTACATGTGAGCATGGGTTGGGTTGTCTTTGTTGAGGTAATAGCGTCCACTCTTGCATCTGAAGAAGTGAATGACAGCCCAGTAAGGCTTTGTGCATATTACCAGCTTAAAACACACCTATGCCCTTATTTTTCTCAATTTGGAATAGAATATGGGGTTCTTTTTGGGGGGGGGATGCTGCAAAACACAGCATTCCACATATATTTAGAAATCTTTGAGATGCCACAAGACTCTTTGTTGTTCTACAACAGACTAATATAATTATCATTCTGAAAGTTCTCACTCTTGGTATTCAAACTTACTGAGCAATCCTATGTTTGTTACCTGAAAGAATTTACTCCCAAGTACATGTACATAAAACTGCCGCCTTAGTCACTACCTCATTGGAGTTGTTCAGTAAAAAAAACAAGGCTCTTAGTCCCCCCCCCCTTTCCCTATCTTACATATCACTGACTCAGATTCAGAGATTGCTTAATTATAGCATGCAGGAATCTATTACTTGTAGCCTCAGTATTAGCTCTGATTCAGGCCCTTTCCTAGTCACATATGACAAGTTTCCCATTTTGATGCAAAACACATGCTATTTAAGATGGACTTTGCTCTCTCTCACTTTTAAAATTAATGCATTTTATTAATAATGTTAATACAAAAGTAAACAGAATTGAAACTATTGTTCCAGTGCATGTGGTTTGTGGAGTATTTGTCCAATTTGTCCAATTAACACTATTGTCTTTTGTGACAACATATATAACAAGTTCAACAAGATTTTTGACTTTTTTCTTTCTCTCTCGCATTATTACCCATAAGGTAGGTTGCATCAGCATCATTGAGAGGTCCCATCATTGCTGTAGAGTAATAAGAAAAGTTGTGGTGTGTTTTCTTTAATGTGGCAGGGTACCTACATAGGCAATTTGGGAGGGCCAAAGAAACTATGTGAGTCCTAACATCAGCATTGTATAGCATTACTGTTGTTAACCAACTACCGGTATGATAATTTCCCCAAGATTCTGCAGCCCTTTATATGAGTATAAAGCAGTGTTTCCCAAACGTTTTTGGGCAACGGCACACCTGTTAGCCGGAAAAAAATCTCGCGGCACACCACCATTAAAGCCCCGCCCCGTGACGTCAGCGCGCAGCGTCACGCCGGGAGGGACGCACAAAAGCGAAAGTTTTTTCCCTCCCCCTTGCTGGGGTGGGAGGAGGCAGCAGAGCGAGGGCAGCTGAGGCGGCGGCGGCTGTTGTGGTGGCGGCGGCGATAGCGGGCGGAGGAGGGGGCGGCGGCGGGAGTTGCTGCTGCTGTTGTTGCTGCTGCTGCCCAGACATGCCGGCCTCCTCCTCCTCCGCTGTCTCGCGATCCTCCCTTTTGCGCGCGCTGCCCCGCCGCTCGGCACCACCACCGCGGAGCCGCCCCCGGCTCGACGCGGATCCTCGCTGCCGCCGCCGCCGCCGCCGCCGCCTCTCACCGCCCGACTCGCCCGCCTTCCTCCCACGGCACACCAGCCGATGTCTCACGGCACACTAGTGTGCCGCGGAACACCGGTTGGGAAACACTGGTATAAAGGCCCATTGGTCTTCAACCACTGCATTGGCACCCCAAACTAGATGGAATAAAAAGTAAGGTGAAATAGAGAAATGGAAGGAAGGGAGGGAGGGAGGAAAGTAAATGAAGGAAGGAATTTCAATAATGCTCCCAAGGCAGTTTAGCGCATCACTTGAAATAATTAACACATCACCGTAATAAAATATCATTAAAGCAGTGGCACACAAGTTTTTAAATTGTAAATTAAAAGCGAATTCCATTTAGCAAGTTGAGATTAAGCTCTAGGTCTAAAAATGTATTAAATAGTACTGCAGTCAGCTTTTGCATGTAGTTCTGGGCTGACACAGAGAGCACTGTCATAACCAGAGGTGAGTTGAGAACTCATCATGCCTGTGCTACTCTGATACATGGACGCTGTTCTTGGCCATCACCATAAACTGGCTTTGTCCTAAGGTTATAAAATAAATTATATCTGCAACTTTGCCCCCCCCTCCCACCCCACAAATATTAACAACAGCTTGAAAACTCATCTCACTCAGTTTCAGATGTTGTGTAATGTTCTTTCAGTGCAGGGAGAGAAGAAGCACAAACACTTCTACTAATGCTTCCTGTGGAACATAAAAAGTAGGGGGCAATCTTCAGATGTGTCTGGAGGAGGGAACACATCCTCCCCATGGAAGATGCAGTGCTCGCAGCTAAAAACTTTATAAAATGATGCCAGAGAAAGCTGAAACGTGGAACAAATAAGCTTTCAATGGCTACTGCCTTAGGCTTCAATTATCTGCTGTATTGCCTATTTCTCCCTGTGCATCTCCTGGGTTCCTACTGCCATTGCACAGGGGATGAGCCACTCTCCACTTAAAACAATTAATTCCACTTGCGCCTCTTCTCCCCATTTACTGCACTATATATCTCACACAACCGTATGCCTCTAAGACTGCTTAGATGACCACATATTAGCTAAACAGCTCTTTTAAGCTGAGTCTCGGACATGGGGCTCGTCCACAGGGAAACCCCACTCTTTGCTGCTGAATCAGAGCAAACATCAGTTGGGTTTTCCAAGGATTGACATTTGCTCCGATTCAGTGGTAAAAAGTATGTTTCCTCAGGAAAAGCAGCAGGGCAAATGGAAAACCATTCAGACATATGCCTACAAAGTATGAGACAAGTGGAAAACCTTTTGGACCCATGCTTTCTAGGTACTGGATAAGCAAAAGTGTGGATGGGCCCATGGAAATTGTCACGTTGCAGTTCACCCAATCTACTGGTTGTGAATTTAATTCATGGTAGATAATTTGATGGCTAAACATACTGGCCATGGCAACCTTAAAGGTAACAACTGTGAATGTATGTGATTGCTTTTAGATGTTTCTAGATATGTTAAATGCCTTCAAACATTTTTAAGTGTTTTAAATATGTTACTGTATTGTTCAAGCTCCTGCCAACCTAGCAGTTCAAAAGCACGAAGTGCAAGTAGATAAATAGGTACTGCTCTGGCGGGAAGGTAAACGGCGTTTCCATGTGCTGCTCTGGTTCACCAGAAGCAGCTTAGTCATGCTGGCCACATGACCCAGAAGCTGTACACCGGCTCCCTCAGCCAGTAAAACGAGATGAGTGCCACAACCCCAGAGTTGTCCGTGACTGGACCTAACGGTCAGGGGTACCTTTACCTTTTATTGTTCAAGCATTTTGATTTTCACAGGCCTCGGATCCTTTGGGAAGAAGAATGGGGTTGAAATTTAATAAAGAAATCAATAATAGTATTTGACGATATAAAAGAAACAAAACGTGAAAGTCATACAGCATAAAATACTCTTTCTTGCTAACCAGTATCACATTAGCATTTGCGAAGGTATTTCCCCCCCAAAAAATACTCAGGAGCTTCCTGGGGGACTTTGAATCATTAAGACCAATTCTAAACCCAATTTTGATGAAGTTGGTCTCATTGAAATAGTCAAAATAAAAAAATTCCTTCCAGTAGCACCTTAAAGACCAACTAGGTTAGTTCTTGGTATGAGCTTTCGTGTGCATGCACACTTCTTCAGATACACATCTGAAGAAGTGTGCATGCACACGAAAGCTCATACCAAAAACTAACCTAGTTGGTCTTTAAGGTGCTACTGGAAGGAATTTTTTTATTTTGACTATGGCAGACCAACACGGCTACCTATCTGTAACTGGAATCATTGAAATAGGTAGGACTTACTTTTGAGTAAACATGCTTTAAATTATACTGCAGGTCATTTGTCAGGTACACCATAACCAGTCACATTTTAGTCTGAAGTAATCTTATCCACTCTAGCTTTCAAGTAATTCTTTTGGGTCTCTAGGTTATTCCGAGATGTTGCTGGACAACAACTTCCATCATTTCTGAACATTTGGAATGATGATAGTTGTAATTCAACAACATCTGGGTAAGGATACTAAGTCAAGGAAAGCCAGTTGAGACCCTGAAACTCCAACAACATAAACATGATAGATATAAAGACTAGTGGGCTTATTTAACTCCCTTTCAGCAATAGCAGGTCTATGCTTAAATGTGTAAAACTGTGCGTTTACCAAACGCTTATGCAGTAGTTTGTCGTTCCATTGACCTCACTGGGAATTAAATGTAGCCCTTAGAGAGGAAGTGCTGAAACTGTGCTGCTATAACAGTGAAAACAGGGCATAAATTATTCTACTGAAATATAGAATGTCCTTCTGTCAATACACATATTGTAAAATGTCTATAAAAAGTCAGCTGTTTGTTTATTACTGACACATGGCTTGGATTAAGGCAAAGGCTACCTCCCCAATGGCTTGCAATAATATTCCAAAGATCATTCGCAGCAGACACTGCAGTTTAAAAATAGCTACATGAACTTTTTTCTGTCTAAATAATATTTTAAAACTGATTTGAAGGCCATTTCTTAGGTTATTATGTTACATGTCTTTGAGACTAACCCGGACTTCTCTAACTTTGCTGGAAACAAGTTACAAGAAAATATTACATGCTGTTCCCACCCACCCCCATTGCAATTCTAAAGGGAATTTATCTTCGAAATAAGGCTGCATTTAGGCACCAAACCCTATAGAAGTCATCCAAGTCAATGGTAGCAATTCTCAGACCTCTTGTTCCAAAACAATTCTGCTGACTCAAATGAGGCCATGCTGGAGTAAATGGTTCAAAGTGTATAAATAGTGTGGTTTGTTTTATATTCAGAGATTCACCACTGCAGCTACATTTCACTGGGTCACATGCCTGAAGGAAGCAGGCAGCATAGAGACACAGCCAAGCAAGAAAGCTCTGGAGGTCAGCAGCAGGTCTTTAACTAAGATGTGGATCAAAGGAGTTGCCCAGCTAAATTGACTTCCAGTGAATGCACTGCCATTCCATAAGTCTTCTGCTTAACAAGGTCAAAGAAGAACTTTTTTTAAAGGAAGATGTGGGTTATAATATTGGCATGGTTTCATTAGATTCTTGGCTTAGCTCCCCTGCTTCATGTAAAGAACATAAATTCCTCATGTAAAGAAAAGTCATTCTGGTAACAATAGAGCAAGCCTTCAATGTGCCTCATCATGTATAGGCTTTACTTAACAAACTTCTCTAGTAAGAAGAAATTGAAACTATAATGCCTAACTGTGCCAAGTTGGGAGAAGAGCACTATATACAATTTCCCAGTGTACAGGATTGAACTTGATTTTGAATCAAGAATTATGACTTGCCAGCACCAGCAGCTGGCATTTCACTACTATGGTTTCCTTCACATAATGTAAATGGGGAGGGGGAATACGTTTTTTGTAAATCAGCACTATGTTGCTGAGAAATGTTTCAATGTGAAATATGACTCTGAATCCTGGAGGCACTCTGGGTGGGTAGTTCCTGAATCTAGATAATTGGTCTATTATATGCTTTGGATGGGGTCATACCTCTCCTGAAAGAACAGGCTCACTGTTGGTGGGTTTTCTGGGTCCATCTTTGTCCAAGAAGAGGACCAGCTGACCTCATTATCTAGGAGTGCCTTTTAACAGCTTTGGCTGAATTACATACTGTGATTATTCTGCAGAGGAAACATTCACTAGACCACCACAAACCAACCCTTCACTCCCCAAGAGCTTCTATCTATATCATGATGAGGTCTTGGGGGGGGGGGGAATATGGAAGGCACAGCAATGAAAAAATGGGATATTCTTACAGGGCTTAACTATACACTAGCCCTTTGGGAGGGATAGAGTGACTCCTGTAAATGAACACTAAGACATACCCTGTTGAATGACCTTTTTACTCAACCCCATTTCCATTGATTCATGTGAATGTAGCCATACAGTGGTTGTGCATTCTTCTGAGAAGTCCCCCTGAGTTCAATGGGACTTACCTTCAAGTATCTATGGTTCATCCAGCCCAGTACTATCTAGCTGACCGGTAACAGTTATAAAAGGTCCCCAACAGAGGTCTTTTGCTATACAGAGAACTTCTGAGATTGAACCTGAGACCCTAAAAAGCAAAGCAAACATTCTGTTATTTTTATTGTTGTTATTTAGTTGTTTAGTCGTGTCCAACTCTTCATGACCCCATGGACCAGAGCATGCCAGGCACTCCTGTCTTAGACTGCCTCCCGCAGTTTGGTCAAACTCATGCTGATGCTGGTAGCTTCAAGAATACTGTCCAACCATCTCGTCCTGATGTCCCCTTCTCCTTGTGCCCTCCATCTTTCCCAACATCAGGGTCTTTTCCAGGGAGTCTTTTCTTCTCATGAGGTTCCCAAAGTATTGGAGTCTCAGCTTCAGGATCTGTCCTTCTAGTGAGCACTTAGGGCTGATTTCCTTAAGAATGGATAGGTTTGATCTTCTTGCAGTTCATGGGACTCTCAAGAGTGCTCCTCCAGCACCATAATTCAAAAGCATCAGTTCTTCGGCAATCAGCCTTCTTTATGGTCCAGATCTCACTTTCATACATCACTACTGGGAAAACCATAGCTTTAACTATACGGACCTTTGTTGGCAAGGTGATGTCTCTGCTTTTTTATTACCAGCACTTAATTTCTGCCCCATTGCCTTATCTTTATAGAATCATAGAATCATAGAATCATAGAATCATAGAATCATAGAGTTGGAAGAGACCACAAGGGCCATTGAGTCCAACCCCCTGCCAAGCAGGAAACACCATCAGAGCACTCCTGACATATGGTTGTCAAGCCTCTGCTTAAAGACCTCCAAAGTAGGAGACTCCACCACACTCCTTGGCAGCAAATTCCACTGTCGAACAGCTCTTACTGTCAGGAAGTTCTTCCTAATGTTTAGGTGGAATCTTCTTTCTTGTAGTTTGGATCCATTGCTCCGTGTCCGCTTCTCTGGAGCAGCAGAAAACAACCTTTCTCCCTCCTCTATGTGACATCCTTTTATATATTTGAACATGGCTATCATATCACCCCTTAACCTCCTCTTCTCCAGGCTAAACATGCCCAGCTCCCTTAGCCGTTCCTCATAAGGCATCGTTTCCAGGCCTTTGACCATTTTGGTTGCCCTCCTCTGGACACGTTCCAGTTTGTCAGTTTATACTTCAATTGGAATTTCCCATGCAACAGAACTAACAACTGAACTGATTCTGAATGATGCTTAGGATTTATATTTCAAAAAATAAATAAAAAATCATGTGGAAATGTTAAGACTTAATTACACTACATGCTTGTCATCCTAAGATTTGCTTTGGTGTACTGCAAAGCCAGTACTAAGAAAATTGCAATGCCAGCAGTTCCAATGTCAATACTGGAACATTGCTTTGTGGAAGCACATAAAATGCACTTATTTATTAGCATAGCAAATCTTTGGCTAATGCCAGAAGCAAACAAATATATGGAGCTAAAATGAAAATGTAAAGAAAGAAGGCATATTGGTCATCTTGCTACAATCCTGTTAGTGTGGCACACTAGCATCTAAGGAAAGAAAGAAAATCTCATATTGTGAATGTGCATGAAGCATACCTCTAAGAATATAAGATAAAAGAATTAGCAATGAAATTTGCAGAGTAAATCTGACTTTTTATCTTTGTTCTTGTATCGTGTTGATGGATAGTTGAATAGTATGATACCATTCATATGAAAGCAAAACATAAAAGAAGCTGCACAATGGCCAATTGTATATAAGACACTAATCAAATTTTAACTAGCTGAAACAATTTACTTCCACGTATCTGAAAAGGAAGCCTTATTTCAAAATATTATATTTCTATCTAAAACATTCATTTAATGGGAATCCAAAATGGTCAGAAACTATTAACATGATTAAGTGTGAGTCCAAAATTGTATTCACTTTTTAATAAGAGAGTCATCTCAATCTGGAATTTCCACAGTTGCTAAGAAGCCTTTTCTTTATTTGGTGTCCACAGTAACTATTACACCAATATAGTTGGTTCTATTGTATTTGCTGTTCTTAAAACAACAACAACAAAACACATTGGAATATAAGATATTCTGTTTAAAGCACATTTAAACAAACCAGGAGTGTAAAGCTGCCTGGGAAAATGAGATTTAAGTGTCTAGAAAACTAGATTAGCCTTCTCTACTTGATCTTTGGTGAAATAAAGTTGAACTGAGATGTTTCAAAGCTGACAGGTCCTGGTGAATTCCATTTTAACTTTGCATTACTGAATCGGAGAGCAGAGGCCATGGGCCCTGTAGCCTTTTTATTGTTCTGTGGTTCCACTGAGTTGAGTCTTATGTGAGAATTTCT
Source organism: Podarcis bocagei (assembly GCF_964188305.1). Classification (NCBI taxonomy): domain Eukaryota; kingdom Metazoa; phylum Chordata; class Lepidosauria; order Squamata; family Lacertidae; genus Podarcis; species Podarcis bocagei. The sequence continues at coordinate 31,532,560 of NC_138134.1, forward strand.
ATTACATATGTCTACCAAAGAGCTAAGGCCTCACTAATCGCTTTGCAGTTTATAATGGCCTTCTGCCAATCCTATCGACTCCTTCTGGTTATTGGAGAGACTCAAGTCCTTGTGATTAATAGCATGTGACATTTGGTTTAAAAAAAAATCAAGAAAAAAATAAAGACACATACAACTGGATCACAATAGAGAAATCTTCTAAGTATGTAATTCATTTAAACTATTTAAATACTGCAGCCTGTATGTGAAGCCCTTCTAGTCTTGAAAAAGTATCATTAGGACTGGAGTCTTATAGTACTTCATAATGCAGTACTGATTATACTTTAATGAGGATGATGAGGATGATGATACTGTTCCATATAAATATATTTCAGCCATTACAAAGCAATAACACCCTTCCTTTTACTGAATTTATTTTGTTTTATGCACAATCCAAAACAGTTATGAGTAAATAAATAAGTATAAACCGTTCTCTACTAATTTTTCCAAATCAAGTCAATGCTGAAAATGTCAGTGGAATAAAAATTATGGTTTTCATCCATGATCCTCAGTTATTGATACATTTTTGTACTACTCTTCTGAAGAGGGTTGGGAAGTGTCTGTCATTAACCTCCTAGCATTCTCCCACTGAATTTCTGCTTAGCCCCTCTAGCCAATGATATTATTATTGGCTTAAGTCCAAGTATTCTGTCTTACATGATTTGTGGATGGAACTTTAAGTCATGTTGTTACTTTAGACACAAAAACAAATGGGTTCTATAGGTGACTATATAACTATGAAAATTACGTCCCAGTGGTTTATTAGATTCTAGGGAAAGTCCATAATTTATGTTTGGTTTTATTTTATGCCTAGGTGTACAACAGCTTGCTTCCCAGCCACCCATCTTCTTTAGTTTCTTCATTGCACTTTGTCAGCATCTGACATGTAAAATCAGTCAACCTTGTATTTCTTGTCAGGCAATAAACCACTCTTTCTCATTAGGTTTTTAATTACACACAACACAAAACACGCAACCCTGAAGAAGATGAAGCAATTTTCCTGTTGGTTAATGTAACAGCTAGAAAATGTGCTGTGTTCTAAATAGAGCTCTGTATCCACAACAATAAGCAGTGTTTAACTTTCCAGCCAGTTAAAAGGTAATTACATAATTTTCTTTTTTTATTATTCACTTTCTCCAGTGTAAGTGATATATTAATAACTTTAACTAGACTGCACTGCTTATTCTCAGTCCCCACAACTAATAACTAATTGCCAGCTCATATCCTAACCAGAAAGACTGCATTTCCTCTTACAAACTTGCCCGGGTTCTGAGATGTTTGGAAGAGGACCTTTTCTTGGTCCCGCCACTCTCACAGCCATGCTAGGTAGGGACACAGGAGAGGGCCTTCTCACTGGCTGCTCCTGGACTTTAGAACTCCCTCCCTAGAGAAGTTCGACTGGCTCCCTCCTTGTTGTCCTTCCACCAGCAGATGAAGACCTTCTTGTTCCAGACGCTTATGGAAACTGGCTGCTTTTAAAGAAAGGGCTGGTGCCGTGCTGTTTTCATTATCATGATCTGCATGTTTTTAATAGATTTCAGATAACTAGGAAATTGGAATCCGTTTGGTATTGCAGAAGATACTTAGGATTGCCAGATGCAAAAGAGAACAATGTTTGCTCAGAGTACATCCATTGAAATGAGTGAACTTGACTAAGTTGGGTCTATTAATGCTAATGGGTCTACTCTGGGTAAAACTTTGCTGAATACCTCCCTTGGTTCCAACATCTATTATAGTTGTGTAGAAAAGGAGATTTCAGCAGATCTTGCTTGCATGACAAGCTATACCTGCTGAATTCCCCTCATCTACATACCTATGAAAAGTGCAAGAGCACTGTCCCTCTTGCATCAGGCCACCCTAGAACTACATTGGTGAACTGGAGAAAAATATTAAACCCATTCCAATTCTCCATTTTTGCAGTAAGCCTCCTTCTCTGTTTCTGTTAACAACTATGCCCTCTTCTCTCCGAGAAGGTCAAAGGTTAAATATCCTCTTAGATTTTTTTTTATTGCTTCTTCATTGTTTTACTACTGTTTTTTAAAAGCTATTAAGCTGATATCAGTAAAATTACAACAGTTTAGTTTAGCACTTCAGGGCAGAGAAGAGGAATCTCATATAAGGTCAAGTTATCAAGCCAACCTGAAAGAATTAACAGTGTTTTTCATAACCACAACACTGCATATATCAAACAAAACAGCTCAGGGGCTATGGATTTTTTTCCTCTAGTGTTGAATTCGGCAGTAAGTGGACAGACAAGGAATACATTTATTAAAAAAGAAAAAGAAAAAAACCCAAGGTATTTCATTCACAGTTCTGTCTGACCTTGAAATGTGGAGCAAAGTTGTTAAGGTTTTCCTCCCCTCTACTACCCAGTAGGACTACTAAATATAATCGATTATTAACATACATGGTGTAGTGAAAAAGCAAAATGTATTTCCATTTTAGGCCACACCCATTGTCATTTTATGCCTTCTTCACGTAGCTCCATATACATCAATGAAAAACACTTTCATACGCCTTCAGTGTTTTCTTATAGCAGTATTTTTGTACTACTATATATTAAATTCTAATCTCAAGCCCCTTTAAAATTAAGTCCGCTGTAAACAGATGCAGTTTAGCTTTGTATTTTTGAAGGGGCTAGAATCTTAAAAGGGAAAGTTACTCACAATTACTTGAAATTCACAGGAGCAGCACTGAATTGAAAGACGGAGAACAGTGCTCCACCACATTATATAGAATGCCATGCCCCTTTAACTCATATTCTATACGCTGTTCTCTGCCAAAATTTAGACAAACACAAATATTTCTCAGTCCAAACAAACCTCCTAAACAATAGCCCAGTCCAAGAGTCTGTTCAGCATGCTCAAATTTTGAAGCTGGAGTCAGTGAGGGCTCCTGGCCAGGTGGAATATGGCCTGCAAGGTCTTCCGAGACTCACGACCAAGTGCTATGTGGACCTTGTACTTAAAGAACCAGTCACACACATATGGCATCCCAGTTTGGCCTGGACTCTACACAGTGGCGTAGCGTGGGTTGTCAGCACCCGGGGCAAGGCAAGTAATTTGCACCCCCTAACCCATGGATTTTAGCACTCGTGTGCGAGCGAGCGCCCCCAGATGTTGCGCCCGGCCCCCTGCACCCCCCCACGCTACGCCACTGGGGCTGGGGGCGAGCGAAGGAGCCAAGGACCCCCCCAAAGGCTCAGCAGGAATTTATTAAATTTATTATTTGCGGAGCCCCCGCGGGCCGAGGCAGCCGAAGCCCCCTCCCCTCGGGCGCCTCCCCGCCCCCTCCTCTCCTTGGGCTGTAGGTAGAGCTCCAGATCCGGGCTTGGCGAGCGCCTCTCCTCCTCCCGGCCGGGTCCGGGGGCTTCCAGCCGTGCTCCGTCCTCGCCCCCCCCTTGCGCTGAGAGCCGGAGCCAGCGGTGCCCCCTTCTGCCGGGAGACCCTCGCCCACCCGTTGGCTTCCTCTCAGAGGGTTTTGGGGAGCGCAGGGCGCGGCGAGGCCCCTCGGAGCTCTCCTCCCTCCCAGTCGGCAGAAGCAGCCGTCGCCTGTGGCTGGGCCGAGGGGATGGCGGCGGCGGCGGGGTGCGGAGGCTGCCCGTGCCCGGCCAGGCGTCGGTGGCGGCGCCGGCGCTGCTGCAGCGGCTGCTCCTCCTGCGAGCAGTGAGTGGAGCGCAGCCGCAGCGGCAGCGGGGGGCGCGCGCGCGCTAGGGCGCAAGGCTGGTGGTGGCGGCGGGGAGCCCGGCGGAGGAAGGAACTTGTCCCTTCCCTCTGGACTCGCGCCCCCCCCAAATGTTGCGCCCGGTGCGGCCGGCACCCCTGGCACCCCCCACGCTACGCCACTGACTCTACACTCCAGCATACTTAAGCCTATTTACTATTCCCACTATGCAGTTGACATTACAATTTACCTCTAACTGATTTGTTCACATTAAGTGAACAATAAGCTCAAGCATGGAAAAAGGATTTAGGAAATGTTAAATAGGGTCAAATTTTTGTTCTAAGAATCTAAACAGTATATTAACCAATATTGACAATAGTCATGTAGGCGATGACATAATCTGCTCAGCCGCTTTGGCACAGACTGTATAAGATTTCATGTTTTCGTTTGCAGAACGGTTAGCTTATTTCCTGCCATTCCTTTTGTATTTCGTCCGTGAACCACAGAACAGGAGTCAGAGTATTAGCTCATTACATTTTTATGAAGCCTAAGGTGTGGGATCATTAGTGATCTGTGCAGACTTGCTTCTTTTAAAAGAATAAATACATCCCTGAAATAAATTAATTCTATAAACTGAGCTTGAATCTTGGTAAGATGGAGGCTCTGGGGATGAGGAGTCCCCAGGTCTAGCACATAGGTCAGTTGCATGTTCTGCATGGAGTTGCACTTTCTTTGAAGCAGTAGGTAGGTACGTAGCTTAGGGTTGCTCCTGCATCCATATTTCTGACTGTAGTCCCAAGTGGCTTCAGTGGCTAGAACTGCCTTCTGCTAGTTGGTGTGACAGTTATGGCTGCTCCTGGTTCACGATAGCATTGGCTTGCCAGGCATTGGTAGCCTCCCAGTTGAATGACTGCAATGTGCTCTATATGGAGATTCCCTTCAGTTTGGTTCAGAAGCCGCAGCTAGTTCAGAATGAAGCAGCAAGGCTACTGAAGGGGTGTGGTATTGAAAGAACGTACCAACTATGCTGAAAAAGCTGTATTGGATGCCAGTATGCTACAAGGCCATGTTTAAGATCTTGCTATTGGCGTACAAAGTCCTGAACAACTTGGATTCAGGTTACCATTAGGAACACCAATAGATTATCTATCCTTGGCTGCTAACTTCAGTCCTTGGGAAAGACACTCTCAGTAGCACTGTATGCTCCCAAAGTTCATCTTATATTTCTAAGTCTAGGGCCTTTAGTGTGGTGGCACCTTCAGTTTGAAATGCATTTCTAATGAACATCAGACACGCAGCTAAAGTATTGTCATTTAGGTATCTGCTTAAAACTCATCCGTTCATCCAGACTTTCCCTGAGGGGTGATCCTGCTCTTGCAGAGGAAAATTACTGTTCAATGTTGAATGTTGCTTATCTTTCTGTGAACTGCAGAAAAGATAACAGAAAGAAGAACTCCAGTTGTGCACAGGGTTTATTGTTATCATTTATTATTTCAAATTTATTACTTGCCCTTCCTCCACACTGAAAGTCCAGCAACTCACAATAATAAAAACATTCTCTTTCATGGACATACATCCTGGTCTTTACATTTCACCTACTGTTACTCCCATTGTCCAGAAGAAAATACAGTGCTTAGTTTTTGATGTGGCTGGTCTCTTCTGAGTGCGGCTGTAGACAAAACTGCAATCAAAACTCCAGTTGTGCTCATGTTTCATTCTACGCATACATGTTCTGGCTTTGAATTTCAGTTTTACTTTCCTTGATAGTCTTGATCCAAAAAGTGAACCAATGTGAAATGAATCTTATGGATAGTGAGAAACAGCAAATAAATCTAGATTTCAATACCACCAAACAACATAATATAGTTTATAAACTGGAAAGGGAATGAGAAAAGTGAAAAAATAACTGCTGTAATCTCCTGACCTAAGGTTTGGATTTAGCACAATGCTTAGTAATTAAGCAGATATTCTAAAGGTATTTGTGCTTGATGTCCTGTTTTTCCAATATTAGAAGTGCTAGCGGGGGTGGGAACTTTTAAGTCAGTAATTTGTATGTTTGAAGAACAGCATGGCAAGAGTTATAAAATGTTATAGGAGATGTGTTGTTATATTGACTTCAAATATTTTCTCTGTGGAATCTGGAGCTATTTATATCACTGTATGGTTCTGATTATACATGACAGAGATTGTACACGTCCTTTCAGTAAAAAGAGGTACATATCAAGCTTTTATTTTATTGCATTTATCCAGGAGTTCTGATTCTATACTGTAGCACTATGTTTTTTTTAAAAAAGGCAAAAAGCTGGCTTTCAGGAAATTAAACCAACTTTTCAAGAAACATACTGAAATGTGTGCAATGCTTGCCTCTCTAAGGGAAACCCTTTATTTGCAGGCATTTCCATATTGGCAAATAACAAGGTTTTAGCCTGCTCTGTGATAGAAAAATCAGGATCAGCTGCCTGCAACTCATTACAAACAATGCAAAATTGGATCAGATAGTGTCCTCTCCGGTCCTCAGCTGGCCTAGATATTTCTAATTGCTGAGTGCCTAACACACACAAACCTGTGGAGCCTGCTTATAGTGGTACTGTTGAAGACCACTCTGAAAATGAAGACATTTTAAAAGCAGAGGTGGGCAACTTGTTTTGTACAAGGTAAGGTATTTTTTATTTTTTTTTAAAAAAAGGTAAAGGATCCCTGGATGGTTAAGTCCAGTCAAAGACAACTATGGGGTTGCAGCGCTCATCTTGCTTTCAGGCTGAGGGAGCCAGTGTTTGTCCACAGACAGCTTTCTGGTATTTTATTGCACTTTTAAATATGTGAACTAAGCCTTGAAAACTCTTTATGCATGTAACTGCAAATAAGGGATAAAGAGGATAAAAATAATTTAAGTCTTCTTTGTACAGTGGTACCTCGGGTTAAGTACTTAATTTGTTCCAGAGGTCCATTCTTAACCTGAAACTGTTCTTAAGCTGAAGCACCACTTTAGCTAATGGGGCCTCCTGCTGCTGCCGACCGCCGGAGCACGATTTCTGTTCTCACCCTGAAGCAAAGTTCTTAACCTGAAGCACTATTTCTGGGTTAGCGGAGTCTGTAACCTGAAGCGTATGTAACCTGAGGTACTCGCACTGTACTTCCCTTTTTGCATAAGGTGCTTTGAAATTGTGATGTGATGTCAAAAATTGTTAAATTTTTGAGAGATGATGTCTAAAAACACATTTTTAAAAAGTAAAAGATGGAATTACACCAAGAACTTGCAGCCCACATAAAATTACCTCAGGGGCTATATGTTGCCTGTTTCTGCTTTAAAGTTTTCAAATGGAACCTTTAAAAACCTTGGCTTACCCAGATGATTAGCACTCTGTGTAGTAAACCTCAAGAAGAGTGCTGCTTTTCAAAAAGTTACAAAAGAATGTTTCCAAGTGGCGATTTCTTCAGCTAGCAACAATGTAGGAAACTGCCTTAAAGAATAATGATCCGTGTTGGGGCGGAGAAGGTTAAATTTGCCATAGACGTTAATATATTGTGCCATCCGCAGCAGCAGTCAACTTGAGAACACATTAATGCTGGATGCCAGGCATTCTAAATTAAGCCAACTTACTCTCAGGATCCCCTATATAGATTCCGGATCCTGAAAATGGCATGGTGGGTCAAATGGGAATAAGGCCTAATAGGCCTAGTTTGGCCTGCAGGCTGGAGATTTCCTGCCTGTGATCTAGAAGTACCTTAACAATATTTCCCACTTAGGGAACTACTTTGGGAAACTTTTAAAATTGTCCCCTAAGGGGCAATACAATCAAAACAGTCAACAAGAATATCCTAGTCATTGTGGTACAATGTAAGCATGCTGTCTTATCTGGATTACGAAAAACATTATGAAATTCAAATAAGACTCTAGCATTATTGTGTGTAACAAAAGTAAAATAACACCAACTGCTGCTTCTTTAAGACTTCTATACTTTCAGTATTTAGTCTCATGTGTTTTGCAGTGGGAAGTCAAAGAGCACAGTACTAATTGTGCCACTGAGGTCAATAAATTTCTTCATGTCCCACCCCTGCCCTTCAAGCTCATGTTTCCTTATTTCTTTGCCCATCTGACATATCCTATCATTGATGTATGCTACTTCTGAAATGGCCTTGTGTTTCAACAACCATTTTCTGTCTTTATGCATTTGTGCGAAATGTGGCCATATCAGGTATGTCTAGACAGCACAGAGGAATGTGCTTGACAGATGTACCTTGTACGAAACACATCAATTAAAAGGCTTGAATTTTAGTAGCAGTACTTAAAGATTCTATTGACAGAACTCTTGAAAATGTTCTATTTAGGACTCACTTGTGCTAAGTGTAGTTATCACAGCATATGCAGTGCTTTTTAGAAATGTGCTTATCTGGTTTTAGCAACCACAGAGCCTGTGTATTGCTGAATCCCACTTGCATTCTTAAAATAAGTTTATGCAGACCTTGCAGTGGCCTTGTGAACTATGTTGAGCACAATCATAAACTAATGTACAGTGCAGTTGCCTTTAGAGATAGGCAACATAATTTGTCCTAGCTGTAGTTGCTGAATTATTTTCAAGGGCAGCCCTACGTAGGGTGCATTGCAATGCTCAGCTTGGAGCTAAACAAAACATGAGTGAACAAACCCTTATAATCAAGGAAGATTAGTAGCTTTTATATCAGATCTAATAGTCTGCTTTCCAAATCTTTTGGCTCATAGGTGAGGTGAGTTAAGAGTATATACCGGTAATTATGTAGCCTGAGCCCTGAGAACATGTTGCCCTGCTAGTGTTTTCCAGCAAATTAAGATGCTTGGTTAAGTACAGCACATAGAATTTTTTTTCAAGCATTTCAGAAAATTGAGATTTAGGTTGTAATTTTCATGCACAGGAACAAAGCTGTTTCTAGTGTGTATGTACAGTGCCATGTCTTGTAATGAGATGTTTTGTGAGCTTCATCCTTCTGGAGTATTACAGTAAATAACAGGTTGATGGTGTGTGTTATCTTTTAGATTCAAGGCTAATTGCGTTGGAATTCTCCTAGGGACTGAGAGGTCTTCAGCTCCCCCCCCCCCATAAAATATTTGAGTGGGCCAGGACCCCCCAAAGTTGATGGACATCACCATTCAAATAGTGTGCGTTAACCGCACCATGTGGGTGGGACTTACGTGACCCCTCCCCAATATTTTATTTTAAGTTGGCACCCCTGCCTTTACCTCTTAAGAAATTCAGACTGGCTTTGTTGTCCTTCAGATGACAGGTGAAGACTTTTTATTATTATTATTCTGGCAGGCTTTTGGGAACTGACTCCTTTCAATGAAAGGGCTCTTAATGGTGTGTTGTGTGCTGTTCGTTGTTTTTTTTAACCATACATTTTTTTACCTTTTGTTTTAATTCCATCAACAGCTCAATTACTTTTTCATGATAACCTTTTTAGCTCTGCCTGTTTAATCTGTATTTGTTTCTATTTTTGTGAGCTGCCTTGATTATGGGGGGGGGGGGGAGTCAGGATATAAACAAAGAATAGCCCACAAGCAGGACATGAGCTGAATAGCGCTCTAAGTTTGTGGTCCCCAGCTAGTGGCAATTCAGAGGTAGCTTAGGGCCATGATGCCTAGCAGTCAGTTGCGCCTAGAGATGGAAAAACTTGAAGTAAAGTTTTGATGGGAGACCAAGGAAATACAGTACAGTGGTACCTCGGGTTAAGAACTTAATTCGTTCTGGAGGTCTTTTCTTAACCTGAAACTGTTCTTAACCTGAAGCACCACTTTAGCTAATGGGGCCTCCTGCTGCCGCTGTGCCGCTGCCGTGCGATTTCTGTTCTCATCCTGAAGCAAAGTTCTTAAACCGAGGTAATATTTCTGGGTTAGCGGAGTCTGTAACCTGAAGCGTATGTAACCTGAGGTACCACTGTATTTAGGCTCCCAGCAGTGGCGTAGCTTGGGGGGTGCAGGGGGGCGGCCGCACTGGGCGCAACATCTGGGGGTTAGGGTTAGGGGGCGCAAATCCACGGGTTAGGGGGCGCAAATTACTTGCCTTGCCCCGGGTGCTGACAACCCACGCTACGCCACTCGCTCCCAGCCTTCTCTCTGGACGGTAAGCGGGTAACTGCTGGCGCGTTTTCTGCCTATAGGCAGCGCCTTGAGTACCATCCTCCAACCATTTCTCCCACAGGGTGGGTGGAAGGAAAGTATGCATTGAGCCACCTCGGCTCGTCTGCTTATCATTTCTGCAAAAAGCCTTCCGCGGCATCTTGCGTGGAAGAAGGCACCGCAGACCCCAGAGCCAGCCCTGCGCTCACCCTCCGCTCTGCGAAAGCGCGGGAAAGCGAGGCAACAGGTCTGGCGCCTCGGGCAGCGCTACGGGAGGCGCAGTTGCTCGAACGAAGCGCGCGCGCGCCTCCGGTTTTCCGGCAGGCTTTCCCGAGGGGGGCCAGCAGCGCGCGCGCGCGCGCCTCCCGTCTCACATTTCCACCACGTCTTCTTTCTTGGAAAGGGCTTTTGCGAGGCGAGCGGCTACTTGTGGGAAAATGTAACCGAAGGGGAGGAAGGAGAAGAGCTGAGCGGGCGGTGGCGTGGGGTGTGTGGAGGAAAAGGAGGGACACACACACACACACGTCCGTCCCGGACGCCCTCCGTCCTTTCCTTCCTTCCCTCCCTTTCCTTCCTTCGCCAGCCACTCAGTCTCTCCAAGGTACAGGCAGAGGGCGCTTTAGCCATGCCCGCCCCCTGCGGTTGCTGCTGCTGCTGCTGCTGCTGCTGCCGCTCCAGCTCCGCTCCACGCGCTGAGGAGGCTCCCGCTCCCCGGCCCCTGCTGCTGCTGCCGCTGCCACTGACAGACGCCCGGGGAAGCGGCGAGGAGACGGAGCCGCGCCGCTGCCCCTCACCGCCTTCGTCCCTCCTTGGCATATAGCCCCCAGGGGGGCTGGTGGCTGCAGAGGAAACCTCCCCCCCCCCCGCCTTACTACCCTCAACTGGCCCGGGAACTCCTTCGACCTCCTCGTGCTCCTGAGGGAGCCCGCTTCGGATGTCCGGTTTCCTGGTGCCTTTTTTTTTTAATTATTATTTTAACCTGACAAACTCCGAGTAACTCGTCGGAGAAGGAGCGAGCGAGCGAGCCAGCGCCTGGGCCGGCGAAGGGGGCTCCTGCGCACCTTTCCTCTCTCCATCCTGGGGAAGTTGCCGCTTCGCTGCTGCCTCGGAGAGAGCCGCCGGGACTCGCTCGGAGCCGCGCGGCGTTGCCCACGCGCTGCCTTCACGGCTCCCGCCTCGCCGCCCTCTGCACAATGCACTTGCTGGGATTCTTCTCTCTGGGTTGCTATCTGGCTGCTGGCGCGGTGGTGCTGCTGGGAGCTCGGGAGCCCGCGACGGCCGCTGCCTATGAATCCGGGCAGGGCTACTATGAAGAGGAGCCCGACGTGGGGGATGCCAAGGTAAGCAGGGGTGGGGGGCGCAAGCCCGGCCCGGCCACGGACCGCCGGGACTTCGCTCAGGCTCCCCGAGCGTCATGTGACCCGAGCGCTTGGTTGGTGCAGATGCAGCGCCCCTCCAGAAGTGCATACATACCAGCCGCTCATAAAACCAGGGTGCTCGAAACGGAGAGGGAAAGGTGCCTTCCCACCTCCCTCCACCTCTCTTCCAGTGCAATGGGGGGTGGGAAGTGGCATTTCTATCCCACCATAGGTATTTTTAGGCTGGTCAGAAATTCTCCAGATTAACATGCAATACACTGTGTGTTTATCACTTGTCCGGGATTGGTTGTTGCATTTAGGCAGAACGCTTAAGGATTCTATGAAAGTTTTGTCTTCTGAAGTCTTAGGCAGCCTAATATGTTTGTGAGAGGGGGGAAATATTGGTTTGTTTTTGTTGTTGCTTTTGTTTTCTTGTGTATTTTGTGTTCTCATTTTGTGTTTTTCTGTTGTGACCTGCCCTGGGATCTTCAGATGAAGGACAGTATACAAATTTATTAAATAAATAAAACAATAATAATTGTTTCTGGGCTATGGGTTTGGACACGATGACTTCTGGTCATTCCTGTCTTTGCAGTGAGCTTATAAAGGTGATTCCTAGCATGCAGAATTAAAGAAAGCAATTTGGCCCCCGAGGATGTGGAGATCCGTAACCCTAGTTGTTTATCCTGTTATCTTTTGCTTGCACAGGGCTCTAAGTACTGTACAGACAGATAAGAACTCAGAGCACCATTGCTTCCCAGAGAAGTCATGTTAGTTTACAAACTAGTCAAAGGACAGGCTTGGTCTGGGGAATTCAGTATTAGTGCCTCCCTACTAGAAGCGGTTCACTGACTGTATGCATTCCTAGCTTCTTTATCAAGGGCAAAGCTGTGGAAAGCAAGGAGGTCTGTGTCCTTGGAGTGAAACGTGTGTGTTCTCGAAACTTTCCAGTGGGATCTGACTAGCTGCTGGCTAAAATCGTTAAAAGCCTTTTGGAAGACTGGTGTGCAAGGCAGTGCAACTGCAGCGTAAACCCACAAAGAGAAATAATTGCATTAGAATGTCTTCCTATTTTCTAAAGGTCTGTGGTGGTATTTATGAAAGTCATAATTTCTAAAGAGCAACGTGGTTTCAGGAAATTAACTTGACCTTTGATGGTGCTGCCTGGATAATTCTCGTTTGACAGCATTAACTTTAAACATAGGGCATACATAGTGTTTTCATGTTTGTAGAATACATGAATAACATCAGAAATATCAAACTCAGAGTTTTTATAGAAGATATCAGTTATGGATATGTTGTCTACCTCTGTCTGCATTATGTGCATTGCAAGGATACCATGTTTTGCAAAGGAAACCTAAAACTCTTTATAAAAGAAAGTTTCTTTGCACATTGCATCTCCCTTTTAATGGGATATTTCCACAACAATCTGGACATTTCAGACTGGTGCTGACAGTTTTAAAATATAACAGCTGATCCCCACACACTGTAGGATAAAAGCTGGCTTGCTGTGTCTTTCCCCCCACCCCCAATTTCTAATGTGTGAACACAGAACAAGTCCAATTGGTAATCACTTTAATTTGATTAAAGCTAATATATGCCAAAACTGTAGCAAAACTGAAAGGCAGACATATTTCTCACTTGGTTTTACCTCATGCAAATCAGTTGACAAAGGCTGAACTTGGTTGCTTATTATTATGACGACTTTTAGTTTGCAAGTTATGTTCAGTAATAATAGTTTCTACAGTGTATTGAGCATACACTCACAGGAAACAGTTTGCTGAAAGATGAATGGTGTGGAACAAAGTATGTGCTTTCTGCATTTATTGCATCTTTGAAGTCTTAAACTTCCACCACCACCGCCGTCGATACTCCACCACAGTCTGCTCTGTGTTTTACTGAAGTATCATGACTCTGCGAGAAACCTGGGACAATAAAGCAAAGGAAGTGAAGAGTATGTGAGACTGGAAAGACAATGAACAGTGGATATCGAGGAGGTTATATATATTTGTTTTGGGGGTGAGCACCTGTGCTCCATGTGTGTATATAGGCATGCATGAGGAGGGGGAGGGAATTAAACACACAGTTTTTATAGGGCATTTTCCCCCTCTTACCTTTGCTGTCCATGAGCATGAATAATGTCATTGACCTAAGTAGAACTGCTCAAGTAAGAACAGTTGGAAGGATTTGGTCCCTGTTGATTCTGCATATTGGTCCCTGTGTGATGAGAGAATGCTAAAAGGAAATTCTTGAAGGAATTAACATACGATTCAATAACTAAACTGTAGGTAAACATTTCAAGGAAAGTACGATTGCAGACCCGCAATGCATTATTCCCCACCCTGGTGGGTGAAAGGCAAGACCGACAACAGGTGTAAACAAACTGCACAAGACTCCGCCCCCAACCTGCCCATGATTGGGCAGTTTAATTTTGAGGGTGGCTGGCTTTCACACCATCCCTTGCAGCCGGCCAGGGCAATTCCCCAACGGCCAGCCACCATGTGAGAGCATTATGCCCCAGGGAGCTGTGGGTGATGGTGGTGGGTTGCAAATGCCGCCCACCCTGGAACCAGGTGAGCAGCCATTATGGTGTCATTTTTTTCCAGTTCAGATAAAAATGAGTATTCTAGAGCCAAGTCTGATTGTTTGAAATTTGTGATTTCCTTAGCTTTTCCTCATTCAAGCCATATTTTTACTTGAAATAGGACTGAAAAGTTTGTTTCCATTTGTGTTAATAGATTCTATATTGTCTATTAGGATTTAAAGTGGTGGTGTGAAGGAAGCTTCTAGTGGACATCAGCTTTTTTAATACAAAGATGGGTGGGTATCATGGACCTGCTTTTTTAGGTGTTATGTCATAAACTGATGAAAATAGTATAACATTGGTTGGTTTTTCTAACATTTCAAAGACGTGGAAGAAAGGTGGCTCCTTATGCATCAGAACAGTCGTGTCTTCCTATTTAACCTCTAACTTTTGGAAACCTGAGGTAGCACAAGTAGTTCTTATAGGGCTATGGTGGGGGCACAGGTGGAAGAGGAGACACTTAGCTCCTGCTGTTGAGTATCTCAACTGGTGTCAAGCCAACCTGTCGGCTGTTATCCATTTTTTATACTTCGATCCCCTTATACTTCCTTAAGAAAGCTCAGAGCAGTTTGACATGAAGCTTCCACTGATGGTTGATCCAGGAAATGATCAGGTCCCTGCTTTCTTGGCTTCAACAATGGCATAGCAACAGGTGCTTCCAGACCAATCACTGGGTGTTTTCTTTCTCACCTTAAGTCGTTCCATTCCTTTGAAGCAGAATCCCCCTCTGGTTTATTTGCATGGGTGTATAAGTCCTATTGGTTTTAGGATAAATTAAAGAAACTTTCATCCAGCTCTGTTCTGTATTAAAAGGAGGAGAAAACTGTAGGTAGTTGTTGATTTTGAGTTCTGTCTTTTCTATTGTCCTGAGTCAGTCAATCAATCTCCTTTATTGGCATAATAAGAGTGCGTCATATACATGGATCAGAACACAGCACGGATAGCGAAACATAGTAGGAGGTACTTTAGGATAAAACTGTTCAGATGTCGTGAGATACAAAAGCGGCTCTTAGGACCTATGGTGGTGTAATTTCATGGGTCATTCAAAAAATCTTGCACCTTCTCCACAATGTCATTCCTACAATTATTCGGGATACCCTGGAAGAGTCAGTGTGATAGATTCCCCTCCTTCAATAAGGGGGCCAGATACTTATCATACATTTTTGCATAAAATGGACAATGATATAAAATGTGTGTGATGGATTTGACCTGTTTTGTGCCACAAGAGCAGTAGATTTCAGTATATGGGGTTTTCAAGAATCTACCTTGCAAAACTGCAGCAGCAAAACATTAAATCTTGTGAGGGAAGAAGCTCTGCGTCGGTGGGGCTCATAAAGGTGATGTAAAAATGGAGTATCCTGGCCAAACGAGGGTCAAATTCCTAAACCTAATGGGGAAAAGGTTTTATTGGCTGTGCTGCTAAGGGTTTGGAATTCAATCTCTAGAATTCTACGCTTGATTGTCTGGAATGCTTCCAATTGTGGGAGCATAAGCAGTGACTCGAGTGATAGGCCACAGGTTCTGATTTTGTTCTCAATGCGAGCTAACCATGCCACCAGCATATGGAAAATTAAAGAAGACAGATCAGACTTGAAATGTAGGCGGAGCCAGAATTTTATAGTGGTGAGCCACGCTTTGGTTTCCAGAAGCCCTTGGCCAGTTTCCAGACACATGGCTTCATACGGCACACAATTTAGCATTGTCCTGAGTCTTTATGGCTCACTCTGCAGAGAAGGGGATCCATTGTTTGAATACAGTGGTACCTCAGGTTAAGTACTTAATTCGTTCCAGAGGTCCGTTCTTAACCTGAAACTGTTCTTAACCTGAAGCACCACTTTAGCTAATGGGGCCTCCTGCTGCTGCCGTGCTGCCGGAGCACGATTTCTGTTCTTAACCTGAAGCACTATTTCTGGGTTAGCAGAGTATGTAACCTGAAGCGTATGTAACCTGAGGTACCACTGTAGATGTGTACACATCAAAGGCTGAAAAAAATAATTGGACACATGGGTCAGCTGGGTGGGGAGCTATGCGAGTCCTATGTGTTTGTGCATACAAGAGTGTGCATTATACGAGTGTGGGGTAGCTACATCCACACCACTGGCATGAGGACCATTGACCAAGGGTGAATGTGGCCTTCGGGCCAAAAACTGTTAGCCACCCCTGGTTTAAAGAGATTATAAAACATATAATCAAATATGCCATTCAACTTGTAATTGTTATATTACAGTGGGGCTAGTTTTGACCTTGTCCTCTATGCATCTTGCATCTGTTTTTCTTTGGGTTGTTGTTAATTTTATTAGGCTAATATTGCAGTCCAAGACACTTTCCAGGAAATTAGTCTTCTTGAACTCTGTGTGATTTGTTTTTGAGTAAATATGCTCCATATTTGCCATGTGTTTACTAACAGAGTACTCTTAACCCCCTGATCCCTGCTTCTGGGCAGAGTTGAGGTATGATGGAGGTGTCTTTCCACTGACCTCTAGTGGAGGTAGGGTGGGCTCCAATATTACAGAGCTTCCTGGACTGGAGCTGACACAGCACATATACCAGCTCACCCTGCCTGGGGTAAGTGGCAAGGCTAATGGTATGTCAATTGATCTGCTGCTCTGCTCTCTCCAGCCAGGGTTTAGGATATCTCTGCCTGTCTTAGGGTAAACTCTTGGGGGAGTGGTAGACCTGATGGCAGGGTATAAATTGATAGACAGATAAATAAGTACCTGCATTTATGATCATCTGGCCTTCAAAATCCTAAAAACTTGGAGTTGGAAGGAGGGAACCATCATCTGCTAGGAATATATATTTTAGTTCACTTTTAAATTTATTATGTGTGAGTACACCTGTTCACAACTCAGTATGATGGGTTTCATATACAGAAAATGAAAACCTGGCCAAGTATACGAGGCTTAAGACAAATACTACTCCTTTCCAACTGATTTGCTTCGCTGATTATAATGGAGGATGGAATTTAGAGTGCTCTGCAGTCTCTTTCTAGAAACTGCTCTATTATATTTAGAGTGCTCTGCAGTCTCTTTCTAGAAACTGCTCTATTAGCATACACTTAAGGAAACTTGCTCATCCATGAAGACACAGATACTATAATGCCAGTGCTAGAAGCCTTGGACCCAACCCCAGTGCAACAACATCTGTGAGCAAAGCAACATGTGAAAGTCACTGATAAGGTTAGAGCAGGACAAGCAGTTCTTCCTTGGTGCTCATATGTTGATGTTACTGTAGAGGCAGACCATTCTATTAGCACTTTTAAAAAAAATCTTAATGTTTAATATAATCAGATAGCTTTTATTTTACACATCTTAATTTGCAGTAACTGAGTCACATGTGAGCAGGCCAAATCATATGTGATATAACCTGTTCCTTCCCTTGCTTCTTTCCGCTTATTGTTATAAAGATTGAGAAGTAGTATTATTAGGCTGTTTCTTGATGTAAATTATAGAAAGTATAATCATTAATAAACTTGTGTGAGAAATAAAGGGCAGAGTAATCCTATGGAGGTCAGGGAGAGGCAGTTCCTAAACCTTTCTGGTCTTGCAGTGGTCAAGGCAGAAGGCAAGGGTTGGCTTATCTTCAGTGGAAGGGAAAATAACAAGCACCAGCTCCAGGGCCACTGCAGCTTTTCATCCCATGTTGGAGTTGCCAGGGAAATGGGGTGGATTTAGATTCTGTGGATCCACACTCAGCACTCCTCTTTTCAATGTCTTCTGCCATCAGAGCAACGGTGGTGGAGCTTTCCACCACTGCAAGAAAGAGGCCCATGGCAGTGAAACTCCTCTGTCCAAGAACTCCATTTCTACCAGTGGATGGTGAGGTTCGTAGCTTCAAGTGCACCCTCAGCCGTTCTGTCTGGGAGCTTAAAATAGCTGCCTTGATTAGGCTTGTTTCTGGCATGCTATACAGATAATCTATTTGTTATTTCTGTTAATCTTTGAAAATGCAAACATTGCTGAGCAGACAACCAGTGTGGAGGCTCCCAGTTTCAAATGCCAGCAAACTTCCATTAAAACATTATGGGGCAAGTTATGCTCTTAGTTATTTTAAGTATATTCATTGATTCTGTTATAATATGATACTTCGGAAGCCAAAACGTTTGGGTCCTATGGCCAATGTGAGCAATTATATTATATTACTTTGCTTTGGAATGTTATGAGCGTTTAGGAGAACTTCTGTTCAAATGCCTGCAACTATTTGGCCTGCCTGTCCCTGATCCCTTCCCAAGGGCCCACTAACCGACTTAAATTAGTTTCCACCAAGGGCGTCTTTCAGGAGAGATGCATTTTGAGCAATTAGATGCAGTGTTTGCCAAATATCAACCCCACTTTGGGGTGCATGTAGAGATGCTTATGCATTCATATTTCTTATTTACACCATCAGTTTCAATATTCTGTTTTATTTTCTTTGGAATGCATAGGTCATCTAGTCCAACAAAGCCCTACACTAGGAATGTGGCATTCCAGGTCTTTCTGCCTGGTGCCTCGGACTCAAGTCCCATCCACTCCCTAGGCTGCCCCACTCACTAAATATAAAAATATCAGGCTACACTTATCAGAGCAATTGCACATTGCATTATAGCCCAGGAAATGTGAACTTTTTTCTGTGTTGCCCAGTCCAGACCACACAGTACTTTTTCTAAAATCTCATTAATTAATTAAGTGTTAACCACCAAGAATTCGGGCTCTGGAATCAGTTGCACGTTTACCTCTTCTCTTTCATTAATGAACCCTTGTGAAACATCCATTATCAGTTTTCGGTTGCAACACCCTAATTGTTCCTCTCACCAACTTATTATTTATGATTATTATTTATTTACAGAGCATACCACTGTACATTGAAGTTACAGAATTAGGTAAGAATTAGGTAATTAGATAAATAGACAGGTTCCTGCCACAAAAGGGTTTAGAACTTAGAATAAATCCTTTTGTATTTCTACACAATAACTTATACAAACATGTACACACACACACACACACACACACACACACACACCAGGTTTTACCTAAAATAGCATTTCCAACTTACAACATTTCTAGGTTGCCGCATCTTTATTAGCTTTCAGAAGTTTGGTACCTGGGGATTTCCCTGTCCATATGCAAAAAAACCTGCTGAAACAGTACTTCCTGACTCATACTCTTTTGCCACAGGAGTACCCCCTGGTGGCCATTCAGGACATAATGGCTGCATTGGAGATGCATCTTAGAGCAGAATATGGTTTTGGGAAACACTGTTACTAATTGTTACACCTGTGTATCTTATAGTAGATGTGTGCAGTGCAGATGTCATATATGTTTGCATCTTAAAATTCTCATCTACACATATCTGGGAACAGGATGGTGGACCAGATGGACTCTTGGTCTGATCCAGCGGGGTGGTTCTTACATCCTTAAATCTAGCTGTTGGGAGGGTTTTTGTCATAAGCTTTTTTATGTACTATATTTGTGATTCCACCAAAAAAAAAAAAAGTATCCTGTAAAAAAGCAGGACACTGCTTAATAACTCCAGACACCTCTGTACACATTTCAGAATGAAATTCCCTCTTGTTTTTTGGCTAAATATTCAACAGATATTTTGGCTTTATCCTTGATTTGTGTCATAGTGTAAGTTTTTTACTCGTTTCATCATTCTGGAATGTAGCAGTTACAAGAGAAGTTGCTGTTTTGGTTCCAGAGAACGGGGAGGGCAGAGAGAGAGAGAGAGAGAGAGAGAGATCCAAAACTGTTTGGATAGTTAGTTTTATTGGATCAACTGTGTTGCTAGATTGCTAAGAACCTCTACTGCATTGCACTGTGTTTCTTTGTCCAAGGAGATATAGCACAGCACAGCACAATGCAGTGGTGGCTGCCAATTCTGGCTTTCTTTCCAACTGTTGGCCAAATGTGTGTGTAACAGAGAGAGAGCTGCAAGCACAGCCATGATAGTGCTGTGCAGCGTTTATCTTGGAAGAAAGCACAGCAAAGTACTATGGTGGTTGCCAGTTTGGCTTGAAAGGGCAATGTTAGGCTCCCAAAATAGGTATCAGGTGCAGTGGGTCCAATGCAGCTAGCTGGTGGCAATTGGCTAAAGAAGGCGAAATAGTTTAGAACAATGAAGCTGATATGCCTTAGTAGCAAGGTTGTTCTGTAATATTTCACTTATGCCAGTGTGGATAGTTTGCTAATTGTTGAAATTCAAAGGTATCTCTGTGTTTACAACTGAAAACTATCATAACATAAAGTGGTATCCTTATTAACACAATTTCCATGTGCTATATCATGTCAGCAGTTTTTAATACTATAGGTATTAAGTTAATTAAATTAATTAAACTATTAATTAAGATAGTAATTACTGTTACAGTGTTCTTTGTTTTGCTATCCCCTGCCCCATTTTGTGTTGGATATAGTGTAATGGGTGGCGTGTGTTTTTTGCTGTTACAAGACTGCCTAACTTACAACCAACAAGTCAAACACAGCCCATTAGTTGCTGTAGTTGTTACAGAAAGCAACACAGTTGAACTTAATTTATGGCTGAAGCCAATATTAAAGCTACTGTGTGATAAATTAGTCTGCCTCACCTTGAATAGATTTAAGAAACAGAGCAAGGTATGAATTGGAAATGAATGGTCAAGGGCATAAGAACCCCAACAGGAGTGCATACATCTTTTGTGTTATGATTGGGTTTGTTCAGGGAGGTGCAGTGTTTCTCTAGCCAGCATGGTGTAGTGGTTAAGAGCGGTGGACTCGTAATCTGGTGAACTGGGTTCGCTTCCCCACTCCTCCACATGCAGCTGCTGGGTGACCTTGGGCCAGTCACACTTCTCTGAAGTCTCTTGGCCTCACTCACCTCACAGAGTGTTTGTTGTGGGGGAGGAAGGAAAAGGAGATTGTTAGCCACTTTGAGACTCCTTAAAGGGAGTGAAAGGTGGGATATCAAGTCCAAAGTCGTCGTCCTCCTCCTCCTCCTCCTCCTATTCTTCTTCTTCTTCACTGCTGTTGCAGACTGAGAATTATTCTCAGAAGTATGCATCTAGTGCTCATGATTACAAAGAAGGTTTGAAAATATAAAAATACTGGATTTGCCTTATACCAAATCAGACCATTGGGCTGTCTAGCTCAGTGTTGGCAGCATCTTTCTAGGATTGTAGACAGTTGTTGTTGTTGTTGTTGTTGTTGTTGTTGTTGTTGTTGTTGTTGTTGTTGTTATACCTACCTAGAATCTACTGAGTCTGGGCTTTTGAGTGCAAAGCATGCAATAGTAATGTGTGTGGTGGAGCCCAAAGCTTCCCTCTTAACATTGGGATCATTTCTACTTCCACGGATGTGGTTGGGTGCACTGTTGGGAATGCCAGACTGGTGGCAGCATTCATGCTGTTATACTGACATGGTCCCTATCTCCCTGCCACACTGCCCCAGCCCTGTCCAGTTAAGTACTATAACTTCTTAACTTTGCAGAATGTAAATTTATATATACACATATACAATGATTTTCATTATTTAGTGGAAATCTCAATGAACTGACCGGCATCTGAAATGTATTCTTCTGCCTGTGCATTAGGATCATTGGCAGAGGCCTTCTTATCTGTCCCAAACTCCTCTTTCATTGGAGGAAGGGATAGAGCCTTTTATGGATTCTGAGGTAGATCTAGGCTCTAGAGGCTCTTGCCCAGAGAGTGTCATCTTGTCCCATCCACGATGACTTTCCACCATAGTATAAAAGCCTTCCCTTTTAAGAAGGCCTTCAGTTGTGAGAGTAGGGGTAGGGGAACCTGTAGCCCTTCAGAGATACTCATTTGTTATTTGTGGTGTTCGCATACCACCTCCTGACATAAAGTTCACTGGGTGGCTTACAATAAATAAGGTTGCTGACTACAGCTTCAATCATCCCTGATGTTTGGCCATGCTGGCTGAGGCTAATGTAACCCAACAATATCTAGAAAATCACAGCTTTGATAGAATAGCCAGACTTCTTTTGCTTTAACTGTGACTCTCCAGTGTTTTAGTAGTTTATATAATTTCTGTTATTTTATTTCTATTTAGCTGCCTTGGGGTTTTTTAAATGAAAGCTGGGATAGAAATGTTTAAATAAATAGTCATTTTTAGCTTTGCTCAAATGGTTAAAAAGAATGTGTGACATTCCAGCCCTTTGTGATTTTTTCTTTACCACATTAATGGAAATTTGATGTGTAAATTAATTGCATCCCCCCAACTGAGGATACTTTTCTAGTATGGTTCTCTGAGCTGAACAGGTTGCATACACCAACCCAGATGTTCAATATAAATAAAAGTTGCTTTGAAATGTTATGATTTTAAGTTCCTTTATATCACATTGTATATGTTTTGTCAGCTGACTGTTTATACTTAGCAGTACTGTATACTTCTAAAACAACTGAAATATAGCTCAGTCAAGCAGTTCCTTGCAGCTTTGATAGACATTTTGCCTTGAACTGGAAGTTCCGAAAACTGCAGTGGAAAGTAAAGCCTATATCAGCTTTTCCCAAAGACATTTTTTCCATAACAGCCATTTGTGACTATAGTGCTCCTAAAACTAGAACAGAATTTATAAAACAGGTTTTTATAATTTTTTAACTTTAATTAATTATCCTTTGTCTCAACAGATGTGAAAAATAAGAGGTAGAATTGAACTTAGTACATTAGTTTTGAGAATTTGCTTTTTTTTTCTTAAGCAATAAGTCTTTGTCAATAAATTATTATCTTAAATTGCTGGAGTGTGGGTAGAATGAGATTTTAGTGATGTATGTAAGCTTAGAGCTATGTAGTTCTGACTTTTCCCCCTTGCTGTAAACTCACTGGTTGGACCTCATCCTGAATATTGTATCTTGTTATTGACATATTGGATATCATGAACTGAAATTAAAGCAGAAAGGTGGGGGATGTTAATAAGAAAACCTTTCTCACAAGGAGTTTGGTAAGCCAATTCTTCCTTGGGCTGTGTGCTTTACCCAGGGACACAGATCTGTCCTCTCATAAAGACATAGAATCTCTCATTTTTTCACATGCACGAATCTGCATGTGCTTATGCATAAGATATACTTTTTCTATGTGCCCTTCAAAAATTAACATGTGGCATGATTTTGACTTACAGAGGGTAGCTGTAAGTGCTTTTGATTGTGGCTGGCAGACTTCCTTGTTTTGTTGAGAAGCTTTCACCTTTTTTAAGAAACCCATGAATCTTGACACTGTCATTGCACCATTGAAAACCCACCTCAATAAATATACAGCTAGTTTTACCGTGTAGTACATCATGTTCACAAACTTTGGATAGGGTTGTTCATTCTGAGTTCCTTGTGGGTGTTTTAAATATCAGATGCCTCTTACGAGCATATTCAGGGTTTCAAAAAGATAAATATATCATGTCTGTACAGACCAAAAATTCATATTCCACACAAAGGAATTTTAAATGGAGAGAGCTATTCACATTGTAAGAGTTTGTGAACATGAAACCTAAAACTATCTATAATATGTCTCTTGTTTTCTTTCAGCTCCTATAAATAACTGGAGATACAGAAACCCAGTTCAACAGCCTGAAAATAGAGTGAACTAATTATTTCCAGATATGGGATGAAATGTCTGGAATTTTAATGTAGATTTCTGCCATCCTATGGAACTCTGCTTTGTCACAAGGAGGATAAGATACTGACATAGATATCATTTCTTAATGACACTCATTTGTTTTGGCAGTGAATATCTTCTTTCTAATTATTTTTTTAAAATAATTATTATGAAAATTGCACTGATTCTGGACATAACCACCCAAACCTGGTAGAACTATGGACATCTCTCTCTCTCCTTTTTTAGAAAAGGGAGAAGAAAAATTGTCCCACCATTAGGTGTTCCAGAGGGAGCCTCTTTAGCTACCCATTAGTTTCCCCATTGGGAAATGCATTCCAGGAAGTGTGGCAGCCAGTGAGGCTACAGAAATCTATGCAAGGGGTGTTTGGGTGGGGGCCTATTGTTGTTGTTAAAAGAAGAACACACCTCTCACCTACCTTTCATCATCAATAAAAGGTAAATGCCATACCAAATCCATGCATCTCTGAGAATTTTTCTCATTCTTTCTCCCACTCCACCCCCACCTTTCTAAAGAGATAGAAAAACAGCCTATTCTTTCACTAGGGGTAGATGGACAAGAGTTTCCAAAAATCAGAAAAGGCAGTACCTCTGCCTTACTTCTTTAAGAGCTCGATGCTTTCGCCTATCTAAAAATGATTCCCTCAGACATTCTGTAGAGATTTATTCTATTGCTTCTCCCTGTTATTCTGCAACATTGTTTAGGAAACTTTTCTTTGTCCTTTAATGGAAGGAAGGTTAGAAGTCTATATGAAAAATTCCATTCTCATTTAGTTATGGTGAAAATAATAACAGTCTAGCATTCTATTTGATCTCTGAATTGCAAATTTTGGAAAAAATATTCACAAATGGAGTACACAGGAACATCAGATATAATCATGGGACTGTATCAAACATCAAGCACTTTCTAAGAAGTGCGTAAGTGATGTGATTTTTATTGCATGTTTTAAAAACATTTTAAAATGATCCTTTTGTTTTCATATTTCATGTTGTTCTGAATGCTTGTTCTCAGAAATTTTTAAACAACTAAGGTTGTTTAAGGTATTGATTATCCTGTTAAAACCCTTTAGCCAAATTACCATTTTAATCTCTCCATCTCAGTTAAGCCTCACCAAAACTATAAGCAAGGACTTTGCCAGAAGCCTTTTCCCCAAACCCTTTACTGACTTATTGAAGTGCAGGTGGGTCTTCCTGTACTACCCTAGAGATCTTGTCTGTTCAACCTAAGCCAAATGATTCAGCCATACTCAACAAGTCTTCAGCCACCAAGCCAATCCATCTGCCTCTCGGGTCTTCCTTTTTCTTTAACAAACCTCTTCCTTTGATGTTGTCTTCTGGCCAACTCCACAAACACCAAGCACCAACAACCCTAGCTCTCCCTCTGCTGACCAGCACTCAGCTGTTACATACACTTATTCTGGCTCTTCTACTCCAGTCCCAGCCAATCATGCTATCCAACTGAAAATTCTAAACCTGCACCCATCAATCAAAATATGCATACACCAGTCCTTCCGCACAGCTGTCAGTTAAG
The DNA here is from genome assembly GCF_964188305.1 of Podarcis bocagei. Taxonomy (NCBI): domain Eukaryota; kingdom Metazoa; phylum Chordata; class Lepidosauria; order Squamata; family Lacertidae; genus Podarcis; species Podarcis bocagei. The sequence goes on from NC_138134.1 coordinate 31,557,398, forward strand.
GCCCCAGGCAACAGTTAAACAAACTTTTACCAGACCAGACATAAAACTTCCCATATCAAATACATTGCAATGCACATTGCAATAGTGTTTTCAGTTTTGGGAGGGGTTAGGGCCCAATCAGTTCTGAGTACAGGTACAAGTTCTCTGCATGGGGATCCACATAGGTTTCTCTTTCTGTCTTCTCCTGCATATCAACCCATGTCATTGCAGGGAATGAAATGTCTATGAACACCAATGTCCATCTAACTGTCTCTCTCTGTACTCTACAAGTTACTTCTGCTCTGGAGCACAAATAATTTGCATGGCAGAGAGGTGAGGGGCATCCATTCCTAGAAGCATTCTCTTACATACATTGGTCAATGGACAGCCCAGGCAACAGGATTCTATTGAGTCCTAGGGGAATCCTCTATACACAGGTATTGTATAGCTTCTTAATATTTATACATACAAATATACATATTTATACATAATTATAATTGATCAAAGCATTTCATATTCATTATCACAGTAAACTTGCAACACTCTTGTAAGATTGCTTAATTTTATTCTTTCTTATAAAGTAGAGCCTGTGAGACATGCTGAAGCACAACCAGAAAGTTCACGGTAGACCTGAGATTGACACTAGAAGCTTCCATCTCATAGCACAGGCCCCTAAGCACTCACCAGCTCTCATTCAATGATGCACTGGATGCTTCTGCCACAATTCCTGAATAGTGCAACTCGTACAGCACGTTGGCAACAAATATTCACACAATAGTGTATTGATCCATTGCTGAAACCCGATGCGTGCAATTTAAGATCAAGAAATTGTCTCTTCAGAGACAATTTTGCATCAAATTTTGCATCAAAATTAATTCTTTGTATATAGTGGGATAATTTATATTTACTTTGTATTTAATTGAACACCTAGAAGTGTATTGTGTTGATTCTGATAAGATTCCGTTTAGATTATTATCAGTTAGCACTAGTAGACACATCCATGGCACGAGACAACTGAAGAAGCCCAGAAAACTGTGCTCAGGGAGTGTGCCATCTACCAACCCCAACAAATTGGTCCCACCGGGGGCGAAACAGCAGCCTCTCAACTGCATGGACTGCTAGGGCGAAACGGGGATAGAACGCTGGCACCCTGTCCTCTTTATTACTTCATATGCTGCTTCATCAGCACCTCACAGCTACGGGAACAACGTTGAACTTACCCTTTTCTTGAACCTTCTTGAACTTATTTAAAAAACAAGAAAAAACGAAAAACTGAGGCAATAATTTGTAAGAACCTAGTAATATCTGAAATTGCAAGTTCACTTTATTTTAGACAGTTTGTAAGTTTTCATGGCATTTATTGTCTCTTTCTCACATTTGATAAATGTGTAAAATTATTTTGGAACAACTGTGTGAATGTTTGTTGCCAACGTGCTGTATGCGTTGCACTGTATGATTAACTGCACAGGTTGCACTTTTCTAAAAATTCCTGAATAAGCTAAGCACAAAGAGAACAAGTGCTATGTTACATTTACTATAGACATCATTTTTGCGGCGCCCATAATCTATTTTGGCATTTCATAACAGCCATGGTAGCTAGAATTCCTGGACTCATTATGTATGCCAAGCAAATGTCAGGAGGCAGGTGGCATAAATCTAATATACTAGTTGACTCAAATCTGTTTTCATGGTAATAGAGACTTCCTTTCTTCTTTGTCAAAATATTTTGAGTAATGGCTATATCTGATTGTTGTGGAAAGAAAGGAAAATATTGGTGCATTGCAGTTTTGATGTTATAAACCATTAAACAAATATATTTTGATCTTCAAAATGTTACATTCTGGCTAACTACTAAGTTGCATTTTTAAAATACATTTGTGTCCATATGTATTTCATTTCCCCTCTCCCTTGCATTTATTTATTTTATCTATCAAAAAAACACTAAATCTAATCCCTTTTGGGGTTTACTATTGACATGATAATTAATTGCTCCGTTTTCAAGTTCACTTTCATTTTTTTGAGAGGGGTACATTGCATCTATGCAAAATATTTTCATCAAAATAAACTCAATAAGGGAAATTAGAACAGGTTTGTGGAAGTGGCATTCACAGCAACAAGAAGTCTTAGTCATATGGAAATGTATGTAGTTTAGCAAATAAATTAGATATTATTTAATATTGGTTTGCATGTAATATTAAACTATGGCTTAGCATACATGCAAGGTTTTACAAACTTATGCGCTTTCCCCCTCCTTTCCTCTGGTACTGCTGCAAGGAGATAGGAAGTTTTTGCTTCTATCTTCAACTAACTGCAGTTACTCTTTGTGTCTGAAGCCAGATAAACTCTGATTTGTCTTAACTATAGTTCAAGGCATCATTCACCAACCTGGTGCGCTCCAGCTATGCTGGATGGGAGCTGTAGTCCCAAATATCTGAAGGACACCAGGCTGGTGAAGGTTTAGGGAAGGAAGGAAGCCAACTTCAAACCATAATTCATGATTGACTTGTTTCCTTAAATCATGGTTAGCTAAACTGTGGCCCTCCAGGTGCTGCTAGATTGCAACTTCCATCACACGAGGCCATTAGCCATGATGGCTGTGGCTAACGAGACAGCATCTGGAATGCCACAGGTTCACAACCTCTGCCCTAAACAACAAAAGTTTGCACAATAAACAACAAAAGCAAAAACTTAAATATCCTTCCCTCATCTGTGTTGGAGTAGGAAAGCCTACAAGCCTACAAAGTTTACTCAGCTCATTCCTATAGTGTCAAATGGTGGTTTAGCATTATGTTCAAAAGTTACCCTGTTATATTTACAGAATACATAAAATACACAGTCTTGTACAAGGAGGTCTTACAATTGGCATAAGATGAATAAAACAGAGAGTGCATTCAGACAGAAAAGGAAAGCTTGAATGCAAATGTTTCTATAGTTCAGAGAGTTAAGAATGAACCGTAAGCTCAAGTGATTCATATCTGTTTCTGCTTCTTCTCAACTTCACACACATGAAGATGTATTCAACCTATATCTTGGTAGGAACTCCCTCAGTTTGGGTCCCTCAGTGCTCTTTCCAACCTCTTTTAATGACATATTTATTCACTCAAGCCTTTGGGGGAAATTGAAACATCAGAGTATATTGTCTTTTGAGTTTCTGAGGTTAGACTCTCTGGATTAGTTTAATTTAACTTAATCTCCCCCCTCCCCTCCCCCCCAAAAATGTGGGCAGCTTATATTATCTGAAGATTTTGAAGTGGTTTGCAATCATAAAAATATAAGTACAATGTCAAATGATTTACATAAGAAAAAACACAAAGAAGCAATATCCCTATATATAAAAACAATATCAAATAAGGTCAGAGAGCATTACAAGGCTCATGGGTGGCGCTGTGGTCTAAACCACTGAGATTCTTGGACTTGCTAATCAGAAGGTTGGTGGTTCAAATTCGCGTGACGGGATGAGCTTCCATTGCTCTGTCCCAGCTTCTGCCAACCTAGCAGCTCAAAAGCACACCAGTGCAAGTAGATAAATAGGCACTGTTACAGCGGGAAAATAAGCTGTGTTTCCACACACTCTGGCTTCTGTTACGGTGTTCCATTGCACCAGAAACAGTTTAGTCATGCTGGCCACACAACCCAGAAAGCTGTCTGCAGACAAACGCCGGCTCCCTTGGCTTGAAGCAAGATGAGCACCTCAACCCCAAAGTCGCCTTTGACTGGACTTAACTGTCCAGGGGCCCTTTACCTTTAACCTTTTACAAAGCAGTATGAAATTACAATCAAACACATTATTGTATTGGACAAACTGGAACGTGTCCAGAGGAGGGCAACCAAAATGGTCAAAGCCCTGGAAACGATGCCTTATGAGGAACGGCTAAGGGAGCTGGGCATGTTTAGCCTGGAGAAGAGGAGGTTAAGGGGTGATATGATAGCCATGTTCAAATATATAAAAGGATGTCATATAGAGGAGGGAGAAAGGTTGTTTTCTGCTGCTCCAGAGAAGCGGACACGGAGCAATGGATCCAAACTACAAGAAAGAAGAGTCCACCTAAACATTAGGAAGAACTTCCTGACAGTAAGAGCTGTTCGACAGTGGAATTTGCTGCCAAGGAGTGTGGTGGAGTCTCCTTCTTTGGAGGTCTTTAAGCAGAGGCTTGACAACCATATGTCAGGAGTGCTCTGATGGTGTTTCCTGCTTGGCAGGAGGTTGGACTCGATGGCCCTTGTGGTCTATTCCAACTCTATGATTCTATTCATACAATTACTCATCCAATCTTACTATCCCATCCTACACAACCATTACAGTCATTCACTACCTCAGTTACTACCTAGTCACACATAAACCATTCATACTCAACAGGATTACAACCCACATACAAAGGATTGCTGCCAAGCATATAGATGCAAGTTTTTCTCCCCATCTCTAAAGCACTAATGGGCTCATGCCCCATACCCACCAGGCCATCTAATACTCCTCTCCTATCCCTTACTTGAGAGTGGCCCAGTTCTGTACCAGAGCAGTATTTCACCTGGGGGGTATCAAACTACTTGCATCCATTCAGTTCCAAGTACAGAAGCACAACATGGTACTGCACAACCATTTGTTTATTTAGCAGTGCAATGAGCAAATTGGCCTGCTCCGTCTTATGGTCCATTGAATACCTGTCAGTTAGCTCAGTTGGTTGGAGTGTGGTGCTTATGATGCCAAGGTCGCAGGCTCGATCCCTGTGCAGGCCAGCTAAATATTCCTGCATTGCAGGGGATTGGACTAGATGATCCTCATGGCACCTTTCAGCTCTGTGATTCTATGATATCTTGTTGGCCAGCATCTCATGCTCTGGCTGCTCATCCTTGGCTGAGACCTGCAGGACAAGATCCCTTTCAGATTTCCAGTTAGTAAGTGATCCTGGATATTTTTTTCCCTTGAAATGCACATTGAAGGAAGATTAGGATTAAAAGATGTCCTTATATGGACATACTCTCAGTTCCAGTTACTTCTTGTAGATATGCCTATTTCAAAAGACACATCACAAGAATGAGTGCATTTACGAAAAATAATGTGCAAACAAAGGTTGCAGGAGGAAGCCTGCAGGCAAATGTAGCTTTAAAAAAAAAAATCCCTGGCACCATTCTGCAATGCACCTTACTTTTTTCTGTGTTCAGAATGATCCTAAGTAACAAAAAATCACCATAAAACTTTCAAGAAATGCTGAAAAGATCCAGGAATGACACTTCCTTTTTGAGTAGCTTTCTATCCAAGGCTGGATCCAGATGGTAACTTTCTATGCTGATCTCCCATGGTATCTGGGGGTATTCCGGCCTTACACAGTTTTGCTTATACTGTACATGCAATGGCAAGAAACGTAACCCCTGCATAAGATGTGAGCTACCTGTATATCATCTGATTATAATAATTATATTCTACAGTTTGCCGGATTTGCTTTCAGCTATAAAGTAGGGAAATTACATATCTGTACAGAGAGGGGAATATATGATGTGACTATGCAGGTAGAATGAGATGCTGTATTTCTGATTTAGGTCTACTAGGTTGAATATATTAGCATATCTCATTTCTCTATTATTTTCTTATTTTGAGTGTGCAAGTAAACATGATGTTCAATTAAAGTTTTCCACAAACTCTTTCTTTGGTTTGTATGATGGGCAGAGCTTTAAATTACGGAAAATTGAAGAAATTTTTTAAATGAATTCAGCTGTTTCTTAAGTCATTTTGGTTATTACATGCAGGAAGCACAGTGACCACATAATATATTCAATGTGAGAACTTCTTAACATCTGGAATTGGACTTTTTAGCCATTGTAAATTAACAACTGACACACAGTGACCTTTTATAATATTTCTAGTGTCTGCCTGGAAGTTTCTCTCTGTGTAAAATGTTAGAAATTCTCATGGAAATATTTCATCTTAACTTGCTTCTTGGACTTTTTTACATGTTACACAAGAACCATATTTAACTGTTCTCAACTTAAGACCAGACTATTCTGTTTATATACTGGATTTGATAAATCATGTAGCTTATAGCATATTTAAGTGGAACACTTAAACAGAATTAGTTCTTGACTGAAACTTTGCACACACCCATAATACTTATAACCCTGAATTATAAAGAAAGATATGTTGTTTGAAATATCAAATTGTTGGACTAGACAGTCATGAAATAAAAATAAAACATATTAAAATATTTCAATTTTACCTTTTGTATGTTCCTTTACAGTGAAAATACTGGTAATTTGAACTGCAATAAATAGTAAAATAAAACTGAATTTCTCACATTTTTTCTTCAGAAAACATTTTTCTGTGAACACTGAAAAGTAAGATTGCAAATAGAGTGCCAATTTTAATACTGAAATGTTATTAAATAGCTACCTGTTAATGGAATGTAAATAGAAACATTGCCTAGCTTATGTTTCAGTGTGTAGGATATGTAGCACTTTCGATTACAGGACAGTGCTGCTGGAGAAGAAGGTTTAGAAGAGAGATTCTTACTCTCTTGTAGCAAAATGGCAATGTCTCCAACACATTAAAACTTTGTTAGATTTTATATCTGCCCTCATCCATCTTAAAACAAATGTTCCCCATTAAAATACTTAGGCTAGAATAAGTCACAAACACCTAGCTTTGCAAACAAGTGAAGATCTTGATGCAGATTATACAGTAAACCAGTCTCCATCCATTGGCAGTAAGATAAAGAAAAGGTTCCAAATGACTTAAAAGGAAAGAACTTGATTTCCTTACAAAAAGTATTATATAATATTTGGGTTAGCAATGATGTAGGTTGTAAAATCTCATTTAGAGAGATTTTATTCACTTGGTTTTCCTTCAGCTGGAAGCCATGGCTGCATGCCTCCTTGTTCAGATCTTGTACTGTGTAGAGATTACAAATGCCTATGTTAAAACCAGTTTTCTCCTTCATCTAATAGCCTTTGTATCATCATAGTGAAGGTATTTTAAAGTGAATGTATATATAAGCAGCAGTCTCAATATTCGCAGCAGATGGTACATTTACAAGAAGAAAGAAAATCCAATAACACTCGTGATCATTTCTAGAAGTACACAAAATACTTGGTTTTGCTTGTGGGAGTCTTTGATACTAATTTGTGTGGGAGGGGCAGATCCGTTCTAAATGGCCTGTGGATTGCAAGTTAAAATGTCATTGAAATGGCAAAAATATTTTTTCACTGTGCCATTCCTGATTATTTATTAGGTAACCTGTTTCTGCAGACATAGGGCCTTCTACAGCAAAAGACAAATCCAATAAAATGTCTTCCTTTTTATGTTTATGCTTGGCTTATCACTACCTTTACATTCCTTCTTACTTTTTGAGATGTTATTTGTGCACTGAATCATTGAGAGTGATGTTAATGACTTAATTTATGTTGTCATTATTGACTATTCTTTTCACTATTTTTGAACTGAGCCATTTGTTGGCTTGGCAATCCTTTATGTAGTTTTTTTTCTTCATGGCCTACTATGCTTAAATTTGAAATATTTGTTAGAACAAGGCAACATGACAAAGTAGGTGGTCTTCCAATTAATATTTCTGTTCAGATCTGTAAACTATACAAGGATTGTTTAACAGTTCTGAATCCATGCCTTATGGCATTATTCCATTTGTTTTGGAATAAAGTTCAGCATTTGCACTGGAACTTATTGCATGTTACTTATGGACTAAGGCGGGGGTGGGTTTTCTCCAGAATTGCTCTTTATATTTGCTTACTTCACATACTTTGATCGTCTCTTGCTAAACAGTTGGGCTATAGTTTACTTCTGTTTAGTCAAAAGTTCTAGTTATTACCATTCAAACACATGCCAGAGAAAGACTGTTGCTTATTAATTTATAGCATTTTATAAACAGTGGTAAGAAGTGAGATGAGCAACATTCATTTGAGATGTGGTCCACTAAATTATCACAGATTAAAATGTTATATAGTAAATAAGGATATTATCTTAATGAAAATATAATACAAGTACAGTGGTACCTTGGGTTACATACGCTCAGTGGCGTAGCGTGGGTTGTCAGCACCCGGGGCAAGGCAAGTAATTTGCGCCCCCTAACCTGTGGATTTGCGCCCCCTAACCCTAACCCCCAGATGTTGCGCCCGGTGTGGCCGGCCCCCCCCTGCACCCCCTACGCTACGCCACTGCATACGCTTCAAGTTACATACGCTTCAGGTTACAGACTCCGCTATCCCAGAAACAGTACCTCGGGTTAAGAACTTTGCTTCAGGATGAGAACAGAAATCGTGCTTCGGCGGTGCAGTGGCAGCGGGAGCCCCATTAGCTAAAGTGGTGCTTCAGGTTAAGAACAGTTTCAAGTTAATAACGGACCTCTATAACAAATTAAGTTCTTAACCCGAGGTACCACTGTATGTGAAAGATAATATTTTAATTGATGAAGAACAGATGCTTCCCTTTTATTAACACAAGCCACTATTTAAAGGTTTAAACAGCACTTGCATTCTGCCTTATGTCAAGTAACTGATAGCCTTCCATCTCACCACTGCAAGGCACTTTACCTCCCAAGTATGTGTCTCTGTAGGCAAGGAGAAGACCAGGCATATAGCTTGAGTTTTGAATTGTAATTGGGGAATAATATGTGGCAGAATAATTTTCACAGAAAACATTCCATTTCTAAAAATGCATTGTTACATAAAATTGTTAATAACATAATGATTGGATAAAATGGTTTTCAAAATTTTGCAGTTTCAAAATTGGGGTGGCATTGGAAGTTCAGAGCCAGCAGTGCAGTACTGCTCTCTTTCAGGACATGAATTACAGGTTCTCTCTTTGTCTGTGACTAAGCCAGCAACCAAGCCTGCTTCTCAGGACTTCCTTTTCTTCTCCAATGCCCTTCTTCTATCATTGTTGTCTTCTTCTGGTGGACTCCACAAACACCAAGCACCAACAGCTATAATTCTGTCTCTGCTAACCAGCAGCCAACCATATTTTGGCCCCTCTTGATACATTTCCATTAACCAATTTGTCCTGCATACAAGTAAATGAACACAAAGGTTTATAGACATCACTTTTTCATTAAAAGCTCTCACAACAAATCCTTGAAAATGAAATGTGCTGACAACTATGATCACTATAAATCCATTAAGTTGTATTATTGCATGTCACACCGTCAATTATGAGTTGCAGGCTCAGCCAAGTATTAAGTACTTTGACCTTTATAATTAATAATGGGCACCAGGGATGACTTAAAGAAAAAAGCCATGGTGTGAAAGTATAAACTACATTTAGTTTGTATTGCTAGATTGAGCAGATGTTTGAGCATTTATTTCATTAAGCAACTGAGGATTGATTTATTTTTACAGTTGCTGGGGTGTTTTTTTGGTAACAATATATACAATGAATATACTTTCCCCAATTATTCATGCAAAATAAACTTACTTGCACCTGAAGTAGCTTAAAACTAATTCTAAGCTCATCAGCCAACAAGGCTATTATATTATGACAAGATAGAATAAAGGAGAATTTCATATGTGACTGAAATTCCTTTAGGGTGAAGGCATTAAATATTTGAGACCATTACCTTGAAAAAAGTATTTTTTCCCCATGTTAATTGCATGACATACTGCAAATTCAAGGTTAGTCATTCCGGAGGACCGTTCTTAACCTGAAACCATTCTTAACCTGAGGTACCACTTTAGCTAATGGGGCCTCCCGCTGCCACCGGCATGCAATTTCTGTTCTCATCTTGGGGCAAAGTTCTTAACCTGAGGTACTACTTCTGGGCTAGAGGAGTCTGTAACCCGAAGTGTTTGTAACCCGAAGTACCACTGTATTAAAAGTATACAATGATATAGTTATAGAAAATGGAATAATGAAATTCAGAAAAGATCATTCACCTGCTTTTATTTCTTCCTCCCCTTGCTGCCTTTTTCACTGCATTGCCCCCCCCCCTCTCTCTCTCTCTCTCTCTCTGGTTCTTAGTTAATTTTTAAATGTTTCTTTTCATCAGATTAAAGTGCACTGTTTTTATGCTAAATCATTGCCATAGTGGGACACAAAATCAATGTTTGAAGGCTTTATAAGTTTAGGTGGCATTGCCTGCCTTGTTTCTAAATAAGCGTGCATAGAATTGGAGCCTAAGTGATATTGAATGAAGAATCTGTGTTTGTAGTTTATTCACATTTGCCTAAAACTAGATTTGGTGTTAGTGTTCATTTGTAAGTGTCCCCAATGGCAGTTTGTTTGGACCAATAATGGCAATATATTGGGCTAACAAAGTCAATATATTGTTTCCTCCTTGTACTTTCATAACAGCCTTAACAAAACTAAGAAGGTAGGAAGATAGTTAGACAGACTTAAATGAATTTTTGATAATGAAGTCTCTATAGGGAAAGAGACTTCCTTACTTGCTGTTGATCATATTAATATATATATATAAACATTTGTATAATGTGGAAAGTAATTATTTTTGCTCTTTTTTAGCAGACTCATGCAAGTAAAGAGTTGGAAGAGCAGTTGCGGTCTGTATCCAGTGTGGATGAACTCATGACAGTACTTTATCCAGAATACTGGAAAATGTTCAAATGTCAGTTGAGAAAAGGGAGCTGGCAACACAATAGGGAACAGTCCAGCTTCGATGCAAGATCAGAGGATTCAAATCCAGTAAAATTTGCTGCGGCACATTACAATCCCGAGATCTTGAAAAGTAAGTGTTGAAAATTTAATGTCCACCAGATACTGTAAATCAGTTTTTTAAAATTTAAATGCTGAAAACAAAACTGCTAAAATGTTATGTTAAAGCATAATTCAGCATAGTCAGAACCTCAAACCCCAGTGGCGTAGCGTGGGTTGTTAACACCCGGGGCAAGGCAAGTAATTTGTGCCCCCTAACCTGTGGATTTGCGCCCCCTAACCCTAACCCCCAGATGTTGCGGCCGGCCCCCGCTGCACCCCCCACGCTACGCCACTGTCAAACCCTCACTAATAACAAGAAATTCCATAACTGTTTGCAGCTTTTTGAGCTACCATATTTTCCTGTGTATAAATGCCCACATGTATAAGGCAACCCCCCTTTTTTAACCCAAAATCATGAAATCAGTATTTTAAACATCAAACAGAACAACTTTGCACCAGTACCAGCGTAGCAACCCCCAGTAGTGGGGGTCTGTGTTGGCAGCAGTGGAGCATGCCCCACCAACACCCGAGATCATCCAGAATTGTTCAGCTTTTTGGGGGAGGAAAAAACCTCCCTGTGCATTCACCATCCATGTATAAGAAAAACCCATTTTTGACTTTTCTTTTTGCAAAAAACATTGTCTTATACACAGAAAAATATGGTACATAGTGAAAAATAGGTGAGGCGTGCAGGTTTTTCCCAAGACGAAGATCAGCAACCTAGGCATGGCAGACAGAGTGAAATCTAAGCTAGGAAAAAGAGGGCAGACCAAATGTGAAGTACACTGCTCACCTGGCAGTTTGTCTGACAAATTATTCAGACCAAAGAAGCAGGAAGTATTATCTGCTGATATCTAGGAGTCACATGATTTGACAGGTGTACCTCCTGATGCAGTCTCTGGATGTAACAACTTAATAGAGCAATGCTAGCTCCCTGCTGCCACTGCCATGTGTGTTCTTGGTGGTAGCAGTTAAAGGGAATAGGGCAGTCAGATAGGGCCCTATTCATGCTCCAGTTGCAGGCTGGCACAGCAATTGGGCCCACTGGCAGGGATACTACCAGCAGTTTCGTGGACAGAAGTGGGAGGTTGCACTTGTAGGAGGCCAGCTGATGCAGCACAACCACCCACCCAGTCCAACATTAAGGGGTTAAAACTGCAGCCTTAGTTTTGCATCCCAGTCCTAGACTAGGAGGAGGATTTATCATCCCATTCCAGTTTGGATAGCTAGCTTTAGACTTGTGGAAAGTTACAACAAGGAAGCCTTTATCTGGAAATAGGTCTGGATCTATAGTACTTTCATTCCAGCCCTGTTTTTTTGTAGTCTCTGTGCAGGCACATATATGGGTTCTGCAGCTGAGCAAAGCACCATTTGGAAACTTTCTAGAGCTCATGGCCAGAAGCTGGTGTCATGCCCACCCCCACCCATTCATCAGAAGCTGTTTTCTAATCATGCCTTGAGTTTGTGGCTTCCCACTCATTTCTCTTTTGACTACCACAAAGGCAACAAAATGGAAAATATTCTCAGGAAATTGCTCTTCATTGAATTCTGTTACGTCCTTCCTTTCACCCTATTTTAGTAAAAAAAAAAAAAAAAAGCTTCTTTATGCTTTTGCTTTCTAACTTTTTTAAAAAATAATCACTAGCTACATTTATATTTGGTAGTATTGCCCTTGCATTTTGTCCCCATGCACCTATGGTGCAGCTGATCTCTCTTAAGAAGTGCTGAAATTGTGGGAGGAAGATTCCCACCTCTGATAGCAAGCTGTTTAAAGCAGGATAATAACTGCTATCTGATCAGTTTAGGAAGCTAAACAGTTGATTCCTGTTCATTGCCAAAACTGCACTAAGCAAGCTCATAGGAATTGCTGTTCTTATCTATGTGGAATGAGCTTTGCAGACCACAAAAAGTATGGTACCCAAGACTTCCTACATAGAGACAACATATCTGTCCCCAATCTCAGTTTATCCACTGTCTCTACTAACCTTCTGACCCAGGTGTCAGTTCATCAGTCTCTGCTTACCAATAGACTTAAGGACAAAGACTGAAAAGGAAAGAATTGAGCCCATAGAACTGGTTTCATCCAAAAAAGGTTTCTCGTTCATGAATCAAAGGAAAAGCAGCATTACAATTATACTACTATCATCCTAAACCACTTGCCTCAACACAAGTAGCAAGCCCTGCACCACTTCCAAGTTTGGCCTTGCTGAAACTCCTACCGACGTGCTGACTGCTCTTGTTCAGAACATCTCATCTTGAACCCTAACTCTGGACCCTGAGACTACAGCTTCAGTTTCAATATCAGTGCCACTTCCTGCAACAGTATCCTGTTTTATTCCTTCAATTCTAAAAACTTCCAGTACTAGTGGTATTGGCTTCAACATAATCATTCCCTATTCCCTATTAATATTGGAATCAATATTGGAAAGAGACAAGCTGACACAAACTTGTTCAAGTCCTTGAACCTTTGATATCTGCTTCAGTCTCTAGGGTTATCCCCTGATGGACCTTTTCACCATCTCTAAATACCATTAATTCTGCAGCAGAGCAGATCAAGATCCCCACCACTGAAAGAACCTCTCTATATATCTTCCTGCACTTTTGTATCATTCCAAGAGTGCTACATATTGTGTCACTCAACGGGACAAACTGCATCCCCATTGACCTTAGTGCACCAAAATGCACTAATGATGAGCCTAACAGCCTGAATATACAGCTTCCTTAGGGCTCTCTAAAATGCTCCATGATATTCTTCCATGAGGCAATCCTATACAATGAAATAGATTCAATTCTTATTACTTTTGCAAACTCCACTAATCATACTTCAGATTATATGCTCAACCTGCTGTTCAGGTTTTAGCTATTCTCAACATCTGGGTTCTTCATTACACCATCCTATTGAAGTAATGTTAAGTGTTTGCTCATTCATTTGTTACATTTTCCTTTAAAGGTCTTGACAGTTTACAATTCCCAGTATCAGTGTCCAGTCCTGGAGTTTCCCTCAGTTCTTACTCTGCTGGTGTGAGCTTCCCTGAATTCATTTCAGCTTCAGGATGTGTTCTTCTTAAGAATCTTTTTTGGTGAACACATGTTGGCAAGGACACTTGGTGAACAATGTGCTCTGCATTTTGATTCAACTTATTGCTGGTAAAATGCAGTCTTGACTATGCTACCACTCAGTGGATTTGTAACTGGCTGACTGACCGAACCCAAAGGGTGCTCATCAATGGTTCCTCTTCATCCTGGAGAAGAGTGACTAGTGGGGTGCCACAGGGTTCTGTCTTGGGCCCGGTCTTATTCAACATCTTTATCAACGACTTGGATGATGGACTCAAGGGCATCCTGATCAAATTTGCAGATGACACCAAACTGGGAGGGGTGGCTAACACCCCAGAGGACAGGATCACACTTCAAAACGACCTTGACAGATTAGAGAACTGGGCAAAAACAAACAAGATGAATTTTAACAGGGAGAAATGTAAAGTATTGCACTTGGGCAAAAAAAAATGAGAGGCACAAATACAAGATGGGTGACACCTAGCTTGAGAGCAGTACATGTGAAAAGGATCTAGGAGTCTTGGTTGACCACAAACTTGACATGAGCCAACAGTGTGACGCGGCAGCTAAAAAAGCCAATGCAATTCTGGGCTGCATCAATAGGAGTATAGCATCTAGATCAAGGGAAGTAATAGTGCCACTGTATTCTGCTCTGGTCAGACCTCACCTGGAGTACTGTGTCCAGTTCTGGGCACCACAGTTCAAGAAGGACACTGACAAACTGGAACGTGTCCAGAGGAGGGCAACCAAAATGGTCAAAGGCCTGGAAACGATGCCTTATGAGGAACGGCTAAGAGAGCTGGGCATGTTTAGAGAAAGAAGAGGAGGTTAAGGGGTGATATGATAGCCATGTTCAAATATATAAAAGGATGTCATATAGAGGAGGGAGAAAGGTTGTTTTCTGCTGCTCCAGAGAAGCGGACACGGAGCAATGGATTCAAACTACAAGAAAGAAGATTCCACCTAAACATTAGGAAGAACTTCCTGACAGTAAGAGCTGTTCGACAGTGGAATTTGCTGCCAAGGAGTGTGGTGGAGTCTCCTTCTTTGGACGTCTTTAAGCAGAGGCTTGACAACCATATGTCAGGAGTGCTCTGATGGTGTTTCCTGCTTGGCAGGGGGTTGGACTCGATGGCCCTTGTGGTCTCTTCCAACTCTATGATTCTATGATTTGAATGGCGACAGAGAAAAGTTTGTGGTTTGTCCTCCTTTAGATTGTTTCACATTTTCTTCTCCAAAGGGACTTGATGGTTCCAGTCCTGTGGATTCATTGTTCCAGTCTTGTCTGTACATAGATGATTGGAGGGGTTTTAGTTTTCTATCTGGACAGAACAGTTGTTTTTTACAACAACATAAGCATTTTTTTTTCTTGCTATGAGAATCTGAAAAGGGCCTTTTGTGTTTCTTCCCAATAGTGTTCATTTCCCCAGATGCTGCTACCTTTTTTCTAGGGTATTTCATTACATTACGACGGATGGCGCCTTGTACGCCTCCTTCTGGCATCTCTTGCAGCCAAGCTGGTCCCAAGCATATTGTTCTGCTTTCCTTTGGACTATATCAGCGAGGCCGAGAGAGGGCTCTTGTCGTCTGGGCAGCCCAGGATATCCATCCACAATGCCCAGGCTTGCGCCCCAGGTAGGTCACGTCAGTGCTGCTATTGCAGCAGTTTGACTTCATCCCCAGAAGTCCACTCCATTGTCTCTTGAGACAGATGGATGCCAACAATATTAACAAAACTCTGCAAAGTGGCTATATTGTTCTACCTTTCCACTTTAATAAAGCATTATGTGTTGGAAGTGAAAATAACCTCTCACTCAATCTTTGGGAGAGCTCTTCTGGACAGCCCCCCCCCCCCCATAATAACACCAGCGCTTCCTTCCATGTATGTTGGCTGCTAGTCTTCCATATGTGTAGCTGCACAGAGTCTATGAAGAAGAAAAACACGTTGCTTACCTGTAACTGATGTTCTTCAAGTGATCATCTGTGAAGTCACAATCCACCCTCCTTTCCCACTGCAGGTGCCTCCTTTCTTTTGGTGGGATATTCTCACAACAATCATGAAGAAACTGAATAGAAGTGCACGTACTGCCCCTTCAGGCATATGTAAAAGAGATATATCTCCCTTTTGAGGGTTAGGGGCATGAGCATCAGCTCTCAGGCTTGAGTTCTAGAAAGTTCCAGGATGGTGCTCTGCACAGACACAGATCCCCTTTTTGTGACTACATATATGACCACTCAAACAACATCTGTTAAAGGTAAGCAACATCAGTTTTCTTCTCTTCTGTAGATTTTTTTCCAGCTAGGTTTTCTCACAACTATTGAAACCTTGCTAAGGAACCATTCAATAATCATTTCTAAGTGCTAGAAACCCACGAGCAAGTATTTGGTTGGTTATTTCAAGCCAGTAGGTGATTCCTCACCTCTAATGCTCCAAGGCATATCTACCTCTGTTCTCTGCCATTCCATCTGTCAGATTTTCTTTCCTTCTCGGAATCCTCCTTTTTGGCCTTCCCTTAATTTATGTGACTTGCCTTCTGATACTCTTTCATTGGTCTCTAGCTGCCATACCTCTCTCTTCTTTATTGCTCCTGTTTCTTCTTCCTATTCTTCCCTAAATCCACCTGCAAGCCCCACCCCCTGCTTGCTCTGCCCTTCTTTAGATCCCCAGTGCCTTTTCTAGAGACTATTCTAGCCTGCTCCACAAAGCATTTGCGCCAGTGTCTCAAGCGTACCTAAGGACTTATCCCCACTTACCTTTTGTCCTGCTGTTTCCAGGTACAGGTCCATGCTTTAAAGCTCCATCTCCAAGCGCTCTTCTTTCACCCTGGAGTTTTCCCCACAAAAAAACCCCACTTTTAAAGCTGAAGCACAACAAATGACAATCCAGGTTTTCCACAATTCAGCTTTAAAGAGTGGGTTTGCACGGGGAAAGCTCTGGAGGTTAGTGTGGATAAGCCCTGGTAATAAGACTACTGTTAGAGAACTAGCATTAAACAACTCTGATATTTTTATCGTTGTTGCTGCTGTTGTGTTTGCTTTTTACAGAACTGAGTTTCTATATAAACATGGTCCATTTAATAAGCAAGTTTTAACTACTTTCAGGGGAATCTGATTTTGAACTATTAAGAAAACCTGTGTTATAACTTATGAGCTTTCCCTGTAACTTGGCAGGTATTGATAATGAGTGGAGAAAAACTCAATGCATGCCACGTGAGGTATGTGTAGATGTGGGGAAAGAGTATGGAGCAACAACAAACACCTTCTTTAAACCTCCATGTGTGTCCATCTACAGATGTGGAGGTTGCTGCAATAGTGAAGGGCTGCAGTGTATGAATATCAGCACAAGCTTCATCAGTAAAACGGTAGGTTGTTATCTCAGCTACATTCTGGGTTTGTTTTAAGCTCTAAGTGTCTGCATGTGGTTGAAATATGCACTGAAATTTGGATCTGCTTTAAAAGGAATACATTGTTCTGTTGTTTACATTGTAAAATATAATATGAATGCATTTGTTGTAGAAGTATAAGAATCCCAACATTCTGTCCCGATCTCCGAGCACTATATCATTATTTTGGGACCAAACAAAAGCCTAATTTTATTATTAATTAATACTAACACACACGCAATAAGCAGGGTGACATTGAGTAGCCCCTTCCTCTGGCTACCATGTGACCAAGCAAACACTTAAAGGAAAGGGAAAGCCTTCAAACATACATTTCCTGTATGTTTTCATTTTGTGCACAGTTTCCCAGCATGGTCCCACTTCCCCACATGTTAGTATTAATTGTGAGAAGAATGTCCAAATATGGCCAATAATGTGACATTATTTACATCATTCGCCTTGTACGGCTGGTTTTTTTGTAACTAGGCAGTTAATTGCTATTTTCTTTGGGACTCGTATAATGGTGGCCGCTTTCAAACACAATGGAACATAAGCGGTTTGCAGAGAGATGTTAAAAATCCTCGTCAAGACCCCTGCTAATTGATCGTCACAATCTTTTACCACTATTTCCAGAACCCATCTGGGCTAGCAGCTTTGCTGGGATTCACCGCCCGCAATGCAGCTTTCACTTGATGGTCATATAAAACAAGCGGCTGTGAATTTGTAGGCTGGCAAACAGGAGCCAAGATATCTGCTCTTTTTGCCTCATAGCGGGTGAAGTAGATGTTCAGCTCCTCTGCCAACATATCATTGGCCGTGACCATGTTTGTCATATTGCCTTTATAGTTGGTTAGGTGCTGCAATCTTCGCCACACTTGTTTCGTATTGTTCTCAGCTAAGCAGTTCTCAACCTTGAACTTATATTGTTGCTTTGCCGCCTTGATGCCTTTCCTAAGCTTTATTCTTGCCTCTCTATATGTGTCTATGCTCCCTGCCTTAAAGGCAGTATCCCGGGCTTTCAAGAGTGACCTAACTTCAGCAGTCATCCAGGGTTTGCTGTTCCCATAAACTCCAATGCTCCTCTCTGCCGTTACATTGTCGGTGCACACTTTAATATAGGAAAGTACAGCATATGTGTATTTGTGCAGATCTTGATGTTCAAACACACTCCAATCAGTACTTTCAAAAACAGATTCTAACTGTTTTTATAGCTGGCTGAATTCTTCTAAGGGGGATGTACTTCGGACATAAAAAGAGTAAGGAATGGTCAGATGAACCTAATTGGGGGGAGGGAGATTGCCCTGTACGCCTGCTTCAGATTAGAGTACACTCGATCCAAGATATTCTTCCCTCTAGTGGGTGATTTCACATACTGTTCAAACTTAGGAAAAACTGTCTTCAGACATGCTTGATTAAAGTCCCCCACCACAACCAGGGCACCCTCTGGATGTATTTGCTGCTGCATGGAAATGATGTCATATAATTTAGTTCTGTTTGCTATTTGAGTACCAGATGGAGCTGGTCGACAGCTGCCCTGGACACAGAATTGACCTGGGCCTCCATGAACAGCTATGACTCCCAGGCTGCGCACCTGGTCCTTCAGGACCAGGGAGTCCCCCACGCCCACCCACCAAGTGTCCCCAAAGAACAGTATTTCTTTCTTGTCAGGATTCAACCTCAATCTGTTAGGTGCCATCCATCCTCCAACCACCTCCAGACATTCACTGCCTTCGCTGGTTCCGAATTAAAAGAGAGATAGATTTATTTATTGTATTTATATACTGTTCTTTCTCCCAAAGGAGCCCAGAGCATCAAAACACATCCACAGGTTTATTTAAGAATTCTGGAACAGTTTAAGTAATTAAAACATTTTAAAAACATTATAAGCAGCATGCTAACACATTGCTCTCATTTTGGCTTTTAATAAAAACTTTTATTTCTGTTTGTTCCCCTTTTATTTTTGTGCAGTTATTTGAAATAACTGTGCCACTGTCTCATGGTCCCAAACCTGTAACAATCAGTTTCGCGAATCATACATCCTGCCGGTGCATGTCCAAACTTGATGTCTACAGACAAGTTCATTCAATCATTAGAAGGTCATTGTCAGTTACACAAACACAGTAAGTATTAGATTTGCATATTTCTTACTCTGTTTTAAAAACTCTAGAATACAATGCAGGTTCCTGGTGACAAATATTTAAACAAGTGTATTATAAAGTTATACAAAATTTTAGGAAAAAGTTATTTAGTTGATTTTTTAAAAAATAAAAAAATCAGAAGACGAGGTTATGCCATCATTAGCTTTATGCAAAAATTCATGCAGATTCATGTATTAGAGTGTGAACCTTACATCAAAAAGTGTGACTCAGTTTGAGTCATGAAAGGACTGCAACACTTCAGATATTTAGTCAAGCTAGTTTTTAAATTAAACAATTGTTTTTGATATTAAGAAGTATTTTCAACCTAAATTATGAATAGTCTTCCACAACCGTTTGCCAGAGTATTGAATACTGAATAAGGATCATAGAATGTGGCGGGGAGTTCGTTTTTCAACTTTTAAACAACAATACAACAGTTGTTTAGTTATTGTGAATTGCATGTAAATTCAAAGTGTTATACATCAATTTGAAGTCTGAGGTGTGCTCTTTCAGTCTGTGCTTGCTTAATTCTTTTAATTGTTATTTCAAAACATACTGAGTTGCATACAGAAGAATGGGAAAAAACACACAAATATCATAAAACAGTTTGTGGGGAATTTTCCAGAGGAGACATTTTGTATATGTTAGAGCTCATTACCCTGAGTGTTTTAATGTCTGCAAATTGAGTTTAAACCACAGACTTACTGGATTAATTGATGCAGTAGGCATTTCCCAATATTCCACTATGGCCCTCAGGACTTTGCAGGGGTTTTAGGATGCGGCATGTATTGGGTGGAAATGGAATGGCAGTGAACAATGCCACTTCACCTTACAACAAATGCATGCTGTAATAGGCAATACTAATTCTGTAAATCCTGATTCATTCTAGTAGCCATTGATAGCTCTTACCTTTTCTGAATTTGTTCAGTACCCCTTTAAAACCATTCAAGCTGATGTTCATATCTATTTCTTGTAGAGTTCAATTATACTCTGTGAGAAGTATTTTTCGCTCTATAAGACGCACTTTTCCCCTCCTAAAAAGTAAGGGGAAATGTGTGTGCGTCTTATGGAGCAAATGCAGGCAGGAGGCTCTGGCTCAGCGATCCCTTTAAAGAGCCATGTGGAGTGTGTGTGCGGCTCTTGGGGGCTTTTCCCCGAGGAGGGAGAAGAGCTGCCCTTCTCCCTCCTTGAGGAAAAGCCCCCAAGAGCCCACACACTCCACACGCTCTTTAAAGGGAGCGCGGCTCTTGGGGGAGCCTTAGCCATGCGCAGCCTCTCCTGGGCAGGGGATGAAGGCTCCCCTTGCCTGGGAGAGGCTGCACACGGCCAAGCAAGAAGCCAGGACAGCAGAAGCTCCGCTGCCTTGCGGAGGCTTCGCGTGGCTATCCCTGGCTTTTGCGGGAGGTGGGGGCTCTGTCCCTTCCCCCAACCCCCAGAAAAGCCCCCAAGAGCAGTGCTCCCTTTAAAGAGTGTGCGGCTCTTGCGGGAGGTAGGGGGAAAGCCAACAGGCTTGCTTTCGCTGAAGCCAGGAGGGCTCTCCTGGCTTCAGGGATAGACCCACAAAGCCTCCTGAGCGAAGATGGAGGAGCGCTCCCTGTTAGCTCAGGATGCTTTGCATTGCTTTCTTATTTCTTGTTTTCCTCCCCTAAAAACTAGGTGCGTCTTATGGTCCGGTGTGTCTAATAGAGCAAAAAATGTGGTACTTCCTTTTGTCTGTCCTAAAGCTCCCACTCTTCAGCTTAATTAGATGACCCTGGGTTCTGGTATTATGAGGAAGGAAGAAAAATCTCTCTCTATCCAATGTGAATGCAATCAAATATATCTTAGGTTTCATTTGTCTGCATCTGTGACCCATGCACAAAAACTCTTGTCTTGCATTTTCAGTGTACTAAATAATGCAATATTTTATCCCTAGGTGTCATGTGGCAAACAAAACATGCCCAAAAAATCATATCTGGAATAATCAGATTTGCAGATGTCTGGCTCAGCATGACTTCAGTTTTTCTTCTTACCTTGGGGATACCGGTAAGCAAATATGCTCCAGAAGTTGCATTCACTTAACGTGGCATTATTCTAGCAAAATAAAAATTATATGCACATAAACTTTTTAAAATTAAGAATTCTCTAATCCTTTGTAACTGGCTGTTCACTCCACATTACAAATTCAGTGATTTAGACATGGGTATGAAAAATGTGAAACTAGCAGATATGTTTCACTTTTTTCAATGCCTGAAGCAAAATTTATTTATTTTCTTAATGTTTGCTGTGTTTATAGACACTGCTGAAGGATACCATGATATCTGTGGACCTAATAAGGAGCTTGATGAAGAAACCTGCCAGTGTGTCTGTAAAGGGGGAGTGAGGCCTTCCAGCTGTGGACCTCACAAAGAACTGGATAGAACATCATGCCAGTGTACATGTAAGAATAAACTGCTGCCTAGCTCATGTGGCCCCAGCAAGGATTTTGATGAAGAAAAGTGCCAATGTGTATGTAAAAGAACATGTCCTAAACATCAGCCACTAAATTCTGCAAAGTGTATTTGTGAATGTGTAGAATCTCCAAACAAGTGCTTCTTGAAAGGAAAAAGATTTAATCACCAGACATGCAGGTAAGTAAAACAACTGAAATACTTTGTCTTGCAACTTCTATTAAATTATCGTATTTTTCACTCTATAGGACGCACTGCACCATAGGAGGGGGAGAACAGGGGAAATTTTTTTTTTCTTGTTCTCCCCCTCTAAAACAAGGTGCGTTCAAAGTGCATTCACCCAAAGCCTCCAGAGCGCAGCGGGAGTTACCGCTGCGCTCTGGAGGCTTCAGGCAGCTACCTTGGAAGCCTGGAGAGCGAGAGGGGTCGGTGCGCACTGACCCCTCTCGCTCTCCAGGCTTCAGTGAAGGCAACCCGAAGCCTCTGGAGTGTGGCGGGAGTTCCCGCTGGGCTCCAGAGGCTTCAGGTTCCTATCGACCTGCTCTTTGGGGCTGGCGGGGGAAGTGCTGCTTTCCCCCACCGCCAACCCCAAAAAGCAGGTTGGGGAACAGCGCAAAGGCTGCGCACAGCCTTGCCGCTGCCCCCCGAGCTTGTGGGGCTGGCGGTGGGGGGAAGCGCTGCTTCCCCCCACCGCCAGCCTCAAAGATCCCTGAAGCCTTTGGAGCGCAGCGGGAACTCACGCTGCGCTCCAAAGGCTTGAGGCTTTGGGGACAGCCTTTGTAGCTTCCGCAGGGCAGCGGGGTGAAGGCACCCCGCTGCCCTGCAGAGGCTTTGCACAGCCAACCCCAAGCTAGAACAGCAAGACGGAGCGCTGCGCAGCACCCCGTCTCCCTGTTCTGGCTTTGGGCTTAGCCGCACAGCCTGCATTCGCTCTATAGGACGCACACACATTTCCCCTTAATTTTTGGAGGGGAAAAAGTGCGTCCTATACAGCGAAAAATAAAGTAGATGTTATTTTTGTCCTGCTAAAAGACATTGGTAACAGTTTCTCAAATTTTCTAATAATCATGCTACATATTTGATCTTTAGCAGTTGTCTGATGCTTATCAGAGTTAAAGTACTTTACTAGTCTGGAGATAAAACATGTTACTTGTCATACAGAATGGACTACCTGAACAGAAAGTGTGTTTGGCACTAGTCATGTATGTTTACATTGCCCATGTAATCCATCTTTGAGAACATTACTGTATACAACTACATCATTGATGAAACAGATGTTTGCAAAAGCAGAGCTCTGAACAATGCTGTTCCCTCCACTAAATAATCTCATTTTCTTTAGCACATACCAGATAGCATTGATGTCAGATATTATCCCCCCAAAAATTATGGAAGTCACCTAATAGTTGTTATTTACAGTGTCATCTAGGACCTGGAGAAAAGTGTATTATTAAGATTATATAGCAAGTTTTAAGCTTTTTCAAGGGGAAACACCATAGACAATGTACAATCTACAGGCCATATCCAGCCCAACAAGGGTATTCTCCTTAAGCCAATTAAAGACTTGCTAGAAAAATGATATTATTGGAAGACCTACCACAATATGGTTATGGGGATTAATTTAATAGGAAGAAACTTCAGGAGTAAACTCATAGTTGAACAATTACTCCATTATGGATTATTTCCCATTATAATCTAATTTTAAATATATTCTCTAGGATTATGTGTGCACCAGGTTGTTTTGTTTCCAGTAGGTGTTGAGTAACTTGAGATTTAGAATTGTGTATTATATACAAATGAGTTGAACAAATGTGACAAGTTATTTTAACAAAGCTCACCACAAGATGGAACAGGTTGGCCCAGGATGTTTCTTCCTCATTCTTTGCAGATTTCCTCATAGCTGTGCTAATTTGTTGCAAGAATTGGCTCCAGTGTAACTATAATCCTGTTACAAACATATAATACAGTATCGAATTAGTTTTTATAGAATACAATCTCCTGTTTCAAACACAACCTTTCGGTACACACATTTCTCTGCATGTGCCATCCTTAGCTGTATTTGAAAATCCTAATAAATATACTAGCAAAATTACATCCTAGTAGATTTCAAATCCAACTTACATCCTGTTCCTGTCCTTAAAACCAAGCTGTCACTGTTGGATGTAGGTTCACACACACACTGTGGTTAAATGAATGCACTGTAAGGACTTATTCCTCTTTAACTTCTGTATGATTCATGCAGAGAAGAGCCACAACACTAACTCCAGCACAGTTTTTCATATGATGAGCATTATCTAGCATTTTTCTTCCCAGTAGTTATCTGCCTACTATATATATTACTTTTGCTATAGAAAGCAGAGCCAAGAGCAACCTAGAATAAGCCATACAACTGAATGTGATTCTACTGTGAGGAAAACAGCATGATATGTAGTCCATTGTACAAAAGAGTATGGCACATCTCCCTGAATAACCTCTGCAAAAGTAGCTAAGGCTGTTTGCATATTCTCCCAAAGAGGGATATGCTCACATGGGTTTTCCATAGAATGCCTGAACCCCAATAATGTCCCTTATTTATTAGGAAGGGAACTGTTGGTGATGCCATTACTCTGCTGTGTTTTGGACATTGAAACAGGATGCAACAGATTCTCCCATTTAAATGTTGATAAATTTCCACATTTTGCAAAACTAGTTCCCCTAATGCAGTTCTGCATGTTGCTTTCACTAATATATATGTGTTTTAGTGAATATTTCCCTACATACTTAAAAACAGATATGGGTCCAGAACTGAATATTGGCACTAGAGAGTAATGTGCATATATAATCAACAGAAGGCTGAAGGAAGGAAGTGGATCAGGGTATCAAGGGGAAAGAGAATTAGACTTAGAGGGCATGTGCCTTGAGATGTATGTCCTCAACACTGTTCCCCACCCCCCACCCCCACCCCCACACACAATAAGGATACTTCTACCACTAAAAGCAGGCGGGCACTTGCCTGGAAAAGAAATACAGCAAGGTGGGCTGGGTTTACCTTGAAGGGCATGTGCTCCATGAGTACAACAGTAATAATTTTATTATTTATACCCCACCCATCTGGCTCGGTTTCCCCAGCCACTCTGGGCAGTTTACAGCATATAAAAAGTTGTAAAAACATAAGACATTAAAAATTTCCCAATATAGGGCTGCCTTCAGATGTCTTCTAAAAGTCACATTTTCAGAGCAAACCCAACCAGGGCAGTTCCAGCTCAAGAAATGGGGGTTGTCCCCAGAGCTGGGTCCATGGAGGTAGGTGTACCAATCTACTTTTAAAAATCCAGATACAGAAGCACTTTTCTGGGTTCAAGTTAGATGGGAGCAGGGAAAGGCATGTAGGGACAGAGATGAAAGAAAGTGTCCTCCCTCTGTCCAGGAAGTCTCCCCCCCCCCCCCGTGTATTTTGTTGTGCAGACATCTAATATTTTATTTGTAAACTGAAATGCATAAGCTATTAATCAGGAGGAATGTTAATTGAGATCATTAAACTATCTTTTATAAAAACAGAGACAATTTTTAAAACAAATTTAAAATATAGCTGTGTTGAAACTTGAAACGTATACTTTTCGCTCTTGATTTGCTGCCAGTGTTTGAAATAGCAAAAGACTAGTGCTTTGTCTACATTACACACCAGAGGCTATTTGGCACTATCAGTGTGAGGTTATGTTAGGTCAACCTGTTTTAAAAACAACCATAAGGAATTATCATGCTATGACAAACTTGTTTATAGCCTTTGTCCTGCAATCCCTGTAGAAACAAATTATCCACTGATGCAAAATATTTATCTTCTAAGCATGAAGTGTTGGTTAGTAAAGTACTTTTTTACTTCCCTGACTGAAGTGCTATAAATAACTGATGTCTTTCCATCCCATTTTCAATTCATAATGTTATACATATAAGCCTCTGAACCTGCACGTTGCTTCCACAGATGTTACAGGAACTCTACATGAGCAAAACAGGCTTGAGTAATTTTAAAATTAGACTATTTCAAAGAGAAATTCTTGGCTTTTTTTAAAAGAAAGAAAATAACTCTGATCTGTAAGATAGTTCATTACAGACGAATTGTTCAGACTAGAAGATATTGCAGTTAGAAGCTCAGTACTAGAAAAAGTTAGTAGTTGTGTAAATAGCTAGAACGTTTTCAAATATTTGAAAGTTGTTACATAGTTATAGTCACTTGACAATGAGTAATTATTAGCGCTGTGCACAGAAGAAGTATTTGCTTCAGAACCCATCTCAACGAGTCAGATATGTGATTGCCTCATCTTGATATTGACATCACACTTCACCTTGGATCCAAGGCATCATTAACAACACTAGAACAGCAACAACCGAACAGTTCACAATTCAGTTACAACAAGCGACAATAAAATAAATATTCATCCTGCATGAAAATCCAGAAAGGACCAGGGCAAACCACCATGTCTTCCTTGGTGCCAGAAAATTAGCAGTTGAGAGGGCGGAATTCCTATTCCGAAAGCAACATGACTAAGTAGAAAGAGAGCCCTGGTAAATCCATTCCGTCATTGGGTGCTAGAAACTATCATTCACAGAACTACACCCACCTCTTCCTTGCTCCTCTCTGTGTGGTGTTTTCCATTTATGGAGAGCTTACATGAGAGAGACAAGCAGCTGTAGGCGGAGCACTTATTAAGACTTATAACTGTATCCAGTTCTGTTTGCCAGCCACTTGAATCCACGCACCTTACAGAGAATCCTTGCATAGATTAATTGCTTTTTTTCCAAGAGCACATTGTAGATTTCAGAATAGGCAGAATAATTTCTCATGTCAGTTTTACAACTGTTTTCCCCCCAACTTCTTTCAGCTGCTACAGACCACCATGTACAGTTCGAACGAAACGCTGTGAACCTGGATTTTATTACAGTGAAGAAGTTTGCCGTTGTGTGCCAACATATTGGAAAAGACCACTTATTAATTAGTGAAGATACCATCTGACAAATTGGTGTACATTTTTCCTGTGTTTTTTTATAAAAAAGACTGCTAACATTTTGGATTTACTGTGCAAAAGAGACATCATAGGACTATTGGACACAGACTCATTTGTGCTCTTAAGACGTGTGGAAAGCAAATGTAGAAAACAAAACCTGGGATTTTCTTCATTATAAAGAACTCAATAAGAACTTGATTTTTTTTCCTAATGACCAAACAGCCTACATTTTCTTCCTTGTGATTTTTTAAAAAGATAATAACTATATAATTTATTTCCATTAAAAATATTGTACTGCATTCTTGTTTATAGCAGTAACAATTGTTAAATCTCACTGTGATCAATATTTTTATATTATGCAAAATATGTTTTAAATAAAATGAAATTGTATTATATGCTGCTGACTATGTTCACTGTACTATCTCATTAATTAATATCTATAGCTGCAATTGGGGGAGATGAATGGCAACTTTAAGTATTCTACTGGAATCCAGATAAAATGAAGACTGCAAGAGGCAGCAATACATAATTATTATAACACTGAACATGAAAAAAGTTATATTTTGAGCAATGAAACTTCAGAGTTTGACCTTATGCTATTTAGAGTGTATTCACCAGTCTCTCTAAGAGCAAACTTGGTTGTCCTTTGCCAATCAGTGAAATGGGACCAAATACAGAGACAGAATTTGACACACTCAAAGGACTCTCCAAGTATGCAGGAAATTGTTACTTATTTAAAAAGAGACCGCCCCTCCCCAGAAAAAAGCACCTTCCCAATAGGAGTTGCACATGTGCAAAATCCTCCCATAGGAAGAGAATATTTGAAACAGCTCAGTGCCCTATTGGTGATGGTGGGAAATGAGAATAGAGTGCTAGAATA
This sequence comes from Podarcis bocagei, assembly GCF_964188305.1. Lineage (NCBI taxonomy): Eukaryota > Metazoa > Chordata > Lepidosauria > Squamata > Lacertidae > Podarcis > Podarcis bocagei. The sequence continues at coordinate 31,584,885 of NC_138134.1, forward strand.
ACAGAGCAGTCTGCACACTCACAAACTTCAACAGGACAAAACCCCACTCTCCCAAACGGTAGGAAGAAGATGCTTAACATGTTTTCTCACTGTACTGCTCAGCCTTGCCTACAACACTATAATCCAAAGATTCAGGCTAGCTGTACAGCTTGCTGCACACCCACCATTGACCTGATATGGCATGGAAAGGCGGTCCAACCTCCCTCAATGCCATTCAGTGTAGGTTTGGACTAACAGAACAGTTTGTTGCCCTACCACTATAGCATGCAGGTTTGAGGCTGGCGATACAGCATCAGAGCAGGGCTTGTAAACCACTCCCCTTTTAAGTTGGAGGCCATCCCCTTGGCTCTACTTCTCTCCCTAGAAGTATTGCCCCCAAGAATCTTTGGGTAGATTTTGCACTCTGAACATCTATATATCTAATGCTGTCATGGTGCATCTTTTAACACAAAAACCTTAAGAGTATCATACGAAACAGACAATTCAATAGTCAATTATTTATGCAAAACATCTTCCAAAGGAAGCGTTCATGCATCTGATAACATAATGTAACATAACCACCTGATCCACAGATTCCTTGTAGGCAAAAAGCATTGCCAGTAACTTCCATTAAGGAGGCAACGCCACAAACTCAAAGGGTCCTGCATATGAAGTTTGTAAGCCCATACTTGGCTGGAAATCCATGTGCACATTGCACTGCAGAGTGGGCTCTGGATCAGAGTGAATTATTTATACTTGTGTCCTCAGTACACTTTGGTGGCACAGCTCTGTTGAGGTAATTGTACAAGCCTACTTGTACAAGAAATGGGCTGCAAACTTTCATAACTTTATGAAAGCAGTGCTTGCATTCTCTTCTGAATTTTCTCGGATTTTAGTTTCTCTGTTCCCTGTGTCTGAAAGAGCTGCATCATTGCATTACTAATCCAATATTAGTTCAAAGAGGACTTTCAGACATTGTAGAAATCCCTGTGTATATACAGTTTACTCTTGCTCGGTCTTTCTGTTCCTATCTGCTATACCTTCACTGTCATGCACACACAAAAGTATTTGAAATACTGTGTGCAACCTTTTGATAATGCATTTGTGCATCATCATGAACACAGGAATGTGCATATTTCTATTTTGTTTGTAGTGTTCCTTACAACAGGAATGTCTATAAATAAGTAGTGCCTTTTTTAAAAAAAAATCATTGAGAACATCCAAGAACTTAAGATTTTGGCACCAAATGCTATTACAAAATCTGTAAGCTTTTGACAGCAAAAGTACTTCTTCAACAGCTGTCGCCGGAAGGAAGAATGTAGTTCTCGAACGTCAGTTGTGGATAGTCAACACACCATCTGTGACCCTTGCTTCATATACCTGCACCCTGATCCAGTTCTACTTGTTGATAAATATATATAATTCACTTACTATATTTTTATATGAACCTTCCTCCCAAAGGAGGAACTGCTATATTAGCAAATATAGATATTTGCTAATGTAATGTTGTAATTAGGGGTGCAGATTTGTTTCACTTGCTGAAATAGACCCATGGTTTTTAATTGCTGCAGATATGGACTCATGCAGACAATCAAATTCTAAAAAAATAAAACTGCTGTTTCAGAACATGGTGGTAAGGGTTGTTGTTGTTTTTTAAAAAAGGTAAAGGTAAAGGACCCCTGGACAGTTAAGCCCAGTCAAAGGCGACTATGGGGTGCGGCGCTCATCTCACTTTTCAGGCCGAGGGAACCAGTGTTGGTCCAGACAGCTTTCCAGGTCATGTAGCTGGACTAAACCACTTCTAGTGCACGGAGGACCGTGACGAGTGCCAGAGAGCATGGAAATGGTGTTTACCTTCCTGCCACAGCGGTACCTATTCACTTGCAGTGGTATGCTTTTGAACTGCTGGGTTGGCAGAAGCTGGGACACAGCAGTGGGAGTTCACCCTGTCATGCAGATTCGAACTGCCAACCTTTCGATTGGCAAGCCCAAGAGGCTCAGTCGTTTGGACCACAGTGCCACCTGCATCCCTAACATTGCAGTATCCAATCATGTCCATCCATAGATGGAATAGGAGATGGTGACAATTTTGGATTAACCTCCCATACACTTGCAGTTCCCTGTGTCCCCCTAAATCTTCTGCAAAGGTTTGGAAGACCTAAAGCGGATTCAGAGGTGAGGGAGAACTGCTGAAAAACACCTCTCTCATCAATAAGGCTGGTGGATTATTTCTGTCAACAGACATACACCACAGGATACCATCCACTATTGCTTTGCATGGATTACTTGGAAACAAACATGTATAAACACTGTAAACAAGTGGAAGCAATTAATACATTTACAATTCTAAAATTACCGTATTTTTTGCACCATAACACTCACTTTTTTCCTCCTAAAAAGTAAGGGGAAATGTCTGTGCGTGTTATGGAGGGAATGCCTGCGGGGGGCATGCCTATGGATTTTCCTCCTCTAAAAACTACATGCGTGTTATGGTCGGGTGCGTGTTATAGAGCGAAAAATACGGTAATTCAAAATTCTTCACATAAAATTAGAAGAAAGGTGAAGCTGAATAGAGTCAACTTACAGGAAAACAAATAAAACTGCGGAAATCCACTTATCTCTAGTTTGTATTGGGGGGGGGATATTGCTATATATATCAGCTATCTTTGTTTTGTATGGCATGCAACCTTTGTATCAGTATCTTGTGTATGTTAGAACCAGATCTCCAAATAAACAATCACTGAAATTTCCTTCTGCATTCTTTTACCCATTGGTTGTTGTTACACAAGTTTTTTTAGGTAATAAGCAGAAAGTTTAAATGGGCTATTGAGAACTATTAACATTGTATGGAACAGGGAATGTCAGCTATTTGAACCATTCAAACAAATATATTTCTCTTCCATTCTCTTTATTTCTTAACACTGCCTAAGTTTAAGAATCTGCCTAACGTCACATAATTAAGTGAAAGACCTAATCTCCCTCCCATGTCAGTGTAAATCACTGAAAACAATGTTATGCTTGTACTCTAGGGACTCTTAACTACAAATTGTGCTGAACATGTTTCAAAGTTTTTGTGTAATAAAAAATATGGGTCCAATACTATTAATCCTGTTTTAACAAAGGAAAAGGGGGGGATGATATTAAGGCCAACATCTTGCATTTCCAAAAGGATTTACAAAACTGAGCATTGCTCCTTTTACTCTTCCAATAACCGCTAGAACTTATATACTGTCATCTTTTCAAACCCAGGAACCACCTTTAACCCAAGCCAACAGCATAGGACTTCAGGATTTTCAAAAACCATATACAGTGTCCCATTTCTTCTTTCTGTTCACCCTCTCTCTTTTTCTCCACAAAAGAATATAGAGGTGATGAAATGCTTTGGCCTGGACTAGTAGGATGATCCCACTTAGCGGCTTCACGTAGATGTTAAACAGCACAGGGGATAAAACTGAACCTTGAGGAACGTCACATCAAAGCCTCCATGGAACCTAAGAGCACTCCCCAGGCATCACCTTCTGGACTCCCCAAGTAGGACCAGAACCACCACAAAGTGATACCAACTACCCCAACAGCCACTCCAGAAAAATACCAATGGTATTGAAAGCTACTGGGACACCAATGAGAATTAACAGGGACACCTTTCCCCTGTCTATCTCCAGACAGGGCATCATACAGGGCAACCAAAGCAGTTTCCGTGCCAAAACCCTGATTGAAACGGATCTAGAAAGTAAGTTTCCTCCAAGAAATCTTCTGCAAGCAAAGCAGTTCCTCTACCAGTTGGTTATGGTCCTTCTCTTGTCCACAGCCTGATCATCTCACCTAAACTAATTCAATCTTTGCTTCCCTGGCTTTCTCAAATTGGCCTTCTCATGTTTATTCAGCACTCAACTCCAAAACCATTCACCTCTCTAACTTCTCTAGGTGGTGCCCCACGTTAAATTCCCATACTGGCTTCCTTTGCACTCCTGGATCAATACAAATTCTTTATACTTAACTTCAAAGACCACCAAGGCCTTGCTACCCCTTTCTTTCTGCTCTTTTATCCTGTGTCAAATTTCAGAATGCAGAGTTTATGATAGATGATAGATAGATATAGATAGATAGATAGATGATAGATGATAGATGATAGATGATAGATGATAGATGATAGATGATAGATGATAGATGATAGATGATAGATGATAGATGATAGATGATAGATAGATAGATAGATAGATAGATGATAGATAGATGATAGACAGACAGACAGACAGATATAGATAAGATAGCTTTAACATACCATGCACACTGACAGTATTATATTGAGAGAGAGAGAGAAACATGGGCACAGCTTATAAGGCCACTTCATGGAACAGCACCCTGCATACACAGCCCAAAATGTTATTGTGTTTCTATTACAAAAACAAAACATTTTTCTAACATGGAGGGAAATTTAATATGCAAAATAGTACATTGGTTTTCTGGGCTTGATCATCTTCTGTTTCCATTAGAGTTAGCGGTCAACATAACAAAGGAACATTTTGCCAGCGTTAACCAGACATTCATATAAAAGACACCACAGTCTTACCCATACTTGGAGATAGGAAATGACTGTGGTGTCTCAGATATTGCTTTGTGGGAACTACTGGCAAATGGTGATTTCTTACAACTACGCTCTCACATGGATGCTTTGATCGGGTGCTAAGGATTAAATTAGACATTGTTTGGTCCTGCTCCAGGACTTCTCACTTGCTAAGCCATTTTAAAATAGACTTTAAAAAGAAAAGTTACATGCAGGATTTCTGATAATGGAAGTTATGGAAAGCTCAGTGCTCATTGTCACGTCGAAACCCATTCACAAACTTCACACACATTTTCTGGTATTAGTGGAAGACACAAAAATGCAGCCATTCAGAGAGACTTGAAAAAATCCAGATGTTTCCATTTTTACCACTGTCATTGGAATACATACATATACTTCTGAAGCATCTCATTCACTGAATTCTGCTTCAGTATGTCCCTTCTTTGAGAAGTAACAAGCTAGCACTTGGTTTCCAAAGAAACCATACATGTATTCTCATATACTCAGTGAACATGAGACACCCTGAAACAGTGCAGGTCATTACGTGGATTGTCGAATTGTGTTCCAGAAACATTGCTATAAAAAGGGCCAAGTGTCAAACAGTCCTAAACATCCTTTCCAGGTCTCTTTTGCTGTTTTGCATGCTAGGTTTTTGACATTAATTCAACTATTGCTACACTTCAAAACTCTGAAAGGATAGAGCTGGTTACTGTCATGTACAAACTGAAAGGGAAAACTCCGTGATTCTTGGAAAGAAGTCAAAATGATATTTTAAATGTTCTAGTTGAAGACAAAGCCTTCTTTGTTTTATATTGTGATTCTTCAGAAATAAATTCAACTCCAGAAACAATATTTCATTTGTATGTGGTTGATAAGCACAACTTTCACACATATAAAATATACTTATTCATCAAGTTATTTTAGCTCTGGAATATTTTCAGTGCCTGAATACGATATTAATAGGATCCATCTCATTTGGTGGCAAAAGTGTTTTTTGAAAGGTGTCCTTTGATTTCTGTTAACAACCATATTCTCCTTCCTATCCTGGCTCTCAGCTTTTAAAAATGTGAGGCTGTATTTCTGCCAATAATTAAAAGGTAATAAATGACTTGCAGAAATTATTGGCTTTGGCTAATTAAGAGACAAATACACTGAAGGACCCAGGAACAAAAGTCACAAGGAAGTCCTTGGTAGTTAGGCAAATTAAGCACTACCTCCACCTTTTTAATCACTAGGGCAGATTCTTGATGAGCATCTGAATCCCAGATATGGGAATAATAATTGAGGGTTTGGGTTTTCAATCACTTCTGCTAAGGCTGCACAATGAGCAAAAAAAGACTGTAATGTGCTCTGGGGGTCTGCAGATATCTGTGCCGTTCTGCTCATTGCTTCTATGCATGACAATCAAAGAAGACATTCCTAAAATAGTTTATTCCATTATTTTGCCCTTCCATGGGAACACAGGAAGTTGCTTTACTCCCGGGCAAACAATTGGTCCATTAAACACAGTACTATCAATTCTACACTGACGACATTGACTGGCAGCAGTTATTCAGGCTCCCAGACAGGAGCATTTCCTGCCCTAACCAGATGCCCCAAATTGCAACTGGGACCTTCTGCATGGAAAATGCATGCCCTACAACAGAGCTATGAGCCTTTCCCTGCTTGGTGCAACAGAATATAGTCAGGTACTAAAGAAACATGGTGTACTTACTTCTAGAACATGGATATGAAAAAATGTTTTTTGTTTTATTTTTACAAATACATCTAAGAGCTTTGGCTAACAGAATAAACAATACCATCAAAGCAATCTTATGCAGCTTCATAACAAATACTGACTGCACCACAGCACAGAAATTCAAATCGTCAGTTTCCCAAAATCTTGACATCCTGACAATTAAGACCGTTTACAACAGAAGTGTAAATTTCTTTAAGTTTGTATTGTTCAAAAGCACAAAACAGCATTTTCACTTCACAACAAAGATAGGTTGAGAGCTAGTGGTTGCCCAGTACCACCCAATATGCTTCATTGTGTCTATAAAGGTTTTTAATCTGTGTTTCCCATATTCGAACCCAACAATCTGATTGTTAAACCATACAGCAATGGAACAGTACAGAACAACTCTGAACATTGTTAAATACATGCATGCATGTGTGCACACGCATGCGCGCACACACACACTTTAAGCTGCTAATATGTTTTGGAAGAATTGGCTCACATCAACAAGCAAATGCATTTTCTGTGACTCTTTCAACAGTGCATATGTTTGTACAATCAATTACATTTTGCAGGCAGCACTCAAGAATTCTTCTGCCACTAGTCTCTCTCAAGCAAGGACACTTTCTGGCAAGTCTTCTAATTGTTTTGGCCTAATGCAGCTATAAATTTCAATCTAGCAGTCTTGCTATTTACTTTACTAGACCTTACGTACTCAGAGCTAAATGTCACAATATTAATTTCAGCTTTTTGTAGCAAGTAAATAATGTACAGGGATTTTTTTTTAACCCTTGCATATTTCTACACCATCATAACTGCAGGGGGGGGGGGGGAAACACTGATTCTTAAGCAGCCAACCAGCACTATAGACATAATAGACACAAGCTTAGGCTACCTTGGAATCATTTTTAAAAGGGCTACTGTGTCTATACAGGTTTTGTAAATCTTCTGAGCTCAATAAAGCCAGAGAGTAGTGACTGTAATAATTAACATCCTTGTTCAGTATTACAGTATCAGATTGGTACTAAATGAACCAATTAGACAAAAGCTGTACTTTATATATACAATTTTCTCAGGTTTTTTTTAAATTTCAAATGCAGCCTTGAAAAGCTACAAACAGAGAAGGGTGGCCTACTTAACCATTATCCTGTTGGCTGCTGTCTCACTTAAAATCCTTCCAAGAGCTTTTCTATTTAAATCCATGGTCTCCCAAAGTTGTTTCCAGTTTGTAAAATATAATGAGGGGGAAAATTGAACGCAACAGTGTGTAGCATCTATTGATGGCCGTATTTCACTACATCATTGTTATCTAGCACAAGTGGCCTCTGCAGTCATCTTTGAGAAAATAATAATGTGGAAATGTGGTTGTTGTTGGTAGATGCTAGGGTTGGGCCGATTAATCTGTTTCCAATTTCTGCCATGTATTGATTCATAAGTCCATTTTCCCCCATTTTCCCATTAATCAATGTTTCAGTGGCATGAAAATTCATATTAAAATTGTGTTTGATTTGATTATATATGTTATCTATATGCATATTTTAAATGCATTTCAGTACATTTTTTTGAGATGAGAAATGTATTGCAAAATTCAGAAAAGTGTGGAATCCAATCCAATGAACACATTAACCCAGGTTATGGGCGCAACAACAGAACGTCTAGGTGCGCTTTTTTATAACAAGTATACAAAGCTGAAAATGAATGAACTGCAGCTAAAATCCTATGTTCATTTTTCACATGGTCTAGTCCTCATCTGAAGATTTCGAAAAACAAAGCCATGCTTCCCCTGCCTGCCACCCTAATATTCTGAAGAGGATCCCTTCTGCAGTCTTCATAGAGTAGCTGGAAGTGGGGAGGCAGAAAAGGTCCTCCTTTCCCTCCACCTGGCAGACAAGTCCTGGATTATCGCTACACCCCCTTTCCTTGATATAAATATATCTTCCTGCACCACAATTAACACGTATTAAAGGCCTATACAACTGATGGCAGAGACACCCACCTTGAGTGTCCAGTTTACAAACCTAGGACTTAAGGGTCCTAGGAGGATCCCTTCTGCAGTCTTCATAGAGTAGCTGGAAGTGGGGAGGCAGAAAAGGTCCTCCTTTCCCTCCACCTGGCAGACAAGTCCTGGATTATCGCTACACCCCCTTTCCTTGATATAAATATATCTTCCTGCACCACAATTAACACGTATTAAAGGCCTATACAACTGATGGCAGAGACACCCACCTTGAGTGTCCAGTTTACAAACCTAGGACTTAAGGGTCCTTCAGTGATCCCACTCCAAAATTTGTTTTGATTTTAAGCATCTCTGTGAGAGCCTGAAGTAGATAACACTATAATATGCACTACTTAAACCACCATAACTAACTGGCTAGCATATTTCAAATTAAAAGCACATCATACATTAAAAGTACATTAAACAAGGCAATTAAAACCTAAACAAAACATGTTGGGTTTCAAAGAAAAGAAAAGAAAAAGTTTTCAGGTCCTCAATCCATACACATTTTACTTGGGAGGCGGCCCCATTAAACTTGCTTGGGATTTACTTCTGAGTAACAGTGGCAATTTTAATCTGAAATCTTAGGTGCAGTACTGCACCCAGAGCTCAGAAACAGCTTGCGTTTATGAAGTTCCCTGTCGCAAAACATGCCTAGAACAATGGGAGTTTTGAATCAGAATCTGTTCATATCAGAATTGACATTTTCCTGGAGCATCCATAGTAGGTATTGTGTGTCTGTGTTTTCATTCTCTTTCCTACGCAAGTATCATTTTCAGCTTTGAAGTGCCAAACACCTCTCGGCAGATACCTAAGGCATGGTCTGTATCTGGAAGTTCTTCAAACAGCTTTCTTGTGTCAGCTGCTCCATGTGACTTTCCCTTCTGTGTGCAGAGAATTTCTATCCCTTCAATATCTAGTAGTATTGTGGGAAAGACATGCAACTGGGCAACCTAGATAGTGAGCAACTCTTGATTTTATGGCTACAAGTGTGGAGCAACAGCCATAGTGAGGCTGCTTCAGGCAGCCATGATTATATGGCCACAACATATAGACTGGCTGTATAATAAACGCCTATTCAATGGGATGCCTAAGAGGGCTGAAATATCATTTAAGCCAGCTATTGTGCTGAAAACACCTTGTTTTATTCATTTTGGGATGCGGGTGGCGCTGTGGCTTAAACACAGAGCCTAGGACTTGCTGATCAGAAGGTTGGCTGTTCGAATCCCCGCAACGGGGTGAGCTCCCATTGCTCGGTCCCTGCTCTTGCCAACCTAGCAGTTCGAAAGCACGTCAAAGTGCAAGTAGATAAATAGGTACCACTCCGGCGGGAAGGTAAGCGGCGTTTCTGTGCACTGCTCTGGTTCGCCAGAAGCGGCTTAGTCATGCTGGCCACATGACCCGGAAGCTGTACGCCGGCTCCCTCGGCCAATAAAGCAAGATGAGCGCCGCAACCCCAGAGTCAGCCACAACTGGACCTAATGGTCAGGGGTCCCTTTACCTTTAGCTTTACTATTCGATTAGAATTTGCCATAGTTTAAAGCAGCAGCAGACCACTTGTGACCATATTTCCAACTTTTCAGAATTTTGTAATAATTGCAGCCTGCAGAGCATGAAGAACAGAATCACAAACATACAGAGTATTGTTGCAAGAGTTAACAATGCAGGACAGAGAAACCTGCACGACTACTTCTGCATGTAAGGTACAGGGTGATTTATACCAGGTTAGTCTGTGAAGTTTGAGAAGTCCTAAATAGGACTGTTATTAAATTTGGTTAGTTTATATTGTTTTATACAATATTGCCTAGACTGATTTTTATTATTTATTTATCTTTTGTTATTATGAATTGGTAAGGGATATTTTCTGAAGAAGCCATAATCGCTGTCATTAATAGCCTTCATTTGTTCACACATTAGCCCAAAGGAGTAATGAATCCTAGAAGGAACATATGCCTATCAATGTTTGATTTTTATTCCACCTCAGCCTTCTTGTGATCGCAATGCTTGGCCATACCTCCATTGTTCTACCAAATTGCATTTGCTGAATTTTCTGTGTGAAAATGGCACAAGGAATCTGATAACTGAATCTTCTGACCATTTTGGTCATTTTGAGAAAGCCCTTGGAATCCCCAGAGAGTTCCAAAGAACAATCAAGCTTTGCAACAAGGAAGTAAAAAAGGAAGTGCCAACCCAGTGGAAATTTATTTATTACATGTTTGAAGACTGCTGAAATAACAAACCATCTAGCTCTAGAGGCAAACAGAGCGTACACCAAAGAAGTGGAAAACCTAACTTTAAGATTGGAAGCTTTATTCAAGTAAGTGTTTAAAATGCTTGCTTTTTCTCAAGTCCCCATTAAAATAAAGAGGAAGAAAAGTGCAACATGATAATATGAATCACATTTATTATCTATGAGCAAGTCTTCTTGACTCTCTGCCTTTCAGGAAATTTACTCAATGTCATTATGCAGGTCAAAGGTCCTTCAAACTTTCTAACCCATGCTAATACCCATTCGTCATGATTCTGAGTTGTTGGAAAACCAAAATCCCTAATACAAAGAGTTAATAGGGTTGTCATACGTCCGAAATTTCCTGGACATACCCAGGATTAGGCAGTTGGAAACAGTGCCTGGGCAGAAATCACTTAAATGTCCAGGGAAATGTGGACGCATGGCAAGCCATGTCGGTAGTGTAGATTTTGGCTGATTTCCTCAAAAATAGCTCCAAAACTTTTTCAACTTTTTGAAATATGGCAAGCCTAGTTAAAATAAGAATTTCAACTGTTTGGAATGTAGGCAAGGTATTGCTACCGATCTTGCAAATAATCCCACAAAAGTTACAAACCTGCTAAATAAATAAATAAGTAGCTAGCCAGCCTCCTGGGGTCTGCCAGAGGAGATAGGGGGAGAGAGGGAATCCATCCCCACTGTGCGCAAGATTCCCACCTCTGGCAGTTCACTTCATTTCCATTCTGGGTGCAGTGGAGGGACCAAGCATTTTTGTCAGCTTCAGTGGCTATTGGACATGCCTTAAAAATACAGAACAGCTAGCCGCAGATTTAATGGCTGACTGCAAAGCTATGCAGCAGTTTTGAAGTTCTACACCAAGCTGCATTTCCTTTGATCCGTAAGGATTTCATGAACTCTAGACCAGAGAAACAGAAGTAGTTCAGGTTTAATTCAGTTTGTCTATGACTGTTCAGGAGACTTCAGACTTAAGAAGAAAAACATCAAAGGAAGTGTGGATGATGAGTTTTCCTTTATTTTCCTCCCCTTTTGTACTTCCAGTATAGTTTGCTACATAAAAACTAGAGCATCTCTCCAATGTGCACCTGAATATGCCACAGACGTACAGCTCACATATTTCTACATAATATTGCACTTTATATGTTCCAGCAGACAAGAGAACCAAAAACAAACCCAGCCAAAGCTCTCTCACACTTCCTCTGTTCTACGTAGCATTCAAAGCAGAGACATCACCTTACCAACAAAGGTCCGTATAGTTAAAGCCATGGTTTTCCCAGTAGTGATGTATAGAAGTGAAAGCTGGACCATAAAGAAGGCTGATCGCCGAAGAATTGATGCTTTTGAATTATGGTGCTGGAGGAGACTCTTGAGAGTCCCATGGACTGCAAGAAGATCAAAGGTATCCATTCTTAGGAAATCAGCCCTGAGTGCTCACTGGAAGGACAGGTCCTGAAGCTGAGGCTCCAATACTTTGGCCACCTCATGAGAAGAGAAGGCTCCCTGGAAAAGACCCTGATGTTGGGAAAGATGGAGGGCACAAGAAGAAGGGGACGACAGAGGACGAGATGGTTGGATAGTGTTCTCGAAGCTACCAACATGAGTCTGACCAAACTGTGGGAGGCAGTGGAAGACAGGAGTGCCTGGCGTGCTCTGGTCCATGGGGTCACGAAGAGTCGGACACGACTAAACAACTAAACAACAACAAATAGTTTCTAATGTGTTTAGTATCTTTAAAAAAAAAAAGAATATATGAAAAACAATCCCCCTTCCTGATCAAAGTTGCTGATGTTTAGGCATGTTGGGTGCCTCAAACATCACTAACAAATATCTGCCTGTCAGCTAAACTGAGTATTTCCACACTCTCTGAATGCCAGCTTTATCCCATTCTGTCCCACACCACCACAAATCACAAAAGTTCATTACACTCCCTATGATACCTTTCACTCACATAAAGCTGTGAGTGAAATCTAACAGAAAGAACAGAGTGCACACTATGATCATGTGCCCATGTATAAACACAGCTGCTAGAGAACTCAATATGACAAAGAGGTCTGTGATAAGGAAGTTGCTAAAGGATACAGAGGATGATAAAATGTTTTACTTCAGCGGGAATGTTTCCTTCACATGCCAAATAGATCAGGTGGGATGAGCAAGGAAAGCCCGAGCCGAAGTTGGAAAAGGACAATGCCCTGATGGAGTTATTGTACAGGTGGGGGTATTCATCCCTGGCAAACAGCTTTTGGCCTCCCACTTGCCTCCAAGTTGTAAATGATTGAAGAATTTGCTCAGAAAAGGAGAGACTACAGAAGATTGCCACTTTTCATATGAGTTTCCAAAACGTTTGACCAATCAAATTATCCCCCTCTGCGTCAAAATGGAGAAGACAATAAAAAAATCTGAATTGGCACCTCACTGCTTTTTCAATTTTCTCCAGGCAATTGGCATTGCATCCATCTAGAACTCTCACACACTGTTGAAAAAGGTCTCTGTTTAGCATCTGCTGCTATGCTGGAAGACCAGTGCAATTTATTATTGTAGACATGATTACCAGAAAACGTGAGATAACCTTTTAGTAGAATATTTTGGCCTTGTTGGGTTACAGCTTGTAACATATATAGCGTAGTAAAGAGCATAAATATTCCAGGTAATTTAAAAAAGATAACTGTCTGGACTGAACTAAGGTCTATCCATTCTAGCATTCAGTTTCCAACAGCAGCAAGCCAGATGCTTCTTCAAGGTCACATGCAGGTCATGAAGGTGGTGATCATATCCTGTTGATTGTGTCCAGCATCTGGTACTGAGAAATATATCTTGGAAAAATATATCTTGGAGACTCCATTTAGCCATCATGGCTAATTACTATTGATAGACATACCCTTCATAAATTTGTCTAATCTTTTTAAAAGCCATCTAACTTATCACCACATCTTTGCAGTTGTGAATTTCAAGATATAATTGTGTTTTAGAACTTATTTAGTCCAGCCTGAGCCTAACTAATTAACTTCATTAACTGAGCCAGAATTCTAGTATCTTTCTTTCAGAGTGAGCCAAAATTTCTGAGAAAACTTCTGAGTTTTCTTTTTCTCACCCCAAGTAGAAAAAGACCACATTGTACAATTTTCTCCAAATATTCTACACCATTTTTGCGGCATCTCTCTTTACCATCCTTATAATTTTATCACACAGCACTCTTTCTATGTTGTGTGTGGCCAGCTACTGTTTAATGTAAACCCTCTAGTCTAGAACCTCAAAGAATTATCTCAATACATGTCCCAGAACCCTATTGTCATGCTTTCTGGGTGCTCAAAGGAACTCAGTATATGCTTAGTATTACTGCCAATAAACTGAGTTAAAGGGACACTAATATTTTGTAATGATATAATGCAAACTAAACAGGTGTGTTTCCAATTTTTTTATTATAATACTACATTTTCATTCACAAGACTCCAGTTAGGATTACAGCACCACCTAGTGTGTTGCAATACTGTCCTTTGCTCTCTAAATTTATGGCTTCTCCATTTCTTGTAAAATATACATCCAGAAATAGGTGCTTCTTTTTCTAGCAACCATAAACCTGCCTTAAAAAAACAAACAGGAGGAATACAAACTTCATAATTTGACTTTAGAGTGAAAATGTTCGTAAGATTTTTTCAGAAACTAAACTGAGAGCCAAGCTACACATGAAGTTAATCACATGGTTTGTCTCTGAGTCTGCCATTTTTCTTTCAGAAATAGCTAGCACTGGCCTTGATTCATATTGGGACCCAGGCATGGAAGAAAGGCAATTTGCATGGGAGAAACCTCCAATTGCCCCCTCTTCACAAGGTCCTGAGGGGGCTCAGGCTACTCCTCGTCTGCTATTTACATTTTTTAAAATATGCATGCTAATTGCTTTCACACTTTTTAACGTTCATGTCTAGTTGGCCCTAAATTGCACCATACCATTTTCCCCCATTCTTTCCAGACAGAAGTCCATGCTTTAACTCTCTGTGTACAAGCTTCTCTTCCTCTTCTTTTTGCCCCAAGCTTTCTCCATAGAAACCCACTCTTTAAAGCTGAATTGGGACAGTCATCAATTCAGATTTTTCACCGATTGACATTTGCTGTGATTGAGCTTTAAAGAGGGGGTTTTCACAGGGAAAGCTCCAGAGCAACAAAAAAAGGGGGGGGTGGACTTGGACACGGAGCTTTAAATTGCAGACAGTGCCTGGAAAAAGCAGAGGAAAGGTGTATGTGGACAAGCCTTCTGTTTTCCACAGGAATTCTTTGTAAGAAATGGGAATGTGACGTTTTTCACTTTATTGGCTAGTACAATAAGATGCCTTTAGTAAGATCTAGTACAGTGGCTAAAAGATTAGATAAAACTGGAGAACAGAGACCTATTGGATTTAGAAGGTTTCAATAATTGGTACGGGTGGCACGCATATCTCTGGTATGAGAAGGTGAAAGTCCACAGGGCTTTCTTAAATCATATTTTCAGGGGACCAATATATCAGGTCTGGGAAAGAAATAAGAACCTTCTTGAAAGAAAAACACCATGGTGGATCTCACCGGTAGAGGTCTTAACAATAAAAAAAACCAACATGGAAGGGAAGACAGCCACTTACGAAGATTTGGTAAGAAAATCAGAACAAGGGCTTAAACTTAAACCTTATGAGGAAATAAAGGATCAATTCACCGGTTGGTTACAATATCATCAGGTGAATGATATGTTAAAGCAAGATAAAAGAAAAATGGGCTTTGAGGACAAGAAATCAAAATTCAATATAGAAATAATAGAAGGTAAAAACAAAACATTGTCTAAATTATATGACATATTACTGGAATGGCATACAAAAGACGAGGAAGTCAAAGAGGCAATGATTAAATGGGCAATTGACTTCGGCTATAACATCGAGTTTGAAAAGTGGTTGAAATTGTGGAATAGAGATATTAAATTTACGGCCTGTACGAGTTTGAGAGAAAATGTTTGGAAAATGCTCTATAGATGGTATCTTACGCCAGCAAAATTGGCTAAAATCTATAGATCAGAAAATAAGACATGCTGGAAATGTGGTGAAGTGGAGGGAGACCTCTACCATATGTGGTGGCAATGCAACAAGGTGAAGGTTTTTTGGGAAGCAATTTATAATGAACTTAAAAAAGTTTTTAAATATACTTTTCCCAAAAGACCTGAGGCCTTTTTGCTGGGAATTATGGGTAAGGAAATAAAAAATGAAGATAAAAAAATATTTCTCTATGCCACCACAGCCGCAAGAATTATGCTGGCACAAAACTGGAAAACAGAAACTATACCTAACGTAAGTGACTGGCAGGTCAAAATGATTAACTATGCCGAGCTAGATAGATTAACAGGCAGAATACGAGACCAAGACGACCAGAAATTTCAAAATAAATGGAGTAAATTTTGGAAATATATTGGAACGGATATATAGGAGGAACTGGCGGTATTAGAAAAACTATCAGCTAATAATTATAAACTTTAATAAACTAATTACGCAATCCGGGATTTATTTGATACTTACCAAAAGGGTGAAGGGAAGTCAAAGGCTAAGTAGAGCCTAATGTTTATATTATT
Source organism: Podarcis bocagei (assembly GCF_964188305.1). Taxonomy (NCBI): domain Eukaryota; kingdom Metazoa; phylum Chordata; class Lepidosauria; order Squamata; family Lacertidae; genus Podarcis; species Podarcis bocagei. Next base: position 31,600,964 of record NC_138134.1, read on the forward strand.
TTTTTGTATGATTGTACACTTACTTTTTGTATAGCACGAAAATAGGATGAATAATTTATGTTAAAATGTTTATTTTTGTATCTGTTTGTCCTTTTTTTTCTTTTACAAATTCTGAATAAAAATTTACTTGCAAAAAAAAAAGATCTAGTACAGTGGTACCTCGGGTTACATACGCTTCAGGTTACAGACTCCGCTGACCCAGAAATAGTGCTTCAGGTTAAGAACTTTGCTTCAGGATGAGAACAGAAATCGGGCTCTGGTGACACAGCAGCAGCAGGAGGCCCCATTAGCTAAAGTGGTGCTTCAGGTTAAGAACAGTTTCAGGTTAAGTACGGACCTCTGGAACGAATTAAGTACTTAACCTGAGGTACCACTGTACTCTTTACTGCCTCTGTATTTTTTCAAGTGAAAGACTGCACTAAAAATGTGTTGACGTAGGATAAAATACTATGAGTCAAGGTCAAGGAAACAATAACATCCTTACCGCCCATTATACTTGCTCAGGGCAGTTGGTTTTAATAACCTTGGATATCGTCATAGCAAAGATAAAGATCTCTTGGATAGTGTGAAGGAGGAACTGCCTTCCCTTTAGAGCTCTAAGTATTCAAAGTTGGATCCACTGACTATAGGAAGCAATTCAAGTTGTTTGGAGGCCAGTTCAAAGGTGGGTGAAACTGGCCGCCCTACGTGCAAAAAGGAAAAAGGGGTTGCCTTCCTGTCTGTACACATATAATACCACATGTGAGAGCCCTTCAGAGGGCCCAAGCATGGGAGATGTATGCGAATACAGTGGGCCCACTATACCAGGAGTCTAGGAGTACCTAACCTGGGTAGGGAGACATTACTGAAAACATAAAAACTGAGGTTAAATTTTAGGTCATGTTTGTTAAATCTATTCGGGATGCCCAGATCTCACAGGATGTTGTGAGTTTTGCTGGAGTCAATCAAAAGGAAATTGGCACCAGTGCTGGTGGCAGAGGGGGCACGGCAGCATTGCTGGCAGAGCTGAGTAGTGCAGTGGCAGTGCCAGCTGAGGTGAGGGGCCCAGAGGCAGAGCAGTAGGGCAGGTCTGCACTTCCCATTTTGCTTCAAGCAGTGAAACCAGGTGCGCTGCCCCTGTATAGTACATGCCACATTTCAAAGCCATATTGAAAGGGATGTTTAAAACGTATTTACCCCTGCCTTGGTTTTCATTTAATTATTTGGCAGGGGCAGTTGTTTGTTTGTTTGGTTTGGTTTGCTTTGTTTTGTTTTCGTCAAGACACTCTGAGTCGCCCGTGACAAGAAAAAGCATCTAAAAAATATAATGAATAATAGTTTCAAATTTCAGAGAAGTGTGAAATTTCAAAGGATGCATACTTCTTAGTTTCCATCTTGTTTTGAAAAGTGTGAATTAGCTGTGCTCAATTTTAAATGTGAACAAAATCTAATTTCTCCCCCATCCGTAAGATAACAACATGCCCGGGAGTATGAGGAATGGGATGCTACCATGTGTTCAGCCAAAGAGCAATTGGGGACACTGCCTTTTACAGAGGTGAGCACAACACAAGCAGAGCCCACATCTCTGTAGAAGGCAGAATCTGCAGTTGCCTTTCAGCTGAACATATTGAAGCCAGCTAGTGGTGTTTTCACCCCACCCCATCCACGGCTCGGTATATATACAAAGACATGTTCCATGAATAAGCTTAGTGTTATGCCATTATTACTATATAGTCCTTTTCATAATGACTAGGGAGAAAAGAAGAAAGCAAAAATGATGAGAGCAGGGCAATCAGTAGTTAACCAGATTTTTGTCAGAAGTTGGCTGGTTTCGAGCATTCCATTAGGCTCTAGCGCATGGAAATCCAACATGCAGCCCTCAAAGCCTTTTTGGGAAGCCCTCAGCAACCTTTGATTCCCCCTCCCTCACCTCACCCTTGTGCTGCCTTCCCAAAGTTGGGTAAGCAAGGCTTTGGGAAGGAGGCATGAGGGCTCTGACAACATCCTAGATTCCTCTTGTCTTCTTCCCAAAGCCCAGCTTTGAGGAGGAGGTGGGATGGCTCTAGGACCCTGCCAGAGCCTCATGTTTCCTTCCCAAGGCCTGGTGCCTCACTTAGCAAGCTTTGGGAAGGCAACACGAGGCCTTGCGGGGGCATCAAATTTTGGCCTCCCGCCCTGCCCCCCCCCCTCACATGCATGACAAGGCAGTGTGTGGTCCGTGGGTCCCATGTCAAAGTGCTCTTGCAGCCCACTTGGTATGAAAAGTTGGACCGCCCTGCTCTAGAGAGTATTCAAAGTCTGGCAATCAAAACTGTTATTTTTGTGAACAAACTGAAATATAATTTATGTGGAAAAGCTGAGTCCTTATAAAAATACTCCTGCACTGTAAAATCTAGCTATGTTTTAGAAGTTTTATTTACAGTTCTTGAGGTCATTGAAGTTTTATTTTGGGGAAGTTGAAGGGTCGTGCACACACACGCAAATACATATTTTATTCCCCTGAAAACACAGACACAAATAAATTAACCATAAAACAGTAATCAGGGGTCAGGGCACATAAAAGTAAATTAAGCCTATAAGATTATTTTTAAAATGAAGGTTTTGCTAAAAGATGCCACTACAATGCAGCACACTTGAAAACTCCCAAGCTTGAAAACTGCCAAACCCTTTTTCTCATGCATGCTCTGCAAACAAATTTTGAAGCCATGTCAGTTTCCTGGAAGACTGTCAGTCCCTTAAATTTTATGATATATTTTAACACTGAAATAGCACAGTAAGATACATTGTTATTTCTCATTTGATGCCTGTCCCTTGTTTCCCTGTTATTTATTCTCTTCTATCCTTTTTTATTTGCAGGCTATCCAAAGTGTATTGTATGCATGCTTTGCATTTATGCATGGTAAAAATGTACTTAGACAGCAATTCTGTACACACTCACCTAGGACTAAGTCTGATGGCACAGAACGGGGCTGACTCCTGAATAGATGTGTACAGGAATACACTACTATTAGTCCCTTTGATTACACAGGAGGTTTTGCTTTTGTTTATTTAGCTTTGATTCACTGCCTACTCTGTCGTCATGCCAAAAGCAAACTGTTTCAGTAAGTCCCTACAACGTGGTGCCCTCCAGATGTTGTGGAATACAACATGTGAAGGTTTTGTAGAACCATGAAATCCAGTTTTGTGGAAGCTTAATTTAAGGTTACCTTTTTACGGACTGGTGTAGAAGAAATAAATGCAGAATAGTTCCATGCCTCCTAAAGCCTTTGTGTCTGAGCTAGAAATGGGTTTGTATTTAAGCACAATACTTTAACTATTTATTGTCTTTAAAGTTGGACATTAACTCAGTTATTTACTACTTCCTAGCCTCCTATTATTATTGTTATTCTTGTTGTTGTTATTTACCCTTCCATACCATCAGAATGTAGGAATGTTCATCTCTCTGGAGCAGGGACAAGACTCCTTATAGGACTTAGCACACAAACCCCAATTTGGATGTCTGCACATTCAAGACCTCATCTTTAAATATAAGCCACATACAAATAATTCGATAACTGATTCTGTCAAACTGCCTAAATATGCACAAAAGCTACTCGAGCTATGTTGAAAAGGCTGTGGTTAAGTTAGCTCACAGTAAAGTCTTGACTGAAATTCAAAATATTGTGTGAAAATGTTTTGGACACATTTACAAGATTCCACAGTAATTTTCTTTAACTGGCTTACAATGCAATCCTATGCATGTTCACTCAGCATCAGGTACTACTGATTTCAGTTGAGCTTATTCCCAGGTAAGCGTGGATAAGGCTGCACCCTTAGAACAATAGAAGGGGAGGGGAATTGTAGTCCCAAAACAGCTTAAGGTCTCTTTCGCCTGGAGATCTTCAAGTGAACAAGAACCCATCATCCTCCCCATTATTCCCTTACCATGAAGGCAGGAGGCACCGTTCTCATTTTGACTCGTTTCAGAATAATGATATCCCATTATAGAGCATTGTTCTAAAAGCAGCTTGTGCAAGGACGGTGCCTCACTTTAGGGAATTGTGACATTAAAAAAAACAAAAACCAGTGGCTGGGAGCCCAGGGGGTGGTGCAGCACTGGCAGAAAATTTTGCCCCATGCTTTGCCATCCTGAAAATCCCTGAAATACCCTGATGTCACACCCCAAGCATGGGATTCTGGAATGGGGTGGGGAACATTTCACTTTAACATTAAATTTGAAATATGTGGTTCTGAGTATGCCACCGTTCATTAAAAAGTGCTTTGCTGGGTCCAACTGCCTTTTGTCCATTTGTCTTTTAGAGGATCCTAGTCAGCACTCCTTATTATAGTTAAAAACTCATTTGAGTCTAATGGGAGTATTGCAAGCAAGAAATGTTGTGCAGGGCCCATCATCTAGGAAAAGTGTATGATGAATAGGATATCCTGCCTCCTCCCTATCACGTAATTGCCTACCTAAACAAATAAAAGTGCAATATGATTTACACTCCTTAAGGTTAATTAGAATCCTTTCCATATTTCCTTTCACATGAGAAGACACATTATAAACATTTTAAAATGAACGGTTAGGGTGTGTTCACTTCAGGCTTTCGAAACAAAATCAGTACCTCTGCAAAATATCACTGCACTAATAAAATACTATCCATTTAACAACCATTATGCCAGAGGACCTGACAGTTAAAGCACAACATGATTTCAAGCATAAGGTTATTTTAAAAAAATGATTCAAATTAGATGGCTATGCTGCAAAAACTATATGTGTTGGATGAATTAGCCTGGTGCCTTTTCAATCATATGAAAAAGAGAGAGAGCATGTGATGAGTGCAAGAATGAGATAGGGAGTTTGCTACATAAACATGCAGTTCCTGAAAAAAGAAAATTTGATTTTAATTGATGCTTGCTTGCTTGCTTGCTTGGCAGTACTTAGCATACTTATGTCAATATGAGAAAACTATTAGTTGCCTGGTCTTTGATCAGCAATTCTCACATAGGCTGTGTTGCAAGGAGTCCTGGAAAAGTCAAACAGTGACCTGTGAGATGTAGCTTTGAGGATGGGTGTTGATGAAAAGGTTTCCTTGTATTATTTTCATTGCGTTTCCTGCTTGCCTCTTCATTACTGATTTAGCTATGAGCCAGAAAATACAGAGTATTTTTTAAAGAAACTATCTTAAGAAATTATTTCCTTTGTAACTTGAAGGTGCTGTATGGTAGCTTGCAAGAAAAACGAACCTCCGTGAATGGGCTATTAAGGGCCAAACACTGATTTCATCAATCCTATAGATATTTTTTTTTAAAAAAAGTTACTTTGATTGCACATCAGTAAAAACAGACGTGATCTGCATAGTTCTTTAGAAACACAAAAACTCATGCAAAATACATGCATTTTAAAAGGTCTTTCAAAACAGAACAGATTTTGTTTCCAGACAAAAATCCACTGGTTATGGCCCAGTAGAGCCTATAGCTCAGTGGTAGGTTCAATCCTCTGCATCTCCCATTAAATAGTCAGAGTAGACAATGCTGAGCAGAGGCACCAGGTTGTCCCCATGATTGAGGGGATCTGGCGTGCATCACGCGCATGTGATGTCACATCATCTAGAAGAGGCCAAGCTCTCTGGAGAAGCTGGCCACTGATACTGTACTGCATGTCCCATTCCCTCAATACTGAGAGTACCCAGCCCCATTACAACATATTTTCAGGGGCTGAAGACACCCCAGTCCCTTAGAGTTGGCACACCTGATGCTGGGCTTGATGGACAAATTATCTGGCCTGGTGTGAGGCAACTTTCTATATATAATACAGCAATGTGTCCTAGTCTTATTGCTGAGCTACAACGTGTAGAGCTCAGTGGAGTGGGAGGCCAATCAAAGAGAAGAGTCTCTGAGGTGAACTTGCCTGAAATGCAGAGTCAGCATCCAAAGTCAGGACCAGTCTGAGGGCTGGGCAAACAGCAATCTATGTGGTCAGACAGTCCTGGGGCCAGTGAATCCGATGATACTGGGCAGGGGTCAAGAAGAGAAGGAAGCAGCAAGGTAAGGCCAAGAACTACAAGCGTTGTTAGCAGCATCTGACTGCTGCTGGAAGTTCTGCTTAAGAAGACTGACACCAGCTGGTTCTCATCAGTGCCTTCTCCTCTGCTGATTAGCTGCAGGTGAAATCACTCCACCTTCTCCCCCATCAGGCTGCTGTTCAGCAGGCAAAGCTGACTCCTGGCCCATGACACGATAGCTCAGTGGTAGAGTACATGCTTTGCAGGCAGGTTCAATTCTTGGCATCTCTAGGTAGGCCTGGGAAAGACCACTGTGCAGAAACCTAGATAGCCATTGGCACAGATGAGTCATACAGAGTACAAGATATTTTACTACCCCCTAAGGAAAGGAAAGGTGGTCCTGTCCATCCATTCCCCCATTCCATGTACAGACTGACAGGTGAATCTTACTTCCACATTGGATCCACATTGGATCCAGGGTCCTCCACTATACCTGAAGGCAGCAGGCAAGCTTAAAGAGTGCAGAGCAGGCTGCATATCAACCTCTCTCTGCTACTCAGTTACTGCTTAACTGGGCGCAGGATGGAATGTGAACATCTATGAAACAATATTTCAAGTGACCGCTGGGTTTCTCTGTATGTGTTTTTAAAGGAGGGACCTGGCTGCAATTGCTCTAAGGATATTAAATAATCTCTTATATTAATTTTGGGACAGCTCTGTTTCTGGAATGTTCCCAAGGTTGTAATAGTTCAGTCTGTACAGCATAAGACTCAACCTCAGGGTCATGGATTCGAGCCCACACTGGACAAAAGATTCCTGCATTGCACGGAATTGGACTTAATGACCCTCATGGTCCTTTCCTAACTTTCCTACAATGATTCTATGACCTGGGGCTGCTGATTGGGCACCGTGATCCTGTATTCTTGCTGCTGTTCTTTCCATTTTCAGCACTAACGGGAGCAGGTAATAGCTGCAAGACACCACAACAGTTCTCCTGCTCCCCTTGCCAATTATATGGAGCTACTCAGGAGTGGGGCATCAGGGAAGGCGCAGTCACCACTGTGTTGACTATAGCCAGGGCAAGGCCCTGAATGCTCCTGAACATGTTTTAGTTGTAATAAACCACAGAAGCTTGGGTGTTTTTGATCATGTGTGATAGTAGTAACCATCTCTGGCCAGTACTAAATGAGCTTCCGCCAGCTCCCCACCATTAAACTAACTTCACAAAAGGGACACCCAACAGAGGTCCTATAGAAGTCTCAGCTCTTGCAGCATGCAGACCATGAACACTCACAGAGGTTTCTTTTTTTTTTTTTTAATAATTTTTATTAAATTTCTTTTATGCACACAAAAGAAAAAAACAAAACATTCAGCAAAAAATCACGACACTTAAGTACTATGAAAGAAAATAAAAAAAAGAAAGAAAAAGAGAAATAAAGAATCAGACAAAAGAGAAAAGAAGAAAGACAAAAAACTACAACATAAAGACATAAAAACTGTCGACTTCCTTCCCTACTGATTTCGGGTTTCCACTTTCAGTAGTTATCTTTTTACCGCTGGTTTTTGTTTTGGATTTGCACATCGGGAGTTTTACAACAGACCTGCTGTATTTGGTAAGTTTTTAAAATTACCTTCAAAATAGGCCATAAATTTACTCCAGTCTTCTTTTAACTTTGTATTTTTGTGATTTCTGATTTTTTGTGTCAATCTTGCTAATTCAATAAAGTCATGTAGTTTTAATTGCCAGTCCCTCACCGTTGGAAGATTTGTGCTTTTCCAATTTTGAGCAATTAGCATTCTGGCCGCTGCTGTTGAATATTGGAATAGAATTTTATCTTTTTCTTGAATTTCTTTCCCGACCATCCCTAATAGAAAGGCCTCTGGGTTCTTGGGAAATGTATATCTAAATATCTTTTTTAACTCATTGTATATCTGATCCCAAAATTTTTTAATTTCCTCACAAGTCCACCACATATGTATGAAATTACCTTCTTTTGTCCTGCATTTCCAGCAAGCCTTGTCTGTGGTCTTATACATTCTATTCAATTTTTCTGGTGTGAGGTACCATCTGTATATCATTTTTTCTAAGTTTTCCCTGATTGCAGCGCTTGCCGTGAATTTTAATCCCTCTCTCCATAGCTTTGACCATTTTTCATATTCTATATCATGTCCCAGATCTTTTGCCCATTTGACCATAACTTGTTTGATTTTTTCATCTTTGGTTTCCCATTCCAGTAGTATGTTGTACATCTTGGATAGTATCTTCGATTTACTTTCGACTACTTCAATCTGGAATTTGGACTTCTTTTCATTCATTCCTAATTTTTTATCTTCTGTCCATATTGCATTAATTTGGTGATACTGTATCCAACCCGACAACCTCTCCCTTAGTTCTTCATATGGTCTTAGTTTCCAGCTGTCTTGGGATCTCACTAATAGGTCTTCATATGTCAGTTTTTGTACTTCCATGTTTGTTTTTTTGATTGATAACAAATCTGTTGGGGACAGCCACCAGGGTACTCTTTGTTCCAACAATTTCTTATTTTTTTCCCAGACTTCATACAAGGGTCCTCTTATGATATGGCTCGAAAACCTTTTGTGTACTTTTTCTTTATTTAACCAGAGGTAGGCATGCCAACTGAATCTATTATCGGCCCCTTCCAGATCTAATAAGTCCGTATCTTCTAAGGTTATCCAATCTTTGACCCAGCAAAGACAGGCCGCTTCGTAATATAATTTTAGGTCAGGTATTGCCAGTCCTCCTCTCTCCTTACGGTCTGTTAGTAGTTTAAATCTAATCCTTGGCCTTCTTCCCTGCCATATGAATCTTGAAAGTATCTTCTGCCAATCCTTAAATATTTTAGACCCTCTGATGACAGGTATATTTTGAAATAAGAATAGCATCCTAGGGAGTATGTTCATTTTTATTGCTTCCATCCTGCCCAACCACGAGAGATTCACCCTGTTCCAAACATCCAGGTCCTTTTTCACTTTGTTCCATGTTGGTGTATAATTATCTTCGATTAAATTTATATTTTTGGGTGTAAGCCAAATTCCTAAGTGTGAGGGTTTGATTAGCTGCTTGTGCGTGAAAACGTGCTCCCTCAGAGTTTGTGCGCCCCCACAAACCTCCGTGTGTGACGGAGCTCCTCAGACATGTCTGCTCTAGTCACTAGTAGAGTCCGACAGTGGCTGTCTGCGGAAGCGTTTCCAACAAAGAAGTTCCTTAACGGAAACGCGTCTCCTGGACTCACGGCGTGACAGTTTCCTGCGAGGTATGGGTCTCCCTATGGGAGACTCCGATACCTCCCCACTGTTTTCGCTGGAAGCCTCCCTGAGCCCTCCCTCCTGCTCGCATTCCCTCAGAGACCCACTCCTCCCCCTGCTGGTCCCTGCTTCAGCAGTTGAGTCTCTTTCATCCTGCCTGAGTCCCTCCACCACCTGATGCTCTGATGGCAGTTCCCTGACATCCACCTCCCCTCCAGGGCCCCCCTCACCCCCTCCCAATTCCTCCCCCCTGGGAGGTGAAGGGCTAAAACCCCGAAACGAATCTTCCTCATCTTCTGACGTCTCGAACAATTCTCTCCATCGATCGTCGTCCTGGCCAGCTGAATCCTCCTCCTCTTCAGAATCTGGGAACCCCTCCAACTCCTCTTCCTCGTCGGTGGTGGCAAAGTATTCCCTTCGGAACCTCGCTACAGGCTGAGGTTTACGTGGGAACCTCTGATGAAAAGTCTCTATTAAAACCTCGTCATTGACATCCTCTGCCCTAACCCAGGTGTTTTCCGACTCCGGTTCCCCTTCCCACATTACCAAATACTCTACTTGATCTCCCTTCCACCTGGAATCGAGGATCTCCGCTACATGGTAGCTGTGTTCCTTCTCCTCCATTGCTGGTCCCCTAGTGACCCTCCCCTCACTGTCTCCTCTATACGGTGACAGCAACGACCTGTGAAAAACTGGGTGCAGCTTCATGTGGTTCGGTAACCGGAGCCTGAAAGCCACTGGATTGACCTGCTGTATGACTTCAAACGGACCCAGCCTTTTGGGTCTTAATTTCTTACAACCTCCTTTGAATGGCAACCCTTGGGTTGACAGCCACACCTGGTCCCCCACCCTGATGCTTTCACCTTCCCTTCTGTTTTTGTCTGCTTGCCTCTTATATTCCTCCTTAGCCCTGTTTAAGTTGAGTTGGAGCTGGCGATGGATCGCTTCCATTTCTTCCACGAACTGTTCTGCAGCTGGAACGCTCCAGTTCTCCCCCTCCCCCCCTGGGAAGGCTCTGGGATGGCACCCGTGATTAGCCAAAAAGGGGCTCATCCCCGTGGACACGTTCTCTGCATTGTTGTAGGCAAATTCTGCCAACGCCAGCTTCTCCACCCAATCATTCTCTCTGTCATTAACATAACACCTCAAATATTGTTGGAGAACCCCATTTGCTCTTTCCGCCTGCCCGTTGGTTTCAGGATGACGGGCCGTCGAGAAATTAACCTCTACATGCAGTAAGCTCATGAGCTTCCTCCAGAACCTGGAAGTAAATTGTTTCCCTCGGTCTGAAACCACCCTCAAGGGGGCGCCATGCAACCTAAACACATTCTCTACAAACAATTTGGCGGTTTCTTCTGCTGTAACCGCATGTGAGCAGGCTATGAAGTGGGCCATTTTAGTTAACAGGTCTACTACAACCATGATGGCTGTTTTCCCTCTAGACCTTGGCAGATCAGTCATGAAATCTATTGCCACTGCTTCCCACGGTCTCTCAGGTGTGGGCAGTGGTTCTAATAAACCAGCCGGCGCCTGCCTCTCCCCCTTGGCTCTTTGGCATTGTTCACACCCTCTCACATACTCCCGCACATCTTCCCTGACCTTGGGCCACCAAAATTCCCTGGTAACCAGCCACATGGTTTTGTGTTGCCCAAAGTGCCCTGCTGTGGGGCTATCGTGCAGCTGCTTGAGTACTTTCTCCCTCAATTCCCCTTCAGGTATATATAACGCTCCCTTATAATACAATGCCCCATTTCTCTCCTCAAAACCACCGGGTTTGTCTTCCTCCCCTCTGAGATCCCTGAGTTTCCCCTGGGCGTATGCATCCTGCACCGTACCCTCTACCAATTCCCTTTGCCCCACCAAAGTCGCCCCACACACCCAGCGGTCCTCTGGAATGATATGGGTTTCTTCGGGTGCTCCCTCCCCCTCCAAATATTCAGGCTTGCGTGAGAGAGCGTCCGCCCTAACATTCTCTGGGCCTGGCACATAACAAATCTCAAAGTTAAATTTGGAGAACTCTTGGGCCCATCTCAACTGCCTTTGGTTGAGCACTCGCGCCGTTCTCCAGTACTCTAGATTTTTATGGTCCGTGCACACTTGCACTTTATGTTGTGCACCAACTAGCAGATGCCTCCATCTCCGGAACGCCTCATGAATAGCAAGCAGTTCTCGGTCGTACACCGTGTAGTTCCTCTCGGATTTGTTCAGCTTCCGCGAGAAGAAGGCACACGGACGCCACTCCGACTCCTCCTTCCCCGGCTACAGAAGAAGCACCGCCCCTATGGCTCTGTCAGATGCGTCTGTTTCAACCCTTAGCTTCTTTCGTAAATCCACATGCAGAAGTTGTTCTTCAGAGGCGAAGGCCCTTTTCAGTTCCTCAAACGCTCGCCCCGCCTCCGCCGTCCATACAAACTTCTTCTTACTGCTGAGACAGTCAGTGATGGGCGCCGTCAGATGGGCGAAGTTGCGGATGAACTTACGATAAAAGTTTCCAAACCCTAGGAACCTCTGCACATCCTTCTTGGTTTTGGGTGTTTTCCATTCCAGCACTGCCTGTACCTTGCCGGGATCCATGGCCAATCCCTTGTCTGACAGGCGGTACCCCAGGAATTCCACCTCCTTGGTATGGAACCGACACTTCTCCAGTTTGACCCACAGCCTGTTGGCTTGCAGTCTGCTCAACACTTCTCTGACGTCTCTCACATGTTGCTCCTCATTCTCAGAATACACCAACACATCATCTAGAAAGGCAACGCAATTCTTGTAGAGCAAAGGGCCCAGCACGTGGTTCATAAAAGATTGAAAACACGCGGAGCCTGCTTGTAATCCAAATGGCATAACGAGGTATTCAAACGCCCCCAAAGGGGTAAACATGGTGGTTTTCCATTCATCCCCTTTCCTTATGCGTATCAGGTTGTACGCCCCCCTTAGATCCAGCTTTGTGAAAATCTTTCCCTTCCTCACCATGGTCAAAATATCATCAATTCTGGGCATAGGGAACGCCACCGGTTCAGTCACTGCATTCAGCCGCCTAAAATCACATACAAGTCTCGGCTTGTCCGCATTTTTTTTGTCCACAAAGAACACTGGGCTCCCCCCTGCTGCTTTGGACTCTCTGATGAAGCCTCTCTTCAGGTTCTTGTCAATGAACCCTCGCAACTCCTGCATTTCCCTGTCTGACATGGCATACAACTTGCCCACGGGAAGCTGTGCTCCAGGGAGTAAATTGATCTGACAATCAAAGGGTCTATGAGGTGGTAGTTGGTCAGCTTCCTTCTCGCTGAACACGTCGCTGAGATCTGCATACTGTGGTGGTACCTTCACCTTTCCCATTACTTCAGTCCCTGCTAGGGTGGCTTGGGCCCCTACTGAACCCTTCTCCCCTTTGCAGTGTTCTAGGCAATGTGCTGAACCAAAGGACACCACTCTTTGATGCCAGCCAACCAGCGGATCATGTAGAGCTAGCCAGCTCATTCCCAAAATAATGGGAGCGCCTCCCAGGGTGGCCACATTAAACGCTATCAGTTCTGTGTGCCTTGCCACCCTCATTATCATTGGGACAGTCTGCAAGCGGACTCCTCCTCCCAACAACTCCCTGCCATCAATCGTGGTCACCTGCAGGGGGTTGCTTAAAGGGATGGTCTGTATCTGGTGTTCAGCAACAAACTCCTTGCTCATAAAATTGCAGGAGCTGCCTGAGTCCAATAGCGCCTTTATTTTTAGGGGGTGCCCATTCTGCAGCTCTAGCGACACTTCAATCACTAGAGCAGGTCGAGGAGCTTCTGGCACGGGCACTTTCACTGCTCTTTGGCCTGGCTGCAGTGCCCCAATTGTGGCAACCAGGCGTTGGCTTTTACCTGCTCCGCTCCCCCTTCTTCTCCCCCCTCAACAGCTCCCACCATCCCTTGCCATTCCTTCCTCTGGGGGCAGACTCTGGCAAAGTGGCCTGGCTGTTGGCAGAGATAGCATTTCCGGGGGCCCTTTCCCTCCTTCTTAGCTCCCTCGCTGGTTTTTGAAAATGCGCGCGCGCGCGCTGTTCCGATTTCCATCGGCTCTGCCGGCGGGAAAGCTGGCTCAGGAATGTCTGGAATGCGGAACTCCTTCCAACGTTCCCCTCTCCCTTCCCGCCTCTCCAAGGCTCTTGCCTCCTGCCGCGCTCCTATGGTCAGCGCAGATTTGGTCAGCTGATCCATAGACTCCGCCCTGGGGCTCCGTGCCAGCTCGTCTTTCACCCCCGAAGAAAGACCTTCTTCAAATAGCATTTGAACGGGTGCCGCCGATAAATCCCAACTCAGTCTGTGAATCAGCATGGTAAACTCAGTCCAATATTCACGGACAGATCGACTCCCCTGCTTACAAGCCATTAGCTGTCTGCGCACCACCCCTTCCTCAATATCGCTGGAAAACATGATATCCATTGCACGAAAGAACTTCATTGTGTCCTTTAGTATGTCATTGTGCGTTGCCATTAGGGGTCGCACCCAGTCTCTAGCCCCTTTCTCAAGATGCCCAATTACAAAAGCAACTCGCGATTCCTCATCAGGGAACTCATCGAACTGCACATTAAGGGCATATTGCATCTCTGTCCTAAAAGCATGGTAGTCCTTGGGGTCCCCCCCAAATTTCTGCACCAATCCTGGTACCTTTCTGGGGAATTGAGTGGCTCTCCCCTTCTTGTCTGCATCCTGAGCCCTTCTCTCCTCCAGCCTCGCCGTCTGCAGGGCCAGTTGAACCTCCAACGCTCGGTATCTATCTTCCAAGCTTGGACCAGCTCCAGCCCCTGCTCCTCCGGTTCCGGTTGGTTCGCTCATGATGCCTTCTCTTGCACAGGCAGCGTACAAAGACTGTCGGACTGCTGTGAGGGTTTGATTAGCTGCTTGTGCGTGAAAACGTGCTCCCTCAGAGTTTGTGCGCCCCCACAAACCTCCGTGTGTGACGGAGCTCCTCAGACATGTCTGCTCTAGTCACTAGTAGAGTCCGACAGTGGCTGTCTGCGGAAGCGTTTCCAACAAAGAAGTTCCTTAACGGAAACGCGTCTCCTGGACTCACGGCGTGACAGTTTCCTGCGAGGTATGGGTCTCCCTATGGGAGACTCCGATACCTCCCCACTGTTTTCGCTGGAAGCCTCCCTGAGCCCTCCCTCCTGCTCGCATTCCCTCAGAGACCCACTCCTCCCCCTGCTGGTCCCTGCTTCAGCAGTTGAGTCTCTTTCATCCTGCCTGAGTCCCTCCACCACCTGATGCTCTGATGGCAGTTCCCTGACACTAAGTATTTTATTTTCTTAACCACTTTAATTCCAAATTGTCTCTCTAATCTTTCCGTCGCATCGTTTCTCAGGTTCTTCGTTAACATTTTTGTTTTGGTTTTGTTCAACTTGAAGCCCGATAATTTGCCGTATTCCTCCATGATCTCCAATACTTTGCCCACGCTTTCCTGCGGCTCTTCTAGGGATAACATCAGGTCGTCAGCGTAAGCTTTTAATTTAAACTCCTTAAATCCTATTTTGATCCCTTTTATCTCTGTTTTGGACCTAATTTTATTCGCCAGGACTTCCAAGGCCAGAATGAATAGAAGCGGGGAGAGGGGGCATCCTTGCCTTGTTCCTTTCTCTATTTTGAATTTATTCGTAAAATTGTTGTTTATTATCAATTTAGCATGCTGGTTTGAATATATTGCCTGTATTCCTTTTAAGAATTCACCTTCAATCCCTGCCTTTTCCATCGATTTTAGTAAAAACCACCAGGAAACGTTATCGAACGCTTTTTCTGCGTCTATGAAAATCAGGGACGCCGGAATATTATTGTTAATCTCCAAATATTCAATTAGGTTAATGACGTGCCTCACATTATCTTTCATGAATCTGTTTGGGAGGAAACCCGCTTGATCCTTGTGAATTATCCTTATTAAACATTTCTTCAGTCTATTCGCCATGATGTCCGCATATATTTTGTAGTCATTGTTTAATAACGATATTGGCCTGTAATTTTTCATGTTCGAATTATCCGTATCTGGTTTCGGGATTAGTGTTATAAAGGCTTCTCTCCACGTCTCAGGAATTTTCCCTCCTCTTAAAATATTGTTCATGGTGTCACAGAGTACTTGTGCTAATTGGCTTCCCAACACTTTGTAATATTTGGCCGATAGCCCATCCGGGCCTGGTGCCTTCCCTAATTTCAATTTTTTTATCGCATTTTCAATCTCCTCCATATTTATAGGTCTATTTAATTGGGTTCTTTCTTCTTCTGTGACAGTTTTTCCTATGCAGTTCTCTAAATATTTTTCTATTTGGGCTGGGTCTTCTCCTTTCTTATATAATTCCTCATAAAAATTAAGGAAATTTTTTTGTATTTTTTTTGGGTCGGTTATTGATTCTTCTTCTACCATTATTTTATTTATCACATTCTGCTTCTGTCTTTTCCTCAGTTGCCAGGCTAGGAATTTTCCTGTTTTGTTCGCTGATTCGAAGTATCTCTGCTTCATTAGCTTGATTTTCCATTCTACTTCTTGGTTCGTTAATATTGAGTATTGTCTTTGTAGTATTTTTATTGATTGTAGACTTTGTTCGTCTTTCGGATGTTCTATTAATTTCTTTTCATACTCCCTCAGCTGTTTAAGTATTTCGTCTGTTTTTTGCTGCCTTATTTTTTTCCTGTGGTTGTTTTGCTGGATAAAGAAACCTCTTAAGACCGCCTTGCTGGCGTCCCAAACTGTTTCTATGTTTATCCCTGTGTTAAGATTCAAGTCCCAATACTCTTTTAATGTAGTTTTGGCTTTTTCGATCACCTCATCGTTGTCCAACAGAAAGTCATTCAATCTCCATCTAAAACCTCCATTTGATTTTCCTTTTAATTCCAAAGTTATTGAGTTATGGTCGGAGAGGGTTTTCGGTTGAATTTCACATTTTATCGCTCTTAGGGTAATTTCTCTTGAGGTCCAAATTTGATCTATTCTTCCCCAGCTTTTATGTACTTCTGAGAAGAAGGTAAATTGTTTTTCTGTTGGGTGCTTGTGTCTCCACACGTCCGTTAGTTCCATGTTCTCCTTCAGATCTTGGAATGATTCCGGTAACTTTCCTTGTTTTCGTTTTCTCTTTTCTGTTTGCCTATCCAATTCTAGTGTCGGCACTGCATTAAAATCTCCTAATAATATCAACTTATTGTTTCCTAGTTCTACTAACACTTGTTCCAATTTTTTATAAAACTCAGACCTATTTGAATTTGGAGCGTAGATGTTTACCACGTCAATCTTTTCTCCTTGAAAGCTTATTTGCACTCCCAAAATTCTCCCTTCTTCATCCTTGTAGGACAATTTGGGTTCCCATTTTTCATCGACATATGTTACCACTCCCCTTTTTTTCTCTTTCCCAGAATTTATAAATTCTATTCCCAGGTTCTTATTTACTAATACATGCTTGTGCTTTTTGGCTACATGAGTTTCTTGTATACAAATTACATCTAATTTTTTCTTCTTCAACACATTTGCGATTTTATTCCTTTTTGTTTTTTCATTCAATCCATTTACATTCCATGTTAAAATTTTAAGATTCATTATTACTTTTATCTAATTAAGAAGTCAGTAATTTGTCTGTTTCGGTTTTAAGTTTTAACTAGTTTAGATTCGGGTGTTTTGATTCTCTGTTTCCTCCTGTTCCTCCCCTTCCTCTTCCTCCTTCGCCTCCTCCTCTTCTTCCTCCCCCCCACCCTCTTCCTCCTCACCCCCTCCCTCCGCCCCTCCCCCTGCTCCCCCCCTCCCCTCCCTCTCACCACCTCTCTCCCCATATCTCACCAACAACCCCCCGAGTTCTTTTTCGTATCTGCGAAGAAATTTACTGACTTCCTGAATCTCTGTTATCTTGAATCTTTTCCCTTTGTAAAAAAATGAGATCCCTTCAGGGAATTCCCATCTGTGTTGTATGCCATTCTTTTTCAAAGTATTGACTATCTGTTTGTAGCCCTCTCTCTTGCGAAGGAGCCTGATTGGTATTTCCTTGAAAATAATGATTGGTTTCCCATCAATCATTAATTTCCTTTGGTAGCTTTCTCTCAGAATTATGTTTCTCATCTCTATCGATCTGAAAATCACTAAGCAATCTCCTGGGGTCCTTTTCTGTTTGTTTTGTTTCGGTCTTATTTTTATTCTAAAAGCGTTTTCTATGGTTTGTGCAACCTCTTCTTCTTTCAGTGCTAGCCACCTCGCCAATTCTTTTGTCATTTTTCCCTTTATATCTTCCTCCCTTGCCTCCCCTATTCCTCTAAATTTCAGATTTAGCTGCTTTTGCTTCATTTCCATCATGGCTAAATTGTCTAAAACTTGATCCTGACTTTTACTTAGTTCTTCAAAATTCTCCTTAATTTTTTCTACTTCTCTTCGCTGGTCTTTCGTTTCTTTCTGTATTTTCCTATTTGAGTCCTCTAGGGACTTTGTTCGGACCTCTAGATCTTTAATTTTGTTTGATAATTCCCCTACAACAACCTCTATTTTTTTATCAAAGGAGTCCTGCATCTCTCCTAGCTTTTTTTCCATGTGTGTTTCATTCTGTCTAAATTCCTCTTTTATTTTCAGCCATAAGGCATCTAGGTCCCTTATTTCCTCTTGCCTTGAAATTTTCCTCTCTATAGGTGTTCCCACCGACTTTTTCCCATCTCTTCCCGCCATCCTCCCGGTTTATTCCCTCTCTCCTCCCCAATCTTAGAAGATAACCAGCCTTGTATTTCTTTCTGCTGACCCCCAAGGGGCGTACAATCTAAAAGGAGATTCCGTTGGCTTGCTCCTTTGATAGGTTAAGGCACTAAAGTTCAATAAGTAGAGAAAAAAGGGGGGAGAGGGGGTTACGCAGATGAGGGGGGGAAGGGCAGGGGGGTTGGAGAGGGGAGAGAAACAAGAGGCAAGAAAGAGGTATAAAAAGTCCAAAGGTCCAAAAGCAGTGAGGGAAAGCTTGTAAATCTTTCTTCTGAGTTGGTTTCAGCCACTTGTTTGGCCTAATCCAAGGTTCTGGTTTTAATAGCAGCCCAATGTTCAAATTTAGTTCAGGTAGTAGTTTTATTCAGGTTCAACTTGATGTCTCCATGAGGGCAGCCGGAACTACAGATCAAGGATGGGAAACAGGAAAGGCGGGGAGGGGGAGCACACGTGGAAGGATAAAAAGGAAGAAAAAGGGGGGCAAAAATGAGCAGAGGGTGGTACACCGCTTAAGGTCCTTTAAGTTTCCAGGTCTTTCTGTAGGATTTAGGTATTCTGCAGGTAAGGAATGTGGAGGGGTGGCTAGGTTTTAGACCTTACTTCCAACTAGACAGGTCCTTTAGTCAGGTCAATGTTTCCATAACAGCAGCGCAGGTTTCCAACAGGGAGGGGGGGGTAAGGCTTGGGGGGGCAGACAAAAAAAAAATAAAAAAAAATAAAAAGGGGGGGTTTGGGTTGGGTACAGGGCAGGTGCAGGGGTTGGAATTCTGCAGATTTTCAGGTCTTTCTAAGAGGTTTGAGTAGTCCACAAAGAAAGGTGGTGGTTGGAGTTCACTCTTAGTTTTAGAGCAAAGGTGGGTAAATATGCAGGGATTCTGCTACCTCTAGATGGAAAAGGGGTTCCTCAGATCAAAACTGAGAGGTGGTAGCTTCTGTATTTTGGATTAGTTCCAGAGCTATAATTAGATCCGTTAAAATCCAGTCAAATATCAAAGGTTTCAATTATCAAAGTTCAGCATACTGCCATCTGCAGGGCAAATATCAAAGTTCCAACTTAAGTGCAACCCAATGATGAAGGAAGCTGGCGTACGTGCAGAAATTCACGCGGGCTTTCCCCCCGCTGCTGGCACACTGCACTAGCGAGCGGAGAGGGGGGGGACGGAGCTCTGAAGTTATTCCTCTTCTTTCTTTTCTTTTTTGCCGCTAACACAGTTCGCTGGCTTTTGCGGGGGGGGTTGTCTTATTTCTTTTGTGCTTTAAACTAGGTCCTCTCCCCTCTCCTCCCCGCCTTCTCCGTCTCCGTCTCTGCTCCGTCTCTCCTGTTCAGTCTCACCAAGCACCCCCTTAGGGCTCCTCCTGGGCTCGCTCCCAGCCCTCCGCTCGATACAAAGTCTCAAAATTCTTTCTTCTAAATTGCTACTTTCTATCTTGGACACTTTGCCCCGTAAAACTCCTAGCGGGGACTTTCCCCTTCTATGTTCTACCGCAGGTAAGTAACAGTTTCTTTGTATCACTCTCCCGATTCACTTCCCAGCGCCATCTTTACTCCGAACATACAGATCGGGCTCCTTGATTTAATCTGGTTGCTTCCAACACGCCTTGGGCTCTATTTTTCAAATCTTCACTTCTGACATTTGCTAAACAGCCCCAAAAGCGGTTGCTTTTAAAGTTACGGAGATTTGTCGCCGCTTTCAGTGGGAGTTTTAGGGCATTACTGCACGGGGTTCGCAGGGCTTACCATGATGCGTCTCTCGACCCGTCACTCCCGAGTCGTCCCGGAATAGAGAAGGCTCAGGGGAGCTTCAGGTCCCTCCGACGCTGCTGGTCGCGCTTCCCCCAAGGGGGCCCCCCTTGGGGTTTCGGGGGTCGCAGTGCCTTTGCGTTGCCCCCTCAAAAACCCCTGTGCAGTCCGGAGAAGTTGGGCAGCAACTTCTCTATGCTCCCATACTGCTGGCGATCCAAACCGGAAGTCCACTCACAGAGGTTTCTAGAGGCTAATACACAATAATGTCATTTAGTCACACTAGTTACAGATGTAGAGCCGCATGTGCAGCCTGTAGGAGATATCCCATAAACTACTGTTTTGGGGCAAAATTCAGACTAGGCCCCAAACTGTGCAAAAAAACCTATCCCCTGAATCTATGGATTCAGAATTCCATTCAGAATGCCTACATCATGGTTTCCACACCTTTTTGAATCAGTTTTAGTACTGGTTAAAAACAAAACAAAAAGACGAAATGCTCATGAACATTCCCTAAGAATATATTTAATTTAGCAATGAAAATAATATTTCTTCAACATTTTGTTAAAGTGATGGGAAATGTAAAAGCAATACAGTTTAAGAAAATCATCTTCACTTTATTGTATTTTCTCATGTTAAATACAAACTTCTTTTTCCCATTAAGTCAGTGTTTGGTATTGTCGTTTATCTTTAAGTAGTGCTCAGAGAGATAACATTAAAAGTTTAACAAATGAGATTTCCTCTTATTGTGAAGGAGAAATACTCCCTCTTAGTCACAGTTAGTGGCACAGGGATGAAAGGGGGAGGGAAGATAGTAGCTCTAGATATATAATTACCAAATTGAACTATATTCACATTAATCAAAAACAGTTCTTCTTGCTATATAAAACCACCCAATATTTGCTGTCTATATTAAGTCTAAAGCAACAAACATGATCTAGAATGGTAAGGTAAGATTAGTTTTGCTCTTGTTAAGCATTCTTTTGGAGAGAAAAAATCTTACAGCAAAGTTCTTAAGAGAGGGGAGAGCTCTGACAAAGTTAGCAGAGTGTAACAAGTCATGATGTCAAAATTGCAGAGTTGTTGCATCATTATGGAAGACAATTTCGGTACACAAATTTATTTGTTCTCAGTATTCGTATCCTGCTTTCACAGTCTCCCCAAACAGGACACATCATTAAGGGCGGTGAGAAATCCTGCCATCAGGCTCACAACCTAGCAGCAACTAGACAACACAAACACAAATTCATGGAGGAAGGGACCATCAATGGCCATTAGCCATGAGGCTATGCTCCACCTCCACAGCTGAAGGCAGCAAAGGCTTCCAGATGCCAGTTGCTGGGAGGGAAGAGTGCTCTTGCATTCAGGTTCTGCCCGCCTGGTTTCTTACAGGAATCTGGTTAGACACTGTGAGAAGAGGATGCTGGACTAGATGGGCCATTGGCCTGATCCAGCAGGCTGTTTTCATGTTGCTGTTAGCCAAACTAGGCTTTTCCCAAAACGGGATAAAACACCCAAAGGCTTCCTAAATGGAATTGCTATGTGATGAAATAGTTATTCTATCCAGTCACCAAGGCAATAGAGCAAAACCAGACCAACTCCCAATACTATCAGCGTACAGAACATGGCCGTTTAATGTGTAGTTGTCATGACTGTATTTTAATATTTTGTTGGAAGCCGCCCAGAGTGGCTAGGGAAACCCAGCCAGATGGGCGGGGTATAAATAATAAATTATTTTATTATTATTATTATCACAACGAAGACAGCCAAAAAACCCTTTGCACCATGAAGCACTGTAGGATCAACATGCATGAGGAATCACAAGGTCAGTGTTACTCCCAGGGCTAACCCATCATTTTTTTTAAAAAAAAGAATAAGCACAAATTGTTAGACTGTCAGCAAAATGAACTAAAGATCAAAAGAACTAGATTCATTTATGAAGGTTATCCTGTGAGCTTCTGTTTTTGTGTCCATTGGAATAAGGAAATGTGCCTCTAGCAGTGGTAGCCAACATGGTGCCCTCCGCTGTCACTGGATTGCAATTCACATCATCCCTGACTACAGGTCATGCTGGCTGTGCCTGATGGGAGTTGTAGTCTAACAACACTTGGAAGTTACTACATTGGCTAGCCCTGCTTTAGGGCATCAAGGACAGCCATATAAAGACAGAATTACAGGTGGACTAGACCTGTGCCCTGTCTAGGTTCTCTAATACTTAAGGAATGTGATGGTTAGTCACACTTCAAAGAGGGCAGTGGTTGTCTTTCCCCATGGCAAAAGTTTCCAAAGTATTCATTGAATCCTGGGTTCCTCGGTGATAATGCTACCGATGTTAGACTAGCTTCCCAATAAAGTTTGTCACCATTACAGATATTGCGTTGCTAGCCATAACTACACAAGTGTGTTAGAGGTGATTTAGAATGAATGCTGAATGTATCTGCACCAATGGTGAAGCCCAGGAGGCCTGGCTACAAGGGCAAACAAGTTTGTAATCTTGTTGGGAAAGAGACTGGGAAGCAACTTCAAGCAGAGAATGTGGGAAGAGGTGATGATGATGATGATGATGATGATGATGATGATTCCCTTGTACCCCACCCATCTCACTGATTCTGGGTGGCTTCCAACAAAGTATAAAGGAACACACAAAAACATTGAATATTAAAAGCTTCCCGAAAAAAGGCTACATTCAGATGTCTTCTAAAAGTCAGATTTATCTACTTGACATCTGATGGGAGGGCGTTCCACAGAGCAGGTGCCACTACAGAGAAGGCCCTCTGCCTGCTTCCCTGCAACTTCACTTCTCACAGAGAGGGAACCGCCAGAAGGCCCTCGGCGCTGGACCTCAGTGTCCGGGCTAAATGATGGGGGTGGAAACGCTCTTTCAGGTATACAGGGTGAAAGCCGTTTAAGTGGTCCTCTGCCTCCTGCTCCTTCTTAGCTCAGAATTGATTCTTCCTGAAGTTTGCTTTTATATATTTTTTATAGTGTTACATGCATTTGTGTGCAATGTGTGTGTTTGTGCTTTAGTTTTGTTTTTAACTTTAGGTTTCATTTTGTATTGTTTTAAATGTATTGCAAACCACCTTGTGTGCTCAGGAGAAAAGAGGCAATAAGCACCTGCCAAAAAGTTATCCTGTCCCTCATTCACCACACCATGAAAAATGTAGTCCTGGCAACACTTTTCTCCAGGACACTGGCTGGTATGGGAAATGCAAAAGAAACTTTAAGAAAGAAAATTAATTTCAAGTTGTCAAGGGAACAGGAAAGCACACTTCATGCTCTGTATGCCCTTAAGAGGGAAAGCTTATGTTTCAAAAGGCCACGGGGTTCTTTACATCTTTCCTAACCCTCTTATTTTAAAGAGTGTTTATTCTTCAGGCAAGAGATTGGTATGCAGTGCATGCCTTATATACATGGCCTGCATATTCATGGAACAGCTCCAGTCTGATGGAAATAAAGCAAGGTCTTCTGAAGAGATAGAGATAGAGGGGGGGATGTGTGTGTGTGTGTGTGTGAGAGAGAGAGAGAGAGAGAGAGAGAGAGAGAGAGAATTTCTTAAATGCATACATTTATGTTCTATGTACTTTTCCTCCTTTGAAATGCAAAAAGTTCTTGCTACAGGTGCTCACTTGCATGATGTTCCACAGGAGCAGCTAAGCCAAGCTGTGACCTTCCAGAAGTTGCAGGACTACACCTTTCATCATCCCCGTTCATTGGCCATGCTGGCTTGGGCTGAAGGGTGACAGGTTAGCCATCCCTGCTGAAGCAATTAACCTTTGAGCACTGGTGCACTTATGATGCCAGTCAATCTGTGTTCTAGTCAGAGCTCCTGTTCTTTAGCCTATCAGTTTTATTAGCATGGCACAGCAATCTCTGGGGAAGTGCTTAAAGGAAAGAAAAATAGACCCTAATGAAAAATCCCCCCCAAAAAAACCATGATTCCCTCTTCTCATGAAAGCTGGATGCAGTGGCTGCATCATCCTAAAAACCCAGCAATTCACCCAGGAAGTAGGCAGGATGGACCAGAAGTGCTGAGGGAGGGAGGGGAGCCCCTTGAATGGAGTTGAGAAGATAAACAATGTGACAGAGCAAGAGGAAGTGATTTGAGAGGAGTGGAGAGGATTAGGAGCCAGAAAGACAGAATGAGGGGAAGCGAATAGGCAGAGGGTCTTCTCGGCAGTGGCGCCCTCCTTGTGGAATGCCCTATCATCAGATGCCAAGGAGATAAAGAATTACACAACTTTTAGAAAACATCAGAAGGGAAGTTTTTTATGAATGACATTTTATTTTTTATATATATTTTGCTGGAAGCCACTCAGAATTGTTGTTGTTGTTGTTGTTAATTAAAATGCATACAGCACAGTACAATTGCTACAAGAGGCAGAAAAATCATTAAGTGGGAACCACCATTCTAGAATGAATGAGCCAACAGTAAACCCTTCACACATGACACTAATCACAGAAAGAGAGGGGAGTATGATAGCGCCCACTGGCCCTTCCCCCACCCCTATACAAGTTTTGTATAATTTGCAAAAGATCCTACTTGTTGTATGTTGGCTCTGCCCAAATTTTGGCAGGCTTCCCAGTCACATAGATGAAACCTACACACATAGTTTGTAAGTCAGCAGGCTCTTTCATAAATCATGTGAAATATGCATATTGGCTCAACCCTGCTACCTCCTCTATCTGTGTTCAGCATAACACATGAAGAAGTGACAAGTGTCTGAGTTAAATTCTTCCCTTCTGTGAGAGGTGAGCAGTCACATATAGATGGCTTATTGAGGGAAAAACAAATACCAGTATAATGTCGTTATATTGCAACAGCATTATAAATGTTGAAGACCATTCTTTTGTACATTCTCTGGTGGTTTTATTAAACACACACACACAGAGAGAGAGAGCATCCAGCCAGTAAAATATTTGGGAACAGGGCAAGTACGGTAATCCTTCATGGAAATCAAGGCTTGGAAAAACTACAATGTTAGTCACTCCAGTCCCTAAACATGGACAAAAATGGTTACCAGTTAATGGAAAGGTGACGAATGCTATCATGCAGTAGTATCCAGAGGCCTTTTGCAAAGCTCAATAGCTAGACTTGACCTGAATCATGATACATTATTATTTCTAGGCTGTTTCATTTCCCCCAAGAAAGCCTATGCTACAGCTATACGAATCTTTATAGACAAGATTAATTTTATACATGACCTCAATAGGCAGAGATTATCACTCTCACATCCCAAGGCAAATACGTGTGCCAGAAGTAATGCAAATGTTACATATCCTTATAAAACAAGATATTCAACAATATTCCCTATTTAATTTCTCTGCCGTGATCATAGTCAAAACAGAGAGAGAGAGAGGAGACACAAAGCAGCCAGCGCTACACGGCTGAGGAAACAACAGATTTTCCCAAGCATCCTCCAGGCATAGCAATAAGCTAATGAACAATATCCCATCCTCTTTTTTTCACCATATCAGTACAACATCTGGTGTTTTGAAAGAGATGCAAAGTATTTGCTTGCTAGTTCCCTGCTGGTCAACGTACCTCACAAGTTTAAAGTAATAAAAATTTTGAGACTGGGCTGCTTTCCATCTGAAGTAACTAACATTATTCACACAATTAATACACTTGGATTCTGTACATTATTATTGCAACTTACCATTTAGTTAGTGCTACAGTACATGCTAGGCACCATATAAAACGTGTTATAGTTCCTGCCTAGATGGACTGACACAATAGTTAGAAGTAGAGCCATAATAGGATAATCAACAAAAGGCTGAGTATTTGCTCCTCAATTTGCAGTTTTGTTCTGGTAAATTTTTGTTTATTTACAAATGCATGTATATCTCTAGGGGCTTGACCACATCAGACTTGACTGTGTGTTGGTAGCTGTTTGCATTCCTGTTTAATTTGTGCAGTCCATATGACATTCTTCTCAAACAACACCATTGCTTTCCCCCTTATAAGCTCAGGATCTAAAACATGCACAAACTACTGGGACAACCTAAACTAAACGTGTTTTATCATTAACTCAGTGACAGCTGTACCCAATGCACTTCCAAATATTGTTGAACTACAACTCCCATTAGCCAAAATGACCAGTGGTTAGATTATGGGAGTTGTAGTTCAGCAGCATCTGGAGGGTCACAGGTTAGCGTCACATCTTCTCCCGAGCCAGCTAAGAAAGGCACATGTCTGATAGTCAAGCCTTTATTGACAAAAGAAGTACATGCACAAATGCTATAGCCACCAGGCAGCCATTCCTCAGATCTGTGCCTGGTTCTATGAGACAGTGGGGGCAAAAGCGGGGTGTCGACTGGCCCATCTGTCACCAGAGCAGCCTCTTCTTCTTCTACCACATCCTGTGTGCCTTCCTTCTTCTCAGACTACCCTGTCTCTTCCTCCTGCCCCTGCCCTGTTTCCTGCCTTGTGGTTGGTACTGCACCCCATACAACAATGGTCCCCTCTCCTGGTCCCCTCCTCTCCACTTCAGAGCCCAGCCAGTCCCTGACATCTCTGCACTACAAACTGATAGGTGGGACAACATGCAAATCAAATGGGTCTGCACCATGCACACCTGGGAACCTGGGATAAGATTGCACTGTAGAAAGCAAAGATACCGTATTTTTTTGCTCTATAAGACTCACTTTTTCCCTCCTAAAAAGTAAGGGGAAATGTGTGTGCGTCTTATGGAGCGAATGCAGGCTGCGCAGCTATCCCAGAAGCCAGAACAGCAAGAGGGATTGCTGCTTTCAATGCGCAGCGATCCCTCTTGCTGTTCTGGCTTCTGAGATTCAGAATATTTTTTTTCTTGTTTTCCTCCTCCAAAAACTAGGTGCGTCTTGTGGTCTGGTGCGTCTTATAGAGCGAAAAATACGGTATTTGCATGAAAGAATTAGAAGCTTCAGCATTAAGCCAAGATTCAAACAGAAATAACGGATGATATCCAGTGCTGCACTCCTCTCGTGGAATGGCTTTTGATCTAGCAGAATCTCCATTAATGTAATAAGGAGGAAGCAATTTTTTTCTAGCACAAAGAAAGGGTTAAATTCCCTCCCCCCCCATGTCATGGTCCCAGTCTAACCCACTATACATAGTTGCTTTTACACACACACACACACACACACACACACACACACACACTTGAATCCATGCATCCTAAGCCAATCACAGAGTCAAGAGGTTTCTTATTATTTGAAATCTGAACAGGCCTCAGACTGAATACTTATTCTAATTATTACAGACAGAAGCACATCGTAATGGTAAAGGAAACTGCACCTATTAGTATGCAAACAGATGTGCCGGGCCCTGTGTTTGTGAAAATCATATGACCCAAAGGGCTATAACAGCAATTACCAAGAACTCATTTGTATTATCAAACTACAAACAGAAGGTTTAAACAATATGGTTTTCATCTCCTTTGCCTGTGCTGTAAACTGCCACACATGTTCACTTTCTGTTGTTTGCAGCAGTCTTTCAAAGGGTTGGACTATGGAAGCGTTGCTGGGGTGATGTCAAGTGCAATGAAATCTCCCAACAGTTTTTTAGACATGTCATGCACTTCCTGCATCTCACTTCATCTAATGGACAAACTACCTTGAATGGAATGGCTTGCATATTTTGATATGCTTCACTTTTCCAGTCACCCATTACTTCTATTAAATAGCCAGAATTAACAACTCCTTCAGGGCTTTCATCACTTGGGATTCCTGCTGTTTTCCTTGGAACCAAATTCAAAAGATGTCATTTGGCATGCAACCCATGAATAATATTTGCTAATCCATCAATTTGACAACACAAATGAAACTGAAACCCTACTGTCCTCTATATTACTCCGTGGTACAATAGCATTTACAGATTAAAACCAGTTTATACTTCACTAACTCTCTGGGGTTTATTTTTCTCTCTGAAAAGAAGTGGAGCCACTATCCTATTTGAAAGGGTTGATTGCTTGAGAAAAAAATCTCAGACATAAGCCAGAATGAGGACTATGCACATACAATTCAAGTTCCATGGTTGGACAAAAATTTACAGGGAAGTCCTAAGTTCCCAATGTTATAAAACATATCAAAAACTGGTGGTGGTTATATGGGGGTTCGTGCTATAAAGGTCAAAATCAATTCCAACTGAAATGCTGTAAAGCAGTTACTCTGGAAGAATAATTTATACCATCAATTTACATTTTATGACTCTTTGATGTACTCCATATTATACATTTTAGTACTTCTTTCTGACAACAAGAAGAAAAATAAGACTTAGAAAATATCAGATGCAGGCTAAGATATATCACTTTGCCAGCCAGCCATAATCTGTTAATTCATTGTCACAATTAGCTTGTTTTTGAACAACATGACTTCTTGGTCACATGTTATGTAATCTCATTTGTATTTTTATAAGGAGTTAACCTGTGGTCAGATGCTTGCTCCTTTAAGATCTAACAACAGCTTTACTACCATGTTTCTATAAATTGAATTGTGCTGAGATAACTTAAACTTCCCTTGGGATAATTGCACATAGTTAATTAATAGCTGCTTAATCAGGTGTTTTGGTGAAGATGGTTTCTCACAAGTTACCAGATGGTCGGCACTCAAATACACTTTAACACTTTCTGTTACAGTTTCGTGACAGCAGTCACGAAATTAAAAGACGCCTGCTCCTTGGGAGAAAGGCGATGGCAAACCTAAACGACATCTTAAAAAGCAGAGACGTCACCTTGCCAACAAAGGTCCGTATAGTAAAAGCCATGGTTTTCCCAGTAGTGATGTATGGAAGTGAGAGCTGGACCATAAAGAAGGCTGATCGTCAAAGAATTGATGCTTTTGAATTATGGTGCTGGAGGAGACTCTTGAGAGTCCCATGGACTGCAAGAAGATCAAACTTATCCATTCTTAAGGAAATCAGCCCTGAGTGCTCACTGGAAGGACAGATCATGAAGCTGAGGCTCCAATACTTTGGCCACCTCATGAGAAGAGAAGACTCCCTGGAAAAGACCCTGATGTTGGGAAAGATTGAGGACACAAGGAGAAGGGGACGACAGAGGACGAGATGGTTGGACACTGTCCTCGAAGCTACAAACATGAGTCTGACCAAACTGCGGGAGGCAGTGGAAGACAGGAGTGCCTGGCATGCTCTGGTCCATGGGGTCACGAAGAGTCGGACACGACTAAACAACAAAACACTTTCTGCAGCTTTACTGTGTTAACTCTGGAAGGTCCAAATCTTAAAGTTTGTCTAAGCAAGCACAGTAAGTTTTACTGATCTGATGGGCAGACCTTGTGTGGCAATGACTTCAGAGATTCCTTTCCCCACACTTCAGTGCCCTATGGAAAGGGAGACACATGTGCTCTCCCAATGCGGAGAAAGAATGCACATCACTGCAAAGAGCATCTGCTCATATTTTCCTTCAGATAAGGCCCTACAGGTTTGGGACAGGAAACACAAGCTACTTGTGGTTCTCTGCTGCTGCTTCTTTTAAACATAATGAAGCACCCAGGGCCATCTTACCCATAGGCGCTAGGGGTGCGGGACACCTGGGCACTGGGCTCTCAGGGGTGCCAGGCTGAGAGTCCGGGGCAAGATTTGGAGTCTGGGGATTGGGAAGAACCAACAGCCATTGCTGAGCAGAGCAGAGCCCGTCGGAGCGCCACAGCTCTTCTGCGAGGTGCTGAGCCAACCGGCCGGCTCCGCCCTCCTGTGCACCTGGGATTGGCAGGCCTGGGATTGGCAGACCGCGAGAGGCCCGCCCAGTGCACACTGCTCACACAAGGCATCCAGCTTCACTCAGTCACCACCTCAGGCTCAACTGTTGTTTGCGCTGGGCTCTGCTTGCCCCCCCCCCTTGCTCTGCTGCTGCTGCCGCCACCTCGGGCTCCTCTATTGCTATTGAGGCGGCCAGCTAGGCCAGCTCTGCTGTGCGCACCTCAGCGGCCTGCCCTAAAAAAGGTCAACAACTCTAGGCAACCTGGGGAGGGGGGGTGCCGGGTGGATCTTTGCACCCCAGCACCACATATGCATAAGAGGGCTCTGGAAGCGCCTCTCAGTGTATGTTGGATATTACCTTGCATCTTCTAAAATTTTGGACAGACAATTTATGCTTTCCTTCTGTTAATTTTTGAAGTTCCCTGTTTTGGAAAAACAAAGATACACACAGGAAGGTGATAAGACAGGAAAAGAAGAGGCAGGGTGGAGATGATTTCCACTGTGGGAGGGCTGGAGGAAGAGGAGGAAGCTCCCCGGTGAGAGCTGGGAGGGTTCACTTTTGTGTGTGTGTGGAAATAGGGGTATGATAAAATTGTGATAGAGGGCTTTTCTTTTTCTTGTTTCTTTTCTTTTTTCTTTTTTCTCTGTTTTATTGTGGCTTTTTAATTTAGTTTGGCTTTTATTGTATTTTATGTGGAAAACATTCATCAAAAATGGATTAAAAACTAGGTAAAATATTGGAGAGGCATAGGTGGTACTCTTTAAGATGAAGAAATGTACTTTGCTTGGTGTTTGAAAGGGTACAACGACTGATATGTTTTAAACTCTCACACACTCATCTGAATTGCACAAAGGCAGTGTTATATCAATTAATACTGGACATATAAAAAGAAAGACAAAAAGATTCAGTATCTCAGACTGCAGTTATATTAACACAGAGTTGATGTGCCATGTGCAACTTGAAAAACTTCTTTTTCCAGCTAGTGCTACATGCTGTCAAATCATTAAATGAAACACCTAGATTATTATCCAAAACCAAACATTAAAAAGCTACAGGGACATCATGTAAATCACTCAGTTCCAGAGCACCAGAATTTATTTTCGCTCATTCTCAAATGGCTAAGCCTATATAATTCATCATAAACCAACACACACAGAGTACCATGTATCCCTGAAGTATTATTTAATAAAGTTGTCTCTTCAATTACTATCCCATTCTATATCTTCTGGACTCTGTGATAATTCTAAAACCTTCTTTTCTAAACAGATTCCTCTTTGGCGAAAACTTAGACATGGAAAATCTCCATTTGTTTCCCCTGCTATACTACTGAAAGCATGGTCTGCTAACATTGCCTGCAGCTCAATGTGCAGTAACACATAATAACTTCTGGTAAGCAATCCTATATTCTAATAGAAAATTCCTTCTCCAAGTATGGATCATTACGCAATCAATAAGGTACTATCCATGCCCAAGAGACTCAGGGAAGTCCCAAGTGTCACAGAAATACGGGGGAGGGGGGACCTTAGTCGGGGAAGACCATCCTAAGCAGTAAACAGCCCTAAACAGTCCAATAGAGCAGCTAGTGTCCATGGAATGCCAAAAACAGGGAGGTGAAATGGAGTATCCTGCAAGAGGGCATGGCTGGCTACCTCCTGGAACAAGGGCACCCTGCATGGCATTCTATTGTAGATCCACTTGTATTTACAAGTGGATCTATGAATAGTTGAGGATTGTACGTTCTATGGAACAAGAATCTGACATTGGCTCAGCTAAAACATGATATATAACCCTAGAGCTATGTCAGCCCCCACCACTGAGGAGTTGTCTTATTCTAATTTATAAATAAATGCAATTTATTTATATAAAGAAAACTTCACAAGACTCACATCCACATCTTTATCAGCCTCCGAAGCCAGGCTAGTTTATTATAGGTCATCCATTTGAACCTTTAGGGAACCCTTGATTCTTGGAGTGTCCTCCACACACACATTATGGGTTTGGCATAGTGCCCGGTATTCTTTTGTTCACTGTTAAAAATATAATTGCAGGTAAAGGGTTTATATATTATAGAGGCAGATAGTGAAAATAGCTAGTTTTAAACATAACGTATGTAATTATAATAAAAAGCCCTTAATTTAGAACAGAAGAAAAATGGCATGGGTAAAGTTAATATATCAGAAAAACCATAGCTTCAATACTGGCAACCGGAATGGCAATGTTGCCCATTGTCTCCACTGTTGTTCACAAAAGGGTTTCCAATATGGGCAGACCAAAACATAATGGTAGGAAAAGAATCATTGACAATTAACCTATATACAGATGATGTAGTACTGTTTCTGAGTGAGCACCATTTTGAGAATGACAAGGCTGTTGGGGGGGGTGGAGGATGGGGGAATAGTCAAATACTAGCCTACAGGGTAAATTTAACCAAGTCCAAATAGATGGGGTTTAATATGGAGAAGACCAAAGAAAATTCAGCGTGGACCTGACCTGTCCCATGGTGGGGAGGAGGGGGGCAGTACAAGAGTTTGATTAACACCTAACTTGGATTAATTAATACAGTTTAATCATAATTTAACTTCTACAAGAAATAAAAAGGGTTCAACAAAATGGACTGAATTTAAAACCTTAAAGCTGGGTAAATTACCAGAATTTAAAATTAACTTATTCCCAAGAATCTGCATTTCTCTCTCTCAATATTTCACTGGAAGTGCTTTATCTACTAAAATGCTATGTTGTTTTTTGTATAAAAAGGGAAAATAGCAAGAGTACCATCTAGCATATTGTATGAATCAATAGAAGCAGGGGTTCTGGCATTTCCAAATGTAAAACTCTATTATCAATGCTTAGGCTGGATCTAGACACATCAAATAAGTGTTTCAGTTTAAAGCGTTGTAAATTTAAACAGGGAAAACAGGTAGAGAAAAACGAGACTCCACATCGCCATCTGACGGCACAATGTTATATCGCACATACAACACATATAAATCACTTTTTTTTACCAGTCTAGCTGATAAACACCATGAAAACATGGTTCTATAAAGAAAAAATATAGTTTTAGAAGAAGGAAAATATGACACTGTACCCATGAGATACAACTTAGCTCTAAAAAAGACATAAAAGATGCATGGTTTAACCATGGCTGTCAACTGTTCCCTTTTTTAAGGGAAATTCCCTTATTCCGAATAGGATTCCTCGCAAGAAAAGGGAAAAGTTGACAGCTATGGATTTAACCCAGGCTTCCTCAACCTCGGCCCTCCAGATGTTTTGTGACTACAATTCCCATCATCCCTGACCACTGGTCCTGCTAGCTAGCAATCATGGGAGTACAACATGGGGCCAAAAACATCTGGAGGGCCGAGGTTGAACCCATGCATAAAATCAATCTTTCAGACAATCATGGCTTCTTCTTCTTTATTTTTTTATTTAATAAGTTTGTATACTTGCTTCGTTGTTGAAACCTCTCCATGGTTTACATAAAACCTGAAATTACTATAATAGTCAGATTTTTTAAAAACAACAACAACAAATTGATATATAAAGAATTCCTAATGTTAATAAAATAAGTAGTTTAAAATATACATCCCTTTCAAGTGCAGAAAAGTCGTTGCATGGCACTTGTGCCAGTTCCACAGACTAAAGTGGTTGAATGGACAAATGAGGGTAAGGCAGCAGACGGGCTTCAAGCAGTGAAAGGTTTTATATACTAACAGTAATACATTGAATTTGGCCCAGTAACAAATCAGCAGCCCATGCAGATGTCTGAGCAGAGGTATAACAACACTGACAGGGTCTCACTCCAGTTAGCAATGGTGCTGTAGCATTCTTCACCAATGGTAGTTTCTGGACCAAATGCAGGCTAAGCCCCACATAGACAGCACTGCAGTAGTCCTGCCCTGACATCACCTGTGCTTGGACTACTGCTGTCAAGTTCTCCCAGTCCAGTAACAACTGCTGCTGTCATACTACCCCCATCGTTCAGCCCAGACACTGAGATCCAGCGCCGAGGGCCTTCTGGCAGTTCCCTCATTGAGAGAAGTAAGGTTACAGGGAACCAGGCAGAGGGCCTTCTCGGTAGTGGTGCCTGCCCTGTGGGATGCCCTCCCAGCAGATGTCAAAGCAATAAACAACTATTTTAATTTTAAAAGACAACTGAAGGCAGCCCTCTTTAGGGAAGTTTTTAATGCTTGATGCTGTACTGTTTTTAATATTCAGTTGGAAGCCGCCCAGAGTGGCTGGGGAAACCCAGACAGATGGGTGGGGTTATAAATAATAAATTATCATTATCATTATTATTATTATTATCTGAATCTGGGAAACTAGTTGCTGGTCATAGTAACTTATTTATTTTTATTATTTATTATATTTTTATGCTTTATTCTAAGTCTCCATGAAACATTGTTTAGCCTTAAAAAGTTCCTTTTTGCAAAGTGCAATGCTCGTAAATCACTGACCCAGAGAGGGGGAGACTTCAAGAGTGTGCGGGATAGGGGTCATTACTTAAAGTCCACCTTACTTGGCATGAAAGAGACTGAAGAGCATATGTTGGACTGCTTCCTGATTCTAGCAAAAAACTAATAACAATATACCCAGTGATTCCATCAGGTGCAAGACCGTCATCTGTCCATTCAGATTATAACCCTTTTCTAGCCTCCTCTCCAGCAGAGAACTATAAGGAGATGCATCACTTTGCCATAGCTAGCAGGACAAGAGCTTTTGAAGATGGGGTTCTTGGCAGTATAATGTCAGGCCTCACAGCTAGTCTCCAAAAAAAAGTTTTATTCTGTAAACTAGGCAACATTTATCTTAAAGAACAAAGCACACCCATTGTGAGTCAAAGAAGAGAAGAACTGGGTTTTTGGAGAAAGGAAAACACAGCTGTACCTGCAGACTTTGGGGGCCTAAGGAAGCATGTGAGCCTTCCTATAGCTGGAGGTGCAACAAACGTTAAAATCTTGTCAAAATCTTGATTTAAATGTGTTTCCATTTAGGTGTCTTATCTCATGTTGGCACTTGTTTCTCAGATACAGAACACTGATATATGAGGAAGTTACACCAATTAGCGACTAGTTGGAGGAGGCTTGATTTTAAACAGCATCACAAAGAAGAGAAAAAAAATTCCATTGGAAATACACGTTGCACATTGTAAAATGTCTTTGCACTATTGCCACCTACTTGCTGATTAGTAAACCTCCATGTGCTTGGCCATATTTCTAGTACTTGTTTGTAAGAGTGTTGAAAAATGAAGAGGATGGAGGGGAATGAAAACTGATAGAAACTGGCCCGTGTGTGTCCACAGACATTCAGGGTGGGAGGGGGGTCTATGAATACAGGATGCTGTTGACTTGACTGTCTTCAGTCTTTATATGTCTGAACCTCAAGTACTGTCATATAGTGCTGAAAAGATGGTGGGCTATGCCTTTTGGGGATTTACTGTACTGTATGGGATTATACAGGGACACAGGTGGTGCTGTGGTCTAAACCACAGAGCCTAGGGCTTGCTGATCAGAAGGTTGGCGGTTTGAATCCACACAATGGGGTGAGCTCCCGTTGCTTGGTCCCAGCTCCTGACCACCTAGCAGTTTGAAAGCACGTCAAGTGCAAGTAGATAAATAGGTACCGCTCCGGCGGGAAGGTAAAATGGCATTTCCGTGCGCTGCTCTGGTTCGCCAGAAGCAGCTTAGTCATGCTGGCCACATGACCCGGAAGCTGTCTGCGGACAAACGCTGGCACCCTAGGCCTATAGAACGAGAAGAGAGCTGCAACCCCAGAGTCATCCGCGACTGGACCTAATGGTCAGGGGTACCTTTACCTTTTATGGGATTATACATTTCAGAACTAGTTTCTAATAAATTTCTTTATTTGCTCATTTAGTAGTAAGAGAGCAAGGCACTAGAGAGACAGCTTAAATTTGTCCACTGAACATTAATACTGTAGGACTCTGAAACAAATTAAAAACTCCTAAGGCTACATTTCATACCCTTCGCACAGAATCTGCCTTGACTGTGGTGAATTGCAGGCATAAGGCCTGAAAAGAGTAAGACTTGTTTAATGGTTTAATGCTTGCCTGACCAGAATATAAAAACTGGAGCCTTCAAGGTTCTTGGCCAAAATGGTCAATAACGTAATAGTTGCACAAAAAGAGAATGTCAGCAGGTGTCGCTTGTCATACAAACTCAAACTCACAAACACTATAAGCAGCCTGGTTACATGATTCAGATTTGCAAAATCCTATTTTAAAAACAGCAATGAAAAATTTCTGCATTTTCATCCTATCCTTCCTTTAAGGAGTTCAGGATTATATATTTGTTGCTGTCCCATTTTATTCTCATGAAAGTCACCTGGTAAATTAGCCTGGGAAACAGTGATTTCCCAAGTAGGGATTTGAACCAAGGCCTTCCCAATATTTCATCCACTTCAACATACTGGCTCCTCTAGTAACCAAGGAAATGGGGCTCAAATAGAAGAGCTGTCCCCCATTTTTCCCCCATTGCAAATCAGGTTTATTATCAAAATTTACAGACTTTTATCTGTTGGCAATGAGCAAATCAAACAAAAGCAACTGAAATAGCTCAACACAGCAGATGCTTCAAGTGGTTCCCCCAAAATCAGCAGAAATTGCAGTTTATACTGGCTTCTCCGGCATATTGTTCAACCCCCTGAATAGAATCCCTCACAACAGCACAAAACAGGTGTTGTCTCAAGCACACCTGATGCAACTAATCAACTAATCAATATTTTTGAGGGGATGTGAAGAGACCTTGGCCCTTAGGAGTTGGAAAATCTGACCCAAGGGAATGCAGCCATCAGGATGAAAAATAACCCCTTTCTCTGGTGTCATTACAGATAAGGCGTGAGCTGTACATAATAAACAAGCAAAGGGGAAATGGCTGCTGAGTTCCACCCACCATTATGAGGCCTGAGGAAGTGATGATGATGATGCCTCTCCAGCTGCTGTTATTGGCTGTGGAAGTCCTGTGATGTCACATAAGCACATGGCAGCTCAGTGGATATACAAAAGCAGCCCAAGGGGAAAGCCAAGGCAAAAGCTTGAAGAGGACACAGTGGACAACAGCTGTGTTATTCAGTACTTGGTGGTCTCCTTCCACATGGAGGCGAAGTGGAAAATGGAAGGAGGCCATCATCTGTCAATGAGATGATGTGGAGCAACGAGAAGGCAAGTGTACCTGCTGAGTAGGACCATGGTTTGAAAGCGGCAGATATCCATGGTTGGAAGCTAGTGGTGGACCTGGCAGAAGCTAGCAGGTATTGGTGGGCGGAAGCTGTTATTAGCATGTGGAAGCCCGGGATGCTGCAGGTCTGAAGGAGGCTGAAGTTTGTGCATGTAAGCTGATTGAAATTCACTTTCAGAAGGCTGTTGACAAAAGCTGTGTGGCCTCTTTCCACCTGCCTTGCCCCACCCTCCAACCTCGGAGTCCTCATAAGGGAGCAGGTCCTAGAGGAAGAACTGTGAGGGGAGAGACTTCGTCAGGCAAGGCCTCCTTCCACCTGCCTTGCCCCACCCTCTAGTCTCTGCTTCTCAATTTGTATTTTATGTACTGTGGCTTGCCATTGTTTTATTGATTATAGTTTAGAAATTATTTATTGTAACTGTTGAGTGAATTTCTGTTTAACTTTTATATGTTATTATTCAATACTACTCTAATTATTGTTGAATGTTACTTTTTTGATGTAGGTTGCCTATTTAAAAAAATTATTATCACATTTTTGTATTGCATTAGATTGTTATAAGAAGTACATTTTTTGTTTCTTTAGCTTGTAAACAGCCTTTAGTATTGTAAGATAGAAACACGGTATACAAATTAAAAAATGATGATGATGATGATGATTTGTGGATTGATGCTGGGATAAGTATGAATGGAGAATAGACATAGGTCACCCACCAGACACGGTATGCCTGGGAATTGCATGTTCAGATAGCAGTGTAAGCTGCCCTTCAGGCTCTGGGTGAATGAACCACTGGATATTCATCGGTGGAAGCCAGCGGAGGTTGTCAGGCTGGTCAATGGAGGTGGCTGGATGATACTGTTGAATGATGGTCATTCCCCTCACTGTATCTGTGTTTGCTTTTCATGGATGTCAGAAGCCAATAAGGCTTTCCCCAAAAGCAGCAGTGAAGACGACAGCAGAGCTTAAGCAAGCCATCTTCTACTTCTAAATCAATGTATTTCTAAATACATCTAAGTCAGTGTTTCCCAACCACTGTTCCGCGGCACACTAGTGTGCCGCGAGATGTTGCCTGGTGTGCCGCGAGATGTTGCCTGGAGGGAGGCGGGCGGCGAGAGGCGGGGCGGTGGCGGCAAGGAGAGGCCGCCCAGCGCGGGGCTCTCGCCGTCTGCCTGCCTGGCTGCCTGCGAGCTCGGCGGGCAGCGCCTCCGTCCACAGCGCCCGCCTCGCGGCTCTCATTCCCTGCCAAAGCTCACCCAGCCAAGCCGCACTCTCCTTCCTGCCTCGCTTTGCTGCCTCCTCCCCCCCCCACCCCCAAAGCTTGGAGGTTCCCCGGCAAGGGGGAGGGGAAAAAATTGAAACTTACACTTTCGTGCGTCCCTCCCGGCGTGACGCTGCGCGCTGACATCACGGGGCTGTAATGGTGGTGTGCCTCGAGATTTTTTTCATCAAACAAGTGTGCCTTTGCCCAAAAAAGGTTGGGAAACACTGATCTAAGTAATGTTCATGACATTCCCCTTTCCAGTACCAGGATGGGAGGCTGTACAGATGCATTCCTAGCAGTTGGCGCTGGCTACAAACTTCCTGTGATGTCACAAATGGACAGGGTGGCTGAGGGGAAATAGGTGGGTGGAAGGGTGGAAAAGGGGAGAAACCCCAGTAGAAGCTTCTGTCTATTTGTGTTGCCAATGTTTTGTTCTCTCAGGGCTCCTGTGCTTGTCTCACCTAGATCGCTGGCCAGAGCCCCAGCCCTTTAACGATTCCTGCATTTCTGCAGAGCGCCAAAAATTGCAGGAAATAAAAACAGCAACCCTGCCTGGCGTCCCCACGCCCACTGGCAGCTGTCCCCCATTTGATCACCTTTTCCTCTATGAAAGAGCAATATCCTCCCCTCCTCTCTCAGTTTAGAGAGTTGCCTTCAAATTCAAAGGGAGGACTCCCTCTCTTCAAAACAACACGCTATAAGCCAAATGAAAAGTTTTCAAAGCATCATTAGCTCACCCATATCTGAAAATTGTTGCAGCCCTTGCTGATATGGAGATGATAAGAATAGCCTCAGTGGTCCACTATAGTAAGAACATACTACAGTCATACCTCTTGTTACATTCGGTTCAGGTTACGTCTTTTCAGGTTGTGTCCCACGGCGACCTGGAAGTACCGGAAAGGGTTACTTCCGGGTTTTGCCACTCACGCAGACACGCAAAATGACATCATGCACATGCGCAGAAGCAGCGAATCGCAACCTGTGCGTGCACAGACATGGGTTGCGTTCCTTTCAGGTTGCGAACGGGGCTCCGGAACGGATCCTGTTCACAATCAGAGGTACCACTGTAATCTAAAAAAGTAATCCCTAGCCTCAGTAGAAATGAATCAGACCAGGTCATCATTGTTCCCCACCCTCAATAAATACCTAGGCAGGATTTCTTGCTCGATCTATGCTCCATATACATTCACATTTTTCACATGACATAGTTGGTATCAAAATGCAAGCCCAAATCCCCACCACCACCATTTAATTCAGATTTACCCTTTCTGAGGAAAATCTGGTAAGTATTTTTATTTTATTTTTTTTACTGTTCCCAACATCTAATATCCAAATGACCCATTCGCAATATTAAGCTCCAACTGGAAGCATCCTAAAAACTAAGGTCACAAAAAGTGCGCCAGGCATTGAAAACATTTAAATATAGGTATAAACAGCAGTGACTGAGTTCTGGAGAGATACTGCCATTCAAATTAGTGTAGAAACAGAAGGAAAAGTTAACCACACTTGTCTTCTGCATGGGTGGTCTTCTTTCATTTTCAGTACCTTACGCAAAGCTAACATTCATTAGGTTGTGTGATTTCTTGTCTTTTTCAATCAGCTGCTTCCTGCCGTAAACATCAGAAGTCTCACAGTGTACACTGTGTTTCAGTCTCTCTGCATTTTAAGAACATACTTTTTCCCATGAACTAAACAAACAGTTGAACCTTAGAATGAAAACATCTGCACTTGCCTACTGGAGGAACATTTTAAAGCAGAACATACCCACAAGGCCAAATGCTTATCATTGTTATTCCAGAGTATGAACTGGTACAAATACAATTCTCCAAGTATGAACATACTTATATTTATGAAATTATCAGTACATTCTTTTTTATTTAAAACAACGGTGGCAAAAGGTCAAAAGCAAGGCTTGGGGAATCCCAAATACATAACCCCCAGAGCTCGGAACTGCACATTTAAATGTACTGAACTTAATTTATCTGAATTTTTAAAAATCATTTCTTGCTTTTCAAATCTTTGTCCATAGAAGCTGGGACATTTCATGGATTTCTCTCCACACTAGCCTTTTCAAGGCACAAGAATAGTATTTACAATTCAAAAGAATAGCAGGAAATGTCTAATAGACTTAGCACTTGGTCCCTAGGAAACAAAACAAAAAATATATATGCTAATCTGAAGGCTACTCTACTGCTCTTTAAATAAGCCAGCTTTAGCTTGTCTGTACGCGTTATGAGCAGATTAATTGCAGACATTTTTAAAAGCAAGAGATCAATATTAATAATCAACTTTACAAGTGTGTGCAAAGAATATCCTAGTGTTGGTTCAACACTGCATAATAAAGCAAGAAGAATTGTGCTTTTGAATTTACACTAAAAAAATACTTTGGAACAACATTATGAATATTAATAGCTGCCAGTCATTATAATCCTATTCTAGGGTTTTTTAAAAAATCGTCTGGTTTAAGAGAACACTTAAGGCAATTACAAATCTACTCATGCACCAAAAAGCATGGAAATTGTAAGTTAAGGCACTTGCTTTAACTTCTACTCCATGTCAACATTAAACACATTTCAGTCTCCTATATTTGTTTGCCTAGAACTTCCATGCACTCATACTTCCCTGGTCTTCCACCCTGATTTCTCTTCCAGTGCTGGAGGAAAACTAAAGCTTACTGCTTTTCCTGTAAGCTTTCATTGAGAGAGAATGGACTAATAGACCCTCCAACTGTTCCTATTTTCCAGGGACATCCCTGATTTAGAGAAGCTGTCCTGCTTTCTGATTTGATCCTGGAATGTCCCACTTTTCCTTAGAATGTCCCTATTTTCATTGGAGAAATGTTGGAGGGTATGGAGTTATCTGCCCCCCCCCCAGCTGTCTGAAGGCAACCCTGTATAGGGAAGTTCTTCTAAAATGTTTAATGTTTTATAATGTTTTTATATATGTTAGAAGCTGCCCAGAATGGCTGGGGCAACCAAGTAAGATGTGTGGGGTATAAATAGTAAAATTATCATTATGGAATGGGATGTCCCTATTTCCATCTGAGAAATGTTGGAGGGTATGTAATAAATAAATAGTTCTAACTATCTACAATTTAGGGAGAGTAGAGAAGAAAGGGATACAAGGCTGGAGACCAACAGGAAAGCGTCTTTCATCATAAGATGGCACACACAACTCTTTTGAGAAGTCCACCATTTCTTAGTAAAAATGTAAATGACTCACCTTTGCAAAAATTGGCTTCATTTAAAATTAGTTAGAATTGTCTAACACTCTGACAATGCTTGGGATAAATTGCTTGTTTTACTCTTGGTTAAAATATGTACAAGAATGCACTCTGCAGCTTAAGAAAGGCTATGCAAGTGGCTGGCAGTTATAATTATGGGTTTAGAATGTAAACACATATATCTCATTAAATTTTGACATACTAAAGACTCCAGCTTCAGTGCTGTGGTTGAGCCCAACCTACAGTAGAAGCAAGTAAAGAAAAGCATGGGTATAGAAGCCTACATAAGACTGCAAAACATACTATTTACATGGTGTTAAGGCAGGTGCCATCACCTACAATATCCACAATTTGGGGGAATGAAAAAACTTGTAAGTGCCTCAACCCTTTGTATCCATGTTCATGTGTGTGTGTGTGTGTGTGTGTGTGTGTGTGTGTGTGTGTGTTATACTGCACAATATTTCAATATAAATGATCAAAATACATATTTTCAAGTGATTTTGTTTTGAAAAAATAACAATTCTTATAATTAAAAAATAGAACAAACCCATTTCCCCTGTGGAATATAGTCAGGGGTGGAGGAAGGGGGTGCGGTGGGTGCAAACTGCCCCAGATGTCACCACTGAGGGGGGTGACAAAATGCCGGGCGGCAATCACCACGGGGCCTGCAGCGCACCCGAGCCATGCATCTCTCCTGGGAGAGACATGGTGGCTTGGGCGCAGACAGGCTCCGTACTGCCCAAACGGTCCACCTGCTGCCTCTCCCCCAGCTGTAGGGCAGCTAAGTGGGAGGAGGCAGGCAGACTCCAGAGGCCCCGTGGTGTGCCCTGCCGTTATGGGCAGCTCGCCCCACCGCTGGGCGCGTCACCCCAGGTGTCTGAGCTACTTCCTCCGATGCTGAATACAGTCACAAATTTTCCTTTAAACCAACTTCCACAATGTCAAATATCTTTCTTTCAATCTAAGAGGAGACCAAGCATGCATCAGTTTTTGTTAGAATGAACTGGATGTTTTTGGATACAGAAATAATTATCTGCAGAGTAATAGGCCTAGCAGAAGAAAATGCACCTTCCAAATTTGAAAAGTACCCATCAATAGTTCAGTTGGTAGAGCATGAGACTCTTAATTTCTGGGTCATGAGTTTGAGCCCCATGTTGGGCCAAAGGTTCTGGCATTGCGAAAACTATTTGTAGCATTAACAATCAAAATTACAACAACAAAAACTTTCCCCAACCCAAAAGAATAAAAACATTGTAAGAACTGTTAAAAGGATCCAAAATTATCCTATGAACAGAACATCCTATCCCTTTATGCTGTCTTTGTCTTCTAAATATTGGCTGTGGGACATGCACATTTTCTTTTATCAACAAAACCCAAACTGACCG
Source organism: Podarcis bocagei (assembly GCF_964188305.1). NCBI lineage: Eukaryota > Metazoa > Chordata > Lepidosauria > Squamata > Lacertidae > Podarcis > Podarcis bocagei. Next base: position 31,643,375 of record NC_138134.1, read on the forward strand.
ATAGTTACTTCTTGTTTGTGGAGCTCTCATCTGAAAGCCCCATGCTGTGTCAGGAAAACTTTGTGCACACAATAGTCTTCTAAATGTTTCCTGGTGATATTTAAACAGGTTCCCACACCTCGGCACTAAAAGACTAAGGTCATCTCAGAAACAAAGCAGATGCTAATGTTCCATCTTTACAATCAGTGAAAGTGTAAAAAGTCAAACATATGTTTTAGTAAGTATGCTCAAAGCTTGCATCATGTAGAAATCCTTGATACCACCCCATTTTGATTTTTTACAAAATAATTATATCCGACTTTGCCACTAATATCATTTAGAACACCTTTATAACATATTTTAAAGATAACAGAAACAACATCAAGAAACAATTAACAACCCTGCCATAAGCACTGGAAGCAGCAGCAAATAGAACTGTTAGCAGAACTTATCTAAAGCCAGAGAAAAGGGAATGCCCCAAAACCCAGCTGTCTGGTCAGTAGTCATACAAGAAATAAGCAAAATAACTAAACAGGTACTAGAAGTCACCCCAGAAGTGGCCCTGCTGATCACAATGCCCACTCACACTATAAAGAGCTCATAACCCACCTACTCTCAGCAGCCAGAAACATCATAGCCAGACACTGGAGGGACCTGTCAGGGATAAACATGGAACACTGGTATCAAGTAGTATTGGAAACAGCCTTACTAGAAAAGCTAACCAATAGACTGAAACGTGACATGGGGACAAATAGAAGATGACGCCTTCCATCACAGCCCAACAACACAAACCCACCAACAGCAAATGATTCAATGTGGCAAACTTAACCCAACCACTCCCTCCCCTCACGCACGCACAAACAAATCCCACTGCAGCCAACCACACCCTAGGCTACCCCAGCCTCTCTCACCACCAAGAAAACATAACAAGCGAATAGAGAACTCACCCAAGGGACATTGACGCAAAAAATACGCTAAGTAAAAGAACACAAACTTTTCCACTCCATCCACCCTATGTTGCAGATAACACCAATGTCTCATGACAAATGTAACTGATTTGTAAAAAAACGCAAACTGAATGCATGTGCATTTGTAAACAAGGAAAATCTTTAATACAAATTATTTCTTTAAAAAGAAAGAAAGAGCTGTGAGTGTAAGGGAAGCCCCTTCCCATCTTTTGGGTGCCTGAGAAACTCAACAAGCCTGCTTTGCATGGAACTGGATGTGGAGAGTGTAGCTGAATGAGACACAGCTGTGGGCAGCCTAAGGAAGTACCCTCCACCTTGGGCCTGCTCATAAAAAGCAAGTCTAGAATGAGAGACTAGGGTGATGTCTGCTGTTTCCAGGAACTCTTCTTGTTGTGAGACTTTCGGGGATGAGCTGAGAGTTTGTTGGACCCTGAATGAGAATCAAGAGACTGAGATGGGAGGGTGTGTCAGAAGGAAGTTGAATTGAGGGGTGTGTGTGTGTGTGTGTGTGTGTGTGTGTGTGTGTGTAACTTTGTATTATTGTAACATTATTATATGTAACTATTTTTGTAATTTTTTTATATGTAACTGTTTGCTTGTTTTTTGCTATATTTTAAGTTGTTTGTTGTTGGCTGTTTTTTTTGTACGTTGCTTTGAGATATTGTAAACATACTAAGTGTTTTAGAAATTAAATAATCAATCATCCAAAGGCACTTGCTGACAGAAACAGGCCTGAAGCCTATGAAGGTAGAAACTGTAACTTCTCCTTAAAACAAAAACAGTTCCTGACAGGTTTCCTAAGGTAGGACACTAACCCTAAAACATACCTGTAAATGGATGGAGTCCGGTTTTCTAAATCTCTGACATAAGCATGGACCTTTGACTCTCTTCAGTGACCATTTTCTCTGAGAGGCTGTTTAATAGCCTGGAAATTTCTCTCCAAAGTGTCCAACTGAGCATGCTCCAGAGTGGAATCTCAATTTCTAGTCAGGGGAGAGAGATGCCTTGGCTTCCCTACAAGAAGAGTGTTGACAGAGATTCTTTGCCATTAATAACATCATTATAGGCAAAAAGTTAATTCAGGTTGTGGAGAAAGTTGTATGGGTGTCTGCTTAGGTTCATTGCTGTGAAGGAAGATATATTCTGTAGCCTCCCTGAGTGTCAGGAGGCCTTATATTGGCCGGATGTTACAAGCCTGTGGTTGCTTAGTGACCACTTGTGGCAGAGCTGGGTTGTTTTAAGATTTAGTAGCTTGGATCTGACAGATTTCAGTCTGATTAGTTGGAGGCTCCAGTCAGTTGGAGGGGCAACATTCAGTTGGGGGTCAATCATCAAAGAGAGAGAGATAGTTGGGAATTGGTTGAAGAGAGGAGGAGTGGAAGTAAATTGGTGGGGGTAGAAAATTAAGCTTCTATCTCAAGCTGTGGCTCTTAAAGGTAAAGGGACCTGACCATTAGGTCCAGTCATGGCCGACTCTGGGGTTGCGGCACTCATCTCGCTTTACTGGCCGAGGGAGCCGGCGTACAGCTTCTGGGTCATGTAGCCAGCATGACTAAGCCGCTTCTGGCGAACCAAAGCAGCGCACGGAAACACCGTTTACCTTCCCGCCAGAGTGGTACCTATTTATCTACTTGCACTTTGACATGCTTTCGAACTGCTAGGTTGGCAGGAGCAGGGACCGAGCAACGGAAGCTCGCCCCATTGCGGGGATTCGAACCACCGACCTTCTGATCAGCAAGCCCTAGGCTCTGTGGTTTAACTGACAACGCCACCCGCTTAAGATAGTAGCTGTGGCTCTTAAGTCTGTGGAAATTGCCACCTAGCACTTAGATGCCCAATATAGGTTTCCATTTCCCCTTAGGTATATAAAAATTCCCTTAATAAACCAATTTAAATTTACTCTAGAGGAGGTGTCCTTCTTATGCCCGAGCCTAACTAGGTGTAGGATTGCAAAGGTTGTGAAGCTCTCTGTCATGAGCCCTGAGGAGATGACCTGGAGGGGCTGGTCAGATCAGGATGAGGGGTGCAAGGAGCTCAAAGACTTGCTGGCTGGTGATCCTGGGGAGGGACCAAGCAGGCTGGGGCACCAGGGAAGAAAAACGGAGCTTTCCCCAAGTGTAAGAGGCTGCTGATACCAAGCACAGGAGTGGCTCCAAACATTCATGCTGTAACACCGCAGGAAAGCAGGTATAGGGTTGCAGCCTTAAATTATTAATTTGACTACCTATCTTATTTTAGGAACCCTGCTCTGGTACTAGCACCAAACATAAGTTCATCTGCTTTTATGCCTCCCTCACACTGTGCAGGAAGGGGTTACTTTCCCTTCCGTTCTATGGTACAGCAGTCCTGCACAAACATGTCCCAGCAATTAGCTTTCATAAAGGAAGGGATCCATTTTTTGTGGGACACATTCCCAAGGCATTCAGTTACTTGCAGCAGTGCAAGTTACTACTTGTGGTGTTGCAACAACAGCAAATCACAGAATATGGGTCCACTTAATATTTATATTTAATATGTAAATCAAACTCAGGTTTCTACAGCATGCAAATATGTATATATTTGTTTCTTTGTATAGCACAAAATACGCATCCCACCTTTTGCTCTGAAATGATCTATATCGTTTGACTCTATGAGGCAGCTTGGAAATGATTATAAAGCTCCATAGTACACATAAAAAGAACAACACTCCACAATAACCATGAGGATAATTAGTTAAATAATCTGGTGGGGAAAGCAAAAGAGAAGCAGAGAGACATTACTAGAGGTTCTCAAAGACCCTCCAAAAAAAGAACTACCTGCAATGTCAAAATGCCAAAAATGAAACCCTCCCTTCTCTGAGAGGAAATTGCATTATCTCAGTGCTCATGGTGAAAAGGCACAATCACAAGCATCTATCATCCTCCAAAGCAGAATCTTGAGGAAATCTCTGGACATAGGTAAGTTCCTATGAGTGCGTTCGGTACTTGTGGTATTTCATGCAAGTCCAGTTTCCTACACTTTGGAAAGAGGAACATGTAAAGTAGATGGGCTAGTTTAGTCGTGGCACACCATGTGGGTGATCAAGATGCCCCAAAGTGACAAAGCTGATCTTAATGCCTAGTTCAACTACTTAAATTAGGAACATGAAAATACAAATCAACACATTCTACTAAAAGAGCAGGGAAGCCAGTCCTTAGGTCACATTGTCTAGAGACTGACCAGGTTAAAGATTACAGATGAATAACAGAACATTTGTTTTAGGAGTATACATGAAGAGATGAAGTGGTCTCTGCTGGCAAGTACTGAGGAACTAAGTGACCTCAGTCTTAAGAACCCTCAAGTCTGCATGAGTTCACAGACTGCTTTGAACAGTACATAATCTGATAATTAGACACTTTTTGTACAAATTTCTAAGAGGTTTTCCACATGCTTCCATCAACTAAATAATATAGTTTCAGAAATCACCCATTACAGTGTATTGCATTATCAGTTAATAGAATTTTGCCTTTTTATTATTATTATTCCGAGTTCTTTCAGTTACTGGCTTCAGCTTTGACACCACAGTATGAATATGTAGTGAGACAGATCTATATATACTTATTTTACACAGATGATCTTATACCCTATATAAAAAGCCCCTCAGAACTCTGAATATTTTCCAACGTTTACTTAAATGTATTAATAACTATAATTCTAAATCAGATTTTAAGTAAGTATTATCAGATGTTCTGGCATTGCTGACATTTTCACAAGGAGACAAATCTCTAGATTAAGAGACTAAACATTTTTGTTCCATTTATAGTCAGAAGACTTATTCAAAAAAGAGGAGGGGGGAAGCCACATGGACACAAAGTCTCACATAGTCTTCCCGCCTCCAAATATCTTTGACATTTATGTCCCTAAAGACTTCTGAACATTATCATATTTATTGCATGTTGGCAGTTATCAGCATCTCAGGCATTGGTGGGGGGGATTTATGTTACTAAATCATATACACTAATACCAATGAGATTACTAGACCAGTTAAAACCAGATGCTGGTATCCAGATTTCACCCATTATAAACATACACTCACACACATATATCAAGGAACCTTCAGTTTAAGAGTTGAGCCACTTGCAATTCACTCATGCACTGTAAAGCATGAAAATGTAAAATCCTTCTGTGTCATGTAAGCAGCATGCATGTTCTATCATCTCATACATCATGCTCACCTACAATTTAGCCTTCCTATGCCCACACTTTCCTTTGGCCTAAAAAGCCAGGGATGTTGGCCGTGACCTGAAGTGGCTTCCATACAACCTGCTCCCTTGTAACCATTGATACTCAAGCCACACACCCCCTGTCATAACAATGTATTGTCCCTGGGAAAAGGGGGGCAAGCAGGCAGGTCTCGCTTGGCAGTACAGAGGAGCATGGTTGGGCTTTTTTAAAGGCTTGGTTCTTTATGCAGTACCTTTGGAGCATTCTCAGTGTAGGTATATGTAGAAGAAGCAAAGTCCTTGAGTATGACAAATGTGGGAAACGACTGGTTAGTTACACAATGCTGTGCAAATATTGGAAAGGACAAGGAACCATTTTGAATGGAGGCTTTCTGTGGTCTAAGTGCTGCCAAAGTCCTCCACCTTGTAAGTGATGACATGAAAAGATTTATGATATGTGCATATGCAAGCAAACACTCATAAGCATATAAGAATTTATGCTTAATTCTTTTCCGTGTGAAAACCATCACATGAATTATGATGATGAAAACTAAACCTTTGGAGACCCAGGAACTCATAACTCAAAGTTACTAGGATCCCTAAACTGAACAAATATTTCAGGAATCCAACTGTGGTTTGAGAGAACAAGCAGCCATTACTCTATCAGGCTAAAGCATCATTTATGGAGATATTACCCTTAGGGAATCATTGAACCAACTTCACATAGTTCCATTAATCCATAGCATTTGTGTATCATTACTAGATTTTTTAAAAAAAGAACAATATATGTAGATTATGGTGGTTAATAGGGCATCTGCTATAGCTAGGAATAGCCAGTAGTGCACATTTTCATGTTACATTCCAATAAAAGACAAAAAATGGGGGGAAAGTTGTTTATAATGATACATCATCATGTTTTGATATTAGCCATGACTATACTGTATATCACCAAATTGTTTCTGTGCACAAATATGCTGTATATTCCAAAATGAACTTTACACAGTTTTAAATTTAAGCAATCAATCAAATGTATCGCTGCAAAGGCCATAGAAGTCCAAAAAGATTCTGAGTAGCATTTCACTGAAATATTTATACATCTAATATTGCAATCTATTGCATTTTCCACAAAAAAGCAATGCACTTGCCATATATAATAGAGGAAGTATTTTGCTAAAATTCACAACTCTGAGAAGCACTCCCTTTTGGCAACTATTGGGAGAGCTTCAAAGCAGCACACAAATGTTTGCGCAAGAGGGGAGTGTCTCCATTGCTGAAGAAACCAGGTTGATCGATAGTGGACATAACTGAGCAACAGGGACCCTCCTTTATCCACAGCAATTTAAACTGAGGGAGGATAAAAGCCTTTTGTAAAGCCATCTTAACAACAGCCACATGAAGGGAGAAGGCATAGCGAAATAAGATTACTTTTATTAGACGTGAATTCTTCAGAACATACGTTTTCCTTTTTCAGTACAGAGCCAAATTAGTTTCCTCATCATTTTCATTCTAATGGTAAAAATAAAGACGCAACTTCAGAATTATTTTATATTCTGAAGAAAACTTTTTAGCAAACAAGAATCTGTGTTTGTCTGGTTATATACAAACCAGCTAGGGAATACAATCTGACAGTGTAACATGCCGTAGTTATGGCGTACTGTTGCTTTATCAGGAATAAATACAGAAAATCTAAAACCAAAGCCAATCTGAGCGCTGGACAAGCAGTTTTATAAAATTTGGGACAGGGTGCCTAACTGATTCAGATTTGACCTGGTGATTCTACAGTTCGGAGGGTACATTAAACTCATTAATGTTCTTCCCTATGGAAGTAATAGGGATGTGTTTACAGTCTGCCATTTTTGCATACATTCACCCACGATCCATTGGGCTGATCCATTGGGCTTTCATATTAAATGTGATTTTTTTAAAAATCATATAAATTTGCATTAAAATACATAGTTTAAAACCTGCTCACTTTCAAGATATGCATGTTCTATCCTTTCATTCATCTGGGAGGTGCAGATCAAGTCAATTCAAAAGAGAAATGTGCAAAGACTGAATTCCTCAAGCATCATTGGCTGTGATTTCCAACAGTGGTTTGTACTGTAGTAGAAACCTTGGTAGATATCCAGCATCAGAAACCACACCATACATTTAAAACATTCATACCACTTTGCAAGTCAAGGCTTCCCCCAAAGAATTCTGAAAACTGTGGTTTATTAAGGGTCCCCTAACAACTCTCAATGCACTTACTGTAACAAGCTACAGTTCCCAGGATACTATCGGGAAATCTTAAATGCATGGTGTGGATGTAGTGGCTCTCAGTTGAAGACCCCTGCATTATAATGGTTAGGTCCTGGAAAAAACTAGTCCTCAGAGGGTGGGGTACATCAGAAAACTGTACTGTGTGGGACTAAGAGCCTCTTGACAAATCTAAGCTTCCGCTGAAGTTGGAGAGAACAGAGGATCCTAGGAAACTATATGGCAAGGCTGCAAGAAGTACATCACAACTCTTCAGGAAAAAAGGAGCCATTCAATGACTCCAATGTACAGGGAAATAAGTTTTATCACTATAATAACTCAAGTGTACAGCATAAAGGCAGGAACTCTGGTTTGCCCATTTCTAAAGGAAGAATTTGTTCTGGGCGATACAGACCTAATTAAAAATAATGCTGGCTTCCCTTCAATATTCTGCCAGATTTTGCTTTACATTAGAAGGTCTGCTATAATGGGAATCTACAAAATAAGCTTGAAATATGACTCACTGCTATTGTTTTCTCTGGTTTTTCCTCAGCTTCCTATCCTGCCCCGTTTCCCTTGCTCACATGAATGAAACACACTGATGGAAAGATCAAGGCTTAAAAAGATGTTGGTTGTATATTCTGAGTAATGGATTGCAATTATCTCACACTGCAGTGCACTTTTTTAAAAATTAAAATAGGTTAGGTGTTGGTTTTCACTTTAGTTTATAGAAACACATGGAGATGGCTTATGCAAAGGAAGACGACTGAGCCATCTAGTGCAGTCCTCTCCACTCTGAATAGCTGTAGCTCCCTAGAGGTTGAGCAGGGATCCTTTGCAGCCTGTGTAAATTGGGATGATAAAATTTTCAGGAATTATAATGTAGAAGATGAGCTCTGCCATTGAGCTTATGGCTCCTCCCTAAAATACTAAGCTACCTTCACTAAATCAAACCATTGGCCTGTCTTGCCGAGAGATGAGAACTATAAATCTAAACGATGTATTTAGCAATACAGGTATCATTTTAATCAAATCATCCTCAAAGCTAGAAATGTACCCCCAAAAAGCCATCAATAAAAATGAGTTAATAACTGTGCAACTGCCAGTAAAATCCAATAAAATTTGAATGATCCCTAAGTCTTCAGGGTTATTCCTATTGCATATCCTGAACTTCTTCTCTGATCCCAGTCAGAACTCTGACATGCATGTAGTTGCTGATGCTTCCTAAAGCATGCGAGTACCAAAGGTGGCTATTTACAGAGGATGAAAGTGCTATTAATTAGATGGCTGGAAGGGCACAGTGAAGTGTAGCATGTTTCCCACTAAATACATATATGTGGCTATCAGTCTGAGTGCTTTTATGTCCAGTGGCGTAGCGTGGGGGGTGCAGGGGGGCCGGCCGCAACATCTGGGGGGCGCGCTCGCACTTGCAGCTCTCTGCCCCTACCTGGCTCCACGGGTTAGGGGGCGCTTGCCTTGCCCCGGGTGCTGACAACCCACGCTACGCCACTGTTTATGTCTCCTCCGAGGCATTAGAGATTATAAACATTAAAAGATAGACTGGATTCTTACTAAGTAGTACATCCCACTGAACACAGTAGGACTTTTAAGTAGATGCATTTTTACACTTTGGTCTTAAAATGAAGTTTTCTGGAATCAAATATAAAAATGGGCACCTACGTAACACAGCTTTTGAAGAGGCGTGGGCTGACACCTAGTGGAATCTGCTATGGAAACTAAGCAAACAAATTTTTAATGCAATACTTAATTTTCTTCACACTTTTAGTTGATTTGAAGTATTTGAGGATTCTCCGTTCACCTATATCAGAAATTAAGATGGAATTCTACCCCTTTAAAAAAACTCTGTCCCCAGTTATGTGGAATGCTACTCTGTAGCATTCTGTCTGTAGTTGATCCATGTGATCTTTCCTCCCAATGATGGGAGATGGAAACAGCAGTGCCCACGGATAAAGAAGTGAGAGTTATACAAATAATTTGTTTTAATATAATTTAACAACTGACTTAAACAGCACTATGCAACAAAAATGCAAAAGTGTTGAAAATGAATTAGCACAGCCCTTATTAATTTGTCCCCAGACTTTGAAATGTTGATTCCTATGCTTTTATCATTGAGATAAATGTATGGACGGTTTCTGCTCAGAGCAGGAACTGATCATCTGTGCCAGGGTCCAAATTCACCTTTATCTGCTCACAACATCCTCCCCTGCCCTAGTGGGACACTTATTCACCAGCTGATTTTTCAAGTTGAAATATATAAGAAAGAGATAGTGGGAGACAATACGAAACCTCCGTAGTCCTCATTTGCCATGAGGGATGTAGCAGGCAAAATGTCCCAGAACCCACTTTCCAGTCTGAAACTCTGGAGGACTGCTGCCATTGCAGACAAACAAACCTAAATGGTCCAATGGCCTGACTCAACATAAGAGCAGCCCAAAACCTGAAGAGAACCAGGTGTTGTGTGGTGCAGACTATGCTGATCTAGAAAGACCTATGTTTCATTTCCCTGTCTGGTGTGCAGCCTCTCCCTGAACCAGGATAGCTGTGTGACCATGGGTGTGGGATCTGGTAAAGGGTAAAGGGGACCCCTGACCATTAGGTCCAGTCGTCGCCGACTCTGGGGTTGCGGCGCTCATCTCGCTTTATTGGCCAAGGGAGCCAGCGAACAGCTTCTGGGTCATGTGGCCAGCATGACTAAGCCGCTTCTGGTGAACCACAGCAGCGCACGGAAACGCCGTTTACCTTCCTGCCGGAGCGGTACCTATTTATCTACTTGCACTTTGATGTGCTTTCGAATTGCTAGGTCAGAAGGAGCAGGGACTGAGCAACGGGAGCTCACCCTGTTGTGGGGATTCGAACCACCAACCTTCTGATCGGCAAGTCCTAGGCTCTGTGGTTTAACCCACAGCGCCACCCGCGTCCCTTCATGGGATCTGGTAGATAGACAGGCATTAGTGGTGGGAGGGGGCAGGTGCAGTTTCTGTTGACTGCTGTATTGCCCCATGCAAAATTATCATTAACTCCAAGTGACTGTACAATTGGGGGCAAAATCTAAGCCAGTTTATGGACTACAGAGTGCGGCTAGCAGGGAAATGAGCTAGTGGATCCAGCTGCTTTTCAAAAGGAAAGAATCTGACAGCCATAAATCCAAACCAAGTTCTACGCCATTTCATTATAACGTCTTTTTTTAGTGCAGGATTCTATCACATGGATCTGATATATGTGAGCATCCAGAACTGTGCAAATTAGAATACACATGTAAAGAAAATAAATGCTCGTTCAAGTACAGGCCATAAACTCACTGGAAAGAGGTGAGCATAAAACAAACACATCTGTGAACAAACTCGGTGCCCGTGTGACTATAAAACGCTTTTAACTATACTCACAGATTTACACCATTTCACTTTAGCCTTTGAAATGTATGCATTGTAATCATGATGAAAGGGAATGTGCCAGGTGAAGTTTACAGTCCAAATAAGTCAACCACCGCCAACTTGCCTCATTTAATATAAGGCAATAGTGCCACCTAAAGCTGAATAGCAGTATATGTCCATGCATTTGTTTTGTTTTTTAAACTTAACTCCTTTATTTGGAGCAAGTAAAATGTCAGGGTAGTGAGCAAGGTTTCACTGCTCTTCAGGCAGGATGTTAACATAAGGACAACCATGCTCGGTCAGGCAAATAGCCCACCTGGTCTAGTATCCTGTTTGCACAGTGGCCAACCACCAGATGCCTAAAGGAAGGAGCTGAGCACCACAAACATGGCGTTTCCTTAAGCACAGTGGATATTAAGCACAAACAGGCAGGTGGTAGTGGTGATGGGGAGATTGCTTGGCCTCATAAAAGAGCCAATTTGCAGTTTACAATAGCATTAGAGTAGGGGTCAGGTAGGTCTGTAGTAAGTGCAAAGATGGTCTCCAGTTGCTACAAAGACTAATGGGGAGAAATGAGCCATTGTTGCACTTCTTTCAAAAATGTAACACCATGGCTTATTAGGATGTTTTTCTAACAGTTGTCAGAACACACTGATCCTTTCTAAGCCAGAGAGCAAAAAAAAAGAGGGTAGTTCTAACATATGCAAAGTTGAAGATTATTATTAGGTAGTGTACAAGGCAAAGCATTAATACGTGGCCAACTGGGTATTGCTTACTTTTTCTCCCACAGGCAAAGTTCATTATTAGGTTGTAGGTTTTCTTTCTCAAGTTCTAGGACACTGTCGCCTTAGACAAAAGATTCCTATGTCTGTATAACATCTCCGCTCAATTTTTATGCCATTATAAATTGTAACAGGGATTTCTCACCGCGTGCAATAAAATCTTCTCATCCTGACCATACCCCCTTCATATTGCTTCATATTTAGCTTCAAGAAAACTCTGGTGAACTCAAAAGTTTCTTCACTACTTTGTAATTTTTTTAGGTGATCTTAATATTACACTACTGTTGTCCCACCCCCCTCCCAAATTAATCTAATGGACCAACCTGCATTTTTTATTTCTTCCATATTTCGTCCAGCCGTAGAAGTCTTCATAAGAGATGTTTGAGGGGAGACTTTGTGCTGGCCATCAGGCAATGGCTTTTTTAACCTGCCTTGCCCCTCCCTCCAGCCCTAGGAGTCTTTCCCAGATCATGCCGTTAGGAACAGCAGAAACAGCTGGGAAGGGAGAAGGGGAGTTCAGGGATACTTAAAAAAAAAATTATAAGTTGTGTGTCTTTGCTTCTCAATTTGTACTGTGTTATTTTATGCACTGTCACTTGCTGTTATTTTTATTGATTATAGTTTAGAAACTATTAAAATGGTTAAGAATGAATTTCTGTTTGTTATTCACTGATATTTAATTTTATTGTGTACTATTATATTCTAATGGATTATTGAATATTACTTTATTTGATATGTTGTTTGTTTTAAAGTTGTTTTTATTGTAAGGTTTTTGCATTGGACCGGATTGTTATAAGGTGTGCGATCTTGCTTTTCTTCAGCTTGTAAACTAATATAGAAAGGTGGTATACAAACTAAAAGTGAAATGAAAAAATTAAAGTAGCAGAGATTCTGAAATTATATAGGTATACTAGACACCCCCTTATGTTAAAGCATACTCTCCACAATTCCTGGTGATGTGACTCTGCTTCCAGAAGTGACCCAGATCTTTCATGGAATTTACAAGTTGGATCCTCCTAACAGAGGGTCCATGTTGTGCTCGGCCCTGAAACTCTTCCCTAACCGGCTTGTGGGTGGGGCTTGCCCCGCTCCAAGCCGGTGGTGCCACAGTTATGCCAATGGCCTTTAGCCAATCAGCCGCATGGCAAGGTTGGGGGTTGGGGATATTTATTTGGCAGCGCAACGTAGGGACCTCCTCTTGCTTCGTGCTGCCGAACACCCACCCACAAAGGTTGTGTTTGGCCTTGCCTTGGACTTCAGTTGGTTGCCTGTTTTTGGAATGGGGGCCAGGTAGGATTTTTTTCCAATGTGGCAGATTGGCTGTGGCCACTTGGTTTTTGCCTACCTCTTAGCAATCGTCACAACTTTGTAAGGTTTGGCGGTTAGGCACTGGTTTAGGGGAATGTGGGGAGGGGAGGTGCGGCCATCACCTGCTCCTCCAATTAATAGGGTATTCCATTAAAGGAATCCGGGGGTCTGGATCTCGTCCAAAGCCCGGAGAGGGGCTAGGGCCATGCCAGGACCCCCGGGAACCCCAGGGGTGAGCACCAGTCTATATACATTGATGGAGCTCCCCCTGCTGGTTGTTTACCCTTCCAGGCTTCCTACAGGGTGGGGCAGGAGCCAGATAGTTTGATACCAATGCCTAAACCAATACCAGTCACATTTGTGTATTTTAATAAAGTTGTGGCCAAAATTTGCCCATTAACATTTAAACTAAATTCTGTCTCCACTGTGTGGGGGATGGGTTTTGGGGCTCGAAGCACAAATGACTGAAACATTTGTGTTAGGTTGCTAGCAAAATGGCATACTTTACATATACAAAGAGCCCCATGTTCAATTCCAAGTATCTCCAGGTAAGCCTAGGAAATCTACTGGCCTGAAATGATGGAGAACCACTGCCAGTAAATGTAGACTAGCCTTCTCTTGCCTAGTGTCCTCCAGGTGCTTTAAACTATAGTTCCTACCATCCCTGATGGCTGGAGAGCATCCAAAAATCTGAAAAGCACCAGCTCTAGTGTGGTGCAGACAATACTGATCTAAAGAGAGCATTGATCCGACTTGGAACAAGACAGCTTCGTATGTTGCAATGCTAGCGTCTTGGGGACTTTAGATCAGGCTTCTTCCAGCTGCAAGTGATGAGGGAACAGAGTAGCTACACTACAGAGGGCAATATAAAAATGCATGCCGTTTGGCATATAGGGGCAATTCAAACACGACCCTCCGATTGAGGAAAGATGTACACCTGATTCCCTTCCTGCTTATTTAAAAATTTGCTTGAAGGGAAACTTAATTACACCAATGAGCCAGTACAAGCAGCATACTTGCCATGTACGCCCCATGTTCCTGGAGAAGGAAAGAAAAGGAAAAGCCCCATCACATATACCAACCCATTCGCAACAGTGCCAGGCATAGCACCTAGCTGTCTGACCACAGGAGTGCTGCACAAACCTTGTGTGTGACCACTCTCCTCTACAAGAGAAGGCAGCTTCATTTGCAGCAAGCAAAGAAACTATGTTCAAGCAGCTAGGTGCTGTGACTGCCACTCCCATCTATGGTTTCTGTAAGCAGCAGCAAGTCATTCTTCTTTTTGAAAACTTAAGGCAATAGAAGCCAATGAGTTTTCTTTGCTTGCGCTGGCTGCTAAGGGAAAGCAACCTGCTCCCTTCAATAGGAAACCCACCCCCCACTCTCCTCAAAATTAAGAGACACCCTCTTCTCTAGGAGGGTAACAAACAGGTTGCTGTTTGCAGCATAATGCACGTCCTAAAAACAGTAGCCCATTACAAAGAAATTGTAAGTTAAGGGTGACCAAGATCATTATCTTAAGTACTTTCATTTTATATGACAATATACAATTTTGTATATACAATTTGTATAGATAAACCAATTTTTCTTGCAGTTTCGCTTGTCAAATTGTTGTTGTTGGGTTTTATTTGCAGTTTTTAGAATACTAGAAAAAGACTTTTGGGCTTTCCACTGAATAATGCTCTACTTGTTCTTTTTTCACTTCAGCTCCTCTTAATGATCTACACCAGAATCATTGTGGGCTACTACTGGGCAAGGTTTTTTTCCTTGTTTTTTCTTGTTTTGTTTTTTGCAATAGCTGCCATTCCTGATTTATCAGATTGACTTGTATGAATAACTGCTTTAAAAAACAATTTCTTGCCAGGGGCTCATTTTCTTTTCCAAAACACTTACCTGAACTCAGGGTAGTGTGGCGACAGCTTGGGCTCCTGAGGGGGGTGGATAGGTCACTCTTGCCAGAAGTTTGAACTGATTGCTTGCAGAATTTTCTTCTTCCTCCTCCCGTTGCTCCATCTGTTTCAGCTCATCCCACCATCCTTTTCTCCTCCCAAGGCGCCCCCTCCCAGACAAAGAGCCCAAGGGCCACAGGCTACACACCCACTAGAGACACAAAAATACACAAGTCCCAAAAGCTGATGCTCTCAGCTGTTTTTGTGAAGATATGCTGCGTACAAATTAGTGTACTTGTGCCATCGAAAACTTGAGAGCCAGACTTACGTTTCCTACAAAATAGGTTGAGCTGTCTTTGACCAAATTGCTGGGGTAAGTAGTGTAATGGCAATTCTATCATTATGCAAAGAGCACATGTTGTGGGCAAGAGGGGCAGAGAACAATTACTATTTTCAGCACTACAGGAAAATCCCCCAAAGCGGTATGATCAGAATGAAAGTACATGCATCTATAATTGATATCAATGAAGAACTACCATGACCCACTAGCACTGTTCTAAGAAGGTACACTCAGTATTACCGTGCACAGATTAACAACCAAATCACTACAATCACTATTTAATATTAATAAAAGGGTCTCCTCGTTTCACTATGCTAAAGAAGAAAATTAGAAAGTGCAAAAAAGCGAAGAGAAACAGAGGAACAGGCTAGAAGAATATTTTTATGGAACTCTGATGTCTTGTCTTCTACCTTGATCAATCATTGAGAAACTTCTGTCCCAACTATTGATTCTAGCAGTTTTGTTCTGGTATTTGGGGGGATGTAGAAGATGGTTCTCACAATTGTAACTTTGCTTAGCAGGATTACAGATGCGGTCCAGAGATAATAAAACAATTCAAGCATATAGAACTACCATGTGGTTGCTAAAACCATACCAACCCAAGCTTTGTTGCCATTCCACCTACGCTTACATGCCACAGATGCAATGGTCTGGCTGATGAGGAAATAACACCATATATGAAACCATATAGTTAAAGATATAGTGATGCTAATGTCAAGCCTTCTTACCTTTCTAGGTACTCTCATGCACAGTAATGCATGATCCACCTTAATAAAAGTTAAACTTTTAACATTCTAGTATGTAGTATTTATCAATAAGGATGGCAAAAGCACCAGCAGCTTGTTTACTTCCACAAGAAGATACTTTCCTTAAGTTCCTTTTGAGTTCTCATAATCATCTTTCTTTACTTGAAAACTAGTGCTGGAATACTGAAATTACTTCTTAGACATCAGCTGAAGATGTACCTATCTTTGGAGGCCTACAGTAATGATTGAGAGGTACTAGCTACTGAAGAGTTTGCAATTTCTGACTTTTGTGTGTATAAATGCTTCTATTTTGATGTCTGGTTTATTCTATTGTTTCAAGGACTTTGTATTACAGTATATGCTTATATTTTGCAATGAACATTTGTCTGAGAACCTTTAGGCAATGGAAATTTGTTTCCCTAGAAAAATAATCACGGGATTGCAGTTTCATTGTTTTTTGTAGAAAAAGGTAAGCTGCTAGTGGGAAGTCTTAGAGAAATGAACCATTTGTTAATGTAAAAGCCCTTTTCAGGATCTTCCTCCTCCTTCCTCATCTAAGAATTCAGATAATTCCCTAAAGTTCAACTGTAATTGATCTTGTGGTAAGCAATAAATGGTCATCACTGTAAGAAGCTATGTATATTCTGGCTTACAATAGTGTGAGAAACCATGGACATCTCTGCTTGCTGAGAAAGGGGGTGCTATAGCCCTGTTCTCTGCCTTTTATAAAACTTTTCTTCTTTTTTGCAGCATACGATCACCTCCACTCCCCCAAAACGCCTCTGCTAAGTTTTTTTTGGGGGGTGGGGGAGAACACCTGGGGAAAGAGCAATGAAATGTGGGAGAAGCAAAAGTCCTAAAAATCACATAACCCACTTATGCCCATTGTTTAGAAACCCAATAAAAACTTCAGAAAGGTATTTCAGGAGGCACAGATGACTATAGATAGAAGAGACTATGAAGCATCTTTACTGTATCCAATGATCGAAACTCTTGTATTCATGATTGCTGATTAAATTATTCATTCTTTACCTATGAATTCTAACTTTCGTTGTATTTACACTTTAAAAGGAAACTAAAAAAATTAAGGATGCAGCACAGTTTTAATAAGGTGTAGATCATACTCCATAAAGCTTTTTAGAAAATCTTTTCATAAGAAAAGCTGGACTAAATCTTTATAGGAAGTTATTTAAGTCCTTCCCAACTCTGCATCATTTATTAAGGTCTTTTAATTTCGTCATAGCTTTGGATCTGAAATCTCAAGACAAACATCTCCTACCTATAGGGAAATGTGAAAGACCGGAGGGAAACATGAACTCTCAATACATTCAAACCAAATGAACTGTTTCCGGTTTCAAAAAGTTTTATTTGTAAGAAAGTTATTACCTGTCCTGATAACCAGAACAATAACTTTTTGCCCAAAATTTAAAACAATTATTCACCTTTCCTTGAGATTTCAAGTTCATTTTTTTGAATTGAAAGTTGAAAATAAACCAGACAAATTATTTTTCTTCCATCTCAGCTAAACCTAAAGAAACTCAGTACAGTACCTTTGAATTGAGGTGGGCGGGAGACGAAAAAGCGATAAAATTTATAATGTACAAGTATAAAAATATGTTACTCAAGGTTCAGCATAATAATTTAATAGCTTTTTGCCGTTTTATAAGTATCTGGGAATGGAACAGATATGTTTCCTGCTCCTGTCACAAGAGGTAGGATGCCAGCATTTGGTACGACATTCCATGAAAGAGTCAATGTGATGTTTCTGTTGCCCCTGCAATTTGAACACAGTATTAGTAGAATCACTTGAATGCTCTAAGCAGTGTACATTGCAATAAATGCTGCAGCATGCAGGACCATGTATGCCAGCATTAAGAATTCATTAATCTTATTTATCATACAATCCATTGGCCACATGCAAGGGACCAATTTTTCTCACCAAGAAAGTATGACAATGACATTTATGATACTTTGCATCTTAAAAACATATCAAACTTTAGATGTGCTAATCTGCAGAAAGTGTCCTCAAAAAGATTACTGTTAAGCGTTGGAAGTGCTGCAGATCTCAATAGGACTTGAGAAAATCTTCGCAGAGATTTTAATAACAATCTTCGCAGAGCTCTGGCCCAATGGTTGCCAGTGGCTTGAATTAATTAATTTTTATAATGAATGATTTTAGAATGTTGTTTATGTTGTACTTTTGTACTGTTTTATTGTTGTTAGCCGCCCTGAGCCCGGCTTCGGCTGGGGAGGGCGGGATATAAATAAAATTTATTATTATTATTATTATTATTAAAACTAATGTATTGAACCTTAAATCCAGAACCTTAAACAGAAGCACTATAAAAAGTAGAAACTTTGTGAGCCCTTGTAAACACTTTTTCTGGTTGCTGCTTTCCTTCCATCATTTCCAACGTTTCTTAAATAAGAACCCTCTCCTAGTATAACTGTTCCCTGTGCATCTTGCTCCCCATCCCCACCCTGCTCATTGTCTCATCCCTCGTGCTAATTCGTTTCATCTGCTTAGCTGCTGTAGGTTAGATTGTGCTTGCAGGTAATGAGGCGACTACTCCAAAGTTTTGACAGCTTCCAGCTGGCACAACCACAACATTAAATGTGGCTGCAAAAGACACAAGGGGAACTCAGATTTTGCACATAGTAAGTCATGTGAACTATGGCTGTTTGTAAAATGCGTTATGTTGACAGAAAGCCTGTGATAAGAAAATGTTATTCCACTAAAAGAATGTAGATGACAACATGAGCGCATTCCTGAAGGTAAACATTCTCTCTGCTGACGAGTTCTCTCAGCTACATCACTGCATACATAATCAAAACGAATACAGGAAGGGAATTTACTCACTTGAGACCATTTCCATCATCAAAGAAGAAGTATTTTGATTTCATGTCTTTCAACAGCAGCTTTGGATTATCCCCTCTTAAAATAATTTTGTCCCAGAGGACAACCTGGTTCAAAGCCTGCAATTAAAGCTGCCATTAATCACTAAAAGGAATAAAAAAAATGGCAAAAAATTCTCATCAAGGAAGCTGAACATGGAGATAGCCATTCACCCAGGGCTTGAGGGGTGCTGTTTTCTTTCAGTGATATCGTAAGAGTTATATGCTCAAAAGTAAACTACATAGTAAAGCATCGACAAAAAAAGTCCTTCCTGAAAAAACATTGCAGCATTACAATAAAAAGAAGTAAACAGTTCATGAACTGCTTTTGGAAAAATTAACACCTAATAAAATAGACTTTGTTACTGTTATCAAGATTTGTATTGTGTGCATAGCTGACTAGTAATTCAAAGCTATGACTGTGCACCAGATAGATTGAGAACTGCAGCCCACTTCCCCAAAATGCCAATCTGTTACTAAAATAAATGGAAATTGGAATAAACTAGTATTTCCAGCCTATTTACATGTTTTCTGCAGAGGACTTGGTGGATCTATCTAGCAAGAATCACAAAATATGAGTGGCAATGTTTCACTGTTTGCCTTCTTTCAGTATACAGAGACCCTGTTATCACACCACACTAAACCACAGATGGAAACAAACTATGCTTTAATGTAAATATACATTTGCACTTGTGCGCTGAAAAGTTTTGCTCTGCTCCTCTTCTACCACTCATGCTGTGCTGCTGGGAAACAAGACAATCCACCTTGTTACAACATGAATCTGGGCTCATGCTTCACCCTTCCACCACAAGCAATGGAAGCTGTGTTTCCTGTTCAATTTCCGAAGCGCATTTGAAAACTGAAGCAGTTACTTCCGGGTTTTTGGCGTTCAAAACTGAAACGTTCGACTTCCAAGACATTCGAAAACCAAAGTACCACTGTAGTGTTAAGGTTTAGTCTTATGATAAGTATTGCATGTTTTATTGTAAGTGCTGCAACTGGATTTTTATGAACTGTGCCAATCCTGAATGTATTGGATTTGTGACCATTATGCTCATTTGCCTCAGTAGCAGTAAAAGCTCTGCTGAATGAAGTACAATTGCCTCTGGTCTATTTTTTTTTGGGGGGGATGACTCTGCTACGTGTTTAAGTTTTTTCCCGCTCCCCCTTCGTGAGTCGACAGAAATAACTATACAATTAGTATGCATTTCCATTTAACCACTTTACAAGTTATACTTACATTCTTCTTTGTTGAATATTCTGCTGATAAATACAGAAATAATTGTTTCACATTCCAGTCAAATATACTGTGCAGATGTGTGAACGTTAAGGAACATATATTGTTTCAAATTTTGAATATTTTCAAAAACATTCGTTCAGTGCAGATCAACTATCCAAGCATTTTAAAGCAGAAATGTGCTATTCAGAAGGCATTTCTCAACTTAAGGCTTTTTCTCTGTGATAAACAACATATTAACTGAGGATTCATGACATTTTAATTTTTGTAGATCAAGAACAGCAGTTTACTTTTGTAAAAAAAAAGAAAACTGCTAAAGGTTCTTATTTTTGTGTTGGGGGAATAAGAGACAGAAAGGAAGGGGTGATCACTCACCATTTCCAAATCTATTTAACTCCCCTGCATTCTTCCATGAGTCCCAATTCTTATTTTTTTAAAAAATCTTCAAAAGGAAATCGATTTTTCATATTGTTTCAAATAAACCATTTTTGCTCATTTTAAAACATTTTTATTCCACATTACCTCAGATGCTGCTTACAATCAATAAAAGCCATACTATCAGATACTGGTATTAAACAGGTAATAGAATATATGCATGCCAGTCCTGTTTATTCCAGCTATAGGACTGAGAAATTTGGGATTTTGAAGAAGCAAAGCCGAAGTCTCTTATGTACTAGAGTTCTAGGCCAGTATCCAATAACTAGTACAACTAGTTCAGTTTTCAGACTTGTGTAACCCAAACAGTAGTTCCTTATTCTACATAGCAAACTACAGATGAAGCTGAAGGGAGTTTCTGATATGACACTGAGTATGCAGTTTCAAGACAAGAAATGCCACTGGGATAATGAAAACACTTAGGGCAGGCCTGCATAACGTAGGGTCTGTGTGCAAATTGCAGTTCCCTGGGGAAACTTCTAACTGAAACACTTGTCCACTGTTGTTTTCACTCTTTATGGAAACACCTTCAGATTGCAGGTGCCTGAAAATAGCAAGGGTGGGCGCTCAGCTGCTTCCTGGACTCAGGGCTGCATGGCTGAGTTTGTGCCAGTATGCCTGTCCTGTTTCAACCAGGCAGCCATACTAGGCAATGAGAGGGGGTAGGACCAGCAGCAGAGCAAAAAGCAAGACTGGAGGGAAAGGATGTGGGTGAAAAGAGAGGAAGGGGACGACGACCACAATTTGGTGAGGAGAGAGAACAGGGAGAGTTGTGACAGAGAGAAAGCAAAGCAAAGATAATGGGCAAGAAAATGAGGGTTAACAAAATGTGGCATTGTTTTCCATGAATAACTTAGTGGCATGGTCCCCTTCTGTTTTTGTTTTTCTAAATGTAAATATTTGTGTTCAGAGTATCCAGGGTTAGCTTTAACCATCATTTAACACCAGATTTATAAATTGGTTTGCAAATATTTGGCAACCTTCAGTAATGCAACACCATAGCGCTAAAAGGGAAGGAAGGGGAATTCACCACTGAGATAAGAGAAGTGTGCAAGCTTGTAGCCCACTCAACCATGGTTAAGTGATCAGGTGTGTTACATCAGCACCACACTAAAGAATCAGGTATCATTACGACATTAATAACAATGCTGTAGTTGAGAAAACACTAAAATATAAACCAAAAATTCTACCCTTTAATATCTGTATCATGTATTCTCCATTCCCAGCTTTTGTTAGAAGTAGCTTCAAAGATGTATAGATTTTTTGTTTTCTCACCCTCTAGTAATCAGTACTTAAAAACAGGATTTATTCTGAAGCTCTACAAATTTTTATGAAGGATATCTGCAGTAATGTCAAAAGTAATGATTCCAAGGTCACTTCTTTCTCCAGGTCCAGTGAAGTCTTCTACATTTTTCCTAAAAACACACAAAAAAACACATTATTCAAACTTCTTTGCAGCTGGCACAAGATAATATTAGTGTCTTCAGAGAAAGGATACTCTTATTCAGTGGGAAAAAATGGGAAACATAGGCAGTGCTGAGGCTGGTCCCTTGTAACAGAATGTAGAATGAACAATAATAATTACAGTTTAAATATACTTCCTGAAGTTGACTTATCTTAGAATCCAAGCCAATAACTTAACTTGGATATTTTAAACATGCATATCTAAACATTCTCCAAAATTTGGAAAAATTAAAAGTTTTAAACAAATATTCCCTTAGAGAATGCAAATGTTCTGTAAGTCATAAAGTATTATGGCTACACAAATGTTTACAGGGTTGTGTTTGGAGGATTCAACTGTTGAAGTAGCAAGGCCAGCTTATTTGTAATAAGGAAGTTACTTTGTGCCAGAGGGCAAATGGGAGGACCCCCTCCCTCACCTGGCTGGTAGTGAGAAGACAAAAGCCATAGTGAAAGAGGAGAGCTGTGCTAGAAGCAAGCAGAAGTCAGGGAGTGAGAGTCATGCCTGCTTTCTGCTGAAATCCAAGGCTGTGAATATGGGAGAAGCAAGACCTTCTGGGATGTTAATGCTGTGAGTCCCTCCATCATAAGGTATGTGTGTGTAGATAAACCAGACATCCTAAAGACATCAGCCAGTCTCTACTGTCCCTAGGAATGAGGAAACCAAACCCTAGGTAAGATCCTGGGACGCTCACACCGCTCGGACACTGGGGTGGCATGCAACATTATGCAGGGCAGCAGAAGGGAACTTAGGAGTTGGGCAAGAAATTTAGGCAAAAGTGAGCCAAGTGAATGTCACCTGTGATTTCAATAATGTATAGGCTACATAATTTAATTTCCTTTACCTTACGAGTTATAGTTATCATAGCCATTATGTGATGATGACATTTGGCAACTAATGTTAATGTTCTTGCCAAGAGGCACAATGCGAGAGAACACCAGAACAAATCTAATTCTCCATGCACTGCCATGCTTTTATTCATGAAGAGCAGTCACATTTAGCACATTTTAATAGCATAGAGTATGATGTTTGAAGCCCATAATTTAACACATTCAGCTGAGATGTTCCTACTTAGCTCCAAATGCACCAAGGAACATAAAATCAGTATGCAAGCACCACAAACGATGCATAGCAGTCTATGAAACCATTCAGAGCAACACCAGTCAGCAATGCTGAGAGCAGGACTTGTGTTTGTCAGAACAGCACGGGAATTTGCTGTAAAACAACACTGCCCCCCACCCCCATGGAAACAGACATATGCTTGGCAATATGCTGCCAGGGCAACAGCCACTGACGTGTGCTAAACCCAATAGACGAGTTGCCTTTCATATGTACACCCTGGAGGGAGCCTGCCAGAGGGCGGACACTACAGCACCAGAGAGTTCGTGGTGCTCGCTCATTGGCTCGCACAAAGGGGAAATGAGAGAACAGGAAGGAAAGGTCTACTGTTCTGAGACCCATAATCGACAAAGAGAAAAGGGAATCCAAACTTAGATGATAACACAGAGAACAACGTGCGATTATTGCAGGATCAATAATACACAACGCTTTTATCCGTCTTCAGTGACAATCCCATTTAACATGAACATTCCACTGTGCGACTTATTTGCAGCAGGAATGGGACTGATGTGTGTGGGGGGAAATAATAATTATTGCTGGGAGGTGGGGTAACTGTAATACACATCAGCCACTGCCATGGGCGCACACAAAGACATCCTGATAAGTTATGCCCCCGCCCCAAATCACTTCGAGGACCACAGGTGAATATTAATGGAGCGAAGGGAGATGGCTCGTTGCAAAACGTTTTGCACATGAGGGATGCTCTACAAGGAGGGCATGGATTTTTTTTGGGGGGGGTGAAGGGAGAATACTTCGAAGCAAGTCAGGCTTCGCCTTCTGCACCCCAATCTCCTCACCCCACATCCTTGCGGAGAAAGGGGTGAGAAGGGGAACATTTTCCGCCCACTACTCAAAAGACTTCGAAGAGGCTCAGCCCCCAGGAGGAAGAGGAGGAGGAAGAAGAGAGGACCCCCAACCCTGCCCTCGCCCCTCACTCACAGCATGACCCGCGAGACGGCGATGCTGACGGGCACCGTGCGCTCTTTGAAGGCGGTGGTGATGAAGCAGCCGAAGGTCAGCGCCGCCATCACGCTCAGCGAGAAGGCGAAGAGAGAGTTGGCGCGGGTCAGGACGGTGTTCATCTCTCCCGCCGGCCGCTCCGGCCTTCACCACACACACACAAACACGCACGCTCGCTCCGGCCCTCTTCGCCTGCCTGCCTGCCGGCCGGTCGCACCACCCGCCTCCGCCGTCTCAAGCGCGCAGGCAGGACCAGCGAGCGAGCCTCGGGTGGCGGGGAAGCGGACGCGGGAGGAGGGGGGGAGCTGCTGCTGCCGCTGCCGCCACCGCCGCGCTGCGTGGCTGAAAGGGAAAGGAGGCCCGAAACGGCCGCCGAAAAGCCGAGCCCGCCCAGTCGCCCGCGCGAGGAGGAGCCCAGCCAGCGTCCCTGCGCCTCCCTGCCCGCCTCCCTCCTTCCCTCCGCCCTAGCTCGGCCTGCCCGGAAGTCCCATCGGCCTCGAAGAGTCGCTTCCGCCCGCCCGCCGCCGCAAGAAAAAAAGAGAGATAAAAAAAAGCAGAGTGATAGTAGGGGAACCACCTTCTGGCATGGAATGGGGATCCGAATAGTCGGAGCGTCACGGCGTGTCCGCGCGCGAGTGAACGGAGAACAGCGGCGGCGGCAGCAGCAGCGGCATTCGGGGGCGGAAGGGCAGGAAAGCGGCTACCTTCGCCTCTGCTGCAGCCCGAGGGGGGTTTTGTGTTGAGGCGCCTCTTTCGTGGCATTTGCCATGCAAGGTGAATGTCTACTCAGAAGTAAACCCCACTGAGCTCAATAGGGTTTGTGCATTTAGAGATCGCAAGCCCTAGTTGTATGGACATTAGCGACATTAGCTTATCTGCATATCTTGTTTTGTACTGTAATCGTTCTGCCTGCATCTTGATGACATGCCTCATCTGTGTAGTACCGCGATGGAAACCTTTGCTGGTGAGGTTTCATTTCGCTAATAAAGACACTGTTTTGTTTTGTTTTTTAAAAAAGACTGAATCGGTTTTTTAAGCAAACAGTTGTTAGAGAGTTACTTTAAGTCATTATTAACTTCCGTCACCGCCTGCACTGTGGAGATCGTGAGGTTTGCTCAGGATTGTGATATAATCACGTTCAGGTACAATCCACCCACTTGCAGCTAGTTGAATGAATTGTGGCAAGGTGATAAAGAGACAGAGTCCAAATCAGCACCGTGAGAACGGACTATAGTAAACTCTCACTATAGCTCCCAGCTACCCCATCTTCAGGGTGGGGGGCAATGAACAATGGACATTTTGTAGGACATTTAAAAAACCCTTCTTTAAAATAAAATAACCCAAAGAAGACTTGACGTTGGAGAAACTTAAACTTAGTCCTTCCTTCTAGAGGAGGACGCGCGTTGCTCCCAAGTCACTGCACCGAAAAAAGCCGGAACATCTCCCTTGTTGCTGCCTTATGAGCAACTGCCTTGTTACCACTCTGAAGGTAAATAGTCAAGCCGTCAAAAATAGCCAGGAAATCCGGTCTGCAGGCAAAGGAACAGTCTAAATTCTCTTATGATTGTCTCCTCCCGTTCTATATAACCCGCTGCTAGTCGCCGCAGGCAGCGAGTGCCGCCTGACGGCTGTCTGCTAAAAAAGCAGCTTTTCGAATCCACCTATGAACTGATCTGTATGGAGGGAAGTTGAGCTTCTACACACGGAAATGCAATGCAGTATTTTGCCCCTTAACCAGCTCTTCAAGTGACAAGGCTTATGGGTCAGTTACTTCATGGTGCCTGAAAGCTCTCACTTGGGGGGTGGGGAGTGTGTGTTTTAATTCAATATATTTTGACATCCTGGCTAGGATCTAAGAAAAGCAGGAACTAGTTTAATAAGCCCATGCAAAATCTGTTTGCTTTAAACACCAGCTTCCCATACTGCAAATCAAGCAGGTTTTGGTTTTGTTTTAATTAAGAGTTGATCACTTCCCTGGTCCTTTGCCTACTTGCGTTATTCTCATCAGGGTGGTGGCTTTGATTTGCCTTCCTGTGATTGATCCATGTACACGGCTTTGTGTTTCCAACTCAAGACCCATTGAAAAACATCTCATCCAGTTCAAGCTTTGAAAAACTTTTTCATATTCTCCAATGTGCTACCCTTGCCATTGTGGCGGCACGGGGTTGCCATTCCGTTAAAGGACTTACGCTACTTGTCAAACGGTTCATTTATCCAGTCTGTATAACGTTTACTGTATATGTAACTTGTTAAGATACAGTTGTACATTTATTTATCCATTCCATGTTTACAGCATGTCCAGGCTTTGTCTTTCACATGGCACCTTAGCATGTTTGTTGTCTGAATAGTTATAGCCTATCTCTATTCTAGCTATTGTTCTAGTAAATTTGGTTTTATACTTATAAGCCAGTTTGTGGTGGTGGTGTTTTCCTGCATGGCCCAACCAGCTCTTTTGGACCATTCTCTTTTATCCCACTTAACTCCTCCCACTTGTCTGATAGGCCAGCTCTGCTAGGAAACATCTTCGTAAGCTTCATTGACGCTCCCCTTATCCTTAGCCAACTGTCTCATAGACCCTGATGGCAACATCCACCCACCTGTGCACCTTGAGAGGCCTACCTGAGTGAGCAAAAGTAGAGAGCCCACTGCCCCTGAGGTCATCACGCTGCCTGTGTCTTCCCTAGGGCCATCAGAAGCCAAGCCAAATTAGGCCTCCTCTCCTCCATTATTTAGTGGCCTTTCCTCATAAGCTCAGAAGTTGGATCTCTCCAAAAGTTGGATCTTCAACAGCCCCCTGGTCTTTTTATCTGCCATTTTGTCTGTAGCGACTCCTTCGCTGGAGGCTGGCTCTTCCCTGGCCCTGTCTTGGAGAACGTTTTCCTGCTCATGCACTCCTTTTCCCGCTCATGCACTGCCAATCATGTTACCAAGCAGCAGCTGTGCTGGGCTTTGTGTTTGTTTTGTGCTGCCAGACATTTCTAACCTTGTGACTAGTTCATGTGGCAGTTTTTTCCTTCTGCCTAGAGCCTTTCCATGCACGATTGTTTCCGCGTTTTTTCTACTATTAATCTCAAGTGTTGTAAACAGGCCAGGTGGGATGTTTTGAGAATGGGTAGCATAATTAGCCTGCGTTTGTTCTCCCTGTGACCTTGCATATCTCAGAGTGCCTTTTGCTTCACCATATGTAGGTAAGCTCTGTTGGTTACTTCCCCTTTTGATCTGGCAGCAGTGGCATGCCTGTCACAGCTACTGCTTTGGGATGGAATTCTGCAAACAGCTGTCAGATAAGAGATGGATTGGTGTACTGGCTGGCGATATCACAAAGGCACTGAAGTTGCCACCCACCTCTGTGGCTCTGAAGTGGCTCACCCTAGATGCAATTCCTGGAGAAAGAGATATGAAAGACTCTCTCTGGGGTCAACGGTTGTAGATTACTCAAACACAGAATATTATTTATCTTTCCTAAAGCTTTTAAACAAGCAATACTACTTCTGCGCACACTACTAAAGAGGACAGGCTCACATTAGTGTTGCACACTCCACTTCTCCAAGCACTGAGATGTAGGAGCACAGCACTTACCAAGATTTAGAAGGCCACTGGCATTTTATGTTTGAGGGTGGGGTTTTTGTGTTTTTTACACAACTATACAGGTTGAAGGTAGGTGGAGGTATAGCTTAAACATTCCAACAGACAATCAGAGTTCACTGTTTCCACATCAGATCTTTAAGGATACACCCAGCACCACAAGATGCTGTTAATTCAGAGTCCAAGAAATCAGGTACAGTATCTCTGTTTTCCCCCAAACCATAGTTTGTCTTCACAAGCTGGCTATTTCTTGCACAGAATCCAAATGATTCTCCAGTTACTTCCTAGGCCATTTATCTGTAATTTCCCTAACAAAGGAGATACTTGCCAGGGCCATCCTGTCTAAACCCCAAAGCTTCAAACCCTAGAAAGTTGGAATAGCTATCAGGCAAACAAGACTATGTTTCTTTTAAACAGGGGTGACCTGGTGGAGGAGAAAGTCTAGTCTTTTGCATCATACCTTAGTTTCTCAATCTCCCTTTTTTTAAACAAAACCCCAAAAACAATCATTTTCCCTGCAGGGCAGCTTTCTCTTTGAAAGTCTGCTTAAATTTGCATATATATATTTGCATATACAAATTTGTATCATGCGTTTGTGTGTCCCAAGTGTTTTAAGAACTTGGTGACACCTCTGCTTTCAAGACCATATTAGTATTTGAGAATGTGTCCATTAGTAGAAATCTGAAACACAGCCTTAGTTGGAGCAGTCAAGTAATTTCGTTGTCCCCGAAGGGGGCAATGACAATAAAGATATTATTATTATTATTATTATTATTATTATTATTATTATTATTATTAGCTCATATTAAATGATATTTCAAGCAAAGCCACTGGTGTTTAAACATACATCCAAATTGTTAAACAACATTCATTATAACAGGCATAGACAAATGTCTCCAAAATTGCATCAGCTTCCTTCCCTTCCAGGGATCTGTCATAGGCATAGCCTAGTTAACACACCAAGCCCTTTTTCCTGGCTTGGCTTTCCATTTCATTCTAATTAAACAGAACTCATCCTTTTAAAATAAATATGTTGAGAAAATGTAAGAACATCACTTTAATAAAAGATCCAACAAAAGTGTGTATGTGTGTTTATCACGTTTTCAGGGAGGGTGACAATCTTCTTTCTGATTGACAGCAGGTGGTTAAAACTGTGGAGTAAAACAAGAACAAGTTGTAAATAATACCGTTTGACAACTATTCTTCAGATGCAAAACTGATGTGATTATACACAATAGATATGTGAGCTGTGGAACGAAGCTACTGTTTTAGTATGGAGTGTCATATTCAAAGTGTTTGAAACTGTTTATATGTGTTCTTCTCCAGCTGAAATACCATCACACTAGCAGGAGCTCAAGTGAACTCAGTGCTATGTACAGTATAAATAATCCCCATATTTTGAGCTGCAAGCATCATGACCAGCTGATATTTTCTTTCCTCAGCACCAGCTGTTCCCTAGGAGTGTCTGGCTGGAGCCATACTATCTTAGCGACATATTTCGGAGCTGTATCTAAACACTGACAAAGCCTCTTGTGCAGCAATGACTGTCGTAGAGGAAAACCGTCCTTTTGCCCAACAACTATCCAATGTCTACTTTACGATACTTTCACTTTTCTGCTTTAAGCTTTTTGTGAAAATCAGCCTCGCAATACTCAGCCATTTCTATATTGTAAAAGGGAACCGTAAAGAGGCAGCAAGAATAGCTGCTGAGTTTTATGGACTTCCTCAAGAACAAGGTACGCTTTTGTTTCCTTTATCACCTTTGTCATTTCTTGTTATTGAACTGCTAACTTTTATAAGTCTTTTCTTTAAGCAAACTAATCTGTAATTTTCCATAATCTTTAGGCAACCTGTTACTGACCAGACTTTCCCACTTTATTTTCACATTGAATAGTATTTCATAGAATCAGAATTGTAAAGTTGGAAGGAACCATGAGAGCCATCTAGTCCAGCCCCTGCAAAGCAGGAATCTTTTGCCCAACATGGGTCTTGAACCCTTTACCCCGAGATTAAAAGTTTCATGTTCTACCAACTGAGCTATAGGCTGTTTTATGATTACCTGTTTTATGATTACCTATGATTCAATCTAACACGAGTAAAATGTTAAAATAGTAAATTAAAATTGTGAAATTAATCTTCATTTGCTCTGGTTCTGTTTTTATCAAATGGAGGAAGGAAAATGCCTATAAAGTACTGGCTGACATTAATAATGCTTGCATAGGGTAACTACAGCTCCTTGTTTACCAAGATTATTTGTGCCATAACACTATCCAACTTATAATGCAAAACTATAATATAGAGTGGAACCTGATTCTTAATATTTTTGAAGATGGTAGTAAAATCCATTTTTCATCTGGTTTATAAAATTTCAAACATTTATATTATGAAGATGTGATATTTTTTGTAAATGTGTTCAAAAGGGTATATATATGTCACAAGCTAAGCATACAAAGAGCTCGCTTTTCTTAGGCCTCAGCATTCAGCAATTCACTCCTAAGTAATATGCAATTGTGGTCTGTATGAGTAAGGGGCGTCTGCACTGCAGCATTTGTGTGAGTTCTTTATACTCAAAATCCCAGAAGTATGTGTGTCAAAGGAGGCCATCAATTCTAAACAAATGGGTATGGGATTTTACATTATGAGACTTATAATCACTTGATTCTTTGGTGCAGCCAGGTTTAAAGATTTCGGTTTCTGCCCATGATATTGCAGGAGCCAGAGGTGTTGCTGGTGCCAAGGATTGTCCAAGTCCAGGAAGGATTCCTATCTGGCGGCAAGGCCTGAAGTAATTATTTGGCACCCCTTAACCCAGCAAATTATTAACACAATCCTGCAACCAGTGGCGGAGAACATTCGGGGGCAGGGCTGGTGTGCATCCCGGGGGTGTGGCACGCGTCCTGGGGGTGCGGCACACCACCTGCGCAGGCGTGGCTCCCTGCGCAGGCGGGGTGGCAGCCGCGATGGCACCCTACCGGAATCACGCTGCCGGGGGCAGTGTGCTCCCCCCCGCACTCTTCTTCCTCCGCCAGTGCCTACAACTGCCTCCTCCCTACAAACTGCCTGTGATATTTACTTATCGATTGGGAATGGTTTAATGCCAACTCACAGGTTGCTGTCCCAGCTATCATGATCCCAAATACTATGTTTAAAGAAAGAAGTTAATTTTCAATGTGGTGTATCTCCTCATGAGTATATGCAGGGGTGCAGAATGTCTCCATCCATGACACTAATACATCCATGAGCCTCTCTTGTATTTGTTCCATGTGTAAATATTGTTATTGCAATGTACAGTGGTACCTCAGGTTACATACGCTTCAGGTTACATACGCTTCAGGTTACATACGCTTCAGGTTACACACTCCACTAACCCAGAAATAGTGCTTCAGGTTAAGAACTTTGCTTCAGGATAAGAACAGAAATCGGGCTCTGGCGGCACGGTGGCAGCAGTAGGCTGCATTAGCTAAAGTGGTGCTTCAGGTTAAGAACAGTTTGAGGTTAAGTACAGACCTCTGGAACGAATTAAGTACTTAACCCAAGGCACCACTGTATTTAAATGCAATGTAGTTCTACTAAAAATAGGTTTGCAATATAAACTAAGGTAAATATAACTCAATTTAAATATCAAATGTTTAAAAATGCTCTTAACAGGAAATGACAGCTAGAGATTTGAAGAAAGTTTCCCATTTATTTATTTAAAACATTTTTATACCACCCTTCATCATATGAGATTTTAAGGTGTCGTATATCATAAAACAGTATAATTATCAAATAAGTAAGATATCAGAAAAACAACAACCCAGAACATAAGCCTCATACTGTTTTAAAAC
The DNA here is from genome assembly GCF_964188305.1 of Podarcis bocagei. NCBI lineage: Eukaryota > Metazoa > Chordata > Lepidosauria > Squamata > Lacertidae > Podarcis > Podarcis bocagei. The sequence goes on from NC_138134.1 coordinate 31,674,718, forward strand.
TGAGCTGAATGCAGATGGGATACTATTTAATGAGATATATTATACTTCATTTCCCTGTAATTGAGTATTTTCTCTTTCTCTGAGGTGACATTGCCATATGTTTGCTTCTAGTGGAGTGCTTCTGAAATGCATCCTATTAAGAGTACATATTGTATGGAAGCTGGTCATCCAAGTTTAGTTTTATGGAAAAGCATTTTCCAGTGCCAGCCTAGGAGAATGGTTGACACAATGGCTAATTCTAATGCATGTGTTTATGGGAATCATTCCAAAAACATTCGCTTGGAGCGACTGGAAGAGATTCTAGACATAAAATATAGCAACAACTAGCATTAGGAAATTAGATGGGATGGGTATGTGTTAAAGTGCTAAGAGTATTTCCTTTGATAGAAATGAATGGCTAGAAGTTAGATACATTCCCAACAGCATTATCAAATCAGGAAGGAATTTTCCCCCAGTTTATTCTGAAGGTTTCTGTCTCCCTTGTGGTTCAAAATACACCCTCAACAGAATGAATCATCCTTATTTTAGGCAATACTTACAACATTGCTTTGGACACAAAAGAGGTTAAGTTGATTGAATTGTTGCAAGGATCTAAGTGCAGTTCTTCCAAACAACACTCCAGCTACAATTAAGATTATAGATATTATGATTTGTGTAGTAAGGGGGAAAGTGTTATGTGATTTTCCTCTTTCTAGTACATGCATGGGGAACCTCTGCACTGGGCATTCTCCTGGAATGACTCCCTAGGCTGGGAGTTGGGGGTCTGCAGATATAGGCAATCCCTGATTTGCACGGGGGTTGTATTCCAGATCATCATGTGTGGTGGCAGAGCGTGTTTAAGCCTACTCCATTACGCACACTTTTCCTGCCACTTCCGGGTTAGCGGCGGTGCGCATGTGCATGGTCATATGTGCTTTGAACGTGTGCAAAATGGTCATTTACTATTGCATGTCAAAATATATACCTTTTGTGCAGAGTGGAGACAGAACTCCCATAATACAGTGGCTGATGACTCTCCACAACAATGACCTTATGTGAATGTATCAAAGGAGCCATCCCCATGAAATTTAGCAGGGGTTACTTCTGAGTAATGTATAATTACTGTGACATAAACCCACACTAGAAATTGTGGGTTAATGGCAGGGACCGCCCCCCTTCCTAAGCCAAGGTTGATTTCCTCAGAAGTACAGTGGTACCTCAGGTTAAGTACTTAATTTGTTCCAGAAGTTTGTTCTTAACCTGAAACTGTTCTTAACCTGAAGCACCACTTTAGCTAATGGGGCCTCCCACTGCTGCCGCGCCGCCGGAGCCCGATTTCTGTTCTTATCCTAAAGCAAAGTTCTTAACCTGAAGCACTATTTCTGGGTTAGCGGAGTGTGTAACCTGAAGTGTATGTAACCTGAAGCGTATGTAACCCGAGGTACCACTGTGAACCTCATTGAGTTCAGTAAGACTTATACCCAGGTAATTGTACACAGGATTGCAACCTACATCACCCATCTCCTTTATTAGTCATACCTATGAATTGTCCCCATAAGCTCTGGAAATTCCATAGAAGCTCATATTTCTTGATGTGTTATCTGAAGAGGTTGATGGCATTCATACAGTCAGGAATGATAAGTAATGTTTTCCTACTACCCTGTTTAACAATTGCAACTGATAATGTCACTCAACAACAGTTGTTGGGCGAGGAAAAATAGTACAAGATGTTTTCTCAGCTCACATTCCAGATAGATCATAGTTCTATTAATAAAAACTATATAGGAACATCCTAGCTTTCTAGGTATAATAGAGCTCTAGTGGTCATGAAAGGAATATGGCACACGGTACCCAACACATAAAAACAGCAGGATTTAGCATTTTATTTTTCTTAAGCTGTGTAGTCAACAGTTGAGCACTGTGGTTTTACATGAGCTCTTTTCTTAAAAAACATGTCCACCAAATGATTAATACGCAGAGATTTGTTGAGATATTATAATGAGATGAGAAAATGGTTTAAAATAACATCCCCCCCAAACCCAGAAGCATTCCTTTTAGGAATGGCACAGATGGAGGTTCCCAGAAGTCGGGGGGGATTATGTATGCAACTATAGCAGCTCAGATTTTGTTAGCCCAAAAATGGAGGGTGGGGGAGGTCCCTAAGAAGGAGGAATGGCAACTTTAAATGATGGAATAAGCAGGGTTAGCATACCTAACCAGCAGAATAAGGGAACAAGAAGATCGAGTCTACAAAGAGGAATGGAAAATCTTGGTAGAATATTTGGGAAATAATTGTAAACAAGTGAAAACACTAACAGGATTAAGGTAAATTCAACAGTATAAAAAGATGAGGTAATATGAAAAGGGGGATGGGATTAAATGGTTGTAATGGTTGTAATAGAATATGCAGTAATAATGGGAAAATTAACCATGAAAAGAAAAGAAAAGAAACCATGGAAAGAGAAGAAGAGAAGTCAATGAATGTATTATTATAACGGTGGGTATTTAATGCTGGGAAATCTATAACTGAAAATTTCAATAAAAATATCTTTTAAAAAAGAGATTTGTTGAGGTATGATGAGTTAGTTGCATTCATATAGATGGTTAGGGTTACCACTTTCCCCATCTGAAGTGGACTGTCCCTTGTCAAGATCTTGAACTTGTGGATAAAGCCATAAAATCTCTTTCTTAATATGTGCATCCCTAATGTAGTATTCATACAGGGCTGCTTTTTCCCTTCCTTACTCTGACTCACTGGGCATTTTTGTAGGCATGGAATCTATTGCATATGCTGCATAGAGGGTCAAGGCCTTCTGACCGTGTAGTGTCTAGGGCCACCAATTCCTGAAAGACACCATTTTAGTACCTGGGAGGGTCCTAGGGGCAAAGCCTGACAGGTAAAGCAGCTATGCGCCATACTTTACAGAGGGCAGTCTTCTCTCTGAAGGTTTTCTGGTCCAAGACCAGTTTAACATTAAATAACTATAAGGGAAAGCAGTCACGACATGGTGACAGCAGACACGAAATTAAAAGACGCCTGCTCCTTGGGAGAAAGGCGATGGCAAACCTAGACAGCATCTTAAAAAGCAGAGACATCACCTTGCCAACAAAGGTCTGTATAGTTAAAGCCATGGTTTTCCTGGTAGTGATGTATGGAAGTGAGAGCTGGACCATAAAGAAGGCTGATTGCCGAAGAATTGATGCTTTTGAATTATGGTGCTGGAGGAGACTCTTGAGAGTCCCATGGACTGCAAGAAGATCAAATGCATCCATTCTGAAGGAAATCAGCCCTGAATGCTCACTGGAAGGACAGATTCTGAAACTGAGGCTCCAATACTTTGGCCACCTCATGAGAAGACTCCCTGGGAAAGACCCTGATGTTGGGAAAGATGGAGGGCACAAGGAGAAGGGGACGACAGAGGACGAGATGGTTGGACAGTGTTCTCGAAGCTACAAACATGAGTCTGACCAAACTGCGGGAGGCAGTGGAAGACAGGAGTGCCTGGCGTGCTCTGGTTCATGGGGTCACGAAGAGTCGGACACGACTAAACGACTAAACAACAACAAGGGAAAGCAGGAACCCTGAAGTTACCTATCAACAATTAGAACCTGGACAAGAGACTGAACAGACAGGCCACCTAGTCAGTTTTTCTCATTATAGTGAGATGAATTGTATTTCTTTTTAAATTATATTAAGTAATTCTGAATCTGCATCTATAAATACAAATTAGCATATGAAAAACACAAGCAAATATTTACTATTGTCCTTTTTCACGTGATATATTTCCTCTTTTTGGCAATATGCAAGTCACGTACCTGCTGGCAGTCTCAAAGGACAGTAGCTGGAGTAGAGCCCTGTACTCATGGGCAGAAGACAAGTAAAAACACTGTGTAATCTAGGTATAGACCTGTTCCATGTGTTTACTTGTCCCCTGCCACCAAACAATACATTCATCCATGATATCAAGCCATCATCACATATCATTCTTACACAATCCAGACTCCAACGGTGTCACAAAGGAAAAACTAAAATTCCATTTATAACTCAAGCAGATGAATCTAATGTTCACATTAAACGGCACCCACAATTCACTTGTATGCGACATATTGTTAAAAATTAAGATTGCCTTATAGAAAACATAGAAGCTGAGATGCTTTCTGATTGTTTTTCAGATTATGGCAAAGAACTCAAAATCTATGCAAAGCAGATCTCTTTCCTTCTTTTTCCCATGCAGGTTTGCATCCTCCCTTTCATATATGCTCATTCATCCAGTCTGTCTCACAGACAGACCATGATCTCTCTTTCACATGTACACACTCTCTCTCTCTTCCCCATAGTCTGTATCTGGTAGCTGTTGCTGCTTTGTTCAGCAGTAGTTATGTGAGATGGCTCCTTTCATTCGTGTAGGAGGTCTGAGGATCTGTGTGCTGGATAGGGGCTGAATCTGCTAAACCATCCAACTAAGACAGAGAGCTGGCATGTGGCAAGAGGTTGACTGGTTCAATGAAGCTGAATGGGCTAGCCCAGTTGCTCCTTCTGGCCTTTACTGTCCATCATTTTTATCTTCTCCCTCTCCAATAAAATCCAGAGCAAATGAGTAGTAAAACAATCAGTGTGACACTCACCACCACTCACAATAGGGAAGGAGAGTGGTCCAAAGTATGGCATAAGCCATATCATTGATTGCGTGCCAAGGCCCCATGACCCGCAGTTCCCACACAGACAAGTGGATTTTGGTTTATGGGTTTGAATAGGCCACAACTTTATCAATTATAGATGTGAGGGATTTGGCTTAGGCATTGGGTGAAGCCAGACTATATATTGACTCCTGCCTATCTGCCGGGAGACCAGCTAAGGGTAAAGCACCAATAGGGGGAGTCCTATGGCTTGAATGGCCCCCGGAAGTGCCGCGGTTTAAATTTCCTGTGGCCACGCCTACAGCCGGCACTGATTCGTCAGCAGGGTTGCCCCTGGGCAGAGGCCCACCCAGCGCTGGTGACATAGCTGGGCAGTGACAATGCGGGGGCTGATCTCTGCCCCCAGCCGGATCATTGCGGAGCCCGATGCCTTCGCAATGCTGCCCACCAGAAAAGGTAAGCGGACTTTTGAATGCCTTTCTCATCAAATACTTTCAGTTTTTCTATCTCCCAGAATAAGCATGTTCCTGCACACGTATGCAGAATTTGAAACGAATGAATAAAATACACCATTTTAAAAAAATCTGGTTGAAAAAAGCAGCAATGAGAATAAGGCCAGAGAAAAGGGGGGCTGAGAGAGGGGCCAGAAAGGGGAGAAAATATAAAACAGGCATAGGCAAACTTGGCTCTCCAGATGTTTTTGGGACTACAATTCCCATCATCCCTAGCTAAAAGGACCAGTGGTCAGGGATGATGGGTGTTGTAGTCCCCAAAACATCTGGAGGGCCGAGTTTGCCTATGCCTGATGTAAAGGTTCAAGATATGTGATTTGGCCCCCAGGTGCAAGTGTCCCACTCCCCACATTAATCTATACTGTAGACCAGTGTTTCCCAAACGTTTTTGGGCAACGGCACACCTGTTAGCCGGAAAAAAATCTCGCGGCACACCACCATTAAAGCCCCGCCCCGTGACGTCAGCGCGCAGCGTCACGCCGGGAGGGACGCACAAAAGCGAAAGTTTTTTCCCTCCCCCTTGCTGGGGTGGGAGGAGGCAGCAGAGCGAGGGCAGCTGAGGCGGCGGCGGCTGTTGTGGTGGCGGCGGCGATAGCGGGCGGAGGAGGGGGCGGCGGCGGGAGTTGCTGCTGCTGTTGTTGCTGCTGCTGCCCAGACATGCCGGCCTCCTCCTCCTCCGCTGTCTCGCGATCCTCCCTTTTGCGCGCGCTGCCCCGCCGCTCGGCACCACCACCGCGGAGCCGCCCCCGGCTCGACGCGGATCCTCGCTGCCGCCGCCGCCGCCGCCGCCGCCTCTCACCGCCCGACTCGCCCGCCTTCCTCCCACGGCACACCAGCCGATGTCTCACGGCACACTAGTGTGCCGCGGAACACCGGTTGGGAAACACTGCTGTAGACAACACTAGATTTGCTAATATTTATGGCCGGAATCATAAATGCATTGGCACTTAGAAAAGCTTAAGTTAGTTAAACAGGACCACAAGATAAGTAAGCTTCTTTTACTGGGGATACCACTACTGTAATAAGATCATTACTCTGGTTAATCTGTGTTGTAACTTTATCCCAGATTAGTCTCTTCTGTTTGCTTGTTCATGAAGATTTTCTTCCAGCACTACAAGGAGGTTATTTAGTGCCATGCCAGAAGAGTATTTGCTCTGGTTTACGAACGTTTACAGTTTGTGCTCCTGTTTAGGTCAATGTACGAGAAGGTAGTTTAATAGCTCTTTACAACTGTTACTAATGCTTAGTCCTTTCCCCATAAATTGTGGTTGGGGAAACCCAGCCAGATGGGCAGATTATAAATAATAAAATCATCAACATTCTTGTATCTCACAATGTTGTTGTTGTTGTTATTATTATTTATTAAATGTGTATACTGCCCTTCATCTGAAGATCACAGAGTGGTTCACAACCCAAAAAGAGAACACGAAATACATAATAAAACAAAAATAAAAAGCAAAGGCCAAAGAATATTAATCAGCAACCTGACCACCAAATTCTGCACCAGCTGAAGTTTCTGACGAATCTTCAGAGGTAGCTCCACGTATATGCGTTATAACTTAGAGGTTACCAGAGCATAGATGACAGAAGTTAGGCTATCCTAGTTCAGATAGGGTCACAACTGGGCCACCTTCTTAAACTCTGTGCCACTGAGGCCACCTGAACCTCAAAAGACAGCAAAGGATCCAGGAGTACCCCTAAGCTTCACTCCTTCAGAGGGAGTGTAACCCCATCTAGTGCATGCAACCTCCTTTCCATCCAGTCTAGGAAACTGCCCACTAACAGTGCCTCAGTGTTATCTGGACTGAGCTTCAGTTTGTTGGCTTTCATCCAGTCCATTACCAAGGCAAGAAAAGGTCCAGCACATCCACTGCCACACCTGCAGATGGAAAGGAAAAATAGAGCTACGTGTCATCAGCATATTGCTGACAACGTACTCCAACACACCTGATAAGCTTACTTAGCAGTTTCATGTAGATGTTGAATGGCATAGGGGATAAAATTGAACCCTGAGGAACCCCACATTGAAGGCTCCACAGAGCTGAGGAGCACTCCCCAAGCATCACTCTCTGGAAACGACCATCCAAGTAGGACCAGAACCATTGCAAAGCGGTGGTACTCACCCCTAACTCAGACAGCAACTCTACAAGGATAACATGGTCAGTGGTATGAAAAGCCACTGAGAGGTTGAGAAATATTAATAGGGACACATTTCTCCTGTCTCTCTCCCAGCAGTGATTATCATATAGGGTGACCAAAGCAGTTTCCGTGCCGAAACTGGGCTGAAACCCCGATTTAAGGATCTAGAAAATCTGTTTCCTCCAAAAGCACCTAGATCTGGTTATAATCACCTGCTCAAGAACCTTGCCTATTACAATATTAATATTTCAGTTTTGCAGTAAAAACTTGAAAATACTCTGCCCATTGCAAAATGGCCAAAAATTGCTTTATAAATTAATTTGCAAAATGCTTTACAATTGTTATTATGCTTGCTTTCAAAACATTTCTGGGTGACAGATCCCTACTGTGCCCTTCCCCCCCTCCCCCTTTACAAATGGAGAACCAACATAACCAGGGAAGTCTTTCTTTCTAGGACAAGTGTAAGTGAGGGGGAGGAATCAAACACCCTCTTCCATTTTAACTTGTGTAAACAGACCCAGGCTGCAGCTAAGCTGATTCTTTCTTGTTTTATAAATAGAACATGCCAATGCAATCCTTTCCTTCCCTCACTCTAGCTGCCCGTCCTGCTAGTAAATATTGCAGGATGGTGTAGTAGCTATTTTACTGCAAGTACAACCAGACAGCTTGTGAGAAAATGACAAGGAGGGCCGAGAGCAGTTAGCACTTTGTGGACATTCCAGAGGGAAGAGCATCTGCATTAATGACACGCAGGCTTTGGCAGGAGGGAAGAGAACGTTAAAATCATGTCCACAAACACTGCGGTTCAGAGGAGCTGCACTAAACAGAATCTCTCAAAGAGAAGCCTAGAATGCATAGGGGAGTGTTCTGCGAAACGAAAAGCTAGCTGGGGTATTCTCACCAGTCAAGGTCAGTACAGCAATCATTTCAACAAGCCGATGGAGGCTCCAGATTTTTCTAATGTGAACCATTTTTGCAACATCAATTTTATATCGTGACTGTTTTCCTAAATTAAATATTTCAATGTTATTGTATGGCAATAGAAGATAGACACAGCTTTGATCTAGTTTTCTTTTAGTGTGAAATTAGCTACAGCATGTTTTGTCTGAGGTATGCTTTTGCAGATGTTGAAGTCACATTCAATATACAGCAAACCAAATGCCAGGGTTGCTAAGTACCAGGGACTGTTTACAGATCTGAAGGGCTGGAGCGACCTTATATGTAAATTGTAAATATACATGGGGAGGTAAACAAGGCAGGAGACCTTGTAAGAACTACATGTGACATGCAAATACTGCAAATGTTAGTTAATATTATATAATCTGTCTGTGTGCACCTGCATTCAGAAGCACTGTGATGCATACAAAATAAGTTTACAATAACTATGAAAGGAGCTGTGAAATTTGTTATAAGTTCCTGTCATTTATATGCTACCAAAAATCAATAAACCTGGGTCCCCTCCACCTGAGTATCAGTTTATTTCTGGATTGGGTTCCACTTTGGAATCATTATTGAAATATATAGATTCATTTATTAGAGACTTGGTTCCAGCTTAGGGTCAAACTAGATGTGACGCTAACTAACCACAACCCAGAATTCTGGGCTTGGAACCCCCCCCCTTAAAAAAACAACAGCTGCCATGGAGGCTCTGATTCAGATTTGGATTGTGGCACAGAGAAGGTTTTTACCCATTTCCTCCATGCCAATTTCCCTGCCCCCAGGTGTTACTAGTCGTGGGCAGAACAATCCTACCTGGAGTCTGAGGGGAAGGGAGGAATGTTGTGACAGATCTATCACCACATCCGAAGCCCCATCAGATTGTGCAAACCATGGTGGAAGGTGGGGAGCAGGTAATGTCACAATTTCCCCCTTCACCAGCCATAGATCCCTTCACCAGGCACGTCAGGGATCTATGGGTCTTTGGATCCAGTGGGTGCATTCTCCTTTTTACCACCAGTGGTAGCTTTCCATCCTCTAACATTGCAATGCCCCCATGACTTGTGGCACTACTATCCACAGGTAAAGGGAAATGCCAGTCGTACTATTTATCATGAGGCCACTAGGCTGGGACATACCACAGCTTTCCCAGTTGGAACAGGTCTCAACTACAGCAAATTAAGGCATAAAAGCCTGTTGGAAAACTGCCAAAGGCAGCCTCCACAGATGCAAATAAGTCCATTTTGCAATGCCTCGTGAACGTGTTAGGAGAAGCCCAGGTAGCTGCCCTACAATGGAGCAATTTGTAGAAAAGGCGGCTGTGGTTGCTGCCGACGTGGTAGAATGGGATGTTAAATTAACTGGATGGGGTAATTTAAGAGTATCATATTGATACACACTCTGATCCATCTAGGCAAAGTGGGTGAGACTTTCCCCCTGCGTAGATATAAACAGGGTATTTATGTATTTTATCCTAGCAATATACACCTTTAGTGCTCTACAAACATCCAGTGAGTGCCAAGCCTTTTCCAACAGATGGGATATATTATCTATAAGAGGATATCTATGTAAGATAATATAGGTTTAAAATAAACAAACAAGCCTAATTCTTGTAGTTGATGCGTTACCAGATTCAAAAGGTCAGATTCAATAACATTTTGCATTCTGGAGTTTAATAATCTGAAACTCATATTAAGATGATCATTTTAAGGCACCAGGCAAAATCCAATGTTAGTCACACTCAGAGCAGACCCTTTGGTATGTAATGCACAGTGGCTGCTTTCAGATACCACATACTTCAACCCTCCAGTTGTTGTCTGGAGCACTGGGAAGAAGAACATGCCTCCTTCCTTCCCATTTCCTCACCAAGCCAAGTTTGCAAAATACAATTGACAATCTTCGTTTGGAGGAATCACCTCTAGTTTGCTGGTTCAGACATCAATAAGAATCTGTTTTGACAAGCCAGATTGTGATACATTAGGCTGGAGGTGTCAGAGGAGGAGGGAGTTCTGTGCACAGAACAAAATCCTGATCCAAACCACATAGACTGTGGGATCAGAGCATGTGACATATGAATGCTGTCGGAATACCTTGGTGTTAGACTCCTTTTGAAAGAAATTATGTAGGAGGAGTAGGAAATAGACCTAAACAGCAGTACTGTAGGAAAAGGTAAAGGACCCCTGACAGTTAAGTCCAGTCGCAGGCCGAGGGAGCCTGCGTTTGTCCGCAGATAGTTTTTCTGGGTCATGTGGCCAGCATGACTAAGCCGCTTCTGACGCAATGGAACACTGAAACCAGAGCAGTGCACGGAAACACCATTTACCTTCCCGCCAGAGTGGTACCTATTTATCTACTTGCACCCCTCTTTTTTGGCATGCTTGCGAACTGCTAGGTTGGCGGGAGCTGGGACCGAGCAATGGGAGCTCACTCTGTCCCGGGGATTCAAACCGCCGACCTTCTGATTGGCAAGCCCAAGAGGCTCAGTGGAAGTGGTGGAGCTTCATGCTCTGGCATCGGGGGGGGAGAGCAGGCGGGGGCTGGAGCGCATCCTGGGGGTGGGGCACACTGCCTGTAGGGGCGTGGCACACGTCCTGGGGGCTGGGCACACTGCCTGCGGGGGCGTGGCGCCCAGCACGGGTGGGGGGGCAGCCACGATGGCACCCTGCCGGGATCACACTGCCAGGGGCGGGATGCCCCTCCCCGCACTCCTCTTCCTCCACCAGTGCTCAGTGGTTTAGACCACAGCGCTACCCGCCTGCAGTACTGTAGAATGGGCAATTTAACCCTCTCTCTCGTGATATTTTTCCCCTCCCCCTAACCCTCCCATGCCATTCACTTTCCCCGTGCGTCTGTTGTATCAGCAGGCACAGCTGAACGTCGTTCTTGCTGAAAATTTGGTCTCTTTTCAGTAGTCCACGCCCTTTTAAGTCGATCCAACCTCTATACCTGTTTGTACTAACGTTGTTGTTGTTTAGTCGTTTAGTCGTGTCCGACTCTTCGTGACCCCATGGACCAGAGCACGCCAGGCACTCCTGTCTTCCACTGCCTCCCACAGTTTGGTCAAACTCATGCTAGTAGCTTCAAGAACACTATCCAACCATCTTGTCCTCTGTCGTCCCCTTCTCCTTGTGCCCTCCATCTTTCCCAACATCAGGGTCTTTTCCAGGGAGTCTTCTCTTCTCATGAGGTGGCCAAAGTATTGGAGCCTCAGCTTCAGGATCTGTCCTTCCAGTGAGCACTCAGGGATGATTTCCTTCAGAATGGAGAGGTTTGATCTTCTTGCAGTCCATGGGACTGTACTAACATACAGCATTTATATGGTTATATGACACAAATTACTTTTAAGCACCATTGACTTATACTGTTCACTTAAACACATGCTTAAATCCCTCCAATGTAAATAAATCTCAATTGAACATACTTAGCTTTTCAGTGCTTCACGGAGTAGATCAAGCTAATACTTCTAGTCAGAGGAAGAGGAATGATACAGGTATGTCACTTAAAACTTGTCAGTTTAAACAAGGAGCGTTGTAGATATCATTTGCTATTAATATAACTGCCATTTTGTTAAAGGGTAGAATTTGAATCTTTAGAAGACATTATTATAGCTTTGAATTTGATTGGAGACAGATTACAAGTTTTTTTCTGTATAAATCCATTAACCAGCCCACTTCAGTGGGTCAAAATACATGAGACATGAGATTCATGGCCATCATATCTCCCAACAAATCTTTAAACACTAGCTGATGTCCTGGAGCAGCAGCGTTGAGAAAACAGGATTCAATCATCCTCCTAGTCTGGATTTCCTGATCAAAAACATCTCCCAGAACTTCACAGGGTGGCAGATAGAGGTCCCTGCATTTTTCTTTTGCAACAAAACTAATAGCCACTCAATGGGGTGCAATTTAGGTTGAGAAAACTGTGCAGAAAGTTTAAGCATCACTCCTTCAGTACCATTGCTCAAATTCAAATTCGAGCCCTCAGCCAGTAATTTAAGTTAAGAATAGAAACAATGGGAGATATGACTACAGATCTGTCACATCCTGTGGAGCTTGGCTTTATTGCTCATGGTGAAGGTGGCAGATCCAAAAAACCTAAATGGATTGGCATGTGTCAGTGGAAAGATTGGCATGTGAGCATTAGGATATTCATAGAACCAATTATCTATTATAATCATACATAATAAATATTAAAATAGCAATGGTGCTATTTATCTGATTACTTGCAAGTATTTCAATGCACATTTAGGCTGCAGTTTCTAGAAATAAGTCCCATTAGGCCTGGCTTCTGAATAGACCTGTATACCTTTATGCACTATATATCTTGTACAATATAGTTTACATTTTCTAGATCTCTCAAGCTCCTTTCGCTTTCAAATTAATTACTGTAGGGTACTTTTTTAAAGCTCTGTATAAGATATATACGACGCCAATTCCTACTGATTTTGTTGGAAAAGGCAAGCATGTGCTTCTCTCTCTCCAACAGAAATAAATTGGTTTTAAAAGTACTTCTCTTTGCTAGAGCATGTCTGTTGTCATGGTGAAAATGAAAGATGAGAGGAGATATTCATAATCATGTGGTATATCTTTAATTTGGGACATTTTGATTAGAATTTCACATGCTGGGATTATAATGAGCATTGTGCAATAACTTTAACATGGCTCCTGAATGGTGGAAAGGTGTATGGGAAGAGGAAACAGCCTTGCAGTCTTCCATCTAGTTCTGGATAGTCTACTACATACACCCAAAGGCAGTAGCTCTCCAGGGTATCAGACTCCTTCCCTGTCCTGCCTGAAAATGCCAGGGACTGAATTTGAGACTTTCTGTCCACAAAGCAAGGACTCTACCACTGAATTAATACAGCCCCTGCTCTCCCTGCTGCAGATGGGCAAATGCTTGCTAACGAGGAAAAAATATTTCTGTTTCTCTCAATTCTTAGGTATTTTTGTCCCCATAGCCTTCCCTTACAAATTCCTTACCCATCACTTCTGGGTCCATTAAGCTTAGCAGCCCTCTCACCTTAAGGAAGCATCAACATCCTCACACAGTTCCTGCTGGGCCGCCAATCATTCACCCACATTTCTGAGGACAACTGCAGCAGGGGGTAAACAGGCCATGTCTACAAAATCCCATCTTGTATCAGAGTAAATGGAGATGGAGTGTCTCTGCAGACAAGATCCCATATGCACCTATACGACTGCTTCGATCAGCAGAACTGGCACTGTTACAAGTGCCACATAATACCGATTTTCACATTTGGAAGAACTCAATCTTTAATGTGGCAGCACCTACACTTTGGAACTCCATGCCTATTGAAATCAGGCAGGCGCCTTTGAAAAGGGCCCTCTAAAAATATTTTTGTTTAGATAAGCCTACCCAGATATTTAGAAAGTTGTTGCAGGTTTTAATCTGTTTTTAGTTTATTGTTACTTTAACCTTTCTAAAGTCTTGATTTATTGTTGTTAATTCTTCTTATTGAATTTTTTCGTTGCTTTTTTTTTGTAAACCACTTTGAGATTTTTTTACAATCAAACTATATAAATTTCATATAAATATGAAATAAATAAAATAAATAAAAGCTGATCTTACATGTTGGGCTTCCCTTCTAGCATGGCTAATGAAAGAGAACCATATAATCCTATAGTATATTAACTTAGGTCTTCCACAATACCTGCTTTTGCCAAATGTGTGCATAAAACTAATTGTCTTATAACTTTAAATATAGGGGTCATGTAGTTAAACTTTTTATTATATATAAATATATATGGATATGACAGGAAACAGCTCATATAGGCTATGTTTGGCATAATTTATTAGACAAAGCTTCATTTGATTTTTGATTCAGACCCACTGGAAACAATCCATATTCATAATGAAAATGATATTTTTTTATTACACGTTTAACTTGTAAAATGACTTGCAGCTTTTATTACATTTGCTCCCACAACAATCCTGTGAGGCAGATTACAATTCTTCCTATTGAGCTGAAGCTAAGAAATTGCCTTCCTGAAAACCACCTGACCAATTTATAGTGGATATTTTGATTTGAATCCAGACCCAATTCTACATCAAGTTATCTATTATAAAATGAAACAACAATTATACTTTATTTAAACTATGCATTATTATATTTAAACTATGAATTATTTCATGTACTGTGTTTCTATGGAGCAACGAAAGCTGGCTTATTCCTAAACTCAGGGCTTTGGATATCTGTTTACTGCAGAGGCTTTACAGGTGAAAGTTCATATTATAATGAGTGCAGAGCTCCATCTAAAATGGCTGAAGTGTATTAATAGGCAGCAGCAAAAGGAAGAGTTTTATTTCCTTGTTTAACATGAGCCGGATTTATAATTGCGATTGGCTGGAAATGCCATGGGGAGATGGAGATTTAGGTACTGTATACATTTCTAAATCATTCTTTGTACTTGACTGTTCGTTATAATTCTTAGCCTTATCTCTGCAGTATTACAGAACTGTATACTCCAGTAAATTAGATACCAGCTGGCCTGGAATGCAGAGTCTAAATATAACTTGAAGTAGTTTGCACTTCAGTCAGAGAGAAAAGAATCATAGGGAGATTGTTTTTGAATAAAGAGTATTTTTGCAACTGCCTTTCTAAAAGGTATATTTTTTATTTGAGACAGCTGGGTACCCAATCCCATCTCCATTACAAAAAATGGGAAAGCTATGAGAGCAGAAGGTCACTGAAAAACATGCAACAATTCTCTAAAATAAATATACATAGTGTATACCAGTAGTCTTATTACAATCTACAAGTCTGTCTGCAGTAGAACCAAGCACAAAAAGTCACTACCAGCCAAGACAAGTTGCTGAGTTTCATACACTCCAACTTAGCCAGGAAGGAAACCCAATGATCCTATTTTTCCCTTTGAGAGTGGCTTTTAAAAATGTTATTAGTGTGCTCAAGAGCACTTCAGGTTTCATTATCATTTCCGTAATAATCTTTAGAAGTTAGCTGTCTTGGAGGGAGGGAGATGCTTCTTGACTAGTGCATTTATACATATGTATACACAGAGACGCAAAACTCCAGTGGACTACTTCCTTCCAAACCACCCGTACAGATAATAACAGGGGTGAGGAACCCTTAAGGGTGGCCCTTAAGATGTTGCAGGACGTCAACACCCATCAACTCTAATCACTGATCATGCTATCTGGAAATTTTGGAAGTAGGCACTCCAATAACCTTTGGGGGGCCACTGATTTCCTTCCACTGTTCTAGATCCAGTTTAAGACAAAACACCCTCTTAAACAGAAATAGGGATGTTAACATGTACAGAAGTGTGTTTCCATTTTCACCCATGGAATGTTGCAATGTATACCCTGATGTGGACAGTAGTGGGCAGAGATACCCTGCATGCTTAGTGCAAAGCAGGACTTGGGTTATTTTCCAGCACCATGGGAAAAATAAAATTGTGTCACTGCAGCAATGAAATGTGCAGACATTTTTCTGCATAGCACAAGTGAACACATGTAAAAAGAGGCACAGTATTAGATAGCAGATGTAGCACAGATAAGGATAAATATGATTTGTAGAACTACAACTGCAATGCTGGATTAAGATTTTTTAAATAATCTGTGAAGTTAGCATCTGGGATCTTTTCCTTATCCAAAGTTCGAAATGCTAGAGAGATGTTAATAAGGTACTTTATATGCTTGCTACCATTTCCCAGTGCAGCAGCTCTTAACAAAGTCTTAGGGCGGCAGCTCAGTTTGGCAGTAAAACAAATTGGCACAAGAGAGAGAGGAATTCTCTGCAGTGAGGATGCGTCAGTGTGATTGTAAACAGCAGCCGCTAATAATTTGTTGCAAGAAGAGCAACATTTTCTTCTTGTTTTGTGGTTGTCGGATATACATATTGATTAGGATTTTTAAAGTGCTGATTGCTTTTCTAGCATAAACTAAAGGTGGATTTAGGATAACTTTCATAAATTGTACCAGGACACCCATGTACCTCAGAAGAGACCTGTTCAATGCAATGGGTGGTCACCAGAGTTCTCATGTTAACTTTTGGCAATTTTTTTGTTATCATCATATGAATACCATATTTGGGTCCTATATTAAGGTGGACCCTACATTTTGCTGTTGAAATTACTTACTTTCTGCAGCACCCTAGAACTGCAAAACAAAGCACTATTTCTGCAAGGCAGAGCAAAGAGTTGCAATCTCCATCTGGAAGCAACACTGGATTATAGATATTTCAAGCCACCTTCTGACTAGTCAACTTGCATTTCCATTCTAATGTGTTAACACTCAAGAAAGTCCCATTGATCTCAATAAGATTTGCTCTCAATTAACTGTGCGCTAGGGATGGGGGAAATTAGATTTAGCTTCCTTTGCAAGTGAGGCTTGCATTTGGTGCCTTTTACGTTTGGCACCAATTGCAAACCCCTAGGATTGCTTCCACTCAGGATGCCTCACTTGAGAACTCTGCCAAAAATGGGTTTGCAAACCCCAGAACTCCCAAGTGCAGCTGATCCCAACAGGAGTTGTGCTGACTGGAAGCGCCTTTTGGAAGGGATCTTCTTTTGCATTCTGGTTGCAAAGGAGGAAAGGAAAGAATTGGGAGCGGACACTGAGTGCACTCTCATTTCTTTCCTTTTGAAGCTAGGTCACCCAACATCATGGTCAAAGTGGCCTATGGGTTGGTGGTGAAGGAAGTAGCCAGATCCTGTTCCCTATTTTCAGGTGGGATCGTGTGAATTTTTTTTTTTACTTTATCATCTTTTTCTACATTTACAAAATAATTAATTTAATATTTAAACTGAAGGATGGGGTTTATATTTAAATAGGAATTATGTAGGATTGGGGTTGTCTAAACATAAAATTGATCATCAGTTTATTATTTTATATGAATTCAAACATATCCATTTTTGTAATTTAAACTATATGGTGGTATTTATTGTTCCCCAGGCTCTTGGGCAGATCGCTCACCACTGCATGATGCAGCGAGTCAGGGACGCCTCCTTTCTCTGAAAACTTTAATTGCACAGGTATTTCAATCACAGTACGTTTCCCCTCCCCCGTTCTTTGTTACAATCCAGTGTTTTAATATGAAAATTGCTGACATTCTGAACTAGCAGGTAAGAGATAGCTAAACAGCAAAATTGTAAATGACAAAAAAACCTCCATCCAACCTTATTAACTGCTCTAATGTATAAATCCCACTATCAACCCACTTCTTCCACCAATAGAATTAATTTAGCATGAGCATATGGGTCAAAGACATAAACCACATCTCCCAGCTGCTGAGATTGCAGGTGGAAATAATCCTTCCCCTTTTATATACATAGATCCTAATGCCATCAATCCACATGGAGTGCCAACTATATCAGGTGGTATTTACCGTTAGTCCTACTCAGAATATATCCATTGAAATTAATGATTAATCTGCGTGGGATTTAGGTTGTATTCCACAATCACCTTCATGATTACGCATGTAGGGGTATTTACCAGAAAAAGAGGCTTGCCAATAGCTTGTATGAGCTAAGAAGGCAAGCCTTAACATATAAATTAGGACCTGGGAAATCAAAACTTCCAGTATTTACAACTGCATCTTCTAATATGAAAAACTAGGTGTAGAGGCCCTATATAATTCTAGAGGAATCAAGTTTGGAGCTAGTATCAGCCCTAACTGTAGCATTTTATAGCTATATCTCAGGGAGAGGCATTCTAGAAAATGGAAAAGTTAACAGTATCTTTTCCCCTCCTTTCCTTCTCTCTGTATAAAGTAGTGAGGGAACTTTTTTAACTTCATAGCATGCAGCTTCCCAAGCCAGGAAAGTTACTGTAACTACTTCAGTCAGTTTATAACACTGTTTTCTCTAAAACATTTGTTTGGATTAACAATTTAAAAACTTAAAAAATATTTTGGTGGACTTTACGAATGGAAGGAGAGGGGAGGCAATATTTGCAGACTCCAGAATCCACCCAAAATTAGGAGCTGTTGAACCCCAGAACTAGGTGGAAGGTGTAAAAATTGCTAATGGAAGTGTCTGCTGGGTCAAAAACCCTTCTGTGAGCATGAGGGGGCACCAATTAGATTTCATCCTTTGATTTTAGACCTTATGCTGGCTAAGTAAAGTATATTTTGCCTATAATATTCTGTCACTTGGACAAACTGGCTTACAGCTGTTAGTTCTTTTCCTGTTTAGGGATACAATGTAAATGCTCTGACCATTGATCAAGTGACTCCACTACATGAAGCATGCCTAGGAGATCACGTAGGATGTGCAAGAATTCTTCTTGAAGCAGGAGCAAATGCAAGTATTATTTTCTAAATAAAATAATTTTCTTCTGTATGTAAGAACATAAGAATAGCCTGCTGTAGACCTTGCACTGATATCAATGTACTATAAATTGTGGCTGGAAGACTCTCAGGTGGCATTCAATGCTTTCAATGGCAAATTTTACTAAACATCGTTACAAGGTGGTATACAAGTTTCCTACCTCTGTTCCTTTCTTATCATCTGCATGTTGCCAGCTCTTTCATTCTCCTGATTTTTCATCGATTGAGAGGGGGAGGACGGGGGGAGACCACCTATATTCCCAAAGCAGAAATATAATATGCAAACAAGTATTTTAGTTCTACTCATAGCAATATCCAATACTTTAGGTGAATGCTACAACAATTGATGGAGTGACACCCTTATTCAATGCATGTTCAAGAGGAAGTGCATCTTGTGTAGAGCTTCTACTGGAGTATGGTGCCAAAGCTCAGTGGGAGACATGCCTCCCTTCTCCAACTCACGAAGCAGCTAGCAGAGGTAAGAAAAGAGACTAGCTGAATGAATCAAAAACTACATCAGGCATTATAAATCCAATTCTTAGTTTGAGAGATGAATTGCACTCTCTTTTCACTAGGTCATAGTGACTGTCTAGAACTTCTGATCTCTCGGGGCATAGATGTTGACCAAGATATTCCTCACCTGGGAACACCTCTATACGTGGCTTGCATTTCACAGCAGAAACAATGTGTACACAAGCTTCTGCATTCAGGTACATAAGGTTAATTAATATATTTTTACTCTGCTTCTTAAACTGGACCAGAGTTTCATTGTAATGCATAGTGTATTGTATTGCTATGAATGAACTAGTACATTTGATCTGACCACTTTGTTTTGCTAACTTATCTGCTAGGGTGCAAGTGTAAACATTCAAATGTACACATATCCTAACACATGCATTTTCCTAAAAGGATAATCTTGAGGTCATCTATCTTGAGATATTTACTGGAGATGACTGTGTGTGCATAGACAGAATTACATTGACTTTTATAACCTTGTAAAATTTGAGGGATTTAGTACGGACCATCCTAGTCTGCTCGCTCTGAGGAGCCAACAATAGGCACACCACGGTTTATTTTAAAATGAGTAAAGGTTTAAAGATGACAACATGTCAATGTACAACAAATAAATAGCAGCAAAAGCAGCTTTGTGACTAGAAATGCCACTACAGAAAAGTACAGAAAATAATAGGTTAATAATGCATAAACATGTGAGCCCAGCCACATGTTGCCTGGAACATTTACTTAATTGATGTTACAGAGACAGAAGGAAAGGAATAGAGATTCATCTAACAGTGTTTAAAGACACAGCCTTGCTATGCGGAAAGAGAAAGTCCCAGGGATTAGAAAAGGTTACAGTCATACCTTGGAACTCAAACGGAATCCATTCTGGAAATCTGTTTGAATTACAAAACGGTCGAAAACTAAATTGTGCCTTCTGATTGGCTGCAGAAAGCTCTTGCAGCCAATCAGAAGCTGCAGTAGCCCCGTCGGACATTCAGCTTCCAAAAATAGTTTGCAAACAGGAACAGTCACTTCTGGGTTTGCGGCGTTCAGGAGCCAAAACGTTTGAGAACTAAGCTGTTTGAAAACCAAGGTACAACTGCATATGTAAAATAGCAGTTTTTTTGTCTCATGAGAGCCAAGTTGGAGATAGACTGGAGGAAATACAAGTCACAGAGAAGAGTGCTAAGGTTGAGATTGTTGTTGTTACCTGTCCCAGTGAGAAAGGAATAAGATGGTAATGCTCCAGCTTCTGGAATTCTTGTTATGACAAGAAGGAACCCTGTTAAAGATAGCAAAACATTCCCCTTTAGTAAGATACTGGCTGGTACCTCTCTGTAAAGGGTCCTGACTAATTCCAAAAACAAACTAACAAACATGGATTGGAGACAAGGAAGCATGGAGCAGGTAAAGGTAAGGACACAACCTAACCAAAGCCTAAATGAATGAAAGAAGCAGCACACTTCCACATACCAGGACAGGAGTAGTGCATCTTAGAAAATATTGATGTGGAGCAGCCTCCCAATAAAATGAACAAGTTGGGGGATGCCATGTGCACCCAGTTATAGGGTGTGGGGAGAAAAATCTTCTTACTGCCAAACCCTGAATGCAAAAGGAGCTGTTCACATAAGGCTTGGACTTGTTGACTACCGTTTAGCAGCAAAGTACATGAGTGAACAATTCTTAGGACATCCAAGGCTACATTTCCTGTTGACAAAGAAGGGGGTGAGCGTTGACATTCTTAAGAAATGTAAATGGAATATTCTTGCCCCGATGACCTCAGTTTGTTAACAATGTGCCTCCACCTTGCAAAAAAGAGAATGGACTTGGATTTCTCCAGATGGGCAAAAGGATTAGTTAATTTAATTAGGACATGTTATGCTTTCCAGCTGATAATCATTTATTCTCACTGGGGTTTTGTTGTTGTTGTTTTTGCTGAACTAAGGGTATGTTGCATTAGATTAGATACTGGATTCTGGAATTAATTGGGTCATGGCGCAACCTCTTGCTTATGACTAGTATGTGCTGGAATTATTGTTGACTCATACACAGACTGGGCCTTTCCTTGTCCATCACAAGGATATGCTTATGGTCCAGAGAAAAGTCAAATTATACATATAATTTTGGGTCATGTATAGAATTCCAACTGAACCAAGACGATTAGTAAAAATTTGTTTAGCCAAAATCATGAAGCATCCACAATAATTACATTAAGTGTCATTTACACCTTCTCCTCACTTATCGTACTTACATTGTATTTCTTTTGACCAACCTGGTTCTAAGATGAAGATGTTAATCTAGAGCCAATTAATTTAAAATTCTCTAGGAATAGGAGTATACAATATCCATAACTAGCCTGCATTATATGAACTATATAGGATATTTCAAATGATGACAATTCAGTTTTGCATTCATTTAAAGACTGAGTTCCATCTTCAGCAAATCTCAGAAGTCACACTGATCTTTTATAATGTGAGGATGACAACATCAGCATCCACATCACATAGCTGAAAGTAAACCTGTGGTATCCCCTTTCTCACCTTGCCTTCCAGACTCTTAATTCTTGTAGCCCACTCCCAGGTCATTGCCAACTTGTCTTCAACTTGGGGCATAAAACCGGAAGAGATTATAAACAAACAAGGACTAAGCACAGTTTAGAGTAATGTTATTGTTTATTGAGCCTTGGAAACAATTTTCTCTTATCACAAATAAAATAGCATTTTAATTCCATAGCCTATTGTCTCAAGCAGTTGATATCCCTGCCAACTTTGTATAACCAGATTTCACGTGAAAGGGTGCCTGGGAATGGTAATGGATTGGATGACTGCCAATAAACTGAAATTCAATCCTGACAGGACAAAGACTTGGTGAGGGTGTTTGGCCTGTTCTGGGTAGGCTCATACTCCCTTCTGAAGCATTAGTTTCAAAGTTTGAGAATGCTGTTAGATCTGGTGCTTTCTATGCAGATTTAAATAGCCTTGGTGGCACAAAGCACCTTTAGACCAGGCATAGGCAACATCGGTCCCCCAGATGTTTTGCGACTACAACTCCCATGATCCCTAGCTAACAGCACCAGTGGTCAGGGATGATGGGAATTGTAGTCCCAAAACATCTGGGGGGCCGAGGTTGCCTATGCCTGCTTTAGACAGCTAAAGCTGGTGCACCAGCTATGGCCTGTCCAAAATAATCCAGAATCATTCGTGCCAGTATTGGATTATTGTCATGTGTTATACAAGGATCTAAAGTTGAAGACAATTCCAAAACCACAGTTAGCACAAAATATATCTGCTATGCTACTTACTTGGAGCACCTTTTGCCAATCATTAATCTTCATGATTACTCCCAAATAATTTCTGGAGGGTTTTACTCATCCCTAGCTAAGTATACACTACAATCCACTATCCTTAACAGATACAGGGAATATACAACAAAACTAAGAAAATTGTTGACAGCCTTAGCAATACTTTTATATAAAGTATTTGGTTCCAGTGTTTAGAATAAGAATCTAATTTTTGAGAACAAGAATTTAGACATTGTGATTTGGCTTTGATTTAATTAATATAAATTCCTCATTAATTAATATATATTCCTATTTTTCCTGTTCTAAATCTATAGGTGCTAATGTACAGAAAGGAAAGTTTTTGGAAACTCCACTACATGCAGCTGCAAAGCAGTCTAGTGCTGAAATAGCAAATGTACTTCTGGAGTTTGGGGCAGACATAAATGCCAAAAATACAGAGTTTGAACGACCTGTAGATGTAGCTACTCCACGGAGTCTGGTGGAAACAGTATTGCTTCTACAAGAAGGTAAAGGGGATATGTTTATATCAGAGTAGTAACCATGACTTGAAAATTTGGATTTGGCACTTTTAGGGGAGAGCTATGTATAATTTCTGGAAACAGTGAGTACCAAAGCAAATGACAGCAAAAACCGAATAAAATTAATTGCCATAAATTTGAAGGGACAGTGATATTCCCCCATTTTGGAAAACACGATTGGAACAGAAATCCCACCCCCACAGCAATTGAAAAGGTATACCTGCATTGGGGGGACATTTCCAATCTAATCAAGGATGAGGAGGGAAGTGATAAGCTCCTCCTGAATAATTGCATCCATAGTAAAACATCTTCACATCTGTAAGACAGGCATTGCCAATGTAGCACCCGCAAGTGGGAGGTGCCCACCAGTACCTCCTATGGCACCTGTGAAAGGTTTGCCTTTAAATGTGAACCAAATTGAAGTTCCCTCCCATTCGGAGTCAAGAAGCTGCAGAGATACTGAGAACTGCTGTGGGGGTTACAGAGGCTCACTTGGCTGCTGACCATAGCTTCTTTTATACGGTTTTAACAAAAGACCCTAAACTACCTCCTCTGTAAGTAAGATATGTTAGGAGAGTTTGCAGCTTGGGGAAATAGATTGGAAAGATCACTTACCATTTCTGGAGTTCAAAGGCTTTATTTATGCAGGAAGTAGAGATGACCGAGAGAGAGCAGACATATTGTCTTAACAAGTTGGGAGAGAAGCAAAATGGCTCAGCTTTTAGAGGGGAAGTTATCTTAGAGTCTACTAGGAAGTAGTGCCCTCATGTGGTTTGTAGTAACACATGCATTAACTAGAAGCTCAGAGGAAATAAATTTATTTGTTATTCTCCAGCAAGGCGAGCCAACTCCCACTCTATGAAAAATTGCATAGAAATCCCTTCCCTGTGAAAACAGAATTTCCCTATCCATTTTTTGAGGGAAACAATGGTTCCAAGAAAATGGAGAAGGAAGTTCTGCTAAACACTTGTTAACATTGACAGGCGTCTTGTCTGGTGAAGAAAGGTTCC
The DNA here is from genome assembly GCF_964188305.1 of Podarcis bocagei. Classification (NCBI taxonomy): domain Eukaryota; kingdom Metazoa; phylum Chordata; class Lepidosauria; order Squamata; family Lacertidae; genus Podarcis; species Podarcis bocagei. The sequence goes on from NC_138134.1 coordinate 31,698,561, forward strand.
TTCTTCTCTTTCCCCACTGCTACTGAGCTTTGGGTGAATTCTTCAGACTCATTTTTTATTTTCCCTCTATTTTGGTGCTGTCTGTTGCCAAGGGGAGAGCAACACATTTGATTTGAGATGTGACAGCTTCTTAACTTCTTCCTGTAGTCACATTGATACTGGGCTACCTTGACCAGCTCTGAACTAGAGTGGTTTTCATGTCTAGGACATTTTTTAGGTCTCAGATAAGTCTCAGATTTTCATTTCATGGAAAAACTGCCATTCTTTTCCTCTCATGGAACTGACTCTTCTGTTACAAGACATTTTAAGTGTGCTGCTGAACTTTCACATTCGGGTACCTTATATGATTACTTAATTAAATACCTCAGTGCTTTTTATAGAAAACTGTACTGCAAAATGACAAAACTTATGTTGGTAAAAACGGAGGGCACTTCAAATATTCAGTTGAAATATATATGTTTTTTAATGTTATGCTAGTCAACTGTGAGTTTGAGCATACCATAGATCAACTTTTGTCAACCTGGTGACCTCCAGATTTTTTGATTGCAGCTCCCATCATCCCTGGCCTGGGGCTGTTGAGAATTTTAAGTTAAAATATCTGGAGGATACCAGGTTTCCAAAGGCTTCCATTGTAGGTTGTAATATAATTAACACATTGCAAATTATTGAAGTAGTGAATTGCCACAATTTCTTTTTCTTTTTATCTACTTACAGCTACTCCATGTTCTCTTTGCCAACTGTGTCGGCTACGTATCCGAAACTACATAGGAAAAGCCAGGTTGCATCTTATACTGCAGCTCCAGTTGCCAACCATGTTGAAAGAGTTTCTGCAGTATAGATAAAGTAGTGACTAATTTTTCAAAACTTGAAAAAAAAGCAGTCTAGTATTTTACTATATGTTTCATGTGAAAAACTGTTGAGATGGGGAAGGGAGGGCATAAACCAACATTTACTTACTAATATATATCTCACAACTGAAGCTACATTATAATCCAGTGATATTTGGGATTCCTTGAGCAACCTGATGGAGAGGGGCTAATATAATTAAATAAAATAGAATTTGCTTATACTCTTGAAATTTGCTGTACACTGTAATATAATGTTCACTGATCAGCCACTTCATTTAATTTTATCTTCCTTTAGGGGCTTTTGTGGGGACTGTTCCTCACACAGCGGATGTGCAGGAATGTGCAGGGATTCCGGGGTCAGTTACAGCATTTCCCAACCCCCTGTGTATTATTGCTAAGGGAGTTTGCCCGTTTAAATGCTGTTGCTCTCTAAGGATCTGCTCTACTCTTCATTCATTGGAGGAGGGGGGATGAAGCTAGAGAAGATGATGGGAACTGCAGTTGTCAGGAGCAACAGCCTTTTCAGTGGACTGGAGGCTGGAGTGGCAATAAAGGTGTACTGTAATCCAAAAACTCTCACAGAATGTTGTGTAAGTGAGTGTTGTGCAATGCTCAAGACCTGTACATGTGTTTAAGATCTTTTGTTCACTGGCACAGATGAATTATTGTTTGGTTTTGTTATATTCTGGTTCAAGGTGTCTTGTTCTGTGTGTATCTAGAACAATGGGGTGTTAGATGCACTCTATAAATATATATACATATTGAAAGACCATAAAACAGGTGTCTTTTTTCTGCTGTCCCTGCTTAAGCACTTCATAAGGAACACCTACTATGAATTAAGTTCCCTTTCTTTTCTGTTGGTTACATGAGGCACTGTACCATGAACTATTTAATATACAAATCTTTCTACTCCAGCACAAGTTTAATCACATTGACTGGTATTTAAAACTCATTTTGTGTAAATTCTCCCTCTCTCACAGACACTTAGGGTGTTGTTGAGGGGCAGTGAAGGACTTATACCTATCAATGGCATTCATTATTTAACTGTTAAAAAAAGAGTATTATTTTGCAAACATGAGACTAGGCACTTATTTTTAAAGCCCAATCTGTTGCTAAGTAATCAGAACGTGAGTGTGGGATGAAAGTAGAACTCATATTTTTTTTTCCTTGTATATTTACCATTTAAAAATGGGTGTGCAGGTACTGTAATTTTTATGCTACTCTTAATGAGTAAGGGTGATAAACTCCCTCTGTTGTTTATCATCCAGTGTAAAAAAACAAAACTCTACATAATAATCTTGCTGTCAGATATATTAAGCTGGTGAGGTAATTTGGAAACAATACAAACACCACAGTTCAATATTCAGGCTTTGCAAGATAAAGAGGACTCTTTCTCTGCAACAAAGACTTGGGGAAAAGCCAAAACAAACTCTGAATGCCTTCCTAAATGTCAGTCAGATGACACAGACCATGGAAATCTGTTTCGCCTCTTCCTATTAATAAAAATAAGTAAATACATAAATTGCTTTTAATACTAACATGACATTTTAGAAACTGCTATTGAGTACATTTTACTAGAGATACCTTCTCTAATTGGCTGCTACAGTTCATTTCCACATGCTCAGGCAAAGATACAAAGCCTCTGTCAGCCAGATGGAGTCTTCAGAGTTGAAGAAGCTGGTTTTGAGGAGATATTTTGAGGGGAAGTGAAATATACTCAGAGTCGCAAAGTGATTTCATGCTCTTTATTCAGCTCATAGTGGTGAGGAGGAATGAGTGAATGTCCCCTCAAAGTATCTGCTTTATATACATTACTTACACAATGGGCTGCACATGATTGGCTAATTCTGGAATTCTACTGTAAGCCAATCAGGTTGTGGATTCACGTACATCTGGAGCATGATTGGGTGGTTCCTGCCAACCAATCATACTGCTGCATTGTTCTAGGACCAATCAGACTGCTGCATTCTGAATCCTATTGTTCTAGGACCAATCAGACTGCTGCATTTTGGATCCTATTGTTCTAGGACCAATCAGACTGCTGCAGTTTGGATCCTATTCAACTCAGTACATAACAGGAAGATAGTAAATTGTTACTGTACCAGGAGTTATCTCAGACACAAGGGGCAGTATGGCAGAAATCAGGAGGGAGGGGAACTCAATGGTGGTAAAATTGACATAAAATCTTGACAAATAGCATCCACTGGGGACAGATGCTAGCAGTCTGAATGTGGAACTAGTATATTCTTTAGAGGTTTTATTATTATGAAAGTAATAAATGTTATACTTACGAGGATTTGCGTGTAAGCTGTTGTCAAGTGTTGAAAACACCGTGTGCTAGGACACACAATACAATCGTATGCACACCGACTAGGAAGTTACCAGGATTGTCAACCAACCAAATGCCAAAGCAAATAAACAAGCAGCCTTAGGTTTATGGTGTCTTCATAGTCAGCAATCCATGAGTTTAACTCACTTGGAACTAAGTTTCATGGAAATTTTGGGATCATTTACCAGCAAATCTGGCACAGAAAATTTCCCTTTCCTGGGACCAAGGCAACTACGTCAATCAGGAAATCCTGAATAGGTTATCACTCATAATTTAAACGTTTATTAGTTGGTGGTGCTTGTTTGTCTTTTTTGTGTTATTTGTGGAGGCGTGCCCCCCCCCCAAAATCAGCACAAACTCCAGTCAAAGGAGATTTGTATTTACATAAACACATATATTAAAATTACAGATTAGCCCTCAGTGGCGCAATGTGTTAGTGTTTGCATTTTGTACGTTTATAATGTGAACTACCCTATTCAGATGAAGGGCTGCATACAAAATTACTATTAGTATTTTTTAAAAAACTTGCTGGTATATGTAAAGTCCCTCCATCTCTGATTCCACAGGCCATGTTGACTACTGGGCTAATAGGAACTGGAGTAACAGCATCTGGTAAGAGTAACAGCTTCTCTAAAAGCAGAATCCCAAGTCTTTCACCATCAACGGTGGGTGGTATGTGCGTGTTGTTTGCGTGCTGTGGTTTTGTTTTGTTTTTGTGTGTATGTGTATTTGGTCGACTTCAAAACAACAACCCCCCCTTCTCTGACGCAGAACACGCGTTTCCTAGCAACAAACAGCCCTGCGCCCAGGCGTTCCGACGCATGCGCCGTGGCAGTGCTCCTTTTTAAAAACAGAGCGGCGGCGGCGGTTGCTTTGGCAACTGCCGTTATGGTGCTCGAAAGCGCTCGCGAAGGGAAGCTGCCTCTCCTCATGTCCTACTCCACCAGCCCGAGGCGCGCGGGGCTGCCCCGGACGGTGCTGCGCTGGCTGCAGAGCCTCGACCTCAGCTTCTCGCCTACGCATTTCCGTAGGTGAGGCCGCCCCCCTTCCCACACGTTGGCCGCTATGACACTTCCCGCCGTACCTGGGCGCCTCGGAGGCTGAAGACGCGCCTCGGGGTCAGCGGGAAGAAGGGGCCTGGTTTGCTTTTGGCTCCCTCGGCTGCGTCTCTCTTGCCCGTGTGGGCGCCTCCCCTCCCGCGAGAAGCGACTGCAAATCTCCCACGGAGCTCTGAGGGAGCTTGAACCGAAGCCCTTTGTTCACACGAATCCCCCTTAAGGCCAGGCCGGCCGTGAGGGCGCTTGCTAGAAAACACGGGAGGCTCTGGGGGAGGGGAGGGATCGGGTGCCAAAGGCCGTCCTTGGGGAAGGAGGGGTTTTTGCTATGTGTATATCAAATGTTTTCAGACCGAAGGCTGGGCGAACCGGGGAGCTAGAGAGAGAGGCCCTTTTAGGAAGGGGGGGGGGAAAGCACCTGTGTTCTGTTGTCATCACTGCTGGCAACGCCTGGTAAGATAGCACCAGCCTCCCCTTTATCCGTTGAGAATAGGTTTCCTTAAAAATTAAACCTGTGGGCTTGCGAAGTTTAGTCCAGAATTATGGTCCACAAGATACCTTTCTTTCCCTAGGAAGAAAGGCTTTCATGGTGGCAGCCCCCTCTGGAGGATTTGTAGTGGCTGCATCACAATCCTGGATTTGCATAAAGGCAGCAAGCAAAAGTGAAGTCAGGTTGCACAAGAGTAGTGAGCATGGCATGACAGTGAGAAGGGAGAAACACTGAAAGGTGGAGGGGAGGGGGGAACTGGCAGTTTTAAACAATGATAAGAGGTTTGAATAAAGTACTCTACTGTGGAATATTTGAGAGCTCTCATGAGGCAGCTGAGGAATGGAAGAGGGAGTAGTTTGGTTACAGTGAGAAGGGAGATGTGAAAGGGGGAGAGTGGCAGTTTTAAACTTACAGAAGTTTGAGTAAAGCAAGGGTGGGGTGACACGGGAAAACTGGCCTTAAACAACACAGAGGTGGAAGAAAACAGGGAAAGAGACAATTTTAAACAATGGTAGATTTGAGTTGAGCAGAGCTTTCCTAACTGTTGTCACGACACAAGTGTGTCGGCTGCAGTGTGTAGGTGTGTCACACACATACGTTCCCTGCATTCCTTCCAACGCTGGAAAGGGGTTAGTTTAACTGCCTATTTGCTAGTAAAACTGAATTACTGTGTAGCAAAATGATGCATGTCTAAAAAGCTCCGGAATAGTGTTAGCAGGGGTTTCACTGGGTGAAATGAGCATGGCAGTTAAAATAAGGTTTGAGTACAGCAAGGACTTGGGAAGGGCTCTGTTAATTTTGGGTGTTAACTTCTGTGTTGTACCCATCTGCTATTTCTCCTTGTTAAAACTGTTATAAAAAACACCCCAGTGTCCCAACACTTCTTCTTTATACAAACTTCTATTGTTTTAGTACAGCAAGAAGACAAACTGAAAGGGGGGGGGGAATGTCTGTTCTAAACTTTCCACTTTTCCATTCGTCTTCTGTCTCACGTAAGAACGATAAAGGATGAAGAGCCTTCAAATATTCCATAGTACCTTCCCACAATGTATATCATTCCTGATACCATGTGTTGTCTTCAATAAGTTCCAGATTCAGTGCAGTAATTTGGAAGGTGCTTTATTAATAAATGCCCATCCATCAGCTGAACTAAGCCTTTTCTGAGTGAGCTAATTGACAGGCTTGCTCTTAAGATTAAATTCATCTTAAAGATAAGAGTAGGAAAAAGGTGACAGTGAAAATAGGGGTACAAAAGCGGTTGCTAAGGTGAGAGGGCAATGTTTTGTGCGCAAGAGGGGTTGTAGAAAAGGAGAGAGCATGGGCATAAAAGTGACGGTGAAAACAGGCACAAAGTGGGCTTACAGACCAAATAGTGGTGACTTCAGACATTGGGTTGCGAAGGTGAAAAGCTAGCTTAGTAGATATGTGGGGTTGAAAAGGGAAGCTCTAGGGGTTAAGGGGGGAAGGATTGGTGAGTAGAGCCCCTAGTATACTAACAAGCGAACAATGTGTATACACTGATGTAATATTATACATTCTTGTGCCTGCATTTCAGTGTTGTGAAATCACATATGATTCTTTTGGTTATTACTGGGTATTCCATTGGCCATAAGCAACAGAAGTTTTTTTTAAAAAAAAATCCTATCTATGTTGCAGAAATACATGTTTATTCAGTATCTTCACCTATTGATAGTTTAGTAATATATTATCTAGATTTCTGTTTAATGCTGTTTACTCCTTACAGCAGAACCTCTCTCTGGTTTCCAGGAAGACTTCCCTCTCCCTTCTTCTTTATTTATGTAACCTGTACAGCTGGCAGAGGAACTTACAGCTGTTTTGTTGACTTATGGATATGAGAAGGGGAGTGGGTAGGGATTTTTTCTTTCCACAAGAAAGTACTGTAATGGTTGAAAGCTCCAAAATTGATTTGGTAATGAAACAGAGGCTTCCCATCCAGGGAATGCCACTTCTTAATTAAGGCATGTAACTAATAGTGAACTTTTATTTATTTATACATTTTGAGTAGGGATTTTTCAAATGGCTATCTCATTGCTGAGATATTCTCTCGGTACTACCCAGAAGACATTCAGATGCGTTCCTTTGAAAATGGCACGTCCCTACCTGTGAAACTCAGCAACTGGTCACAGCTTGGAAAGGTATTTAATGTAGTAGTGAATTTCAAATATATGTTAAAGAGAAAAGGATGGGAACTTCTTTACTGTCTCACCCATTTTTATAGTGCAGTGCTATACATGTCTAAGATGCAAGTCTCATTCAGTTCAGTGGGGTTTACTCCCAGGTAAACTGATATAGGATTGCAACCTAATCTGTAATTATTTTCGTATGCATGATGCTTATGTACATACATGTATATTAAGATGTAATGATAATGGTATTTCAAATGCACAACTACTTGTGCTGGTTTTAAAATAGAAAATACTTTTGATGTATGTTTCTTTATTTGCTATGGCCCCAGTGAAACTTTGCATATTTATACCTGCCATGACGTATGTTATACAAACTGTGAGGCTAAAATTTTGGAGTCTACATTGTATTTCAGATAAGAATAAAAAACAGTTTTCATGTCCTTCAAGAAGAGCAGATTTCAAATGAATTAATGTATTTGAAACAAATTCTTCCTCCTTTATTAAAGTTCTTTGCAAAAAGAAAGCTGCATCCCATCCGAGAGCTAATTGATGGAACAATTCATTGTAAACCAGGAGCTGCAGAAATATTTCTACAAGACATTTATACAATGCTGACAAACAGGCGGTGAGTTATATTTGTAATAACATTATATTTGAATGTTGCAAGTTGATGGCTAAAGATTGATGATACCTGTACTATCTGGTTTGGTATCAACAAACTTATTATTTCTATCAAACAGCTATTAAATAGCACTAGTCTTTCTTAGACTTTTTTTCAGAATTAGTGGAACATAAATTCCCCCCAAAAATCTTTATTCCTCCTTACTAAAGGGGGAAATTAAAAGGGGCAATAGCATTTACAACTACATATAATGCAATTCTAGTTGGTGGTTTGATGCATAATATAATTGTAATAAAAAAATGCATTTAAAATACCTTATTCCTCAAAGTGCACATGCTGTGTTTTAGAAGTAAGGCTAAAAATATATGAAAGCCCTGGTACCTGCCTATAAATAAAATAAAGCTATAAACAGATTCCGTATAAGATAACGGAATACCAGCAATGATCAATGGAATATAGCTTATTTTAATATCATTAGATACCTTATGATGAAAAAAACCCCATGTCATAAACATAAATTGGTATATCAATGTGGTCATTTTGTAACATAAATGCCTTTTACAGGCCTCTTGAACATTTGCCTTTTTTTCTTTTCTCCTCCTCAGGAGCTCCTTAATGGAGGGAGGTGAGCTCATTAATCCATATGTATAATATACTGTAGTATATCTTTACAAGACATTACACAGGGTGGCCTCTTAGATGAACTCAGGCACCACTTCCTTTCCCTGATCTCCACCAAAGAAGTATTAATAACACACACTGGGTTTTAATATAAAGGCTTCAAATTTCCCCTCTGCTATTCTCTGGTCTTATTCTTCATAGGTAAAGGTAAAGAAACCCCTGACCATTAGGTCCAGTTGTGGCCGACTCTGGGGTTGCGGCACTCATCTCGCTTTATTGGCCGAGGGAGCTGGCGTACAACTTCCGGGTCATCTGGCCAGCATGATTAAGCCGCTTCTGGCGAACCAGAGCAGCGCACGGAAATGCCGTTTACCTTCCCGCCACAGCAGTACCTATTTATCTACTTGCACTTTGATGTGCTTTCGAACTGCTAGGTTGGCAGGAGCCGGGACCGAGCAACGGGAGCTCACCCCGTTGCGGGGATTCGAACCACTGACCTTCTGATCAGCAAGTCCTAGGCTCTGTGGTTTAACCTACAGCGCCACCCGCGTCCCATCTTTCCTCAAAAACCCCTTTATCTCTCCCAATCCAACAACTGTCCAAAATCCCAATTGTCTCTCTCACTGACAGTTAACTCCCCACTGAACTGGTATCTCCTGTCAATCAGAGCCCGAAATTCCACAAACCTATCAGACTGAATGCACATGATCCAGGCCTGTCTAACAAAACCTTAAAGTGATAGTCTCTTTCTCTTGCATCAGAATTTGTCACCAAAAACTACTGCTACATAGGCTTGCAACATTGTAACAGCACAGGGCCTCAAACTGTCACAGAGGTCTCAAAATTTTTTTTTCATTCCAAACACAAATACCTAAATAATTATAATTTCTCCCATTAGTATAAAACATATTCAGGATGAAGAGATTGACTTTACAGACAGTAATTATCAGGATAAATTACCAATGGTTGCGAGATCAACTGCTTCAAGGGCTATTAAGACCAACATTAAGCTAACAGAAATAATGGTGGAGCCCAATATTCAAAAAAACAGACAAAAAGTAAATGCCATTATCAATATGCATATGCAGCGACGGCAGCTTGAGAGGGAGCAGGTTCCAGGTGAGTAGCTTGGGAGGACAAAATGTTTCTTGAATGTCTTCTCTCTATTACATGCAAGAATAATGAACTGCAAGTTTTGCCTTTATTCAGGGTACATCAAGAGGGCTTCCTCTCTGGAAGGCTAAGGAACTCTAGATCCATCTATGATTTATTTTTTTCTGCCTTGTAATGATCTTTTTATTGAGGGAGTATTTAATTTTGGCTACCTGATTATTTCTTTGCACCCCTTGGGTTGCTTTCTGCAAATTTTCTTTCCTTTTTATTACTTTATAATTATTGCATTGTATTAGATTGCTTCAATGGATTGTTTTTTCATTGTTTTCTGTTAGCTGCCTTGAGCACTGTTCAGTGGAAAGGTGGGATACGAAATATTGCCAGTGTGTAGCTACACTTCTTGCCACACTGAGGGATAGAAGCTTCCCCCCCCCCCCGTCAAATTATTCCACACATTCTGATGTGGCACACACAGATTAATCTTCTGGTGGTAGTTCTTTATCTTTAATGAAGGATGGTTTTACCTTTCATCAGTATTAAGTCGTGTTGAAAAGACAATGATATTGAAAATGTGATGTGTAAATCGCAGTATTTGCACAACAAATTGCTTTGTTTTTAAGAACGGTTTGGTATTAAACAAACGCTGGGGGAGCGTGCCATTCGTCGCCCTTCCATGATAGTTCCTTCCGTGAGTACAGTGAAGATTCAGAAGGAGAAATCTCTTCCTGTGCCAAGTAAGCATTATTTTTCTCTTTTGAAAGTCTCACACTTACTACTTGAATGTCATTACCATTGATCAAATTTAAATGTACATTAATTTTTTCATGAAGGCAATCTTATGAACATTTAATTGAGAATAAATCATTGGGACTTTTGAGTAAATGTAACTTAACACCAGGTTGCATGTTTAAACAAATGTCTATGTTGCTCAAATGTATAACCCTCCCTCTTTAATGTAACTTCATTGTGGAGAAGGCTATTGGTTTCTTTTAAATTAAGCTTCATGTTATAAATCTATTCTAAATCTATTTCCTGCAAATATACTCTATTAAATATAAATCCAAGAAGGTGATCACAATATGGTGCCCTCCAGATATTGCTGGAATATAGCTTCAGTCATCCCTACCTCTCGCCCTTTTGGCTGGAGCTGATGAGAGTTGGAGTCCAACAACATCTAGAGGGCACCAGATTGGTTTCCCTGATCTGAAGTTTTCAACCAATTAAATACTTAATCGGCTGTCTTAATCTGTTGTTGAAATTTAGATAAATGTGTCTATTAATTACTCAAAATCTTCATACCGTGATGAGATAAAAGAAGTGCAAAATAACTTAGTTTAATAAACAATGTCAGTTTAATTAAAAATAAACTGATCGTGCCAGCTTTGTGAAGTTCAGAGATGATCCAGTAGCAGATTTAGAATAGCTTAGATTGATAAAGCCTGCCTTATAAAGGATTCTTAAAAGATGCCACTTAAAAAGTGCTTTGTTTTGTAACTGCATTTGTTGGGATGTAAAAGTACTGACCTTTTTTTCTGCTTAGGTGTAGCATCCACAGAAATCAGAGGCAAAACGGGTGTTCGTTTCAAAACCGTCCAAGTGAAACAAGCTGAGATGCCCTTTAGAGGTGAATTAAATTCTGGCACCTTAAACCATCTTAAAGAATTGTAACTAGAGAAGTTTGAGAGAGCTCTTTTTGAACACAACAGAAGTCTTATGAAGTCTTTGCTACCATATTGGAGAACATGTGCCTTACTACTATGCTCAATAAAGCATTTGTGCTGAGGCAAATACAAACTTGGAAGCTGGTAGGTGCACAGATATAAGCTAAATGAAAAGCAGATTATCAATGCTTTTTACACTTTATTGGATTCTCAAAAGTGACTTCTAATGCTGGTGTATCTACCCTTGTATTCATAGGTAATGGTGCAAGTTTAATAAAACATGATTATTAGGGCAAGCTGGGTTTATATTTTCAAACATTTTTCCTAGCATTAAAAAAAACACAATCTAAAATGATTTAATTTGGTGAAATCTATAATCCTGAGCAAGCTTTTGAGCAAAGCTTGGTAGAAAGTAATGTCATACATAATTAAATGTTAAAATCAGCCAACCTCGCTAACTGTAAGGAATTTCTCCCAATAGCATTTTAAGTACTTAACATATTTTTTGCACTCTAACTTTGGTGTGTCCCCTTAGATCACCTATACTTTGTTCTAATGTAAAAGTTTCCTTCTGTGTGGTCTTTCTGACTTCAGTAATGAAAACATTTTCTGTTTATTGATATGGATACTGAATTTCTGTGAGCAGAAACCCTTTTCATGGGAATACCCCTCTGTGAGGGCGTAGAGACTGCTTTTTTGCTGAGTTTGTCTCACCCTTACAGCCCGCTGAAAAGGTTCTTTAAGGAGTTTGAGAGACTCTGTTGAATAATATGAGAGGTTGCATGGGGACCTATAGCAGAAAGGGGAAACTGGTTGAAATAGCCTCCCTGCATTTTTCAGTAAGAACTTCTGTTGGATCTCAAACCCTTCTGCCAAAAGCCTCTATTTGCAGAAGGGCCATTCAGTCCAACACAGTGATAACTAAATGTATCTCATATGCATGTATTATTAAGAAGATATAATGCATTTTGCTACCTGTTGGTGCTCCTAACTTCGGTGCTGGGACAGGACAGAAGTAGAAAAAAAGTAAAATTTAACTATTGTTTTGACAAAATACTACCTATTCTTTTATAGCTTGACGTGAAAAATGATTTTTTTTTTTTAGTCTTTGGTTCCACATTTTTAGGACATTGACAAACTGGAGTTTATTCTGAGCTGGCTGGCCCGGATGGTGAGGGGTAACAAGCAGTTGAGTTAGCTGTGTGTGCCCAAACACTTTACAGCTTTGGTTTTTCTGGCCTCTTTCATTGCAAAATCATGAATTACCTGTTATATCTTTAGTCCACAAGCTCAGACATTTCTACAAACATGAAAGATAGGAGTTCTGCTATAGCTATTTTTTTGTAAACAACATACTGAATAGTGAAGTAGTGTTAATGACATGACCATATGCATCTGACAGTTTTTCTTAATCAGGTAGTCACTAGCTTAAGGCAGGGTTCCATCACAAACCAATAAATTTAGGTTACAAATTTAGGTTGCACAATTAAAGCTGGTTGGGAGGTTTTGTACAACAGACCAACTTTGCCCCCAGAATCAGACTTTAGCGATGGGGAAATGCACTAGACAGTGTACGATAATGTTTGTGTGACACAATGTCTAACCTTGTGAACAAATAAGGATGAATATGCAATAAATAGATTATCTAGAAGTGACTGGTCTCTATATTGAAATCATTTTCATCTTTGTTGTGTTTATTTACTTCCCTAGTTGGTATATTACCCAAACCAGGCTATAGAAAGTTCTTGTCTGTTTTGAACTGAAGGATTGGCTCTTTCATTTAGCTTAACTTCTCTTTTTAACCTTCTTACAGTTCTGGCTGCTTGATCTGTATTTATAGCCAGACATGGAATTATTGTCTGTGCACTGGACATTCACTAGCATATATTCTAGACCTATAAATCCTACCACCAACACGGGCTTCCATTGGCCTCGAGTTCTTTATGATGCTTTGTCCATCTTCCTTGCCTAGACAAATTTTGGGACTGATAGCTTTTGAAGCTGCCACACAAGCAAGCACAAGTTTTTATTTCTTACACTCTTAAAGTTCTAGTTTAACTGCAGAAATACATACTTCCTGTTCCAGAGCAGGCTTTCGGACAGCATCTCACTGCTTGTTCTGCTCTAACATTGTTACTGATTGGCTCCAGAAAATTTCATAAAATCTGGAGAATAGCTACAGACGGAAATCTAGTTCCATAAATTTCTTCAAGCTTGGCCAACATTTTATTCATCACTTTGTTCACCTCACGATACTGGGGTTGCAGCCTGGGTCCTAGTAGAAAAGTGTACCCTTCCCTGGTAGGAACAAATGAAAATTTCAAGTACTCTCGTTCACTCCCTGCCTTCAGATAAAACTCTTGTTTTATTAACACAGGAAGCTGCCTTATACAAAGTTAAGACCACTGACTCAATATACAGTGACTGGCTGCTGCAGCTCTCCAGGATTTCAGACAGTATCTCTCCCACCCCCACCTGGAGATTGGGCCTGGTACCTTCTGCATGCAAAGCATGTGCTGTACTGCTGAGCCATTGTGATTCCTTAACAAAAGAATTCATATTCTTAGTCAATTTGGTCCAGAGTAAATGAAATCTTTCCCATCCCCAATCCACCCCTTTTTCGTAAAACTCCTGTCCTCATCAAATGTCTTTCTACCTTCCCAGTGCCACAACCTCCAGACATCTGAATCACATAGGACACACTTAACTCTGTCCACAATATCTGAACCAGGAATCTGGCCTGATCCTTCTCTGTAGCAGGATTGTAAAACACAATCTGGAAATCAAGTAAACATTTATTTTGGCCATAAACAAGATATTTTTGTAGAAAAACAATGGTGGTTGCAAACATAGGACTTGTCTCTAGTATTATGAAGGAACAGCCACAGTGGTTCCTCCACAAAGTTTATTCAGTGAGGCCAACATGCATACTTAATTTACATGTGGTGTAGAACTTCTCACCTCTTTTTTTGCCATAATTGTGTTTTTTAACAAGAGGACAAACAGTAGCATAAACCCTTTTTATGAAACAATACCAATTTATTTAGGCATCTGGACCTCTGAATACAGTATTTTTACAATCACTAGAATGAAAGGAATTAAATACTTTAAAATTTACATCATGTATTTTGGTACATTCCAATAAGTAGTTTACTTACAAATTTTTCTTTGAAAATAAATTTTAGAAATATGCTTACTCATTTAAAATAAAGAGAAGTGTTGACAAAATATAAGAAAAAAGATTCTCATGCCAGTTGAAGTGTAAAACTAAGTATTCCAAAATACTTGCTAAACAATCTGTGTTTACTATACAACCATTTAATTTACGCATGAATAAATTATTAGATTATCAGAATACAATCCATCCTCTATAAGAGCTGCATAAGCTCCATTCGTTTCAGAGGATATTGCACGGCAAACATGTTGCATTCAGTAGGATGTGTGCTTAGCTTCCACCACAAGGATACAAATACACAAACTTTACCTAAAATAGGAATCGTATACTCCCCATCATAAGCTGCTAGTTCTAAAAGCAGCCATACTGCTCCAAAATGTCATAAATAACATGTGAATGCATTTCAAATTATGAGCTTCAATTTGTGCTATCCTTGCAACTTAATAGAGTGCAGATACTTCTCTACATGCTTCACATGTTTGTCCACAGAAACAACATTTTAATCTATTCTCTAAAGTCCATGGCTACCAATGATATACATGACTCTTTGGATTATCAAATTTAATATAAAATTAAATTTACATAAAACTATCCTTCAAGTGGGATTCAACTTCAAATCCTCCAGCTAATAAATATAAAATGATAGCAACCAGCATATTAGCTGTTTTTAGTAAAAGTGAGTTATGTTCTTTTGTTAGAATGGGTTGAGCCGTATTCCTGTACCCAGTGGAGAGAAAGGGTTCACTTTTGCCCACATTAACGCATCGTTGAGTGAAATTGTGGATTTTCCATCTTCAAGGAAAAACACTGGACCCTGTTGGATGTAAGAAGTATGGGGGGAGGGAAGCAAAATATTACACATTAAAAAAATACAGTACTCTTGAGATAGAGCAATTGTGGCAGAAGTTAATACTTTCAAACTTCTAAATGTAATCCAGCTCCACTAAGAAATACCTGTATCCTTAATCCTGTCAAGCAAGAGATGTGAACATCTGAATGACTAGGAAGGTTAGAGCCTGTAACGTAATCTGGTCCAATTGTTACTTTCAGAGGTTCCTCTTTTATTCGAGACGTCAGTGTCGCATATATCTCTTGTTGCAATTCAGATGGGGGTGTAGGGGGCAATTCATCAGCAGATCTGTGTGAGAAATATATATCATTATTTGCAATAGTTTTCTTGACTTGAAACATACTAACAAGATTTTTATTTATTTTAAAAAAGCATCTAAAAGTTAACAGAATTTCTGATACATTTGTCCTCTGCTAAAAGACAAAAGATCACAATTTCAAATCATATAAAATTCTATTATGGTCATTGTAACCTACTTGTTTAGTGATTGAGTACAAGCTCTCCAAGCATCTAGTTCCTCAGAGAGTTGTTCAATTTTCAGGGGTACACACACCTCCCGTCTTTTTAAAAGCTGGCTGGAAAAGAATGCAATGTAACAGAAGTTTTGAAAGCATATGACAAATTCTAGCTCTATACAATTGGGCAATCTGAACAAACATTTAAAAACTGCATACAAATTATACAGACTGCTTTCTCACCCCATATGGAAGGTTTCTGGCAGGCAACAATGAATCATATATATATATATATATATATATATATATATACACACAAAAAATTATAACAAATGAACAAGCCTCATCAGCCCCTCTCCCCAGTTCCATTTGAGAGCACTTGGAAGATATAACTACTTTCACCAGTTTGAAAAACACATTATGTCACAATCAGCAGGCCTTAGTGCGAGTGAAGAATCACCTGCCTACCTTTTTGTTTCATATCCTCTATAAGTCCTTGAAATCAGTTCAGTCTCAGAGACTTTTATGAAAAATACCTGCTGTTGATGGCCTGGTTGAATTGTAAACAGGACCACCATGGAAGTCAATCTTCCAGGTATTTAATACAATATCCCTCTCCTTTGTACAGAGTTCCAGAGTAGCTCACAAGAATTTAAGACACAAATAATAAAACCAATGAAATTTATTTAAAAGCTAGCAGCTTTTAAAGGATAAAACTAACAAAACTGAAAGGCCTGAGCAAATAAGATTAAAAAAAATGGTATGAAAAAAAAACCAGACTGGGGCCAGGTGAGTATATCTTGGAGAAGGTTTAAAGCTACCACAGAGGAGGCCCTATCTCTGCTCGCCTCCAGAAGTAAGGCAAGGAGACATGGAGAAAGGCCCTTGGAAATTTTAATACCCAGGGAAGTTCATATAAAAGAAAGGGCTGTTCCAGGTACCTGGGGCTCTCAAGCCATGCACGTACTTTAAAGGTAAGTCCCAGCCAGCACTTTGCATTCTGCTCAGAAACACCATTATCCTTAATAGTTTTAAAACTGGCTAGATGTCTTCCAATCAATCAGTCTTGGTAATTTTGGTGCATCATTTTGGACTACCTGAAGTTTCCAAGTAGTTTTCAAAGACAGTCTCTCATACAATGACTCATACAGTCTCACATACAATGTCTAACTGAGATATAATACTGGATTGTGTCCAGGCTCTTTGTCCAGAGGGGTGATAGCTGACACACCTCCCTTAGCAAGTGAAACTATTTGGACCTCTAAAGTCCAGTTCTAGAAGCACCCAAAAGCTGCAAACCTAATCCTTTAGGGAGAATGCAACCCAAATCACACTGAATAGAATCTCCCAAACCAGATGAACCATCCACCAGCAGAACCTCTTTCTTGTCTAAATTTCAACTTCTTGGTCCTTATCCAGTCCTTTACTGATTCCACACATCATTTCAGCATCTCAACAGCCTCATCAAAATCTGATGAAAAGGAGAAATAGAGTTGGCTGTCATCTGCATAGTGATGACCCCTCACTCCATTTCTCCAGATATTATCCCTCAGCATTTTCATGTACAGCACAGGGACAAAATGGAGCCCTGTGACACACCATAGCATAAGACCTGCTGGAAATGACAGTCCAGAACAGAACACAAGTACTGAACTGCACTATCCCCCAATTGCCAGTCTAGAAAGATGCCATGATCAATCATATCAAAAGTCATTAAGAGGTCCAGGAAAATTAGAAAGGTCTCCATCTGCCATCTTGGCATTCCTCAGTCATCATAGAGATGAAGGTAGTTTGGGGGCAAAACCCAGGTCTGAAGCCAGACTGAAATTGATGTGGATTGTCTGGGTTGTATGGTAAACACCACACTTAGCACAAGAAAGGTATATTTGCAACCTGCCAATCATAGAATTGGAAGGGACCATGAGGGCCATGTAGTCCAAACCAACATGGAGCTCGAACCCACGACCCTGAGATTAAGGGTCTCATGCTCTACCAACTGTGCTATTTAGCACAATCTGAGATTTTCAAAGCAGTCTCACAACCACCTCCTTCAAGGCAGTCAAGACCACCATGCTTGCAAGGAGGCAATAATGGCAGCTAGGTTCTCTGCGACTGGGCACACAATTACCTCCTAAACCAAGTTGATCAACTCTTTCCTGCTTATAGCTGCTATGGAGACAGGAAGGGAAATATTGAAGAAACATGCAGCAGGCTACATTCCTTGAAGCTCCTTATCCACATACTAGATTCACAATTTTTGAAATAAATCCAATAAAATACAACTAAGTAGTGCTCTAGATACATCTGGCGTTACTGTAGGCTAGGGATGATGGGAATTGTAGTCCAAAACACCTGGAGAACACTAGCCCTGGCTAGTGTTGTCAAGCCCTGGCCCATTTCATCAGATGTAACACTCTAACCCAAAGGTTGGCAACCTAAGGCCCATGGGCTGGTTCCGGCCCATGAGCTTCCTGGAACCGGCCCAAGGCCATTCCATGGATAGGCGTGGGGATTCTGTGCTCTTTTTTTCATGGCGCCATTTTTTTCTCGCCACAGGAACTGGCTTCTGGGTCAAAAGAGTGCCCAAAATAGTGTGTGCGCACGCGCACTCCTCACCCAGAGTGCCTGTACGCATACGTACACACTATTTCCAGGGCACTTCCGGGAGGGAGGAGCGCCCATGCGCACACGCTATTTCCGGTGCTCTTCCAACCCAGAAATAGCTTGAGTGCATGCACGGGCATGCATGGGCACACACGCTCCGGCCCACCGAGAGGCCTGAAAAAACGTTGCAGACCCCTGCTCTAACCCCTAAAGTATTACATATAACCTATGCCAAAAGAACTAATAATAATTGTTAAGGCTACCACATCCATATGTTTAGTTCATCTTTGCTATAAAAAAATAGAAGCTATCTCTCATTAGTATTTCTTATTTCTTTACCTTGTATCGATTTGCAAAATAAAATCCATTTGGAACATTACGCTAGAAAATCCCAATGTCCCTTTGAAACAGTATTTGTGGTTCCCATGTTATATGCCAAGTAAATCAAGGCAGCTGAGAAATTAGATTTTACAACGACTAAGCCAATTTCAAAGGGATTAATCACTATTCAAGTGCCAAGGAACATCATAAGTAATAATTGACAGCATTGGAGGAAAGGAAACAATCAAATCCATCATAATCCCAATGGATGCAACTATGATGTAATAAAGAATTACCTTGTATATTCATAAAGTGCTGGCACAATGCTAGTGTACTGTCTTCTAATAGCCAGTAATGCACCAATGTAACCACACAATATTAACAACTCATTTCTAAATCTGAAAATAGAAGAACATTAATAAGTGCTTCCATTATTTTGCCCAGTCATTATGAAAAATCATAGACATAAAACTTATTTACTATTGAGCAATGGGACCTTCTCTCCTTCCTCAGGTGGCCCCAAAATCTACTCCAGAGCTGCTTGCCACCACCCCCCAAATCATTTGGAGCAGATTCTGAGGTCACAGGAGAACTGCAGTGGAGAGGAGATGGTGTTGAAGTCCCACCGCTTAAGTGGAAGTCTGTTCCACATCCACATGGACAACTCTGGATAAAACCCATACTCTCTTTCAAAGCAGTAAATTAACATCTGTTTAAAACATAACAAAACAATAACAAAACAAAACAGCAAAAGCAATGCCAGCTCCAAACCTTAAGGGGGCTTTTGCTCCCCATACCTCCACATACCCTTTCTCCTCCACTTCTCTCACACACTTTTCTCCAGTGGTGCTGCCACTTAAATCAGTTTCCGCACTGGGCAAGTGGAGATGTCACTTATGAATGAGAACCAGGGTATTACATTTTGGGCAAATTAAAGTGGTGGGTGTCCACTGCAGATGGGAGCAGATCTTGGCAACTGTTCACCTACTCATCACTGAAAGGACAGCCTGGTGGCCCGGTGACAGCACTGGATTTAGGGCAGTGTGGGTGGTTCTCCTTGCACAGGGCCCAGGGGCACAGAATTTAGAAGATTCATAATTGAGAAGATCCATTTTGGGGTGCCAAATTTTGGGCTCACCCAGGGCAGCCCATTAGGAAGTATTACCAAAGTCTGCCCCTACCAGTGATGAGGGCAGTAATTGGTGGTACAGCCAGGTCAGACAAGTGATGGACACCCAACTGCTGATGCTGGGCCGGAGCAAAGCCAAAATCTAAAAAACATCTAGCACAGGGAATATCTCCAAAGGAACAACCCAGAAGCATATCTA
Source organism: Podarcis bocagei (assembly GCF_964188305.1). NCBI lineage: Eukaryota > Metazoa > Chordata > Lepidosauria > Squamata > Lacertidae > Podarcis > Podarcis bocagei. Next base: position 31,718,180 of record NC_138134.1, read on the forward strand.
AAGCCAGCAAAAACCGGCAATATCCCATGTTTACAGAATACATGGTTTAAAAAAAATGCTTGCAGAAAAATGCATTTTTTTTACCATAAGTATTCTTTATAATGAGGTGAAGATCTGACCTCAACATGCTCTAGAATAAAACACTGCAGAAGTCAACTGCACTTCTACAAAAAACAGAATCTGTTTATATATACATGAACTCATCTAAAATTGTCCTATGTTCATCTGTTTAAAATGGTCAGCTCTGGTTTTACTTTATTTCTCTTCAGCTTAGTTGTGCTGGGGCTATTTAAGACGTACTGGCAATCGAGGGCACAGGGGTAAATAAAGTCTAACCATAGATATAGCTCAGATTCAATTTCACAACTTTCACAAAGCATACTTACTCACTACATTTATGAAGTAACAACTTTTCTGTCCGGATATAGCTTAGAAGATCAAGAAATGGACAGACTGAGTCCAAGGTCCACTCTGAACTACTGATTTGTTCTGTAAAACACAAAAGGAGAAGAAAAGTTTAAAGTGTTGAAGAACGGAAAAACCAAGCAAATATTAATCTTTTGGATTTTCTGACTCATTAAGAAGCCTACCTTTCACATAATGAATGCCTATCGGAAGTGCTTTTTCTGGTTCTATAGTTAACAAATAATACTTTATTGATTCAAATATATTTCCTTCCTCCTGAGCTGTCTCTGCTAACTGCATACATTCTTCTACATCTGGTAGGCTGCACTGAAAAACAAAACATTTACAAAACAACATTTATGACAGTATTTGTACAGGAAGCTGGGGTTTTGCACAAGAATGGGTGCAGTGTCCAACATGAAATGCTCCCCACAACTTAAAACCGGTTTCTTTCCCAGGCAGTGCAAAGGAACATTACAAGGAATGGAAAGTCTGTGTGCAATTTGTGTATCCTGAGGCTGTTGTCTTTGCACTAGGCACATTATTTATGCTCCAGAGTACAAGTAATCTGCGTGGCATACATAGGGGATGTCTGTCCAGACTTCTCATTCACCATAATGCCCTTGCACATACATACATCCTTACACTGGGATAGGAAAACAGGGCTCTGCTAAGTCCTGGGGGACACCTCTGCATTGCAGCATCACGCCTGAACAAAACTGGACTTCACTCATTGTACACACAGCTAAATCTATAATATCCTTTTCATCAGAAAAGAGTATTCCGTGTAAACCTACTTTTCAAGCTGATGTAGATACCTTAATACTATAATAAGGCCACTGATCAACAGCTCAGTTATGCACACTAAGCTTCATCTGTAGAGATACTTTCTATTGCCATCCGCAAGAAAAATTACACTGGTCAACAACAAATTTGCGTTTTTTTCAGTTGATTTAGGACAAATCTGATACGCTGAATCCAAAAATCACATTGGTTTTGCTCAATCAGGTCAAGTTTTTGACCTATGGTCACATCGTTTTTTTACGTTTTTGTTCACATGTACGCTTGTGTGGAGCATTTTAGAAGAAGTTGGTGGGGGTAAAATGCCATGTCGAATAATTGTTTTGATTGGAAATGATTATTTTAATGACAAGAAGTATTCAGGTCCGATAGTTCTGGGTGATTACGTCGAAAAGGGATCAGTTTGAAGTCATAAAACCCTCGAAATCTTCCATAAATTGGTGCGGCAAAGCATAAAGTTGGGGGATCAAAACTAAGTTAATGGGGCAGCCGCCCTACAAAGTATCCTGATCTTCAATCAGCACGTTGTCCTGTAGCTCATTGTGATGAAATTCCAGTGCCTATCTTCAGAGAACTTCCTGACATTAGTGACGAAGATGCCTCCAGTGTTGAAGGACATAAAGAAGAAGAAGTGGTTCTTGAAGATGATGCTCCACATCCATTTTCCCAAAAGGAGTTGAATGATCTAGTTCGCGGCCTTAGCTTGTCAAAGGACTCTGCCGAACTGTTGGCATCCAGATTGAAGGAAAAAAACCTCCTCTCTGACAGTGCTTGCATCAGCTTCTTCCACAACAGGCATCAAGAGTACCTCCGTTTTTTCTCGGAAGAGAAGGACTTGGTGTACTGTGCACATATTGCACAGCTTCTGATCAAGCTTGGAGTGCCACAGTACGAACCCAAAGGTTGGAGACTGTTCATTGACAGCAGCAAGCAATCACTGAAATGTGTTCTGCTACACAACAGCAACCAGTTTGCCTCCATACCCCTGGCTCTCTCGAGTACACTGAAGGAGAACTATGAAGCGGTGAAGTATGTGCTGGAGAAAATTGGTTATGATCAGCATAAGTGGTTTATTTGTGTTGACCTGAAGATGGTGAACTTTTTGTTGGGACAACAGCCTGGCTTCACCAAGTACCCATGTTTTCTGTGCATATGGGATAGTAGGGACCGTCCTCAGCATTACACGAAGAAGGACTGGCCAGTGTGGGAGGAATTGGTGCCTTGCAAAGAAAGGAACGTCATCAACGACCCTCTGGTGGACAGAGACAGAATACTCTTCCCACCGCTGCACATCAAGCTCGGCTTAATCAAGCAGTTCACCAAGGCTCTGGACAAGGATGGTGACTGCTTCACTTACTTGTGCCAGGCTTTTCCAGGATTGACCATGGAGAAGTTGAAAGCTGGCATCTTTGATGGTCCTCAGATCCGTCAGCTCATCAGAGATCCAGAGTTTGGAAAGTCAATGAACAAAGTGGAACTGGAAGCATGGAAGGCATTTGTTCTGGTAGTGAAGAACTTTCTTGGCAACAATAAGGCCAGAAACTACGCAGAACTTGTCAACAACATGCTGACTGCTTTCAGAAACCTGGCCTGCAACATGAGCGTCAAGATGCACTACCTATTTTCACATATGGACCGGTTTCCTGAGAACCTGGGTTCAATGAGTGACGAGCAGGGGGAGAGATTCCATCAGGACATGAAAGAGATGGAGACCAGGTATCAGGGTTGTTGGGACACAGTCATGATGGCTGACTACTGTTGGACTCTGAAGAGAGACCTCCCTGCCGCTGAGCATTCCAGGAGTTCCAAGAAACAGAAGTTCAAGCCCTGAAGTTTGAAAAATGGTGAAGCAACATGCAATTTACGTGTACTTACCTTTATCAATGCCCACCATTCAGTTTACAGTAAACCTGACCTGATGGAGAGAAACGGATGCCATTTCCTGATTCAGCAGTGCAAAAATACCCTAAATCAGTTGTAGAAATCTAGACAACATTCAAAAAGTAAAAAATTGTTGCCCAGTGTTATTGGTATGTCCAACAGGAAATGACTGCTTCTTCCTGTGCATACAGGACTTGGATAGCAAATATTTTTTAAAAAAGTAAAGGTAATAAATAACATAGAGGATTATGATTATAGTGCACTCTAATAGGAAGAATCCTAAAATAAATGTATCTAGGTATTAACAAATTAACATAAAACTTCTTCTGCTACTCACATAAATGGTTAAGAGACAGTTGACCTCTTAAGTGTACCTTTTCATGTAGGTCATTTATCTCTGCTGTGCATCCAGGATAGAAAGCACAAAGCTTTACTAACTGTAGCTCATTATTGGGGATCATCATAAGAAGATCTGCTGCTAAATCCCTGTGAAAAGACAAACATGCCACAGTTATTTAGCAATGTAAAAAGGTGGCAATGGGCAATGCCAGAATTAAGATTACTTGTTCTGCTCCCGTTCCTCTCTTAACTGGCTGTGAAACTGTAGGTGAGGTGAAGCTACTTTTATGCAGTGGACAGCTCTGGAAGAGAGTGTGGTAATGTAGAAGATACTGCATACTAACAATGAGCTCAACAGCCTTTAATGCAGTTGTAAAATGGATGTACACAGTCCTGACTCAGATTATCACCTAAACCATGATTTGGGTGACCAGCAGCAAACCTCAAGATGGGGAAGTGAAAAAGCTTCTTACTTTCCAACAAACCACAGTTTCACAATGCATTGAGCTTGAGGAACTGTGGTGTGTTCCGACGAAAGTCAATTAACAAAACAAATGACCACTAGAACAAATTCTGTTTGGTCATTACAGAGAACTGTGGTTTGTTCTAAAGTGAAAGCAGAAGCTTCCACTCTCCTTGTCTCATGCTTGGGCCACTATCAAATTACCATTTTCAGATCCCCAGGATAGCAAACAGCTATGTATGAATACTTCAGGTAATTGGGACATGCTTTGGTGAAGTCATAAAATACAATTATGTATGAACAACAACAAAAATCTAATTCAGGTAGATTTATCATTCAAGATCAAGACCACATCTTTCAGTATCATTTCAAAAAAATTAAACAGCTACTAAGTTTATTCCATTTTCAGCAACTATATAGGCCAGGCATGTCCAAAATCCGTTTTGGGGGCCTAATCCGGCCTGTCGGCCGATTTAATCTGGCCCCCATGGCAGTATATGTCCTGGGCTAAAATCCTTTAAAAAGTTCAACAATGAAAAGCTCAACAGCTCCGGTCGGCCCTCACGCATGTACACTTCATCAAATCTGGCCCTCTTTGAAAAAAGTTTGGGCACCCCTGATTATAGGCAGTCTGTGACCTCTTAGAAAATACATCTTGCAACTCCAGAAATATTGTTGCTATCAAGCTGTCTTAGTTCACTGTAGATGGTGTGCATTATATAGTCAATAGTACATGAGCCTAACAAGTTGTTATCACAATGAAGGCATGGGAAACATGTGGCCTCCCAGATGCTGTAGGACTCCAGCTCCTAGCAAGAATGGCCAATAGTCAGGAATGATGAAAATCCAAATGAATCCATCATTCAGCATTCTGTATCAGGGAACCTCCATACACAAAATGGGAATGTGCACATTGTGTTATCCATGACACTATCAAGGGGAAATTCTGCATCTTCATATACCAGAGCCTTGCATGAACGAAGAACCTCAGGTGTATGACTAGCAATTGCTTTGTTTATTGAGTAATGCTCCACATGGGATTATATTTTAAGTACTGGAGGAGTGCTTTTACAGAAAGCTATTTGCCATCTGCGCTCCAAGAAATAGTTGGCAAGTATGTATACCAATTTGTACATCTGCATATGCCCAAATAAATGTTCACTTAGGATAGATTATGATCCTTCTATTGCTTGGCTGGCAAGGCAGCCATCAACTTTCAAGAAACGGTTGACCAAAGAAAGGTTTTAGGAAAACCTAAATATTGGAGCCAATCTCCAGTGTTGCCATTAACACGGCTGCAATGCTGGCATAATATTAAGTATTCAAACACCACAGCTGTTGAATCACTAACCTCAGTTCTTATGTGCTAGTATAGTATCAGGATCAAACTGTCAGAACTGCAAATGTTCCGCTTCGTGAAGGCATGGGATAATCCCATGAGAGGGGAGGGATGTCTTAAGGATATGCCCTTACTTTTTGTTCTTACAGGTTGAATTCTCATCAATAACCCATTATGTTTCTTTTCAGCCAGTCTATTCTACTTATCATGCAAAGTATTTTGTTCTATTAGAAAAGCCAGCAGAGGATGAAGGATTTTCTTTTCAGTCTAACCCGAAATGTCATGCTTTGCAGAGGATAGATTAGAATGTCCTTCTAGAGAAAAGAATGTACCTGTATCCAGGTGATGGAAAGCTAAAACAAAGATATTCAAAATGTAACAGACAAAAACAGCATTCATATACTAAACACACACAGGACAAATGGTGAGAGGCTGGGGAAGAAGCTGGGATTTTTTTTAAAAAGCAGGGAAAGGAACCGACAGCTCCAAATTCTTATTCTGCTTCTACTACATCCAACATGCAAACTGCAATTTTATGTATCCCATGTTAACTATCTTTTGACTTTTTATGTAAAAACAATCCTACTGTTAACAAAACAAAACATTACCCAAATCGCAAGGCTTTAGGCAATAATGAATTCCAATATTTATTTTCTTGGTCATGATTTTATTTCACATTTTACAATCAATGGGAAATATAATACTGAGAATAACTTGAATAACTCAAATCAACTGATTTTATTGGATTTACTGAGAGTATGGCTAGTAGTGGTTATCACCCAAGCTGCAAAAGAAAAAAGCTCTATTGACTCAGAAAGCAATATGCTAAAAGCTTTACGTTCTCTTAAATGGGAAGCAAAGGATAAAGCTGCGAGTGCTTGCAAGAAGTTGGAATGTGAATTCATTGTGCTTGTGGAATCCAATCATACAAACTCTGGTTTGTATGATTGGATTCCACAAGCATATGATTTTGCAAGGAGTAGAAAGGCTTAGCTATAAGCTCCGCAGCCATCTCAGTATGCAGCTATACTCAGGAAGGTTACAGCATGCCATCACAGAAAGTGCAACACATACTGCTGTCCTCACCAAAGTTAATTTTGGTGCAGTGTGGGTCATGGGCAACACCACCTGATTTTTGCTTATATTTTGTTTCCCTTTGGCCTCTCCTGTACATACCTTAAAACAACTGTGGGCCTCTACATTTCTGCACCTTCCTCTTTCATTTTATTTGTTTGCCAAGGAGCTGAGAAACATAAATGAGCACAGAAAGGCAATCTCCAAGACTTTGTTATAGCTGGAGAAGACTGAGCAATTGCTAAACTTAGAGGACGGGGGTGGGGTGTCCCTTTTCACATCCCCTACCATAAAGTGGCAACTGCCAATATATTTCTCTCATCCACTTATGTCTAGCAGCTACATGCAAGACAAGTGTCCCTGAAATTAAGAACAGATTTTGGACACTATCATTTAGTCACAGAAAAAAATGAGTTCTATTAAAATTGCACTCCTGACATAAGCCACAATCCAAAGTAACTATTTTCTTCCAACCCTTATCAAAACCATGAGGCTAATAGTTATCCCATAACACTTTGCTTGGATACGCAAAGCAAAATGAAAGGAGAAAAGCAAAACATCACCCCAAAATTTGAAACAAACTATGCTGGATTTCTTCACATTATCTGAATCTAAATTGAGGATTAGGGGACGATTCTCACGCCACCCTTTTGGCTCATTTCAACATGTGCAGATTTATTCCCTCGTGGATTATCTGTCAAATCAGCCACATGGGTCAGAAAATCAACATAGATTATTGTGTGCGCACTAGCAATCTGTACTTGCTGCAACTTAGTCATATGTCCATTTTATGCATGGGGCATTCAATCTGTGCAATGTAGTTTTAATGTTTGTGGATTGAAAAAATAGGCTCAAAAGGTACTCAGAATAACTGATTCTAACTGAGGTGGAATCACAAAGGTGGTAAAGACAAATGTGGACACACACAAGCATGCTCCTGGTGCACTTTAGTCACCCAAGCAGAGCACAAATCCTAGAACTGTCTCAAAAATCTACCCTGCCTACTGATATGGTAGTGATTACTCCTGCAATATGGAAGCACTTGGTACTAGCCAAATGAAAACCTATTGACTTGTTCTTGCTAATTTAAAACGACATTTTTCTGCTCTAAGAACATTGGTGTTTGTTCATAATATGCTACTGTAATTGAGTTTTACTTTTTAATAGCTTCTTCTGGATAAAAAAACCAAAGGTTCCTCAACGTTGTTGTTGCTGTTTTCAAAATATGAGACTCTGGTGTTCTATAAAAGTGTCCAAGGTTTGTTAGAGTGAAACATTCTTTGGAGTAAGAAGTTCTTACCATGTTGTTATAGTCATACATTTTCTTGCTAGTAACTCTAGCGCATATTGTGTTGCTTGCGCTGCACATTCTCCTAAGACAGTACCCACACTGACTGCCAATTCCAGTTCATTTCCACGAATCAGGTTTGCCATGGCAAGCTTGCTCAATAAGAAAATCATATCATTAAGCATCACAAACACTTAGGATTCATTGAGACCAGCATTGTAAAATATTTACTTTCCAATGCTACATTAAAGAGTGACAAAAACATGCATTAATGAACAAGACTCATAGTTTGACCTGCTTTACTTTATATCACTGCAAGCAATATTTTGTCTATAAGCAAACCAGCTAAAAGTGAATTACTATTTTAAATAGAAGAGACACGTCAACCCAAGCTATTGCCAGCTTCTAGAAAATTTAGAGTAAACAGGAATTTCTGTAACTCATCCAACCTTCCCAATATGAAAAGCATCTAAAGATCTCACAATGGCCGCCCACCGTCTTGCCAGTGAGCGGTGGTTGTGGCCCAACACAGCACCTCCTTTCACCCGGACATGCCATTTTAGAATGTTTCCCCATCCCTGCAGAGGGTTTATTCACAATGGAAGGTAATGGCCACCAGAATAGTTATTTGTCCACCAATGAAGGGTTTCCCTTTAAGAGATTGTTAAGGAGAATGGGAATAGGATCTTTAGCCTGTGTGTGCTGCCTTTCCACTCTCACAGGTGTCATTTCTCAAGGGGAAGAGCGCAATTGGAAAAGACCTTTTGAAAATCAACACTTTGGAAAGAGGCAACGCTTATGAATTTGGGCCTAGCAAACTGGAAATCTGGCTTTGATGCAGGCTTGGCTCTTAGATATGGACTAAGGGGCGATGTGACAGGGGAGAAATTACTATCCACCAGGAGCTGATGTTTCTTAACTATCAACACTATCTACATTTTAGGGACAATTGTAGGAACTCCCTTGGGAATTACTGTTTCCTGAAATGGTCAGCAAGTATCCACGGCATCTTGGGGCCAGCTTTAATATCAAGATAGCTGGTACATAAAAACATATCTCGAAAAGGGACTTTCTCCACCACAGTAGTAGTGTTGTTAGGCTTTGAGGCCTGTTATTCCCACAACTTTATCAGCTGCTGCTTGCAGGAATTTTCATCACCTGCTTTGTAGCATTGCATGTTGTAAGGAATGAACATGGTAAAAAGCTAACTAGAAAATAATGGTAACACAGCAGGGCTGGATAAGACAGGCACAAAGCAGATTCTCAGCAGCATAAAAATCTCCTAAAGTGATGTGGCAACAGAATCTGGCTAATAGGAATGGCTTTTAAAAATTCTTTTAATAGAATGTATGCAAATGTACAAAACAAAGAGTAATTATTCTGCACATTTCTATTTTGGTATAGATCAAACAGAAAATACTTTTACCTCAATGTTCTCAACAGCTAAATGGCAACAAGCAGCTAGCACCGCACAGCCATCCTGAAAATACCACTCAGACAATTCTTTACTGACTTTGTGCAGGAGTCTAGAAAAAACAAAAATAGAAATAATTTGGATTAAATAATTAAAACTAGATAAATCTACCAGATGTTGTTAGTGCATCCTTCTGCTTTACTATCTGAAAGTTTGGTCAGCACCACCACAGCATGAGGCAGCCCAATCATAAATTAGTTTTGGTTATTGGCAGTGCTTTTTTCTGGGGGGTGCAGGTGAATGCATAGCCCTAAACATTTTGTCAATCGAAGTTTGGCCTCAATATGAGTAGGAAAATGAGAGTACCCCTAAACATTTTTTAAGAAAAAAAAAGCACTGGTTATTGGAATATAGTGCCCTGGTTCATATACCATGTAAGTCATAATTCAATCGTAAATGTGTCCCCCATCTCAAAAGGGACAACAAAGATATGGCAAATCAATAGCTTACAAAATTCAGTAAAAAAAATTGTCAAATCTCAATTTAAAATGCCACATTAATTTTGTGACAGACAAAAAAACAATAAGATAACATATGAAAAATAACCACTCAGTGACTCACTCAGTGAAATCTTCCAAGCTGTTTCCTTCCAAATCTGCTGTTCCATTTGATTCTAAACACTGGGATGTTTGCATATTTCCTTCACATGCTGACTAAAATCGGTTAGAAAAAAAGTCAATCAAAAGCAACATAAACCATTGTCTTCTTGGTAATATTATTTGTAAAAAGGGGTTAACAGTGAAATGGGAACAGTCATATCACAGTAGGAGAAAAGAGCCCAGCTACCATCTGGAACAACCATATTGGTACATCTCAAACTGATGGTATAATATTTATTACAAGTCAAGGAGCTATCCTGTTATAGTGAAATGTGGGAGAGTAAAATTCCAAGTACTTTGACGAGGATGTATAAGCTTCTATTATCCATAACAGAATGATATTCTTAGCAAAAGCTGCCAAGCTTTGTTTTGTAGCTAATATAGGTCTGTTTGTTTGATTTTTATTCCAATACACTGAAACCTTTCCCTAGCTCTATTAGTGCCACCATTGCACAAAATACCTGGCACTCATACCAATCCACAGGTATAGGATTCTGACAATAGTGTAGGCTAAACAGGTCTATCATTACTAGGCTTTTCAAACTCAGGATTGCAGGCATCATAAACACCAGCTTTAATGTCACCAGCATATGAGTAAATTCTTATTTTTTGCAGAAGCAGAAAAATCTAGAGCTTTACTATCCCTTCCTTTTATTTAATAATTTCATGGTTCTAACATAATTCTTCTACTCAGTTTGCTTTTCTTGTTGATTTAGATAACAACACAACAGGTATCCGTGTATAGCAAAAGTTATATTACATCCTAAAAGAGTTATTTACTATCATGTACAGTGGTACCTGTGCAACAAGCAGAGCTTCTTTAAGCTGGCCTCTTGAAGTAAAAAATGTGACAAGTTTCTTCACATCACCAGTTGCTATACAGTATGGAATAACATCATCATTTTCTTCCTGAATTAACTGGTCAGCTCTCCTAATCAAAATTGAAAGCACTGCCGTTATTAAGTTCATTTAAGTTACGTTTAGTATCAGATCCATTCAAAGAACATCAATGAGGCATCAAGATTTATATATATCCTTCTGAGATACACAAAACTCTTCCCAAAAGCACTGTTTCCAAAAACTTACACTCTCAAGCATTTACACGGATAGTTTCAAATAACTAATTGAAAAATGCACCACCAGATACAACTTTTACATGACTGTTGCAGATTCCTTCCTAACCAGGGTTTGCAAATAAAAACAGATGTCTATGGCAAGCAGGAAATGAGTTTGAAGAGATATGTTTGTTTCTACCACTATGAATCATTTCTGTAAATATGGCCACTTATTTAATTGCTCAGCCCTAACACCGGGTTTATAACAAAGTTGAAAAGTACTGGTAATCAACTTAATTGTGGTTAAAGATGCCAGAAGAATGGGGGGGGGGGATTTCTGGAGGGAGGCAAGGGAGGCAGCATGTGATGCTATAGTCACTCCTGAATCCAACACAGAATTAGGTTTCCTTAAGCCTACAAGAATCAGTATGCCAAACTCTGTGTTGGATTCAGGCCTATGCCTCATAATGTGAAAGGGTGACTTAAATTAGAATTCACATCTTACCTTTGCATTAATTTCTTCCAGTATTTCATAGATACCCCTGGTGCAACTGAGAGAGCTTTGTCCCACTAAAACACAGAATATGTCATTATTTTCATCTTAACACAAGAAACATGCAAAATAAAAAAATTCCTTCCAGTAGCACCTTAAAGACCAACTAAGTTAGTTCTTGGTATGAGTTTTCGTGTGCATGCACACTTCTTCAGATACACACAAGAAACATGCATTATTCAACGGATTTTGAAAAACCATTTCAAATTCTCTTCCCTTTATACGGACATCATTAACAAATTAGCCCTTTCTATTTCTATATAAAAATTAGTACTATCTGAAAAAACGAGGTCGCTTAAGAAACCAGTACGTCATTTGTTACCCTTCAGAATAGAATCACTGAAGAATTGCATGTTTACTTCACAGAGTCATGTTTTAAAATGCAGTCATTTTGACGTAACTTTTTCCAGAGATCATAAAGGGTGAAAGTACTGTAACTTTTTCAGACACAGCTTTCTCAAAATACATTTTCTGGTTAACAGTAACGCAGGAGAGAGAAGGGAGGACATTTGCAGGAGATAATCATCAAATAGGAAAGGATTCTTAATCCTTCCTGGCTGCCCACCAATTCTCACTTGCAGCCCCTTCCCAAGGCCTTTACTCCCACGGGGTGGGGTGGGTATCCTGCATTTGTCTTGTAATGTGTTATTTTGATATGGAAAACATCAACAGCATACTAAATATGAATATGTTAGACCTTATTTAATGTAAGCTATTATAGTACTTTACAATATGCTTAATTGTGGGAATGAGGGGGGGGTGCGCTCTCTCACACACAAACACACACTTGCCAGTTTATTAAAAGTTTCAGCAAGGTTGACAAAATAAAAATAAAATCCAGCACCATTAGTCCTATGGCAATAGCATTGTTATAGTTATTATGAGGTACAAATAATAACAATACTAGCTACAACAAGTGCTTCTTAAATACACGAATGTGCTATTTTATATACACAGTAGTAACTACAGCAACGTTAACTCAGAACAAAAACCAACCTTTCAGAAGGCATTTGAACCTTTTAGCACACAGGGCACTTTCATTTGTCCACATCTGTCATTAAATATATAAAACAATGAGTTGGCAGGAATATATATCAGGCATAGGCAAACTCGGCCCTCCAGATGTTTTGAGACTACAATTCCCATCATCCCTGTCCACTTGTCCTGTTACCTAGGGATGATGGGAGTTGTAGTCTCAAAACATCTGGAGGGCCGAGTTTGCCTATGCCTGATATATATTCCTGCCAACTCATTGGTTTATATATATATGCTCCAGAGTGATACTCACATCTGGTCTGAAACTCAGGGAAGTGGGAGAAAATGCGACCTCCCCTCCCCTCTCAAGTGTACACTGAACTCTTTTAACATATCATAATGTAGTGTTGGACGCGGGTGGCGCTGTGGGTTAAACCACAGAGCCTAGGGCTTGCTGATCAGAAGGTCGGCAGTTCGAATCCCCACGACGGAGTGAGCTCCCGTTGCTCGGTCCCAGCTCCGCCAACCTAGCAGTTCGAAAGCACGTCAAAGTGCAAGTAGATAAATAGGTACCGCTCAGGCGGGAAGGTAAACGGCATTTCCGTGCACTGCTCTGGTTCACCAGAAGCAGCTTAGTCATGCTGGCCACATGACTCGGAAGCTGTACGCCGGCTCCCTCGGCCAATAAAGAGAGATGAGCACCACAATCCTAGAGTTGGCCATGACTGGACCTAATGGTCAAGGGTCCCTTTACCTTTACCTTAATGTAGTGTTTACCTGTCCAAGTTCCACCATAAGTTCACAGTATCTCTGAATTTGCCCAAGTCTTAGATGTATCTCTGCTGCTTCTTTTAGCCTTTCTTCCTTGCTAGGTGCACCAATTCCTCCTCCAAACTTAGACATCTTCACAGTAGTAAGTTCTTGGGCTTTCGACTGAAAGATGAAAATGGAAAAAAAAATCCCATCAAGTTTTCTCCTATAACATGAGTTAAGCCTTGACAAATTGCCCAAACGTAGGGCCTCAATCTCCAGAGATGTTAAAGCAGAGCAGAAATGCTGCTGCACTTTATCTCCCCAACACAGATATTTCAGCTCTGGTGACCTGTAAGGCAGAAAGGGTAGGAGGATGTGCCTGGTCAAAGTGGGCAACCTCTTTCCCCAAACAAGGTCAGTGACTTCTGTGTTAAAGAGTATCCGCTGTTGTAAAATATTTTATTGCACTTAATCTCGTATTGGTTAAACCCATAACAATTTCTCTGTCAGAAAAGTGCCTCACATGACAATGTAGGCAACCCTTGCTCCCAAGGGGGTTATTCTTAAGTAAATATTCCACAGACGGTAAGAAATGCATGTATTTTCTTTTTCTACAATATCATTTTGCCTTGTGAAGCAAAATGAAATCAGCAAAAGCTTATTTCTTTTGTAATAAAGGAAGCTAAAGCTATTGCATCAACCTGCATATTTAACTTACCATTCTAAATCTAACCAGATGTTTCATGTGCATTATTCCTTTGCAATAATTCTGTGGAAGCAAGCTATCATCTTGGCCTTTTATTACAGCAACAAGATCCCATAAGTTTTTACTGCCTCCTGGGGGCTGGAACAATAAAAAATGGAACACAATGTTGTTTAAGCCATATCAGAATTAAACCTGCAATGAAAGTGATTATGTTTGTCAGTCAGTGCAAAAGTAAAAACAGGTCAATTCAAAATTAAACAAGCCAATACAGAATCCAGGTAAAAGCGAGGTGTTACCACACAGGTGTTCTTTCATTGTTAGATCTCTTAAATGTACTAAATCATTATAATACAAACCACATACTAACTTTACAGAACAGCATAATTGTATAAACTTAAGACCACTAGTCATTTCATGACAATGGATCCACAGAATTACTTCCGTTACAATAGGTGAGGAAAAGCATATGACTGCTGAACTCAGGGGCTCTCAGTTTTCTTCAAAAGTATTTATCCTTCACTCTTATATTAAAGAAAATTGTGGAAGCAGCTACAGTACCTTCAGTGAGCTTGTTTCGTGCAACCAATCTCACTTCAGTGTGGGATTCTGTCTCTACTTGGCCAAGCCCTACCTGGCCATGAACACACAGTTGCCTTGGTAGTTTCCAAATTGTACAATGGGAACACTGGATAATTTTAAGGTGAGTAGAAGATTGTGAAGTACTTTCCATCTTAGAAATACTATATATAAGCAATAAGCGTTGATGTTGATAAGATTTATTAATCTTACATACCCTCTTCAACCAAACCCTGCTAAGAACACTGATTATGTTACAACTCCCATGGGTAGTCATAATTTATGTTATATTGTGCGCCTAAATAGATGTGAGATCCATGTGTCAAATGACAAATCAAGTTTATTATTTTTTGTAACAAATGAGACATGTGAAAAATGCATTTTGTAATATATAATACAGTAAATATACCATTTTGTGAAAGGTTTATTATACTTACAGTGCAGCCTTGCATCTAACCCATTGAGACTAAAGTTCTATAGCTACATCTTACATGCACACAATTTTTTACTACTTAATACTTACTGATAAACATTCGGAAAACCACCTCAGTTTTCTCCCTCGGGGATTACCAGCCAATTTGTCTACTTCTTGTTTAATATCCCTAGATACTTTGCCACATAGCAAAGGAGAAGCACCTACTTCAACAGCACGATCTATTAAAAACAAATATTTACACACCTTGTTAGAAACAGAGAAGACAATGAGGAGGATATATGGCTATACTCCGAAGTCCACTCAGGGGTGGACGTTTGCACGTCAAAATTCTTCTAGTTGTTGGCCTCTGGCACCCTGCAAATTGCAGCTAGGGATTCCACAGTAAACCCAGCAAGTGTGATTACTACCACATATGGTGTTCTGCTGGTGTAGGAAATGGTCCTGAATGCTCTATTATCTCCTATT
The DNA here is from genome assembly GCF_964188305.1 of Podarcis bocagei. NCBI lineage: Eukaryota > Metazoa > Chordata > Lepidosauria > Squamata > Lacertidae > Podarcis > Podarcis bocagei. The sequence goes on from NC_138134.1 coordinate 31,733,362, forward strand.
TACCTTCCAATGTGATGAGAAACTAACTGGCATATCCATTGGGCAAATGCTTCCACAAGCCAGGTGGAAATGAAGAAAATAAGAAGCTGAATGCTCATTAGCATTCGTCCCTGAATGTGGGATGCCTGTCAGTAAACGATGCTCAATTAGATGCACACCTCAATGCACAGTCATGTGAAACTACATACAACTAGAGCTATATATGGGTAAAGTTTAATGTGCACGAAGGTAAGCAAGCAAATCGGTAATTTTGAGCCTGTAGCTGTCAGTCTCTTGGATGGTCCGTGTAGTTGAACTTGCAGATCCATGAGGGGCCACTAGGGGTGCATCGGAAGATGGCTGACAATAACATCTCTCCGACCCACAGGAGGTAATTAGGAGGCTGTGATGGGAGTAAATAGCCTCCCTACCCCCCCCCAAGGTTGTGGGGGGGGCTGCCCTTGCCTGCTGTGCCCTATACCACCCCCGAATTTGTGGGGATGGGGGCACTAGGCAGAATGCCCTCCTGTGGATCTCGGTGCTCCTGGACACTGTCTCTGATCCGCGCCGCTAGCTGCAAGAACTTCAAAAGGAACAATTAGGAAGAAGCGAATGCACATATTTCAAGGAAGGAGGGGGAGTAAAGACTGCTAACTGAAGAGTTATCTGATAAACAAGACGAGTCGGAGGAACAAGAATCAATCATAAGAAGATATGCCAAGACTCGGTATGGCAAAGGGACTGATGGGGGAGGGGGGAAAAACTCTTCCTTTCTTTCCTCTATGTGATTAAACAAGAATCCCCCCCCAAGTCAGAAATGCTGTTTTAATGACTTAAGCTGTGGATTTACGACTGTGTGGAGATAAATTTTCTAACCAAAGCATGTTTAAAGAAGAGCGTGGAAAGTTTAAGAGCTTTGGAATGACGCAATTAAAAATACCGTCACCATGTTGGCAGGCTCTGTCGGAGGACTCTGTCGGAGGACTTGAGTCTGGGAGGAGGAAAAGAGCTGTTTTTATATTGTGGGTGAGACTCTTCAGTGGGACTTAAGAACGACAGATCCTGAGATTAATGATGGAAAGAGAGAAGTTATTTATGAAAGTGATGATATATGGAAACCATCTCGATATGAGGATTAGACGAACGGAAAAATTCACACAGGATATAATTGGTGTTTATCTGTTTAAGGAGATTATCAGAAGAGACTGATTTGGATTTTAACACAGTAGCAAGAAGATGATCGGAATCCCCCTTCAGAACTTGAAATATGGGTCCCCTCAACAAAAATTTAAAATTCGGCTTTGTAATTCGGAATTTATGTGATTTGATTTGATTTGATTGCTCGGTTAATAATTTTTTTTTTAAAAAAAGAACTTGCAGATCCAACTTCTCAAATTGTTTTATGCTTTTGTACATCAAGAAAAGGCATAGAAATCGTGCTGCATCCAGAATTGTGACCAATACAGAAACACTGTACTTGCACATGGGAAGTACATGAAACAAACTGGTAGTGTAAAGCACATAAATTGCCATTACTGCTATTTCAGCTGGGGGTGAGTAGGTACATAAGACTCCTGTATGTACAAAAATTGACTTGAAAAGCAAGAATATCCAAGACTCTCCACAAACCTTTCATGAACATGCAAGAGGATGAGTGGAAAATGTGAAATAAAGGGATAGCTTTGTATATTCCTAGTCAGCATCTATCTATCTATCTATCTATCTATCTATCTATCGCTCACATATACGTGTATATTTACTCACCAGTGTTTCCGATAATCTCATCCCACGATCTGTCTGCCAATATATTTATCTGGAGAGGATTTATTAGAGGTGTTAAAGACCAAAGCCTCACAGTAGAATCTCGTGAACAAGAGGCCATAGTGAAGGGACGACTAGGATGGCATGTTAATCCTAAAATACATTGTAACAAATTTGTTTTAAAATACTGAACGGCAATTTTTTAGCATACAAAAACTACTGAAAATGTATTAATGTCAAACATTAAAATATATTACCATAGACATCTGCACCGTGATCATACACTGTGTCCAGACAGGTTCCCTCTCTTGTATCCCACACTTTGATTGTATAATCCCAGCTGCCCGATATCAGTAAGTAAGGTATTTCTGTATTCCACAGCAATCCCCGTACTGGTGCTGTATGCCCACTAAGAACATTTATACAAGCATCTTGTGTATAATCCCATATTCGAACAGTGCTGTTAAGAAAGAAGTAATATAGTTTCATTGCAGCGCTTGACCATCTCTAGACAAAACTCTTTTTTTAAAAAAATCCAGATAACACCAGAAGAACATCTACAAGAATTGCTGACACCACAACAGTCATTCACACTTACTTTCCCTTACTAATGACATATATAAAATTTAAGAGACCTGTGTGAAAGAGAGTTGTCCTAATGCAGTGATTCTCCACAGTGAATAATTCCTGATTTACTGGGAAGGAAATTTATTTACTCCATGCTCATCAGTGGAACAAGCATTGCAGTAGACTGTCATGTTTTACTCTTGCTGCCATCCACACAGAAATGTAACATTGTCACAACTGCATATGAAGCTTTCCATAACACAGTATTTCCTTTTTCAGCTTCCCCATCATCTTCAGGTCTTCACCTTTTTCTCTTTTTTTAACTTTTTTTTTTTTGACCAGGGTACCAGCATTTGTACACTGCAAGCTTATACACATCAACTCAAAAATAAGTCCCTCTTATATTAACAGGAGTTAAACACTATAAAGTGTGTATGGAATTGGAGACAAAGACTTCTGCAGCCTGCCTTGGGATGGTGATTATTTTCAGAGCACTAAGCAATTTTAAAGGAAACCAGACCAGTGAGGAGAGGGGTACTGTTTACTTTAGAAAACACAAATAATTGCACTGCTGGAGAGGCCTAATTTGGCTGATGAACAAAGATACAGAACTGTTATAGCAAAGGATGCATAACACAACCAATTAGAAGCCACCACTATAATACTGTTCATGCAGACTGCACTATGGGCAACATGTGATGCATTTAAAAAGTGATATATATATTAACCAGCAAGTGCAGTTTGCCACTTTGATTTCTCTACTTTTCTTCTAGTTGCTCACAGATAATCTAGACTGCTGCCTAATTACTGCAATGACCTCAGTGATGCTCAGCTTTCCCCCAGCCTGTATTTTCATACCGTTAAGAGGTACACAACTTTTTTGCAGCCATAACAGAGTCCAGAAGGAGAACTTTGATATCCACTGAATCTCCATGCTGAGGCTGCCCCTAGCATTCAAACTCGAGATTCCATGGGTTTCCATGATGGCCATGGGGATGTCTCAAGTTGTCCGACACAAATGGCAGGCCACACCCTCAACTAGGTTTCTGCTCCAGATAGAGGGAGTGGGGTCTGGAGATGAGTGGTGATGGCTGTCACCCTCTTGTAAGGGTCAGATAATTTCCTTGTGAAGTTTGGATTTACAGCTCCAGTCCTACTCTGCAGGGTGGTGGGCAGATTAAGAAGATCGGTGTTCGGAAGCTAATGGAATCCAATGGATTACTGAATGCCCTGGGGGAGTTTCCAGTAGATAGTGCAGGCGACCCTTGTCATTGTCATGCTGCGGCACAGAGAGGTCTCAGGGTCTTGACACGGTTGCTCTCGAGTGCCCTCTCTCAGCATTGTGGAGTGCATTCTGTACTTTGGTACACCGGTAAGCTAAGGTCAATGAAACAGGCTGGATGGCAGCTAGAGTGCAAGTGGGAAAAGTTGTGTTATGGACAAAAACCATCTTTTTGCATTGCTAATCCCACCACCGCAATTTCAGCCAAATATGCTCACCCATCATCAGAACCGCTGCAGAGGATCCCTTCCCTCAGAGGAGACCATCTTACATGAAACACTTTGGCAGTATGCCCACTGAATACTTTCAGTGGCTGATCAGAGCTAGTTGCTAGGTAATAGACACGGACATTTTTATCTTCACATCCAGTGGCTATCATATCTCTGCAAAAGGGAGTAGAGTCATCAGCTACAGAAGGCACAAGAATTTCACTGTTCACACATAAAGGTAACAAGACGTTTGAAAACTTGCCCTGCATTATTACATTTTCATTTTAAACATCTAACGGTAGCAGTCATCCTGTTTTCAAATTAGTTGCATCTCTTTAAACAACAACAACAAAACCAGAGAAATCCAGTGCCGCCCCCTTACTGCAGCCAGGACTGGGAGTGGATATAAAGACAACACAATTTGGGAAGGGAAGGTTGAAGTGATGGACCTGATTCCTAGAGAGAAGACACAGACCAGAGAAGGAAATATGTGGACTAGTCAAGGGAACAGCTACAGCCTGTAGAGATGTCGTAGCTGGTCAGAATAGCATCACAATAGACCATCAATACCCAAGGAAAATGTGCAACAATTTTACTGACTTTTAAAAAAGTCTTTTTTTGGAACTCGGGTGCATGGGACAGGACACAAAACAGCTGGACAGGGAAAACGTGAGAGGAGATTGTTGCTATTGGTTTTTTGTAGATGCCCCATAAAAAGTGAGTGACAGCATGACTACTTTACAGCACATGCACAGTACAATAACTGGCAGAAATCAAACTGGAATTTGACACTGCCAAGTCTTCCAAGGATATAAATTCTCAGCTCTAGGCCGACCTGATCAGACCATATTGCCTTTTACTTGATCCTACTGAGCTACATCACAGTAAAACCATTACATTATTCTAGCTACATTAATTTTGGAACAAGCTTATTCTAACATTTATAATTCTCTGAGTCTTTAAGACTATGAAGTTAATTATATGAAAGTACTCACTTGTTGTTCTGACTCCAGTCACAGCCAAAAACTGAAGCTGGATGTTTGTACTTGTGGAGAATTTTGCCATCAATGGTCCGAATAATGCTGAATGAATTGAATATGGAAATCAGAGATTTATAATTTTGTATTTACATGGGTTTATTTGTTTGTCATGGCACTTTGGGGGAAAATGGAAGCACAGAAAAGGAGTCACAGCAGCAACTACACAGAACAAATGGGGCTAGCCCAAAAGCTGAGTTAAAATTTTATAAATTTAATAATCCTCCATAGTGATCCAACATGTTTTAGGTCTGTATGGCTGTTCATCAGGGAACTATGAATTGATAAAAAGTTCCACATTATAACCACATTTTTTAAAAATCACATATTTGTCCTTTGTTGGGACATGCAACATTATGACAATGCCTGCTCTCCATTTACATTTTGCCAGAAAATCAAATCAATTAATACCATCACAATGTATATCAGTGGTGATATATCAGTGGAGAACTTACAGCCTACAGGCCTAATTAGGCTGTAAGGTCTCTGAATTTTGGCCTGCAAGGCCATGTTGGGCAAGCAAAGCCCTCCTGTCAGTTACCTTACATCATATGACATCATCCGCAGAGATATGATATCTCCCATCTAAGGACTAAGTGACAAGATCAGAGTTAAGCCTCTGCTGCTGCCACAATGGTGTGATTCCACAGCACTAAGACTGGAGAGAAGCCTCTGTCTGCTGCCTTCTGAACCACATTCAAAGGCTGATCTTATAGCTGCAATCAAAGCAAACTTAGCACTGGCAAACTTCAGTGCTAAGATTGGAAATAATCAGCATTTTTGTTTAAAAATAGTGACAAGTGACTGAAATCACACTACAAGATTTCTGGAGCATGCATCTCCATATCAGTAGATAGGATCAAGTTCACATTTGCCAGGTAGTAGTCAAATCAAATAATGCTTTACTATTTGTCACATAAATTTTCATAGAGTTGTCTTCAAAATTGCACTCACCAGAATCCATCTCCACTGCAGGTTGCTATCCTTTTGGAATCTTTATGACTCCATGCAATGCAGAAGATTCCACTCTTTCCATGCTTCAAAAAATGCAAAATGCCTATCAATAAGAAATAATTCACCCCTTTTTTTCTTATTTATATACTTTTCTTATGGCTCCCCACCCCCGCTTTTCCAAGTAGGAGTAATCAATATTTTCTACCAGCCTTTAAGCAAACATAACCCCCGCTCACATGAGGCATTTTGTAATGACAGGGTGTGACCTCTTTTGGGTAATATTTTTGCATTCTTCATGATAAGAAAGAGGATGAAACAGAAAGCTAATGGATTCTAGTAATTTCTGTCTTAAGAACTGAGGTGAAGACTGGAGAGTTATAGCCAAATGAAGATGAATAGATACAACCTTAATCAGTTCCCCAACAGCATGTTAAGAGTATCTTTTGAACTTCAAAGATTTTAAACAACAGTTTGCAAACTCTAAAATGCCACCTTTAAAAATAGTAACTCAAGAGTAAACATTTAGATGCACAATCATAATACTAGTGCTTTTCTGAATTCCAGACAATAAGGAAACTAGATGCAACTTGAATTGTGTGGATGCAATTAACACATGTTTTCATTATGCAAACAATAGCCAGGAAGGAGTTTTAAAGGTCTTGGGAGATGGGAAGTTGAACTACTTCTCTTTCTGCCAATTGAAGGTTCTCTTGAAACACAAAAAACAGCTTGTGAGAGATTATTTTTGCTGGCACCAGGGCAGGAACACAGTTATAAGCGCTTCAACCCCTAAGATCCAAGGCTGCTCAAGCCACTTCATGACTGCTAGTTACATAAAAAACTGTATTCATACAATTAGTGTCACATCTAGTCTGGCTCCAAGACTATTTCTATATGCCCTTAGGCATAGATCTCACTCCTTATTGAAATGTTTAAGTAAGACTCCAAAAGACCACCACCGCTTGAATCTGCAACACTTCAATTTTAAACTGAGGATACACAGAAAACACAATATTCTTATCTAAAAAGTAGCATTTTTAGGATGACTGAAATGTCCCCAGGGGAAGGTGTGCATGATGGGAAACCGGCAAACCTTCCCCACTGTGACTTTTACTACTGTCTGTTCATTCCGCAAGATTGTTTGGCTCTATTTGTTTTTTTAAAATGGTAAGTGGACACTTTTATTCTAAAGTGTTCCCCACCAAATTGCTGGAGGAGGGGTATTTTTCACCATTGACTAAATAAGTCACAAAAGTTTCACTTTTGGCCTAGAATTTTGTTATAGTTTTGCAGCTAAAGTTTAATAGCTCTTAGGATCAGGCTACGGGTACACATACTAACTGAACATTTCCTTAAGCAAGCATTAGTGGGAGCTATAAGGTAAAGGTAAAGGTAAAGGACCCCTGGACGGTTAAGTCCAATCAAAGGCGACCATAGGGTTGCGGAGCTCATCTTGCTTTCAGGCCGAGGGAGCTGGCATTTGTCCACAGACAGCTTTCCGGGTCATGTGGCCAGCATGACTAAACCACTTCTGCAGCAAAAGAACGCTGTGAGGAGTGCCAGAGCACACAGAAACATCGTTTATCTTTTAAGAACTTAAAACCAAACTCACATTACCTCATTAAAGCGGGTTATCATTTTGCCCCGTGGGACGTCCCAGATGAAGCCACCATTTCTGGAAGTTCCACCAGCTATGCAGTTCAAGTCTCCTTTAGTAAAGAGTCCATTGGATAGATATAACTATATTCTTATTTATCCTACCTTACCTATTGCCTATTAAGGGCTCAGAACAAGCAATATAATGAAAGAACTTCCCTGAACTTCCCTTCTCTTTGACTCTTCTAAACACCTGTTTTCATATTCTTCCATAAAAACGTCCTCAAAGTTCTGCTTATTTTCACTGTTCTCTTTACCTAATACTCAGTTTCAGCTCTACCTCTGATGTTACCAAAGAATAACAAACCATTTTGCTCATTCACTATTATTTTCTCAAACAGTCAGGCTTTTTCCCCTTCCGATTTTCTTTTTCCTCACATGCATCTAAAGATTCCTTAGCTTCTTTACCCTTCATGGAACATGCCTAGTATGTTTCTTCATTTAGAATGAGATGGCATGCTGCCTCCTATTTGCCATGACTTAACCAGTTCACAGTGTTTACAATTGGCATGACTTGTTCTTTTGATCCTTTCCATTACAAGCTGCCCCGACTAAGCCCATTTCTGACCAATTTTCTCTTTCTGCACAAAATAGTGCTGCAATTTGATTTTTTTCTTCTTCACTCATATATAGCACCATGTACACTTTGCACCTAAAAGAAAAATCTAAGTTCTACAAGGTAACCAAAATTTTGCACTAGCCTGAACTGAATTCTCCAACCGAAATGAAATGCACAAATTAAGAACATCTACATAATTTCGCTTATTTAAAAATCACACTGTCATCTAAATGATTTGCTATTGTGCATTTTCAATATGACTCTATCAGACACAGAAAAGAAATGTAGTGGGAGATTAAAGCCTTCTTTCTTAATAAGAAAATCTTATTCAGTACCCCTCTGAGCTTCTTAGATTTCACCAGGCACTGCTGACACACCTCTAAAAGCAGTTTTGAAATTACAAAGTCGATAAATCTGCTTTTTAAAAACTCCCCCAAACCATAAAAACAAAGCTGAGGTTTGTGCCAGGTACTATATTCCTGCCCCCAACCCAGTTGCAAGACTCACACTACTTCAGAGGTCATTTGAGGGGGCTCCTCATAGGAAGCTGTAGTGGAAAAGCCCCATTCTGTATATGGAAGAGCCCTTGCAGTTATTTCACTCTGAGCTGTGCTTTTTTCTTTTTTTTGCATGAGGTTACCAAATATACATAACTCTGGATACCCACCAATCTGAGCTAAGAAGCATTCTCTTTTCTATATGAAACTTTGGTTATTTCTAAGTTAAAACATTCTCACCTGGAGCCCACGAAAGGGAGTATATGACTCCCTCATTACCAGGAGAAGTGTAGACAGCAGTTAAAGTATTTATATCCCACACCTTTATTGTTCCGTCAAAGGATGCGGTAGCCAGAAGGTCAGGGTTGTCAGGCTTGAATTTACAATCGAAGATGGTTTCGACATGACCCTAGAGCAACAAAAGAAAGCCCTGTTACAAGAGAAGAGGCTTGACACCAGAAGAGGCTTGCCAGGTTGGGTGCAGAAGCTACACTAGCTTTCTGGCAGGCTGGTCACTGCTGCTTACCGGGAGGGAAAAGGGCGAAGCAGTGGGAAGGTTGGTGCAGTGCAAACACACCATCAGAGCTAATCTAGCACTCCTGCCAGAGCGTTTAAATCACGCTGACCTTCCTGCTGCCTCCTCCCCCCATTAGCCTGGGAATCTAGCAAAGTGGCTCCATCCAATCTGGCATGCCACTTCTGGATGACACTTCTACTGTAGTTTTCCAAGTCCCTTCAAAGAAGAAGGAAGCAAAGGGCCTAATTATTAGCACACAAACTAGTTATTTCTATTTGGGCTACTTCACATGTTCAAAAAGTATTCTCCGCAAGGTATTCCTCTGTCACCAGGGTAAGTGCAGATAGAGGAATGAACACATGGACATAGCAATATCCCCTTGGGAATGCTTCAGATACTCATGATTTTTGCTGGTAGAAAACCTTGAGTTGGAAATTGCAGCTGGGAGAAACATCTGTATCCACAGACAGAACCAATGACATATATTATTCTCCATGTGAAAGCATCCCCAGGAACACTTAGGGCACATCTCTTGAAGATTTTAAACACCTTAAGCGACCCCGAGTTCAAAGACTGGAAAGAAGAGCAAACATACCAGATCTCTAAGAAAATCCCATTTCTTGGCTCCCATGTCATAAAGTCCCACTCCACCATCCATAAAGCAGCAGACAGCATGCCCGGGAGGGAGAGAAAATGCTTGGTTTTGTGTTAGAGTTGGAGGTGGAACAGCCTCACTTGTAGATGACATGTGGTGGTTTTTGGTAGGAGACTGTGAAGAAAATGCTGAATTAAAAAGATAAAACATATTAGCATAAGTTTTATGTTCTGCTACATTTAAAACAAAGTATTGTCCACTTGCTACTGGGAACTACATTTCTTGGGAAATTGCGGCAATTAAGCCCTATCTGATTTATTTCTTACATCTGAGAACTTCTTATGTATGAGAATTTCCTAATTTACTCTCCAGTACTTTGAAGCCATAAACTTTCTTTTCCTTAAATGTTTAAGTTTCTCAGTCCAGCTGTCTCCTTCAGAAACAAGTGTTATCTTACTGAAGCATATGGCACAGAGAGATTTAGTACAATAAATTTATAAAATCAGCTGATGAGAAGTTCTTTTTTACTAATAGTATTAATTTCAGTCACAGAAAGCGGAACTGATAATTCACATAGCATCATAATACTAATTATATTTTAATAGAAAGACTTGCAGTGCCTCAAGGACCACCTCTCCCCATGAACCAACCTGGACCCTTCAATCATCATCTGAGGACCAGAGGGTGGCAACATGAGTATGGGCCTTTTCTGTGGTGGCTCCCCACTTGTGGAACGTTCTCCCTGGGGAGGCTCGCCTGCCACCTTTGCTACATGTCTTTAAGCACCATGCGAAAACAATCCTCTTCTCCCAGGCCTCTAGCTAATTAAACGATCTATGACCTTTTAAACCGTTGGGGGATCTTGTTTTTGTTTGTTACTATGTTTTGTATTTTTGTTTGTTTGTTTATAAAAATCACCGTGATCCTCAGATGAAGAGTGGTATAGAAATTTAATTAATAATAATAATTACAGTAATTATAGCATTTTCTCTAAGTAGTCAGAACATTTTTCATAAAAGGTAAAGGACCCCCTGGACAGTTATGTTCAGTCAAATTTGACTATGGGATGTGGCACTCATCTTGCTTCAGGCCAAGGGAGCTGGCGTTTGTTTGCAGACAGCTTTCCAGGTTATGTGGCCAGCATGACTAAACTGCTTCTGGTGCAACGGACACCATGTCGAGTGCAAGAGTGCATGGAAGTGCCGTTTACCTTCTCGCCACAGCGGTACCTACTTAACTACTTGTGTTGTTATACTTTTGAACTGCTGGTTGTCAGGTGCTGGGATACAGCAATGGGAGCTCACCCCATTGTGTGGATTTGAACTGCTAACCTTCCGATCGGCAAGCACTTCAGTCATAGTTTCTGCTCATAGCCCACTACTCTACACCAGCTATCCAGTTAGTTTCAACAATAAGCATTTGTATTACCTTAATATCTGAATATATGCCTATATGCACCACCAGACCATTATAAGAAAAACAGAAAATTTAGTACTAATCAAACACATTAGCAGGTAAGAAGTATACATTTAATACATTGACTCAGATACTATGACTTTGTTATGCAATCAGCTTTTGTTTCCAGTGTTGACAATACAAAGGAGATGTGAAATGATGCAAGATTGGGCCAGTGGGAATAATTAGGAGAGGAAGGCACATTAGCAGGTTTGAAGATGTCAGCAACAGAGAGAAGTAGAATTCAATACAAATACACATATTCCCTTGGAATATACCACTTTGGAGCACATGAAAGTGACTCCTCTTGAAATGAAAACAGCAGCTTCTGAGGGATGATTTTGTCAGGAGATAAAAAGTTAAACTCCCCATGGTTCCAAAGCTGCTCAGGTTTCCCCTCAGCTGCTATTTATGTAACAAAAAATGTGCTGCAAAAATGTACAGTAAAAATGATGTGTACAAAAAACATACAGTAAAAAATTACTGTAGTTGTATTCATATAATGTCACCTTTAGTTTCACTCTCAGCTGACCCAATACTCTTCTTGCAAATTCAAAAAAAGAGAAGTATTAATGCCACTCCCAAACCTTTTTAGCCTGGTAGAAACAAAATGGGATGCTGTTTTTGCACAGGTAAAGGAGACCCAGGTAGGAAAGGCACTCCTGGTATGATTCTCTCAAATGGCACCCCTCCCTTAAACAGCCAGAAGACTCATCACATTACTGCCTTTGGCGAAGGGTGTTACAGGAATTAAGACAAAGAAAAGATGGTAAACAGAATGGATTGCAGGTTGGTGAGGGGGCGAAAGGGAGAAAAACAGGAGGACAAAATGGAGCACTCAGGGATCAGTGAGCTTTCTACACATTGTAAGGCATATTAACTAGCATGCTTTCAAATCTTCTTACTGACATGCATTTTGAATTATAAAATGAGACTCTCTAAAGTATTCCAATAATCTTTAAAGAGGAATTCCTATTGTGCGTGTGTGTTTTAAATGGTGTTTTGGAAGACTATGCATCCTATATCGGCCCAGTTCACACATAACAATAAACTATGGTTTACCAAGATTAGGCAGTCTGTACTTGCTCCATGACAGTGAATTATTTGGAAGAAACAACCCATAACCCTGTATTCAGAAGTAACCAAAAGTCAACACTTCACAGCCTGTTGTTCCTGCTGGTACCAGAGAAGGAGCAAAGCAGGCGCAACAGGGCAGCACAAAGTAGCAGGCTGCTCAATCCTGACAAGCCATTCACTGTGGCTTATAGTTATGCTATATTGTGTTGAACAGCAAAGAGTTTACAAGTGCAAACAGAAAAGGGAAAGTTAGGAAAAGGAAAAGGCACATTTTTTCTTACTTTTCTTTAAAAAAAGATACTTACATTTTTTCTTTGGGGGAGAACTAAGAACATGTAAACCATGGAAACCTGTTTTCTTCAGTTTAAAATTATCTATTGGTGTTGTACGTGACACATTCCAGACACGCAACACACCAACTTGAGAATCTGTATTAAGAGAAAAATCCAATTTCTTTTCTGATTATCAATTCAAAAAGTTCTATCCATCTAGTCCAATGACTCAAAAATTTAACAACTGCAATATATTTTGTACATATTTATGCATACATATTTCTTGGTAGACAAGATAAACATAACACAAGTCATGAACAGAATATGACAAACAGAGCCCATGGCCTGTTTCATGAGTGTTGTTTGTCTTCACCAGGGCTTTTCAGCCAGAACTCACTGGAACTCAGTTCCAGCACCTTTCAGGTGGACGCTATTGCCATTATAAGAGAACAAGAGAGGCATTCATGGCGAGTTCTAGCACCTCTTTTCCTGGAAAAATAGCATTGGTCTTCACCTATTTTCACACAGTGTGTGAGCCTGGTTTCTCAAGTACAGCATGCACACCAGCAAACAGCGCATGCTTTCATGCCAAGAAAGTGTGTTAGGCCTCAGTCTGTTCCCTCTTCTTATTTATCATGTGAGTTATCTAGTTTTCAAGAGGTATATATACACACAATGGATATAAGTGTACATATGTACATGCACATATCCACACCCTTCACCTTTTTCTTTTTAGAATTAACTTTCCTAAACCAGATACAAAACTGTTCCATGAACAAGGATGAGAATAGGAGAGGAAAGTGGTCCTGGCATTGTTATGAATAGTTTTTACCAAAGCCAGCTTTTCTCCCCTCACCACCCAATTTAACCCAAACTAGATCAAACCCCCACAGAACCTTCTTTTCCCCTTTCCATAATTTGCTTCCAAGACAGAGAAAGTTACATATGTTTTCAGGGCAGAGATGCTGCTGGCTGCCATTTCTATCACTCTTCAAATGTTCTGTCCTCACCTTTAGCTAACTCACAATTTAAATCACATTCTACTGAAGTAAACTGGAAATAACCAACTGGCATTCATGGCTCTGGATTGTGCCTGTGCATTACATATCTTACGATTTCATAAAACAATGTGTGAAAATATTTATTTACCTCCAGTGATAAACATTCCAGGAGCACTAGGAACCCATGCTAAGCACTGCACAGATGCTGCTGCACTAGGAAAACTAAAGACTGTTATGCAGGACAGAGACTCTGAATCAACTAGACGAATTCCATTGTGCAGATTTGCAACAAGAAGATAATCTGTAGAGAGAGGGTCCCATTCCAGGGCAGTAACGGGATCTTCCTCATCTGTACCTTCAAGTGATTCTGGCCTTAGAACATGTTTCTGACTCTTAGAACCTTGAAAAGGAAAAGTCGTATCAATTTTTAGAGCAGGTTAAGAGTTCGCTTTCCAGATACTGAACAAAAGTCCCAGAAAGTAGAAAACTTTCAGTAAATGCAGATCCAAGCTACTGGATGCAGCAACTACCCGTGATGATTGCTCCCAACAGAGTCAATGAGCTCTAGAGTGAATCTGTGACACTAGAGGTTGTTTACATTCTTCTCAGCAGATATGAGTTTTCGGGTTACTCAACGAAAGGCAAAGCCAGTGCAATTCTCAGGAACCTTCTATTGTTCTTGTTAACTGAAGTTGATTTTCTACCAATAAAGCTGATTTGGGGGGTTGGGATAAGAGAAAAGCTGAATCCATGATGCAAACAATTGTTCCATGGAACAAACCTTGGTCACTAAATTGGCTCCTGGCTTAAGCCCGAATGTCGGTCTTAGTGGCAGAGATTTTTCTTAGCCTGAACCTCTGGATTCTGAATTAAGAGACAGGATAGATAAAGGAGGGGAAAGACAGACACAATTTTGCCAAGGTGACCAGGTCAAAAGTTTGGATATTTCCTATGGCTCTGGCCCAGAATGCATCTGATAAGACCCGAGGATCACATCAGGTGCCGCAAGAAAAAGGAAAGCTTTATCATGGACACTCAAGTGGTATGACTCCTGACCTACCATTTACCAGTTCATAAATAAAATTCTGTTCTAAACAAATGAGATGGAGAAGAGTAGAACCAATCAGCAAGTAGTAAAGGGGGTTGGAATGTTGGGGAGTTGAAAAGCTTTTCATGTTATTCCATGTTTCTTCACTATTCTCCATCTTAGCAAGCAGTTTCACCCCAATACCATTTTCTGTAGTGACTTACCTCTTCTGGTAAGCAAAACTTTGTTTTTAGATTTCATTTTTGCTGCTTGAACTAATTTTACACGGGGTTGGGTTTTTTCTATCCTAAATTTTCCACATACCTTTTGTAACAATTCTGCTTAATCTTTTGGGAGACTGCACTTCTCCCTGATTAGAACTCTTCATCGTGGCGTTTACCTTTTCTGGTTTTGGCCTTTGTGCAGCTTTGAATAGAATTGTTTCTTATAGGCTTAGGGTACAACCATAACCCCAGCTGGATAGCAATAGGACCTAAAGGAGCTGCAGAGTTGCTGCCAGAATCCACAGCCCTGTTGCACATATTGGTTGGGAAAGCAGTGGGTTTTTTAATTATTATTGTTATGCCAATTCCAGGGAAGACTCAAGCCTCCCACTGCAACTTGAGGCTTGTTGGGCTAGCTTAGACTCCAGTGGATATTTGCTTAGCAGAGTTCCACTTCTGAAACGCCCTATTTGGAGGGATTATACTAACTACTGCTGGCAGAGATCCTTAGAATGGGGCAGGCTCTACTAGATGCAGTGGGACTTATTGGCAAGCACACATGCACGGGATCAGGAAACCAGAATGACTTCTGCATAATTATTTATTTTTACATTTGAATGAATACCAATCTTTAAGTTAAACTTTCACATATCTGCAGTCTTTTTTGTTGTGTGCCTCCACTGTGTTACTAGTAGCTAGAGAGAGCTAATTAGTTGAAAATAAAGTGAATGCACTGGGTAAAACGCTAAATGCTAACAATTAAAAGCCATTGTTGCATCGTGCTAGTTACTCAATAATGACTCAGCCTTAAATTACAGCACGGAAGGTGTTCAGTGCTTTTCTGGAGGGCAAAACAGCACTTTGTAAGAAAGAAGACCATTCACTGTAATTTCCTACTAATGTCTTGTTAAAGACTGAGGGTTCAAATTCAACTGCAGTATCAAGAGATGCAATTCTGCAGCAGCTTCTTGTGAACGGCATGCACTTGCCTGAACTTCTCAACGCTTTCATTATAGAAACAGGCATCCTTGCAAAACAAAGCAAGTGTACAAACTTTAATGCACAGATAGCGTCCCCCAGCCTCTAAATGCCCCATTCATTTCAATGGAAGCAACAGACACTTTCATGTCTATCCTGTCATGTTCATGAAGCAAGAAAGTGAACAAGGCAGCCTGCTTAAAGTATTTCATGTACATCTTGAGATTCATCCAGAGCTCTGGATTGGGGGTAACTGAAGGATCTTAGGAAGAGAACCCCAAATGTGGTATGATACCCATACAGTCATACCTCAGGTTGAAGTAGCTTTGCGTTGAGCATTTTCAGGTTGCGCTCCGCGACAACCCAGAAGTAATGGAGTGCGTTACTTCCAGGTTTCGCCACTCGCGCAGGCGCAATGCTCAAAATGACGTCACACGCATGCGCAAAAGCAGCGAATCGCGACCCGTGCACATGCAGACGCGGGTTGCGTTTGCTTCAGGATGCAAACGGGGCTCCAGAACGGATCCTGTTCACATCCAGAAGTACCACTGTATTACGAGCAATGCCTGGATGAATTCTAACAAATCAGAAACTAAGGGTCATCTCTTTAACATGATGTTTTTAATCTTTTAGTTATAGTAAGCATCCGTTTTTCCTCAGAGCTAGTGTGTATGTATAAGTTGAGCCCATGCATATCTTTGGCATAAAAAATACACCAGCAGTCTTTGATTCCATCATAAAGAAGAAAAAGGAAACTGCATGCTTCTGCTTCCCTGTAGGATGCAGATTACACAGAGGCATTCTAACATACAAATGTTCCAAATTTATACTGAACAGAACTGACTGGTTCATCCAATTTTAGCAAAGGCTCAACAATTCTAGTACATGGAGGTGAGAAAGTGAGATGTGACTGTGCGCCTGTATTTTTAAACCTGCAATTGAAAAGAAAATTGTTGCATCCAGAACCTTCTCCGCAGAAATTAACTCATTAATGAATTCATTTTATCATGTGTCTTTTTCTAAATTGGTCTAAGGTGGGGCAAATGGCTAAAAATAAGAAATCTGAACAAAATGGCTCATGATAGCTCTCTTCACTGTGACGAGTCCAAGTGCAGATTGAATTTCTACTCTGACAAGCTTGGTTCTAAACTGCCAACACTGAACAGAATGAAAAACAAATCAAAAGGATCCCTCCTTCTGAAAATGAGAACTGACACAGAACTGCAGCAGTTGCTATAGCAATATGAAAATGAATATGGTCTTGCAGAGACTGGCTTCATTCATCTAAGCAAACCTGTAGAAGCCACATGCCTACACTTGTAGCTATATAAAGATATATCCAAAGCACTGACAATCAGTCTTTTTGTTCTGACTGCCGCTCTCCAGAAACATCTCTGTTTTGAGAAGTTATAATATACCATGCTTACTGACTGCCAGTTTATAACCTCATGATGTGCCGTATCTACCTTTTCTTCCACATGGGAAGCTAATGTATCAAGCAACTGGTATAAAGTGGATGTCAGAATCAGGGGTACCAACTTGAATAAAATATTAGGGGGCCCAGGTAAGTCCTGCCCTGCATAATCAATCACATGATGTGGTGCATGAACACCATTTGAATGGCAATACCTATCAAGTTGGGGGGGTCAGCCCCTTCAAATATTTTATTGGGGGGGGGCAAAGACCCCTCAGCCCCTAGGGGTTAGCTCCTATGGTCAGAATTCTTAGTCATTCCCATCTATGTATGATAAATATATACTTTTTATTTTATTAGCCTGTTGTTAACAAATATTTACAGACCTTGTTTGCATGGTGAACCTAACTTTGGCATATTGGTACCCGGCAAACATGCTGGCTTATGAACTGATGCTCACACCTACTTCCCTCTTCCCTGGTCCTTTTAGCACAGGGATTGTGTATCATCTGAGCACAAAGCTGCAGTTAAGCTCTCCCCTCCTTAACCATGATCTGTAGCCAAGACTAAAAGGACCTGGTAGCAGCAAAATGAGTGCGAGTTCCTCTCCACTTTGCATGGTCCCAGGAAGACACAGTTTGGCTTACTGCAATTTGCAAACAAGGCCGCTGTATTCCAAGAATGTGCTTATTATGTAGTAATAAATTATGATGCCTTGTTAATCTAAAATCAATCTTGTGCTGAGATTTCCATTCCCTTCCATTAGCAATGCAATGGGGCGGGGGTTGGAGAGCGAGTGAATCTGTGAAAAACAAGTGTCCAGTTTTCTCAAAAGAATGGTTTTCTTCACCATGCACCAAAACATGCATATGTTATAAAATAGACTCTTACCTGGCTGAAAAATAGAAAGACTTCCATCAGTGTGTCCAAATACTACTTTCCCTTTTTTCTTTGGATGCCATCTAAACAGGCAAATGTCTGACAAAAAACTGTGAGCATCTTTATGTACTGTTACACCACTGTCCGGTCCTGAAACTGTCCAAATATACAAGGGTCCTCTATGGGAGACAAAAGCAACTGCATCACCTGCATTCCAACACCAACTAAGAGATGCAGGAATTCCTGAAAAACAAAAACAAATCTAAGAATCTAAAAAATATTTGGTGCCACATCTCCAATAGTGTGATACTGAATTTAAACAAACAGGCAACTCAAATAACATTCATCTCTCAGTCTGAATATTCACTCTATGAACACATTTCAGCCTTGAGATTAAAAACACAAAGAGAATGTGTGCTGGTTCTAATGTATTTTTTTTCCTCTTCAAAGGAAGAATTTCTCTGGAGAAACACATAAGGAAGTTATTACACTGGAATGGAAAGGTCACATGGTTTTTATTTTTCTTTTAAAGGAAGAGCTGCTATTTGGTTATGGATCCTTCCTGAACAAAACACAGGGAATTTCCATTCAAATGTAATCTGTTCCCTCCATAGGAAACATCCTGAAGCAGACTGATGGCAAAGCATTAACGGCGGAATTGGCTAAGGGTCTATCCTTAAATATACATACACATAATCCAAATTAAAATACCTTAACTGCCGCCTTTTCTACTCTAATTCATAGTAATGGTCAAGCAGAGCCAGCTGTTTTCACCACAGCAATCTCCCTCTTTTCTATAGTAGGATAACAGAACAGAGGTTTGTAGTTTCAAGCTGTTGTCTGGGAAACTGAATGTATTTGGTTTTTGTGTCATGACCACTATCATGACCACGTTTAGGCTCCTGTGAACTGAAATGGTGTGCATGTCAAGAGGGGCAAGGTGATGTTCACCAATTCCTTCTCCCCTCCCCTGCACCACCTCCCATTCTATTCCAGATGCACCCCACCCCCAAACTTCACAGATTGTATGTGTAGGGAACTAAAGTGGAAAATAAGTAAAAAGCGCGCGCGCACACACACACACACGCGCGCACACACACACATTCTTCTGCTTGTGGGAGCCTTGGCTGTCTTCAACTGACAGAACAGCACTTCTGGATTCAGCCTTTGGTGGCTTCATTTTGCTATTAATAAATGTCATTAGACTCAAATTTCTCGCTCACCTTTTGTACCATCAAGTTTTGCAGTAACTTTTTGTTCAGCCACATTCCAAATTATTACTAAATTATCTGCGCTTGCACTTGCAAACAGGTCGTGGTTATGGGGACACCAGGAAACGGCTGTGATTGTCTTCTTGTGCTCAGACATAATTGCCCACAGTTTGAACTCATTGTACCGATGATCGAGCTAAAAGGTTACATAGATTTAAAATTAAATGTAAATACACCTCAAAAGACAGTATGTGCATCTTGCTACTTTTAGAAACATTGAAAACTAATTACACATGCATTTTAAGTATGACAGAAGCTTAAGAGCCACTAGGTTGCGTCCCACAAGCTTATTCAGAAGGATATAAGGAGGGGTTGGGAGAGAGAGAGACCTTTAACACCACAGGAGATGTAAAGGTGGCTAGTGGAGGGGGGGAATCACCACAAATCAGGCAGAGATATACCCGTTTGGGCAATATTCCCTTGCCCCAGCAGCGCCATCCCAGAAGAGTCTAAAAGGGCCCACAAACCCTCAAGACAGTTGTTTCAGGGGGCACAGGAGCTGCAAGGGAGAGCGGGGAATGGGAAACTTTCCTTTCATTGGCTTCCTTAAGTTGGCTTACCTTAAGTTCCAAGAGTTGTAGCCAACTAAGTTCTATTCAGAATACAGTGGTGCCCCGCAAGACGAATGCCTCGCAAGACGGAAAACTCGCTAGACAAAAGGGTTTTGCGTTTTTTGAGCTGCTTCGCAAGATGAATTTCCCTATGGGCTTGCTTCGCAAGACGAAAAACGAAAACGTCTTGCAAGTTTGTTTCCTTTTTCTTAACACCGTTAATACAGTTGCGACTTGACTTCGAGGAGCAACTCATAGAACGCGGTGTGGTAGCCTTTTTTGAGGTTTTTGAAGTCTTTGGTGATTTTTGAAGCTTTTCCAAAACTTCTTTTGCAGCCATTTGGTAAATTAAACTTTTAAAACTTTTTTGGGGGGTTTTGGATTTTGGGTTGGGGTGTTTGGAATTCAAAGACTTGGTGTTGGGGAGGGGTTTGCAAGAATCTGGAAGCTTGTGTGGTTTTTTCTGCATTTTTATGATTTTCTGTGACCATTGGGCCACTCTGCTGTTTTTTAAAAAAAATTCTGGATTTGAATTTCTGTGTGGTGAGTGGCTGGGGGAACAGTTGGGGAGGGGGTTCTTCAGCAAGAAGCAAAGAGTGGAAGAGGAACCTTCTTCGAGTTGTCCCCCAGAGTCTTAGAAAATGTACTGTACACTTTGTTGATTTTTAAATGTTTTTCTGTCATGTTTAGAAACTTAATTTATTGTTCCTTCAATTTTTGAAATGCTCTTTACAGTATGTGTGACTTTAAAGAGCACTTATTAAACTCTTGTTGTACCAAATTTGGCTTTGTTTGGACTTTTTTTGACCATAGGAACGCATTAATTGAATTTCAATGCATTCCTATGGGATTTTGTGCTTCGCAAGACGAAAAATTCGCTAGACGAAAAAAACTCGCGGAACGAATTAATTTCGTCTTGCGAGGCACCACTGTAGATCCACTGAAATTAATGGACATAAGTTAGTTACATCCGTTAACAGCAATGGGTATGCTGAGCAGGACTAGCACTGGATACAGCCCCAGGTTTCTGCCTTTAAACAGCACGCACACATGAGGATATATTATAAAACTACCAGTATGTCTACAGAAATATTAGGTTCCTGAAGAAATGTTTCCAAAAAAAGAATGAAGCTCTTAAAGCTATGAGCCTGGATTAAGAAGGGGGCACATGTACACACATCTGGTGGGCATATGCAATGTTTTGCAGTTTTGACAGCAAGAGAAGGCAACAGCTTGAAGGGAAATCCAAGATGGAAACCTGATGCATAGAGGTCACAGTTTTCCCTAAACAGCTCTTGTGCCTACCTTTTTTTTAAAAAAAAACAACCAAAAACGTGAGAGTTTAAAGAACAATTTGGGAGTCCTAAGGCAGGCTGGGGAAATTAATGAAATTCAAGAGGACGAAATGGGATTGGGAATCATGCCTGGAGCGGTTGTGGATGCACATCTGATTAGAGATGTGTACCTAGCACTCGGTTCCCCCGCACATGGCACTGAGCTGAGGGGGGCACAAAATTTAGAAGATCCATAACTGAAACCATCCATTTGGCGATGCCAAATTTTGAAATTGTACAGGGCACCATATTAAAAAAGATTACCGAAATCCATCCCTGTGTGTACCGTAATTGCAATGTTCACATAGGCTCTCAGTGAAACTTGTCAGATTTATTTGTTGAAGCAGACATAAATGGACATCTGTATCTGGGGCTGCTGTTTTACATGCAACCCCTTTGCTACATCGAGACACATGACTTTTTGGCCTAAGTTACAACTTTTGAAATATATAACAATTCTGATAGAGAGCAGTATGCAGTATCTATACCACAGACTCCCAAGTCACTCCAGCTTGGTTACTCTGGTCCTGAACTAATGAACCGCTAACAGAATAAAAAATTAAAATTTCCCTAAAAAGGAACTTTATACAGTGGTGCCTCGCAAGACGAAATTAATTCGTTCCGCAAGTTTTTTCTTCTTGCGAGTTTTTCGTCTTGCGAAGCACGGTTTCCCAAAGGAATGCATTGAAAATCAATTAATGCGTTCCTAGGGAAACCGCCTTCAGACCAGGTCCGGGGACAGTCTGTCCCCCGACCTCTTCTGAAGGCTGGGGGGGGGACAAGGGCTTTTTCTTCCCACCCCCACCTCCCGCCCCGCAAGCTCCGGGGACAGGAGGGCTTTGCTGCCGACCGCCAGCATTTTAAAAGCCCCTGCTGTCCCGGGGCGATTTTAAAATGCTGGCGGGCGGGAGCGAAGTCTCTGCTGTCCCGGGGAGATACACTTCGCTCCCGCCCGCCAGCATTTTAAGATCGCCCGGGGCAGCGGAGAAATCTCCGCTGTCCCGGGAAGGCAGGCGGGGGGGGGAGCAAAGACTTTTGCCCCCCGCCGGCCTTCAGAAGAGGTCCAGGACCTCTTCTGAAGGCCGGCTGTGGGCGAAAGTCTTTGCTCCCGACCGCCAGCAATTTAAAACAGGTCCCCGGAGATTTCCCTATGGGCTTTCGTCTTGCGAAGCAAGCCCATAGGGAAATTCGTCTTGCGAAGCGCCTCCAAAACAGAAAACCCTTTCGTCTTGCGGGTTTTCCGTCTTGCGAGGCATTCGTCTTGCGGGGTACCACTGTATGTAGTTAGATTTTGTTTAAAAATAAATAAATACAGATCTGTTTAATCCTGCGGCAACACTTACTAAGAAACATTACTGTGTAGCAGGAAAGAAAAATATTCACAGAGAAATCTAAAAATCCATCTCACCTGATATATATAAATAGCAAGAGTTGCACAATAGGCAAATCTATCTCCGCTCGCAGCACAGACGTCTTTATTCCATGGCTGACACCCAGCAGCTAATAAGCCCACTTGCTTAACCTGTGCCATTTTTGCCTGGAAAACAGAGAAACAGAATAATTTAAGTGATGTTTTATTCGGCACTTTGATGTAGAACAGTCTGAAGAACTAGAAAAAACATAGCTGTAAAGCAAGAAGACAGAAACTTGAATAAAACCACGCAAATATCCTTGTGATTAAATAAGCTCAGATTCTTTAATTGGTCTTTGGGACAGGTGAATGGAGACTGTGCATAGGTGCAATCTGCAAAGGCCAGCTCTCATACAAACTTCACTCATTAATTCCAATACATATTACAGTTCTGTTGAAACTTGCACATTTGGTCTAATTTTCTGATTACATCATTATAATTAAGACTGTGATAACTACGTATATATTTGTACCCAGCTCTTTCCCCACCTCACACCTAGAGCTTTTTTTCCAGGAGGAACTCACAGGAACTCGTTTCTAGCACCTCTCAGGTAGACACCACTGCCATTATAAGAGAGCAAGGGAAGCGTTCATGCTGAGTTCTGGTACCTCTTTTTCTAGAAAAATAGCACTGCTCACTACTAACTGATGGTCTAGGTTCTTAGATACTAAATGCTGAAAACAAGCTGCTGAGTCTGGGCTGCTTCAAATGAAGTAGTGGGAGGAAGATGGAGAGAGAGAGATGGTTTTCCTTCTGTACTGACATTTTCCATCTGCCTGAACTAAATGTACATGGGGTAAGAGTCTACTGAAGTGTGTTTATTCAATTTGGACAAATAGAAATTGTTTAGAAAACTGGATTTAAATGCATGAAATAACTCCTCTGCCCTGGCCACCTGAGGAAGAAATGATTGACTAGGGGAAATAATTTTTTTTTAATGAAAAGCCTGAAAGAAATCCCAAGATGATATGAATAAATTATGCTTAAAGTGCAGGGTGGATGAGTATACAGCAGCAGCCGCTCACTTGCCTGTTACCCAGCAGGGATGCCAAGATGGAGAGGCACTGCACCCTGGCTTTGGGCAGATCAATAATCACTGAGCCAGTGAAGCAGCTTCTTTCTTGATAATGGAACATTTCAGGCTGTCAGAACCTGGCTAGTCAAGTTTCATCACTCCAAAATGCCACTTTGCAGGAAGGCGCATCTAGGACTTGCGCAGGTGTTATTCTTTGGTATTATTATTAAATTTATTACCCGTCTTTTACCAGCAGGCGGGTAACAACTATTTAAAATGTAGTATTAAAAACAAATTACAGTAACGGGAATAGGCTGGATTCTAAAAAACACACGTGTTGGGAATCTGAGGCCAGTGAGGTCCCCCTCACTATGGAGAACTGCAAAAAACTTGGACTGCACTGCATTTATTTGATCATAGTATCTATCTGATCTTTCTTTAGAAAAATGAGAGTTTTGGTTAGCTCAGTTGGTTAGAGCATGATGCTGACAAAACAGGTGGACAGGAAAATGACACATTCACACAAGGAAGCACATTCATTAATAATTTTATCCCTATATACACAGTCCAGTAAATGCCCAACTATGCATCTAAGCCCAGTTTCCACCTATAGATAGGGTGGTCCTACTTTTCAGAGGACAGTCCTCTATTTGAAGGACCTCCCCATTCGGATCCAGTTTAAAGATAAACCCTTGAAACTGCCCATGATTCAGGAGTCAGCAAACTTTTTCAGCAGGGGGCCTGTCCACTGTCCCTCAGACCTTGTGGGGGGCCAGACTATATTTATTGTTGGGGGGGATGAACGAATTCCTATTCCCCACAAATAACCCAGAGATGCATTTTAAATAAAAGGACACATTCTACTCATATAAAAACACGCTGATTCCCGGACCGCCTGCACGCCGGATTTAGAAGGCGATTGGGCTGGATCCGGACCCCGGGCCTTAGTTTGCCTACCCATGAGTTAGCACATGCACAGCAGACTCAGCAGGTAAAGGTCATAGTTTTCTGCCACAATGAAGAGATGTATCTTATTTCTATTTAAATAAGAGTAATTATTTCTGAATTTGCATTTAGCATACACAAATTTTATGTAAATTCCTATCTTCTTTCAGCCGCTTTATTAGAACCCCTATCTATAGGATGAAAACTCATTACTAACATCCTACATGCAAACTGCTCTTCCTTAGAAAACCTAATGGGATCTTCTACCATTCCACTTTGTTGTCACTACCAGTCTTATTGAGCTGATTTCAGACATACCCACATTGCTTCAAAGAGGACCAAGCAATTGCAATTTTCCTCAAGTTGTCCATTCACCATTTTGATGTAGTTTCTGATCCTCAGAAGCCAGAAGGCTGTGCATGGAAAACTCACATATTCCAAAAATGTGGATTTTAATTTTTTTTATTTTCTACCTCAGTAATACAGTGGTACCTTGGGTTACATACGCTTCAGGTTACATACACTTCAGGTTACAGACTCCACTAACCCAGAAATAGTACCTCGGGTTAAGAATTTTGCTTCAGGATGAGAACAGAAATCGTGCTCCAGCAGCAGCAGGAGGCCCTATTAGTTAAAGTGGTGCTTCAGGTTAAGAACAGTTTCAGGTTAAGAACAGACCTCTGGAACAAATTAAGTACTTAACCCGAGGTACCACTGTATTCTAAAATCAATTGTGCAAAGATTTGAACCACTAGTCAACATTATGCATCCAAACCAGAACTAGCTGACTTCCTCAGTAATTTAAATCAGTCACAGAGAAGCACATTCACCACAAACTGAAAGCAACTCTAAGAAAAAGAAAAGTTAAACCTCTTCAAGAGTAGGAATATATAAGTCTCAGCTATTCAAGACACAGGTGACACAAAAGCATTTTGCTACACTCACATTTTACATCATAAACAAAATACTAGTAAAAAATGATGTCTGTGGTTACCAAAGCTACAACAAAGGGGAAGGGAGAGAGACCTTTCTCCCAGCCAGCCACAACAAGAGCAATATTTTAAGCCCTTCCTCATTTCTAAATATAGAAAAGTGATAAAATTGAAGGACTATTTGTTCTAGATCTCTTTGAACATAAGTATGTTTTTAATAAAATGGTCTGGCTTGAGAAAGCTGGATGACTCGGTTACCCCTACCTTAACAGAGATGTCATTTTCTGCAAGCCATTTAAGGATTTCCATGTCCGTTCCAAAGCCTGCAGATTCCAAATATGCAGCCTCTTTCTGTCTATAATGTGAAACCGCTTTACTCGACGGCTGAGGAAATTAAATCCTGATGCTGTTAACGAAAGAATACTGCTACTAAAAGATGCTAGAGAGCAGTCCAAGCATGGTGGAGCACTAGACACACGACACAGCAATGTCAGTAGCCTGGCAACTACAGCTCTCAAAGAGGTACCATGTTAATATGCAAGTGTGCATTTTCCCGTAGTCTTCCTGTTCTAGCTCTTGTGTTCTCAGTAGTGGGTCCTACTTTGTAATAACACCTTATCATTGTGTATAAGTAAGAGAGCCAGTGTGGTGTAGGACCTGGGGGACCAGTGTTCGAATCCCCACTCAGCATTAAGCTCAAGGGGTACCCTTGGGCAAGCCACTGCCTCTCAGCCTAACCTACTTCACAGGGTTGTTGTGCGGATCAGTTGAAGAGTGGGAGCAGAGGCGGTTTTAGGGGAGCACGACCAGTTTGGTCACACTGGGCATGGAGCCTCAGGGGTTCCACAACTATGATCTAGAATGGAAGGCGAGAGGCAGGGGGGGTACCAAATTTGTGCATTCCACAAGGCACTGCTGAAATTTGAGATTCCAAGGACTGCCACTGGTGGGACAACCATGTACGCCACCTTGAACTCCTTGGAGAAAAAAGGGGATATAAATAAATTAATTAATCAACTTATTGCCAGTCACATCCAATGCATGCTGTCTTTCTGTTTCCAACAATTTGTGTGTGCAACAAATGAGAAAACACTGAAATGTCGTATATAATGCCATTTATCAATTTCTGCAGGGCATTCATTTTAGCCAAGCAATGTTATTATCTGCTGTGTGTAGGGGGGAGCCATCTTCAAGGAGGCACCCACCCAGCTCTCACACACAAGGTAAAATAGCTCTTCTAAAATATCATCTGCAGTTTTCATAAATACTTTTTTCTTTAATCAGGTGACAACCCTTAATACAACCACGCACATAAGTTACAAGAAAAGAGACTCCATCCCTCTGTCATGTCTCTGTCACTCCCATGTGAGTAATGCATAGTGCACATACATGCAGCTGCAGCATGCATGTATATGTGTACATACATACTATTCACAAAAGATCCATCTGTCTGACTCATCACAAATTATGGCATGCATATTTGTATGTTTGTATTGTCAGTGCATCTTCCTTTGTTTTGT
This sequence comes from Podarcis bocagei, assembly GCF_964188305.1. Taxonomy (NCBI): domain Eukaryota; kingdom Metazoa; phylum Chordata; class Lepidosauria; order Squamata; family Lacertidae; genus Podarcis; species Podarcis bocagei. The sequence goes on from NC_138134.1 coordinate 31,760,282, forward strand.
TCTCTTGTGCTAAACTGCGTTCATTCAGCTTCTCATGTTTGAAGCCACATGATGCTACAACCTTGCAGAATGTAATCAGATCTGGGTCTCAGAAGTATCTGAATGGAAGATGGCGTGGAAACCGTATGCACACAGCCTTGAGCTCTACCCAGAAAAAGCAGGATATGAAAGATATTTAATAAATTAATAAATTATATTCATATTATTTCTTTTAGACATAGTTATAGCTTGTTGTGATTTTTAAAAAATACAATATTGAACTGATCTTTTTATCCTGCTGTACCATTTTAAAAACTGCACTGCTGAAAGATGTTGATCATAACAACAAAGAGGATCTATGCAGCTGCATTTGTGCACTGTGATGTATTTCATGCAACTTACAACCAGTGCACCAAAATTCAGACTTTTCCACTCCCTCTACTCTCTCTTAAACCCATAGAAAATTATAATTTCCTGAAGCAGTTGTTCGATATCTTTAAATTTCCCCCCCAAACATCATACAAAGATCACCATAGCAACCCTGTTTCTTACTGCAAAATACTGTTAATGCCTACACCAGTCTTCAAAAAACACTGAGTAAAATTCAATGCTGCATTTAGTAAAACTGGCTTAATATCTATTAATCGCTTCTTAATTATTTCCCACCTTCATAGCTATTGCATCAATTTCGACCAATTCAGTAAAATAAACATTTTGCAGTATATTGTATTTTAAGCACGGAACCCCAGACAGATTCCACTGTTTGCAAACTGACAGGTTACCTTTAACTCCAAACATCAAATTGTTATTATAAAACAATGTATTACATGATTAATTTTAATTTCACCTATCAAATAAAGATTTCTGATTCAACCACTGCACTGCAGTGTGAAGTATAAATGCTATAAACAACAGGCAATACGCTGCAGAAAGATTCAGTGAGATTAAATACAAAGCAGTTATTTCTAGAAAAGAAAGGATCTTACTCTTTGCAGTCCATCATACCAATCGCCTTCATCAAACCAATACGAAATACAACTCATCCAAGCCATTGTATATTTGAAATGTAGGATATGGTAACTAAGCCCTTGAATAATGCTAAGGCAATATGGATTCGGTGTGGAAATTTCTGAGACTACACAGAGATGAGCCCAATGCTTTGTGAAATCAACTCATCTATAAAAGCAAGTATGACTATGACTATTTCATAGAAAACATTTTTAAAAGATTCAAGCACAAATAAGATCCATATATGGTATGAGATCCAAACAAGGAAAGGAGAACAATTTAGGATGGGGGGGGCAACACAAAACCATTACTATATTATTATATTGAAGTTTATTAATGTTTCGGGCTATAGAAAACAACATAGGCTGTCTCTCTTAGTTCAATGGGATTCACTCCCGTCCCAAGTTAGTTTGCATAAGATTGCAGCCTAAGCACTAATGCAGTAATGGTGTGTTGGGAATTAAATCTCAATGAAAACTGTGCAGTCAGGGCAATCTTAAGTATATCCAGTGCCATGGTGCAAAGATCCCTCTGTCCCCCGCCCCCATTTCCCAGATTTGCCAAGTTTTTTTATGGCGCTGCCAGCAGTTTCGGAGGAGGCAGGCAGCGGCTGGAGGGCGGCTCCTCTGGCGGGGAAGAGGCGGAGGCTCCGGGCGAGGCACTGCTTCAGCGAGGTGGGCGAGGGTGGCGAGTTGGTGCCCAGAGGCGCCACGCCCAGCCTCCGCCTATTCCCTGGCACCTGTGCCACAGTGGCCACGGAAGGTAGAGGCTCCGGGCGGGGTGCTGCTTCGGAGCAGCATGGCAGAGGCGGGCGAGGGCAGCGAGCTGATGCCAGGAGGCAACGTGTCCAGCCTCTGCCTCTTCCCTGGTGCCCTCCAGAACTTGGCACCCTTGCCTCTATGGGCAAGACGCCCCTGTGTGCAATCAATCCAGTGGCCCATACAGTCATACCTCGGGTTACAGATGCTTCAGGTTGCGTTTTTTTTGGGTTACGGACCGCCGAAACCCGGAAGAACCGGAACGGGTTACTTCTGGGTTTCAGCGGTCGCACATGTGCAGAAGCTCTAAACCGCGCTTTGCGCATGTGAAGAAGCACCGAATCACAACCCGTGCATGTGCAGACGCGCCGTTGCGGGTTGCGAACGCTGCGGGTTGCAAACGTGTATCCCGCATGGATCACGTTCACAACCCAAGCGTCCACTGTATTTACTTATAGAAGTATTTCCATATTACCATATCATAAAATATCAAGCTGGTGTATACTGCTAAAACACAGAATATCATTTTTAAAAATGAAATGAAATTTAAAACGCATGTAATCATTAAGGTGACTGGTGAGAGACACCCCCACGCACACACAAAACAGCTGCAAAGGTTTGTGGGCAAAAATAATATCTTGAAGAGATGCCTGAAAGTTAAAAGCAAGGATGCCTGCCAAATCTTTGCTGGAATAGTGCTCCAGAGCATGGGATAGGTGATGCTAAATGTCCAACTTCCAGTTGAGGCCAGTCAGACCTCTCTAACATCGGGGCCTGTGATTGAGCTAAGATCTAATGGATGTCCAACACTGCATTTCTTTTCTTGTATTCTAGAACGGTGACATGCAAGCAACCATAAGTTGTTTGAAATTTTCATCATTGTGATGCTTTCAACCGCATATTTTCTTGAAAGTATGTGGCACTTTTTATTTTTTTTAAAGAGCAGACAGGTGTGAGAAGGAAGCTTAATCTTCCCCTTCAAATGTCCACTCAAGTAAAAGTGGGGGAGGGGGGGAGAGAAGAGACTAATTCCAAGACTGGAAGCAGAACTGTGTGTCATCAGCATATTGCTGACAACGTACTCCAAAGCTCCAGATGACCCCACTCGGTGGTTTCATGTAGATGTTAAACAGCACAGGGGATAAAACTGAACCCTGAGGAACCCCACACTGAAGACTCCACAGGCCCAAAGAGCAGTCCCCAAGCATCACCCTCTGTAAGAGTCTAGCCACAGCAATGCCACCCACCCCAAACTCGGACAGGTGCTCCAGGAGGATACCATGGCTGATGGTACTGAAAGCTCCTGTGCGTTGAAGGAGAATTATAAGGGTCACATTTCCCCTGTCTCTCTCCTGACACAAGTCATTATACAGGGCAACCAAAGCAGTCTCTATGCCAAAACTGGGTCTAAACCCAGATTGAAATGGATCTAGAAAATCAGTTTCCTCCAAGAGTGCCTGGATATAGTCTACAGAAACTTGCCCAAGAAGGTAAGATTGGCAACTTACTTATGCTGCAATCCTATACCCCTGATTTCAATGGGGCTCACTTTTAAATAGACATGCATAGTATTGCACGGTAAAAGAGCAACTCCACCCTCACCCCAAATTCAATCACAGTCAACCTTATAAGGTGCATACATGATAAGGTACAAAGGTAAATGACCCCTGGACAGTTAAACCCAGTCAAAGGTAACTATGCGGTGTGGCACTCATCTCACTTCAGGTTGAGGGAGCTGGCGTTTGTTCACAGACAACTTTCTGGGTAATGTGGCCAGCATGACTTTTTTTTTTTATAATCATATTTATTAAAATTTCCAATAATAACAGAATAAGAAAAATAGAAAAGATAAAGAAAAGAAAGAAAAAGAAAGACAAATTTGAACCCTTATTTTCATAACCTTCTTTCTAGGACTCCCTCCTTCCCCTCCCGACTGTATTCCCCTTTCCCTAAGTTGGTTCCACAAGCTCTCATTCCCAATTTAAACCTAATATGTTTAACATTAGCCAATTTAAATTTATACAATCTTACCATCACTCCTCATCTTTAACAGAAATAGAAAAAAGATTTTTTCCCCAAGATCTGCCCCAATTTCCTTCCACGAATTCTCCCCCCCTTTTTTTAAAAACATGTTAGATCAAAATACCATAGTTATATAAAGAAATAGAAGATAAAAGATATAAGAAGATTCAAAAAGTTGGTTACATAGCCTTTGGATTCCAAAACTCCCCCTCCCTTCCCCGGTTTGAGTTCCCCATGTCCATCAGTCTATATGTTATCAGCCTGGAGGTCTCAAGTCCATAGCCAGATTTTTCCCCGTTCCACCTTGCCGGTTTTCTTTTAATTTGTTTATTTTAATGATGTTTAACTTCAAAAATCCAGTCAAATAGAGGCCTTTAATTTCCTTAGTCTTTGTTGCTCCTCCCATTGTTCTTTCCGTGTCGTAGTTGGTCCTTTGTTCTTTTTATTCCTTACTTTCTCAGGTTTCTTGTCTTGTTCAGCTGCTAAAACGTTCTTATTCCGAGATCTGGTATCTCTACAGAGGTTTGTTATTCAGGAACAAAAACTTACGTCCAGTCCCTTCCTTTCTTCAATAAGAGAATTCTATTGTCTCCTTTTAATGTAAACACCTCTGTAGACAAAATACTATTTCAAGTTTTGCTGCTTTCCCAGAGAGTAAGTCCTGTGCTCAGCCCAGAGTAATTTTCCACATACGACCACTTGTAATGTCCCGAAACCCCTCTAGGGGGATTGCAGTAACTTTGTATCCTCTAATCCAAAAGTCAAGTTGTTGTTTCTTTTTTCCCCAACAATTTATATCCATATAATGTCAATTTGTAACAAAATTAACCAGCAAAATACTTGTAACAAAGTCCTCTTTATATTCTCAAGCTTTGACAGCTACTTTGACAGCTGTCAAAGTCTCCGTCTCTCTTCGCCAGGCTCCGCGAATCGCCCCGGTTCCCGGGGGGGTTGCCTTTTCCCTCTCACCCTCCACTCTTCTCCTCCAGCACAATTCTTGTAATTTCGCATCGTGGAATTTATGATTTTTATCAGCGGTAAACTTTTGAATCGATCTTGGTTACCCAGTCCTTGTTTTAGAATGTTTACAATCAGGGGGGGATTGACTTCCTTTTTAGATCGCCCCCGCTCGTGCCGAATCCGAAAAAAAATTCTTTTTTTCTCCTTTTGTACCCGGTTTCCCAATTACTCACGGGTTGTTGTTGATAGTCCGAATTTCAAATGGAAGAAGCCAGCGCTCTCCGTCGAATGGCATGCGGCTGCGCTCGGCAGGGGAAGCGATAGACCCAAAGCACCACGCCACTCCCCGGCACCCGATCCGAAGCCTTTAAAAAGGCTCCTTCACGAGTCGGGAGGGCGCTAGCGGTGCCAGCCGGGTCCCCATGTCCACGGGCTCCATGCCCGTGGTTTTTGAGGGTCCCCGCGTGTGGCCAGCATGACTAAACCGCTTCTAGAGCAATGGAACACCGTGACATAAGCCAGAGCGCACAGAAACGCTGTATACCTTCCTGCCACAGTGGTACCTATTTATCTACTTGCACTGGTATGCTTTCAAACTGCTAGGCTGGAAAAAGCTGGGACAGAGCCAGTGGCGTAGCGTGGGTTGTCAGCACCCGGGGCAAGGCAAGTAATTTGCGCCCCCTAACCCGTGGATTTGCGCCCCCTAACCCGTGGATTTGCGCCCCCTAACCCTACCCCCAGATGTTGCGCCCGGTGCAGCCCGCCCCCCTGCACCCCCCACGCTACGCCACTGGACAGAGCAACGGGAGCTCAACACGCCACATGGATTTGAACTGCTGACCTTCCAATCAGCAAGTCCAAGAGGTTCAGTGGTTTAGACCACAGCACCACATACATGATTTGGCTCATCTGAAGTAGTATATCAAGGTGAATTTCTATTAATGCTTTCAATATTTATTGATCTATCACAGGCTTTCTGCTTAATATACAAGTACTTCTCAGTTTGCTTCTCCCTTCCAACAAGAAAGTCTTGGTCATTTTTTCCAACATATGAAATTAGAGCTTGCCGTTTATTTAAAACAAAACGTAGCCGAACAATATTAAACTTATAACAAAGATAAATGGGGATATTTTTGATTTGATCTAAATTTAGACCAGCTTTTGAAAGTAATCCCAGGAGCCTTCAAAGGAGATATAAACACAAATCCCATCCAATGCATTGCTACTTAATTCTGTGATTAGTGTCACCATGGTGACCGAGCCAGTCCAGACCCCAGGAACCCTTGCTTAAAAGTCTATGGTTCTACATGGCACTAACCACATAGCCTCCAATTAATACCAAAAGGCAATAAGAACACTATGCACTCTGCAGAATCAAACCCTGGATCCAGGCCTGCATATAAAGTGAAGACATTGTAACATTATTACAGTATACACAAGTTTTAAACATTCAAACAAGTTTCTTTTTAGATTTCTAAAGTCCAGGTTTCAGAAGACGCATGCATAAACTTCCCCTAGTCCAAAGTCCATTCCGGGGGCCTAATCCGGCCCTCTGTTCAATTTAATCTGGCTCCCGTGGCAGTATATGACCCGGGGTAAAATTAAAAAAAACCAACAAAAAAAAACCCCTCAGCAACTATGGGGTAAAATTGTAAAAAAAGTTCAACAATTTCAATCCTACAAAAAGCTCAGCAACCTTGGCCGGCCCTCACACATATTCACTTCATCAAACCTGGCCCTCTTTGAAAAGGGTTTGGGCACCCTTGCGACCATATACCATACTTATTGAAAAGTTTTGCTTAATCTGCTTAACAAGTTAAGTATTATGTGGCAGCAGTCCACTGGGACTAGGGTGCAAGAACTCACAAGTATATAAACGATGATGTCCCGGGGGAGAGAGCGGAAAGAGTGTTAAGGAGTACCCTGGAGCTTAACAGAGTAAGCAGAACTTCAGAATCTGAAGGTGAAGCTGCTGCTACAGAAATCCTTTTAGCACCTTATACAAGGAGTTAAAAGAAGTCTAGGCCCATATGAAGCTAACTGAAAGTTTATTTCAGTAATACCTTTACGGTACTGACCAAAATGTCACAAAATTATAGAAAGCTTTTGTACTCTCCAAATCTCTTAATAAAGCAAGATAAATAAATAATAAAGCAGGGGGAGGGGGAAAAACCCTCCCCATAAATTGAAAAATTAGGCTACTAGAGCCATGGAATCCAACATGAGGCACAACTGTCCTAGTTGGAGCTGATGGGAGTTGTAGTTCAAACCATCAGGAGAGCACTAGATTGGAGGAGGATAGTTTATAAACAATAGCTGAAAGAAAGGAGAGTTTTGTGAAAACATTTTCAAAGAAGCTGTGATGTTTCAAGGATAGGAATACATAAATATAACCGTTCCTGTTTAGGCTCTCTACAGGCATTCAATCTAGTCATTGTCTTTATTGCTATAACTAAAATACCATACTACCAATAACATCAAGAACCAACCCATGGACACCCCAAGTATCCCACTGGAAAGCATTATTACTTCCTATAAAAATTCTGTTCTGTTGTTGCTTCTCTCTCATGTTTATTTAGTAAAACTGAGAAACAAACAGTTGAAGGGGAAATTAATATAACTGGAATCCAAACACAGCAGGAAGGCTCACTGGATAATTGCTGAGTAACAAAAAAGGCTTCTTAACCCTTATGATCAATCTTATAAAATGGTTGGCTAGTGGGTTCCAATGGAATATTCCTCTGGTGTGCTGGGGGGTTTTTGGTCTGCAATAAGTTTTTTTTCCTTTTCTTTTCTTTTTAAGGAAGGGACCACTGGATCATGTTTCCTCAGCTACAGTCCAATGTAGCACTATTTTTCCTGGACTGAATTATTCAGTTCTGCTGCATATACACAGTACAGTACATCAATTCTAACTCTGTGGATTACCACATAGTGTGCTGCATGAAAGTTTAGCATGTGGACTGTTAGTCACCTGTACTTCTGAGGCAGTTTTTAAACAGATTATAAGCAGTGTCGGAATGCAGTTCACCATGAGGCTACAATAAACTCTCTTCCTAATTAGCACTTCCACAAGTTATTTTTTAATGGTCCTTTGCAAAGGCACTTGATGCACAATGTACATAGCTTGAGTGGGGAACTCACTAGGGATCCACAATCACCCCTTTTGGGTAAGATGTACTTTTTTCATAGACCCTAGCTATGAGTCCTTCTTCAAGAAGCTGGCTGAGCAGCGTGCTCGTTGGCTGGCTCTTGTGATTATTATTAAAACACACACACAACACAACAACAAGAACTTTCAAGTTGAAAAATAATAATAAACTTGCTTTTTAGAAAAGGTACCAAATCTACATTTAAGTAGAGGAACATGTCATATGCCTAAAACCCTTTTTTTTTAAGCTAAAAGCTGCCCAAATTATTTGAGTGGGGTGGAGTGGAAGAGATGAAGAGAGAAGAAACCAGTGTTCAGTTTGATAGAGGAGGAAAGGTAAGAATGAGAAGAGCCAACTGGGCCTGTTGTGGGAGAGCAGGAGCTCCTGTGGATGTGTACACAAGTAATCATTACTCACACTGCACACACTTCTTCCACTTTCCAATTTATTTTTCTGATCTCATTGTAAGCCACATGTTTAAACATTTTGCATTTTAATTCTCCATAAAATCAAATGGACACTCTGGGCAGATATCACTGTTAGACAAATGGATTATTCAAAGGGAATAATAATGCTAACCCCCAGTGCCATCATTAAGCAAGCAAGGTATTTTCAGCTTTTCAAAAGCACAGAAATTCGATGTCGCCATGTTTTTGTCTTTAAAACAACCCAGTTCCATAGAGAGATCACTTCACACTGCCTTCACATTTCATCATGCAACTGAATGGGGGCGGGGATAGTTGTTGGCTCTTCAATACAGTACTTGGCTTACAACATCGTATTCTTTAAGTTTGCTTGAATGTTCTGTGATCTATTTGAGTGCTTGCCTTACTCTATTGTTGCTATTTATTGTTCAGCATCTCTCTCCTTTCAACCACTGAATGTTGTAGATGCGACATCTTAAAGACTAATAGATTTATTGCAGTATGTAGTCCCCTGGATGGGAGCCTACATCTGATGGTTCTAGTCCAAGGAAGCCCATGCCACAGTCAACCTAAGACAATTTGTTTTTCCTACCACAACCTAACACAGCTGCACCTCTGAATGTTGTAGACACGTACAAAGTAGGGAAAGCATTGCAGCACAATGCCTGCCCTTTTATACCAAAAACTGTATACACTTTTCCTTCAAATCTACATGCAACAAGTTGTTGTTTTTTTAAGTGACGGCACGCTGTCAGAAACCCTGCCTGCACACACACAGAACAAAAATCAAAACGCTTCTATTATTACTGCCTGAAAAAATGCTTGTTTAAAGTAGCCACTTCCCACGTGCACCCGGATCACAAAACATGGAACTGTAAAGTATTCTAATCCCGCCCCCTTTAAAAAGAAAAAGTTAAATACACCCTCTCCTTTCGGATGGGGTGGGGGGGGGGTGGGAAGCAAGCATATTAATCCGAAACGCTTGCCAGAAAACGTACTTATTTCTCCATAACCTAAAAAAGAAAGGAGGCACAAGAGCTACAGATGAATATCATGAACAGCAGAGAAGAGCGTGAAGGGTTGGAATCGGGACCACAAGCCAAGTACGAATTGCGAGATAAACAGAGCCCAAAAGGAAAGGCGGCCAGGCCAGTAGAGCACAGGCAGGACTCCCGCAACGTGGCTGCAAGGGCTCCCAGGCTGCACGACAACAGCCAAGCCACGCCTCAGCTTCCTTCCCCACCTAGGAAAGGTCAGCGAGGCCTCTTTCCCGCCCGCTTCCCACCTGGGGAACAGACAACCTGCTTGCATCAAGGGCTACAGGTTGGTCTCCTCGCCACACCAACCCGCTCTCGGCTCCGCTCGCTTGCCCGTCCTCCTCCTCCTGCTGCTACTGCCTACCTGCCCGTGGCAAGGCGCTACTGGACTTGCCCGCGCACGCACGACAACGCGCGCGCACTCCGCGCGCGCTGACAGCTCCGAGAGAGGCGCAGCGCGGCGAGGACGCGGAGGAAAAGAAGCCGCCGCCGCAGGCGGGAGGCTAACCTCGTTGCCTTGGCAACTGGCTGGGCCCGCCCCCTTCGCTTCGCGCGGATTGCTGGCTGCTCGATGGAGGGGCGTGGCGTTCTCGTGATGGACGTCGCGGCAGCGGTAGGGGGGCGGGTTGCCAAGGCAACGGGCCGGGTGAGAGGGGAAAGGCTCAGCCCACAAACAGTATCACGGGCGGCCTGGCCTTGGAAGGTGGATTTTGCCTTTTGTCTACGCTCACTTTTTCTCGCATGCCTCAGTTTTTTAAAATTTGTAACCCCCACCTCTTTCTTCTGGAGCGAGGTTTTATTGGGGAGGCAACCATGGTCAGGAAAGGGAACTTTTAAAAATGCGTGGATAAATGAAATAGTCATAAATATACCACCCATCTGAGGAAATGGACCCTATTCCATGAAAGGTTGTGCCCTATTTTTTATTTTTTTATAGCCTTTAAGGTGCTATTAGATTTGTGGAATGCTCTCCCCCAAGGAGGTTCATCTGGTGCCTTCATTATACACCTTTAGGAGCCAGATGAAAACATTCAACAAGGCCTTTGGTTGATTAACATCTTATACCCCTTTTTAAATGTGTTTGTTTTTGGGGGAGGTGTTTATTTGTTCTGTGGTTTTTGTTATTGTTTTATTACATGCTTTTGTGTTTTATATATTGTGTTTTTATACCATGAGCCACCCTGATACCTTCGGATGAATGCAAGGACTGTATACCAGTGTAATAAAATGATAATAATTCTACTTGTTTTTCTTCGCCTCTTGATGACTCAGTGCTGTGTGAATTTATTCCATTGGAAACACTGTGCTCAGAAGTGAGATGAAATGTTCTGTTTGTGGCATTGGATCTGTGATGAGTTATTCCTCTTGGGTCTGTGCGCTCTGCAGAACTGCAAAAAGGAAGAAGGCTCCTCTTGAATCCCTATACGTCTGGAATTTCCTGGACATATACGAAATACTGCAGTTGACAGCAGTGTCTGTGTGGAAATTGGCAAAAATGTCTGGGAAAATCCGGACGTATGTTGGCAGTGCCGTTGTTGCCTATTTCCCATAAAAATAGCTCAAAATGCAATTTTTCCTTGTAATTTTGCCAAAAAAGCTCAACAGCTTTGGCCAAAACTAAAAGAAACTCAACAACTTTGCCAAAAATGCTACACATGCATGGCCCACCCTCCCTTGTTGGGAGCATTTTCACCAGATTCAAGCCCACTTCTTTCCCCCATTTTTCCAAGTGAAGCCACCTTATGGTGCCTCAATCTCCATTCTTGTTTCAGGCTTCCTCCCTCCTCTTTCTTTTCTATGAGATTGCCTTTCTAGCCTGTGAGCTAATGCAGCCATGTAGTGCCACTGCTACATCTCTCCCTCCCTCAGGAAAGAAACCTTGTGTAAACAAGCTCATCCCATGATCAGTGGCTCTGCAGAACTGGTTCCCCTTTTAGTGCTTTCCCTTCACTCTTACTTTTCCTCCTCTCTCGTTCCTCCAGATGCGGTCGCCAAGCGGTCATCGCTGCATATGGTATGGTGGCTGCTGTTGTTCAAGACCACACACAGCTTGGCTAGGAATTCCATCCCCGCTGCCTGACTGGGCTGGTCTGGACTGCAGCCAAGTAGGCAGCAGGACATAGCCCATCCAGCCCACTGATGCCTCTTGCAGAGTTGTCAGAAGGTTGATCTGCACTACATAGCACCTAGGATTTATTTATTTATTGTGGAGGTCATGTGATCAGATGACAGCTTTCTGGACCGTACATCTTCAGACTGCAGGTGAAAGTCTATTTCTGAATGCTTCCCATAAAACAAAACAAAAATGTTAAATCTGCTTGCAAGTCAAAAAGGGAAAAAAGCCCATCAAGGAATAACATTTTCGCCTGGCCTTCTCCCCTGCTGTGTGCTGATTTGCAGGGAATTTTCAATATAATAATAATAATAATAATAATAATAATAATAATAATAATAATAATAATACATTTTATTTATATCCTGCCCTCCCCAGCCGAAGCCAGGCTCAGGGCGGCTAACAACAATAAAATAGTACAACATTCTAAAATCATTTCACTGTAAAATTAATTCAAATCAAATTGATGGCAACCATTAGGCTAAAGTTCTGTGAAGATATACACTGTGTGCCTTGGATTTCATGAGGGAAGGAAGATGAGGTATAAAAATGAGGGGAGGGGAGAGACTTCATCAGGCAAGGCCTTCCTCCACCTGCCTTGCTCCACCCTCTAGTCTCTGCTTCTCAATTTGTATTGTATTATTTGATGTATTTTGGCTTGCCGTTTTTATTATTATTGTAGTTTAGAAATTATTTATTGTAACTGTTAAGAGTGAATCTCTGTTTAACTTTTATATGCTGATGTTATTATTTTATGCTATTCTAATGATTGTTGAATGTTTCTTTTTTGATGTAGGTTGCTTATTTTAAAGGTATGTTTTATTATCACATTTTTGTATTGCATTAGATTGTTACAAGATGTACATTTTTTTTCTACAGTTTGTAAACCGCCTTGAGTATTGTAAAATAGAAAGACGCTATACAAATGGGGGAGGGTGATGATAAATTTAAGAAAATAAACAATGATCAGAAGCAAGTCCCACAAAATTCAATGAGGAAAAGTATATTACACCCCAACCTCTGAGTGGTGGGAGATTCCAGGGGTCCCAGGCAGGTGCATTTACTAGGGTCTGTGCTTCCTTTTGCACAATGAGGAATAGCGGAGACTGTGGTGTCTTTATGAAATATGGTTCATTTACACATATATGCAACCTGAGGCTAGATGGAGAGAGTTCAGAGCATTCACATCCTAAAAGGGTCCTCTTCCTTTTATTGTTAAAGCCTCAGATTCCAAGAGATTCCGCAAACATTGTATTTGACCTCTGTGCGGAATAAAACAGACATACATCCTTCTGTCCTGGAATGCCCCCCCCCCTTGCAAAAATGAAACGTCTTTCCTGTTTGCTCACACCACCCAAACTAACATCCTACACCCTTTAAACCAGGGGTTGGCAACTTAAGGCCCATGGGCCACAAGTGGCCCACAGGGGTCGTTTAGCCGGCCCACGAGCTGCCCCCGAACTGAGCCATCCACTCGGCGAGTCCCTGCGCGCTGCGCTAAACCGATGTGGCATGGCGTGGGGACTCGCTTCTGCTGCGCCAAAAATCACGTCTACACAGATGCCGATGCCTAAAATTGCATCTGTGCAGACGCAGATGCCGGAAGTCATGGGTGCGCAATCTGGCCCACTCTGCTGGAGTGAACCGGCCCAGGCGAGGTAAACCTTGCAGACCCCTGCTTTAAACCCTTTTGCTTCTGCCCACTAACACACAGCTGGAGAAAGACCCCCACCCCTCTTTCTCTGGCATAATCTTCACCTTCCTAATGGTTTTCTTAATGACTCAGCCATTATTAGCTTTGCTCGCCTTGATGGTTCCTCTCCCAGGTTGTTTCCTGGACAGGGAAAGCTGAACCCAGCTCTTTAAAGTCTAACTTTCAGTTTAACGCTCTAAGCATTGGTTAATTCTAACTTTTATTAAATCCAGGAATTATGGGGAGGATCTAGCAACCATGAGTTTAGGGGATCCTTGGCCCTCCCCCCCCAAAAAACTTATAACACATATTTTAGCCATGATGAATATTGTGGGTTTTTTTTTTTTTACTTCATACAGTTTATTATAGTAGTCCTTACAACACTCCTGTAAAGTAGACCAGCAGCATTATGTGTCAAAGATGGAGGATGAGCTAAGAAGACACAATGACTTGTGCCAAAGGCTAGCTGGTGACAGTGGCGTAGTGTGGGTTCTCAGCACCCGGGGCAAGGCAAGTAATTTGCGCCCCCTAACCCGTGGATTTTAGCACTCGAGTCTCTTCCGCACCCCCCCCCCCAGATTTTGTGCCAGGTGCACCCCCCACGCTACGCCACTGCTCCCACCACAAGTCTTCAGGACAGCCATCCGAAGGCTGGCGCGGGGAGAAGGTCTCTCCGCCCCACCGCCAGGCTTCGGAGCATCCTTCCGAAGCCTGGCGGCGGGAGGAGGTCTCTCCGCCCCACCGCCAGGCTTCGGAGCAGCCTTCCGAAGGCTGGCGGCGGGAGGAGGTCTCCCCGCCCCACCGCCAGGCTTCGGAGGAGCCTTCCGAAGGCTGGCGGTGGGGCGGAGAGCCCTCCTCCCGCCGCCAGGCTTCGGAGCATCCTTCCGAAGCCTGGCGGCGGGAGGAGGTCTCTCCGCCCCACCGCCAGGCTTCGGAGCAGCCTTCGGAGGAGGTCCGAGGACAGTGGGGAAGACGCACTGCGCTTCCCCGCTGTCCCGGAGATTTCCCTATGGACTTTCGTCTTGCGAAGGGCCGGCCAAACGCGCGCCCCCCCCAATGTTGCGCCCGGTGCGGCCGGCACCCCTGGCACCCCCCACGCTACGCCACTGGCTGGTGAGTTGACATCTAAACAGAGATTTGAACTAGAAGATTCCAGGGTGAATACTCAGGACTCAAACAGCAACTACATTAACAGAAACAGTGTGTTTTGCTTTCATTTTACTACTTTCAGCACACTGAAGAGCTTAGAATATTCTGCTTCTCTGGAACATAACTACTTTTAAATGAGCAAAGCAGTGCTTTTCAGAAGAAGCAAGAGTTTAACATTGTGCATTCTGAGCGCGTATGTTTGGATTCTACTGCCATGATCTCTACTAGATTTGCAGGAAGGCCTACTTGGACAGAATTTTTACGTTACAAAAGTTGAAGAGGAATTTACATTGTATGTATAATCTATACATAATAATAATTAGACTATAGAAATAATATTTTTAATGCAACCCTGTGCTTAGATGCCACTATTTGATGTTCAGGATTGCAGCCATGTTTAAAAAATGTGATATTATTTCTCACCCCCTCCATAATTTTCATATACCTCACCTTGTCAGTTGCTTCTAGCAGTGGCATGCAGGATTATCTCCCCAGGGGAGGGCGGTTACATTATCCATGCAGTTCTATCTTTATGGTGCTCCTAATCTATATGCAGCCATTTCCTGTTCTGAACTCAGTAGTAGAGTGCAATAGCATTTCCTAGATAGTTTTGGCTTCTTTTTCCTGGACAGCTTACTTAAATGAAAGCAGGAGGAAGAAATATAATCAGCAGCACTACTTGGTCAGCAGAGGTCGCTTTCTTTCTTTTCCCTCCGGCATATGGACACATTGTCTGAATTTATATGCACACATATAGTTTCAGGTAGGTGGGATCACATCAGAATAATGTTATAAGATGGATGTTTTTGCAGTATGAATAACCTTGCAACGCTAGTATAAATCAACAACAAAAGTATTATGTGATGTAACCTCATGGAGACTAATCTACAGAAAGGCAGGCTTTGGACAAAGCATAGTAAACAGATACGGTAATTGCTTTTTGAAGACTTCATGTATTTACATCAAAAGATCTAAGCTAAGAGACAGATCTATAAAGCCACTGTTTGGTGACTTTTTGAGTAGAGTTCTCGATGTTTCGAGCACTCTCTAAAGTTGTTATCTCCATGCTGTGAAAATCTTCAGGCTGCTATGAAAGGATCAAAAACAGGCCTGGCTTTTACTTACTGGTTTTGTTTGGTTGGCAACCCTATTTTATACTTACTACTGCTTCTTGGGCTTTCTATACTCAGTTAATAAAGAGTCATGATTTTATGTTCAGTGTACAAAAAGCAGCCAAAATTATTTTTTACTTTAGAATATCAGCCAATACAAGTATAATATCTTAAATCATATCTCTCTCTCTCTCTGTGTGTGTGTGGGTGTGGGTGTGGGTGTGGGTGGGTTGGGTAGGGTTGGGATTTATAGTGTTCAGATGTAGTTAGACAAATCTTTGTTTTTCAGTTGATACTGTCTCCTGGGTAGCATAACAGACATTATAGTCAAATTAGATGTGACATGGAAGTTCTGTGAATGGAACTCTTGACATCCTTTTCCTTACAAAAAGCAGCTTCAAGGGACCTAAACCAGACCTGTGAAGTATGGGATTTAACTCTTTCCCCTAGTTCTGTGCCATCAAAGCTAGTCTTTGCTTTAATTAGCAAAACCTGCCAGGTACAAAGACTTATCTCTAGGGCCAGTTCTTGTTTATCTAGTACTATCTGGGAATTGGAGTCTGCATCATTCCTCTCAGCCCTGTGTTGCAGTAATAAGAATGGCAACAGTGCTAACGTTTTGGAAAAGCTTTTGATATTATATAAATATATAGACAGGATGGGGAATTGGTAGTGTTCTAAATGTTGCTGAACTCCATCTTCCATCATCCCTTACTACTGGCCACAGAGCCGTCTTTCCCATAGGGCTTAGTGGTGTGTCGTGCCAGGGCGCCAGCCTCTCAGGGGCGCCCCAGCGAGTGGGGGAGCTGTGCGGCTTAGCCAGCAGCCTCCCCTTTCCCTGCACTCCCGCCAGCTGCGCCCCACCAACCATATGGCTGGCAGGTGTGCAGCTTCCTTCCCAAGCCTCTGTGGGGATTGCTCTCCTGCAGCGGCATGGGGGAGAGTTGCGCCCCCCTGATGGCTAGCATTGCGCAGCTTCACCCCTCCCCACTATCTGTGGTAATTTGGGGGCACTGGATGGATAGTTGCACTCCAGCGCCACATCTGCTAAAGACAGCCCTGATTGGCCAAGCTGGCTGGGGCTAATGGGAGTTGCTGGCCAACAATATTTGGAGACTCATAGTTCCCTGCTCTTATTTATGCAGTCGTACCTTGGATGTCAAACAGAATCCGTTCCAGAAGTCTGTTCGACTTCCAAAACATTCGGAAACCAAAGTGTGGCTTCTGATTGGCTGCAGGAAGCTCCTGCAGCCAATTGGAAGCCGTGGAAGCCTCACCGGACATTCGGCTTCCAAAAATAGTTCACAAACCGGAACAGTCACTTTCATGTTTGCGACATTCAAGAGCCAAAATGTCCAGGAACTAAGCTGTTCGTAAACCAAGGTACGACTGTACTTTGCTTTAGTTTGGATATATATTGTAATAAGCAGGGAGAGGTATAGACAGGGATATGCTAGGCAAAGGTTGTGACCAGAAAGTTGCGATCTACTAGAGGAGAGGAAATAAAAATGGAGTGATATGTACTGAAATTTAATTTAGTCATTTTTTAAAAAATGTAACCAATTTTTGAGTACTTGAGAAAGCACTTACTAATTACATTACTCTTACTAATAGTGCTGTCACTTATTGCCCAGATTTACAGGAGATATAGTAACAGTTTCCACCTGCCTTATGTACACCCTTACAGGGGGATTCCCTATTCATATGTTTTCTAAACAGGTCCAACTTCCCACTGAATCTGAGTCTGCTACATTTTCATAAAGCTAGATTTTTGCATCTTGCTGAAAGTGAGAAGAGCACAGACTTCCTGAGCTGGGTAACATTCTTCCAGATTATACTACGAAACACAGCAAGCACTATGCAGTAAGAAAACCCTTGTCATTTGAATCCACACTAGTTGTAGTTTTGATTCAGAATCAGGAGCAGTCTATGACTTTTCTAAAAGAGGAAAGCAAATCATCATCATCATCAAAACTCTACCTCTTCACTTGCTCAGCCATCTCTCCACACTTTTGAGTTTTCACTGAGATGGTAAAAGTCCTCAGTCCTCATTAAATGTCCTTAAGGTGGGCCAGTGATCCTACCTCCACTATCGTGCACCTCTGTTGGGTACCACAGCAGGAAAGATTGGGCCCATGGGGCTGGCTGGAGAGAGACAGTATTGTGAGCAGCCCCTTCTGCCTTGATGACGCAGTGTGCAGTGCGCTAGTCACGGAAGGAGCTGCCGATTAAAGCACTCATTTGTTTACCTGCACCCTCCTTGTAGGTGGCATGGGAATGGGGATTGGGTCCAATGAACCCACTGCCTTCTCTCCCTCACACATTGCCTCTGGAGGGCAGGGCAGGTGTGGTTCACTAGGCTGAATGCGGTGGTGAGGTGACCCTCTAGGTCTAGCATCAACCTTATATACAGTACAGTGGTACCTCAGGTTAAGTACTTAATTTGTTCCGGAGGTCCGTACATAACCTAAAACGGTTCTTAACCTGAAGCACCACTTTAACTAATGGGGCTTCCCGTTGCCGCTCTGCTGCCGGAGCATGATTTCTGTTCTCATCCTGAAGCAAAGTTCTTAACCTGAAGCACTATTTCTGGGTTAGCGGAGTCTGTAACCTGAAGCGTATGTAACCTGAAGCGTATGTAACCCGAGGTACCACTGTACCTCTCAGAGAGAAAGAGCGAGCGAGAGAGAAAGCAAGCAAGCAAGCAAGCAAGCTGAGGTGGTTGCAACTTGGGTACAGTCCTTGCCGCCTCGGTGCCTTGAGACAGTCAGCAAGAGAGAGGAGTTAGGAGCAGCAGTCACTCCCTTTTCTTGCTTGATTACAGACCCCCAAGCTTAGAACAGCCTCCCCCAAACTGGTGCCCTCCAGATGTGTTGAACTGCATCTCCAACCCTCCCCCATCATCGGCCACATCTGCGGCTGCTGGGAGTTGTAGTCCAACGCAGGATGTCTCAGCGCTTTTCCCAGGGGGCTTTCTGGTTGGAGAGTCCTCCTCTCTCTACTTCTTTTTCCAGGTTCTGCTGGCGAGCATGGGAAGCAAGGAAAGTTTGCTCCCGCTGTTCCACCGCGTCTCCTTACTAGCAGCAGCAGCCGCTGTCGATGCTTTCCCTTCCAAATAAAAGGGGCCACGCTCCTCATGCTTCCCCCCCCCGCCTTCCTCAACTCCTTGTACAGCTCGACCCTCGGCTGTGTGGGGACCCAGAAAGCAGCCTATCTGCCCTGGCTACTCTCGCCCGGGCGACAAAGACGAAGAAGCGCCTCAGCAGCGCGTCCGCTGTCCCGCTGCTCTCCCGCCCAACCGAGAGAAGTTGGTCGGCAGTTCCCCAAACTGAGGCGGGGGCTCCGCCTTGGCGACCCTCCCGGCGGCCGCGGGACGAGGCAGGTGGGCGTGGGGAGGGGCTTGGGGACCCGCCTCCGCTCCGCTGACGCCGCCGGGGCGAGGGACGGGGGGTGGGGGCAGCTGGCGAGGCGGCGGCTCCTCTCGGGGAGAGCGCCGGAGGGTCGCTGAGGGAGCTGCTGCCGCTGCTGCTGCTGCGCTGCAGGGGGACCCGCGTGGAGCCGAGAGAGGCGACATGGGTGAGTTAGTCCCGGGGGGAGGAAGGAGGAGCCCTCGGGGCGGAGAGGCGCGCGAAGTTGGGGCTCCGGGGAAACTTCGACGGGAGTTGGCATCGGCTGGGCAACTTCCCGCCCTCGGAGCAGCGGCGTTGCTGCCTGGCGCCTCGCTCGAAGCGGGACTATCCCGGGTCAGAGTCGGCTGCAGCGACCCCCGCCCTGACCGGGGCAGGGGAGAGGCGTGAGGGTGGGGAGGTGTATTTTCAGTGGCGTAGCGTGCACCCGGGGCAAGGCAAGTAATTTGCGCCCCCTAACCCGTAGATTTGCGCCCCCTAACCCTAACCCCCAGATGTTGCGCCCGGTGCGGCCGGCCCCCCCCCCCTGCACCCCCCACGCTACGCCACTGTGTATTTTTTGTGTATTTTTGTAACTGGTTGTCTATGGGCTGCGAGGTTAAAAGACTCGACAGAAGGCGCTCGTCGCGGCTGCATTTAGGGAGACCCGCCGTGAAATGGAGGATGGGGGTCAGTCACGTCCCTCGAAGTTGTAGAAGTGGAAGAAAAAGAGAGTGTTTGGGCAGGAGCAGCTCGCTCCGCTTCGGAGACCCAAGAAGCTCTCCTGGCAAAACAATAACCAGCTAGCCTTCCCGCCCCGCTCTACAGCTGCTCGTGCTACCACAGCCCTGCCTTTTGCTTGTTTTGTTTCCTTGGGGTTTACTTGTTTACTAGCTCAGAGTGGTCTTTTGCTATATTCGGCAAAATAGCCCCTGGCACAATAGCAGTGGCTTTCTTACACTTTAGTTGGTTCTGCAAGGCTTCCCCGATTCCACCACATCATTGCTTTACAACAAAAAACGGAGGAAAACTAAGCAGGACACTTTAAAAGTTTAAAGGATTCTTGTAGGAAGTTACTGGATATGCACTGATTGGAAATAAGCAGGGTGACCACCCCAAAGTTTTTCCATGTGTAAACAGTATGCAGGATTGCTACTGCTAGCAGAACCGACACACCCACTAGGCAAGGTCTTCACTGCCTCAGGTAGCAGGATCCACAGAGGCAGCAGATCTGGCCTCCAATGAACGCATTGCCTACCAATGTGTCATTCAGGGCTGCGGCATGCTCTTTGGAGGCCAGATCTGCTGTCCCCTTGCAGCTCCTCCAGTGCTGCCTCTGCAGGGCCTCTGATGACTAGAAGGTGCTGCTGGTGTCTTCCCATCCCTAGGGAGGAAATGTGAAGGGCTGCACTCTGGGGTCTACTGGGCTATGCACCTGCCTGGCATGATTCAAAGTGGACACCACCCCCCCCCCCCGCCCCACACTGGCCTTTGATTGCCAGTTCATCTGTTGGGTAGGGTTGATTTGATTTTCCAGCTTTGTTCTTGGTGCATTTCTTCATTGGTGGTGCCAGGAACTATGACAACAATGCCATTTTGTGGTTCACCTCAGGTGTCAAAATGTCTTAAATTGTCCTTAAATTGTCCCTAGGATAAATAGTGCCCAGGGCAAGGCATACCTTTAGTTCCCCTTACCCCTGTGGTCAACATTGTAAGGCCACCCAGAGGGTTATGGGGCCTGGAGTAGGTGTGATGTTGGCAGCCCTCCTGTTTCCCTTCTGCAAAGACTCATGCATATGTGCACAATGTTGGTGGCCACATGCAAATGTTGTTACATGCAAGGACTACAGATTCTTGCAGATGGATAGATGTGCTTCATTTTTTCTTATGTTCTGAGAACTGCCCTAAGAGCTTGTGATGAACGGCAGCATATGAAATAAATAAATAATAATAATAATAATAATTACATGGGGATAAGGAAATAGGGATAAGGTTGTACTGCCTCTTCCAGATTCCAACCCGCATCTGGCAGAACTTCCTTTGGCTTCATGGGGCTCTGTGTCACAGGTCTCCATGTTGTGGCCTGCTGCTGGCCTTCACCACTACTCACTCAGGAAGACTTCCTCTCTTAAGGTCTGGCTTCACACCACTCCTATACATTTTCTTATGATAACTACCACAGAAAATCTCTCTCCGGTGGCACCTCGCCTGAAAATCTTAGGTGGCATTCAGTAATCATTAGTAGCAGGCCTGGAGCAAATTGTCCCAGTTGCCCCATGCCCAGGTTGGGTAGCTCTACAGTTTCACAGTGTTACTAAGTTGTATGTAGAAGATGTATGTATGTATGGCTTGCTTGCTCAGCTTGGCCCATCCTTCAGCTCAGTGCAGACACTCACTTTTTGCCTCCCTAGATCACTGCAGAAAGTATATATATTTTAAAACACACAGCCACTGAGTACACCTACCCTCACCACCCCAGCAGCATCATGAACGCAAATAATAATGAATGTGCAATTCAAAGGTCAATAATCATGAATGTGCACTAAGAAGGAGGGTCCCTTAGTAAGCCATGTATATCTTGCCATTTGTCAGAAGGTTGCAGAACAGTTTACTACAGAACAGCATAACAACCCCTGGTTACTTGAGGTATTCACTCAGAAGGTGTGAGGCAAGCTTTGGACTTAAGATGTGTCATGTGAGACATGTGCCAAAATTTGGAGAGGAGCCCAAAATCTTGCGTTTACTAAATGTATTTACTGTAGTTGTGTAGGCAATCAGTAAGACTTTTCTGAATGGGTTTGTGGGTGTAGGCTCAGACCATTAGGGGTTGCTGTATCTAAGTAGCTTTTTAAACTTTGCTGTCTGTTGGTACAGGCTAGGTTTCCACCATTGATAAAAGGGCATTAGGTGTTTTGCCAGAATTCTCCTGATACTATGAAGTTATATAGTTCAGTGATGAATGTGAACAAATGTGCCAGAATTGTCTTAATGAATGGTTTGCCAGGGTTTTGTAGTAGGATTGGCAACTTTCCCCTCTTGGCAGGGATTCTGCATAATGGGAACATTTGGGGTGGGTTTCTTTTTAAAACAATACTACTCCATTTTCCTATTTGAGTTGCTGCATTCTGTACACATAGTCAGTGGTTGTAAACATACGAAAATTTGCAGTTAGTTATATCATGTGCAGTACACATCCATGGTTGGTAGGCAAAGTTTTACTAATCGCTGTAGCCACATGCTGGGAAAAGGTTCAGAATACCAGTTTCTGATATTCTCTGTTCTCCCCTGCCTTGCGCTTAGTAATGTCAACCCTTTCCTTTCATAAACATAACTCAGTTTCCTTCCCTTGAATAATGACCCACCTTCCCTCCAGCAGCAGGCCTCATTTGAACAATAAAAGTGATATATAACACTTAGACTAGAGGCATCTTCTTTTATTAATGCTACATTAAGAGCATTCTGCCAATGGAACAAGCAGTCTTGGGGAACATAGGACCCAACTCCTAGGGGCTGAGGCCCCTCACCCCCAATAAAATATTTGAGGAGCCTGCCCACCCAAGTTGATGGATATTGCCATTCAAATGGTGTGTGTGATTTATTATGCTGGGTGGGGCTTACCTGCCGCCCCCCATATTTTATTCAGGTTGGCAGCCCTGTTGGGGATGGATGTCAGCATGGAGTTTTTTGAGGTTCAGCCATGTATTACATTTCTGCTTTCAGAATATGGACCTGTCTTTAACCTTACTTGTAAAAACAAACCCCTTCAACTTGTGTGGGTGTGTTTCTGTGCAGTATTCTGACTAAACATTAGGAAAAACTTCCTGATAGTAGAATGGATTCTATGGAAGGTGGTAGACTCTCCTTCAGTGGAGGTTTTTAAGCATAGGTCAGGTAGCCATCTGTCAGGGATTCTTTAGCTGTGATTCCTGCATTTCAGGGGGTTGAACTAGATGACCCTTGGGGCCCCTTCCATCCACACAGTTCTATGATTTGTTGTCCACTATGATTAACTAGGGTTTAGGCTACAAAAGCTAAAACCAGAATAGCCACGGATTAGCTGATAGTCCGTGAATAGTCAAGGACTAGATATCTGAGTTTTCCTACTTCTTAGGTCCTATGCTTATATGAATTTAATGCGCTACTGACCATTGCAGTAGGAAAACCTTAAGTTAATAAAACTAATTTTAATGAAGATGACTTGCATGGCTCTTCTCCATGGCTTCCCCCACTCTGCCTGCTTTGATTTGTTTTTCCTCTACTAGGAAACATCCCAACTCTGGAAGCAAGGCAACAGTTCACTGCTTCCAAAGAATGTCTTGGGTCTGAATGTAGTTCCAAGATACAACAAGTACCGCTGGAGGAGAAAATCAGATTATACTTTTTCATGCAACAGTGCCCATAAACTGTGGAATCTAGAGTATTAGTTATAAAAAAAGGACAAGGAGAGGGGTAACAAAGTCAGCTGCAATTTGTTCGTAATGATTCTTGCCTCTTTTTTTTCCTCTGTGTCTCCAGTACTTGATACCAGCATGCATGTAAATTTAGTGGCTTAGACGTTGCCAGGATACATTTTCTGAAGATACCGTAGCTTTTCCTGGGCCAAAACTATTCTGACTACATAATATATAAATTTCCTAGAACAATAGTTCCTAAATGTGTCTTTCTCTCTCTCTAAAAAAAAAGGCCTAGGGGAGAATTTATGCCTGGCATAGGAGATACATGGCATGATCTTCTGACATATTTTCCTTTGCTCCAAAGCCCCTGGCCAGGTGAGGGGTGTGTGCTAAAGTAATGTGGGGGAGTTACAGAAACCCTCCTTCTCAAAGTTAGTTAGCTGGCTGCAGGTGGGGAAAGGTGTAAATACAGACATGATGTCTGTTCTCCTGATGGTGGTTATTAGCAACTTGTGGGGTGATTTTGATAAGGGAGTAACACAGGGGGAAAGGGTTAACCTGTTTCCCCAGTCGCAGTTCCTTGACTTGAATTACCAGTACCCCCTTTCACAAGTGCTTCAAAGTAAAGAAAAACCATGTGATATTTGATGACATATGTTCTGCCTCATGAATAGTATGGTCCTAAAACCACAATCCTATAGTCATTTATCTTGGAAAACGACTGTAACACACAACACACATACACACACTTGATATAGCTTTTAATCCATTATTGGATTAAATATTCATGCATTCACATAAAAATAGGCATGGAGGGGGGAAATACTTTAAAATAATTTTTACTCGTGCTTCATCAGCAACTGTCTTGCGTGGAAAAATGCTATCAATGTATTTTGTATGTACTCACATTAAGAGTAAATTTAAATCTGCTTTCTGGTTTTGAGTACTTTTTACACTCATTAAGGTTTTCAATAGATTATTTTCCCATTAAGTTAGATAACATAGGAAGTTGCATTGTACCAGGTGAGACTGTTGTTCCATCTAGCTCAATATTGTCTACACGGGCTGGCAGTGGCTTTCCAAAGTTCAAGGCAGGGGATTCTGCCAGCTGTACCTGAAGATGCTGAGGATTGAATTTGGGACCTTCCATATGCAAGACAGATGCTCTGCTCCAGAATTACTGTCCTGTCCAATTGATTGTCTAAAACTGCAGTCCCAACCCCACTTACTTGGGAATAAACCTCAATGAACTCAATATGACTTGCCTCAGAGTATAGGACTGTGTTGTAAATGTTGCAGATCTTAGTGAATAAATATGTGTTTATGTGTGGCATATATCAAGCACCCTTTTAAATTCCCCCGCTGCCATACATTTTATTATGGTTAAAACATGTAACCTCCAATTAAAGTGTTGCCTCTGAGTAAGTCATACTTAGAGTAGACCCATTTAAATAATTTGATTTAATCATGATTAACTGGTCTGTTACCATGGCTTAAACAGAAGCAACCCGAAGGCTGATTACATCTGATGCAGTGAAAGTAGGAAAAAATGCATGAAATTTATACCTGTTTAGTTCTTCATGGCGGGCTGTGTTTGCTTTAAAGAAGCATTCATTTCGGCACCATGTGATTCAGGAGAAGTTTAGACAATCTGGCAAAGGAATTGGAAGAGCTCTCAAAGGATCATGTAGGCTGGGAAGAGGGAAAAAACGCAGAGAAGAAAGTTACAAAGTTACTATATATTTGAAAAAGGAGACAACTGGTTGTTTAGTCTTGTCTACTAGCCTGGGAAAAGAAGTGATGAGTTTAGATTATAGAAAGGAGATGTAATGTAAACATCAAGAGAGAAAGTGAGAAACATCATAGCTTCGGGATCAGTTTAGCAATGTAATAAATTACCTTGGAAAGGAAAATAATATTCTTCCTTGGAGTTTCAATTTTATTTTAAAGTTGGATAAGCATACATTGGGGTGGTTTGTGTATAGGACAGGGGGACCCATACATAAGCTCTTAATTCTGTGTCTGTTTGGGCATAACATTGCAACTGAAGTGTAGTATTTTCATTGTTCCAATGACAAAAGTGCAGATAACACATAATCAAGAACTGACAACGTAGAACTCTCCATGTTTTACTATATCAATTGTACCATTACCGGTGTTATCCAGACAGTGTTTGCTTTTGATGCCAGACGTACTAACTTTGAAACCTCAGTAGCTTCTTATGTGAATTAATTTTCAGCTCTAAACATGATTGCATATTCAATGCAATCTCTTCGTGGCATGTAAATCATGCTTTTCTGCCTCTCCTGTGTTTTTCTTCTTGAACCACTCTAATCTCTTATAACGATAGCATGTAGTATGTGTGCATGCAAGGGGTTTTGTTTGTTGGCAGATCTCTAATTAAGTTTTTTTAAAAAACAAAGAAACACCACAAACTTGTTTACAGAAGAAGCACACATTTTATTCATATTAAAAGACTGAAATGTTGGGATTTTACTAGAGTTAAATATGCACGCACTATTGCTTTTACTGATAAGTTGTGTGGTACAGTCCCTAAAAGAATGAGTTACAAATTCGGCCACCCCCACTTTGAATCTGGCCCTTGCAGTGAACTAGCTTGTAGGTCTTAGGTAGGGCACCCTCTCCCAGTCTTTGGCCCCCTTTCTGCTGTATGTGGGCTGTCTATGCAATTGGTTTGGGTGGGCAGACATATGTAACCAGCAGTAATATTATGAGTAGCTCAGCAAATCTGTGTCCATTACAGTGGTACCTCGGGTTAAGTACTTAATTTGTTCCGGAGGTCCGTTCTTAACCTGAAACTGTTCATAACCTGAAGCACCACTTTAGCTAATGGGGCCTCCTCCTGCTGCCGCGCCGCCGGAGCACGATTTCTGTTCTCATCCTGAAGCAAAGTTCTTAACCCGAGGTAATATTTCTGGGTTAGCGGAGTCTGTAACCTGAAGCGTCTGTAACCTGAGGTACCACTGTACTGTTATTTTATTGTTTCCTTTATGTATTAAAAATATAATTATAGACTACCTTGCAGAACTGTATTATAGCAAGAAAATATATGTAAATTGTTTTGAAAATTTTGAAAGAACTAGTGTTCATTATTGTTACTTTTATTATACTTTGTCATGCAGATCACTACAAATGACAAGATAAACAGCAACATTTCAATTGTCTCCTTTAAATTTGTGTTTACTCTTGCACAGTGAATTCTTGTTGCAACAATATCCAAAGCTCCCTCCTCTGAGATATTACTCATGCCTTTTTTCACCAACTGGAAACTGCCAGACATATGTTTACAATTGCAACTCAGCAAAGTCTCTGGTGGGTATTAAAATATGTTGTGTCAGGACTAAAAGTTATATACAAACAGTAATGCCTATGCATAGCTTG
Source organism: Podarcis bocagei (assembly GCF_964188305.1). NCBI lineage: Eukaryota > Metazoa > Chordata > Lepidosauria > Squamata > Lacertidae > Podarcis > Podarcis bocagei. The sequence goes on from NC_138134.1 coordinate 31,786,872, forward strand.
GTATTTAAATCTTCATGGAAGAAAATTAACATATTAACTGGTGTCTGCTCCTGAGTACTAAGTGCTGCAAGATCTTCACCCTTGGCAGAATTAATATATGTTGCTGTTGCCTTGGTTGGAAATGAATCTGGTACTCAAGAGCATAGGAAATACAAGTTATGCCATAAAGCACGACTCCTTTGTGTTTAACTTATCAAATCCCCTTAGAGCAATTTGCAGTCTTTTGTTAGAAAGCTTTTGAAACCTTGCTGGTGTGCCAAGTTCAAAAAGAACTTATTTCACTGCATATGTTTGTCCTGTGAAGTCCCCCCACCTTTGTTAAAAATAATAAGAAAGGATTGATTCTGAAAAGTGCTTTGAAATAGCAGTACTTTCTTCAGCAGAGCCTCTGTTTTCTGCATTTTGAGCTGCCTTCCTAGGCTATTAGAGAAGATAAATGCAGATTACTGAATCTATCTCTTTCTTGTAGTGGAGTATGCAAAAAAGACAGGTTTTTCCTTTTTTTAACCAAAACTGCAAGTTAGGCTTTACAGTGTGCATGCACACGAAAGCTCATACCAATAACAAACTTAGTTGGTCTCTAAGGTGCTACTGGAAGGAATTTTTTTATTTTCTTTTTTCATTCCTTACTTAAAACACATCTCACGTGTTATTCATTACAATTTTTTTGCAATATAAGCAGTATATAAATGAATAAAATAAATGCAATTCCAAAGTGGGTTACAAATTAAAATAAATCTGGCTATGTCATAAAAGTACATAAAGGTATTTACAGCTAACAGCCATTGGTGCTAAAGTCCACAGAAAGCCTGGCATTGAAAGTTTAAAAGAGTAGGCACTAGCCATATCTCAAGGGAAGGGTGTTCAAAACCTGAAGTGCCACCACCGAGAAGGCTCTCCTTCATATTGCTAAATATTAAGCAGGTCTAAGCTAATAGAGCCTCCCTCAGCCATTTTTTAAAATATATTTTTGGTCTGTACAGCAGAAGGTGTTCTCTCAGGTATCCAGGCCTCAAGTTAAAGGGTTTTGTAAGTCAATGCAAATAGCTAGAAGCAGGCAACTACAGGCAGCCAGTGTAGCTGTTTTAAGATGTGCTGTTAAATGTTTGCAGTAAGTCACCCAAGAGAGAAACCTTGCCACTACATTCTGAACTAACTCAAGATTCTGAACGAAGTTCAAGGGCAGTCCCACAAAGAACACATTACGTTAGTCCAGTCTTGAGATTATCAGTGTGTGGATCACCAGTGATGATAAAATAAAGTTTTATATGTCACAGTTTGAAAATCATGGCAAAGGTTATCCCAACATCAATAGAAAAAAACCTCTGTGCTTGAGTAGAATGGAACTTTTAATTCATTCAGAAATGCAAACAAATCCTCCAGTTTTCTCACATTCAGTTTAGTTGTAATGTAGCATGACTAGAAGTAGCTAGAAGTTTGGGCTGCCATATGAAATTCATGTCCAGTAATAAAATGCATTCCTTAGGCAACTAGCTGCATGCATTTGCTACCATGCAATCTTGTTCTGAAGAGTTTCCATTTGAAACTGAGAGGGCATGGAGAATCTGGGCAGTGTAACTTTTCAAAACTTTGCATTTTTGCTTCCTGTTTTCATCATTGCATACACACGTTTTCAAATATATTTTACTCAGTTAGTTTTGATTCATACCATTTAGCTCCAGTCCTTTGTCTTTATAGCTAATTTTCTCCAAATAATGCATGGAAGTGATCCCCTGGCTGAGAACCGCTGCTCAAAATGCCTTTCACAACAGGCAAAATATACCCTTCAGCCTTTGGTTTCCTTCCACTCTGAAAACCTTTTGTGAAACAAAACTCTTGCCATTAAGTAAAAACAAATTACACAAAAACAATATAGCAGCCAGCTGAAAAATAGGAGTTAATTTACATGATATGTAGGACGGATCTTGCGTGCAGAAAGCTGGTTTCAATTTTATAAAAGTTTTGCTTTTAATGTGCTTAAGTTACACCTGTTCGTAGTTGTCATTGCTATAGAAGTAGTATTGAGTACACAGTGCATTAACTTGCAGGAGTTCAATACTGGATTGTGGGGAAAATGTTTGAAAATTAAAAAAAGCAGCGGAAAAGAATCCATCTGCATGTTAATTTGTAGAAATATGTGAACCTGTTGTTCAAAGTGGTAAAATACTCTGAAGTACTCTGTAAAAAACAGACTACTTCAGAGAAATTGTAATACTTCCTTTGCTGTTGAGATTATTTAAAATTAACTAGCATGCAATAAACAAAATGAGATACTGGCACTTTAATAACACAAAAATGTGTGTGTTTATAATCTGCCAGATTTCTTGCATTTAGTAACACTTTTGAAATGACCACATAAATCTGCAAATCAGAAGAATTTGTGGACAGGAACCATCTTTGCTTATAACCAAAATATAATTTGCCACATAATTTATCCAGTACACTTATTAGATAGGCTTTCTGCAGTCTGAAACATAATATGACCTTAAGTTTCACCATGGAAATATGCTCATCAGACTGTGGTGGGATCTATGTGCAAATGCTTTTAAATAAAAACATTTTGAAAAATACACTGAATTTGGCATAGCTCACTGTCTCTATCTAGTGTCACGTTTGTATATCACACTTCACAGCACATTTTAAAACATTTTATTTGCAGCTGTATAGATGAGTCCTGTATATATAGTTTTGATAGAAGGGTTATCTCCATCTTTTATTTGCATCAATATATTATTTGAAGTTGTAATGTAAAGCAGTGGGCTGAAGGGACACATTTGAAATTTTGAGTAAGTTCTGTGGGTTCCACTCACAAAATGGCCATAACCCAGAAATATGTGGTTTGGGGCATGGCATAACAAAAAGACTGCTATGGGATTATGGCATAACATAACATGACTGAAACATCTAAAAGAGAGGCAGGGGAAGAGGACCCACGAAAGGTGTGGGCCTGCCCCTCACGCATGAATTGTGGATTTTTGAGGAAATACATGTTGACACAGTTTACAGGTGCCATAGGAGCTACTGGTGAGCATCCTGGAAGCAGCAGATGCCATGCTGATGACCCTGTAGACAGGCCTGTGCAGAGAAGGGGCAGCCAGGTAGCTTTGCTCCAGGCCTTGGAGAGCTAAACCAGCCGGGCCCCCCCACAAAGGGCCTGCTGGACTTGTGCCGTCATGCCAAGAACTGTATTCTAACAAGACTCCTGACCCGGGCCCCTAACAAGCTCTATATGAGCCTGCCCATAAACACTCCAAGTATAACACTCACAATTTGGGACACTTACTTTGAGACTACAGAATCCTAAAATGCAAGGCAGTGATTTCGCATTCCTGTTGCTACTACAGTGGTACTTCGGGTTACGAACTTAATTCGTTCCGGAGGTCCGTTCTTAACCCGAAACCGTTCTTAACCTGAGGCGCGCTTTATCTAATGGGGTCTCCTGCTGCTGCCGTGCCGCTGGTGTGCAATTTCCGTTCTCATCCTGGGGCAAGGTTCGCAACCCGGAGCAACTACTTCCAGGTGAGTGGAGTTTGTAACCTGAAGCGTTTGTAACCCGAGGTACCACTGTACCAGTTAACAGCACCAAAAAGAGGAAGCTAGTTCTCCGTTTTGGTGCGGCTTTTACCACTCGCTGCTACTGCTACAAAAAACCACAATTGGCAGCAGATGGGAGTGACAAATTCCATGCTCAGTTTCTTGGTTTTTTAAAAGCACCGTTGGCAGACCCGTGCAGAGCTTGTCTAAGGCAGGAGTCTTGTTTGAGGCCCATGGTGCTCTTGGCATGACCAGCATATGCCTGGCAGGCCCCTGGTGTCCCCCTCCTCCTGGCTGACTTAGCCCTCTGAGGAGTGGGGCAAATGTAACCAGCTGCCCCACTGCATGGGCCTGACTCTTGCTGCCTCTGCAGGACTTTTTCACGACAGTAGCAGAAAAAGTGGCCAAATTTAGCACCCCAGCTTTCTATCAACATGTTCCTTATGCGGATCCTTAAGCTGCTTTTATTTTGCATTGTTGTAACTGTTCTGTACAGTGGTAATTTTGTTAGCAACTTTGAGCATGACAGTGACAACGGTGGATTTTAATCAAACTAGGCACTAACAAGGGTTGATAATGACTGTGGCAGCTTGGAGTGGAAGGAAATAATGGGATGGCTTTCTCGTCCTGCCTTCTTTTTTGTTACCTAGAATGAACCTAGATGGTTTATCTTAAAAAACTGGACAAGAGTTGTGTGTGTTTTTTTATTTTGATACTGTTATTCAGTCCCTTTCTGTTGCAGGAAACCAGCAGTAAAAATAAACAAACAATGTATCACAATTCATTCCAACCAGCAGAGGGCAATATATCTTTATGTACTAGTTTCATATTGCAAACTGGAGCTACGTGTGAAATTGATTGTTATTTTGTTCTTCCCTTTTTTGAAGAAGAAGAAAAAAGCAGACATAGTAAAAATAACTTGTAGACATTACTATACTTTAAAATCATGGCAGGTTTCTGTCTTAATCCACTGAAAATGAGGCTTTTCATAGTTTTATTGCCTGATTGGTATAGCTGCTTGGGACTATGGTCTCTTGCATATCTATCTGTCAATTTTTATAGTCTTAGAAATTTCACAAAAGGGAATCACAGGCTCCACCAACTCTCTCAGTCTGCACAATCAGTTTCTACTGCTTGACCCTTGACATTTCCCTCATGCTTTCTTGTTCTCTACCTCTGAATCTCATCTGAAATAGGACTTTTGCTGTCCTTTCATGAACTCAAAATCAGCTCCCTGAGGTGATCCCCTCACTCTGCTTAATGGTAGGACTAGCCCTGAATGGAGATATACACACACTCCCAATGTAGTTTTAGCTTACACATCTCCGGTGGGGGGGGGCAATGTGGGAAAAGCAAGTGTTGACCGAGATGGGAAAAATGCACACAACATTTCCTTTTGAAGCTCTTCCTGAAGGAATTGTTGGTGTTAGGAGAGTTTCATGAGTACCCAAGCTTGATTAGAAACTGCTGCCAATAATGGCGGCTTGGTATGTGACGTGTCTTCCTGCCTCTGTCAAACATCTCTGCAGTCACATTTAATGATGTGCTTCCCCTCCGTTAAACAGTATGTCTAGGCCACTTGCCACCCATGCTGCTTGCTTGCTTGCCTACCAACCTGCCATTTGCTATGCTGGAGTTGGGGTGGCTGCCTTTTCTGTGGGGTGTCTGCATGTGAGTGTGATACAGTTTGTGCAAGAATAGGGACAGTTCCAGGGCTCTCCATATCATGAGCAATTTATGAATGCTACACTTCCTGTGGGGATTGCATATGCTAATTACATACTCATTTTAAGGATGTCCACCTGAGAACAAATGGTGGTGTACAAAGATTACGAGGGAAATGTTCTGTTCAGTTAGTGCCTTTCCTGCAGAAGCGGCTGCATGAGATTGCAGCTATAAAAGATATTGGCCTAGATAGACTTGACTAGCCGATGATGCAGCTTTATATTCTTCTGACATTTTAACAAAAGATGTTTCTTTTTTACAATGTTAATGGATTTATGTATATCCATTGACTATGAGCAATGTTGAAGCTTCTTTTTTAATCCCCTGAAGATCATAATGAATTTTCAGAGACAGCAAAAATTAAATGAGTGTAATTAAGTGTAAATTAATTTCTGAATATCATGCGTACTGGATTCCCATGTTGTCTGAAAGCCTTTACCAGGCTCAAACTATATGTTAAGCTAATCTTTCTTCCCATGGGTGAAGAAGGAGCTTGGGAAGAGTGATTTTAAGCTGCAAAAAAGAAAAAAAGAAAAAGAAAAGAGACTTGGAGGGTTAAGGGTTAAGGCTTAACCTTTAAGCAGTCTCTCTCAGCATGTGGCATGGTTCACTGCAGAAGTCATCCCAAGCTATTTTGCTGTGTAAGCACCTTTCTAGAGAACATTTGTTCTCTGATTATAGTCCATTTAGGAACAGGACTATGTAGGATGAACTGTGAAATAGACAGTTCTGGGGTCTATAGGTGAATCAGACCCATATATCATATTATAAAGAAGACTTACAGTATCTTTTTCATCTGCACTGCAAACCCACATTTGGCAGCCAAACGCAATAGCAAATAGAATGTTGTTTTGAACAATGTCAGGATACATAATTCTAGGCCCTTCTATCGGCCGGCCTTGGCTAGCAAAGAAGAGATGACTACAGCTGCTATGATATGACTGATCTTTTATTTTTAAGTTATTGAAATCTCTCCATGATCAGCATAGTATATTTTCCTTCTGAGAGTTAAAATAATATATATATGACTGAAAATGAAATTGTAGGTAGGTACCAATGGAGGCCATCAGCGAGAGTGCTAGGTCCAACTGCTGCATATAAAATGGCCATCCAAGTGCAAATAGTGGAGAGATACCGTATTTTTCGCCCTATAGGACGCACCGTCCCATAAGGCGCACCTAGTTTTTTTGGGGGGAAATAAAGGGAAAAAAATTATTTCCCCCCCAGGCATGGGGCTGGGGCGGGGGGAGCCCAAGCTTCCCCCGACCCCAGCCCCCAGAACAGGCAACTCTCCGCAAGCCGTGGGAGCCCGGCGCCCGGCGCCGCAAGCCGTGGGAGCCCAGCACTAGCTTGCAGAGAGCTGCGCGAAGCCTGAAAAGTGATAGGGGTCCTATAGGGCGAAAAATACGGTATTTACCAACTTCCAGTTTCTGAGACCTGCTAGAGTTTGCCAGTCCAAAATTGAAAGATGGTGTTTCTGAATTTTTCAGTTGGGTCAATTTTCATTTATTTATTTATTTTTGAAGCTGTTAGTAGGTTAACTTCCATGTCCACAGTGACCACGAATCAGTAAGCTTCATGCGCTGAGCAACAAAGTGTTCTGGACAATCCAATGACTATCCAATCTTTGTAAGGGCCATTCATCGGGGAGACCAAGGGCAACCCATTTCCATGGCCGGGCATGAACACAGATCAAAATGGATAGAAAGAATCAATGTGATCCAAGAATACTTGAAGCTGCTCCATCACAACTTTCAAAAAGCAGGTATTTGTGACTGGTTGAAAGTTATTCCAATTCAAGGGATCCAGGGCTGGTTTTCTTTAGGAATGGTTGCACCACCACCAGCAGAGTAAACATTCTCACTCAGACCAAGAAATAGCTGAAACTGCACACCCTTACTCTTGAAATACATGCGGTTTGAACTGAATAGCTTGCATCACACTAATGTGTTTCTGGAAATCTGCACCAGGAACTTTATACACATTGCTCTGCCTTCATTTGGACCACATCAGTGATGGTCCTGGACTTCCATATACATTGCCCAGGTTTGAGCAGCAGGGAGGTCACTTTGGTGCTGCAAACACAGTGGTTTGACTTCACCCCCAGAAGTGCACACCATTGTCTCTTGAGACAGACGGATGTCAACAAGTCCTCCCAGAGTGAATAAAATTTGCTGTGATTCACTAAATTGATCTTTTCAACTTTTGAGGTAGAACAAAGATGGCTATACTGTACACTGTTTCCAGACCTCCTTTTGAAGTATTGTCATGCATCAGCAATGTTAAGAGTTAATTTTACCAATGTATAGCATTTGTTGTTTAACTTTTTCTACTGTATAGCTAAATTGAAGATCTGGTAAAACAGCAGGTTATCATTCAGATTTGAAAAATGTGTCTCAGTAACGACATGTGCTTGAAAATAAAACTATTTTCACCTACTCGGTGAAAAGAGCCGACAGACCCTTAAAGTAATTCTGTCAACATTGTGCAGATGGGAAAAGGCAGGGCTGATTTGCACAGACCCCAACTGGCTGTGCAGTAAATCCATTGCATGTTAAGTGGCTGTGGCATGGTGGACAAAATATTTGCCTTTGCATTAGGAACGCCTGACTTCAAAACCCTGCTTAGCCACAAAGTTTAACTGGGTAGGCCTACAAAAAATTCTGTCTTGTTTTCAGCCTACTTCACAGGGTGGTTGAAGAATCAAATGACGACACCCATGTATGATACCCTAAGCTCCTCAGAGAAAGGATGGGATAAATACAATGAAATATGAAACAGTGGTCTGAAGATCCCCACTACTGATTGTTGCAAAAGCAGCCAAAGTGTTCATTAAGTGCCATGAATTACAGTCATTCTCAGCCTATGTGGAGCCATGAGATGCCTGTTCTAGGAGGCCTTGCTGAATGGCTGCTAGGGTGAGGGAATCGCTGTTCTATGGGAATCTAAGGGGTTGGGGAAATGTGTTCTAAGGGAACTTTTAGGGAGATTGGTATTTTAGGGGTTTACATGGAAATGAGAGATGCTTATTCCAGTTTAAGTACAGGGTTTTGTACATTGTGTTTCTCTCCAATTATGGCACATATAGTTGTGGGAGAGAAAGAGAGACAGAACAAGATCACTTGGGGAAAATGTGTGTCACTAGCAGCGCAGCATGTTACTACACTTATTCCCCTCTTTTTTGGGGGGAGTATGCCTCATCCCCTCTAAGGGATGAGCTTCTCCAATGTACCCCTGCCTAGCTCCAGTGGCCAACGACCAAGAGAAGGAGCCAACTGGAATCTATGCTGATGCTGACAAAGCTCACTTTCCTTGTTGCTGTCATTTCCCACTCTCAGTCCAGGCTGGGCAACCCCCAGTGCACACCCCCATTTCTCCTTCCTTGCTTCTCTGTCTTTTTAGTCACTCAAAGCTCAGGTCTGCACTTTGCTTCAGTTGCAATCCTATGCTCTTGTGGGGGTAAATCATACTGAACTCAGCCTGGCTTCTGTCTGAGTAGACATGTATAGGATTAGGCTGTTACTATTCAGTAGTACAGTGGTACCTTAGGTTAAGAACTTTTGTAATTCATTTTGTAGGTCCGTTCTTAACCTGAAACTGTTCTTAACCTGAGGTACCACTTTAGCTAATGGGGCCTCCCGCTGCCACCGCGCAATTTCTGTTCTCATCCTGAAGTAAAGTTCTTAACCCGAGGTTCTATTTCTGGGTTAGTGGAGTCTGTAACCTGAAGCGTCTGTAACCTGAGGTACCACTGTATATGAAGTGGCACGAGGGCTTTAAAATCCAGTTTTCACTTTAAAACAAAGCCATGGGGCTTCATAGCATGCTTGGAACACAGGCCTGTGCACTTTGAAAATGGCACCACAAAGTATCTCTCAGGAGAAGCAGCAACATTTTAAAGAGCCCTTGTCCCAATATATTACAGTGGGCAGTAGCAGTGGGTTGGTAGATACTTCTAAAATGCAAAGTGTGGGCTCAAGGTATATGCCAAGTGGTGGCAGCTGGATGATACTTGGAGCAGGTGAATTCAGGGTTTAGGTTCCCTGTGTGCAAGCGTAGCAACGCCTCTGCATGCAGTGCCATTGCTACAGGGAATCAGCAAGCTCTATGTGTCAGATTGGAAAAGGTACTTCAGCATAATGTCTGTATGTATAGTCCCAGAGTAAGATAAAGAGCTGCGTGTGTCACCAGATCCTACATAATTAATTTAAAAATGCAGCACAGTGTATTTTTAAAGCATTTAAGATTGTGTGGGTTGACATGTTCTGATATAAAAATGGAAGCAGTTACCTTAATGCACATCTTGCAGGAACAGTGCCACATAACATAAATCATATAACGTGAGTTTTCATTTCAGTTGTGTTCACCATTTTATGAAGCTCCAATTCCATCTCTGCTTACATTTAAATAAACAGATTAATACAGGGATTTCATTAGCTTATTCAGCTAGTCTTCCTTTTACTCGTTCTCTTCTGCTTTGGTTACCATAGTTACTAGCTTAATCACAATGCAGAGAGCCATTTCTAATTACAGTACACTATATGCCAGCATAAAATTAATTCTTTGAGTATCTTAAGTCACAAACAGCTTGTAGCTTGTTCTTTGGCATTTTATTACCATGGATCCTGAAGTAATGTATTAGCACATCCCATTTAATCTGAAAGGTTTAGTGAAAATAAAATTAGTCTGTGAGATATATTGCTTTTTAAAAGCTCTTATTATGGGAAATTTCCTTCTGGGAAGCCATGTTTGTTTGAGAGCATTGCATTAAAGCCACTTTATATGTTTTTAGTTGTGTAAGGCCTTCTCATGTAGTCTTCTAAATAAGAGTCACTGCCTACTTATCTCAATACCCTGAGTATTTTACTAAAGTAAAAAAGAAAAGTGAAGAGCAGCCATGACAACATACCGTATTTTTCTGTGCATAACACGACCCCATGTATAAGACGGCCCCTATTTTTGGGAGCCCTCAACAGTTGCTGAGCTTCTTTTGTAAGTTCACTGAGCTGTTGAGCAGCTTTTCGACAATCCCCCACTTTGGCTGACGGAACTGGTGCCGTAATACACTGCATACTGGCACTCACCAAATCCTCTTCCTAAACTGGAAACAGTGGGTAAACAGCCTCCTCTCCAACATTTCCCTGCTACCACCACAGCACCAGCCCTTGCTTACTTAGCATATTAACCCGTGTATAAGACAACCCTCAACTTATCACAAAAAAGATTGTCTTATACAGTGGTACCTCAGGTTACAAACGCTTCAGGTTACAGACTCTGCTAACCCAGAAATAGTACCTCGGGTTAAGAACTTTACTTCAGGAGGAAAACAGAAATCGTGTGGTGGCAGCGCGGCGGCAGCAGGAGGCCCCATTAGCTAAAGTGGTGCTTCAGGTTAAGAACGGACCTCCGAAACGAATTAAGTTCTTAACCCGAGGTACCACTGTACATGGAAAAATACGGTAAATCATTGCCATTATTATTTCCACTTCTTACTGGTGGAGTACCACACTGGGATTTTGGGGTGTAAAAGAAGCATAGAATTAGTGGATTTAGTAGTTGGGAGGCAGGCGCCTCCATTTTGGTTTAATTACACTGGGCAACATTTTTTTACTTTTTGAATGTTGTCTAGACTTCTACAACTGGTTTAGGGTATTTTTGCACTGCTGAATCAGGAAATGGCATCCGTTTCTCTCCATCAGGTCAGGTTTTTGTGCTATGTTGATTTGAAAAAAATCAGATCTTGTGACAAAATCGATTACATTTTTGTGGCATTATCAGCTGATTTTTGTCAACACATATCATCCTAAATATGTTTTTAAGAGAAAAAAATGTTTTTCCAACAACATATATTGATTACCTGATAGAAACATCGATTACTGTAAACTGAATGGTGGGCATTGATAAAGGTAAGTACACGTAAATTGCATGTTGCTTCACCATTTTTCAAACTTCAGGGCTTGAACTTCTGTTTCTTGGAACTCCTGGAATGCTCAGTGGCAGGGAGGTCTCTCTTCAGAGTCCAACAGTAGTCAGCCATCATGACTGCGTCCCAGCGACCCTGATACCTGGTCTCCATCTCTTTCATGTCCTGATGGAATCTCTCCCCCTGCTTGTCACTCATTGAACCCAGGTTCTCAGGAAACCGGTCCATATGTGAAAATAGGTAGTGTATCTTGACGCTCATGTTGCAGCCCAGGTTTCTGAAAGCAATCAGCATGTTGTTGACAAGTTCTGCGTAGTTTCTGGCCTTATTGTTGCCATGAAAGTTCTTCACTACCAGAACAAATGCTTTCCACGCTTCCAGTTCCACTTCGTTCACTGAGTTTCCGAACTCTGGATCTCTGATGAGCTGACGGATCTGAGGACCATCAAAGATGCCAGCTTTCAACTTCTCCATGGTCAATCCTGGAAAACCCTGGCACCAGTAAGTGAAGCAGTCACCATCCTTGTCCAGAGCCTTGGTGAACTGCTTGATTAAGCCGAGCTTGATGTGCAGCGGTGGGAAGAGTATTCTGTCTCTGTCCACCAGAGGGTCGTTGATGACGGAAGTTCTCCGAAGATAGACACTGGAATTTCATCACAATGAGCTACAGGACAACGTGCTGATTGAAGATCAGGATACTTGAGGCTGCTCCGGTTCTTTCTGTTGATCCCAGTCACATCAACAGCGCAGAAGTAGCAGTCAGTGACATGGTTTGTCGGCTCCCTCCAAACCATGGGAATTCCAAAGTTCAGACTCCTCTTGCCATTGGTCCACCCATGTAGAGTCTTGGTGCATGGCTTGCACACCATGTGTGGCGCCCAAGCTTTATCCTGGTCACCAAGTTTAATACCAAAATAAGCATGGTAAGCAACTTTATGCTTTGCCGAACCAATTTATGGAAGATTTCGAGGTTTTATGACTTCAAACTGATCCCTTTTTGACATAATCACCCAGAACTATCGGACCTGAATACTTCTTGTCATTAAAATAATCATTTCCAATCAAAACAATTATTCGACATGGCATTTCACCCCCACCAACTTCTTCTAAAATGCTCCACACAAGCGTACATGTGAACAAAAACGTAAAAAAACGACATGTGGCCATAGCTCAAAAACTTGACCTGATTGAGCAAAACCAATGTGATTTTTTGATTCAGCGCATCAGATTCGTCCCAAATCAACTGAAAAAATGCAGACAACAAATTTGTTGTTGACCAGTGTTATTGATTATATTTTACTGTAAGACATTTCAAAATAGTGCTTTATGCAACAAGCGTAACCCAGGAAGTTGGAGTACCTGAAATCCTAGAACAAGTCTTTGGCACTAAAGCGGCTTACTTGGTGTTGTCATCTCTATGCTACCCATGCTGATTGTACACATTTGAACTAGCAGCAGTCAATACTTATTTGATTCTGACACAGTCCTGTTGCTACTTGAAGGTACTGGGGATGCTAGTGCCTTCTTGTGAATCTTTATAGCTTCTGGGAGAGGGAGTTGCCCTCACAATGCAATCCTATGCATGCCTGCTCAGAACTCAAGTCCCCTTTAGTTTACTCCCAGGTAGATGAGTACAGAATTGCAGCCTAAATATCTTCTTTTTTAAGGGCAGGTTGATGTGCATTTTGTTTGCATTATTGTCCTTCAAAATATGAATATTACAAAATATGAAGTCTGATGTTGGCAAGTAAAATGAGAATACCTAAGCCACAAATATTATATTAATATGCTGCCAGTTTGGTGAATAAATAATAATTTGGGTTTAGCCAAGGATCAATGATGACTAAAACATTCCAAGAATTAAACATGGACATGGCACAGAGGCAGGAAGGTCAGAAACCATTGATTGAGATACCTCATACAAAGTTTCATTTTATGTCAGGGGTAGGCAGCCTAAGGCCTGGGGGCTGGATGTGGCCCAATCACCACCTCAATCCGGCCCACGGATGGTCCGGGAATCAGTGTGTTTTTACATGAGTAGAATGTGTCTTTTATTTAAAATGCATCCCTGGGTTATTGTGGGGCATAGGAATTTGTTCATCCCCCCAAAAAAAAATATAGTCTGGCCCACCACATGGTCTGAGGGACGGTGGACCGGCCCACGGCTGAAAAAAGTTGCTGATCCCTGTTCTATGTTGTAACTTGTAACTGAAATAAAATATAGGTATGTCTAGGAAATGCAGATAATTTATTGTTTCAATAAATTATGCTAGATCTTAAAAATATTTCCTTGTTTTAAAATCAGGATTCAAATTGTAAACAATAATGAACATAGCAAGGGGGCTTCATACTATGGTTTACTAGCTGATAATAGAATGCCTAATTAAAATGTGAAATTTGCATTTTTGACTGTTAATGGAATATTTTGACACTGATCCAAGAAGAATTTTTTTTTTTTTTTGCTAACTCAGAGGCTTCAGCATAATGCCTGTGCTTTGCAGATGCTTTTTTGCTTGGGTTGCATTTTGTAATTTTAATGGGAAACTATTTTTCTTTAAAATAAATAAATAATTAACAGTATTTTCTCATAGAAGCTGTATCCATGTGGTCATACAGATCAATCCACCGGTTAAAATGCAGCCTCTTCAGCATGTCTGAAGTCAAATGTCAGTTCAATATTCCCACTAAATTGTGAGATTATATTTTACATCTTAACTCAGTTTCTTCTAGTGTATAGCTAGTTTAAGCAAGGATGCCAGAATGAAAGGAAGTCTCCATGGCCTTGTAGAGGAGATGAAATACCCAACCCTTCAGCATTAGTAGGCTGGAAAATATTCAGGATTGCAACAAATTCTACCACTAGTCTCGAACAGTTAATAGGTACAACAAAACATTGAAAATAATATCACCACTCCTTTTTACTGAAAACTTTTCTTATGTATATGGGCCCTTTAAACAATATTTCTGTAATTCAGATATCATGCTAAAAATTATGAACTTTCCAATATTTATCTATTTCTCTCAATATTGGTGAGTGCAAGAATATAAATAACCTTTTTGTTTACCTGAACTTTTTGTTCCCTGCTAACTGGGCCTTTCTATGGGAGACTGAGCCTTAAGAGGTTTCTGCAGAAAGTCTTCTTTGTGAGGACTGCCCCACTCATGAGTAGCCTTTACTCAAGAGCAACCAGCCACTTCTCCTCACAGCGAGGATCTCAATCTGCCTCTGCTTTGGAGGCCAAGCCCCTTTCTGCAAGAGTCCTGAGTCCTCCTCAACTATTGTTCTGGGCTGTTCCTGAGTGCTTACAATTTCTGGGGGCTCCAGGTCATCCTCGGCTAAATCCTCCTTGGTAAAGGAGTCTTCTAGTGTGGGCATGACACCATAATTTTTGTTGTGCACCCCATGCTTCCTTATTCAGACCACCATGATTTGGCTTGTGCCCTTGTCTGAACTGCTAGCTGTGTGTCTAGTTCCTGGACTGCTTGTGAACCTTGCTGTGGATTCTTGCCCACCTGGGTCTGGCCTGATATGGGACATGCGACTGCTCCTCATCAGGTGGTGGCATTGTCATGGTACCTGAAAATGAATCTCTACAAGCTGGGCTCATGATTTCTTTCTTCCATCAAACTGTGAGCAGTGGGCCAGGAGCAAACCTTGGCTACAGCTCTGGTTTGTTTGGAGTAAGACAAACCATAAGTCCATGTTTGCACACAATGCTAAGACAAACCATGGCTTAGCCCTGAGTGGTGCAGCAGGCCATGGGGAGATGTGAAGTGGCCACAGTTTTCATTCTGCGTACCCACATGCTTGCTCATTCATTTAGGGTTGTGCATGAAGCAGTCTAGAGAATGAATTGTGATTCTTGAAATAAATATTTGACCACCAGCCAAATTGGCAGCTATCTTGTCTTCTTTCATTGGGAGTCATATATTTAATGGAGTTATAGTTTGTAATGCTTAATACAGGGTGAATCCTTTAAAAGAGGCCCTGTGGATACAGAGTACAGTGGTACCTTGGGTTAAGAACTTAGTATGTTCTGGAGGTCTGTTCTTAACCTGAAACTGTTCTTAACCTGAGGTACCACTTTAGCTAATGGGGCCTCCCACTGCTGCCACACCGCTACCACACAATTTCTGTTCTCATCCTGATGCAAAGTTCTTAACTTGAGGTACTATTTCTGGATTAGCAGAGTCTGTAACCTGAAGTGTCTGTAACCTGAGGTACCACTGTATACGTGTTCCACGGGGCCTCTTTTAAAAGACTCACTCTGTATCTCTAGAGGCAAATATTTCATGCTGCTATCTTTATATACAAACAATTCAACGAAGAAAACCACCATCAGTACCCAAATCCTGATTCCCTTTTGTATGAGCAGTCTACATAATTGACTCTTTTTACTAAAATATGGACCAGGTTGTCATCTTGCAGCTGCAGTTGAACTAGCATGTTTTGATTTCTGGGCCCAGCTGGTTCTGGATCAGGTATGGTATTGTGATTTTGTATGTCATTCTTTCTTACCATTTATAGAAACTGTATCCTCTTGTATCCCCATATGCCTTTGTTTATATTCTGTTTATAAAGAGGTGTTGCCTACATGATAATGGCAACTGGCAGGTGTTCACGGGGCTATTCTCAAGTAGCATGTTAGTAATGCTAAAACAGTAGTAGAAACTTGGTGTGATTTTGCTGCTTTCAATTAAAGTGTCTGTGGGTTCCATTCATGCAAGATTTCCTTTCTTTCTTGTTCAAAGGACTGTTTGAATAACTAGATGCAGTCATCTAATTAGGGTGGGGTACATTTGAGTGGTATAAAGGTGATTTATTTCCTGGAGGAAAACAATGTTTATTGCAATACAGGGAGGATAGACATTCTTTAGGGTACAACTTCTGTGTTAGTATTTTCCCACACTGAAGCTGACGTTTTCTTACATTTTGTCACACACCTGTGTGTGCCTGTGCACTATCGGTCTAGCTTCCTTTCCTTCTCTCTCCCTACTTTTTAAAGGGGACTGTCCCATTATGAAGCACAGAAAACATATTTTAATGACATTAAGGCCTTTCGCTGTGTTTAATTCAAATCTTGTCAGTGTTTTAGGTGACTTCTGCTTCCTTAAGATGTACTCTTTTACTGGTACCCAGTTCTGCGTCACAATGAAAAGCAACAAACAAGCGAACAAACAGTTTATACAAGGCAAGTTTCTATGTTTGGTGCCGGGGTTGTCATGGACATACATCTGCCCACAGAAGCTTTCCCTGGCACCGACAGGGTCCTGTTAAGCGCAAAAGAAGCATTATATTGTAGCCAATAAAGGGGGTGGGTGGGTTGTGGGGCACTTGTGGAGCCAACAACAGGTACTCCTGTTTGCAAATGTGCCCACAACTTCAAAAAAGATTGGCGACCCCTGGTGTAGTATGTTTGACTGAACTGTCAAAATCCTAAAATGATCATAGCCACAAGTCCAAGTGGCTAGCTCAGTTGGTTAGAGCATGGTGCTGATAATGCCAAGATGGCAGGTTTAACCCCATATGGGACAATATCACTGCATTGCAGGGGTTTAGACTACATGATCCTCAGGATACCTTCCATTTCTTTTATTCTAAGTCATAGCCTTGTGATTATTGTAGAAACAAATAGTGGGGCATTTTTCACGAGAACTTTGATCTTCTGAGAAAAGTGTCACCCATTCAGTAATATTTTTTTTTTTTTGGGTGGGGGTGGCATGCAACAAAGAGTATGAAAAGGCTTGCTTTTTGTGTGCAGAGCAACTTTTACGTTGAACGGGAGTAGGAAGCAACTGTGGCCACATTGCCAAGCCAGTCTTGACACACTGGGCCTTGACACACATCAAGTGTGGGCAATGAAATGGCTGCAGTGGAGAGACAGGGAGAATCAGTTCAGTTCTCTTGGCAGTGGTGATGGTGAGCTTCATTTCCCTGCAGCACCTTTTCATATGGCAGGAAATGCAATTTACCCATGGGGTACCCATTATAATTGGCTATGCGACACCATAATGCTATAACAGTCCTTGATTTAGTTGAGTCAAACAGGAGAGGAAGAAAACTGCAAACTAGGGTAAGTTTTAAAGTATTAGTCTTCCCTAACCTTACAGCTTTACAGTGGTACCTTGGGTTACATACACTTCAGGTTACGTACGCTTCAGGTTACAGACTCCACTAACCCAGAAATAGTACCTCGGGTTAAGAACTTTGCTTCAGGATGAGAACAGAAATCGTGCTCTGGCGGTGTGGCAGCAGCAGGAGGCCCCATTAGCTAAAGTGGTGCTTCAGGTTAAGAACAGTTTCAGGTACCTTGGGTTACATACGCTTCAGGTTACGTACGCTTCAGGTTACAGACTCCACTAACCCAGAAATAGTACCTCGGGTTAAGAACTTTGCTTCAGGATGAGAACAGAAATCGTGCTCTGGCGGCGTGGCAGCAGCAGGAGGCCCCATTAGCTAAAGTGGTGCTTCAGGTTAAGAACAGTTTCAGGTTAAGAACGGACCTCCGGAACGAATTATGTACTTAACCCGAGGTACCACAGTACTTCATTTCTCCTGTTTACATTTTAAAAGAACACTGCACCACTATTTAGGAACTCTGGTCTGGAAAGTTGATCTGATTTCCCAGGATATCCTTTTGTTTATGTAGTTGCTGTATATTTTGCCATTTCACACATTTATTGAAACTACCACCCCAGCACATTTTAAGTTCCGTGTAGCTGGAGTTAAAGTTGTTCAGTGGTTGTAATCCCATTACTTGAATTAAAAGTACACCAAGCAAGGCCAACGTGCATATTGTTCTTAGAATAAAAAGCATCTCATAAGAAATATAATATTGTAAGAAATTATTGTATTATCCTTAAATGTTCACGCATTAGTGATTCAAAACAATTTAAAAATGCAACGGGTGCAAAGTTCTTAGTATAAAAATTCTACACTAGGGGCATTTTATTCTTTTGCAGTGAAATATCTTTGTAGAAGGCTTTCCTACATTGTGGTTCAAATGGAAAAGAGATATCAACATTTGTTTACTGGCACAGCCTTTGATGTAGGTTTTCTGAGCTATTTTTAATGCTTTTTTATTTTTGTTTTAAAAAGGATCCCAGGAAAGTTATAACAGTCCTGAGAAACACTTTATTTTTCCAGCGGAAGTGTTGAAGCTTATTATTCTTGTCACTTAAATAGTACTGTAGATTCAAAGTACTCACCCTGCCAAGGTTCAGCAGACACAAAAGCCGCCATTGACTAAAAGTGCAGAGTTATTCTTTTTGCACAGTCTATTTTATATCTTTTCATGCACCAGCCTCTCTCTTTCTCTTTTTACAAACAATTTTTTCCCCTCACCCTCAGGCCTCTATAAATGTGGAGATTTATGAAGGAAACAATTTGTTTTTATGGCCAGCACCAGAGTAGCCTGTTTTATTAATTATTGTAACACTTTGGATCCCTGGAACAAAAGCAGGATTTTTTTTAAAAAAACTGAATGTTTGCCTGCTTTTCAGTCAGAATTTCTTCAGAATTACAGTATGACTGTAAACATTGACACCCCTTTCACTATAAGACCTACTTTTCTGAATAAAAGTAAATACAGTGGTACCTCGGGTTAAGAACTTAATTCGTTCTGGAGGTCCGTTCTTAACATGAAATTGTTACTAACCTGAGGTACCACTTTAGCTAATGGGGCCTCCTGCTGTCACCATGCCGCTGCCGTGCAATTGCTGTTCTCATCCTGAAGCAAAGTTCTTAACCTGAGGTACTATTTCTGGGTTAGCGGAGTCTGTAACCTGAAGCGTCTGTAACCTGAGGTACCACTGTACAGTACGGCAGTACTTCTAAGCAGTTATGGCTTCCATAGTTTATCTTAACATTAAAATATAAACCTCTGAAGAAGAATGAGCTGGGATGCCCATTCTTGCTTTTCCAAGTAGAGTTGGCAGTAATTGTTGGGATTCAGAGAGCCTTGCAGACATTGGGGGATGACTACAGTAGTTCTTTATGGTGGTTTTCCTTTGCACTATTTTTTACGGCTTGTGACCTTCTCAGGCAGTGGAGACCTAAAGATCCTTGTGTACACATAAAAAAATTGGATGTGGTACTATGGATTATAACAAATACTTGTGAAACTGCTGTAAAGGAATGCAATCTATTTACAAAGGTCCAGATAATAGTAAACTAGAGAAATAGCATGAAAGTATGTGGCAGAGGGAAGGGACGCGGGTGGCGCTGTGGGTTAGACCACAGACCCTAGGATTTGCTGATCGAATGGGGTGAGCTCCCGTTGCTCGGTCCTTCTCCTGCCAACCTAGCAGTTTGAAAACGCGTCAAAGTGCAAGTAGATAAATAGGTACCGCTCCGGCGGGAAGGTAAACGGCGTTTCCTTGCGCTGCTCTGGTTCGCCAGAAGCGGCTTAGTCATGCTGGCCACATGACCCAGAAGCTGTACACTGGCTCCCTCGGCCAATAAAGCGAGATGAGCGCCACAATGACTGGAACTAATGGTCAGGGGTCCCTTTACCTTTACCTATGTGGCAGAGGGAGCCAGAATGGTTCCTTCCCAGTTTCATTTCCATTTAGCCCAAGGCCAATGTTCAGGGATGATGGGAATTGGAGTTGAACAACATCTGGAGGGGACCATGTTTACCATTCCTGGTATATGGATTAGCTGTGCTGGCTATTATCTTCCACTGTATTCAGACGGCACTTTATTCTCTCTCCCCAATGTTTCCTTACCTGTTAATTTCTGCATTTTATGTGATATTTCATGCGGCATTAAAAGCCACTTCTGGGAATCTAGTGGAATCTAGCAGGAGTTCAGCAGTTGTGTTAATTGTTTCCAGAAAAAAATCGCAGGCATTTTGCACTGAAATGGCATATGATCAAATTGGGCTTATCCTGGCATACAGTTCTTTTCCCCTGTTTAAAATTTAGTGTGATGTGGCAATATATTGATAAAAAAAGTACAGTTCCATAACACAACAGATATTGAAGTGTAAAAGGAGTGATGGAAATGGGCACAGAAGCATAAGCATTGTGACCAGTTCAACTAAGACAGTTTAATCCCATGTCTGAATACAGCCTTTGTCTACCCAAGTTCATACTCGGCCCTTTGCTTCCAGAGTTACTAAACAAAGTACTCTTTGCCCCTTATTATAAAGTGTCAATTGGTAGACATGCAGATAGATTTGAGATGAGTGTGAGGATCAGTAGTGTTAAGTTGTGGGCGAACATATCAGATGACACAGTGATTCTTCCAAAGCAGCTCTTTATTTGTAAGCTGAAACAGAACTGAACTGAGGAGCTCAGTCAGCCTGCTTATATAGAGCTCCACTAGAATGCAACAGTAACCATATTCTGTAACTAGCCAATCACTGAACGTCACTTTCGATCCTTCATTTGCATAACTATCTACAGTATCCCCCTGCTGGCCCAGGGTGAGAACTTCAGTAAAGAACAAGTAGAATAGCTGATAATGTCAGGAAGATGTTGATGGCTCCATAAACTAGACGAAAACAGCTCAATATACAATCCTTAAGGGGAAGGCACATCACTGAGACTTTTCCCCAGGTGAAATCCCCTCCACTCATAGGAGTCAACAGTCATAGGCTGCCATCATTCGCCTCAGCATTCTGTGCAGTGGTGCTGTGCCTACTTTTGATTGTGATTGTATGACTTGTATTATTATTGCCAATGCTGCTTTTGTATATTATTAGACCTCATTTTTTCTGCTTATATTGTAACATTGATTGCTATTTTGATACCGTGTTTGCTTTTGCTTATTCCTGTGAGCTGCTCAGGATCATCTTTGGAAGACACAGATGAGGCAGAAAATTATAATAATGCTTCAAGGATAAAACATTCACATGAATTTATATCACTTGCAATCTAGCCATTCTGGCTTTCAGAGGTGTAAATTGGAAAGGCCTTGTTCAGTTGATCCCTTAGCGCTTCAGAGGGATTTTTAGTCTCATATTGGGAACAGTAATCTCATTAAAAGTCTGCTAACTGTTTTGAACAAATTTGTGGAGGAGAGCACATAAACTTCTCTGCTTTTTCTTCAGTTGCTTAAAAATAAAATAAAAAAATCTTTCGCCAGATAATTTTTCTGGCTGAAATGGCCACCAAGTGTATATCACAACCATTTTTATGTATCTATTACCTTCCCACCAAATGCATGGTACAGGCGCTCCAGCTTTAATTAATACATAATTAGTATAGTATTTGGAAGGCAGGGTTTCCCATCTTTATCTCAGTATGTGCCAGCTGCTGGTGTGTACTGACTTTAGTTCACACTTAACACTGGAGCTTCTATACTGACTGCCTGATTTCAGTCTTTTTAGTGTTTTGTGCATTTAAAATTTCTGAACATGTTAATGTTTAGGGAATTCCAAAGTCCATATTAGGACAACACCTCCTTATTAGGTCAAGAATATCACAAAGTAGCATGCAAGCAGCCACATTTTCCAGCATAGATGATAAACAGAACAACAGCTGGGATGGAGGAATAAGTTGTTGTTGTTGTTGTTACTGCTGTTGAAGCCAGGAAGTCTGCATCTGGTCATAGTCTTAAGACAGGATGGGGGGAGAAGGTAGAAGACACTCAAATGTGGCTGTTTAGGTACTATGCATGCACCAGGTTATACCAAGGCCTGCTGGGAACAAGAAGCATAGACATGGCTGATTTCCCCATTGAAAACTGAGGTCTGTCTCCAACTTTAGGCAAAATGCACAGGGTCCTTGGATGGTGGAAAACAGCATTTAGGCAGTAAATTATACAATTTGCAGGATGGCTAAATGCAAGGGTGCTTTTGTAACCAAAGAGAGAGAGAGATTTTGCAATGAGGTTTTCTATTATTATTTTAAAATGTGCTTAACGTCGCATGTTCAGAGAACTCATTGCCAGCACTGAGACAGAGAAGGCATAAACTCTCCAGTTTTATTCTAGGCTCCCTAAGTTGGGGCTAATGCCACTGAAAAGTATCTGTATGTTTACATTCTATTTCACCAGTGACTATTAAAGAATGTTCTATTTGTTCGTCAGCATACACTTTTTGGCTTTTTGTTTTAATTTAGGGCTATTCCACCTTTTAGATGATCTAGTATAGCTAGCAAGTTTTTATTTCCAGGTGCGTAGCAGGGGGGAACTCTCACTGAGTTCAGTGGAGTTTATTTATTCCCAGATAGGTGGATATAGGCTTCTTCTTCATTATATTATTACATTTCTATGGACTCAGCTATACAACTGCAAATAAAACATTTTGAATGTGTTGTAAAGGGCAATATACAGTTGTGACACTAGATGGGGACTGTGAGCTATTGCAAATTCAATGTATTTTTTCAAAACGATGTAAAAAGCGTTTTCACAACGTTTTTAACATGTGTGTAGGTTCCACCTTAGTCATGTTGTACAAAAAATGTCTCAAAGTACCGGTAATTTGTAGCTTATGGCATCGATCTTTGGTGTTTTGCATGGATACTTGCTGTACCTGAAGAAATGCTTCCAACATTACCATCTGATTTGAAATTCATTGTGTTCTATGGAATCTATTGTTAGTTTCCATTGGAAAGAGGACTTCATCACTGGCTGCAACTCTACATGTGTCTGAATCATTCAAAGAATAACAGGCTTGTCCAAATGGGATTTTATAAATGCTTTTATTTTTTCTAATGTACTGAAGCATTTTTTTTTTGGGGGGGGAGAATGCTTTAGGATGTCTCAGTGATCCTTAAAAACTGCAACCTGAACCATTTACAAAGCCATAAAACCGTGTCTAGTTTTTCATTGCTTGATGACTGTAGAAAGTTGTCTTCTGATGAATAAAATGGTGGAAAGAGCCGATCTTCCTCCTTATTCTGTGCTATACATGTTTTGGTTTCTATAGTGTGAAATAATGCTTTCAGCCTTCAGTGGCTTGTACTCTGTGCAACAAAATTACATTCAGCCTCCTGGGAATTTATTTCATTCTTTTACGCGATTTCTCATACTTCCCTGCTAGGGTATATGTGTCTTCATTAAATCTTAGTTCTGTAACCACGCTCCCCAAACAGCAGGTTTAATAAAATGCCTTTATTACTCGATGTTAACCTAATCAGTGCAGACTCTTAAAAGTTGCATAGGTTGCAAAGCTCAAAAGAACACTTTCCTGCTCTTGCCCCGCTCCCTTCAGACAAAGCTGTCTTGGCATATGGCAAACTAACGCTTTCTCACATGACTGGAGTTCTAGCAGCTGGGCTACTGAGCCTAAAGGCCTTACCCTTTCCAGGAACAGGGTCATCATACACTAGCTGCCTTATGTAGCTGCATTGCTGGATTAGGATGAGACAGATGGCAGCTTGCGAATGAGAATATTAAAAAGTACTTGCAAATATTCTTTAAACAGAATAAGGGTGCTGCCCTATTTCCCAGCATAAGGCAATTTCCCTCCCTCAGCTGAAGAACTATTTACAATACAGTGCTGCCAAATTAATTAATTATCACAATTGGTCTCGTTTCACTTTGCGTGGAAATCTTCAGCTGTGATGTCCTTTTCAGTTTGCAGTTACAAACATCAGAACATGGACTGTATGTATCATGGCAATATCATGACAAGGCAGATTTATAGTCAATTTCATCTACCCCAATCTAGGATGTTAACCCAGCAAACAAATTCACTCCTACTTTGGTGCATTGTGGCCTCAGAAACTCTGTATGAGAATGACAGGCATTGCAAAGTACATCCATTTTTAAACTAGGCAAATTCAGTAGGTTTCACCCCCTATTTGCACACCTACTGCTACCATTTAAAATAGGTTTAGCAGCATGGAAAACCAGATGGAGAAATTAAGAAGCTATGGAATGAGAGCATGTTTATGTAAATAACTTTTCACAATGTGAAAACTCACATTTTTACAGTTCTTACAATGTGCAACTCACGGATTACACTAACAATTGGTAATTACACAATAGTGATCTATAAATATATATGAATTATGTAGATTGTCATCAGATCCTTTTGATAAAGTTGTATTTTGTAGAAGTCTATATACGTAACCTTAAAAATATATTATGGTTTTTTTTTAAAAAAGGTAATTAAACTGTCTTCCCAACCTTGCTATGCTTGCCTGTGATGGGAGAGAAAACAAATTTGGCTGAATCCTAAACAAATTTAAGCAAATTTGCTGATAAATTCTTATTCTAGAGTTTCATTCTGGAGAATCCCTTTGAAGTTCTTGAATGAAGAACAGAGACTTTCAGGTCAGCAATAGA
Organism: Podarcis bocagei; assembly: GCF_964188305.1. Classification (NCBI taxonomy): domain Eukaryota; kingdom Metazoa; phylum Chordata; class Lepidosauria; order Squamata; family Lacertidae; genus Podarcis; species Podarcis bocagei. The sequence continues at coordinate 31,811,297 of NC_138134.1, forward strand.
GTGTGTTTTCTGTAACAGAATAGTCCTCTGGAATTTGTTATCCAGTTGCCTCTTGTAAACAACTGGAACCCTGAAATAACTGGTTGACATTCATGTTGATCAGAGAAGACCTAAACTTGTTATTGGAAACCTAAACACTTTGTTTCTCTTTCTGTTTAACTGATTTGCCATCTGATGAAACTTGGTTTATTACTGCTGTGGGCCAGTCCTTATGGGAGTATACGTTCATTTAATATGCTTCCCAGCATATAGAGACTGGTTCAATAATTTGGAAAGGGCTGGACCTAAGCTGCCGAGCCTGAAAAAGTTCCTGTTTGTATTGGATTTGGGTGCTGCCTCCTATTTTTCGAATGACATTGCAGTTTGTAGTCTGTGTCTAATTACTGCTTCTTCTGCACTTCCTGCCTTTTGATCATCCCTTATTTCATCTATTTGGTCCTCTAGGCTATCTTTAAATTTAAATGATAGCTTGGCAGACATTTTTACTAGCTGCCAGTTAAGGAAACCACTTAGTGGGACAGAGCTGTTCATTGGCACTTATTCAGAGTTATTCAGAGTGCACTGCAGATTACACATTGTTTTGATTGCCACATATAGTGTCTAGCCAGAAACCCATGACATAGAGATTACTTTTTCCTATGGCTAGTTGTTCTTGAGATCATTTGCTACTGACATTGATTTGTGATGCTTTCATCATACATAATGTAGTAACTGTTATGCCATGAAACACAAAAGGGTTAATAAATATAAGTATATTCAGATTATCTTTAGTCTGGATTAAAAAAAATCCTTCCAGTAGCACCTTAAAGACCAACTAAGTTAGTTCTTGGTATGAGCTTTCGTGTGCATGCACACTTCTTCAGATACACATTAGTCTGGATTCTTATTCTGGGCATATAATACTAGGGCTGCCATACATCCAGTTTTCCCAGACATTAGTGGCATTTCAGAGGCAGAATTGATATCCAGGGAGAATTTGAGAAAGGCAGCACTCTGAAATATGGCAACCCTAACCATAGAATCATAGAGTTGGAATAGACCACAAGGGCCATCGAGTCCAACCCCCTGCCAAGCAGGAAACATAATACCTTCCATACAATTCCAGCTATATTCTTTATGTCACACTCCTAGATGGATAACATCTTTTGCTGACAGGTTGCACAGTCAACTTATATCACCAAGGTTTCCAGAAAGTCATGATTATAATGCATTATTTCCTAAATAATTTTAGAAATATTTGGTGGATTCACATAAGCATAATATTCCATTTAGAACTATTAGATTTTTGTCAGGAAGACCTTATCGGTGATGTGTTTTCTTAAAAATTCTTAAAGTGTTAGATTTCTTGATCATTTCTTCTCCATATTTTTAGGCGTCTTCCACACCACAGGATATTATTAAAAAATGTCTGGTTTAAAGTTCTGGACTTGATCCAGTTTTCTGTGTGAAGAAGGCAAAGTGCATGATAAGTACCACATATGGTACTTTAATACAGATACATACTCTCACCTCATACAGATAGTTCTGGGAGGACATTTGCAATACTTACTGTACATCTTATGAATCCGGAAAGATCTCTGCAGAGCCATTCTGTGAATATGCTGCAGGATCACTTAAGAGAATTATAGAGCAGCATATTGAGTATGCTTTTGCTGTTTATGCACTGTGCATGTGGAGTTTTTCCTGTATGTGTAACATTCTTACCATGAACTGAAGAGGACAAACTGGGGCAAACATGTTCACAATAGCCATCTATACATGCAACTTTCTTCTGTTAATTTAGTGATAAGTGATAGGTGCAAGCTTGCAGTTTAAATGATGAGACTACTAGTTAAACGTAAGTTCAGTTCAGGTTATGTTTAAATTTACAATACACAGTTGACCTGGTTATATGATGACCTGGATCTGATCTAGACCAGCTTGCTGAAAAGGCCTTTCTAAGTTCCGGATGTTCATAATCTACAGTACGTAAGATGAAATGTAGGCATTTATGAATTAGGTAGGGAAAATGCTGAAAATAAGACAATGATTCATGTAAGAATCATACGATGGTACAGCTACTCTGAGCAGTGTGAGTCTTCTTCCTTTACCTCATGTCATCCAATGTTCCAAACAGGACAAAGAAACAGGACTGATAATCTTGGTTCAATATTAGCAATCAAGAAATTGAAGTTTTGTGATAGAATTTGAAATTCAATCAATGATGCATTGTAAAATTATGTTTAAATGATTGCCATTTGTAAAGGTAATGGAAATAATCGTTATGGAGTTAACAATCTAATTATTTGGTAAACATATTATATTTCTGATAGATAAATTCAGCAAATAAAGCATTCAAGATGTTTCAGAAACAAGATATTTCAATGTACTTCAGTACTTAAAAGCGAGTGTTCCCAAGAATGTAGAATAATGAATTGAAATTGCCTCTGTCACAAATTAAACTGGACACAGACACTAATTAATTTATATCAGGATGAATATTAAACTCCAATGCTTATCAAAAATTTATCCATTTTAGAGCAACCTTATTAATGTTGGTATATCTGGGACTTCATAGTCTGGGATTTGGCATGCATAACTTTTACTTATCAGCTGGGTGCACCAGTTAATTTGGCCTTTAGGGCAGTATTAATTGAATGTGTTTGCATGGAATCATGAGCATTGGAAATCTGGGGTTTTTTACACCAACAGTAATAACACTTAACATTTATATTACACATTTCAAGAGTTCATTGTATGTTGTTCCCCCCCCCCTTTCTCTATAAATTCATTGTAATTCTTAAAATAAATAAATTGGGCCCATGCTTAAAAAGCCTGAAAAATAAACATGCAGGACGTGTGCAGCTGTTTTGAAAGGAAAACAAAGCAATAAAGCTTGGTGTGGTGGTACAACGTACCACAGTGAGAGCCTAGCTCTTCAAAGAGGCCTTGGGCTAATTAATAGTCTATGTCCTTCTAAATCTCTCTCTGTGTGTGTTATTGGTTTGGTATTACAGTGGTACCTCGGGTTACAGATGCTTCAGGTTACAGACTCCACTAACCCAGAAACAGTACCTCGGGTTAAGAGCTTTGCTTCAGGATGAGAACAAAAATCATGTGGCGGCAGCGGGAGGCCCCAAAGTGGTACCTCAGGTTAAGAACAGTTTCAGGTTAAGAACAGACCTGAACGAATTAAGTTCTTAACCTGAGGTACCACTGTATTATTATTGTTGTTGTTGTTGTTGTTGTTGTTGTTGTTGTTGTTGTTGTTGTTGTTGTTGTATGCTTTGTGGTCTTATTCTGTATTTTGATGGTGTAAAATGCCCTGAGATCTTCAGATGGTAGACCTAAATCTGATTTGTATCACTTCAGTTTATAGGTAGAGACTCAACATGACTGAGTGCTGTACTGTATATTATCTACCTGTCTCTTCATCCACACATAGAAGCAGTTGGAAAGTGATTTACCTCCAAAGTGTAGATCAGGGGTGGGAACTGGATTTTGCTAGCAGACCAGATTGTTATCAACCCCAGGGACTAAGTTTGACAATACAGTGGTACCTCAGGTTACATACGCTTCAGGTTACAGACACCGCTAACCCAGAAATAGTACCTCGGGATAAGAACTTTGCTTCAGGATGAGAACAGAAATCGTGCTCCGGCGGCGTGGCGGCAGCAGGAGGGCCCATTAGCTAAAGTGGTGCTTCAGGTTAAGAACAGTTTCAGGTTAAGAATGGACCTCCGGAATGAATTAAGTACCTAACCTGAGGTACCTGTACTGCAGACTGTGTGTAGTCTTCACACTGATAGGAATCCATAATCTTTGCTTTTTATTTTTATTTTTTTAAAAAGGAGGCTAGGGCATTTTGAAGAGATGTTCTGGAAACAGTTTGCAAGCACACAAGAAAGGAATTTACTTTGGGGGGGGGGAATCCTGCTTTTCAACCAGAATTTGGCTCCCAGGACAGGTCAAAACAATTAAAGTCCAATAGAGCGAATGCCACACAATAAAGCAAAACCAACAGCATTGCAACAAAGTGGAAAATGAAAGGAAGCATTTATCCTGCTGCATATCTGCCCTCCCGGGGTGATCATTTGTCTGGAAGTGACATAAAAGCCTCCATTTAGATTCTCTTTTGTGGCTTTTGGAAATGTGGTAGTGGATAGCCAAGATGAAGCTCCTCCAATTCCAAAATGTATTGCCATTTTAAATATGGACAGGTCCTGCCTGATTGATTGGTGATTATAGAATGCATTTCACTTAGGGGCAACTCATCCATGGCCACAGTTCAGCAATGAAGTGCATGCTGTACACCCCAAAACCTCCAGATTCAATCCCTGGATCGAGGATATGGAGAGGGGGGGGGAATGGCATCCACATGACACCTGGAAGACAGTGATAGACTCAGGACAATGCACCAGGCTCTACTGCTTCCCAAGTTCCATAAATGTTAATGGGTTGTACCCAGGAGCTAACGCAGCAGCAGTTCTTGGTGAATTGCACCTAAAGTAATAATGTATAGCTCTGCCTGCTTACTAAATGCATGTGCCTCTTAAAATAAGCCACAGAATGAATGAAAACACTAATCCATGCCAGCTGTTTCTCCCAGTTGAAAAAGAAATTAGAACAGACAAGATATTTACATTCTTAGTATTTCTTTGATTTGTGTGGGGATAGCTGACATTGATTTCCCTATAATGGAAAATATTCATATTCATAACACTTAAAACAACAGCAACTTGTGTATTGAAAATCTCAATATTAGAATGGTGTAAAGTGTGTGTGTGTGTGTGTGTGTGTGTGTGTGGCTAAAGATACATTTCTGAAGGCAGAAAAATATTCTATGTAACATTTTTTTTTAAAAGAACTCTAAAGACTGCTATATATTCATCTATTACAAACAACATTTTTATACTGCCAACTAATGGTTTGAGGGTGGTAAACAATTCTGTTTAGAAGTCATATTTTTAACAAACAAAACAAGCAAAAATAAATAATCCTAATAAAAAACAGAAGAGACAAACCCACCACCAGCAAACCATATAAAACTTAAAACATTAAAAGTTCCTCAAAATTTTGCACCCCGCTACCATTAAAATAGAAAGGACAGCTGGTGTCAAAAGGACAATTGTGTGGTTGCTGGGAGAGTCTGTCCAGGAGGGAGCGTTATATCCCACCAAAAATGCCTTCTCCTTCATAACAAACTACCTTAGGCAGGACACCTCGCCTTCTCAGGGAGAAACTGGACCATGACTGTAGCGGTGGCAGCAGTGTACTGTGGAGCTTAAGCATAATACTCATGCTTTAGTCTTATATCTATATTTGGTGCCTTTCTTTCTACTCTTAGCAGGTTGGTGATGGTTATCAAGTACCTAGAGAAAGAGCACTGTGCACTTGGCTTAACAATCAGGTTTTGGCTAATAAGGTTTTTAATATGCTTGATGAGTTGCAATAAAAACAAAATATAGCTAAATAGATTAAAATCTGATTTATTTACTTATTTGTATTTCTTGGCATGCATGTTTTTTAAGTTTATAAGTTCAAGTGTTCTGAGATCTGCTGTTAGTGTACACAAGAGGAGACTGGTATCTATATTTAATTTCATTTTACTGGAAAAGAACACTGATTCTAAACTTCTTTGTCAAAGGAATACAAGGATTGGGTGGATGGGTGGGAACTCTTAGTCAAGGAATGTGTTGTTCAATACTACATCGTTATTCATTTTCATTATAGAAATAATTTTTAAGGTTTAGTCAATAAATAACATTACAAACAAGGCAACAGAGTACTGAAACTACTGCCTCGTAATAGTGTCAATTTTAGAACCTGAGTTATCACAGGAACATTACAACATCTGTCTGCACCTTTTTCACTGCATCATTTGCATTAACCTTTTGACACATTTATTTTCCAAGTTTGTTCAAAGATCTTTTAAATGATTTTGTTCTTGTTCTTGTAATAGCTTAATTGAGTCAGTGCAACCATGTCTTGTTGAAATCAATGGCAGTACATATTATCATTGAGAAGACATGGCTTGGGTTGTCACCATAGTGTACATTTTGGGATACATTTCATACAAGAGTAAAGATCACAGCAGGTGGACCAGGACCTGTCTAGAACATCTGAATATCAGGAAGACATCTCTATGGTAGTCACAGGCTTTCCCCCCCATGGCAAATTCAGCCACATTTATCTGATCATCAATATTTATATAGGGAAACATTGACTAGACTATTGCTTTAGTTGTGAACCATTCTTGAGTTTTGAAGGGTTTGAGGGATATAAATTATTTCATTTCTGTAGTCTGCATTAAATTAGACTAGGTGCATTATATATGGAAACAAAATTCATAGGTGAGCACTATCTCAAGCTGAGGTGAAATGGAAGCATGTCAAATGAAACAGAGGATATATATTTCGGCATCAGCATAAGCTGTTGCAGTTTCATCTTATTTTGTACCGTTGTCAAAAGTAACACATGGATTTATTTTCAGACGGCTTTTTGGTGTCTTGGTGTCCATGAAACATACATTTTGCCTTTTGAGAAATATCCCTTTTGTATATTCAACATGCCTCTGTGGGCTTCCATTTCAATGATGCCATAAAAATTCGTTGTGCTCTCATACACAGGTAGCTAACCTGTGGCCTTCCAAATGCTTCTGGACTCCAGCCCTGGCTAATATGACCAATGATATGGGATGATGAGAACTATATTCCAACTACATCTGGAGAGTCACAGGTTATTCATCATTGTCATATACAGTGGTACCTCGTCGAGCATCCAGGATCCGTTCTGATGAAAGAGACGCTTGACAGAGCATCGCTCTGTGCGTGCGCATGGAGCGGTTTTGTGCTTCTGTGTATGTGCAAAGCGGCAAACCCGGAAGCAACCCATTCTGATACTTCCAGGTTTGCCGCAGATGTCCACCGAAATGGATGATCGAGGGGGCGGATGTTCGTGGAGGTATGACTGTAATAAGAACCAAATATTCTTGGAATGGGTCAAAAATATAATTGGTTGATTAGAAAGAAATAGCCTTCATCCTGTTTGCCCTTAAAAATGAAGCCAAACAAAACTTGTTAATTCGTTTTTAGCGCAATGTGCTTAAGGCTCCAATCCTAACTCCATTAACCTGGGAGTAAAAATTTAATTCAATAACATTTCTAAGTAAATAAGTTTTAGCTTACACCCTAAATATCTCTCACTGAAAACAATAACAGGTGTTTCTTTGATGGCTAAATTCTGCCCTTAATTTTTTAGTCCTGGAAGAAAACTATTCCAACTAACTTGTGAGCCAATGAATGATGCAAGTTCACATGCCATTATCACCCAGGAATCTGACTGATACTACAGCCATGGTATCAGGCCGTGAATCACTCTGCACATCAAACAAAGGCAACCAATCAAAAATGAAGAAAACGAAGAATTAGCTCCATTCTTAGTTATTATTCAAACAGATTCATTGAACTCAAAGGGACATAAGTTAGTCATTGAATTTAATGGGCCTCCTCAAAGTATGACTAAACCTGATTCCAACTTAGGAGTAAGTGTTTCATATGTTAGTGATCTCACCTTGTGAGTGGATCTGTATGCCCATGTTTCTCACATAGCAACTGCATCCATTGTCTGCTACCTTGGTTGCATGAAAAACTATTGTCAATTAGTTATTATGAATGGGCCCTTTCTCATCACAGTTATTTGGCATTTAGAAGCCAACCTATCGGCTGTTGTGTGATTATGTGAATGGATTTGTAGTGTATTTCATATTCTCTCTTTCTGTGAGCTAAATAGGGTGGTGGTTCACTTCTTGGTGTTTGTTTCCATGGGCTGAGATGAAAGAGAAAAAGTGTTTTGCCAATTCAGAAGTGAGGGCAAACATTGTTCCTATTAGTGACCAGTGGAGGAAGTATGATCTTCACTCTCAATGTGTTTCACATATTCTCAGTCATGTAGTCAGATCCAATCAACTATGTAACACCATGACATCATCATGTTGCATGATCCCAGATTGGCTGGGCAGGAGAAAGAGTAAGGAGGGTGGGCATGGGTTGGACTGGCACTGAAGCAGCAGATTAAGGGGAGCAATTGCTGTAAACAGAGTTGTAAAAAGGAAAACCTCAGAAGCAGTCCTTCTTGAAGCGATGTATGACCCCACTTCCCAAAAGCTCACAACTCATGCTGAAAATTGACAGAGGAAGACATTCAACAGGGTTAATTGATGGTAATATTATTATTAATAATTTTTTAAAAGCTTTAATTCAAGAAGCGTATTGGGCTTTTTAAAAAAAGTTAATTCAGAAAGCCCATTTTTTTTAAAAAAATAGGTGACTTTCATCTGAAAAATATAGCATACAATTCTGGCATAAAAGGTCTTATTTTAATTAGCCTGCTTATTATCAATGCTGATGTTTTGGGATTTCAAAACATCCACTGTTAATAATGCAGACAAGCATCTAATTAATGGGAAAATGCAGCTGAGTGTCAAATTGAAAAATACTTGCTAGTCAGAAATTAGAAAAGTAATTTTCACTTGGCAATTGCAACTCATATGGTGCAAAGCAGGGTGTTTAAAAGCTGGGGTGTGTGGGGGGATATCAGTCTGGCATTCAGTGGTACCTACCGCCTGACACTTAATAATTAGTGTTTTTGCAATTGGGAAGTATGTGTTCCCCATCTTTTATCCTACCAGGCTTGCACTCCCCCCACCCCCGGTGGTATATCTCAAATTAGATGTTCCATCTGCTTCCTACATTGCCCTCTGATTACCACCACTCTCCCACCTCTCAAGTCTGTAATATTAAACATGGCATTCCCATCTTTCCTGAAATTTGGATCTATGACCGTAAACTGAAACTATCTCTCCTGAAAACATTTAGGAAAAAATAACGTGATACCTAGAGATCCGGATAGGATACATGGGAGAAGTGAATTTTATTTACTAAACCACAAGTGGGTTTCAATACAGTTGCTATATAACTGCAGTTTTAGGATGGATGGTGCCCACAAGTTGCAATATTAAATGATACACAATAAATTCCATGATTTAAATAGTAATTACAGGATTCACGAACAGGATTAGACTGAATGAAATAAATAAATAATTGAAGTAGCCTCCAAAGTAAAGACCGTGGTCCATGACCTAAGCTAATATAGATAACCCCTGGAATATGTCTTCCTTTTAAAAGAGCCAGTGTGATATAGTGATTACAGCGTTGTCCACCTAGGACATAGAGGTCCAGGTTTAAAGCCTCACTAATTCATGAGGTTCCTTGTGTGACCTTTGGCCACCAGCCACTCTTAGCCTCACCTAGCTTTCAGGGTTGCTGTGAGGATAAAAGGAAGAAAGAAAGTATGTGTTCCATCTCCTTGGATAGGATAAATGGATAGGATTTTCTGCTAAATATGCTGGTTCACTGAATAAAATAATGCCCTGTATTCATGTAGGCTTCTTCTGAAACTTTTGAACTGGACATTAAATTCAGTTGTTTCTTCACTATTATTTTATGCTATTTTGATTACTCCTGTAATAACAGAAAAGCAGGATAAATGATAGGGTGAAAATAGTAAATGAATCTGTATTATAGAGGGAATGGAGGTCTAAGTGTACATAATCCCATTTCCTTCTCTCTAGCAGTGTACACTGCTAGGAAGTGTACCTCACACAAATAAGCAAATTACCACCCCCCTTGCTTCTTCTTGTATGAATGTCATCCTTCACACTAGCTGAGTTGAGAAAGATAGGAAGATAAGAGGTAACATGGCTATTCCAGTTCTTTAGGCCTACAGTGGTACCTTGGGTTAAGTACTTAATTCGTCCCGGAGGTCTGTTCTTAACCTGAAACTGTTCTTAACCTGAAGCACCACTTTAGCTAATGGGGCCTCCTGCTGCTGCCGCGCCACCTGAGCACGATTTCTGTTCTCATCCTGAAGCAAAGTTCTTAACCCGAGATACTGTTTCTGGGTTAGCGGAGTCTGTAACCTGAAGTGTCTGTAACCTGAAGCGTATGTAACCCAAGGTACCACTGTATTAATACAGTGGTGCCTCGCAAGACGAAATTAATTCGTTCCGCAAGTCTCTTCGTCTTGCGGTTTTTTCGTCTTGCGATGCACGGTTTCCCATAGGAATGCATTGAAAATCAATTAATGCGTTCCTAGGGAAACCGCCTTCAGACCAGGTCCGGGGACAGTCTGTCCCCGGACCTCATCTGAAGGCTGGGGGGGGGGAGGACAAGGGCTTTTCTTCTCACCCCCAGCATTTTAAAAAACCCTGGGACAGCGGAGGACTTCTCCGCTGTCCGGGCGATCTTAAAATGCTGGCGGGCGGCATTTTAAAATCGCCCCGGACAGCGGAGGGCTTCTCCGCTGTCCGGGGCGATTTAAAAGCCCCTGGGAAGGCAGGCAGGGGGGGGACAAAGACTTTCGCCCCCCGCCCGCCTTCAGAAGGTGTTCCCACCCCTCCAGCTTCGCAGCAGCGCTACGAAGCCCGGCGGCTGGGGCAGGGGCTCCCGCCCCCCCACCCCGCTTCGGAGCAGCGTTCCGAAGCGGGGTGGCTGGGGCAGGTGTTCCCACCCCCCGCCCGGCTTCGCAGCAGCGCTACGAAGCCCGGCGGCTGGGGGAGGTGCTCCCGCGCCCCCCACCCCGCTTCGGAGCAGCGTTCCGAAGCGGGGTGGCTGGGGCAGGTGTTCCCACCCCCCGCCCGGCTTCGCAGCAGCGCTACGAAGCCGGGCGGCTGGGGCAGGTCTCCCGCGCCCCCCACCCCGCTTCGGAGCAGCGTTCCGAAGCGGGGTGGCTGGGGCAGGTGTTCCCACCCCCCGCCCGGCTTCGCAGCAGCGCTACGAAGCCCGGCGGCTGGGGCAGGTGCTCCCGCCCCCCACCCCGCTTCGGAGCAGCGTTCCGAAGCGGGGTGGCTGGGGCAGGTGTTCCCACCCCCCCGCCCGGCTTCGGAGCACGGGGAGATCGCTTCTCCCCACCACCCCTTGCTTCAAAAGAGCTCCGGGGGCAGCGGGAAGCGGGGAGCCAGTGTGGTGTAGTGGTTAAGAGCGGTAGTCACGTAATCTGGGAAACCGGGTTCGCGTCTCCGCTCCTCCACATGCAGCTGCTGGGTGACCTTGGGCCAGTCACACTTCTGTGAAGTCTCTCAGCCCCACTCACCTCACAGAGTGTTTGTTGTGGGGGAGGAAGGGAAAGGAGAATGTTAGCCGCTTTGAGACGCCTGAAGGGGAGTGAAAGGCGGGATATCAAATCCAAACTCTTCTTCTTCTTCTTCTTCTTCTACATACGCTTCAGGTTACATATGCTTCAGGTTACAGACTCTGCTAACCCAGAAATATTACCTCGGGTTAAGAACTTTGCTTCAGGATGAGAACAGAAATCATGCAGCATCGGTGCAGCGGCAGCGGGAGGCCCCATTAGCTAAAGTGGTGCTTCAGGCTAAGAACAGTTTCAGGTTAAGAACAGACCTCCAGAACGAATTAAATGCTTAACCCAAGGTACCACTGTACAGAGGCATCTTGTGTTATCCTGAGATGTCAACAGGGAAAATGTCCTGGTTATTTGGGGATTAAATTACCTCATTTTAGTTTGCTTCTGTGTCCCCTGGTCATAGAAACAAATCCAAGCAAAATGATTTCTGTTACAATAGAAGAGTCATTGTGGCCTGTTGGCTAATGAGTTACACTGTGATATAGGAGACTTGGGTTCAAGGCCCAAGGGATACCGTATTTTTCGCCCTATAAGACGCACTTTTTCCCCTCCAAAAATGAAGGGGAAATGTGGGTGCGTCTTATGGGGCGAATGCAGACTCCTTGGCTTCAGCGATAGCAACACGAAGCCTCTGAAGCCTGCGCTCCAGAGGCTTCGCGTTGCTTCCGCTGAAGCCAGGAGAGTCTGCTGTTTGAGGCTGGCGGTGGAGGAAAGCAGCGCTTCCCCCATCGCCAGCCCCAGAGGATGGGGGGCAGCAGGAAGGCGCGCGACGCCTTGCCGCTGCTCTCCAACCCGGGTTTGAGGCTGGCGGTGGGGAAAGCAGCACTTCCCCCATCGCCAGCCCCAGAGGATGGGGGGCAGCAGGAAGGCGCGCGACGCCTTGCCGCTGCTCTCCAACCCGGGTTTGAGGCTGGCGGTGGGGAAAGCAGCACTTCCCCCATCGCCAGCCCCAGAGGATGGGGGGCAGCAGGAAGGCGCGCGACGCCTTGCCGCTGCTCTCCAACCCGGGTTTGAGGCTGGCGGTGGGGAAAGCAGCGCTTCCCCCATCGCCAGCCCCAGAGGATGGGGGGCAGCAGGAAGGCACGCAACGCCTTGCCGCTGCTCTCCAACCCGGGTTTGAGGCTGGCGGTGGGGAAAGCAGCGCTTCCCCCATCGCCAGCCCCAGAGGATGGGGGGCAGCAGGAAGGCGCGCGACGCCTTGCCGCTGCTCTCCAACCCGGGTTTGAGGCTGGCGGTGGGGAAAGCAGCGCTTCCCCCATCGCCAGCCCCAGAGGATGGGGGGCAGCAGGAAGGCGCGCGACGCCTTGCCGCTGCTCTCCAACCCGGGTCTGAGGCTGGCGGTGGGGAAAGCAGCGCTTCCCCCATCGCCAGCCCCAGAGGATGGGGGGCAGCGGGAAGGCGCGCGACGCCTTGCCGCTACTCTCCAACCCTCCTTTGGGCTTTTGCGGGAGATGGGGAAATTCCCCCACCTCCCGCAAAAGCAGGCAAAAGCCGCGCTCTTTAAAGGGGCTCCGCGGCTTCTGCTGGCTTTTCTACGAGGGGGGGGGAATTCCCCCACCTCCTAGAATAGCCCGCAGGAGCCGCACACCCTTTAAAGTGCGAGCGGCTCTTGGGGGCTTTTCCCCAAGGAGGGAGAAGGGACTGACTGGCCGAATCAGTCCCTTCTCCCTCCTGCGGGCTTTTGCGGGAGATGGGGGAATTCCCCCACCTCCCGCAAAAGCAGGCAAAAGCCGTGCGCTCTTTAAAGGGGCTCCGCGGCTTCTGCAGGCTTTTCTAGGAGGTGGGGGAATTCCCCCACCTCCTAGAAAAGCCCGCAGGAGCCGCGCACCCTTTAAAGAGCGCGCCACTCTTGGGGGCTTTTCCCCGAGGAGGGAGAAGGGACTGACTGGCCCTTTCAGTCCCTTCTCCCTCCTGGTCCAAAAGCCCGCAGGAGTCACGCGGGGCTCCTGTGGGCTTTGGCGGGAGGTGGGGGAATTCCGCCACCTCCCGCAAAAGCAGGGAGAAGGTCTTGGAGTAGCGCACAGGCTGCGTGCAGCCTGTCCGCTGCTCCCAGAGCTGCGGGGGGAAAATCATATTTTTTTCCTTGATTTCCCCCCCTGAAAACTAGGTGCGTCCTATGGGCCGGTGCGTCTTATAGGGCGAAAAATACGGTATATTCTGTGGCCTTGGACAAATTCTCGCTTTGCTTCTTATTCACCTGCAAAGGCTTACTAAATAGGTTTGGGGAAGCAGTGTGGATAATATATAATTTGTGTTTCTTTTTGTATCCATAAGTGCTAGAAAGCTGTGATTCTCAGGATGCTAAATTCAACTCCCAATATAAAATTGCACACCTGCAATTGCACTTGCAACAGAAACCAAGCAATACATATGGCACCAGAAACAGTGAGAACAGGTGATGAATTCACCAAAGCAGAACAGTTGGGGAAATTGTTGAATATTTCACATGTATGTGGATTGCAAGTTTTCTTTCTCTCACACATTAACTAGTGTGTGTGTTGTATGTATAATCTAGTTTTCTAGCTAGCTACTTACTGTATGTAAGCATGTATATGTTACAATAGGTAATGTACCTGTATTAATAAATAATAATAACTTAATATAACAACAACAACATAAATAATAACTTATGTATATGTTTCAGAAAGTTAAGTAGCAACAAATAGTATACAGATATTGTTTTTTGTCTTTAGGTATACAGCTTTAAAAATAACTCATTTTCAAGTCCTCATTTCCCCCTCACACAATAAGTGTATTAACCAGTTCGTAGGTAGAACTCTGTTTCTTCTCAGTTCACCACATGAATTGCGTTGCTGCATAATGTGCTAGATTTTGTTTAAAAAATGTTTTTAAAGGCTATGTGTCGTGTGCTCTTTTTGTTCAATGATCTAACAAAATAATATGTCATTAGAAGTCCTCTTTTAATATAAAAATGCCTGAAAACAGCAGATGCTACATTTTCACAAACAGGTTTTGTAAAGGTTCACTGGCCCTTTAATGCTGTGCTTCTGTTGTCATGGCAATGGAGATTTTCAAGTAGGTTGATCTGCTGTGCTTTGCTTTTTATATAAGCCTTTTATAGGCTCTCATTGTAAGTTCACTTTAGACAGCATCATTGCACTTCAAGGAGAATAGGAATTCTTCATTTTAGCTTTTATTTGTTTCTATTTGATGTCCATTAGGATTTGATGGTGGTTTCTTAAAAAAATTGGAGTGGGGTTGGGCTGGGGAAATACAGTACATATTAGATCTTAATGTGTCAGGAACATAATTTGACAATGCTTACCCTAGGATAAAGAAAAACATGATCTAATTTTATGGACGTGTCTTTTTTAAAAAATCAAACTTTTAAATTCAAGCCAAAACAGTCACAATTGAAAATCCCATCCTGAAGAGTCACATTGAATGGGAACATCCATGCAGGTGTTTCATTTTTAAACCCACTTAATGTTTCATTATGCAGGACCTTGCTGTTTCGTAAAAAAACAAACAAAAACACGCACACACAACACTCTGTTTTATAGATTTAAACATATTACATACAGAATCACAGTATATGATTAATGGGTGATGATCAAGTACAGTGGTACCTTGGGTTAAGAACTTGGTTCATTCTAGAGGTCCGTTCTTAACCTGAAACTGTTCTTAACCTGAGGTACCACTTTAGCTAATGGGGCCTCCCGCTGCCGCGCTCTACTGCCATGCAATTTCTATTCTCATCCTGAAGCAAAGTTCTTAACCTGAGGTACTATTTCTGGGATAGCGGAGTCTGTAACCTGAAGCGTCTGTAACCCAAGGTACCTCTACTTATGAACTTAATTCATTCTGGAAGTCCGTTCTTAACCTGAAACTGTTCTTAACTAGAGGCTTGCTTTTGCTAATGGGGCCTCTTGCTGCCGCTGCACCACTGGCATACGATTTCTGTTCTCATCCTGGGGCAAAGTTCTCGACTCAAGGTAACTCTTCCAGGTTAGCGAAGTTTGTAACCTGAGGCATTTGTAACTCGAGGTACAACTGATTTCCAACACATGACTGCAGTGTTTCAGTAGATGCAAATTTGGAAAGTAAAATTATTTCCTTTTCTTCTTCAGATGCACAAAATTTAAGCTCTGTTTAAATGGTCATCAGAATGCACATAGTGGGGAAATAGGACTCTGCATGCTTGTGGTCATTGACTTTGCCCCTTGTGTATCTGGCATACTGTGTGAAAGAGCCTACTCACTCATAACCTGCACGTGAACAGGCCCCCTCCATGTGATCAGGAAACTTCATATAGGCTCTTTCAGAAGTTACATCAAGTGTGTGTAGGTGTTTTGCCATCCGGTGTAATTCTTTTTCCCCATCCCCACCACATACAGGACAAGATCTTAACAGTGCTTTTGTGTATTGAGCTGTTGTGTTTGTCACATGATATAAAAGATACCAAACTGGCAATAATGAAAATGGTTGTAGTCACTCCATTCAACTGTGTAATTGCATAAAGTGTTGGACTTCGGAGACTTGGGTTTAAATGCTCCATTTCTACCAGAAACTCATTCTGTGAACTTGAGCAACTCTGTATACTACGGAGCTAAAGCCGTTGCCATAAAACTATCTGCCTATTTGCATCAGGAAGGCACCTTCATTGTACTGTATTGTTTGTGACATTTGCTAGGAACATTTTTTTGTTTTGTTTCAGTAAGCCTAGGATGTAGGGTTGTTTTGAATGTTTGTTGGTTTTATCACTGTTTTATGAGTAATCTATTTTAAATAAACTGCTTGGACTTTAAAATAAATAAAAATAAATTATGTGCTTATAAATAGCACCTTGCACGTTCCTTTGGCTCAGGTCAAGTATCTAGCAACATGGCACAGTATGATTGCAGATAAAATCTGCAAAACGCCTACATATAAATGCAGCTTAAGAAATATCCATACCAATTCAACGTTTGGAACTTGGTCATTTGGGGAAGAGCATTCAGATTGTAGTGTGACCTCAGAAACTCACTTCAGTCAGGAGGTTTTGTGCTTCATTGTGCAGCAGCTGGAACCTTAGTCTTAAAAGGCAACTCAACATGCACTGCATTGATTTACTCCATTCTAGAGATAAAGCAGACTGCAAATCCGAAGGCCTTCACATTGATTTCTCAGCTATTTATGATGAGCATTTTTTTGGCTGCTACTGCCTTATGGAGATCCAGGCTTGGTGGTGCACTCAGCAACATGGCAAGACTGTAAACCTGGGTTATCACTGCCAGCTGTCCCTAGTCTATAATGCTAATTATTATTATGCCTACAATGCTAATTATTGCAGAAGGTAGGCTGCTTGGTTTCACTTTTGATTGCCCACAGGTATTTCTGCACCACCGTTGTTTTCACCTTTTACTGGCAGTTGCATTTACAGTGCTGAGAAGATTTTCTTTATTATTATTTTTTGTACTTACTGATCCATACCCCTGAATTATGTTGTATGTATTCTGTTGTCTGGGTATGGTTGCATTTTTTTTTTTAAAAGCATGCTTCAAGCCAAGGGAAGTGAGACTGCATCTGCTTCCTCATATGTTTGTTTGAATGGAAAAAATAGATCAGTGCTGTCATTTGGACATTACGAAATAAATATTTCCCTATACAGCGTATGAATCTGTATGTACAAATTATATAACAGGAGAAGCAGCCCTCTTATCTGTGAAAAAGCATACTGGATGAAACCTTGCATTTTATGGGTTTCCGTACAAGAGGGAAAGGAAAACTACAAAGATAGGCAATCTCTGTGAAATTTCCTTGCATTGGTTCTTATTGTCTAGGTTTAGCTAAAGATTTATCACTTAAAGCTGTAGAAATAACACTGAGTGTGATATTTATCAGGGCAGACAAGGGTCATATGACGTTTGTTTCAACAGCTGTGGATAATGCCCTTAGGAACAAATTCTAGCCCATGCTGGCATAAACTTTGTGGTCTCTAGCGGCAAGAAATAAGACACAGGACAACATTATTTATTACAACAATAATCTCTTGCTATTATATGGTTACATGGCGTCTTGCAAGCTATTAAAAGAAATATATGAATCAATGTGAGAATATCTCCAGGAGGAGGGAAATCATTATGGAAATATACTGAATAACTAATTTTAAACCCCCCACTTTTCAAAGCCAGTTTCTAGATATTCACAAACCTTTTAAGATCTAAACTTCACCCAGTCCGGTGCAATCGTGAAATGATAAACATAGCCCCCTCTGCTTGTTCATCAACATGGGCATGTGATGATTGGAAGGTACATGCTGGTGCCATTAGTTCTGGAGAGTCTGAATCTTTTAAAGTTCTCCCCCCACTCTGAATTGATATTATTTTGCCCCAAATCTAGTTTTCTGCAAACCTAAGCATGAAGATTTCATCAGTCCGTGAATTAACTACCTTCACCCAGAGGGAGTACTTAATCTGACTATCAGCACAGTTACTGACAGTTGGGTGGTATATAGATGGATGAGATTCAGGGGATAGATTTTAAAGAGGTCTGTTCAATATTGTATTGATTTTGTGGCCAGCTTTGAATGTGAAAGGGAAGAAAATGAATGGTTAGAACAGCAGCAGCTACTCTTTTAACCTCACCACCCCAACTTTTCCTTTGTTTTAATTAATTCCCCCCATTTTGTCTTTCTCAAATTTTTCACAGTCACTTTAGTATATGTTACTAATGATGTATTTTAAATCATAGCCCCAAATATTCTGCATATTTGGAAATAAAGACCCAGGCGTCGAATGTAAATTATGTTGTGCACCTCATTGGTGATGATGGTGGTGGAGATCGTTTGGCCCTCCAGATGCTTATTGGGCTCCCTCTCCTCATCCCATACTCTCCTCATCATACTGGCTGGGGTTTAGGGGACTTAACCCAGAAAAAAAGATATTTCCTTTGCAAAAAAACAGGGTTACATAGAGATAAGGAACAACAGGGATGAGAGCACCATTGTCAGCTTATGATAGTTTCCAAAAAGTTGCTTGAAGCAGTTCTTGTGCATGGGGAAACATTGACCCACCAGATGTTGTGGAGCCACATCTCGCATCATGCCTGGCTTTTGGCCATGCTTGCTGGGGCTGGTGGGAGTTCTAGATGTTCAGCAACATCTGCATTCAGTCACCCTGATCCCATGAAGGAGATCTGTATCTTGTATGCATGCATTACTAGGATGGCAAACCGTGGACATAAATGCACCTCTGAATAAGGACCCCATCTATCAGTACCACAATGTTTTGTACGGAATGTGCAATTTGAGGTGCTTTCAAATATGCATGCAAACAGATGCATGCTAACAGCTTATTTATTCGACTTGGGTTGGGACATTGTGAGGGGCTTTTGTTGGAAGGGTATTGCTGCTGTTGATACTAATTTTTTGTATCTTTATTTTGGATTTATGTGGAATTTGTTCAAATTGGTTGTGTACTTTTTGAAATTTCATTTATTATTTATAACTGCTTTTAGGTTTGTAGTTATGTATTTTTTTATACATTGTAAACCACCTTGAGCATAGTTTTAACTTTGGAAAGGTGGCATACAAATAAAAGGCTTGGCCGACTGATATTTCTCTTTATATTGGCCCGGGTTTTCACTTTCTAGCCAGATGCTGCCAAGGCCCTTGTTTGCTTTATGCTCTAGATCAAGGGTGAGGACCCTCTGGCTTGTGAGCTGAATCCAGCTTACCAGCCCTCCCCATCTGACCCACCTCTCCTCTCATCAACAGATGAAAAATCTGTGGATGTGTGTGAACACAAGGAATGTGTGGCCTTTGCAACACCCATATTGAGAATTGGCCCCAACCCATTTGGATTTGGTTTTACCAACCATTGGCATACAGCTTTCATCATGTTATATGAGAATGTAGTGTTTGGTCTGGTTCCTAAACTCTGCTAGCTGTTGTTATGTCCTAGCAGTTGGCAGACAAGATCCTAGCTTTTCCTTGCCTGCTGACACCATACCAAAAAGGACCAAGTGGTTGGAGCTACTTCCCTATGAGGAAAAAGATGCAACATCTGGGGCTTTTTACTCTAGATAAATAGCAAATGATAGAACTGTATAAAATTATTCATGGTGTGGAGAAGGTGGGTGGAGAAACTTTTTCTCTGGCTGTCCTTGCAAGAACTTGTAACCCAATGAAGCTGAATGTTGGAGGATGTAAAATGGGGGGGGGGGAGCATTTCTTCACACAGCACATACAGTGGTACCTCGGGTTACATACACTTCAGATTACATATGCTTCAGGTTACACACTCCGCTAACCTAGAAATAGTGCTTCAGGTTAAGAACTTTGCTTTAGGATAAGAACAGAAATCGGGCTCCGGCGGTGCGGCAGCAGCAGGAGGCCCCATTAGCTAAAGTGGTGCTTTAGGTTAAGAACAGTTTCAGGTTAAGTACGGACCTCCGGAACGAATTAAGTACTTAACTTGAGGTACCACTGTACTATAGATTTTGTTCCCCCAAGATGCAGTGATGGCTTCTAACTTGAATGGTTTAAAAAGAAGATTAGACAAATTCATGGAAGATAAAGTTATCAATGGCTGCCAGTCACAATGGCTATGTTCTGACACCTCTTGTTTTGAGGCAGTATGCCTCTGAATACCCATTGCTGAATATTGCAGGTGCAGAGAGTGCTGTTACACTCAGGTTCTGCTTGTGGGCTTGCCATAGGCCCATGAGGTGGGGTAAAGTGCCTGCCTCAGGTGGTAAAAGTGCAAGAGGCCATGCTTGGGCCACCCCACCACTTCTACCGCTGGCGGTGAAGGGGAGGCATTCTACTGCACAGTGGTGTCCACTCATCTCCCACCCCGAGGTGGAGAAGCCAAGTGGCAATGTTAAGAGAAATGGCCCAGCTCTCGCAGGGTTCATCAAAAGCCCGGGAGTTCTGGTAGCAGAAGTGGGTGTGGAAGTGGAGGGTGGGGCATCATGGTGGTGGGAGCAGGAGGTCGCCCCTGGCAACAGGCATTTGGTTGGACACTGTAAACACAGGATCCTGGACAATTGGCCTGCTCTCCCTGTGCTCTTAGCTTCTTGAAGAGCCAAGAGCGTTCTGTTTATCTTAGAACATATGATGAGTCCATGGCCATCCAATATGAGTTTAAGCACCAGGGGGTACAGCCATATTTACCTTGCTGTCTGCCTGTTGGGAATCACCAGGAACATGGGAGAAGGAGATCTTGCCCATGGGGCACACAAGGGGCAAGGACTGATAATGCATATAAAGGGCTAAACTCCTTGAAACGACTTGTCTGCATCCTGAGGATGCAATAATTGAAAGGGACCCAATGGTGCTCTGGACTCTTCTACCTCTTCTACAGGACTAGCCCTGAGGGTATCTAAACGTGCCTGGCAAACTTGTCTCCAGTAGGTTCATCATTCCTCCTCCTAGCCAAATTTCAAAAGCCTCTTTGTCACCTGGAAATGCTCTGCTGGATGGCTACTAGATGGTGCAACAGAAGCAAAGAGTAGTTCTGATTCACTGGAGTCACTGCCATGTCATAGGTGCAGTAATCTGCTTTCACCTATGTTCAGTTGGATTTACCTTGAGATTTATGTAGCTTGTGCTCTAGCCATATTGATTCATCACCTGCAGCTTTCTAGAGTACCAGGAAGCCATGCAAGTTCTACAGCCTCAGACTTGACAGCAATCATGTTCAAGAGGCCTTTCTCTTAGAATTGTATGTTAAGCATACTTTTGTTATGTATCCATATGTACATGCATATAATACTGATATATATTTATGTAAACCTTTGGTAAGTGATAAGTATTAACTAGAGTTGTGCCACTATTCTTTTGCCGAGAACACTTTTGAGTGTGCTTTCAAGTGGCACTTTTCTCTTTCTTACTAACGATCTGCTGCTTTGCTTTAAAAAAAAAGGGGGAGGGGGAATCTTGTTTCTTTTTTACTATGTGAACCCAGCCAGCCAGGGATTCCATTACAAAATCCACATTCAGATCTACATTCGGATGCCCTTCCAAGAAGCATCAGGGTGATGCCTCCTTTTTGCCTAGCATAGCAAAACAGGGAGTGTCAGCTCAGTTGCTAAGGCAACGGAGATGAATCCTCTCTTCTCTGTGAAAACTTTAATACTCCTTTGAGTGGTTCCTGGGGAAATAACACCTGCAAAGAGGGGATGCTTTTCAGGGGATGCTGAAATGTTTTAATACTTGGTGCATCTTGACTTCAGTAGGAACAAAGGAGGTCTTTTATCTTGCATTTTCACAACTGGTTGGCTAAATTGTGTGTGGAGGGGAGGGTTCACCTTACATTGACCTCTAGAAGAGGATTTTGTAGCTATGTTGGCTTATCTGGAATGGCCCATCCCATGTCCCTAAACTAGTCACACAGGTGTTGTTACCACAAATCCTTCTTGGATTGTAGATACCAAATTTGATTTATTTAATAATGGGCAGTAAGTACCATGCCTTTTGAATGCAGGCTTGTATTGCTTTCTACATTTATTTAGTGTGTCTAAGAAAGCTTTATTATAAATCTGAGCAAACGTAGGCTTTTAACATTATTAGTTTATCCAAGGATTAAGGGAAGTTCTATATTTGGGCTGCAGTGTTTCAGATGAAATTTAATGTAAACTGCTGGTGGCTAGGAAGAAGGAATGATGTTACTATTTTAAAATCTAAAATGCTACAGTTTATCATGGAATTGGTATTATACTGAAGTCAACAGTTTAGATAGCCCAAGTTGCAAGGAAATGCCATTTTTAACCAGCTGTTTTCCATGGTTGTACGTCTCCACGTGTACTAGGAGATTTTGCCATTTGAAAACTGTTCTGATATCCATTTATGTGATTTGGTTTTGCAGATTAAGACGATCTTCTAATCACATTGTACTAAGAGATTTCTAATTTGAGTTTATAAAGGGAACAGAGCTTGGATACCTCCCAAAATGTACTATGGTAATTCTTGGCCTCTTTTCACAGTCAGTGCCTCCAAACTTATGAATGATGTTGCTGTTAGGTTATTGTAAACCATTTTGCTTCATTCAAAGATACTAAGGAACAAACACTTTTTTTAAAAAGTGTTACAGTTTCCTATGAATTATATTGATAAACTGCTCTTTTGTATTCTCTGATAATGTGGTCACTTTGAATTACAGCTTTTAGATCTCCGTCTTTCCAAACTTTAGTTGAAGAAGAGAGTTTTGTACATTCCCATGCTGCATTTAGTTGCCCAGTTTGCTGGCCTGGTAAATCATAGACAATGCTTTTCTGCAAATGCACTAATAGGGGGAGAAACAAATCATAATGACAAGTCAATGTCTGTTCCTGGATTACCCACTCATGGCTTGTTTGAGTGAAACAAAGCATGAACCTCGGTTCGGATGTATCATTTAGAGATCGGTTTCATGACTTATTTATTTCACGCACTAGCCCAAAGTGGGTGCAGTTGGCATATGCAAGGCGAGCGTTGGCTTACCATGATGTGCAGATCTGATCAGTGTGATTTTTCCTTAACTCAGTTCATCTGAGGCTCCATTTCATTCACAGATCTTAAAACCTTTTTGGTTTTCATTTTAGTGGAATGCTTTGTAAGGTTAAATCTCCTAATAATGAACAGTTGTCATTTTCATCAAATTTGGATATCTAGCTTTATTATGTACAATTTCAGCTGAAGTGCGAAGTGATAGGCCAGGATACAGACCTCAATAATATGCACACCCCTCCTTTTCGAGTGAATTAATTTACATTCTGAGAGAATAGAGCCAGTACTGCATTTCCGCGCATCTTTCATTTGTCATTAGCAGACCAGTTCACAGACAGAGATAAACTGTCCTTTCAGCAGTACCAGAATGTATAAAATAACTGGTGGTAAATTGCTATGAATACAGCTTGATTTTTACAACTTCTCTACAACTAAGGATTTGTAATCACAATCAGCTAATGCTGACTTTCAAAATTGTTTAACATTTATGGACTGTGTTGGTTTGTAAATCTTCTTAGCCCTCCTGGGAGCAGCTCAGGCAGAAGCCTTTTGTGCAGTGATCTTTATACCCTGTTGCCTTTAGCTTCCTCTTTTGTGTTCATTTTAAAATGTTTTCTTGTCCCCTGGTGAAAAGATGGGATGAATTCCATTTGGATGGATGAGCCAACAAGGAAGGGTAAGGCCAATAAAGAATTATATTCACAGTGCAACTGTGTGGTTTCTAGACTCAGACCCAAAGAGGAGAGAAATCTGTGCTGCCCCTGAACCTTTTGGGAGACAAAACACAAGAGACTTTGCAGTCTGTAGTGGACAGTTTAATAGGGTGGATCCTTATTGCCTCCAGTAGAGCAGAAAATGAGTGCAGCATATAAATGTATTGAACAGTTTCCCTCTGTGATTTCTTGCACATAATTTGGAAATGATTCTGCATTTATTCTGGGAATACCAGTGCTTTAATTAGAAATATAAAATTTCTACTGTTTACTACAGCAAAGGTACATCTTAGGGAAACCCAGATCTTAGTTTGGTTTTCTGAACCCAAAGACCAGTCTAAACACACTGGCTCTGGATTGACTGGTTTAACTCCTCAGCTGCTGAATGCTTTTCTCTGTGAAGTTCGCACTGCTTAGCTCATGGTTGGTCTTCAAGAAGCAGGCAAGCTGCCCCTTTTCTAGTGAGAGTAGCTTTACTTTGTGCAGCAAAGGAATTAAGATTGCTGGAAGAAATAGCAACAGCCTCAGATATGCAGACACAACTTTGGTGGCAGAAAGTGAGGAGGAATTAAAGAACCTCTTAATGAGGGTGAAAGAGGAAAGTGCAAAATATGGTCTGAAGCTCAACATCAAAAAAGGAAGATCATGGCCACGGTCCCATCACCTCCTGGCAAAGAGAAAGGGAAGAAATGGAGGCAGTGAGAGGTTTTACTTTCTTGGGCTCCATGATCACTGCACATGGTGACAGCAGTCACAAAATTAAAAGGTGCCTGCTTCTTGGGAGAAAAGCGATGACAAACCTAGACAGCATCTTAAAAAGCAGAGACATCACCTTGCCAACAAAGGTCTGTATAGTTAAAGCCATGGTTTTCCCAGTAGTGATGTATGGAAGTGAGAGCTGGACCATAAAGAAGGCTGATCGCCAGGGACGCGGACTTAGAAAAAATATTGGGGGGGCCCGGGAAAGCTCATGAATAATAAATAAGCTCATGAATATGCAAATAAAGTGGCTCCGGCCCTAAATAGGGCAAGCCACGCCCCCCCAGCCAGCCGATTGGCTGGCTGGGAGGTGTGGCCAGTCGGGATTCCCCTGTTCTCGCGGGTTTTCCGGCCGGGGCTCTCCGATTAGGGCGCGCGGCTGGCTGGCTGGCGAAGGAGGAGGCGGGGGACGGCGGCGGCGCTCTGCTGGAAGGGCGCCCGCCCGAGATTATTGGGGGGGCTGAGCCCCCCCCCCAATTTTTTTTGAGGGGGCTCGAGCCCCCTCAAGCCCCATGGAGTCGGCGCCTATGCTGATCGCCAAAGAATTGATGCTTTTGAATTTTGGTGCTGGAGGAGACTCTTGAGAGTCCCATGGACTGCAAGAAGATCAAACCTATCCATTCTTAAGGAAATCAGCCCTGAGTGCTCACTGGAAGGACAGATCGTGAAGCTGAGGCTCCAATACTTTGGCCACCTCATGAGAAGAGAAACTCCCTGGAAAAGACCCTGATGTTGGGAAAGTTGGAGGGCACAAGGAGAAGGGGGCGACAGGACGAGATGGTTGGACAGTGTTCTCGAAGCTACTAACATGAGTTTGACTAAACTGGGGGAGGCAGTGGAAGACAGGAGTGCCTGGCGTGCTCTGGTCCATGGGGTCATGAAGAGTTGGACACGACTAAACGGCTAAACCACAACAAAATTCAGCAATGGAGAAATAACAGAGTCTTAATCTGTTACTTTTTAAAAAAGCTGTATGTGGCATCGGCTTTTTTCTTTGAACTGTTTTTTAGATTTTGTGTTGTTTTATTATTTGAAAACACCTTCTGGGTATAGTAGAGCAAAACAGTTGAGTAGAGGAAGGAGAATGCAAGTCATTTCACATGAGAAGTCAGTTGACTGTGGAGCTTTAGTAAACGGCAGCAATTTTGGACATTGTATTATGGTGACCATGGAGAGAGGAGATGGGCAGTTCCACTAGGCTTAATAAGTGATAACTTTTTTTGTCGTTCAAACAATCCAACAACCCTTGCAGGAACTCCTGGAAATGAGCTTTGGCTCTTTCTGTTCCTTGGTATGCCAAAATGAAAATAATGCCATCAGATTTAAACGGGAGCATAGATGTATATATGTCTTTGAAGGTTTACTTATGGTGAAGTAATAAAAAGTAAAAGTAAAATGTAGAAGTAAAAAGTAAAAGTATCTGAAGAAGTGTGCATGCACACAAAAGCTCATACCAATAACTAACTTAGTTGGTCTCTAAGGTGCTACTGGAAGGAATTTTTTATTTTACTTTATTTTATTTTTAATAACAAAAAAAAGTAATGAAAGGATCATGACAAAGAAGGGAAAACTAGTTTGACTTGTTACACGAACTTTAGTCAGAATGTTAGTATGTACAAACAGAATTAGCACATGATAGCAAGTTCTTTCCACTCTGATTGCAGATTACTGTGTCAGTGTGTCAATTCCGTGACACTGTTTCATCAAGCCTGCTAACATGGCTGATTGCTCTGCACACTATCTGGCTGGGATCAGTGCTTGGATAAAGATGAAATGGTTGCAGCTCCGTTCAGAAAAGAATTAGGCTATATTGGAAAGCTCAGTGAACTAAATAATTGAACACTGAATGGGCCAAGTTTTTCAGCATCTCCATCCCCCTCTTGTCTCTAAATAGGAGCCTGCCTAACTTTTGTTACTGTTATCAGCTTAGCCAGAGCACTGAGATTTTCTTAGGTGATGCATTTCAGGTTGAGGTTAAACACCCACTACCCGAAGGATGTTGCCTTTTATTTACAGCTATGCAGCAGTCTAATACGTAGATAGGAGTCAACTCCTGGGGGCTGAGGTTCCTTCGCCACCCCTAAAATATTTGAAGGGGCTGCCCTCCCCAGTTGATGGGTGTTGTCATTCAAATGGTGTATGTGTGTGCCATGTCTTGTGATTGATTATGTGGGGCAGGGCTTACCTGGGCCCCCAATATTTTATTCAAGTTGGCACCCCAGGTCTAATATATGTGGAGTTAATAGTTTCCAGATGTCTTGTCTCACCTGATGCATAATGTAATTGATACATAGACTCCCAACACATATGGTTGGGAAACCCCCTCCCCGTCCTTTCATACTTCATAAATATGAAAGACTTGATAGGAAAGGGACATGGAACAGTCTCTCTCCCCCACCCCCGTCTCCTTTTTAAAACCATAATTTTCAATGAGTGTTGCAGTGAGTAGGGAACGGTAACATTTTTCTTTCTTCTGTCCTCTTAAATGGGCAGAAACAGGAAGTCAGGTGCAACCAGGTTCCTTTGCATCCTGTGCTGCACCCTGACGATATTGTTTTACCACAGTCTCTGTCTGGATATACTGTATTTTAGTTGCCAAATCACTTGTCTCAGCACCTGCAGTGGTGCATCATTTCTTAGTACTGGAAGCCACAGCACTGTGATTTTACCAAACAGGAAGACACATGCACTCACTTTAATTATACCAAGTTCTTTTGTAGCACTACAGTTTCCATACTTCCAGTTCAGCATTCTTCTTTTATCTAGTGCTGGGCGGTTTCCAGAGCTGGGCAGCCTCTTCAGATCATGCGCACTGCTGTAATACACTTGAAATGTGGTTGTGTAATTTCAGACCTTGGCCGGATTGACAGGTGGTGTAAAGTTGGTAGTTCCGAAAGTCTTTGAAATTGCCCTTGCAAACCTTAGGCTGGTCAGAGTAGCATTTGAACTGGAAAGAGAAATCATTTGATTTGTTGTAAGTTGCAGCACTGACAGTAAACATGACAGACAGGTTAACATCTCTCCAAACCACATTCTCACACACCGGCTATTGCGTCTTCTTTTTGGTCTTTTTAGTGGTTCACCAGCAACACTGTCATTTTCTGTAAGTCCACATGAAAATATGCTGATGAAAAACTATCTGCTGCTCTTGCCTCCGACTCCTCATCAATTTACACTGCATACGACTGTTTACTTTAAAAAAAAACATAAAGCACTTCACATTGAGTTTAATTAATAATTAACATAATAATGGTTAATAAACACAGTTATTAAAGGCAGTGATAGTCCAAGACCACATGAAGTAGGATAGTGGGGTAGAAAAGCTGGGGCGGGGGGGGGGGGAATCCCACCTGGCAACCAATGCGCCCCTTTGGTTTCAGATAGTACATGGGTAGATGAGTGTAAAAAGCCCAGGTCACAAATTTTCACAGCTCTCTAGTGGCTATGGTGGATCATTTACCAGGAATAATGTATTTAGCAATAACTCTGGAAGTGTATCCTTAATTCCAACCAAACTAAGCCTCCCTCATAGGGCTTTTTAGACTCACCTAGCCATGTACCCATGTATAAGGGACATGGGTGGCGCTGTGGTCTAAACCACAGAGCCTAGGGCTTGCCGATCAGAAGGTCGGCAGTTCTTATCCCTGCGATGGGGTGAGCTCCCGTTGCTCAGTCCCTGCTCCTGCCAACCTAGCAGTTCGAAAGCACCTCAAAGTGCAAGTAGATAAATAGGTACCGCTCTGGCAGTAAACGGTGTTTCTGTGCACTGCTCTGGTTTGCCAGAAGCAGCTTAGTCATGCTGGCCACATGACCCAGAAGCTGTACGCCGGCTCCCTCGGCCAATAAACGAGATGAGCGCCGCAACCCCAGAGTCGGCCACGACTGGACCTTATGGTCAGGGATCCCTTTACCTTTAACCATGTACTATCTGAAACCAAAGGGGCACATTGATTGCCAGATGTGAAATATATTGGCACTATTTTCAGCTCTCCGACTCCACTCGGACTTCAACTTAGGTCTCCTAGCTCAGTGCCCAACTCTTTATCAGTTGAGCAATGCCAGAACCTGTATTGGGACCTTTTTACCATGCACATCAAGATTGCTAGCTGGACTGTGTAGCTCGCTTGCTCAAATATTTGGTGAAATGAGCAAGCAGATTCTTTATTTAAACCTTAAAAGAAGGTTTAAAAGAAATATCAAAAGTAAAAAATGCTTACACACTCATGTGGATTTTCGACCGATTAGTGAAGAATTAAAAAGTTCAGTCCTATATGTGGGTTATGAGAGTGAGTCATCTTCATGGTTCATTTAATGACTATTACCCAGGGAAAACTGATACGTATGTAGCTGCATATCTGTTTCTCTTGAGTAATAGCCACTAATGAACCATAGTGTGTGTTGGTTTACTCTTGAGCCCGTTATGCCTACGAAAAGCAGGTGTACGGTTGTATGCTCATAGATTCCATGGTTTCTTCACTGCCAAAGCAGAAGTAAAGCAGAAGAGAATTTCAGAATCATCCCACATATCTTTTGAAGTATTTTATACAGCTAATCGGGACGTGGGTGGCGCTGTGGTCTAAACCACTGAGCCTAGGGCTTGCCAATCAGAAGGTCGGCAGTTCAAATCTCTTCGACGGGGTGAGTTCCCGTTGCTTGGTCCCACCTCCTGCCAACCTAGCAGTTCAAAAGCATGTCAAAGTGCAAGTAGATAAATAGGTACTGCTCCGGTGGGAAGGTAAATGGCGTTTCTGTGCGCTGCTCTGGTTTTGCCAGAAGTGGCTTAGTCATACTGGCCAAATGACCCAGAAAAATTGTCTGCGGACAAACGTCGGCTCCCTCGGCCAGTAAAGCGAGATGAGTGCCGCAACCCCAGAGTTGTCTATGACTGGACTTAACTGTCAGGGGTCCTTTACCTTTACCTTTTTATACAGCTAACGATTGTACAGGCAGCCCCCCATTTACACCTGTTCAGTATGCATGGCCGCGCATATATGCATCACACTGAACCTGGAAGTGACCCAGAAACATCACAAAGACACCACTGAAATGTCACTGAAAGGGTACAGTGGGGCTGGAGTGGGGTGGAACGGGGGCAGAATTGGGTGTTCGCAGGCTTTTCCAATGGGTTTCAAATGGGGGGGGGGCTGCCTGTATCCTGGATTAGTGGTGTCCATGGCTGGTGTTAAGACTAAGTAAACTAGATGGCCTACTTGCCCTAAATTAGGGGACCAGGAGTCCAAACTTTGGAGTATTATGTGCAGAATACAGGTTCTAGATGGCTCAATAGCTCATAGCTACTGTTCAGGAGATTCAGACAGAATAGTAATGGAACATGTAAAGACCATTCCTTTACTTCACAGAGTAGTTTGTCTGTGTGCTTTCTGTTTGCAGGGCTTTTTAT
The DNA here is from genome assembly GCF_964188305.1 of Podarcis bocagei. Taxonomy (NCBI): domain Eukaryota; kingdom Metazoa; phylum Chordata; class Lepidosauria; order Squamata; family Lacertidae; genus Podarcis; species Podarcis bocagei. The sequence continues at coordinate 31,840,782 of NC_138134.1, forward strand.
TTGCAACAGATTCCAGCTCATGCAGAATACATTTAGAAACTCATCGGATGATTGGTTCTGTTTGGTTTCCACATGATATGTGAAGTCACAGGATGCCTCCAACTAAGTCATATTCAGTGTAGACCCATTGCAAGCAATGGACAAGTTACTGGTGGTCATTTATTTCAGTGAGTTCACTTTGAGCATAAGTCACTTTATTGACTTGGGTTGAAATTCTAAAGGTGTTAACAAAAGGGTGAACCCCATTCAATACAATGGAACTTACTTCGGAGTAAACATTAATAGGACAACATGGTTAGGAAACATTTTTTTACATGATAAGCAAGGCAGAGACATTCATGCCACATGTTTCCCTCGCTGTGGGCCCATGGTGGCGCATGATCGTGCCTTTTTGGGTGGCTTCTTCAGCTATTTATAGTGCAAAGGGTTGTGCTGCATCATGAATAATCGTTGGTTCTGCCATTCTGCAGGTTAACAGTGATTTGGAGGCAGATGGCAATGCTTGTACATTGGTTTGTAAAAAGCTAAAATCAGTTACTTGTTTAGTATTGAATTTAATGTTGATATTGTGGTGGGCATCCACATAATTTATTTATTTATTTCTGGAGGAAGGGAGGAATGTTAAACACTGAAATAGTAAGCTGGTTAGTTTATCACCACACAAAAGGCAGAATTAGTACATGCACATTTTGCTTCTTAACTCAGGTTCTAAAAAACTAGAAACTTACCGTATTTTTCGCACTATAGGACGTACTTTTCCCCCTCCAAAAATGAAGGGGAAATGTGTGTGCGTCCTATGGTGCGAATGCAGGCTTTCGCTGAAGCCTGGAGAGCGAGAGGGGTCGGTGCGCACCGACCCCTCTCGCTCTCCAGGCTTCAGGAGAGCCCCACCGCCAGCCCCACAAACTCGGGGGACAGCGGCAGGGGCGCAGCGCGCCTTTGCCGCTGTCCCCCGACTTGGTTAGAAGGCTGGCGGGGGGGGAGCCTGCTCCTCCCCCTCGCCAGCCCCGCAAACTCGGGAGACAGCGGGAGAGGCGCAGCGCGCCATTCCCGCTGTCCCCCGACTTGGCTAGAAGGCTGGCGGGGGGAGAAGCCTGCTCCTCCCCGTCGCCAGCCCCGCAAACTCGGGAGACAGCGGGAGAGGCGCAGCGCGCCTTTGCCGCTGTCCCCCGATTTGTCTAGAAGGCTGGCGGGGGGAGAAGCCTGCTCCTCCCTGTCGCCAGCCCCGCAAACTCGCGGGACAGCGGCAGGGGCGCAGCGCGCCTTTGCCGCTGTCCCCCGACTTGGCTAGAAGGCTGGCGGGGGGAGAAGCCTGCTCCTCCCCGTCGCCAGCCCCGCAAACTCGGGGGACAGTGGCAGGGGCGCAGCGCGCCTTTGCCGCTGTCCCCCGATTTGTCTAGAAGGCTGGCGGGGGGAGAAGCCTGCTCCTCCCAGTCGCCAGCCCCGCAAACTCGGGAGACAGCGGGAGAGGCGCAGCGCGCCTTTGCCGCTGTCCCCCGACTTGTCTAGAAGGCTGGCGGGGGGAGAAGCCTGCTCCTCCCCGTCGCCAGCCCCGCAAACTCGGGGGACAGCGGCAGGGGCGCAGCGCGCCTTTGCCGCTGTCCCCCGACTTGGTTAGAAGGCTGGGGGGGGGAGCCTGGTTTTGCGGGAGGCGGGGGAATCCCCCCGCCTCCCAGGAAAGCCAGGAGAAGCCGTGCAGCCCTTTTAAAAGGCGTGTGGCTTCTGCCGGTTTTGCGGGAGGTGGGGGAATCCCCCCGCCTCCCAGGAAAGCCAGGAGAAGCCGTGATCTCTTTAAAGGGTTTGCACGGCTTCTGCGGGCTTTGGGGAGAGGTGAGGGAATCCCCCCACCTCCCAGTAAAGCCAGGAAAGCCCTGTGCAGCCCCTCCGCCAAGGAGAGGCTGCACGGGGCTAAAGGGGAAGCCAAAACAGCGAGCGGGATCCATCCCGCTCGCTGCCTTGGCTTGATCCATAGCTGCACGCAACCCCTCCGGCAGGGAGAGGTTGTGTGCAGCCTGTACGCTGCTCTTTGGGGCTGCGGGGGGAAAAAAAAGATTTTTTTTCTTGAATTCCCGCCCTAAAAACTGGGTGCGCCCTATGGTGCGAAAAATACGGTACTTTAAAAAAAAGAAAAGAAAAGCTATGGATATGAACCCATTGTTCATCCAATGGGGGGGGAGTACTGCCCCCTCCTCCTGTGGTCACCCATGGCTTATATTCACTAAAGCACCTAGATAGGTGGATGCTTCTTGCTGTACTACTATGGCAGTCCACTGAAGCTATAATCAGTTTTCCCTAGGACAGAGTACATAAGGCAATAGAGTAAGATGCTGCCTGTTCTCTGTGTCAGATTTAATACCTTATGTATATTTGTTAAATGTTCTTCATAACGAAACATTATTGCTCTCTGATGATAGAATTGGAGAAACAGAAACAGGAAGGTTTCATAAAATACGGATTTAGAGTTTTTTCCTTTGACACCCATGCAGAGTGTTGGAACTCCAAATTTATTCTGTGCCACCCAATGATGTAAGGCACAGGAATGCAGTTTCACCTCTAGACTGCAGTATTCAATCAAGCTGGTATTCAAAATCAGATTGCAGATCTCCCCAAACAAGCAGGTGTCTTCATGATGTACTTAACCTCTGCATTCCCTAACCAGTCCACAACACAACATATTTGTTTCCCCCTTTCAGCATCCTTTTTTTGTTGTTGTTGCATGGGGTGGTGTAACATACAGCTAATATTATGTCTCTGTGTATTGGATAAGAGATTTGAAGGATTTAAATATTTTTAATGTATTTATGTGTTAGCTTTGCATTGAAATAATCCACAAGTACCATTTTAATTCCAAAAACTGTATTCATCTTTTCACATTTTGGTCCTTTTTTATCCAGCTGGTAAATTTGTAATATATTCAGAGAGCAGATTTGGTGAAAACTGAAATGTTAGATTTCATAGATACCTTTGTGTTCTCTTGTATACGTGTGTGTATGTGCACTCACACATGCAGCTGCAAGGTTCCTATCACTGTTTCTGAACTGAATTGTGATTATGTGTTTAGAAATCCTTTTAAGCCAAATACATGGTAGTGTATGTGAGGGAGAAGTAAGTATCGCAGTATTGCAGCATCCACAGCTACAGGCATCTGGGCTTTCCCACTTTGGTAGCAAATAGGGGGAATTATAGGTTCGTGGTCTGCTTCATGTTAGGAAGACACCCCTCCATCTGTTCGCAGTGCAGCCTGTTTCCAATTTAAAGCACAGATTTCAATGCAAACATCAATTTCTCTCCCCCCCTGTTTTATATGCAAAGTGAGCCTTACGAATCACAGTGACACTGCTACTGGGACCCCAACCAAAATCCCCCCCAAAAAAATTCACAGGCTTTTCATTTGAATACCTGCTTACAGTGGTATACAATGGACAGCTTTGAGAAGAAAAATTGATAATCTTCACGGGAGAGTAATTTGAATGAAATTACACTTGACAGCCTGTCTCCAAGCAAGGAAGGAGAGTGAGGGGAGCCTTAGCTAAGCTCCGAAGACCTGCATAAGCCAGTGCTGTTGGAGCTTCCCAGGAAAAATAAATCTACAGTTTTCCCTATATTTGAGGGAGGCTTTTGATTAAACCTGTGCAGCAGTATCTAGTGAAGAAAGGTAGCCATGGAAGAAAATATGGAAGAGGGACAGACACAAAAAGGTATTGTGATAAACTAGTTGCTTGGGTGTTTGTGTGTGTGAGAGTGGGATGTTGTCTTTCTGTTCTCTCTATCTCTGCATGGTAATTAAAATTCTTGTGTAGATGGTTGGAAAGATCCCCCCCTTCCATTTTTAAAAGCCATTTTTGTTGTTGTGACAAGATAGGTGGTAAAGATTTTTTCCAAATATTTCACAGATATTTCACGCATAAGGAATGCACAGTGCAGCCCTATATGTAAAATACTAACACTGCCAGCATTTAATGTTAACTGCTTCCCAGACCAGTCTTTGTTAACCTTCATTTATTTCGTGTTTTCACGGTTGTCTAGCTGGGTCAAGGGAGCCCAGTGTGAACTATGAGAGAGCCACTCACAGACATTTGCAGCTAGTTGTATTTAGAAATCTAACAAAGTGACCATTATTTACACCTTTGAATGGGTTTCCAGTCTGAACAAAGACTCTGCGTATATTTTGTAAATTTCGGATAGTGCTGCCTATATTTCCCTCCCTTTTCTTTTGCTATCTGTTGGAAGACCTCTGTTTTGTGATGTATAGTGAGAAAAATGGTTGTAAATGTGAAAGATTGCAGGTTGACGTTTCTTTTATTTCTGATTATGTATAGTGCATCTTCTTTTGTTTCTGAATAAAACAGAGCTGTGTATTTGTCTTATTTTATGTATAATCTCTTGTGCACATTGCATGTTGTTGCAGACTTCAGTATGTGCCACCTTTCTAAATGGACACACTATTCTTATTGCCAGGTGATAGTTCTGCATTTTCCCACTGTTTAGAGCCTCTTTCCCCCACCATCTCATCCTTAGTCCTGTGCTGTTACATCAGTGTTTTTTATGTTGCTCTGAGCATTCTGGAATTACTTAGGCACATCAGAGGATACTTGTTATAACCAGTGGAATAATAATGCAAACACATCTAATCCCACTGTACTTTACAGGCATAACAGATCTTAAAATAGTTTTTCCATAGCTGAAGATGGTTCTGGGAGCTGATTACAATGGTTTTTTGTTTTGTTTTGTTTTTTTGTTTACGAATTCCATGCAAACAAATAATATCTCAGTTGTTTCCATGTTCCAGTTCTCTGGTCTGTGTTCCATCTGCCTTGCTACATGTAGATGTCATGCTTTTCTCATTAGAACTGACCCACTTAGACTGTGTACAGCCTTCCAGTGTTTACTAACTCTCCAGACAGTTAATTGCAATGGATGTGTGTGCAAAGATGCTTATTTCTATCAGTAATATCTCGTATGAATTCATATGTTTTTCTAAATCACAGTATGCTTTTGAAAGCTACTACAGATGCTAAATGTAGATGCATACGTGGTTGCTTACTCTTTAAGCTTAAGCAATGTAATCATCTGCATATGAAGTACGTTAATGAAAAATCAGAAGCTCAGCATGAAAAAACGTATTAACATTTGTGTGTGCATGCGTGGGCACAATAAATGCCATTTTCTGAGGCAATTGTTTTGTGGTCATTGCTTGCATATGAAGTCCTCCTATGGAAAGTATTTTTCACGTAGCCAACTAGCATATGGTTATTGTTCTTGAGAGAGAGAAAAATCAGTGAAAAAGGTTCCACCTAAACTTATGGAAAGCCTAGGCAAGCAGTAGAAACCAGAACTGGGAACATCTCCATAAAACATAACAACACCTGAAGATGTTTATAATTAACAAGATATGTATCGGTTAATGGATTCTTTTAACAGGTTGGCATAGACAAGTCTGTGTCTTTATTCCAATGACAGCCATTTGAAATAGCCAGTGGGCACTCAAAATGCTGTAATTAATAGTGTGATTGTCACATCTAACATGTTTTCCATGCACAATATGCCATGTGTGAGAGAAGCCTTTTCTCTCTAGCGGAGCTCAGCTGTGATCACAAACACTGACAGGTTACATTTCATTTCATTCTATCTGGAAGGCAGAATAAGATGGTCATTACTCTGGCTGTTGTTTGGGGAGCAAGGCAGGGGAACTCTTTGTCCAGTCCTTATAATTTTTTGCTTGACCAGCAGTCAGAATCCCGAGGAAGGAGATGAAAATTGTGGTCTGAATTGGGAAGATGTTTAAATGGCAGTCAAATACAGTCTATGTTCCTCTGGTCTCTACATATCATTTAAGGGCTATTCCTTTGCCTTGAAAGAGGCAATAGCATTGTACCCTTGCTCAATAGCTGTTTTTGTACAGCAGTATGTGCATGTTTGTTTCTACATTCCTGATCTTGCATGATATACCTCTTGTGGTTTGACTATATGTTGCTTTTCCTAAGAAAGTGCTCCATGATGTTAATTGTGATGGAATCACACAAGTGTCATATATATATATATATATATATATATATATATATATATATATATATGCTGCCATCTTGACTGGAATTGTTTGTTTCTTCACTGTCCCTCTTCCTCTTTCCCAAAAATCGATTGAAGCATACATTGTGTCACTGCCTACAAAGTCCTCAATTCTTCACACCAGCTGAATGCTTTGAGCCTCTTCTTCACAGCATAGCATAGCACACAGCACTGCAAGTTGCTAGCAGCCATGATGAAAATGCATAGTTTCATGCTGATGTATTTTGCAGATACAATGCAAATAGTTGCAGTAGATAGCATTTTATTTATTCAACAATCATTTTATTGGTACATCACCACCCATACAAAAGTACTGTAGAAGATTTGGAATTTAGTGAGATAGACAGTGCTATTTCTAAATTCAGTTTGGGGCCACTGCTTGCATATGTAGCCCTCCTATTGAAAATACTGTTTGTAACTAATGGCAGAAATGTAACAATCTACTCCATGGTAGTGGCTAAGAGGCTCCAAATCCCCAGTTCAGGTCTTGCCTATGCTATGACGTCACTCGGATCCGGTGCCCTCAAAACTGGGAGATAATAAAACTTACCTTATGGAAGGAGTAGCCAATATGCTGCCCTCAAAATTGTTGTTGGACACCAGCTGTTATCAGTCCTAGCCAGCATGGCTAGTGGATGGGTGATGGGAGTTGTAGTCTCACAACATCTGAAGGACACAACTGTTGTTTAATGCCTGCTTTCCAGGGTTGTTGTAACAAATGCAACTAGATAATACATGTGAAATGCTTTCAACACTTGGAGATGCTACATAAATAATATTTTTTTTAATTATTATTATTCTATTAGTGTTCTGCTAGAATTCGATGTTAGTTGCTGTGACTTTTTGAACTTCAAGTGGAGCAAGTAGCACTGGATTAAGCCAATAACACAGGGCTTTAAATTAGAAACTCTTGTTTGAATCCTGGCTTATTTTGTACTTGAAAAATGGAAATAGTTCAAATCTGATTTGCAGGATGCTATTCATTGAACATTCATTCAACAAATTCTAGCACAGTGTGTATGAATGCCAAAAAGAAAGATTGTTGTGTAAGTGCTAACTCTGGCAGCGTTTACAGTTGGCCTCTATTTCCCACTTCTATGAAATTCTTGATTATCTAAGTTTGCAGACCTTTCTGTCAAGCCCTGTGTCCATGAAGCCATACATGAATAATGTTATAATCTAGCTGATTGATTATCCAGCTGTTTTGGATCTTCTCCAAGCCATCTGAATAAACATCGGTCTCTTCAGTACTCAAATTAGGGAAAAACACTTTTCTTTCTGGGCCGCATTTCTCCCTCTTTCTCTTAAGCCACAGCAGAGAAGAAGCCACTAGGTAGAATTCTGGCTGCAGCTCCCAGTTCACTTGCAAGCTCATTAAGAATATTGGCTCAAGCATGAATGGAATTTTGGAGGGGACATTGATGGAGTGAGGATGAAGTGAGATAAATATTTTTTGCCATTATTCATACTAGGGTTCAGATTGTATCAAGTGGAACACATTTTCCAAGACTCTGGGTCAAAGTAAATGGTACATCAAATGCATGGCTGCATCTGGTAATCTTCATTTATTTATTTAACTTATCTATATTGCAGCTACAGAAGCTTCTGATCCATTTTCAGAACTCCCAACACAGGGGAGGGAAGCTACTATGGGTGAAAATAGCAGCTTCCCTTCCAGGACAATCAAGCAGCTTTAGGTGGTGTCAATTTTCATCAGGAAGATGGCAAGGGCAAAAGGGTTAACATGACACCCTGCCTTCAACACTGCAGTCCCAATCAGAATCCTCTTGCATGCAACTGCTGTGTTTGCTTTTGAAGATTTAAACATAATGTAAATGTGGTCATGCATTTATTGCATTGTCTACTTTGGATCTCAGGTGGGTGCCAAAGGGCTGCTCATTCTTTTGCTGCCAACAGGTGTATGTGTACATATGAAATGGGTTGGAGGGTGTTTTTCCTCAAAGCCTTCCTCTTTTTAGGAGTGGTGAAGGAGGGGAGGAACCAGAGGGCTAAATGGGGATCTAGTGCTACAGGATCCTTTCCAAAGCACAGGGCAGCCAGTATGCTTCTTATTGTCCAGAGGGTCCAGGGAATCAAGAATATCCAGAGTACACAGTCAGCTCTACTATTAGGCAGAGAGAGACATTTGCCTTAGGCAGCTGTTGCTAGGGGAGGGTGGTGCCAGTAAGGTGCTAGACACCAAAGTTGTGTATGCTACACAGCCTGCCATGAACACTTTAAGTCAGCTTGCTGTCCTCAGATGTGGTGGAGGATGCTATCCTGCAATCAGTGTTGAAGCAAGATGCAGCTGTCGGTCTGGTTAGTGTCTGTATGTAGGATGTGTGTGTATGTGAGAGGGGTGTTATCTTATCTGTTGTTTCAAGCAGCAAAATATCTTGAGCCACCCCGTCTGGGTGCCAGAAACTCTTGGGACATGAAGGTGGCATCCCAGAGTCTTCCCGTCTGGTGACTTTCTTGTGTTGGCTTAAAGCAAACATCAAATGCAATCTCAAGTAGAAGCATCCTGTTTTTCAGTCTCAAATGATTCCTTTATTTTTTAAAAAATAGAAAATAAAAATAGGAGGCTTACTGAGCTCCTGGTGGGTAGTGTTAGTTCTGGCTGATAACACATTGTACAGGGCTTTGCAGTAAGGCGAGGAGGAAATAGAGGATGAGAGCCAGGAGTGAAAAAGAAACATTGAATTGTAGCAGAGAAGCATGTATATGCTTAATGTATCACTAGCAGAATATTCAGGAGCTGGACACTGAATCAGGCACAAGCTAAAAAGTGAGCTCAGAGCCTATTCACATTGCTCCAAGCCAGACTTCAAAGCCGAACTGTCAGAGATACCAGCAAATTAAATTCTGGCTCAAGCCCCTTGAGTTTTGCTTGCTGTTCCCTGCTGGCTCTGCCACTTGCTGTTGCTGCCACTGCCTCCTCCCCATTTCTGATTCCTTCTCTAGCTGTGGGGTGCTTTTCCAGTTTGAAGAGAAGAAAGCAAGATTGAAAGGCTTCTGCCATCATTTGATTTGCTGAGTTCAGGTTGAAAAGCGGGATCCAAATACTAGAATTACACTTTGAACTCATTCTTTATCTTATGTCTATCTCTGGCCTAATGGAGGACCAAGTTTAGGGGAGCCTGAAAAATCCTGTAAGCAAAAGAGAGAGTTGGAAAAAGCCCAGTAATTGTCAGGTCCTCCAGTCCGGACATAGATTTGAATCTTCTGTTTCCACAATAATATAAGAAGCACCTGTTGGATCAGGCCCATGGCCCATCAAGTCCAGCATCCTCTTCTCACAGTGGCCAACCAGATGTCTGTGGGAAGCACAAATCTCATAAATCCCAAATCTCATTGAGACAGTTGGTACCTGAAACGTTAATTCTACTGTATATTATGTATTTTCAGAAACCCCTAAATGTGTGTGGAATTGTCAACATTCCCTTATGTCTCAGTATTTTGGACATTCACTGTAAACCAAACAAACAAATATATAAGATATTACCTAATTAGAAAACCAACTATAGTGTTCATAATCTCCTGCAGGTGATATGAAATTTTGCAAGGGGTAACAAGCATAGTAATAAAAACAGGCTGCTAAACTCGAAGTATGTAAAATTAGGCAAGTTTTCTTATTGCTAGCAGCAATTTTTCTTAGCAAAAGGGAATATTTGATGATATTTTTTGGCCTATTTGGGATGGTGGTAGGTTTTTCAGAACTGAAAGCCTGAGCTATCCTAAGATCAGCTGGCTAAAACATGGTATTGATAATGCCAAGGTTGCAGGTTCAATCCCAGCTGCATATTCCTGCATAGCAGAGGGTTGGTCTAGATGACCCTTCCAACTCTGAAAGCAGATGCAAACAGAAAACCATAAGAAGCCTTGCCTTCGCCAGCATTCTGTTTCCTACAGTGGCCAGTTAGGTGTCTATGGGAATCCAAAAGCAGGGCAGGAAGGGAATATCCCTCTCCCAGTGTTTAATAGCAATTGGTATTCAGAGGCATGCTGCCTCTGTTCCTGGAATCATTTATTTATTTGGAAAACATATAGGCAGCTAAACATGAGCAAACATAACCATATATAACAATAAATTTAGATTGAATAGGCTAGATAGTAACAGTTCTGATAACTGTCTATAAGTCAATTCATCCTTCTTGGAAGCCTGTGGGAAATGGAGGGCTAGATTCAATGAGTGCTGGTAATGCAATGGAACAGCCCCCCGCCCCTGCTCCAAAATTAGCTTTTGGGGGTTTGGAGAACCCCCGGAGTATTGATCAGGGCAAAGAAGAGGGGAGGTCATTCTATCATGAAAAACGAAATGCTTGCACTGATGGAACAATAGGAACAGTGTGGAGTTGAATTCCTCCCTGGAATTTTCAGCATCCAACAAAATGTATATAATGATGAGCTTGTTTTACAAGATGGGTGCCACTGCACTGAAGGATGTGGTCCAAGTTGCCATGAAATGATCCTCTGGTGCATGAGATACTACAAGAGGTTCTCCCACAGATAACCACAGTGAATGGGCAAAGGAGGTCTCGGATATCCTGGGCCCAAGTGGTTAGGGCTTTATACAGTAACAGTAAGCAGTTACTGTTCATAGATTTGTAAAGTTGGAAGGGACCTTGAGGATCATCTAGCCCAACCCCCTGCAATGCAGGGATCTCAACTAAAGCATCCATGACAGATGGCCATCCAACCTCTGCTTAGAAACCTCCAGGGAAGGAGAGACCACTACCTTTCGAGGGAGTCCGTTTCACTGTCAAACAGCTCTTACTCCCAGAAAGTTCTTACTGGAGTTTGGTTGGAATCTCCTTTCTTATAACTTGAAGCCATTAGTTTGGATCATACCTACCAGTGCAGGAGAAAACAAAACTCTCTCAAAAAAAGAATGAGATTTGGCTGGAAAGGCTTGTTTCTAAGGAACCCTTTATGGGTCAGTAATCACAGCATCATTTCCTAAATGCTTTCAGACCAACTGTTTAATTATCTGTTCTAGGACCTTGGTATTGATGTTAAGATGACCAGTTGGTAGTTACCTGGGTTCCCCCCTTTTTGTTGGAGGTGGGGGCAACATTTGCCTGCCCCCAGTCTGCAGGGCCCTCACCTGTTCTCCAAGAAGTCTCAAAGATTATAGACAAAAGGCTCTGAGATTACATCTGCAATGTTCTTTAGAACCCTTGAGTGCAGCTCATAGGGTCCTGCATATTTGAATCCATTTAATTCCTGTACAATCTCTTTTCCTATCTTGGGCTGCAGGTCCCTCCTCACGTTGTTTATTCTGTTATCCCCTGGTTGGGCACTGCTTTCCTTTTGGGTGAAGACAGAGGCAAAGAAGGTGTTGAGCAGTTCCACATTCACTCTGTCACCCATTAGAATTTCTTTGTCTTCTCCACCCAGAGGACCTACTACTTGCTTGTTTTGCCTCTTGCTTTGAACATAGCTGAAGAAACCTCTTTTATTAATTCTAACCTCTCTTGCAAGCCTGAGCTTTGTCCTGCCTGACCTCCCTGCAACTGTTGGCTACTAGTGTATACTTTTCCTTCTTTACTTCCCATTGCTTCCAGCTGCTTCTGTTGCTTCCAATGGGAGGTGTGTATTGTGCAGCAAGAATGAAATAGTTTATATTCATTAATTCAGGGGACTTTGTGGGTATTATCTTTTTATGTGTTATTTTATTTTAAGTGTACACTTACACACTTGCTATAAGTGTGAATGTGACCATCACATGTTTAGTGACAAATGCCTCATGACAGCACACTCGAGAGCTCCCTGTTGAGCATACACTTGTTGGCAAGCCCAGATTCGCCTTTCTTGATGTCTGGAATGGCAATTAAGTACTTAACTGTTCTGTCTGGTCTTTTGGAGCATTGGAATTAGACCAGTTTTGTGTTATTTGAGGCTGAGCTAGATGTTAAACTCAGTTGCATGTCACTTCCCTCTAACTTGGTTCTTGCTTTCTAAAGAAAAAGCAACTGTGCAAAGCTGTGTGTTTGTGCATATTTCTGGTGGTGCTGAGATCTGCTTAATCCCATTTCCATGGTTGCTGTAGCTTTAAAAGAAAAAGAAAATTGGTGGAAATATACATGTCATGTGGTCCTCAGAAACTTTAATTTTAGATTCGTGCTTAGTTCATATATACTTTTCTATAGACTACATTCTGGTTTGGCTCCAGAGAAGCTTCCCCCCAGTAGAAGAAGACTCTTCATCCAGCAGAAAAGCTTACTCCATCAGAGGAAGCTTCTCTGGATACAACCCTCTGTTTCCTTACCAAATGATGAATGAATTTAATGAGGTTCTTTTTCATCACTTGGCTAGGTTTGGACTTGGGCACAACAGCATTGTTTGAGTTCAACATTAAACAGCACAAGGATGGTTCTTGTTAGTTTAATGCACTGCTTGAGGGCAGAGAGGTTCCCTGCCAGATCAATTATCTATTCTGCTATAGTAAAAATTAAACATTCAATGAAGTGATGTTTTAGCAGCTGATGAAATACCTCAACTAGGTATCTGCCTAATGCCATTTTGGATAAAGAGAAAGGCAAAACAGGATTCAGTGGGGAAGCCAATTTAATTATTTAAAATATGTGTCGTTCTTTTACCTAAATAATATATGCCAGTTTAAAGCTATAGATGTAGCATATAGTATTATGTCCCATGTTCAATACCCAGCATGTGCAAGTAAGACTGGGAATAGACTCCTGTCAAAGAACCTGGAGAGCTGCTGCCAGTGTAATGTCAGTCATAATGTAGATAGATCAAACTTCAAAGAAGTCAACTTACTATATCCCTATATATTCCTTATGGAATTTATTGAGTATTACTGGTCTATAATTTTCTGTTTCATTTACAGTGAGAAAAATGTGCATGCATTATTCCTGAATGATTTGCAGTTTGTCCCATCAATGACACATTCACCAGCTATTATTTTTGTGTGTAAAGATCAAGTGGAACGGCTCCCAATTTGCTGCTTAAGTTATTCAGTGTTGATTGAGCTAGAGTGGGTGGAAATGGAATTCCGTTGACAATTATTAAGAGAGTTATCAGTTTGGCACAGGCTCCAAACAGGATACCAGATGATGCAAACTCTATTAATAGAAGTGTAAAACAGCAAGATACCTGCAGGCCATCTTGTCCAATCTTCTGTGTTTTGAGACAGAGGAATCTCCACATAAATAGGTTCATAGAATCCTGGATAGAGGCAAAGATCCAAAGGACTGCACAGCTAGTTCTGCATTCACGTGGGGACTTTGGACTTAATAGCAACTCCATTGTTACATGGAAAGTGATATTTGAAACTTACGTAAGTTGCGTTTCAAAAGAAATTTGATATGAGCAGCTGCCCTTTTCTTTGGAATTCCTATTCAATTTACATGACATCATCAAGCTGTTGCAGGCCAGTATTTTCTGAGTTCTTCTTCCGTGTTTTCTCAGACCTGATTTGTAGTTATGTATTTATAATAAAACACAACTGCTGCACTTTCCTGTCCAGTGCTGACAGACAAAGAGTTATTGGGGTTTTTCAGGGAACCAGTGCTCTTAAAAGGAAACACTCATTACACGTTCCACCCATTTTATTGTTTCCTATTGATATGGGCAGCAGGATTAGTGATAACTTGTCCCTTGAATGACCATTCTGAATAAGGGAGCAGGTGGTGCTGTGGTCTAAACCACTGAGCATCTTGGGGTTGCCAATAGAAAGTGAGCTCCCAGTGCTCTCTCCCAGCTCCTGCTGGAGTTAGCAGTTCAAAAGCACACCAGTGCAAGTAGATAAATAGGTACCATTGCGGTGGGAAGGTAAACAGCATTTCTGTGCACTCTGGCTTCCATCATGGTGTCCCATTGTGCCAGAAGCGGTTTAGTTATGCTGGCTGCATGACCCGGAAAGCTGTAGACAAACACCGGCTCCCTCAGCCTGAAAGCGAGATGACTGCTGCACACCATGGTCGCCTTTGACTGACCTTAACAGTCTAGGGGTCCTTTACCATTCTGAATTGTCCTCTATAAATTTTTGTTTCTATTGAAATGCTCCAGAGGCTTTAATTACAGAATACTTGTCATTACTATTTTTTATTTTTTATATAATTAAATCAAATAAAGGGGAGGGGGAGAGAATGAAAAGAAACCAGCAATTAAAATTCATTTCATCACTATTTTCCAGCAGGAACCAACATGAAGTGATAAAAATGGCAAGCTATGAACTTTATGTCCTGGAGGACTTTGGCTGAAGGATCTTGGCCATTGGGAAGGACATTGCTGGATAATATAGTACTTTATAACATTAAAGTGTTAACTGAAACCTTCATTTTAAATCTGTTTCCATCTAATTGTCAAAGAAGCAATTGCAGTTGGGTGTTTGGTGTTCAAAGACAACAAAAAAGTGTTAATAGAACCCCTCAGTGCACAAGACCAAGCCTTTGTAAATACTTAAAACAGCCTCATGATAACAGCCAGGTATGCCATGCCAAAAATGTCAATGGGACCAAGTATGAGATTCATAAAACAATCTCAGGGAGATACAGTTAACTGTACCGCAGGTTACAGTGGAGGACAAAACCCAGCACAAAATTTAATTTCAATTCTTAATATTTTGCACCACTTGAAAATAAAATTTAATTTGAGGCTAGACTGGCTGACATCTCGAAAATTATAAGTGTGTGACTTTCTGTCTTTCTATCTATCACATTTGCTCAAGCAGCCTTGCAAACTGTAATGATGAAAAACTACAGGCATATTGTAAGTCTTCTGCTTGAAATAAAAATATTGATGCACTTACAGTGCTTCCTTTTTTCCATGCCCATTCAGGAGTAATTCCTGCCATGCTCAGATGGGCATGCTGCTAGATAAGTGTGTGTAGATTGGACTGCAACCTTAGACTGGTAAATACTATCATTTATATGATTTATTTTGAATTTTAATTTTTTAAAAACGAATTCTTTACAAGACTTTGTGGAGTAGCATTGAGAGACTGAAATGTCCATGGTGGTTGGGGCAAAAAGCCATATATATTAGGAAGGAAAGGATAGAAATTAATAACATCGGGGCTGAGGATGGAAGTTAGTAAGGATAAGAGGAAATTAATTAGGAGGGGCAAAGGGATAGAAATAAAGATAACGGCAAGAAATTTTGGGTTTTGCTATGATCCGCTTTTCTGCTTCAACCACACCCACTTTTGCACTTCAGTTACACCTACTTTGCCACATGGCCTCCAGAAGGCTGCCATTGGTAATATTACTCTGCTGTAAACTGTTGTAGGCAAAGGCATATCCATTGTCTGTAGTTAGAAAGTCTATCCCTTAGATAAAGCATAAATTACAAGTTGTAGGTGGTAACATAATCACTTCTGTCTTTATATGGGAAATGCTTAATGACAGGAACTATAAAACTAGTTATCTACCAAAATGTGGTTTGAATAAACTGGGATCACTTTTAATAGTTTACAGGTTCAGAATTAAACAAAACAATTTTAATCCTTTTATATATTTATCCAGATACTGTTCTTGATTTCAGTGTTCTGAAATCAAGGCAGTAGGATGAGAATACAGTATTGCTTTTATATCTACTTGTTTATGCATTTGAGTAGCAGGTGGGAAAACACTCAGTAACTTCATGATTACCCTGACCAGATTAATTTTTCATAGGGGACCACACTTCCCCTCATTTGTCTCCATTTTCCACATGAATGGGTATAGATTTTTGCCCCCATTGTGTATTCAGTTTATGGGAGTATGAAAGCATTTTTATTTTGTTTAGACAATATTAACTTGATTCATTTCCCCCTTTTAAACATATTTAGCATTTTCCCCATTAGGCATTAAAAAGCTGCCATTTTCTTGGCAACAGAATGGTATAAATTCTGTTCTTATTAACACCATGGTGCAACAAATGGAATTATTCTAACCATATTATGTGGGTGAAATATTCTTATGCATTCTAAGAACATTTCATACAAGTTCATGTCTTTAGCTGTAAGGTGAGTGCTAATACCAAGGCACATGGCACAACCAGCCAGTTCTGGGTGCTTCTGCACCACAAACACTTACATTCCCTTCTAGGTAACCGCAAATCCCTTAATTGCATGTCATCCCAAATGTCCCCAGCAAATATATTGGCTTTTGCATGTTCACACCCCTTTCCTTCCTATAACCACCACAGTCCCTAGACCTATGCAAACCCGGCCTCTTCCTTACCTCTGTTGTCATTGCTGCAGTGATGTCCCCTCACCCCCTGATGGCTGACAAATTCTACTCTTTTGTCTCCTTTTCTCACTCTGTAAGCAGAGGGGCAGCAGAGACAGGAGATGGGGAAGCCTTACAGAATCTTCTCTTCCCAAGTTTTGTTCCCTCTGTGGCTATTTGTAGGTCCCATTGTGAAATTTCCATTGTTGGCTTTCCAGCTAACAAAATTCTAGATACAGTGGTATCTCTAGTTATGAACTTAATTCATTCTGGAAGTCTGTTCTTAACCTGAAACTGTTCTTAACTGGAGGCGGGCTTTCATTAATGGGGCTTCTTGCTGCTGCTGCGCCACCAGCACATGATTTCTGTTCTCATCCTGGGACAAAATACTCAACTCGTAACTCTTCCAGGTTAGCGGAGTTTGTAACCTGAAGCGATTGTAACCTGAGGCGTTTGTAACTCGAGGTACCACTGTACTGTGATATACCACAATGGTGCTCTGTGGAAGCAACAGATCTCTGTGTTCAAATGCCTCTACCTAAAAGTTCCATTGCCATACAGATGAGAGAGAACTTGAATGGTTATGAAACACAAAAGTTAATGGGTTGTCAATAATTGAACTCAACGTACTACATTCATGCAATCCCCATAGAAATGAACTGAGATGTTTCTGTGTGCACTTCATATGCTCCAACAGCAACAACAACAAATGTTGCATAATTGTAATGTCTTGCAGCCAACTTATTTCACCTTGTATCCACCTCATATTGGATGTTGTTTTAAATGTGTATGTGTAACACATGGTTGGGCTGAGGAGAGGGTTCCAGGTTCATGGGCCTTCCAGCACCTCCATGCAGAGCCAACAGTACAATCCAGGATGCCTGTATTGAAACATCCATGTCAGAAGGCCCCACTCCCATTCATCCCCCCTTTTTTGCAGCAGATAGACCATGTGGGCAGGGCCTACTTGTATTGGTATTGACATGTGTAGGCCCTGATTCACATTAAAGGTTTTACACATGAAAGGGGAAGGGACACAAAAGCAGGACATATGCTACCTGGATGCTGGCACCATGCATGAACCAGCCTTCATTTCTCTCTGTGTGTTGCTCCTCTGTGTCTCTCACCTGATCTACCTTACAATCAGCTTGGAACAATTTTTCTTTGAGTAGAAGAAATCATCAACACATGGTTTTCATTCTTAGAATTTTGCAACACAGACTTGTACAAAATAATGTCTCCATTCCATTAACAACACTCTGCCCCAATGATTCTGTGCTTAGAATATAGAAAGAAAGGTGGTGTCTTTTTCCACTAGGGAAGTAGATACTCCTGATGCCCAATTTCACATTAAAGTTATTCCATTTGATAAGCTGTCACCTGGTATTGAATGATATGACTCTATTACAGCTCAGTTCATAGAAGTAAATAGGCTCATTAATCACTTGTTCCTAAACTCTCCATGCTTTGTTGAGATATGGACAAACAAGAATCTATTTGTAAAATGCTGTGAAATTTCAAAGCTTGTATATAAAATTTGGAACATTACTTTGTTTTATAGCCTTTTGCAGAATGGTACATTTTGCATGCAAACAAATAAAGAATTTCAATACCATCTCTAGATGCCCGAGAAGCTGGTGAATCAAATGAATGAAGACTAGGGCTGAAATGTTTTTATAATTAGACTGCCAGTAGCCAGATTTGATGCCGGGCTTCAACAAACCCCAAACCTGCTAAGGTATGGGAGAAGGACCCTGCAAAATATTACAACTATTGCAAATAGTGCTAATTTAAAGAAGCACTCATTAGCTGCTTGCTCTTAACACTGTTCATATATGGAGGGTTAAATGATCCATAAATTGGATTTAAACATGCCTATTTTTTACTGGCTTAAGTAAAGGTAAAGGAACCCCTGACCATTAGGTCCAGTCGCGAACAACTCTGGGGTTGCGGCGCTCATCTTGCTTTACTGGCTGAAGAGTCGGCGTACAGCTTCCGGGTCATGTGGCCAGCATGACTAAGCCATTTCTGGCGAACCAGAGCAGCGCACAGAAACACTGTTTACCTTCCCACCAGAGCAGTACCTATTTATCTACTTGCACTTTGACGTGCTTTCAAACTGCTAGGTGGGCAGGAGCAGGGACTGAGCAATGGGAGCTCACCCCGTTGCTGGGATTTGAACCACCGACCTTCTGATTGGCAAGCCCTAGTCTCTGTTATAGAGGTGGAAAGCACCTCTGAGATCATGTAGTCCAACCCCTTGACAGTGCAAGGAATTCACCACTGCAATATCCCTGTTTGGTAACTATCCATTCTCTCCTTAAAAACCTCTTAAAGAAGGACTTAAGCACCTTTACTGGTTTGATCCTTCAACTAGAGATACCCAGAATCCTATATCTGTGAAGGTTGTTGTTGTTATTTCGTTGTTTAGTCGTATCCGACTCTTCGTGACCCCATGGACCAGAGCATGGTGTTATCCCACTGTTACTGTCGAACCTAGCCTCTATGGTTGCTGCTGCTGCTGCTCCTTCTTCTTCTTCTTCTTCTTCTTCTTCTTCTTCTTCTTCTTCTTCTTCTTCTTCTTCTTCTTCTTCTAAAATAGGAGGTCAGGATATGAACTATCTTGCATAACATACCTTGCATTACCTATTATATGGAGATCTAAATATGGATCCTCCTTTCACTAGTTTTTGTAGTATTTTTAAAACAAAAGAATGCTCATTTCTTCCATAATCTGTGTTGAGTTTATGGAACTGTTTTGCTAGTCAGCAGTTATATGATTAGAACTGAATAGCAAGCAAGCCCTTTAGGTCAGCTGCATTTATTGTATTATTATTATTATTATTATTATTATTATTATTATTATTATTAGGTCAATCAGGATAGATCTTTCTCTCCCATCCCAGTCATTAAAAAATAAAGGCACCAGGGAAGCTGCTGTGGACATTTGGAGTATTATTTCCCAGACCTTTTTCCTTGTTTGGATGCAGGGTGTTCCCCCACCCTCTGTTAAACAGCTGTGCACTACTGTCTGCCATCTGCATCGCCTGTGTTTCCAACATATCACCTTCCATTATTGTCGCACATCCTCCCCCTTTCTCAAATCTCATATAATTGTAACCATTGACTGCATCATTGCTTTCAGGCTTATACTAACAAAGAAATCTGCCTTATTTACACATTACTAATCTGTGTGCATCAAACCTGTAAAAACACACACATAATGTAAAAACTACCTCTGCTTAACCATCAAGAATCTCTAACCAATCAGATCCACACCGTACATTTAAAGTATGGTACATCTAACACACATTTAAAGCACATGACTCGCCCTAAGAATATTGGGGAGTGTAGTTTCTCCCTCACAGAGCTGCAATTCCCAGCACCCTTAACAAACCACAGTCCCCAGAATTCTATGGGGGAAGTTACATGCTTTAAATGTGCATTGGATGTGCTTTAAATGTATGAGGTGGGTCTGTCCCAAATCCCACATGGACATTGCAAGAGAGACAGGGCAGTGTGGACAGGATGCCATAGGTGCCAACTCCCTGGGGCCCTGGGTGGCTGAGCACCCACAAAATTCCCCATGAAAGGGCCATGGCTCCCATGGCCCCAGGCACCCACAGTTGTGGGGCCAAGCTGGCACTCCTGCAGGACATATGAATGCAGGATGCATTTATCTCATCACAGCCTTTTCCCTAGAAGCCCCACCAATCAATGAATAATGTATCAATGAGTCATCACATGAGGACTGTGTGAGGCTGCATAGCCTGTGGGTGGGTGGGGGGGACCTTGCCCAGGATTTTAATGTGGCTTGTGTGTTAGCCACACAGAGGTGAGATATAACTTTAGTATTTGATTTAACAGCATCTCTCTTTCTGAGTTGTACACCTTGCTTTTGGTTTATTTACCCTCTGTGTTCCTGCCCTCATAATATTTCATCATTACGGTATGGCCTTACCTTTTGCCAGAACAGCCCTACCTTTCAGTAGCAGCCACTGTGGCAGCATGCCATTGCTCACCTGCATCCCCAGTGGTGTGCATCCCTACCAGTTATTGAGAAGAGGAGGGGCAAAGTAGTGGGGAGCCTCATCCGCACTGCCCTGCTGGCCACTAATGCTATCTTTAGACAGCCAACTCAGGCAGCTCTGTATGTGCCACATTGATATGGCCCATACCCCCAAAGCTAGCCTGCTGCTCTGAAGTGTAGCAGGAGCTGTTCCATCACCAGCGTTGAAGTAAGACTCAGGTGCTAATCTAAGAGACGTTTGTACAAGGAATGCATTTGTGCACCATCTTGCCCTTCGCCTCATGCAGCAAAATTCCCTGGCCCACCCCTGCCTGTGGTTGTTAAGCAGGGCATATTTATTTCTTCATATTATCTGCAGGCATTGCAACTCAAAAAGGTCACAATCTTGCCATTCTTGGTCTTTCATACCTTGGCAAGGGGGCAAAGGAATAAGGTGCTGCTGTAGACCAAGACTGCTTGGCTTTACTGCCAAAGAGATAATTTTACAAGCCTGTTTTCTAGTCCTTCTGGGACAATGAATTGTGGAATGGCCCGGATGTAACAAGAAAGAGAAGTATCCCAGTCATTAATATAAATGACAGAAAAGATTCTTAACATCTTAGACGACTAGTTTTTTTGTGTGGGGGCGGGGGGTTAGATCAGTAACTTTTAGGTAATTCAGTTTAGCACATTAAAGTTTATCTTACAATAGAGTGAAAACTAATAACTTGGCTCTTCGGACTAGTGCAATAAAGCTTCCTGAAATTGGAGAGTCATAAATTCAATAATAAATTAACCCAGCAAATGGGACAAGACACACTTACATGCAGCTAATATAATGGAACCACCTCTCCATAAACACAGAAGCAAGCTATTGTTTCTCTCTTGAGGCTTATTAAATGCGCACATTGTTGTGTGGGTATGAGCCCATTTTAGGTAGCATCTTTGTAAAGGAATCACATAAAAAAGCTTCCAATCTCTCTCCACACCTCCCATGCTCATCTAGCTTTTAAATATTATATTTGGAATTGCACGAGAGCTACTTTGTTTGAAACCTGCTCCTCCTTTAGCTCTAGTCACACATTCAAAGAATGTCAGGAGACATGATGAAGACTGCAGTGTAAGGCTGCAATCCTATGCACACTTACAGATGGCTGGCTGAAGGAAAGGCTGTGCCACTGGGAATAACCAACACAGCCCCAGAAAAGAAGAGCCAGCTCAGGTGTAAATACATGCACCTGACTGGCTAAAGGGGTTGTACATGACTCTGCCCAAACTCTATAGTCCTTTCAGTGCATTCCTGAGGGACCCCCAATAGGAAAAGGGGGAGGAGGAGAACACACACACAAAAAGAGGAGGCGCAAAGCTGTCTAGCCCTGAGCCATGTAACATGTACTGGAAAGGTTTTTCAGTTTTCTATTTAAAATATGATTTCACCCTGATTAATGTGATTAGCTGTGCTGTCCAGAGATGATTGGTCAGTTCTGGAGATGTTGTGGAGTCTCTAAATAAGAGGTGATATATTGAATACGAGTTTGGGGGACATGAGAAAACTGGGTTATAGCAGTGGTGGTTTGTGGGTTTCAGAAAGATCATAGGAAAGGCAGTGCTAACCCTGTTGTATATGGGGAGCGCCCCGCAATGCCATGTATTCTTTGAATGTCTGAATAAGGCTATTGACTGTGAATAAAACCTGGCACTTGTTAGCAGTTGAAAAAGCAGTCATTGGATCTTCCCCATATGCCACATTAAGATGTGACATGTTAGGGAGCATGTACAGGATCAGTGCAACAACTACTGTTTAAACTTTAAACTCTCCACCACAAATAAATATTAGACAGTAACGGCTGCAAATGCTTATATCACAATCAACCAGGCTTGGATAGAATTCTCAAGCGGGGGGAAAAGCTACATGTTGTAGCATTCTCTAAAAATGGATAATCTAAAAAAGCACATTTCCCTAATCTAATCCTCTGCTCCTCCATTGTTATCCTGTGGCGGATGACAAAAAAAGGCTTTTAAAAAGTACAGTTTGTTGATTTGTACACAAACATGAGTGTGCTATCTGAGACACAGGGTTGTAAAGAGTTACTTTGGCTGCTTGTCGTTTGGGCAACAGAGCACAAATGCCCTAATTCCACTATTCATGAGGTTAAGTTCAAACTTGGGCTAAGCAAATTGACTGACATGCTGATATCACAGAGCATCCCCCACCCCACTTCATGTGTGGGAGAAGAACAAGCAGTTTATAGCAGAGCCATCTGCTGGAGCTGTGACCATTCTTTGGCAGATCTCTGTAGTCTTTGAGCCTGCAACTGATCAGGCTGCCTGAATGACTGTTGTCACTAAGAATTAAGCAATTAGGTTGCATTTCTGTTCTATGAAGGCTTCATAAATATTAAAAGAGAATTGGGGATGGCATATATTTTAATCCTCATGCCTCTGCAACCTTTGAACCCTCTCTGAACACAACTAGCCCCCGGCAATGCTTTTTAGACGCTTTCTTGCAGATTTATCTCGAACTGTGGTTGGAGTCAGATAGCAAGACAGCTTTCCAACAGGAGTCAAGTTAAAGTGAGCTGAAAAACAATGCATTGTTTATTTTGCTAAATGCACAATAACAGAAATAACCCAAATAGAAAATTTGTTAAACCAAAGTAGCTGGGTTTAAGTCTTTTTCTGTCTGTATTTGAAGTTATTAGTATTAAATATGTTAAAACCTAGCTTTGTTTAGTAAAACTAAATCATAGATTAGGCTGGAAACAATTGCATAGCCATCTATATTTCACATTTTCATTCATTTTAATTGCATTTCTTTAGGTCATTTACTAATGAAAATTGCTTCCCCACTATGCCTGATACTGCAATTGTAAAAATAAATAAATACAGTACCGATATGGTTGTTTATCATGTTATTAATGCAACATGTAAATAGTTGCTTAGTGTTAACAATATGTTGTTGACCAAGGGAACGTGGCTTCAGCTAGGTGCAAGTGGGGCAGGCAGATTGAACAGTAACCAAGGGGGAAAACGGTTCAACTTGAACCTGAATTCAGATCCCTGCTTGGCCATGAATTGGATCTGGTGGCTTTGGGTACACCTTAGCTTTTTCTATTTCCTGCCTGTGAAATATGTATAGCAGTAAAACTTACTGAGTTTCTATGGAAACAAACTCAAGCCGGTAGAGCACATTCCACATTAAGAGTGCTCAATAAATGATTAGTAACATAATAGCTTGATAACAGGTAGTACATCTGTACAGATTTATCACTGGCGAAAGGAAAAGCAAAACAAGGAAGAAGGACAATAGAAATGAGAGCAAAGTCACAGCTGCTCTGTCTTTCTTGGTCGGTCAAGCATCAGTTCAAATACAAGTTAGTATTGTTGCATGCCACCCCAGTCTCCAAGCGGTTTGAGATTCCAGGGGTTCCAGGTACTTACCCAGGTTTCCTTTAGGAAATGAGGCACAGCGAAGACTGTGATGTCTATGATATATGGTTTATTTACACATATGTACAACCTGAGCGTACAATGGAGGGGGGGGACAAGCACCCCAAGAGGATCTTGTTTTCCCTATAGCTGCAGCCTTGGATTTAAACAGAAATAATCCAACGTGCTCTGCCTCTCTGTCTAGTTTGCTGCCCTTACCAAACTGCAACCTTTCCCCCTTTAAATCACATCACATCTAACCCCTTCCTAACAAACTCTGAGCTGGAGGAAGGACCCCACCCTTTTGCCATCAGGCACAGAGCCCCCTCTCCTTGGCTTTCTCAATAGGTTATTACCTTTCCTTTGCTTTCTTAATGGCTCATCTCACAGGGGATTGCCTCATCAGGGAACTGGCTGAGCTTATATTTTAACCCTTGCTGGATCCAGGGGCTCAGGAGGCTTGATTAAATTCTAGCACTTACCAGATCTAGGAATTTAAGGGAGGCTGGCACCCCCAAACTCATAACAATATTTTATTTGGCCTCAATGTGCACTCTTGATTGCAATGAACTGCGTTTGTCATTTTAATTCACTTTCAGCCATTTTGGAAATCATTTTGGACCTTCTCATAATCCTGGTTTGTTTTTGCCATCCCAAGGAATTTTGTGTCAGCAGCAAAGTTTGCCTCCTTGCAGTTTACCCCTAGCTTGAGAAACCCGATGGAGTGTCTTGTTTAGTATGCCCCTTCCCAGGCCCTGAAATCAATATGGGAGGCTTTGGTAGTAGTGCTGCCAATGGTTTGGTACTTTGAAACTGAGTGTGCTGATTAGTTAATGGAATATAACAGATTTTAATTTTTAAGATGTTTAGATTTTTATTGTATTTTTATACTGCCCTGCAAGCTCTGGAGGGAGGGTGATTTAGTAGTAGTAGTAGTAAATAATGATGTTGATAATTTTCACTCTCATTCCTTTGGGATGATTCATCCTGAACTGAATGCTCCTCAGCTCTTGTTGGCTTTCTTCCAGGGATCACTTTAACTGCTGTTCTGCTACCTTCTTGATTTTAAGCACCCACAATCTAATTCCACTCTGGTTCAAGTGGTGTCTGACCCTTTTGTCCAGGCTCAGTTTGTTCTGAAACTCTTCCTCCCAACAGCACTCTCCCAGCCAAGTACTAGGGCTCCTCAGCTTTGCCTACCTGTCTAGGGTATTGAACTGTAGTCATCTGCTTTGTCTGTTTTTAATACAGACTTTTTGTAGCCTGCCCTGGGACCTGCTGGTACAGGGCGGGTAATGAATATAAGAACAACATCAGCAAAACAGAGAGAGAGAGAGAGAGAGAGAGAGAGCGCTAACCATAAATCACCTGTCTTTAAACCTTCTATTTCGCAATCTAAAGTTTGCTTCCAGGACTGCAAGACTACATCTCTTCATGTCTTTGGTGCCAACATGCACCACAACCCCTGACTCCAGCCCAGATTCATCTAATAGGCTATCTAGATGATGCATGACACCCACAACTTCTGCACCAAGCAGTCACCATGCCCATCACAAATCTAGCTATGTCCCTTATTATCAAATCAACTACTACCAGGAAATCCCCTGGGATTATCCTCAGCATGAGAGAACATCTCTTTGCCCCTTTCTCCAAAGACTGAGTCCTTTCTAAGTGATCATTTGCTTCTTCCTCTTTTCAGAGAGGGACACCCTCTTTGCCCATTACCCTCCTTCTCTATGAAAACAGAGGAGATTTCACCCTAGGAGTTTGATGATGCTAACATGTCCATGAAGGCCTGATCCCCCAACCTCTTTGACTCTCTCAGAATCTCCAGGACAACTAGATTGCCATCAGAGAAGTGAACTTGTCCTCTCAGAACATGTTCCCCCAGGAACTAATTGTATTGTGCACACTTCCAGGACTTCTACCTAGCAGACACATGTGGAGAGCCACCACACGTCTGCTTGTGTTCCGCTTGCATCACTTTTATTGTTGTTCATTGAGCTGCTTTATTTGGATTTGCTAAGTGAAACAAAAATCCTATAATCTGATTGTGTTGTTGGTTTGTGTGATAGTGTTTTTGTAATCTAAAATTTATTTGCATTATTTGCCCTGAAATCTGTTTTGGATTATGGGTGATTTATCTGTTTTTAAAATAAATAAAAGCAAATAATGCTGCGCCTTCCACATGGGTGCATCTTTAAAACATATTACCTAGCCTCTTGTGCTGATTTAACAACACTCATGCTAATTGTTTCCAATTTTGGGAATATTCGTATTGGAATTCACTTTTATATTTAGTTTTACATATTGCTCAGCTTCCTTCATTGTCCACCAACAAATACATTACAGACAAGTGAGAGATTTATCTCACATGTTAATGCTTTGCACTTTAATTGATTTCTGCCAGTGGCTATGTTCTTCGACCTGTATGCTACATTTTCCTGGGCATGACACACCTTTTCCCCCTGGGTTTTAATCAAAGCAATTTAACGTCTATTTTTTCCCCGCCTACCAGGAGAAAGTGATGATGAGGCAGAGTGCTACTTAATTCATTTTGCTACCACAAGTTCCTTAGAATGTTAATTGGTTGATTTCCTGGTTGAGTGATCCTGCAGTAAGAACTACTTTCATTGAAAAGAATGATTGGACAAAAATAAAATAAAATAACTTTCTTTTCTACCATCATATTTGTAAGAGTTCAGCTTTTGCCACCTAATAATACACAGAGATTGGGAATATCAGTGATAGTTACTAATAATAACCTTTTATATAGCATAGGAATGCCTGGTCAGACTATTTGTTCATCTTGCTCAACATTACTGGCAGTTGTTTTTCAGAGACTCTGGCAGAGACAGGTCTTTCCCATCACCTATTATTGGAGCCTTTTTGACCAGAGGTGCCACAGACTGAGTTTGTGAACTTCATATGCATTAAGTCAGTTATCCTTATCACACTTTGGTAAGATAGGGTTGATAATCCTGACCTATCTTGCAGCTGAGAGATAGTGCTTTGCCTACAGCAACCCAGTGAGTTCACAGCTGAGGTTGGAATTGGACTGGTGATTCTAAGCTCATACTCTTAACCACTATACCACACTGACTGCTCTGTGTATAATTGCATATAATGTGTGAAATATATCTTTCTGGATTGGTAGGAGGTATCGCCAGGGTTTCTGATGTTATGGCTGTGCGTCGAAACAGTGATATGTTAATATATTTTATTCATATGATTGTGGGATTGGCTTTATGCCAGTGTCGAGTTCATGTTCCACTATGATGTTTTTCAGCTGAATTATTTATATCAGAACAATCCATCTGCAGATGTTAACAATGGAAGTGTAGGACAGCACATTGATGCTGAAGAGGTTGTTAAATGAAAAGTAGAGAGTGCTTCAGCTTGAAAAATCTCCTTTGCTCTTATTTGTTTCAGAACACTGTAGAAAACAGTTGTTATAATTATCCATAGTGCTCATTTAGTTTTTTCTTACCAAGCATGAAGACACAGTGTCTGTGATTTCATTTCTGCAGTGCTCATCCTCACAGCTACATTGTGCAAAACTGAAACATTTAATGTGTATCTTCAACTACTGTTTTCATGGAGGAAAATTTGTGTCGTTTAAATATTTCCTTTTTACAAATGTATATTAAAATATATTAAATATTTCCAAATTTCAAACCATAATGGCCACATAAATACTACAAAATTTGAGTTGTGGGATGGGTTTTTTTGAGCACACAGGGCAGAGATCATTATTTGATTTTTTTTAAAAAGCTGTTTAAGAGCAACTATTACATTTGAAGGATTAGAAGGCATTACCGCTAACTCTGTTTATAGTGTTTTGCCTTGTGAAACTGATTTAAGATTTTGGTTCCAGACATTTTATAGTTCAGTCTCTGGGATTTAATCTCAATAATGTGTTACACTTGCTATTGTCCCAGTGAATTTGTTGACAGACAGTAATTGGGTCACTGCATTGAAATACCAAGTGTAGGCTTAGAATTCTCTTTGCTGGTTGGCATGACAACCATAGTGGTCGATTAAACATGCGCAGAGAGGAGTCAGCAGCCTGTGGTTCTCAGATACTGCAAAAAAGAGAGGGTAGAAATGTTAAAGAATGTTCCTTTAAAGAATACATAGGCAGAGAATTCCAGTGGCATCTGTTGTTTGTTAAAAAAAAAGGGCAGGGGGGAGATTGTGCAAACTGAAACGAGACAGAAAGACAATTAAAGCCTGACTATGTTTCATTGAATCTGAAACTTAAAGCACCCCCCAATGAATAATGAATCATCGCAAAAAGAAAATTAAAATCATTTGACAAAGTCAATGTCTGCAGGGGAAAGAAAAGATAATTTCTTATGCTCTGCTGAGTGCAGTTCAAAACCAAGTTATGAAACAAACAGAAATGACCAATCTCCATGCAGATCAACTCCACTGCATGTAGATGTCATTGGGTCAGTATGTTTACACCGATGTGAATTGTTTGCAATGCACTTCAAAGGTAATATTGCCTTCGTAGCAGTTTCAATACCACATCTACACTTACTGCAGTGTCCAGTGAGGTGTCCAGTGTGGCATTTGCTGCAACTTCTTTCGATCAGTTTTGCCTGAGGCGGCCTGATGTCATAGGCAGGGTCCTTGTGACAACAGGGCCAGCCATGTATCTCCCCAAGTGGGTCTAGGATCAATGCATCTTTGTGGGCGGTGATCCAGTCACTCCCATTGGTATGTGACAACTACCACCTGGTCACAATTAACCCTCCCCCTTTAGGGAAAGTGATTTAAGAGGCTATCAGGAGAAGGCCAGGGTGAATATGATCCTGTTATTCTTACATGATATCTCAACAGCTTTTTAGGATGGGTATTGGTGAAGGCATTGTTTCCCAGTGGTTCTGATCCTATTTCCAGGTTAGGTTCCAGAGAATAGAATTGGGTGATTGTCTCCTTATCAGTGGGATGCCTTAGAATACCATCTTGTCCCCAATGCCATTTGACATCTACACGAAGCCATTGAGAACAGTCATTAAGAGATTTGGGGTGAGGTCATCAATACACTGATGATGCCCAGCTCTACTTCTCTGTAGCATCTGAATTGGGATAGGCCATGTAGGCGCTAGACTTGGACCTGAAGTTGGTGGTGGGCTGGAAGAGGGCCAATAAACTGACTCTGAATCCTGACAAGATGGTGATTCTGTGGGGTAGATGGTTCCCGAGTCTTGATAATTGGTCAATTGCCTGCTTTGGATGGGGCTGTACCCCCTCTGAAAGAGCAGGTTTGTAGTCCGGGGGTGTTCCTTGACCCATCTTTGCCTCTGGAATATCAGGTGACTTCAGCAGCTTGGAGTGTCTTCTATCAGCTAAGGCTGGTATGAGAATTACAGGCATTTATGGACCTGGATCACCTGACCACAGTCATCCATGCACAGGTAGCCTGAAGGCTGAATGACTGCAATGCACTCTATGTCCTTGAGGTTGGTTTGGAAGCTGCAGCAGGTGCAAAATGTAGCAGCTCAGCTGCTTCCTGGGGAAGTATATTGCTAACACTTCACCTCCCTGTTGAAATAATTGTGTTGGCTGCCAGTTAGCTACCAGGCTAAGGGGCTGTTTTTTGGTGCATGCAGTTTGGGACCAGGATACCCGAAAGATTGTTTCACCCCTTATGTACCCAGTCAATCTCTGGGAAGGTGTGGGCCTCTTCTCATGATTTCTGTTTTGTACAATACGGAATTGGGGGCCTTTAGTGTTCTACACACAAACACCCCGTGTGTTATGAAAAAGAGCACTCTGTTTTTCAGAGGTAGGCATTGTATCAGACAAGACTCAGGGACAGGCACAAGCAACTTGATATCTTGCTTGGGATAGCCACATTTTAAGGGGCATCAGTAAAACATGCAGTCAGAGATGCATATTAGAATCATTTGCGGTGTCAGAGAAGATGCCAAGCATACCTTGCCTCTGCAACATATCTAGTGGTAATGGGACACACCTTGGATTCCTTAACACAACTGGTTGGGGCAGCCCCATGGTTTTGGGACAACCCTGACTAGAATCATGGGAGCTAATGTGGTGTAGTGCTTACAGTAAGGTTACCAGATGTCCCCGTTTCCTGGGGACAGTCCCTGGATTTACAAATAAATCCCCTGACAAAATCCATCTATTTAGTAGGACGTTGAAAAGTGTTCCCGGATTCATTGAACAAAATCTGGTAACCTTAGCTTAGAGAGCTGTACTGGGACCTGGGATACCAGTGTTCACAATCCCCATTGGCCATGAAGTTCAGTGGGTGATAACATGACAAAGGGGAAAACCATTTATGCCACCTCGAGCTCCTTTGAGGAAAATGTAATAACAACTAACTAAAACAAATTTCTAGTATGTTAGGTTTCTTTCTTCACTGGTCATGTATGAAAATAGGTCTATCATTTCCGTAGTTATTTAAAAGTGTAAATGTACTTGGGTTTTTGCAATAAGTATACAGAGGAGAAATAACAAATGGTTTTGTATCTCTCATTCAAGCATCATGATGTCATAGTTTAATATATCTGCCTGTGGATTGGCTCACGCTGATGAAAGCAGACAACAGTGCTAACAAATGAGTTAAATTGCTATTATGGGTCTTTAATAAAAAGAAACCATGTGGTTAATGAGAGAACTGGCTCTTTTCAGATTAGCTATTTACCTCTGTTGTTAACATTGTAAGATAATATAATAAATGTAGCACGTTGCACCTTGTATACAGTGATTTGGTGCTTATTTTGGTTCAGCAACTGATAGTGTAGCAGAGTAAAGATGCAAGACTAGCTCATGGGACCGCTACTTATCTGCATAGTTTGCAACAACATAAACCAATATGAGTGCAGATGAAAGTTTTTATGTAGAATAAAATGGAAATATGTGAACAGGCAGAAGATCTCTGTGCCAGTCTTTCCCCTACTCCAAAACAAACAAGCAACACAATGTGAGTATAAGATACTGCAGTTAATTAAATTGTTAAATGTGACCTCTTCTGCTTTGAATAGTGTGTGCGGATAAGGAAATTTGGCCATATGCTGGTGGTTACATGTACACCCTGAGGTCATTCCTTGGTATTAATTGTTAGTAACTCAAGTAATCTGAGCTGACTTCTATATTGACATGAAGTGGTATAATTCAGACCAGACTCACAAATTTGTTACATTGTGGGGATTATTATGTATTGTATCCCCTGCAGAATTTTGCAGTAAACTGCAAATAATGCTTAAAATAAAGAATGTTTCCCAATATATTGAGGAAACACAAAATGGTCTTGCAGAAATCTCATTTAAATAGTAACAGTAATTTGAACCTATTTTATATATGCACTGCATCCACAGGATCTAGTTTGCTTAGAAGTACTCTTGAGATTTGCTTTGTAATTTAAGAGGTCATTTTACAAATGCTTCAAAACACAGCATTGTTCATTTATCTTCCATGTGTTGCTTTTTCAGTTAGCAAAGAGTATCAGTGAGCAAGAAGAAGAAATGCTATATCAATATGTTTGTGCCTGTACTGTTCTACCATTTTGATGTTCTCTTATATTATAATTTCCATGCAGTAGCATAAAGTGGTTGACTTGAAACCAGACTACTTAGTATTCCAGTGGTGTTTACCATTAGATTGCAGCTTTGAATGGAGTTTTACCAGAATATAGTTTCAGACATATTTTTATTAAATATTATTAGGAAAGAACATTTTGCATATCTGACATCAGGCTCGAATCTTGCTTTTGATTTAAATGAAAAGTTACTGAGTTAGTCTGGTTATTTTAAAGTGTTGTAAACTTATGTGGCCCTCAGTGTGAACTTAAAAGAGGCTGGGGAGGAACAAGGATATGCAACTAGGAAAAGAAATTCATAGGAGAAGATAATTTGTATATTTCTCTATCCACACTGTAAGATCAAATAATTGTCTGGACTAAATAAAAACATTATGGAAGGATGCCTTGACACTCAAGAAGTATTTGTGTGGAAAATCTAATAATTGATATCCAGTTGGAGTGTCCTGCTTATGCTAACAGTGTTGGGGAGCTGTAGGAGGGAAGGAGAAGGGGAAGTCATGTCTGTTGGTGTGATGTTGGGTGTCATCCAAATGGACCACCTTAGTAAGCAGTATTTCTGGAACCAAAGGGAAAGGCCAATAAGGCCTTAAGGCCTTACACTGTCCATTCAACCATGGCCCATTCACTTGGGTCTTCTTATCTTGTTCAAGATTTAAGGCTTAGAATTATGGTCAGAAGAAAATGTAGGCTTCTGCAGCATTTCCACAGATTATGCATCCACAGATGATGATAGCGTTCTCAGCCCTGTCAATACCTTTTTGGTTGACTCACTATGTACAGAAAACAAAATAATTATGATGGTGCTGCATTTGCTGTGTTGGTGTGGTGTTTGGTTCATGAATTTTTATAAGGCAATTTGATATCTGTGGAAGAGCAACATACCTATAAAAGACAAGAACTGCTTATTCGTTCCATTATATTTTCCAAAACCACTTCCTTTATTAGATATTAGCATACATACCTACAACAAACTATAAAAAAGGAGAGGGTTGTTTCGTGGAGAAAAACTGGAGTTAGTTTGGTATGGCTGTGAAGAAATGTGCATGTTGTGTGCATGAAAATCTGGCAGCTGTGCATGTTTACTTCATTTTCATGTCGCAATGTAGTTGTTCCTCTTCTTTCTTTTTGAACACTTAGAAAAATAGGAAGATATCACTGCACACTTTATCTTATCTCTTGCAGTTTCTGTATATGGATTGCTCCATCTTTTATTTATTTATTGTTGTTTTTCAGCAGGTTTCAGTAGTTGTTTGTAAACAGCTGTGTCCAGTCTTGTCTCTCCCACTTCCCTCTACTTGTTTTGGATAATGTACGCACAGGAGGAATAGAATCCTTTAGTGCTCAGACATTTAATATCTGGTGACACATTTTGCCTTAACCAGTGCGAAAAGGACCCGCTTGCAATCAGCAAAGTGTGTATAAACTATGAAGTCAAGGCTGATTTGGTTGCATTAGAAGCAAGCAGACATTTTTGTTTTGTTCTGTCTGTTAGATACATCACTAGGGGATGATCTTGGCAGAGAAAGCCACTGCAGGAACTTCTGTGTGTTTATCAGAGCTGCTTCATTTGGAAGGAGCTTCTGAACTGAAGTTGCACATTTAAAATGGCAAAACCAGAACATCCCCCCCCCCGGCACTTTTTGCATAGTTCAGACCTGGGGTCCCCAACATTTTTGACCTGGAAGCCCATTTAGAAATCTAATAAACTACCATGGGTACCACAAAAATGCCCAATTCTCAGAATCCCCCCCCCACCCAAATGAAACACAAGCAAATAAGTAGGAACCCTCCTAAATAGTCAACCTGTCAATCATTCAACTCAAAAAGTTCCCCAAACCTATCAATTTTAAAAGCTTAATGGCGGTGGCAGGAGGTCTGAGGGTCAAGGGTATGTGTGGCTGAGAGTGCTCTGGTGCCCACTGACATTACTTTGGAGAGCCCATGTTGAGAATATGAGAATCACATTGTAATAGCTGCTTTTTTTGTTTTTGAAAAGTGCCCATGGTTGTAGAAATGTTAATGTTAAAAATATATTTGCTGTATATGTCAAAGCAGAGAACATGCTAAGTGAGTTTTTGAATCATTGGCTTGAATTGTAAGATAAACAAATGGGAGGAAATTTGCAGCATGGAAGTTTGCCGTTCTTTTTCTTTCCTACAGCTGCCTACATTCACCCTCTGAGGGTTGAGAGGCCCTCCTGAATCATGTAGGATGAGGTAGAGGATGCTGTAGTTGGAGGTGGTGATTGACACCTGCCTATTTGGGGCTCTTCACCCCTCCTAAATGCCCCTTCCTTATCCCATATTGTTCAGAAGGGTCCCTGTTGTTCCAGAAATGCCTTTCAGGGTTACCAGCAGCTGCAGAGGGGACAAGGGGAGAGCAAACTTTTGTTAAAAAATGTGAACGTCCTTCTCCTTATGCATCTAAGGATCCAAGTCATTATATTTTACTCAGTCTTTTTCATTATTTTTGATCTGCTTGATGTCAAATTAACTAACTGGAGTACATATGTCATAGTTGTTGTATCAACTTTGGTTTTGCCTTTGGCCTGTTTATACAAACTGCATGAATTGCAATGTGCATGTTTGCTGCGGGTTGCAGCTTTCCAGATCACACTATCATTTAACAAGTTTTCTCATGGCTCGATTCCCACCCACTTACGATTGCATCTAAACCATGTCATAAATGTCTTGATGTTGGTGTCATGTGTTATTTTTAAAGTGTTCCTGAACCTGTGGAGAGTAATAGCAGAGAGGTGAAGGAAAATCAGCATCACACAGCTCTTCCTTATTTGTGTTAGCAGAGAGAATCCTCTGTTACCTGGAGGATTGTTCTGAACTACATCTCCCATCAGCTTTGGGCATCATGACTAATGGTCAAGGATGGTCAGAATTGTAGTCCAAAATGCCTGGAGGGCACCAGGCCAGTGATCTAGAGGAAATTTCAACTTACTATGCTGTGTTTGTCCACAGTAGTGCATTTAGATGAAACACGGCTGAGGCTGGCAGGACATTCACTGTTTATGTGATTTTGAGACACAATGCAGTAGCTAAAAATAACT
Source organism: Podarcis bocagei (assembly GCF_964188305.1). Taxonomy (NCBI): domain Eukaryota; kingdom Metazoa; phylum Chordata; class Lepidosauria; order Squamata; family Lacertidae; genus Podarcis; species Podarcis bocagei. The sequence continues at coordinate 31,875,101 of NC_138134.1, forward strand.
GACTTTCAAGCCCCCCCCCCCCACATTGTGAATAGCAGACTGCATTGCTCTCTGCCCCAATGATGGTCCTTACACTCAACTGCTAAGAGAGAAGAATGTTCCACAGATTCAGGAAACTGCTCCCATATCAAACCATGCATTTCCCATGTTTATTTCATTTGACTGCATTAGTCATATACTTAATTTTTTTTCTGCCTACTTGGTGTTTACACCTTTCAGATATGGGCAGTAGGACAGGGAGAGAGGAAGAAATCTGCTTGGTTAACATGCACCTCACTTGTCATCGTTTAGGTAAGCTGTACATTTGCTATTTTAGTTCTTCCTCAAAAATTGGCCCACTCCACAAGGATTCCCTCTTGGACAGCACTGCAGAGTAAAGACTGGACCTAGGACGATGTGGAAAAAGCAAGCAGATTATCAGAAGCGAGTATAAACTTACGTTACTTTGTAGATCTTTCTGATATGGAACTGTTGGGCACTGAATGTGCTATGCACTTACTGGTCTGCAACATATGCACAAGAGGCATGATTATACCTGGCTTCTCCCAGTCTCTAGGCCAAGGGTGGAACCCTTTTTAGTCCAAGGGCCACATTCCCTTATGGGCAACCTTCTGGGGGCTGCATAAGCAAGTCTTGAAGAAAAAGTGGGGGGAGCAATGAATGCCACTTTCGCCTTTGTGCAGTAGAGTACATCCTAGTGATTTTTAGACATGCACACATCAACCAATGCACCCAGGCAAGCAAGAGGCTTTGTCACAATTACGTAAGCACTCAACAAAGGAGTTCAGTGGGGCTGGTGAGGGGTGTGACCTGGGGTATGGCCTAGGGGAATTCCTGAAGACCAGTTAGAAAGGCCTGAGGTTTCCCATCTCTGCTCTAGGTATATTTGCTGTTGCTTCACTACCATTGCAGAATGAATACCCAAGGATGAGTGACTTGCTAGCCTGGTTATCTCTGTCCCTGTACAATATGGAAGAGCTAATCTTGGCAGCATCACCACTAGGCCTGAAGAACATCATCTGAATCAGCCACATGCTTTCTAGCTCTTACAAAACAGAATTTTGTAAGAGACAGCATTTTGCTGCAGCAGCACATCAAACTTCAATTCCCTGACTAAGGTCAGCATCTCCTGGAACAGGGGTTGCCAACTTTATTGGACCAGTGGGCACATTTACAATTTAGAGAGGATGTTGGGGGTGCCAGTCACAAAATAGCTGCTCTGGGGTAAGCATGACCTAACACGAAATGGCTGCCATGCAAAGTGTGGCATAACACAAAATTAGAGAGACAGCTACCCCAGACAGCCTTGTGGTTACCATGGCAAGTCCTGATTGTGCAGAATGAGTATTTTGTGATCTCTGCTCCTCTCTCTCTCTCTCTCTCTCTCTCTCTCTCTCTCTCTCTCTCTTACACACACACACACACACACACACACTGTTGCTGTTGCTGTTGCTGTTTAATAGCAAGGAGCATGCCTCAGTACCAGTAAAAAGATACAAGGTAGTCACATCACACTTACTGCCATTTCAAAGAAATTGCTTAAAAGATACCTGCACATCTTATCTCATAACTTACTGCCCCAGGAAGTCTAGAATCGTACCTTTTTTTAAAAAAAAAATATGAAAGCCCAGTGCCTAGCGCATTTGCCCAGGGGTGCCAGTCAAAGCCTTTGTGAATTCTACAGCACCTGTGGGCATTGGGTTGGCAAGCCCTGTTCTATAGTCTAGCCAAGTTCTGTCACTTGGATTCTGCCTTCCCACTCAAACTTATTCTGGGAAATGGTTTCCAATCCTTACCACTACTATGTAAACCTCTACTAGCAGCAAACAGAGGGAAGTTCGAATCTTTAGGGTTCTTAGTGGCTACATAGTTCAGTTCTAAATCCCACCACCACTCATGGAGAAGTGCCTACACTATTTTCCCCATGGTCTGCTTTCCCTACACATCATGCAAGCCTTGTTAAACTCTCTCTCATCTGACAGTCATTTTGGAGTCTGAGATTCAATACTCTGCTTAGTAGACTGGTTACAGCTTCTGGTTCTTTGTGGCTTGAGGTCAGCTAGAATGAGTTGCCATGTCACCCAGTTCTCCACAAAGCACACAACCACTCAGATGAGTTTCTCTCCCAGACTCTTTTCATAATTTTGAAAAGGTGAGGATTGTACACTGTCAGCCTCTTCAAGCTTCCTTCCTTCAATTGCTTATGAAAATAATCTCCAAACAGTGTCAATAAAGAATTTCCAGATAACAGATAGTAGACATTTATAATCAATTCAAAGAAGGCTGCACTGACAAATTATTTGTGAACAAAGAGTCAGAGAAACAAAGTAGAAGATCAAAATTCTTCATTTGAAATCCTTTGGGAATGCATTGGCTGAAAGTGATTTATTTATATTGTGCTATTAAATGGAGCATTCATAAATGAGATGTGAATAATTTATTCAACAGATATGATAAAATATAGAAACTGTCTTCTGTTTAAATTCTGAGTGTATAATGTGGGTAATGGAAGTACTATGTGTAACCACATTTAAGTGCATGCAAAATTGCTTTCATGTGATGCAGCTTGAAAGTAGGACAGTGACATAAGAAGGAATCCGCTTATTGAAGATCTTCTCTCTCCCTCCCTTCCTATTTTCATAAGTTGGAAACAGAGAAAATTCAGATTTTATTTTTCCAGAGTGGAGGGACATTGGAAGAAAAGACCACTTCCAATTCATGGGTTTTCATGACCAACATTAGAGTTGTCAGAGCTTATATAACCTCCTTGATGTCTTGCTGTAGAGGTATTCACAGTGACACATATAAACACAAACACACACACACATATATATGCAACTGCCTACTGTGTGTGTGTGTGTGTATTTTCAATAGCAGACATGTTAGGAGCCAGTGTGGTGTAGTGGTTAAGAGCGGTAGTCTCGTAATCTGGGGAACCGGGTTCGCGTCTCCGCTCCTGCAGTCCTGCAGATCATAATGATCATTTTAGTTTTGTAAAATAGTATCAGCATGTGTCTGGAAAAGACATTTGGATAGAGGATGACAACGGGAAGCCACTGGCTGGCCAAATACGGTGACAGCAACTGCCATTGCTAATGCCACCACTGTTGTAGCTTTTCAGGTGTCTTCTTACTGCCTGATTTTAACTCTCCCTCCCTTTTTTTCTTTTTGGCGCAGAGCGTAGTGGGAGAAAGGGAATAAGAAAGAAGCATGTAGATAGCTTCTAGTCCAGGGGTCGGCAAACTAAGGTCAGCGGGCCGGTTCAGGCCCAATTGCCTTCAGGATCCGGCCCACAGACTGCCCGTGGATCAGCATGGGGATTCTGCCCCATTTTTTCCTGCGCCATTCTGTCCCCTCCCACACCGCTGTGGCGCCTCCTCCCTCCCTCCTCCTGGCTTCTCCCCATCCTGCCTAGAGGAGGAAGGGGGCTGGCCTGGCCTGGCTGAACACCATTTTAAGCAGCCCCTCTCCAGAGCCAGCCCTTTCGCTCCACTCATCTTCCTGCCCCTGCCCTGGTGCTCCTGTGGGCCAGAGAGCGGAGCGGACGAGCTCATTCTGCCTACCCCTGAGAAGCAGCAGCCCCAGGGAAGGTAAGCACAGTGGCTGGGGGTGGGGAGGAGGACTACTTGCCCCCCTCACCTCTTTTTTCAGCTCCCCCCCCCAGTCCCGCTTCTCCGGCCCGCCACAAGGTCTGAGGGACAGTGGACTGGTCCGCAGCTAAAAAATTTTGCCGACCCCTGTTCTAGTCAGTCATCCACGATCCCCTATATCTTCTGTGCTGTTGCAATGTCTAATGAAGTTAAAGTTTAGATCACATGAGTAGGGTGAACCCGGTCTCTCAATGAATAGCTCAGACCTGGGGAACTTAATGAGTGCTGTACTACTGAGTGGACTGGCATCACTTCAATGTCTCCTGGCCATTCTGCTAGTTGCTAGCAATTTTACATGGCAAATTTCAGAGATTCTAGTTTTGTAGAAGAGCAGAAAAAAATCCCGCATTTCACATTTTTTGAAGGACAAGTCTAGATGCTAAAAATTGAAAGACTCAAATTAAGTCTTCATCATCAAAGCACAAATGGAATTCTGTTATGTGGTTCTTCTAAAAACAAAATACTTAAAAGTTAGTAAGAAATCAACAATGTTTGACATTATTGGTCATGTTCAGGACAAGTTACCATACTTCATGGAGGAGGGCTTAAAGAATATGACTTGGCTCAGGCGGTGAAGGAAAAGAATAGAAGTCAGATTTTTTCATCACTTTAAAAGGTTCTAAACCTATGAAAATACTGGTTTAACTATCAATAAATATAGCTTGGTTGCTCTTGGAAAGAAGAATTCACTAAAACACCTATAAAAGTCTGTGACTTGTGTGTTGGGTATTCTAAGCAAATGCCTTGATTCCTTTGATCCTATATAATGTTCATGGCCGAGTCAAATGTGCAATGCTTCATTCAGTAGAATGCCCTCAAGGCAGCTTTATTTGATGGTAAGAGCTAATGAAGATCTGTGATTTGCTCTTCCCCTTTCTTTTGCTCCATGTTTCCTGTTAAGAATTAATTTATTTCTTGAGCCCGAGGATACTGAAGTCCCAGCATTGATCCTAAACTCAGCCAGCTATTCATTGGTAGATTCTAATAAGATCACTCAGTTCATTGTTTGTTTGGGTGTCACTTCACAAAAAGTGTCACTACACATATTGGCCTAATCTTATAAATGAAACTAGTTCAGGTGCTTTGGGATCTTAAATACAAAAATACACTAGTTAAGCCTTATGCTGAAAAATGTCACCTTGATTCTGGGTGCACTCCAGTCACGCACAGAGTTCCTATGTTTCCATAGAGAACTGTCTCCTCTTGAAGAAGATAGGGGAGTCTTGAATATACAGTGGTACCTTGGGTTAAGTTCTTAATTCATTCCGGAGGTCTGTACTTAACCTGAAACTGTTCATAACCTGAAGCACTACTTTAGCTAATGGGGCCTCCTGCTGCTGCTGTGCTGCCAGAGCACGATTTCTGTTCTCATCCTGAAGCAAAGTTCTTAACCTGAAGCACTATTTCTGGGTTAGCGGAGTCTGTAACCTGAAGCGTATGTAACCCGAGGTACCACTGTACCCTGAAGACTCCAATGTTCCTGCAGCAAATCTATGTGAGGGAAATAAAGCCAGAGGTAGAAAAGGCTTCCCAAAGACGTGTTTATAAGATCTTCTTCTGCTTGTCCAATTTTAATTTGTAGATGACTTCTTGTATCTGAAACAGTATTTTAGAAGGGTTTGTACAACAGTAAAACCCATGTTGGGTGCAGGACAATTCTTCATTTTACAAACACAGGGATTGCTTTGCTGCTCTAAAATGTCAAGACCTATTTGACATACATATTTCCTCAGTCATGTTATTGATTCCTTATTGCAGTACTTTGCCATCCATATTTTTGATTTGCCTTAGTTTGCTGTAAATTGGTAGATGCACTGACCATGTAATGCTTCGATTGATTTTGTTGCATGTTGATTTACAGTGTGTTATACCGATCATGGCCTTTTTGGTTGCTTTTGAGAATAGCTTTCATGATGACTGGCCTGCATCTCCTTTCAGTAGCACTATTTCAGCACTGCTGAGTTCAGTGGTGCTACCCATGAGAAAAGAATTCATTCTGTTTGGTCTTAGTACCAGGGGTGTCACGGTAAGCCCCACTTCGCTCAATCAGTCACAAGAGTGGCAATGTTCATCAACTTTGGGGATCCCCAGCCCCCTCAAATATTTCATTAGGGAGGTTGAGGGGACCTTGGCCCTTAGGAGTTGGCTACTATGCCTTAGATCCTATGTGTTTTAATCACTCATACTTCGAGAAGGAGGGAAAGGGACATGTATTTTCTGCAAGATGTTGTTAGAATGTATTTGCATGCAATTGGAGTTGTTGTAATGTTGGCTAATATCTCTTAGCGCTGGGATAAAACTTATGCGTGTGTGTGCATATACACATACATGTGGCATATACACACGTCTTTAAGCACTAGTATTATAAACTCGAACAATTTCTAAAAGTATAGTAAAACAAAACTTACAACTGCTATTTAATATTTACATTAAGCAAGAAATAAAACTGTTTGAAGTGTAGGACAGTGACTTCACAATCTTTTTAATTTAAAACGTTTCTCCTTTATGAAATCTTTGGAATTATTCCTTATTCTCACGAGTCCAAGTTGTTACTGCATTTGCTTAAATTCAACCCTTGTTGACATTGTTCCTCCCACCTCCTTTTTCATATATGCCACTGTCAAAATTATGACAATATGCTTTTCAGGTGGGTTTTGCATCTTGAACCTTTGTGATGGCACAGATTTTTCTGCTGAAACATCTGAAACTATCCAATGACGCAGTACGCAACTATGTGTGCTTTAGTCCTATAATTGCATAGTGATCTCTGAAATACACAGGCTCTCAATCACACACCCACACTCTCTATAGTCCTATTCATGCAACTGAATAAAACAAACATGAAGGAAGGTGTGGGATTGTGGTGACCTTTGCATGTTGGCTGTATCACCTGTACAGTCTTTATGCACTTGCTTTATGGGTAGGTGAAAGCCATGCAGAAACTAGGTACCCAACTGCTCTGAAAAACCACGCTTGCCTGTGTGTACATTTCATACACACAGAGAAACTGTACAGTAAATACATATAGATGGGTATGGGACTTGCTGCCAAGATCTCGCTCCTGCATATGCATGTTTTCTGTATATACTTCCAATTTTGTGACCAGTACATATCTCTCTCTCTCTCTCTCTCTCTCTCTCTCTCTCTCTCTCTCTCTCTCCCTTCCCCCCTGGCTTTCTCTCAGACACCTAACCAATGAAGATTTGTTGGTTATATATAAAGCCAATTATGAATGTCAGTGCCAGTCTAATATATTTTTTTTAAACACAAAAGCTCATACCAATAACAAACTTAGTTGGTCTCTAAGGTGCTACTGGAAGGAATTTTTTTACATATTTTGTTTCGACCACGGCAGACCAACACAGCTACCTACCTACCTACCTACCTACCTATATTTTTCTAAAGAAGTGCCAATTGGAGCAAACATGCCATTGAGCCACTAATTCATGTCTCCATCTATTCCATGCATTGCCTGAATCAGGTTGCTTTACACTGTTGCTTAGCAGGGCTGACTGTGACCCCACCCCCATCCCAGCCATCCCCTGTACAGTGGTGCCTTCTTGCGAGTTTTTCGTCTTGCGATGCACAGTTTCCCATAGGAATGCATTGAAAATCAATTAATGCGTTCCTATGGAAACCGCCTTCAGACCAGGTCCGGGGACAGTCTGTCCCCCGACCTCTTCTGAAGGCTGGGGGGGGGGGGACAAGGGCTTTTCTTCCCACCGCCAGCCTTCAGAAGGCTGTTCTGAAGGCTGGCGGTGGGAAGAAAAGCCCTTCTCCCCACCTCTCGCCCCGCAAGCTCCGGGGACAGGAGCGCTTTGCTGCCAACCGCCAGCATTTTAAAAGCCCCCGCTGTCCCGGGGCGATTTTAAAATGCTGGGGGTCGGCAGCGAAGGCTTCGCTGCCGCCCGCCAGCATTTTAAGATCGCCCGGGACAGCGGAGAAGTCTCCGCTGTCCCGGGAAGGCAGGCGGGGGGAGCAAAGACTTTTGCCCCCCGCCGGCCTTCAGAAGAGGTCCAGTCTTCCCCCCCCTGCCTGCCTTCCAAAGCCGTCCGGGACAGCGGAGAAACGCGCTGCCTTTCTCCGCTCTCCCGGGAAGGCAGGCGGGGGGGAGCAAAGACTTTTGCCCCCCGCCCGCCTTCAAAAGCCGTCCGCGATAGCGGGAAGTGCTTCCCGCTATCCCGGACTGCTTTTAAAATGCTGGCGGTGGGGAGCAAAGCCTTTCGGCCCCCGCCGGCCTTCCTGGACCTCTTCTGAAGGCCGGAGGGGGGGAAAGGCTTTGCTCCCCACCACCAGCATTTAAAAGAGGTCCCCGGAGATTTCCCTATGGGCTTTCGTCTTGCGAAGCAAGCCCATAGGGAAATTCGTCTTGCGAAGCACCTCCAAAACAGAAAACCCTTTCGTCTTGCGGGTTTTCCGTCTTGCGAGGCATTCGTCTTGCGAGGTACCACTGTATTGCCACAGTGACTGGCCCCATGTCTAACTCTACTTTTTGCAGAAAGTTTGGTAATGGCACAGTCTTAAGGACAAAATGAAGGAAGCAAATGCACCCTTAAATCATTTGGTAGCCCCCAATAGACCATTTAAAAAGCCCTTTACCCATCATTTGCAGTAGGCTGTTGTATCAGGTTTCATTCTCCTTTCTAGTTACTGTAAGGATAAGATGGGAACTTGCACAGCCATACAAAATGGAGTGAAAATTAGGCAGTTAGCAGTATACTATTCTATCATGAAACTGTTTGAGTCTTTGAATTTTTAGCATGCAGGTACAGGAGTCAGCAAACTTTTTCAGCAGGGGGCTGGTCCACTGTCCCTCAGACCTTGTGGGGGGCAGGACTATATTTTGAAAAAGAAAAAAAATGAACGAATCCCTATGCCCCACAAATAACCCAGAGATGCATTTTAAATAAAAGCACACATTCTACTTATTTAAAAACACCAGGCAGGCCCCACAAATAACCCAGAGATGCATTTTAAATACAGTGGTGCCCCGCAAGACGAATGCCTCGCAAGACGGAAAACCCGCTAGACGAAAGGGTTTTCCATTTTTGAGCTGCTTCGCAAGACAATTTTCCCTATGGGCTTGCTTTGCAAGATGAAAACGTCTTGCAAGTGTTCCAATTTTTCCCCGCTTTCCCCCCTTTTTCTAAGCCGCTAAGCCGCTAATAGCCTTTTAGCCGCTAATCCGCTAAGCCTTTAATAGCCGCTAATAGCCTTTTAGCCGCTAATCCGCTAAGCCTTTAATAGCCGCTAAGCCTTTAATAGCCGCTAAGCCTTTAATAGCCGCTAAACCGCTAATAGCGCTAAGCCGCTAATAGGGTTGCTTCGCAAGATGAAAAAACCGCTAGACGAATGGGCTCGCGGAACGGATTAATTTCGTCTTGCGAGGCACCACTGTAAAAGGACACATTCTACTCATGTAAAATCACGCTGATTCCCAGACTGTACACGGGCCGGATAAAGAAGGTGTTTGGCCCCCGGGCCTTTGTTTGTTTACCCATGATGTAGGAGATCCTTTGGTGCCTCAATATGCAGCTTTAAGTGCTAGGTGAAAGTGTTCCTCTTCAACCAAGCCTTTGGCTAACATCCTATATCATTTTAAATGTTTCATGGGAGAGGGTGGAAGGGGTTATTATTGTTTCATTTTCTTCTTCTTTTTATTAGGTCTTTTGTGTTTTTATCTTGTATTGTTATGCTGTGAACCCCCCTGAGAAATGCAGATGAAGGGTGGTATACAACTTTTAACAACAACTACGACAACAACAATAATAATACTGAGAAGTTCCCCTCTGCATGTCCCACTGAAATGAAAGGGAATTGTGAAAGCCTGTGTTCCTGCTGCACTGTTCCTGTTAATTTTGATGTGCTATATTTTCCAGTAGACTGTGTCCAATAACCAGCGCAAGCCCAATATATTTTGTCACCTTAAGCAAAATACAAGATGCCACCACCCTTTATTCCATGTTCAAAAGCTGGCCAGACTGGGCAGTTTGGGGCAGAATCTGCCATTGTACCTTAAGGGCAGCAGGTTAGCAGTGATATCCACTTTCTACCCTCAGCATTTGCCCCCTGAGGTGGATGCCTCATTCTGCCTCATGGTGGTAAATGGCCATTGTTCTTCTTACTCAGCCACCATTGTTCTACAAACTTGCTGGAGGGCTGTACCTTATCAAGTGTTCTCTTTTCTTAATAGAAGAAAACTTAGCCCAGCTTTCTCTCCCGTGGACGCAAAGATGTCTTTAGATATTTGTTTAATCATATCATAGTATTAAAAGGGCACGCTGAGGACACACTGCACTACATTTAGCACACAACTTTTTCAGTGACTGAAAAGTGTTCTTTAGTGTAGTGTCATAGAGACATTTACCGGATAGCTAATTGAAGGAACGAAACGTTATTTGACGGTTGTGGAGTGTGGATCTAGATTTATAAACTTTTGCCACATATTGTGGGAATGGGAGCATAGCTCAATCAGAGATCCATGCTTTGCACATGAAGGGTCTCAAGTTCAATTCCTGGCACCCTCAGTTAAAAAGGGAGCTCAGGTTGCAGGGCAGGGAAAGACTTCTGCAAAGGACAACTGCTGGGTGTCACCATAGTAGATCATGGATCGGAATATAGGAATCTGTGTTATACCAAGTCAGACCATTGGTCTATCTAGCCCATTATTGTCTAAATTGACTGACAGTAGCTCTCCAGGGTTCCAGACAGGAAACTTTCATTGAATACCACCTTTAACCGTTCAGCTGAAAAAAATTATTACATAAAAAGGATTGAAGTTGGAACATAAACTGACCCTGAATGTGCAACTGAACCATTGGCCTTACAACTTCATATTGCTATGCTCATTTTAGCTGCTCATTTAACATAATTGGCTACAATACATGGGATAGAGACTCTGTACATCAACCACAGGTGAGAAACACTGCAAAAGAGTGGGAGTTTGACTTCTGGAAGAGTTAGATAACAGGAAGAGGAGGGCAGAGGAGTAAACATAGTAGTCCTGTGCCTTCCAAGGAACACTGACATGATTTGCCTTGGCTATTCATAGTGAAATAACTGGTTGAGAAACTGGGATGCTTCCTGGAAAATAACTGAACCCAGAGGTCGCTGCTCCTAATAGGAGCAATTCAGAACTCTCAACTTTTGAACAGCGTTCAAAACTCCCATTGCTCTAGGTGCATTTTGTGACAGGGAGTTTCATCAGTGTGAGCAGTTTCTGAGCTCTGGGTGCAGTACTGCACCTAAGATTTCAGATTAAAACTGCCACTGCTGGAAGAAAAGGAGGACCTTTTCTGCCTCCCCACTTCCAGCCACTCTCTGATGACTGGAGAAGGGACCCTCAAAAGAATATTAGGGAGGAAGGCAGGGGAAGTATGGATTTGTTTTTTGCAGTCTTCAGATGAGGACTAGACCATGTGAAAAATGAACATAAGATTTTAGCTGTAGTTCATTCATTTTCAGCTTTCTATTCTTGTTATTAAAAAAAGCACCGTGCCTAGACACTCCGTTGGGGTGCCCATAACCTAGGTTTAAGGTGCCATTTAGCTCCTAGCTTTCATATCTCAGTTTCTAACACTGCTTTTGAACAATATTTTCATTTAAATATTATTTTGTCAACACGTGATGCATATGCTTCTTGAGCAAGAAGAGTGTGCTAATCAGTTTGCTAATCATTGCTATGAATCTTTTCTTTCCTGGGAGTTTATGCTTGTAAAATTTGAAGCTGTTGCATGTACTTCAAACCAAGATATAAGCTAGAAACGTGGAAAACAATTAATTATGTTCCTCCTCAATGAAGCCCTTCGATTAAAGCTGGCCAGGGTTTAACTAAACCTCCATGAGAGCCTGTCTGTCTGTCTGTCTTTCTTTCACATGGAGGGGTCCATGCTGCGTGTGAGATGCACTGATTTAGGACTCATGAAAATGTGCTATAATTTTGTGACAGTGCCTTTCAACAATCTTTACAGCACTCTTCTAGTTATTGCTGTTAAATAAATTATAAATCACAGCCCTAGCTAGTATGCTTCAGTTGCAACTAAGATTTGGCCAATTTCTGTTCTGCTGTTGTGTTGGTCTTAAAACACTGTGATTTTGTTTGGTAATTGCACACATAGAGGAAGATGCCATCATTGGAGGCACAGCAATGATTAAGGGCAGAGCAGCAGGTGGCTGTACTATGGATACAGAATGGAGGATGCCATCTGTTTGTAAAAAAAACCAAATGTGTGACTGTGGAACTCCTTTGCAGAAAACCAAGCCCAGTTCAAAACAAAGGGTGGTAGGGAGAGAAATTACAAATATAAATAATTTTACTGTGGAATCGGGCAGAGGAATATGGGTGGAGGATAGCTTACATATTATAGAGTGGCATATATAGAAGTCACTACCCTTAATTTCTTGATGTGCATTAACCTAAAGACTAATTTTTTGCACTGCGAGATGTCAGAAATATATAATCCCATCACTAGCAGAAATAAGCTACTGCAGTCAGCAATGTGGGCTTTCTGATATTTTGCCCTAAATTTATTGGGAATTGAATTAACATATTTTAGTAAGCAAAACTAAAAATAGAATGTCATGTTGATTTTATGTTTTGCATAAACACAGGGTTTTTCCTGCAGTTGGATTTTCCCTCTCCCACCCCTGCAGCCAGGGCTTAGCATACTATAGTATGTTACTACAGTAAACATAACTTTTTGATGGACTGGGAAACAAACAAAAATAAATAGATCTTCTTATTGTGGTGGTCTGGAACGGAACCTACAATATCTCCAATGTATGCCTGCAAAAAATCATCAGACTACCATCTTACTACCATTTCTACCATCCTACAATTATTATTGCATGAAATAACAGGGTCATACTTCAAGGAAAGCTTCATTAAACAAAAATGTATTTAGTAGCCACATAAATATTGAAACACTAGGTACTTGTCTAATTTCAAGTGGTAACTGATTCCAGAGGGCTGCAGTTGCAACACTAAAACCCTGGATTCTAGTGCATACTAAGAGCACTTCTTGGACCTGTGGTTTTCTTAGTTGTGCCCCACCTGAGGATCACAGTTGCTAGGCAGGGATATTTGGGCAAGGTCATTCCTTTGGTTTCTTCTTACCTTGGCCAAAGCATCCTAGGTATAATCATTTGAGGCACAATCCTGAAGTAACCTTTTTAAAAAAGCAACCTTTAAGCATAAACCAGTGTGGTGTAGTGGTTAAGAGCGGTAGTCACGTAATCTGGGAAAACGGGTTTGTGTCTCCGCTCCTCCACATGCAGCTGCTGGGTGACCTTGGGCCAGCCACACTTCTGTGAAGTCTCTCAGCCCCACTCACCTCACAGAGTGTTTGTTGTGGGGGAGGAAGGGAAAGGAGAATGTTAGCCGCTTTGAGACTCCTGAAGGGGAGTGAAAGGCGGGATATCAAATCCAAACTCTTCTTCTTCTTCTTCTTGTCTGTCCTTTAAAATGTACATATTTCCTAAACCTTAACGATACTTGGAAAACACTGGGTTTTTTTTTGTTTTTATCAGCTAAAGATGAACTCAGCTTTGCTTACATGCACCCAGTTAATAGCACCTCTCTATCTCTGGTTCAGTTGCTATAGAAACCATGTCCTGCTAGCATCCCAATCTTACACTGTTCTAAATTCAGACCACAGCGTTAGACAATAATATTAATTGTGTACCTTATACTTTGCTCTAATCTTCCTCATTTTAAAAATAATTCTGGTATACATTATGAGAGGGATTATATATGAAATTCTCACAGGTGCAATGCCTGCACTGTGGTATACAAAGAACCCATGTGATTTGTAGAAATACAGAGCTCCCTAAAAGACATAGGTACAAAATGGAATTGCCCACTGCTGCTTGTAAAAAGCATAATAGCAAGCAAAAAGTGTCTTCCCTGGGGCTTAGGGCTACAGCTTCCTGTTGCTGGTAGTTACACACAAATACAATCTAGTGTAATATAAATGAAGTTAAATATATGGCCAGGTCAGGAGAAAATGCTTGATCTTCATCGTTCATTTTGACTTAATGGCTACTTGATGAAGGGAGGGCCAGCAGTTTTAAAGGAATGCTACCCATTAATAATTTTAAAAGGAGATTGCTCATATTTCAAGGATCTGCCCACCGTAAGTGGAAATCATTCACACACACCACCACCACAGAATTTGTCCATGCATTTTGTTAAGGCAATGGGACCCGGGTGGCGCTGTGGTCTAAACAACTGAGCCTAGGGCTTGCCAATCAGAAGGTCGGTGGTTCGAATCCCTGCGACGGGGTGAGGTCCCAGCTCCTGCCAACCTAGCAGTTCAAAAGCACGTCAGAGTGCAAGTAGATAAATAGGTACTGCTCCAGCCGGAAGGTAAACTGCATTTCCGTGTGCTGCTCTGGTTTTGCCAGAAGCGGCTTAGTCATGCTGGCCACATGACCCTGAAAAACTGTCTGCAGACAAACGTTGGCTCTCTCGGCCAGTAAAGCGAGATGAGCACTGCAACCCCAGAGTCGTTCGCAACTGGACTTAACTGTCAAGGGTCCTTTACCTTTACCTTTGTTAAGGCAGAAATTTGTCTTGTCTTTGGTTTCAGAAATGTGTGTTTCTTCAGGTGGGGGCATGGATTACAAAGAGCTGTAGCAAGTATACTTTAAAGATATTATAAAGGAAAGTGTGTGTTTTTTTAATCCAATTGGCAGCACATGCTAATATTTTTGTTTTGATCATATTCGTTCTGAAAATTCTAGAATTGCTAGGTAGGATAACACAATTGGGCAGTACTTAATACTGTGGTAGCACAGTACTTACTAAGTCAGCTAATTAAAATGATGTGATTAGATACCCATGATTATATTGTGATCATATAACATAATATTATGCACCTTCCTTGTCCCCCTGAACCGTCTATAATTTGCCTGGTCAAAAGGCGGCAGCTGTAACCCAATGACCCACCCAACCTGCACTGCAAATTGTTTTGAAGCTCTTCTAAGAACCACTTTAAACACCAGGCAGCAGAATCATGGAATTGCTGAGTTGAAAGGTACACTGAGAATCATCTAATCCAAGACCTTGCAATGCAGAAATATGCAGTTGTCCAATACAGGGACTGAACCTGCAACCTTGGCGTTATCAGCACCACACTTTAACCAACTGAGCTATCCAGTGTGGGGGGATTCTGCACATAATACATGAAGTGGGGCTTGTGAATCTTATTCATGGTAAGATCTGTGAACATCAGGTAAATGTTTTGAGTTCATGAGCCCTACTCACAAGTAAAATATGTGAGCTGCTTTTCAGATACTGCAACAGAAGAAGTAGAAGCAAATGTTTATATAGGGATGTTTAGACCAACCTATTTCCAGTTTCTGTCAATTTCACATTTCACATTCATAATTTTGATGTTTGCTTCCCTGGGCTCCTTTGTGAAGAAGGGCAGGATACAAAGTTAATAAATAAAAATGAATAAAATTGTTCTCTCCCATTTCCACTTTTGTTTGCATTTAATAAAAAAATCTGCACAAAAGTTCACATTTAAATAGTATTTCATTAAAACAAAATGGTATTTATAGACAACTTTATCTCTATTTACACATTTTTTTCCCTTTTAAAATGCATTTAGCTTTTGGTCTTCTCCATGTACACTGCCAAAATCTGCTCCAGGGAATCCTCCATCTCTCTGGAGCATTATTTTAGTTGGGGCTGTGTGAGAGGTGGAGGAAGTCACAGAAGCTGAATTTCACAAGCACCCCTGCAAAGCCCTTTTAAAAATGCTTTCCTTTAGAAAAGGGGATTATTCAACATAGAGGCAAAGGTAAGATTTCTTTGTGATTTGTTCCTGTAGAGATTAGCACTATTCATGGCATGAAAAGATTGTAGGACTCCTTGGAAGTAAATAACCAAGCAAGGGAACTATGAGATCTTTATCTCCCCACCCCATGAACGAACAGCTACCCACCTGTCATTCATCTGACATCATCTGACATTCCCTGTGGGGAACACTTTGGCAAACAGTACCCAGAAGGATTGAATTTTCCACTCACCAGCTGGTGAGGAGAGGATTCAGTCCTCCTCTTTGCAGTGGTTTGCTTCAGCAGTGCATTGCCTGCAGTGAGTTCCCTAGTTGACATCATCCGGTGACATCAGTTGATTGACAAATGGGTGTGGGTTGGGGAAAACGGCATCACAGGCCAAGATTGGCCCATGGGCCGGAGGTTCCCCATCCCTGAGAGCAAGGGAACTTGCTGTCTTGTTTCTAGACTAGTTATCATGGAAATGGTAAATCTTGGTGACGTAGTTGAATATTCATCCACAAATTGTTCCCAGGGAGAAGGGTTTTAGCATATGCATCCCCCTGCAATGGCAGTTATCTCTGAAATAATCTTTTTTCATGATGAAACAGTACATCATGTAAGGCTGTAAACAGGTTTACAGCCTCAATGAGAAATACTCCTATGCCTTCATAATTTGATTGTGACATACTTCATGAGTTTGTCACTGAAGGATTGTTGACAGATGCAGAACGTGACATGGCATCTATGTACTGAAGGCAATGATTATAACTGGTAGGTGGTACCTTGTCAGAGATGTTTTAGATAATGGATATCCTGTTTGAGGGTAGGAGACTAGCTCAGCCACTGAAACTTTTCTATCTATTGTTTAATGAGCATTCAGGTAATTTGTCTAAACTGGCTTCTTATCGCTTTTGATATGTAATTTCCTATGAAATTTCTTATCACTTATTAGGCACATATATTTGAGACAGAGCAACTTTTTGATGGGGCAAATTCCCATAGGTCTTTAATGACAGTTATCTTGCAGTAATGCTTGTCAAGATGTCTTATTTTGCAGGACTGAAGGTCACCAAAGAATTAGATGTGGTGTTAAAGTTTTTTCTAGCAATATTTATAGTTTTATACTTAAAAACTAAGTTTTTAGTTTTGTCTTAAATGCACCTGTAGTTTTGTGTTTATAACTGTTTTTAATTAATGTATGCATAAATCACAGTGAGTTGATTGTTTAGAAGGTGGTTAATAAATCGTAACAACAACAACAAAACAATCACAATACCCCCTGAAAAAGCAATACTAATACGAATACTAATAATAAATTCTCACACACTTATGTGGTGCCTACTAAAGTTGAGGGTTGGTTATCTACCTTGTGGGGATGTAATTCAATTAAACCAGTGGAAGATTTGGAGAAGGGATTCCACTGCTGCAGGGAACATTTTTTTTTAAAGTCTAAAAATAACTCTCTAGGGACTCCACAGAAATACCAACTGATGAATTATGTTTTACAAATCTAATTCTTTTCATTCAAGAGAAGATTAGCAGTTGCCTTTATGTAGAGCTGCCTCTATATGCAGTCCAAAGCCCTTTGTGAAGGGGATTATATAAGGGTGGGTTCATTTCCAGTTTTGGCAACTAAAAGTCATTCAGAAAATAAGCTCAGACAGTAGAGCTTGTTGTTAGAAGAGTACAGCTCCCTCTCTGTGAATGTTCATTATTTATGGGCGAGAGCACATCCATTTTGTATTAGTGTTAGCTTTGTTTTATTATGTTTTTACATTTTTTAAGCACTGTGGATTATATACAGTTTTTATATGTACACAGAAGGTTAATGATCAGAAAAATATATTGTGAAACAATTTTAATCTGTTTTATTAAATGGTGCAGGTTATGAATATTACAGGTTTGACAACATTTAAGAATGATTAAAGCCTAATTCAAACCACCATTGGGTCAGTGGCAAGAACCTTTGAAAAGCCTTTCCATGTTGGTTTACAGATTATAGTGAATTGGCTGTGTGCATCAATTGCTGCATGCTGGATCCAGCTTTTTGCATGCCATCATCATTTCTCAAAAAGTGATTTTTGAAATAATCTATGAGCAGCCAGCATTTCCTCACAGCTCCCATGCGCACAGATGGTCATGTGAATCAGCCTTACGTAATGATTATGGGGTGGTAAGAATGTGGGTTGAATTCTGCTTGTGTGTGATTTATTTGGCATGAACACAACTGGCAGCCCAGTCTACCTTTATGGTGCCCTAGCAACACATCTGGAAGGAAGTTGTGCGGCAGGACTTTAAATGTGTGTCTGGGTGGCACTGCTGGTTCTAAGCTACCTCTGCCTTTCATCAGAACAAGACAAGAGGACTAATCCAGCCCATGCACTTCCATGTTAGAAAGGCAATGTGTGAACTAAGTCTGAACAAATGTTGGTGGCTTGTGACTCAGTGGCCCAGTTCATATGAGGATTCATAAACCATGTTTATGAAGTGAGGAATAAGCTTTGGGGACAAGCACTTCTCCCTTGCCTTTCCTCTTCTCTGCTCCCACTGTATGTCGGGTTGGCACATAGATCCTGGCTTGTGTGAAGCCAGATTTGGCTGTTACAGTGGAATTTGAGAGCTCTAGCTTAAAGTCTGGTAACAAACCAGGCAATGGGATAGGAAGGATGAGGACCACCTGGC
The DNA here is from genome assembly GCF_964188305.1 of Podarcis bocagei. Classification (NCBI taxonomy): domain Eukaryota; kingdom Metazoa; phylum Chordata; class Lepidosauria; order Squamata; family Lacertidae; genus Podarcis; species Podarcis bocagei. The sequence goes on from NC_138134.1 coordinate 31,893,220, forward strand.
CCCGGTCCTTGTTTATGACTTCATTGTTTTTGAATGGTTTCCCAAACTAGGCTCATTTGGATATGTTCTGAAGATTCAGTCAAATGTTTCTTGTTGCATTTTATTAGGTAATGCTTCCCACAGCAATAAAGCAGATGTGCAAACACTTGCCTGCACCAAAGAAATTAAGCACATTGCAATTTGCTTTGCCAGCAAAGCATATGTATGATGTGTCTTCTTTTGATGTCTTGTCGAACGGCTGAGAATTTGGACTCCTCAGAAAAGGGAGGTATTTCAAGTGTAGCCAAGGTGACAGCCTCCAGATTTCGTAGAGACTGCAGTCGACACTGTCCCTCACCACTAGCCATGCTGGCTGGGTCTGATGAAAGTTATGGTTCAGCAACTTCTGGAAAGCACATGTTAGTTACCCCCACATTGAAACAATATTTAATACAACTTTTTGATTCCTTTATTGATGCTTCAACATTCAGCAACAATTGAAACGGAGCTTCCGCAGCAGTAGTATTTCTACAATTAGAATACTGCATTTTAGAATGGTCAGCATTTTAAAATTGTATATTTGGTGCTCATACCTAAATGTGGTATTCATATTTTCCTCCATATACTGCTGTTAACGTGCAGCACAGTAACCAGTATTAATTTTTATTCTCCTTTTTGAGTGCAAGAGATAACACAAGTTGCCTTAAAACGAGGGAGATGAAAATAAATGCAGAATGGAGAAAGAGATGTTATATTTCATTATGATCTGGAAAACTAAAGATACATGCTGTCTACCATGCTGAGCCACATGCTGAGAGCAGCAGTGATCTGTTTTTCAAGACATGCTAATCTCTATCCTGGGAAGCCTTTGGCCAGAATATGATCCTTAACCTTTACCGCTTGTAGTTTGTCATTATGATAGTCCAAGTTCCTTGATCTGGAATATGTATCTACACATCTTATAGTAAAACATTGAATAAAGCCCTTGAACTCAGTTGTGCATGAGGAGGTGTCTAGCTCAGTGTTTCCCAACCTTTTTTGGGCAAAGGCACACTTGTTTGATGAAAAAAATCTTGAGGCACACCACCATTACAGCCCCGTGACGTCAGCGCGCAGCGTCACGCCGGGAGGGACGCACGAAAGTGTAAGTTTCAATTGTTTTCCCTCCCCCTTGCCGGGGAACCTCCAAGCTTTGGGGGTGGGGGGGGGAGGAGGCAGCAAAGCGAGGCAGGAAGGAGAGCGCGGCTTGGCTGGGTGAGCTTTGGCAGGGGCAGGGAATGAGAGCCGCGAGGCGGGCACTGCGGACGGAGGCGCTGCCCACCGAGCTCGCAGGCAGCCAGGCAGCCAGACGGCGAGAGCCCCGTGCTGGGCAGCCTCTCCTCGCCGCCGCCGCCCCGCCTCTCGCCGCCCGACTCGCCCGCCTCCCTCCAGGCAACATCTCGCGGCACACCAGGCAACATCTCGCGGCACACTAGTGTGCCGCGGAACAGTGGTTGGGAAACACTGGTCTAGCTAACAGATGCACAGTGCAAAGGTCTTTCATCTTTTCCTATGTGAGAAAGATTTTTACCACATTTGTTACACAGGTGCTACCTGTTTCAAAAGCTGTACAAAGCCTGGCATTAATTCAGTGTGTGCCTCTTTGAGAAGTTAAGAAAAGAACTGTATGAAGGTTACCAAAACCTCTAGCCAAAGCATTCAATAAGTGAAAAAAGCTCCCACCTCCATTGCTTCCTGACATGTTGCCCCCTTAAGGTTATTATGTCACAGTGCTGATGTGAGATGTCAGTGCAGGAGTCACGTGCTCTACTTCCTTGCCTGGTCTGTCTGTACTAAAAGTGGACACTGTGAAGGCAGGTGTGGTGGTGTGGCATTGGCAGCAAAGCAGGGCAGCTCTTACTGAACTTGTTGATAGAGAGACTATAGTTATGGAATTCCATTGTATTTGATGGTCTATATTTATGTTCCTAGTTTTAGAGATGGTTTAGCATTCTTTCACTTGTTCAACCATGCACAGCTTGCATTTTCTAGATCCAAACAAATAGCTTCATATCACTGAGTTCATGTTGATAGTGAAACAAAAGTTTTATGTATTAACAAGGTTCACTAGGTACCTTTGGGTTTAGTGAAATGCACCTGCCAAATACTCCTACCTATAGCTGAAATGAGCACACAGCTTATACAGTGTATGCAGTTCATGTTGAGTCAATAATATAAGCACATATACCAGAAGCACCCCTGCTGAAAAATACACATGGCCTTATGCTTCTCGTGCTAATACCAACATCAGCTTAAGACATCATCTGTCCATCCTAAATCTTTCCCCCCACCTTGTTTCTTGTGCCAACCTGGGCTGCTGTCACCTCTTTCCTTCCATTCATGCATTATACAGGAAATAAATTCCATGCTGTTTCCTCCAGTGGTAGAATATAATGGTAGGAATTTGACTCTTCTGTTGAGTTGTGGGACAGCTTTGCATGGAACTGGGAAGTGTCACAACTGGGAAGTGCAGTTGTGTTTTCTTTCTCTTTTATCCACTCCTGAAATTTGCACGTTTTCTCCATGGATGCATGTGGATGCTTGCTATCAATGTTCAGCCAGCTCATGTACCTCTCCTCGCAAGAGATATGTAAGTTACATGAGAATTATATCTGTAATATGTAAAGCTGCTCATAAAAGCCTCCTTCATGTTATCCACATGTAGAGGGCTCCTTCCATGAAGGAGAACAGGATTGCACTACTGACCATGTTCTGATGTTGCATGCTTCCCCAACGCCAACAATGATACATTGTCTTGGGAGAGTCTCAAAATCCATTCTTACTGTTGGTAATCATATTTTTCTATGAGGGGGGAGTAAGGCATGAACTTCATGGACAGATCACAGCTGTTCAAGCAGTCCAGTCATGTATACATTGTCATCTGCTGCAGAGACAAGAGGAGAGACAAAGAGGAGAGACATACTGACCTGCTGTTGGGTATCTACAGTGCATGTTCACTTTCTCTGTTCCCCTGGGTGTGCATTTATTTTTTTCCAGCTGAAAATAATCCTGCATTAATTCCTCCTCTAGCAAAAGTTTTTACTAAAGCTGTCAGCATTGTTGCTTGAGAAGGGGTTTCATGGTTTGGCTCAGAATCAAACCCGTGTTTCTCATCTATTTTCTTATTAGAATCTTGGCATATTTATAAGCTGTGTGTGACATATATATATATATATATATATGCTTTCGTAGATTTTCACGGGTACAGGAATGCAGGTTTTGGTGTCTACGGGTGTCTTCCCGTGTAAGAGTTGGGGTGTCTAGGCGACGTTTCGACGAGGTCTCACTCGTCATCTTCAGGCTGGTGCTTTCGGCTTCTTGTTACTAGAACAGAGCCCTCTGTTCTAGTAACAAGAAGCCGAAAGCACCAGCCTGAAGATGACGAGTGAGACCTCGTCAAAACGTCGCCTAGACACCCCAACTCTTACACGGGAAGACACCCGTAGACACCAAAACCTGCATATATATATATATATATATATATATATATATATATATATATATATATATATATATATAATGTGCATGGTCTTACTTTTATTTGCATTTGATTACTCTCTCAACTGCAATATTTTGAGAGCACGGGAATTATATTGGGAGTTTTTTCCCCTTAAAGTAAGAAGTAGTTGAGAGTAATTAAAGGATTTCAAAGGAAGTGCTTACTGTATAAACCAGCAGGAAAGTAGAACAACATAAAAGTCTAGCATGAAGGTTTTTTTCACAGTCTTCACATAATACACTGAAACTTTGAAATGCCAAGATCATTTAATAGGGTTTAGTCTGTCAGCTTACATATGAGTAGAGAGGCAGGGGGTGGACAGCTGCTAATGATCATGGGAATATCAGGTTAAATTAGGAGAGAGAGAAGCAGAATGAATGGTAGTAAAAGAGTTAAAGGAAAATGACAAGGGCTTTCAAAGATGTACCAAGGGAACGGTGTAAGTGGGTCTATTAATAGGGAAGAAATATGAGCATAATAACGACTCAAAAGTGTCGGAGTAATCTTGAGATTGATCCTTAATCAGGTGCTTGCCCCCTTTCCTGGTCAAAGAGTAATCAAGTTGTGTTCTCTTCAAATGGGGATAAGGACGGTTTCACATAACCAGTAAGTATAGGGCTGGCTCTTTTTATTTTGTTGAAAATGACAGCTTGCTTACCTCTGTCCTTTCATCATCATCTTGACTGCCACAATGTTTTAGAGTCCTTGCAAGTTTGTGGGTTTGGGAGTAATTTGTAGATGCATATGTTACTTTGTGTATGCAAAAGAGTAGTGTTTATATGTGATTGTAAATATGCAGGAGATGGTGTGATTGTTAGAGTAACTGTGTGTGGTTCTGCAAGTGTATGACTGTTCGGATAGTAGGTCCTGGATCTCTCTGACACTTCTGATGTAACTCCAAGCCAGAATCACCTGCCCCAGAGGATATCTAGCCAGTGAATCTACCAGACCTGAGGTCAAGGGGCAACTCATTGAAAACAATTATGAGGAAGAAAAGTTAACAAACTGCAAACTTGGGAGAAGCGTTTCAGAGTGGGAGCCAAATCTAAAACCAACATGGGACTGCTACCAAAAAACAGCAGCTCTGTGTCAACTCCCTTAGTGACATAGGAAGCTGCCTTATTCCTAATCAGGCCATTGGTCCATTTAACTCAGTATTGCCTACAATGACTAGAATTGGTTCTCTAGGATTTTACTTAGGAGACATTCCCAACCCTGCCTGGGTATGCTGTGGCTTGAACCTGGGATGATTTGATTCGTTATTTGGCCCCCACATAGAGCTGCTGCACAGCACTAGTATTTTTGAACCTCCAATTGATATGAGATGATTTGCTGACAGGAGCAATGCCAGGATAGTGAGTGAGTCAAACTAGATATGACACAGTGGGCTGTTATTTTTTTTTATGCGTGTTTGTAACGTGTAGTTTTCTGCTCAGACCTTTCTGGTTGGGGAAGTTTAAATTTCTCTTCTCATCACCGGAAATGATAATGGATGCACACATTACATCTAATTGCCCCTCATTTGCTTTTAAAAATTATATATTTATAAAAATACAATTAAGATTCACATTAACAATGGCTGTTTTTTCATTACACTGTGGAGTCTTTTAAGTTAATGCCTGCTTCCTTTGGGAAGTCTCCCTGGTCCTGTAAGGTCTGAACATAGTTTCATGATTATGAACTTGGCATTTCCTAGAAATAAATAAATGTGGTTTTTTTAACTTAATCATCCAGGGATTCTTTTTAATGGCTTCTGCAAAAGCATCAGAAATGTTAATATTTAATGTCATATTTATGATCCATTATTATTATTTCATTTAATTAATTGGTAGAATAACCCCCAACTTTTTATCGATTGAGTGAAGCCCAAGCAGCCACAATGTCAAGATTTTCAAGCTGTTACAGAATTGCTTTTGGTAATGTTGAAAGCATTATTTTGGCTTCATGACTCAATACAGCAACCTTTCTAGTGTCTTCCCTCACCCCCTTCAATATTTTTGTTTGATAGGGACATCATGTTAAGATTCATTGGCCCTTTGCAATGTTACCTAGTTCTGAATCCCACATTTGAAGGAGATGCATTAGAATGTGTCAAGACTGTGCATATTGGTAGGGAGCAGAGAAACAGTCTAATCATATATCCCTGCTGGGGCTTTTGTAGCTGTCAGGGCTGAGGCATAAATTATTGGATGAAGTCAGTAGTGAGTACCAAGGAGCAAAACCAGGACCAAAGGATAAATCAGGAAGTAGCATCAAGAAGGAACAAGCCAGAAGCAAGGACTAAAAAGCAATGCACTACTGTTCAGTAGCTCACCACACATGACAGTTGCACAGAAAGCCAATGACTTCCACTTTGAGCTCTGGTAGTAGCCTGGTGGGAGGATGTTAGTTTTCTTTAGTTGCAACAACAGCACAGCCAGTCCGTTATCCTTCATATAATTCAAGTTATTGCTCTAGAGCAAATCAGTAGCTGAGATACCAAAACCTGCAATCTGGTTCAGCATCAAATAAATCATTGCAGAAGGGGTGTGTGTGTGCTTCTCTATTTGGAAGCCCCATATTGCTGGTAATATGATGGTTGGAGACAGCAGGAGTATTTAACTTTTAAGGAAGGAATGGAATTGGCCTGTAATGGAGTTATATCCCACTTTTTTGGGCCATATTTCACATAAGTTTATAAACATATCCTTTGGATTCCACCTAACAAACAATGCAATATTACATACACCACAGTGACTTGTTTGCATCTGCTCAACTCTACATAAAGTAGGAGCAATGTTTTGTCTGCCTTCATTCCTCTACTGCAACTCACATGCATGCACACATGATGGACTCCACTGTTGATTTCTGGTCTGAATAAATTAGGATATCATTACAAAGAAACTAATGCAACTGATATTGCCCTAGTGTTTCTTTTGAACAACAAATTCTAAACAGTTTCATACAATGGGCAATCAGCTATAAGAAGCATGTACAGTTTGTTAGGCTCTGGGAACCTAGGTGCCAGTGGGAATGATTAGGGAAACTGGGTGGAGCCTTTAAGCATCAGCTGCTAGTGCCCATAAATTAAGTGATAAACCTTTGAAAAGCTAATCTGAAAAGCAAGGATTTATATTTGGGATCACATGCTTGTACAGGAAGTGCATTCCAGATTTCAGCAAGGGAGAGAAAGATTTGAGAGGGACTGGAGATGCAAAAATTCACAATATGGTCCAAATATATGTTTCCTCTTGGTTGTATTCAGGATTAAACTGCAAAATTGAAAAAAAACAAAACAGCTGGTACATTTTAAGTGTGCTTGTTGTGGTTACTTTGCATGTCACCTAATAAACATCTTGGTGTTCCTGAGGAATAATACTATGTGAACAGAAATGATGAGGTACTGGCACCATGGCTCCTTGACCCACACAAGATAGAACAGGGGTCAGCAACCCTTTCCAGACATGGGCTGGTCCACTATCCCTCAGACCTTGTGAGGGGCTGGACTATTTTTCGGGGGGGGGGGGAATGAACGAATTCCTATGCTCCACAAATAACCCAGAGATGCATTTTAAATAGAAGCACACATCCTACTCATGTAAAAACACCAGGCAGGCCCCACAAATAAGCCAGAGATGCATTTTAAATAAAAGGACACATTCTACTCATGTAGAAACACACTGATTCCCAGACCGTCCGCAGGCCGGATTTGGAAGGTGATTGGGCCAGATCCAGCCCCCAGGCCTCGGGTTGCCTACCCCTGAGATAGACTATCTGAGGAGAGACAACAGATACATGTTTGTCTTAGTAACGGGCTCACTATCTGGCCATGACTGGCTCAGATTATGCAGTGTACATTATTTCCCCACCAATACCTAACATGATAATTTGGGCATTAATCCCATTAATTTATCTAAATCATTATTTTTCCATTTAATTGTGTTTAGGATTAAACACTCCCATGCAACGCTGTGGGTGAATGTAGAAAACAGTACCAAAATTAAGATCTTAATGTTGTTGATTTCTTGTTCCCTTAAATGCTAATTAAATCAGTGCATCAAATTCAAGGCTTGGCACATAAGCATTGTCAGCCAGCTCTGAGAGAAAGGCCACAAGAAAAGACTTGCTTAAACAGCATGTAATGAAAATTTGTTTTATTATTATGATTCCTGGAAGAACTTAGTACCAATCTGTACTAAAGATTAGTACCAATCTGTAGAGGATTTTTAGCAGTAAGTGAGATGCCCCAGACCCCTATGAATGAAAAGGAAAAACACATGAACAATAAATCAACCAGTTATGCAATAATGCATTTTCAGTAACCACCTCATATATAGTTTGAGGATTGTTGAAACATGGTGATGATGCAGAATTGCATATTCACTTTGCTTCAGTAATATCTTCTACTGGTGAGCAGGTGTCTAGAAATAGGATCCAGTTAATATTAAGTTTTCCATTCCTTTAAATGGGAAAGATGTAAGAACTTTTTAAAAGAACTTTCCCAGTGGGTTTCCAATATGTATAGCGTTGGCTGAACCAGAGTCAGAGATACACCTAAACATACTGGCCATAGTCACATAGTAAATGGCTGTTGTGTAAGATGCTTTGTTGGCCATTTGATTAAATTAGCCGTATAAAGGGATCTTTGTCTAGTCCCTTTGCCTTGACTCAAACTACTGCACTGAGACATTAAGACCATTATTTCATATTTTGCTGAAAGTAAAGTAAGCAGCCCTCTTCTTTTAGAAAGCAGTTGGACCAAGCTGCTGAGTTTTCCAAGCCAAAAAAGAGAGTCTGTTTTGTTTGTGACTAATCTTGGTTGAGACATTCTCTGATCCAGGCCTGAGCTACATACTTGCAGTTTTGACCAACAGTGGATTCACTGGGGTTTCTCATGGATCCAATTTCTCATCCCATTGAAAATAATGGAGTCCTGACCCAAATGCAAATTATGCCCACCTTGATACTGCTCAGTAGAATTTACATGGTTGAGCATTCCTACTTTGAATTCTTGCCCCATCCATTATTCAGACACTCATAAGATATTATGTACTGCATATTTTAGGCCACAATATGTTTCTAATAGGAGAGGAGAAAAGAGTTTAAAATGCAAGGTGAATACAGCTATAGTCTTTGGGTTTTCTAAAACTCCAGCTCCGACTAAACTCCAGCTCCGATAAAAAATTGGTGCAACCGTAGGTCCAGTCACATAGTTGTTATTGTATAAGACCAAGCTCCTCACTTAACTCAGAAACAGATTCAATATGATTTCCTGCTGTTTGAGTCCTTCCAATATAATTCACCTATCTGTCTACTTCCTTTGGTTCAGTTGTTGAGTCCCAGAATGAATCTCTCCACAAAGGTGACCTTGTAATATATAGGATAGAATTTCAGTAATTTTACCTGATTATTTCAGGCCTGCTGTGTTGGAAACACCTTAAGAATTTCAATGAAGGTAGAGACTGTGGTCTTGTGCTTGTTTCTCTTTGTTTAAAAACCTCTGGCACTTTTGCTCATCAGAAGCTCAAAGTTATTCCCTATTTTATATCAATAATATGTTCATGATGCTTGAATCGGTTTTTAAATATAGTGTGTGGAAAATTTTATTTTTATCAATTACATATGATGCAAATTGTTTGTGTGTATCTTGAATGAAGTTCACATAAAGATATATGTTAGCTGAAATCTTATATTGTGTAATGGTTTAAGATAATCTGAAATCCCAAAGTAAAATTGTTGTATTACTAAAAATACAGGAGACGTGTGTCATTAAACTACAGAGTTACTGGCTGACTACTCACTGAGATTGTCAAAAATATGTTTTAAATATAAATAGAAGAATCATTTATTCATGATAGTTGCCACAGAGAAGGGAAAATCACCCCCTCTTCCATTTTTCCAAGACCTAACGTGCATATAATTTGGCTAAAATTCAGAGACTGGAGATGTACATCAGATTGATAGATCAATGCATCCACCTTTTTTTTGTGCTCTTGCACCCAGGGTTGGGTGTTTGTTTGTTTTTTAATATCTGAAATGAAATGCTTTGGAAACACATACAACTAAAAAATTGACTGTGTGGAAAGAATAAACTAGAAATCAGTGGATTTGGAGCTATATGCATCAGATTCTGAATTTCCATGTTCGACATCTGGTCCAAAACAGGACTGGATTAGGCCCCTGGGCAGTAGTAGAAATATGGCTCTCATCATTTCTGATTATTGGCCATCATGGCTGAGACTAATGGGAGCTGTAGTTCAAATCACCAGAAGCTCACCAGGATGGCTACATCCTCCACACCCACAAACAGGACAGTTATAGCTTCCACAAATGTATATGTGCATGCATATACGCATACCAACACACATACATTCTTCATGTTGCTTAGTGAAGTTGGAACTGATGGGCAGGAAGAGTCACTTCATGGTGTAAAAGTCATAGTCTCCTGCACATGCAGGGAGACATCAGTTGCCTCCAGGATGCTTGAGATCACCATGCCATGAATTGTGACTTACTTACAACCTCTTTGAACTCTCATTAAGTAATATAAACTGAGGAGGAGGGGAACAATGCAATTTTCCCTATAAGTAGCATGAGTGTTGCAGCGGAATTACACACAGGGTCCTGATGAATGTCAATTATGTCACTGCCTCTTATTTTAAAAGTCCAAAATTCAAACTTAATGTGGATGTCTGCATAAGTTTGTCCAAATTATTTCTGAATTGGATGGAATGAAGACATCCAAGGTATTTATGCTTGCTATAAAGTGGGAGTGCAATCCTAAACCCTGAATCTGTGCTGCAAAGAGGAGCCTTCACTGGATTCCATCAAGCTCTGTCAGTCGGGAGGCTTCCATTGCTACAGAGGCCCCTTCTATACACAGCAGGGTGGGAAGCTACCTGGAGCTGATGCAGCTGAAGAAAGCCCTTCTCAAAAAACCACCTTCCCACCTGGCTAATAGGAGTGTCAGGATTTGGGATGTGTTCTGCCATTCCAATTTGCTCCACTGACCAGGTTTTAGGACCACTCCAGTACTTTCTTGCACATTACTGCTACCATAACCTTGCTCCCCGAGGAAGCAGGTGTTTATACCTTGTGACATTATCTTTAAAGGCTACAGGCAAGACTAAAACAAGGAAGAACTCAAATGAACTACAGTTTTACTCTTCTGCTTAGAAAAAATAATAATCACATGAAATGAATATTTGCATTGAATTTTGAATTCTAGCATTGAAAATGATCAAAGTTCCAACAATGTGGACATGACTGAGAAAAGTTTTAGATCTGCAAATGTTCTTCAGCCATAAAACTAAGAAAAGCAATTCTCGAAATGGACAGTTTTGAGAACAAATGGAACCCATTTGTAAATATCCCTCTGGATAGATATTTAACTCAGAATTCAACAAATTTTAAAGGCTCAAATGCCTCTTGACTTCAAACACAATTAATTAATATTTGGATGTTTTCCTTTAGTTTAAGAAAAGGTCCCAGGGCTTCTAAACACCAGTCCATAAGAACAAACAAGGAGAAAACCAGGATAAAAATAAAACGAGCAGCAGGACCAATAAAAGACACACAAAGTGTTTGTTAAAACACCTAGGTAACATGCTGTTTATCACCAAATTAAAAGATCTGTACCTTGTGCAAAAAAGACATCAGGTTCTGCACCTGGCAAGTACCATATTTAGGGTACTGCAGTGGAAAAGCTTTTCTCTGGTCATTATCCACCTAACTTCAGGAAGACAGGGAGTCAGAAAAAGCATAATAACATTTAGTAGGTTCATATGAGCAGTGGTAGTTCCTTAGACACCCAGGTCCCAAAACATTTAGGGCCTTAAGGTATCTGCACATTGAATTTACCTGGAAGCAGGCTGGTAACCAGTGTTGTTATTTTGAGAGCAAGCTGGTCCCAGCAGCTGTGTTGAGAACCAGTTGAAGTTTCCAAGAAGGGAAGGGCTGTAGTTAGTAGAGCTTATGAGTACAGCAGGTCTTAAATTCAATCCTCATCTCCAGGAGGATCAGGGAAAATATCTTTTCTGAAACTCTGGAGAACCACTACTAGTCAGTGTTGGCCATACTGAACTACATGGACCAATTGCAGTTTGCTGTGTTCCTAAACTTCACATGCACTGCAGTAGTCTAGCCCAGTGTTTCCCAACCTTTTTTGGGCAAAGGCACACTTGTTTGAGGAAAAAAATCTCGCGGCACACCACCATTACAGCCCCGTGACGTCAGCGTGCAGCGTCACGCCGGGAGGGACGCACGAAAGTGAAAGTTTTCAATTTTTTCCCCTCCCCCTTGCCGGGGAACCTCCAAGCTTTGGGGGTGGGGGGGGGGAGGAGGCAGCAAAGCGAGGGACTGAGGGACGGCGGCAGCTGAGGCGGCGGCGGCTGTTGTTGTGGTGGCGGCGATAGCGGGCGGAGGAGGGGGTGGTGGCGGGGCCGAGGTGGCCGGCGGCGGCGGGGGAGGCGGCGGCGGGTGGAGCAGGAGGGTGGCCGAGGCTGGTGAGGGAGTAGGGTTGCCCGGGGCTTGAGGAGCCGTCGCCGGGAGTTGCTGCTGCTGCTGTTGCTGCTGCTGCCCGGACATGCCGGCCTCCTCCTCGTCCGCTGTCTCGCGCTCCTCCCTTTTGCACGCGCTGCCCCGCCGCCGCCCCATTGGCTGGGTCCTGTCAGCTGAACCTGTGTTATTTCCTGTGTGTGTGTGTGAGGGGAGAATGGAGAGAGAAACCTCGGCACCACCACCGCGGAGCCGCCCCCGGCTCGACGCGGATCCTCGCCGCCGCCGCCGCCTCTCACCGCCCGACTCGCCCGCCTCCCTCCCACGGCACACCAGCCAACTTCTCACGGCACACTAGTGTGCTGCGGAACACCGGTTGGGAAACACTGGTCTAGCCTGGTGGTTATCAGGGCAAGGATCACCTATAGAGGTTATCTCTGCTCTGGAGAGGCCACAGCTGGTATAACAGCTGTATCTGGTGAAGGTTTCATGGATGACACTTAGATTGATCTGGGTAACCAGAGGTCTATTAGCATGTGCAGACTGTGAGCCTGGCACTTTAGGACAGAGGTGGCCAACATGGTGCCCTCTAGATTTGTTGCACTATAATGTCCATCATCCCTGGCCAAGACATCTGGAGGGCATCACGGTGGCTACCCCTGCTTTAAGATGGGTGTCTACCCATCCAGTATAGAATGAAAACCTCCACCCAGATTAGACAAACCACCCCATTAGCAATATTGCTGTTTTCAGATTGAGCTTCATTTTATTTGTCCTCATCAAGTCCTTTACTGATCCAAAGCACCATTTCTGTGCTTCCACTCCCAAATCCCTGGATGACCTCACTCAGTGTGATGTGGAAGTTGTATAGCATGGAATACAAGATAGACTCCTATCTAATGTAAATAGATAGTACAGTAGACTTTCAGGACAATCTCCTAGAATCAACCATCCAGGAACTATTGAAGCATAATGCCCAACCTCCAAGAATCACATTCAGTAGTTTCTATGATCAATGACACCAAAGCTGAAGTGTCCAGAATAATTAGCAGGATTACATGAGATATCCACCAAGACAACCCAGCCAAGGCAGTTTTGATGTTGAACCCAGGCCTCGTGTCAGATTTGCATGGATCCAGATACAGTGGTACCTCAGGTTACGAACTTAATTCATTCCAGAGGTCCGTTCTTAACCCAAAACCGTTCTTAATCTGAGGTGCGCTTACACTAATGGGGCCTCCCGCTGCCGCTGAGCTGCCGGCAAGCAATTTCCATTCTCATCTGGACCAAAGTTCTCAACCCTAGGTACTACTTCCAAGTTAGCGGAGTTTGTAACCCGAGGTGTTTGTAACCCGAATCATTTGTAACCTGAGGTACCACTGTAATTGGTTTAATCTAATAGTGACTGGAGACAGCATATACAGTAATATATTTCCCCCATGCCTTTGTAGTATAAGAAGGTAGCAGTTGTTGGGAAACGTGTGCTTTACAAGTCTTTGTATAAGTCATTTCATTTATTTTATTTTTCAAATATAATTTAGGTGGTTAGGACTTCCACTATAGTTTGTTTCTTGGCTAGCGAACGTGTGAGCACTGAGCATGCCTTTTTTTAAAAATAATAATAAAAAGATTGTTGAATAAAGCAAATGTTGGCCAGATTGTGCTGTTATTATGATTGCACACTGGAGAGTAGTAACTGTTTTATAAGTTACCTGCTAGTGTGGTAAAATGCATTTCCATTTATTTTGATGATGCTAATCTCTGTTTCCTCTGAGAGGGTTATTAAACATAGGTAATTCAGTAGCTTTCATTACTTTGGCCTAAAGGAGAAGCTTTAGAAGCAGGAATGCTTTAAATGCAGTGGAGCCAGGAGCAAGGAAAGCGACTCTATAATGGATTATGTAAGTGTGCCACAAAAGTAATCTGACTTGACTTCTCAGTCCTTGTTTCAGAAAGCAATCTGTATGACATATTTATACAGTGAATAAATAAAATAAATTTCAAGGTCTTACTCTTGGCAAAGTGTAATGATTCAAGAACTTGCCTGAGGGGGTGGTATTTAAAGCAAAGGGGTGGCCCTAAGGATTGTGGGGCCACAAGAAGGATTTGTTTGTGGGAAGATGAGCGAGATTGCCAGCATAATAGTAAGGAAATTATCTGTGTTTGCCATAATTCCATCTACTTTCCCTGTCTGACAACCTGCTCCCCTGTTACGTTGTTGTTTAGTCATTTAGTCATGTCTGACTCTTCGTGACCCCATGGACCAGAGCACGCCAGGCCCTCCTGTCTTCCACTGCCTCCCGCAGTTTGGTCAAACTCATATTTGTAGCTTCGAGAACACTGTCCAACCACCTTGTCCTCTGTTGTCCCCCTCTCCTTATGCCCCCAATCTTTCCCAATATCAGGGTCTTTTCCAGGGAGTCTTCTCTTCTCATGAGGTGGCCAAAGTATTGGAGCCTCAGCTTTAGGATCTGTCATTCCAGTGAGCACTCAGGGCTGATTTCCTTAAGAATGGATAGGTTTGATCTTCTTGTAGTCCATGGGCCTCTCAAGAGTCTCCTCCAGCACCATAATTCAAAAGTATCAATTCGTCGGCAATCAGCCTTCTTTATGGTCCAGCTCTCACTTCCATACATCACTACTGGGAAAACCATAGCTTTAACTATTTGGACCTTTGTCGGCAAGGTTATGTCTCTGCTTTTTAAGATGCTGTCTAGGTTTGTCATTGCTTTTCTCCCAAGAAGCAGGCACTCCCCTGTTATATGTATTATATGTCCCCTTAAATGAAAGAATATAATAATAATAATAATAATAATAATAATAATAATAATAATAATAATTTATTATTTATACCCCGCCCATCTGGCTGGGCCTCCCCAGCCACTCTGGGCGGCTTCCATAAAAACCAAAAATACAATAAAATATCACACGTTAAAAACTTCCCTGAACAGGGCTGCCTTAAGATGTCTCCTGAATGTCAGGTAGTTGTTTATCGCTTTGACATCTGCTGGAAGGGCGTTCCACAGGGCGGGCGCCACTACCGAGAAGGCCCTCTGCCTGGTTCCCTGTAGCTTTGCTTCTCGCAATGAGGGAACCGCCAGAAGGCCCTCGGCGCTGGACCTCAGCGTCCGGGCAGAATGATGGGGGTGGAGACGCTCCTTCAGGTATACTGGACCGAGGCCGTTTAGGGCTTTAAAGGTCAGCACCAACACTTTGAATTGTGCTCAGAAACATACTGGGAGCCAATGCAGGTCTTTCAAGACCGGTGTTATATGGTCTCGGCGGCCGCTCCCAGTCACCAGTCTAGCTGCCGCATTCTGGATTAGTTGTAGTTTCCGAGTCACCTTCAAAGGTAGCCCCACGTAGAGCGCATTGCAGTAGTCCAAGCTCTTAGGTCCAGCAGTCCTTTCCACTGCTCTTCTTTATACTTCTTTGAATTTTGCAGGGCACTTGTCCAGCCTAGTAATGTATAGGGAAATGTATGCACAAGGGTAAAGTGTCCATGAAATACAATGCTATTTTTCAAGAAAAGAGCTGCCGGAACTCACCAGCAATGCCTCCATTGTTCTTTTATAATGACAATGGTGCCCACCTGAGAGGTGCTGGAACTGAGTTCCAGTGAGATCCAGCTGAACCCCCCCCCCCGATGAAATGCATGTATTAGTGAAAATATTATACAAATATGCATATTATTTGGGAACATTGCTTTGTAAAAATGAGTATATTTGGCAAAATTGAACACCAATGTGCATACTAAGAGACAGCACTAAGATTCTGGTTAATTTTCATGAGTTGTTTTTTTTAATCACAAACTGATGTGGAAATGTGGAGAACTGATGAGCAACCAAGAGAAATTGAATTTGACAGATTTGCCTTTCCTACTCCAGAACACTCCAATAGATGCTTATTTAGTTCTTTTTTAAAAAATGGATTTGTAAACAACCCTAGGGAAATCCTACACGGAGGCAAAAGAAGAGAGGGCATTGTAATGTGTGATTTATTAAAATGAGGCACGCCCTAATGGGGACAAATCTACAAAAGCAATAGGAATTATCTTATTTTTCACCTCTTAAATTTGTATTATTTTAGAATCCAGAACTTTATAGCAGTCACTGACTTATGCATACATTATTATTCCTGACCTTGCATTAAAGAATCAAAACTCTATAGGATGCTTTACAGATTTAAGCCACATATATCAACTTGGCTCCGTTAATTGTCACTGTAGCCATTTTGCTACATTATTTGCTAATCACCTCTGTCCTTTTAGCATTGCATTTTCTTCTTACCTTATTCCTCTCCATCCTCACTCCTCAATGTGTGTATATAAGCCTGCAAATTTACGATGACACTTCATACATCTGATGAAGTGAACTTTCATCTATTGGAGCTTATAAATTTGTTAGTCTTTCAGGTGACACAAGACTCTTTGGTTTTTATGAGTAAGAGAGAAATTGCTTCCATTTATGGTGCAGTTGTATCTAACTTTTCCAGCACACAGTATCAGCTCTGTGTTGGATTGAGTCTACCCTTTAATGCTTTAGGAATTCACCCTAGTGTGCGGCTTTACTAAATGTTACGTGAAACTCATGACCCTAACCATCCCCTGCTAAGGAAGAATGGACACATTTTCTATTGCTGTTGACTGGCAATAGAAAAGGTGACCACAAAAGGGCAATTGAAAAACTGACAACAAGCCTAAACAGCAGTCTAGGAGACATTTTCCCTACATGGTTTCTGTATATGGAATTTTTAAAGGCAATGGCCACCTAAGATGTAGACAGACAAACTTCACATTTGAGTCGGTTTATGACTGCAAAACATACACGTAATACATCAGCTGGGGCAAGTTTATGCATGTAGAAGTAGCTTGGTTTTCCTTAAAATACATGAGACTGGAGGCTTGACCTTCATCTGATTCTTATTTCTTTATTTCTATCTATCATTTCATCATTGTTGATCCCAGAGCAGGATGCCTCATGTAATGAATCATGATAATTTAATCAAGAGCAAACAACTGTTGAAATGCCATTATTAAAATTTCGCATTGTAGCTGTTGTTACACGAATACATCCCTTTCCCTGTAGAACTGCTATTTATGTATATTACATGCCGGTATCTATGCCTGAGTATGGAGCGTAACCTGATTAACCCCTCTTAACTGACAGCTGTCTATGCACTTAAAGGATTTACAGTTCAAAAGCATGTCAAAGTGCAAGTAGACAAATAGGTACCGCTTCGGCGGGAAGGTAAACGGTGTTTCCGTGTGCTGCTCTGGTTCGCCATGCTTAGTCATGCTGGCCACATGACCCAGAAGCTGTACACCGGCTCCCTCGGCCAAAAAAGCGAGATGAGCGCCGCAACTCCAGAGTCGGCCACGATTGGACCTAACGGTCAGGGGTCCCTTTACCTTTACCTTACAATTATTATTATTATTTTGTCCAGAAATGATTAAATGACTCTTATTTGAGCTTTATAGCTCTTGTGGTTCACCCTTTGACATGGAAATCTTTATTTGGCTATTTAAAATCTCCAGTCCACTTCCAGTACCAATTGCCTTCAGTAACATACTGATTTGATCTATGATATTTATTTCATGGAGCTATTATTGTTTTATTAGTTTTGCATGTAGCTATTTTTTTGCATGGATTGGGGATAGGTAACATTATAAGGGAGTCTTTTCAAATAAAGGCCGAAGTATGCTAATATTTCCTTAGTTTATTTGCTTGATCTCTTTTCCCACGTGAGGGATTTCTCTGTGTATTTTGATTTTAGCATGCAGATAGCAATGGGATATGATGTCAGCTCTTTTTGTCCACAGATCATCTGCTGCAAGGCAACTACATTACAGGTATTCCCTGGATGTCCTGACAGTAATTGTAATGGTATTCACATAGCTGATCTTCTAAGGGTCTATTCTCTTAACACACTGAATCTGGTGTTGAATTTGTTTGCCTCTGTTGTGGCAATGATGAAGCTGAGAGTATTGTGAGAGTCCCAAAAGTGAGCAATATTCCTTGTGAAGCAGCTTTGGAGGGAAAACTCGGATCAGACAATTGAAGGAGCTTGCTACTGGCTGCTTTTGAGGGCAACTCTGTGCATTGGGGACTAATAAAAAAACATTATCAGTTCAAACATAAAGTGGTCTTTATGAAATTGGATTTAAGCCTTTTCTCTCGTCCTCAGTCATGTTATAACAGCTCAAGCTTCCAGTGTTACAAATACTGCAAACCATTTTTGCCTAAGTAAGACCCTTTAAAAAATATTTGGAATATTGGGCCAGTGTTGAAATTGTCTTCAGCATATATTATTCTGTACTTGTAAACATTTAGCTGAATCTTTTAAACTATTTTCAGAAAATGAAAGCTGTTCTGATTGCTCTTTAGGTTCTGGTTCATCATGTGCATGAACCTTAGTCCTGTGTACTTCTGTTTTATCTCCAGCATGGCTGTGAGGAGATCAGAAGCATCTACTTCCATTTTCAGTTAGCTGAAGATTGTTGTCATGCCCAAACTGGGATTTTCAGTTAGCATTAATGATGGTTTGGCCAAGCATGCTAGGGTAATTAACTGCGGTTTGAATTTGGTTTATTTGGGCATGTCATAATTAAAGTGAACCACAGCTTATGCAGGTTCAGATAT
This sequence comes from Podarcis bocagei, assembly GCF_964188305.1. Classification (NCBI taxonomy): domain Eukaryota; kingdom Metazoa; phylum Chordata; class Lepidosauria; order Squamata; family Lacertidae; genus Podarcis; species Podarcis bocagei. The sequence continues at coordinate 31,911,853 of NC_138134.1, forward strand.
ATAACTACAAACCTTGGTTAGTTGAAGGTGGAAAGAAATACTGAAGAGGAGAAAGGAGGATGAGTCCAGGAGCCTGAGATGCATGCATATAACATTAATTTATGGTTTAGTGCTACATGAAAACACAGCCTAGGTGCTATAAAATAGCCTAAACAAGGCACAATGGGCTTTTACAGAGCCCAAAGCCTAAGGAACAGTTAGGGATTGAAGTTGGAGTATTGTTGGCATAGATGTCTAAAAATAGTAGTCCACTCTACTGTGGTCATTCTCCAGATGTCCTTTTCTTTGGAAGTTAGAAGAAGAAGAAGAGAAGAAGAGTTTGGATTTGATATCCCGCCTTTCACTCCCTTTAAGGAGTCTCAAAGTGGCTAACATTCTCCTTTCCCTTCCTCCCCCACAACAAACACTCTGTGAAGTGAGTGGGGCTGAGAGACTTCAAAGAAGTGTGGCTGGCCCAAGGTCACCCAGCAGCTGCATATGGAGGAGCGGAGACGCAAACCCGGTTTCCCAGATTATGAGACTGCCGCTCTTAACCACTACACCACACTGGCTTTAAAGTTAGACTTTACTGGAAAGTTTTCTAGTGCCTACTTTGCTGAGCTGACGTTCCAAGTTAAGGTAGCACCCTTAAGGTTTACCCAGCTTTTAGCAAACTATAAACTATTGAAAGTCATGGAAAAGCCATTATTTGCAAATCTGTTTTTGTTGTTATGCTGATAACCACAGAAATCACTGTGCAGCTATATTTGGCAAATATCAGGGTTGGTTGTTTTTGTTGTCCATTCCCCTCACTAAACTTACTTCCTTGCCATTGGCATGACATAACTGTCTTTTACTGTATCGGGTATAATTTATTGCTGTCCTTATTCCATTTGCCGTTTTGCCTCTGCTACTATTTTCTTCTTGTAGGGCATAAAGGGGAAACAAAGGTTAGTTGTCTGTACAATATATGTACTGTACTGTATACACAAATTTCCATAGTATTTGTAACAAGCAAAAATAAAGAGCTCTTCTGATAAAGGGAAAAATGCAGCAGGGAAAGCCAATTGAGATCCAGTTGTGATTTAATAAATAGCTCCCACTGTGTCTCATATCTTCAGCAGGGGAAATATTCAGCAGTTTAGATAGACATGAAATTGCAGCTCTTTCTAGCATTCCACTGCTAGAAGAGCTGCTCTATTTAAACGACTGAACAATTCCCCGTGACAAAGGCATCAAAATGGCCCAGGAATTAGTTATTAAATTCTGAGTGCACCTTCCTGGCTCTGTATGGGGCATTTTCCTACATGCTGTTGTAAGTCTTTACACCCTTCATATATGTTTGTGTTTATATGCATGTATATTTCATTTATATCTTTGGGTCTGCTCTAACTCATCTGTCTGGTATACTGCTTCAGTTAATGCAAATCCACTGGAAAGATCAGGTCAAGTTGACTTCAGCATGTGATGCTTGTGATTTGATAGAAACTTTTAGAACTGTTGAAGTACATGCATTCTCTGGAAGTGACAGTGTTTCTTTACATTAGTGGTACCATGTCAGCAGGATCTCTCTGAAGTACTTAGCAAAAGACAGCCTTGGGGGCATGTCTGTGCTGCAAGAAAATGGGCCTTTTAGTACATTGTTGATCATATCATTAAAAATGCAGTTGCAATGCATTGTTACTCTTTTGTGCTCCTATATAAGAACAACATCTGTTGTACAGATGGATTTTGCATGGACTTGCATTAGTTTCCATGCTCTTCATAGAGACTCATTCCTCTTCTAAAACAAACAAAATAAAACAAAACAAAACAAAAGGTTCTAAATTCATGCTCTGATTCCTTGCTTGACTGACAGTGAGAGAGGAAACCTTGGAATCCAGAATTATTTCATTGGAAATCAGTAACAATCACTGAGGTTACCTGGTACTCATGGCAAGGGCACTCAGATTCTGAATGGAAATGGGGTGTAGTCAGAAATGAACTCCCTCCAGGTCAGAAAACCCATCATAAATTGAGCCCCAAAGCCTCCTGAAGTTTAGACCCAGCTCATACTGGCTTAATGCACCAACCCTTATCCCTGATTCTTCCCTTTTTGAAACTTATCCTGCTTGTGGGCACAGTGCACCTCTATACTACTCAGAATTAAGTCCTAATGAATTCAGTGGAGCTTTATTCCAGATAAATGGCTACAGGAGTGCAGCCTAAGTTATGAAAATTGCTCAGCAGTATTCTTTAAAAAATGAATCTATGTTTTACTGGGTTTATGGAAGAACCATCTTATCAAGGCCGGTCTTACTATTTGGTAGAGTGGGGTGGCCATATTAGGTAGCTGATTTTAAGTGGCATTCAAGAAACTAGTTAGCTATTTATTATTATTGTTGTTGTGTGTATGTACACACACACACACACACACACACACACACCCCAAGGGAGGGGAAGAGGCACGTTTGAGATTTTCTGGTTCAGGTGCCAAAATACACTGACTAGCCTTAGGTACTACTGCAAATTGTTTGGTATTGAGAGGTGGGCATCATTTGCTGCTCTATCTCAGCCAGAAAAAAGTTTTGGGCTTTTACTGCATCTTAGAGAATGAAGAGAACTGCTGATGTTCTCTTCGTATTCCATTGGGTCTGCCCTGTTCCAAGCATATATCTCACAGCAGTCACAGGGGAAAAAAGAGAAATAAATGTACGCTGTGTGGGTGGGTGAAACAAAGAGTGTCGCAGATCTCTTGCTAATATAAACGAGCTCATCTTCATTTATTTGCATTGAGAATCATTCTCTCCCCGAGATTATGTCTTTATGTGCCTTATGTGTTCTGTGTGTTCCAATATCAGAAAGCAGTATAACATTCCATCTTCTTCAAGGTGGGGGAATAAAATAGTCCAGATTCCTGACGATTCTGTCCCTCTGTATGTATCTTCAGCACCTACTTAAAATCTCTCACATAGAGAATTAATGCAAACTGTGGATGCTTAAAGAGCAGCCCCAGATAAAAAGATAGCTTGATGGGATGTATAATTTGCTTCTGCCATTCCCAGTGTTAACAGCAGGGCATGGGTTGCCCTAGTATCTGTAGCTTCTTTGTTCATTTACAGAGGGCCTTGGCCACGGAACTGTGAGGCTTCCCTAATGCTTCCTTCCTTTTGTTGCACAGCTGAATCCTATCAGTTGTGTAAGGCTTTGAATACCCACATAGGCGGCTGCCATTATCATGAAATGAAGAAGGGAAAATTCCATTTAAAAACTGGCCACAATCACTTGACTTTACATTTTTTCCCCTGTAGCTTGTTTCATTGTTAGTTGAAGCTCTGTATTTCCATTGTGGTCTTTTCACTCATGCTTCAGAGCCAGAAGTGCAGGGTACAGCTGGCTACAGACAACCTTGAAATCCTAAATAGGAGGAAGGGCAGCATAGGGCTATTTCAAATAAATGAATAAAATAGGGGGCAAGGGGTTGTAACAAATGGCTTTCAATATGCTTTACTGACAGCTATGGAGCTGCAGGTGTGCAGCTGCAGGGGGAATTGCTGTCATTGGCACATCACTATTCTTTCCCATAAAACATCCAAAAGTGATTCACATTTTTTTTAAAAAAAAAAAATCAACAATAAAAGCTGATGTGAAACAATTTCAGGTTCAGTACAGATACAGGTATAGACTGACACAGATAAACTATGTACACCATTGTTTCTCACTGATTGCATGCAGAGAGGAGGCGGCAGAAGAAACCTGTGGAGTCTATGGCCCTCCATAGGGTGCTGGATTCCAATTCTCATCATCTCATTGTGTGTTCTGGCTGGTGCTGATGAGAGCCAAAGTCCAACAGCCTCTGGTGGTCCACAGGTTCCACTCCTTGCAGCAGAGGAAGGGAGGCGGCTGGCACATTCAATGCACAGTGTTTTGTGGGGAGGTCCTGATGTCTGCTTACACATAAAGGGGCCCCTGGTACAATGAAAGGCATTATCCTCTTCCTGCTCCCTTCTTATCAGAGACCTTGGAATTATATTTCCATAGCTGAATCAGAAAACAAAAGTTTTTTTTTATTTTTAAAAATCATTTTCCCCCAGAAAATTATCCGTAAAACATAAACTTATATCACAAGCCTGTAATTCCCATGTGATCAGCAGGGTTTACTCCCAGATAGTTATTACAAATAATAATATTTGTACCTTGCTCATCTGACTGGGATTGCCCCAGCTGCTCTGGGCGGCTTCCAGCATATATATATATATACATACACACATACATTAAACAAAGATAACTGCGCACAGGATTGTAATCTAAATTATGCAGTTCATAAACAGGAATCATAAAAGAACTCTTTAAGACAGAGGTTTTCAACCAGTGTGCAATGCCACCCTGGGGTGCCTTGAATGATGGCCAGGGGTGCCACAGGCAACACTGGCCTCTGTCCCCCTTTCCTTCCCACCCTCCTCTAATGCCCTCTTGCATCTCTGCCTTCTAAAGGCTTCCACAGCTGTTTGTTGCTGCAGCCCTGCTGCCGCCACTGCTGCCTCCCTAGGTAAGGTGCTGGCCTCATGTTCACCTTTGGCCAGTCTCCGTTGGGCCACTAAGGCTGGGGGCATCCTCTGCCCAGATCCCTGTGGGGCAGTGTGAGGAGGCACCTCTTTTGGGGGCAGGAAGCAGCTCAAAGACCAGGGGTGGCAGCAGCGGCTGCCTGGAGGACTCCCAAGGAGAGGGGAGGAGAGGCGGCTGAGGGAACACTCCGCAAGGGACGGTGTTCGAAAAAGGGTGAGAGGCTGCAAGTTCTGCAGGCAAGGGGTGACATAGTAACAGGGCTCCTGAGCCCCACAGGGGTGCTGCAGAAAGATTGTAGTTGGTCAAATGAGCCGTGGACTCAAAAAGGTTGAAAACCTCTGCTTTAAGAGGCAGAATATTGAGAAATTTCTAACATTTACTTACTATCTTTGACCGATCGTCACAAGTTTGGATAACTGAGGTTTCCTCCCTACTCTCCATAGAGTGGTAACACCAGGGCTGTCCTGGGATTTCCATGCTGTTGGTATTTTTTCCTTCTTTTTATGACTCTCTTCTATACCTGGTTTTGAGAGCTTCTATTGGGGCCAGAACCATTTGTGACCCGCCATGTTTAACTGAGCTTAACATTTCTGTGTGGTGGCTCAATGGCTTGATTAATATTTTGGGTTTTTTGTTGTTGCCTGCTTAGAAATGTAAGAAAAGAAAATGGGGGGGGGGTACACATGTGTGCGTGCGCACACACACATGCATGTATTTGGCTGGCAATCACTGCTGCTGATAACACTTGATGCATCATGGGACAGCCCTGTATCAGTAAGAGGAAATAGTGCCAGATAGATTTCTTTACTGCCCTGGCAACCTTTGAATTAAAGAGTGTAATACAAATTCAAATTAATAATTATAACAACAATACATTTCATAGTGGAAAAATCGTATTCTTCTGTCTTAATTGAGCCAGGGATGCAGTGGTACTGATCAGGCCAAACGTAACTTTCATGGGAGAAGTTCCCACCTTCCCAGCTTTAAATACTAACTGTGAAGGAGACATTCCTTACAGCCATTTAGGTTACCATATCATAGCAGATATCTAGTTGCACAATATCTTGCTCACAATATGCTACATCGTTGCAAAAATGTCAGATCCCATACTTAAGTTAGGACCAAGATCAGTGCTCTCTGTCGCCTCTGGCATGGTATGCTGTTATTCTTACTGACCTTATATCCAGCTAGGCCAAGAGTTTGTGTAGAACTGTGTGTGTGTACACTGCAGTTTATATGTTGCTACTATGAGAAAACAGATACAGGTAGACAACTGTTAGATTACTGTTAGGCACCATAGATAACGACCTCTGCAGCAATCCCAGCAACAGAGAGTTTTATTTGGTTATACAATTTTCATGACATATGAGCTGATGCATGTCCAGATGGGAAACAGAATGTGTGAAATGAGCAGTTGCGGGATATGGCTGGTAACAATTCCTATGATTGCAGTGGCACTTTCCCCAGCTGCCTCAGCCCATGGAAACCGAATTATCTTGTCCATAACAATGCAAACCTAAGGAAAAATACATTGTGGGAATTCTCCCATGAGCATCTATGGAATACCATTTTGAAAATTTAATGTTTCATTCTAGTTCTCATGAATAAAATGAATTTAATTTTTATTCATAAAGGCACAGGAATCCCATTTTTATGTTTCAAGTAATAAAGAAAAAAACAATGTTTATGTTCAATACAAGCCTGTGGGGTGAGGTTCTATAAGGGTGTGTCCACAAATTAGCTGCCAAGTAGTGGACACTGCAGTGACCAATCAAAGTTGTGCAAAATATTTTTGGAACAATAATAGAATCATAGAGTTGGACGGGACCATGAGGGTCACCTAATCCAACTCCTTGCAATATTTTGCCCATCGTGGGTTTTGAACCCATGACACTATTCCCAAGAGTCCCTCAACCTCCAGGAACAGATTTTCAGAAGGCGCAGTAGCCTACGATGGGAAGGGGAGGTCCCTTTCCATAAATCCCATTCACAGAAGAAAAGTTAGGAGCCAAACCAATGATAATAAAATTATTAGCTGATTTGCGAAGACCACCACCTTTGTTGTAGAATGGGAAGATAGATGCAGTTGTGCCCTTTTTATTTTACAACTTTGTGATTATGTTAAGTAAGGCAGATGGACAAAGTGGACCAACACATTTGGTAAGTTTTTGGATGAGAGGGTCTGTTTGCAATGTGCCTGACTAATTTACCTTACATGCAGGCACTGCTAAATGTCCATATCTTACATGTCTATTAGCTGTGGGAGTAGGATAACTCATTTATATTGCAATAAACTTAATGTACTGAAAACACATAAAAGCTAATCACAACACAATTTTCCTCTGTATTTTCATAACCATTAATGTCCCATAAATGAGAGTTCTCAGTTTAATGAAATATATGAAGTGCAATTAAGTTGTTGGATATATTGATTAATTTATTTCCAGTCTTTGTGTGCTTTGGGCATATTGTATGCTTTAAAAACCATAAATAGGCACACTGAGAGGTCTTTATAGAAACAACTTCCACTACTTTAGAAACTACTGAGTCTGTATCAGTTTGGGCATAGATTAAGTCTCAAATGGGCTAAAAATATACATGTTGGCCATAATCCAGAGAGCTCCTTTTGCTTTTGTATACCCATCCAGTCAGCCGAGCTTTGCTTCACTGAGAAAGCCCCAACCCTCAACCCTCAAGAGTTCCTATGTTTCAGAAATAATCTGCTGTGTGTTGCAATGTTTGAACAAACCTAAGTAAAATCCTTGCTGGGCATGTAGAGATACTTTCATGAGTGTTTAGACTTTGGCAACTGATTAAGGCAGTTTCAAAAGTACATGGTTGGGGGTGTGTGTGGAGAATGAGAAACAGAAGTCTTGATACTAAGTCCATGTCTTCCTCCTGGAATATCAGAGGGTGCATCCCTGTACTTTCCAGGCTGACATGTATGTCATGCAGCCACCAGTGAATCAGTGGCTCCTCCAGACTTGATCTGCACATGGTTTTGTCTGCTCGACTACTTTCCTCCTGCTCCAACTAGATTCCATATAGTTTCCCCTTCTTCTTCTCCCAAGGTTGAGCTAGTACATTTAGAAGTGTAATGTAGGCAAGGGCACTGACAGTGTCATCTGCTGGGAGAAGAGCTTCTACTAAAAATGAATGGGGCTGAATTGTTGAGCTAGAAGGTGGTACTTCCCCAAGCCTTGTTCTTTTGGTGTAGGCTGGGGACCGCCCTTCTTCATGTCTACCATTAGATTGACTTGAATTTGTCTGAGGATGGAGACCTATTTTAACTGGAAATGCCAGTGTCTAAATTCCAATGGGTTGGCCTACTGTTTATTTATTTCACAGAATCATAGAATTGAAGAATTGGAAGGGACCCTGAGGACCTTCTGGTCCAACCCCCTGCAATGCAGGGATATGCAGCTGTCTCATACGGGGATTGAACCTGCAACCTTGGCATTATCAGCACCACACTCTATCAACTGAGCTTTTTGTTTATATTCATTTATTTTCTTAGATTTCTCACCTGCCCTTGACTACAGGGTCACAGGGCAGGTTACAACAATAATATATACAATTATAAAACAAATGAAACAGCTCCATCCATCCATAAAATAATTACAAAGCATTTAAAAATAATTCCACAAATAAAAACAAAAGAAAATAGTTTTAGTAGAGATGCAGCTGGGATACAGATCTCCACTTAAAAGGTTTGTTTCAGAACACTGAACATTTCTGCCTCTCTTAGGAGAGTTTCATCCCCACAACTAAGTTATTTAGATAACTGTGTGTTTGTATCTATCATCTATCTATCATCTATCTATCTATCTATCTATCTATCTATCTATCTATCTATCATCTATCTATCTATCTATCTATCTATCTATCTATCATCTATCATATCTATCATCTATCTATCATCTATCTATCTATCTATCTATCTATCTATCTATCTATCTATCTCTATCTATCTATCTATCTATCTATCTATCTATCTATCTATCTATCATCTATCATCTATCTATCTATCTATCTATCTATCTATCTATCTATCTATCATCTATCTATCATCTATCATCTATCTATCATCTATCTATCTATCTATCTATCTATCTATCTATCTAATCTATCTATCATCTATCTATCTATCTATCTATCTATCTAGCTATCTATCATCTATCTATCTATCATCTCTATCTATATCTATCTGTCTGTCTGTCTGTCTGTCTGTCTGTCTGTCTGTCTATCTATCTATCTTGCTGAACAACTCCAGGCACGCCTGGAGGATGCGGACCATTTGGATCCCTTCCAATCGGGGTTCAGGCCTCATCATGGGACTGAAACTGCCTTGGTCGCACTGGTTGATGATCTCCGGCGAGCTAGGGACAAAGGTGAGAGTTGTTTCCTAGTTCTGCTGGATCTCTCAGCGGCCTTTGATACAATCGACCATAACATCCTTCTGGACCGTCTAGAGGGGTTGGGAGCTGGGGGCACTGTTATACAGTGGTTTCGCTCCTTCCTCCTGGGAAAGTGGTGGTGGGGGATGAGTGTTCAGACCCTTGGGCCCTCACTTGTGGGGTGCCTCAGGGTTCCGTCCTCTCCCCCATGCTTTTTAACATCTATATGAAGCCGCTGGGAGAGATCATCAGGGGGTTTGGACTGGGTGTCCATCAATATGCAGATGATACCCAGCTCTACCTCTCTTTCAAATCAGAACCAGTGAAGGCGGTGAAGGTCCTGTGTGAGTGCCTGGAGGCGGTTGGAGGATGGATGGCGGCTAATGGATTGAAGTTGAATCCTGACAAGACAGAAGTACTGTTCTTGGGGGACAGGGGGCGGGCTGGTGTGGAGGACTCACTGGTCCTGAATGGGGTAACTGTGCCCCTGAAGGACCAGGTGCGTAGCCTGGGAGTCATTTTGGACTCACAGCTGTCCATGGAGGCGCAGGTTAATTCTGTATCCAGGGCAGCTGTCTACCAACTCCACCTGGTACGCAGGCTGAGACCCTACCTGCCCGTGGACTGTCTCGCCAGAGTGGTGCATGCTCTAGTTATCTCCCGCTTGGACTACTGCAATGCGCTCTACGTGGGGCTACCTTTGAAGGTGACTCGGAAACTACAGCTAATCCAGAATGCAGCAGCTAGACTGGTGACTGGGGGCAGCCGCCGAGACCACATAACACCGGTCTTGAAAGACCTACATTGGCTCCCAGTACGTTTCCGAGCAGAATTCAAAGTGCTGGTGTTCACCTTTAAAGCCCTAAACGGCCTCGGCCCAGTATACCTGAAGGAGCGTCTCCACCCCCATCGTTCTGCCCAGATGCTGAGGTCCAGCGCCGAGGGCCTTCTGGCGGTTCCCTCATTGCGAGAAGCAAAGCTACAGGGAACCAGGCAGAGGGCCTTTTCGGTAGTGGCACCCGCCCTGTGGAACGCCCTCCCATCAGATGTCAAAACGATAAACAACTACCTGACATTCAGAATACATCTTAAGGCAGCCCTGTTCAGGGAAGTTTTTAATGTATGATATTTTAGTGTTTTTTTGGTTTCTATGGAAGCCGCCCAGAGTGGCTGGGGAAACCCAGCCAGATGGGCAGGGTACAAATAATAAATTATTATTATTATTATTATTATTATTATTATTATTATTATTATTATTATATCTATCAAAAAACACAGTTCAAATTTCAAATGCTTACTAAGAATTCTAGGCAACTGAGATAGCCTTTCATTACAAATGCTGCAGAGATAATATATCTGAACTGTCCCAATAGAGAAGATGAGAAGTCAGGTGGAGGTTGCCTTGTGCAAAGTCAAGGAAGAGTTCCTTCCTCTTATGCCCTTTCAGTACATTGGCAGAACTAATCTAGCATTTCTACCAGTTGTTCATGCAGACCTGACTTGGCTGCCATCTTGCCCCTCGCAAGTAAGTGGCAATGACTCCACTCATGGGAGGCTCTTGCTGTGACTCTGCCCCACAGGATGAGATACTTTTGTTTGGCAGATACTGGTTCCAAAACACTGAGCTAAGAGTTCAAAGGTAAAAGGTATAGTGAGTTTCTAGCGTTACTCATCTTTTCATTTCCCCCTCAATATTTCTATGAGAGATTGTCGAATAATTCGCCAAATAATAATTAAGCAAGCAGTTTAAGCAGTGATAATTTACAGGTTCCTTTCTTACCAAGTGAAATAATGCACTGAGCACTAGAGAAGAGACTTCTGGGATCACAGTATCAATCTGTTTTTTCCTCTAATATCCACAGCACTTGGTAGAAGACACACCTTGAGTCAGTGCCAAGGGAACAGGGCCAAATCTTGCCACATTGTACTGGCAGTTCATCGTGAAGTCAGCACAGAGCAACAAGTCATGAAGCACAGTTGCCTTGGCAATGGGCTCGCACATCCCCGCTCTCCCCCCTGTGACCATTCTTACATCATTCACATGCCCTCTTAGGCATATTGAATTTTGGTGGATGCAAAACTGTTCAAGAAACTCACACATACACATACAAATGTCAGCTTAGCACTTTTGCTGTGTGCATTTTTAGGAACAAACACCTATACCTAAAATAGCCTTGTAAGTATGCCCCCAAATTTACTAGATTGCATTTTTTAAAAGAAACTTGCTATGGGCTGGCAAGGTATAGACAGAGAGATGCATTTCTGTGCTGAATGCGGAGGAAGGGGCTTTCCTCCTCTATCAGTGATTGCTTTCAGTGCTGGACACAGAGGAGGGAAAGATCACCCTAGTCTTCCTGCTTCATCCCTCTCATGCATGGAATTTCCAATCTCCTATTGCTACCAGGCTAATGTTTAAAATAAGTGATCTCTCTTATTGCCATGAGGACATTTGTTTGTGCATGCCTAGCACTTTCATCTTGTATAGGATGAGTTTTGCTGTACATGAGAAGTGTGAAAGGAGGCTGGGTTTTTCATTCCTGAGCTTTCAAATGGAAGCCCAGAGGCAGAATTATTTTGATCATGCCCAACCCACCTCATCCTTTTTATAAAGGCAGTGGGAGGAATGTACTGATTGTTTTAAAAAGGATTCTAGTAACATAAGGACATGCACTATTTCAACTGAAGATATATCCTGCATTTTAAAAATGCATTTACGATAAAGTTCCGTATTTTCAACCAACATCAAAGAAAACCATTCTTTTCCTTTGAAGCTGTAATTTAACATGAGTCATATCATTAGGTGCCCCCTCCCAACTTCCTGAGCAGTGGAACATGCTAGGGGCAATGTTACCAAGTTGGGTTTCTTTTGGATTGCAAATGTGCAAGCAGAGCATCCTGCAAGCAAATAGGCATTCTTTCAGCAGGCAACAAATCCCTAGAGAGTGTCTTAATCTTTGCTCCTCAGGGTGCTTCCTCTACAGCTAGTTTACAACTCTGAAATATTCTCTGTCTCATTCTATTCAGATTCAAAACTGCTCTCTCTCTCTCTCTCTCTTGCACACCTTACTGACCACCTCCCTCTCACTGAAAACTGAAATGATACCCAGATATAAGTGGATAACTACATATAATCTACTTTATGAACATAGTTCACTCATTGGCACCATTCACCCAGGAAAGCAGAAATGGTTAGAATTTGTCAACTGCCCAAGTAGCCATATTCTATATGGAAATTGATTTTATTGAGAGAATTAGATATGTAAAAAGAGGATGACCTTAAAGAATGGCTCTTTTTTGATGCAAGATCCTCGCAAAACCAAGCACATTTACTTTAAAATAAAAAGCAAAGTAAACTATTTTCATTTTACATATATCACATGTCCTAAAGTCTTTTCATTTTATGATTTTGATATGGAAATGCATTTCCAATATATAACATTCTGAGATATGCTCACTGAAATGCATAAACTCAAGTATTATTATTTGAGCCTTGTGATTAAATATGAATGGGTCTTGCCTTGAACTGGGTAAATTAATGACACATTAACACTCCCGATGGAGGAATATGATATTATTATTATGCCATAAAATGTATTTTTAAAATATTAGACTTTGTTGATTTTAAACCTTTTTGTAAGTTGCTTAGATACCAGTACTTTCCCATAGTATGTGACTAATAAGTCAAAATACTAATAGAACATCTGCTTTACAAGGAAATTATTTTGATATTAAATTTATGTTGCAACCTAAATTTCAGCAGGTGTAATTGAGACATAACCCTTCAACAGGTAACACATACGTATCCCAGATTGAATGACCTCCAAAAGTGTTGGAACACTTATTTTCTTCCTTGAGTTAAAAACATATTTCTACATTCCCTGTGCTTTGAAGCAAAGAAGAAAAAGGAAAGATCCACACAGATTAAATAGACAGTCCAGTTGGCAGTTATTCTCCAGGGAAGAGAAAAATTACTGTCAGATCATGTGAAGAAAAAGCTAAAGTTAGTCAGATTAGGCACCAGAGATTTTGTGTGAGAGTGTGCAAGGAGAATAGCAATGAACTTTCTTTCACCTTGCTGAGTTGTACATAGGAGTCTAGTGCACTTAATAAAAACTAGGTGTTGTACATATAGATGGGAAACTCTTGCTGCAGTCTTAGAGGCATGACACAAAAGCATAGCAAAATGGAAGGGGGGATATCTTTGTTTCAAGAACAGTATAGCAGTGCCAGGGGAAACTATGGTCTAGAGATCTGTGATTTCTGGCATGAAATAGTAGTGCTGTAGTTTCCCAGTTTGTAGTTTGTTATGAAGAGAGATCAAGCTCCCCTAGAGTTGGGGAACCTGTGGCATTCCAGATGTTCTGGACCACAGTTGGACTAAAGTTGAAAAGAATTGGAATCAACCAACTTCTGGGGAAGATGTAGCCCTTTGACTGTTGCTGGACTACAACTCTTCTCATCCCTAACTCTTACTCATTCTTGCTGGGGCTGATTTAAGTTGGAGTTCAACATCTGGAAGGAAACAGGTTTCCCACCCTTGCTCTGTACCTATGCGGAGAGGCCATAGCTCAGTGGTATAATACAAGGTTTGCATACATAAGGTCCCAGATTCATATCACAGAGTAGACAATGTTTGGTGTCTTTGGACCAAAATGGACCAGTAGACTAATTCCATATAAGAAACGGGAGAGAAGGGGACATCTGGAATATGTTCTTCCTTTGTTAAGGCAGGTCATTATCTGCACTGTTTGTGCTGTTTGGTTAGTGCAGGAGAACCATGTTCTCATCTCTGGATATACTTTTATCCCAACCTCTGCTAGGTTAATCAAAGCATGGAAGCCTTTGCCCTTGCATGCTAGAATGGTATGGAGGTTTACAAATACACTGCTGGTTCAGCTAAAAATAGTGACAATGTGACAATAACAATGTGACTCATTCTTAGCATCTTCACTCTCCCCTGTATTAAATCATCTGTATTAAAATCATCAATAATAATTACAGCCTCTGGGGAGATATGGGCATTAAAACCACATGTATCTTGGGATTAAGGTCCTTAAAGTTGAGTGCAAAAGGACTTTTGCATTGTTGCAGGTGATTTGAACAACCACAGCAATTCTAGCCCAGGTTTCTTGTTGGCCACACAACTTTCAGCCAGGTATCCAGAAATCTAACATTATCAATGGCAGACTTGAGCCATCATCATGCAAGGGAAGTCGCTGGTCCAAGTAGATGTGAAGCATGAAGAATGAGGGGGCTGCAGGAGCCAATAAAAAGCAAAGAATGTTAAAATGAAAATGGTCTTGTGCTTATACCACATTCCTTGCGTGTATACATATAATGTTGAATATGTGGCATGACTGGATTTCTTCAAGTCACTAGTGTTCTTCACTATCTTTCTCTTGATATTATTTCCTCCCTAAGCACTTCATAACTTCCTCTTTGAAGAATCTGAAACCATGGATCTATGTTAATCCATAATGCTTGTGTGTGAGTGTTTGCTGTTATTCAGACATGTAAACTAATTCATAATGTCAGGAGCTTCAGCCACAGGTAGGATGTTTTGGATAGTTCCCAGAAAAGTAATGTATTTGTTGTTTTTTCTTGATGTAAACAAAGAATCACGTAGCACCTTAAACACCATGAAATGTATTGTGGCATAAGCTGTCATAGACTAATGTCCACATTATCAGGTGCGCAAAAGTGTGGTCCTCAGCTGACAGTGATAAGTGAAAGGCATGCCGTGTGCATGAGTCTTCTCTCTGACCAAGACTCAAAATCAGGAGGTTTACCCTGCATATTGGATCTGCAGGCTTCCATTTTCACTCCTTTTCTCTACTTTCCTAATTGTGGCTAGCCTTTAGGTTCAAGGGCTTATTTCCTATCTGGCAGCAAGGGTTGGGTCTTCCAGATCACCTAGCTGCATCACTATTTTTTTCAGGGTGCTTTGGTACTAGAAAGAAAAGAGAACACTGGTGTCTCTTAGAAATTTTATTTTAGAATATACCCTCAGGGTATTTGCATACTCAGACTCCCAGCAGAGTGTATAGGCAACACATGACTGCAAATACTGTCCTGAAATAAGAAAAAGAAAACGTGGGTTGGCTTTGAGGCAGAGGAAAATTAAAATGTGTTAAGAATAGTCTTTTCTTCTGTTTTGTCCAGGGTGCTTTGAATGCTGCATCAAGTGCTTGGGGGGCATTCCCTACGCCTCCTTGATTGCCACCATCCTGCTGTATGCTGGGGTTGCCCTCTTCTGTGGCTGTGGTCATGAAGCACTCTCGGGAACTGTCAACATTCTTCAGACCTACTTTGAGATGGCAAGAGCTCCTGGGGACACTATTGATGTCTTTACCATGTAAGTCTCAGCTTAACCTTTGCATTTATACCACTGCAATACAAGATGTAATTACTAACCCTCCCTGTGTCAGGCATTATGCAGCCAAGTGAACAGAAAACATTTGCTTGAATTTCTTCTAAATCTATTTCACAGCATAAGGATATAAAATATTTCTCACTATATAAATATTTCTATTGATAGTTTTTCATCCTGCAAAATGAGTGTACATTTCAATATCATAAAAAAATGAAATCTAGGGTTGGATGAAATCTAGCTGTGGGCTGCATTCAGTCTGTGTGGACTATCCATGCTGGTTTCTAAGGAAATGTGAAGGTAGGTGGGTGCTTTAGTGGGTGCAGAAATGGACACTTGGTGGTATTAAGTGTCAGGCTGTTACAAGTGTTCTGACCATACATGCATTTCCCCTCCATCCTCCTATTTAATGTTCTGGGGGTTCACCTGACCAGAGCTGTTTGGGAGAGGGACACAGGAGAAGGAGAGAGGGGAAAGCCCCATTGCAGAATTGCAAATCCTTGCACAAGGCTTCCACTGGCAGGACTTGTTAAGTGTTAGCAGGTTGAGCGGTGGCAAGGAGAACATGGCCACCTAGTAGGAAGAGAGGGTTGTTTTCAACACTGCTTGTGTGCAAGTGCAATGGACTTCCACTCACACAACAGAACTTGGATCTTCTATTCGTTCCCATGCAATTCCCCAAGCAGGGAGTGTTGGAAGCTCCAGAGCAGATTTTGGGGACATACAGGGGGCTGAAGGGAGGAATTGAGAAAGTCCCGAAGGATACACTTCACTTTCCAGGAATAGGAAATACTTAATGTGGCGCTGTGTGTGTGTGGCTGGTGATGGAGAATTCACATATTTTAGCTTGATTGCTTTATGATTGGTGCTCATTAATATTGCTTATATTGCTCTTCTTAAATTCGGTTATATTTTTAGAATTGCATTTAGAATAATGTTTACAAAGCTGGCTTCACAGCTCAGTCTCTGGTTTATTACTGAATGAAAGCTAACCCGTTTTTCTAGACTTTAACTTAATGAGTCTCTGGGTAGCTGTTATTGCAGAAACATAGTAAATCAATGCATTAAGCTTTTCACAAATTATCCAGGTCTGCTCTGTCAGAGCTGTACATGAAACATCAGTCAAGAAACATAGTTATATACAAAGAATTCAGAAACAATGATAAAGTATTTATCAATTAATTTGTTCATTTTAAAATACAATTGATGCCTGAAGATTACTTCCATTCCTTGGGAATTCTGCATTTCCCCTGCAATACATTTTGGACTCACAGCTGTCCATGGAGGTGCAGGTCAATTCTGTGTCCAGGGCAGCTGTCTACCAGCTCCATCTGGTACGCAGGCTGAGACCCTATCTGCCCACAGACTGTCTCACTAGAGTGGTGTATGCCCTGATTATCTCCCGCTTGGACTACTGCAATACACTCTACGTGGGGCTATCTTTGAAGATGACCGGAAAACTACAACTAATCCAGAATGTGGCAGCTAGACTGGTGACTAGGAGTGGCCGCTGGGACTATATGACACCAGTCCTAAATAATCTTCACTGGCTCCCAGTACATTTCAAAGTGTTGGTGCTGACCTTTAAGGCCCTAAATGGCCTTGGCCCAGTATACCTGCAGGAGCCTCTCTACCCCCATCACTTAGCCTGGATACTGAGGTCCTCCTCCAAGGGTCATCTCTTGGTTTTCTCACTGTAAGAAATGAAGTTACAGGGAACCAGGCAGAGGGCCTTCTCGGTAGTGGCTCCCTCCCTGTGGAATGCCCTCTCTTTAGATGTCAAGGAGACGAAGAATTACACAACTTGTAGAAGACATCAGAAGGCATTGGAAGGTTTTTAACATTTGATGCTTTATGTTTTTAGATATACTGTAAGCTTGCTGGAAACCCAGCAAGATGGATGGGGTATAAATAATAAAATTATTATTATTATTATAAGCAGGTGAAAGTCATAGTAAACCATTCATTATAGTTTCCCAAGATGTGTGAATCAATCCAATAAAACAATAAATCAGGGTCGCATAACATGTCTTTATCATCATTGTCTAACACACACACCTCCTGCCAGGACTACAGAACTGATTTTGGAACTAATTGTGGTAAATTATATTTAATCATGCTTATGGCTTCTCTAGCATTTATTGGCACATTTATCTCAATATAACCTGAAGTTCAATCTTTACATGAAAGATTTATCATGGTTTGGGTAGAAGATTCAAATGGTCAGGGATGTGTAAGCCACCCACTTCTCAGCTCACAAACCATATTGTTTTTTCTAAGCATTTCTGGCAAGAGATAATGCCTCTGAGTACGTTCAGTAACATCTATTCAAGTTCTGGAGCTTCCCAGTTGGGAAGTCTGCCTGTCTAATAGTTTAGTGCTACTCCCAGAAAGTGGCCAGACTGGCAGTTCAATGTGTAACAGAGACTTCCTTAGTTGTTCAGCAGTCTGGAAGACCTCTGTGAGAAGAGGATGCTGGACTAAATGGGCCCTTGGTCTGATCCAGTCAGGCTCATCCAATGTTGTTATGTAACTTTGTGATAGTGTCTCAGTAAGAAGTTCTATTAGAGTGACTTCATGCTATAAGTGAGTATGTTTAGGAGGGTTCACCCAGCACCTATGATTTACATAAATTTAATAAATAATAACAAAAAGATAATAATCTCTGAGAAACATTGCCATAGGAGGTAAAGCAACTTTGTGGGTGTCTCGGGATCATTATGATACGTTGCACTTTCACTAACTGAATGTTCCTACATGCCCCCCCCCCCGATTTCCTCCACTATTTATTTGTGAGAAGGGCTATAGTTTTAGCATTCTCTATGACACCTAGTTTTGTGTGTGCAAGGATTTTTAAAATTTATTTATGGAGGAATGTTCAGTCACACAGACCCCCACCTTCAATCTGAAGTGGTGGAACCCATTGACAGATTTATCACTTCAGTGAGAACTTTGTTTAGTACCTCTCTCGTTCAAATTTGCCATCTCTTTCTTGCACATCACAGTGTGGGAGCCTATGACGCTTCAGGAGTGTTATTGTTTCCTCTTAACAATTAGAATTTTGTAATGGGTGGCTGGGTAAGGTTGTATGCATTTTCTTTGACAAACCATCTGTTTCTCTGTTTAGAATATGGTATGTTCTCAATCACCATAATGCAGCTTTCGTAGGAAACTTTCTAATTTCATGCTGTCTGATTTTTAATTTTTCAATACCCATAAAGTACAACAATGTAAGTCTACACCACACAATAGATTCAGGATTCCTTCACCCTTTCATCCGGCATAGCAAAAATGGAAGTAGCTGAGCACTGATGTGACCATACACTCCCTCTAAGATTCCTCAGCTGCCTTAAATGTTTAAACTTGAGAAAAGAGAAAGCAGCCCCACATCCCTTTTATTCCTTCCTCTTCTGCAGCCTGATGGAATGGCTGCAGCCAGATGACAGTGACATCTTCAAACCATGTGATTTTGAAGTTATTGCCTACAGTTACACGACCTCTTGATTCATATTTAGGACCATAGATATATGAACAAAATTGAGAACAGACTTTTAGTGCATCAATTCAGGATTAATGTCAACTGTGTGAAATTCAGTTTTAATTATAGAAGCATTTCTGGCTTCTTTGGAGTACTGTATACTGTAACACTGTATACGAAGTGAAGGATTAGCAGCATGTCCCTGATTGCCATAATGTGAGAGATGTGGGGTGGTATGCATGTACCCTGATTTCCATGCACATATTCACCATGTGTCCCCAGACTGCTAGAATACCCTTCCAAAAAAAATGGATATTAATGACACCAAACATTAAAATAATAGATAGACAAGGTGTGGGAGTTTGTGGCTATGGCTAAACTTTCATGCATTCTTAAATGGAAAGAAAGCAGGTAGACAAGATACATTCTTGATAATCTGGCAAAACTTCATTGACTGTAGTAGAAGGTATGGAATACTGCCATTTTATGAACAATGAATTGACATTCCTTTAATTAGTTAAGATAATATGATAAAAAAAGCTTTTTGAGGAACCTTTGTCTGCAACCTTCATCTGGGCTATTGATAAATACCTCCTAATATCAATGTAAGCATTATATTTAAAATAATAATAATAATAATAATAATAATAATAATAATAATTTATTTATACCCCACCCATCTGTATATACATGTTGCATTGACTTACAGTTTCCAAAGTATTTTTTAAAAAAATTGAGGGTGAAGACTACCAGTGAGAGTGGAAAGTGAGAAAAATAGGAATTCTGTAACAATTATAATGTAGAATTGCTAACAGCAAATAATTGATTTGGAAATGGCCTTGGTTGAACAATCCTAACACTTTCACAAGAATTGATAATCTGCCCACCCACTCCTCCATGTGACAACCCTATGCTCAGCTGTGTGAGTGTGTCACGTGCATTGTGCCTCTGCTAGGTGTAGATATTTTAGCAATGGAAGGTGTTTCCCATCTTGTGAATGTCACTGTGGGCACTGGGAGTCCTTTGCTTTTGCAGAGCAGAATTGCATCCATCAGTGTGAAATGTTCAGTTTATTTTCAATGAAAGGAGTCTGTAGTTCTTTCCTTAACATATCACTGGTCCTAAGATTGATGTCAAAATATAGAAACAACAAAGGCATTATTATTGTATACTGCATGTGGAGAAAAAGGAATCTTTCTTTTTTTAAAAAAGAATCACCATTAAAACATTAACTAACACAGATACCTTTTAATTACAGGATTGACATCTTCAAATATGTGATCTACGGGGTAGCAGCTGCCTTCTTTGTCTATGGCATTTTGCTGATGGTGGAAGGATTTTTTACAACTGGTGCCATCAAGGATCTCTATGGGGATTTCAAAATCACCACCTGCGGCAGATGTGTCAGTGCTTGGGTATGTTAATATGACAGCCTTGATTACTCATGCTAATTTCAGTTGCATTAGAGTATTTTAATTAATCTATACTAAGTTAGCAAACTCAGTGGACTAGAAAGTGTGTCTCTAGGTATGTATGTGGAGCAGAACACATCATCTTCTTATATTTAAGGATTCCACCCAAAACTCAAGCTTAATATTCTGAAATATGATAAAGGTTTTCCACCAGGAGAGTGATTTACAGCCCTCTGTGACAAATTCTCATAGATGTTTTAAAAATCAGAGCTGTAAATGTACTTCAGGAGTTACAGCATCTTACAGAGGCAATTACTTGTATGTTGTATTATTGTATCAAGACACGATAGGCTCTTTCGGTTGATCAAGAGTGTGCAGAGATGTGCTTCTAAAACTAATTATGGTACATCTGCCTTCAATATGCCCCTTTCTGTGAGATTGCCTTTGGACATTATAAGAAGCCTTCCAGTTTTTGTTCTTCAACAGTGATGTCAAAAGGGGAGCTCCCAAAGGAATGATTCACAGTCTGTCTTGCAGTTGCATTTGACCAAGCATGCACATCTTGAAATGTTCAGAGCCCACCTCCATGGAAAACTGATTCATGCAGAGAGAAAATAAGCCCAGTGCACACATGAGATTCCCACCACCCCCATTCACTTGTGCTATTATAAAAATAAAATAGTTCTAGGAATTCAAACCATCAGAATATTAAACGTCAGAGGGGGCAATGTGGTTCAATAAAGGAAGCTAGAATGAAAGAGTAGTTATATTCAGAGAAGTGTTTCTTGTGCTATCTGAGAAAATAAGTATCTCAGTTAATCTGTCTAATCTGTTTGTGCACACATCTTTCTGTATGTGAAAAGAAATGTGGTTATTAAACACAGATGCTAATGCCTAATATTAAACTGACTTTCGTAGGAAGTAAGTTGATATACTCCTCAGTTCCCTGGTAGCTTAATGCAGATGAATTTCATAGCTGGGTAACAATTTGTAATCTGAAGTGCAACAGTTTGAAAGGCTGTGCATCACATAGTAAAGTAAATGCAGTGAGATAAAATAAAGGCTGTTAATGAAACAATGGCACTATTGATTATAAGTGAGAATGATACCAAGACATGAACATCCAAGTTTTTGTAAAGAAATAAGACTGGGACTCACAAATTTAAGAGTAGAAATGAAGAACAGTCTATCCTCAATAAAGATGGTGCATCACAATATGTTTGTCTTTCTCCATTTCAATTTCATACTTTCTGATCCAAATGCATTTATTTGGAAATAAATTCAATTGATTTTGGTGAAACATTCTTCCAAGTAGATGTGCTTCAGACAAGGATATTCGGTTGCAACCATGTTCAAGCTTTCTTGGATGCCAAGTGAGAATTAAGCTATGCTCTCAATGCATAGATAATAATGTATGAAGCCTGTTCTATCCCACGCCACTTTCACGTGTCCACGTAAAATTCCATCCTTTTCTGTTTCTGCATTCGCCCGCATTATTATTATTATTATTATTTGCAGAAAATGTGCGTTTATTTTAACTTGTATTTTCTCCCACAATATGCATTTTAATTGTATTGGGATTTCTTTTAATCATTTGGAAACTTTTGAGAAATGTGTAAGTTGTGGATAAGTTAAGTTCCAATCCACCCATTTGTAATCCCTACAAAAAATAGTTTGTTTTTAACTGGGTATGAACATAAAGTTAATTTAGTTGGTGTATAAAGCATTTTGCCTATCTGACAAATTTAAAGGCAAGTCTGATTACAAAACCAACTTCTTAGGGTTTCTCTGGACATTAGGCTGATCATACCCTTAATATATTAGTTTTGACTGGGCGACTAAATGATGTTTTGATGGGTTAAGTTAAGATTATCCAGTTGTCATGGATGGATGGTAGCAGTTGCCCCTTGCAGGGATAAATGACTAATTAAGATAGTCCACCCTCTGAGAGTTATGGCATCCAATGGACACCTGAAAGCTTTAGGTGTGTGTCCAGTTAGAATGGCTGGCAGCCCTGCTGAGGCACTAGTCTTATTGTGGAATGGCAATATGCACAGTGGATTTCAGATGGCTACTTGGTATCTGGGAGAACTCCAATAGATTAAAAAAAAAAGGCTGGATGACAGTTAAAGCAAATGGAGTACAAGTGCAGGCATACATCAGAAATATTATGGGTTCAGTTCCAGACTACTGCAATAAAGCGAACCCCCCCTTCACTGCATATAAAAGTTATGCTTATATTATATTGTAGTGTTTTAAGTGTGCAACAGCATAATGTTTTAAAAGACAATGTACATTATTCAATTGAAAAAAACTTTGTAAAAATGCTAACCTTCAACTGAGTCTTCAGCAAGTCATAATCTTTGGGCTGATGAATGGTCTTGCATTGACTCTTCCTTTCACTTCAACACCTAGAGGCCATTGTAGGGTTATTAATTGGCCTAATATCAATATTTTTGTGTCTCAGGGAATAGGGAGGGCTAAGAAGAGGGAGAGAGATGGTGGGGAGGAAGGAGCAGAGGAGAAGCAGCAGCCAAGCCAGTTCCCTTTTGCTTCCTTCCCCACTGCCGTGCTGTATGACTCTCACAAAATGGCCTGCCTCAAACTCCCACAGAAAAGGCGGAGGGAAGCTCAATGGTCCCCCCTGAGAAAGCATGCTTAGCCTCCCTGGCTGCAGGGGTGGGAGTGGAAAACCCTGGCTTCAGCCCAGCCATCTCCAATCCCATGGCCAGAAAAGGGGCAGTGGGGGCTTCCTTCCCCTGGAAGCAGCTGTGGCTACACCTGTATTCTGATAAGGAGCAGCAGGAGTCACTGCTCCTGTAGCTTCATCTCCCAATGCAGCAGCAGAAGCTCCTCCAGACCTTCATTTTTTTTTACATAATATCTGAGAAGTGCATTAAAGCAAGCACAATAAAATGAGGTGTGCCTGTATAACGTAAGTGACCAAGCACACAATCACATCTTGTGGGATCTTCCTATAAAGGGAAGTAACCTAGAATCCAACTGCTGTGTCAAGTTTGTAAGTCACTTTGAAGGCAAAGTCTCTTGAAGGCCAACCTTGACATCACAGTTATTACAGCTCTGGTGGATGTATCTAGAGCACCATCTAGACTAGGTTTGGATCTGCTTTAGTTGCTGAGGCCCAAGGACACAGAAAGATGCTTGAAAGCATATGGACTGTCTGGAATCTGGGACCAGCCAGAGGCACTGCTGATAAAACCATTAAAGAGAGAGGTTCGTGATCTGTGGCTCACGGGGGGGCCTTTTTGGCAATGATGCCCTGGTTGTGGAATAACCTCCCCACTGAAGTTTGACTGGTGCCAACACTTTCCATCTTTTAGTGCCAGCTGAAACCCTTCTTCTTCCTTTTGAGTTTTGAGATATTCGCCTGTGTACTCACCTCACAGAGTGTTTGTTGTGGGGGAGGAAGGGAAAGGAGAATGTTAGCCGCTTTGAGACTCCTGAAGGGGAGTGAAAGGCGGGATATCAAATCCAAACTCTTCTTCTTCTTCTTATTTATTTTAACAGATGGCTTGTTTGATTGAAATTCTAGATTGAATTGTATATGGTGTTTTATGCTTTAGGTTTATATATTGCTACACACCCAGAGGTCATCTCATGAAGTATGGGATATAAATCTCATAAATTAATAACCATAAAACAAATAAATATTTTTATCAGCACTTCTTCAAGGAGTTCAGGATTCTGCTGTTGTTTACTAGCATACTTTTCACAGTACATAACTCATTGTGATTAGTCCAGGAACAGCTTGCAAAATAAACACTTTGGATTTCTCTGCTGGTAACTGACCATCTTCTTGTGATTGATGTTCCCAAAATGACAATGGCTGTGTAACATTCTCACTCTTGCAGTTGCTTTGCCATTACTGCGAAGTTATTTATTATCTTTTTGCACATATGCTTGCAGAAATTCTTAATCATTAATAAGATTTCAATCTCTGTCTGTAGAATAGCTTTCTATCAGCCACATAAATCTTCCTTTGAGGTATTCACATCAATTTAACGTGATAAGCTGGTATCTTTTAGTACTATTTTTGTGGTGCTTAAGGGATATTAACCAACAGTTTGATGAATAGAAGCAGAAATGGCTTGTATTTCAATAGTGGATGATTTTCCTTTTGGATTCAGTACAACAATGAGAAGTAATCCCATTTTAAGAGAGGTCTTGGACCTGTATTTGAATATTGCTTGGACAAATTATTTGGAACACCTACTTCTACGATGGAATTGAACTCTTCAATAACTGTATCTGTTGAGTAATTGTTGATAACATAACATTCTCAGAATGAGACGGTGCAAAAAGACAGAACAACTGTGAACAGGAAATGAAAACAAAGATGGAAATAACTACGACGATGATTTGATGTATTGTTGCATGGTATTCATATGTTACTGTTTTATTTTAAAATATTATGTATGCACCCCAAAATTATGCATGGTGAAAGGCAGGTTTAACAACAACAACAACAACAATAGGCTTTGCACTCGCAGATGTGTCTTTTTATCACATGCACTAATGTTTTCAATGCCTTCTGTATGCATACTGTAATATCATAAATGTATTGCAGACAAATGCAATGCACTGCATTTTATACTAGGGAAATTTGTACTCCACCAAGAATAGCCAGAGAGTTATACCTGATGCCTTTCCTGGGTACATAAAAATGCTCAGACCATGACGAGGTCTTTACTTCTAAGTTCAAACTTATTAAACATAAAAGAATGCACATTGAAGAAAAAAGACCTTACAAATGCTCAGAATGGGAAGCCAGGACTTTGGCTGATTAACATTCTATGTTCTTTGAAATGTGTTTGTGGGTGATTGGTTTGTTTTTGCTTTTCCTTATATTATGCATTTTGTGTCCTTTATTGTATTTTAATGTTGTGAACAGCCCTGTGCTCTTCAGATAAAGTGCAGTATGCAAATCTCAATTATTAGCAAGGCTGTCACAGCAGATAAAAGTTGAACAGATAGTTCTAATACCATAGGGTGTGGCTTTGATTCCTAAATTCTGTGAATGGGTTTTAGGGGTTTGGGTATAAAACTGTTCTTCGCATACTTGCTACTTAACATTTAAAACTTTGGGCTCTCCAAAGCCAAAAGGTGTGCACAGGTGTACTTAAGTTGTGCAGTGAGCCCCCTGGGGAAGTGCACTCACTAAATTTTGTAAAACATAGAACTTTCTCTTCCAGATCGAGTGCAAAGGAAGCTGGTTCTGTGGCTTTACAGCAGTGGCTGAAGCTGAACAGCCCTGATTGTCTGGCTATTAACAGCTTGGGTCCAAGTTACCTCAAGGACTGCGTAATCCATTAAATTACTGCTTGAGCACTGAGGTCTTTGTGGGAGTGACTGTCAGAGACACCCATGCCTTGGGTGCATGGCTCACATCCACTAGGAGCCATGAGGTTAGATGGTGGGGCCAATTTTGTGCAAATCCCTCACAGTTGAGGTCAGACAAGCCCTCTACCTATTGAACTTCCAGCAAATACTAAAGCCTTTCTTTCTTTTTTATTCCAGCAAGCATTTTACTTCAAGTCTGATTTTTTAAAAGTTTTAACTGATTTTTTACCCTTTCTGTATTGTATTTCTTTTACACAGCTTAGAGTTTCTTGTAGACAGGGCTTTCCTTGAACACCTCCCTTGTTCTCATATCTGGCGCCCACCTGAGAAGTGCCAGAACTGAGTTCCGGTGAGTTCCAGCTGGAAAAAAGAAAGCCCTGTCTACAATAAACTCTAAGCTCCAGCACCTCTTTTTCTAGAAAAAGAGCACCGATTGTAGATAAGCAGTATATAAATTGTTTAAGTAAAATAAACAATAAACTAAAGTTGTCACTAATACACCTCTCCCCTAAGGTAGCTTTTCAGTGGTCCTCCCACCCTGCTTTAAGGAGGGCAAATGTACATTTAACTGGGGGGAAATGTACATTCAGCACAATATGCCTGAAGCATGGGGCTGGGGCAAGCCAGACTACTGAATCAGCAGTCAATTTGTTCACCAGTACATTGTGAAGATGGGAGTAAGCCACTCTCATGCTGTAGGAGAAAAACAATGTAGTGAATCTAGATTTAAGTCTACTTTTGTATGCACTCCAAGGGACCACAACATTTATTATCTATTGTGGTTCTTTTTCTGACCACTGCATGCCTTAACAGACTTCTAATACACTCATGCATTACTACTCATCACATAATTGATCAGCTTCCATCTCCTTTGATAGTTCTCTTTCTTGCCCTCTGGAAGAAGCAGCTCCAAGTTAATCTGCTGATCCAACAACTCACTTGGGCATCTCTATTGCTATTTATGTTTACATTGCCCTTCCCATATCCCAGGTGATTTAAATGAACCCACTACCTACAAGGTCAGTCAGACTGCCATGTAAGAATGATACACAGAAGGCTTACATTCCTATGCCAATCACTCATACTGAAATGACATACAAAGAAAAGAAAAGAAAGCAAGCCATTTGTGTTGAAATCAAAGATGGAAAAATAGCCCAGCTAAGTCTTACCCTAGCGCAAACATGTTTTTCAGTGCTGTTTCTCTAAAAGTTTAGAGTCCTATCTGTGGACACAGAGTTTGGGTTCAGCTTCATTTGTGTAGAGCAAAATTAACATCCTTTCTTAAGGTACAATCTAGTCCAATAAATTTAATATGAGATAAATTTGGAGTACAGAATGAAATGTATTTAATATTTAACATAGTTGTGCTCATATTGGCTTAACTTTATATGGGCGATAATGGATATTGACTGCCAGAATTTGAGGGATTTTGTAATCAGCTAAGTTGAATGGAAAAATCATGTCATTATCCTAGTGATACATGCCTCAGCATTATTATTTGCATATGCAGGCTGGGAAGTAAACACAATTACATAATGTTCTGGTTTTCCATAGTTCTGCTTATGTACTCTTTCACATTCTCACTTAATGGTATTTAATGGTTCTTGGAAGAGATTTTTCTTCCCAGAAGAAAAAGAGACATGCTTTGAATGCGTCCATCTTGTTTATATGGAATGTTTATGTAATGTGTTTGCATGTGTGGATTGAAACAAGCACGATAGCTTGCTACAAATGAGCATATGTACTGCATGTTGCCAACTGAATAATGGCAGAACTATAAAAAACAGGACTGCTATCAAAAATCACTACCCACCCCAGTCCATAGCTTCTGATTCTATTTATTCTCTGACCTGATGCTTTTAGTTATCCCTACATGGCACAGTGATTTGTAGCACAGGTGGGAGATTGGGAAGATGCATCATAATGATGGCACGAAAGGAATAAGTAGAACTAGATATTCCAAGTGGGTAGGAGGAATATGAAGAATGAGTGATTTATTTTCATAAAACCTGGCAGTCCCAGTAGAAGCCACTGGTAGCTTGTTCATTGGTTTTCTGCTTGGCAAGCAAGGAGCTGATAGAAGTGATGAAGAAGAAGAGTAGCAGGTGATAATGGTAGTGAGGAGGTAGACTCTCTAAGCTTGGAATCATAGAATTGTAGAGCTGGAAGGAACCCCAAGGGCCATCTAGTCCAACCCTCTGCAATATAGGAATTTCAACTAAGGGAGCTCATGGAAGGTCTCTTCTCCCAGGGCCCACCAAAACTTGTAGCCAACACTAAGACTGCCCAGGCTGCTTTCATTAACAATTAGAATGCAATATGAATACTTTCCAAAGAGAATTATGCTATGCTTTATTTGGATTTACCTTTTCACAGTTATGCTGACTCCGATGTCAACTGTCAGACATTTCCTTCCAAATCCTCCACTGCTAGCAGTTTGAGAAGAATCTCCATTGTTCATAAGATGAATGTATAATTCTACACATTCACTCACAGCTGGCAGGTTTATTTTTATGCTAGTAGTGGGCTATTCATCACCTTGACTGCTACTTAGCTTTATAATAAGTAGACTGCACTATCGCAGGCCCAGCTGCTTGTATATAGTAATTGCAACTACGTAGTAGGCACTCTCTTTGCCATTCCATTTATGTCCTTTCTAAAGGGATCTAATTCAATTACCAAATATTCCATTCTTCCCTCTGGTTCATCATGATAATTAAATTGTTGACTGCCGTGTCTGATTCTTTCATTCCTTTTCAGCTGAGAATTTACCCATAAGCAATATTTCATTTACCTGTGACTGAATCCTAGGACTGGGTCTGCATCTCTCTACCTTAACAGGATCGAGAGATTACAAGATAGAGAGTTCGTTTGCCTCTTTTGTGGCATGCAACATCTCTCATGTGAGCATAGTAACCATTTTTCTTGTTGCTGTGGCAACGTTGCACATCTCCGTTAAGGACTATTCACCAGCGTTTTGAAATAGAGATCTGGGTGCATTTAGCAGATGTGGGCTGTGTCATGTCCTTGCATTTGATGTCACTCTGCAAGTGAAGGCTGGCAGAGCTAGACTGAGGCATTCCACTGTCATCCCAGCCCTGGACAAAGGGGGTTGGGATTGAGCCCTAAGTCAAATATATGCATGCTTATTGTGGGATGTGCTAATAATTAGGCTCTTGTCGCAAAACAAAACAGCATTGCAGTGGCATTGTAGGCAGACCTACCCACACAAATGCTTGGGCTGGAGTTTAACAAGTTCTAAATAGCTAATTCAAGAGAACAGAAGCCCAACTTTCAATAACCTTATGCTGTCAGAAGTTGGTAATTGATTGTGCAGCAGGCACTTGAACTGTCTCAGATATATTTTTCTTCCCATAACATTATTTTTTCCATATCATGTTCACATAGGCTTCATTGTATAGATTTAATTACAAATATTACTGAAGTATGATAAATTACTACGTATTGATTCATTATTAATAGAGCATTCCACACATCGTTCTCATTTTCTTCCTCATGAAAAACAGTTGGAGGCAGGAAAGTAAACCTGGAAGAATCAATCACATTGACTTCAATTAATAATGCAGAAGGGAATATATGAGCATTTCAAGAAGAAGGAAGGACTAATTTAGAAGCTGTGACTCAGGGTGCTTTACACCCCCTGCTGTATATGCTTCATCTTTGCAAATAGAAAACGAGTAAGGGAAATGAATCCTAAAGCAGGGATGAGGAACCTGTGGCCCTTGAGATGCTTTGAGATGTTGGATTGTAACTCGCATCAAAGCTGACCATTGGCCAGGTTTGCTGGAGTTGGCATCTAACGTCCGGAGGACCTCTGGCCTAAAGTTAAAAAGGGGTGGAGAATAGAAGTA
Source organism: Podarcis bocagei (assembly GCF_964188305.1). Taxonomy (NCBI): domain Eukaryota; kingdom Metazoa; phylum Chordata; class Lepidosauria; order Squamata; family Lacertidae; genus Podarcis; species Podarcis bocagei. The sequence goes on from NC_138134.1 coordinate 31,941,267, forward strand.
CCAGTGGAAGAACCCTGAGTGACTATTATGCTGACCGACAGGGAAGAGACAATTGGGAATGAAGAAAGGAAACAATGTGGATGGCAGCAGGCCAGCACACTGGCTGTATACCCAGCCTCCTCCCCAAAATGTCTATCAGGTTCTTAATATATAGTGTAACAAGAAATAAAATGAAATTGTCTTTTTAAAACAACAACAACAACCCACAAGGAGATACCTTGTAAAATTGGAATGCAGTTCAGGTTATGGTGGTGGTAGTTAGATCTTGATGCAATTTATAATGGTTTAAATGAAGATTGAAATGTGCATCTGTATAGGCACAAACTCATCTGCAGGGCCAACCCTACCATTAGGCAGAGAGAGGCAACCTCCTCAGGTGGCAGGTGCTTTGGGTGGAGGGAAAAGATAATGAGGTGTTGGAGGACAAAGCTGTGTAGGACCCCTAAATCAGACTACTGCCCCCAGGAGACATAACAAAATCCTTTTTCAAAAACTAAAGGTTGGCTGACAGTACAGTCCTGTGAATATCTACTCAGAAGACACTTGGAGTTGGAGGATAGGATTGTTAGTGGCTAATAGCTATGATTGGTAGGTTCTGCCTCCACTGTTGCAAGCCTTAAGCTTCTGAATATCAGTTCCTTCATGAATATCCTCCGAGAAGTGTCTGTCCATAATTAGGTTGACTATAATGCAGTTTACAGTGCATAAGACTTACGGTATATTACTAGGCAAATTGTTGCTTGGCTAAAACAGTGGCTATGTAGATCCTTTGACCTAGAATCTGGTAACTTTCTTCAGCTTTCTTTCCCTTTCAACACGATATTAAACAAATTTAGCCTCGGTGAATTCAATAGAAGAAATTGCTGTCATTTCACATATTTCATTATAACTATGTTTTACATGGCAGTATTAGCTGGTATTCTAATAATAATGACCTAATAATAATTGTCATCATGTAGAAGAGGGATTTTTCTTGACTCAAAACCAGAGCAAGCATGAAACTAAAATTAGAAATAAAATGAGACTTATATTATCTGTGCAGTTCTAGTCATGTCTACTCAGAAGTAAGTCATTTTAAGTTCAGTGAAATGTACTGCCAGATATGTGTGTATAAGATTGCTTTAACACTGAAGAAATAAACAATCACAAATTAATTTAGTCTGCAGACATAATTCTTCGAGTCTTCTTAATTTAGGATACTGACTGAGATAAATCAGATTCCACTTGTATTCAGCCCTGAAGCATATCCAAAAACCATTGTTATTTTTCCCCTTTTATGTAAGTAGGCAGTTCTGCAACTATCACCTCATTCTAAGAAGCAAGCATCCAATCATACTTTCTTTTTAAAAAAACCTCACTTTAAAACCCTGCAATATAAGTTCTATATTTTTTCCGCAACTTTTTTAGGTGGAAGTTTTCATGCACACCAGTTCGGCATACCTAAAAGCCATGCCATGATTTTGCCAATCTCTGTGACTGATCCCTGCTAATCTAGATGGCAGATCAGGAGGGTGGACACTGGCAGCATAGTCCTAATTATGGGAGGACAGTTGCACAAAATGCAGTGCATTGTGGTATGCAGCATTCATTCATTATAATTTCATGGTAGCAGAGGTGGGGTGGGGAAATCCACTAGCAAAGCAACATCCAGATCCATTTCACTGTTGGCAGGCTGGGAGGAAGCTTCTTCCTTTCCCCTCCCATTGACTGAAGTGGGAAGGAAAGGGAATTACCTATGCCGGAACCGGGGTGGGGGTACATTTGCACCAGATTCTAGGACATGTCAGGGAAGTGAGTTGGCTTTGAATGCACCATATGCATGCCCTCCCTGACATACACGCTTCTTCACTGGCAGCGAATCATCAACAGAACAGCTGTGCCAGTGTACATAGGGACTTTGGGTAATATAAGTGTTGTCCCACCAGTATATCTGTCTCTGTCATGAAGTATCACTTACACTGCTCTCAAGACCCCTCAGCCAGCTTTATGGTAAGTATGGGATTGCACTACAGTGGTATCTCAGGTTACAGACGCTTCAGGTTACAGACACTTCAGGTCACAGATTCTGATAACCCAGAAATAGTACCTCAGGTTAAGAACTTTGCTTCAGGATGAGAACAGAAATCGTGCTCCGGCGGCGCGGTGATAGCGGGAGGCCCCATTAGCTAAAGTGGTACCTCAGGTTAAGAACAGTTTCAGGTTAAGAACAGACCTCTGGAATGAATTAAGTTCTTAACCTGAGGTACCACTGTAGATACACCGGGTAACCAGCATGTCAAAAAAACCTCTGTTTATTGATTTAACCCATTTATGCTGTACTCATCACAAAACTTTCCTCAGATGGCTTACAGTATAAATGTACAGGTGCAAGTATGCAACAGTCGTAATCTAAAGCAGCATAAAACAACAGTGACAATAGGAACAGCAGCAGATAAGAATGCAGCAGAACACCAGACAGGAGATAAAACATGCCTGAGAGTATAAAGTGGTCTTTACCTGGCATTGAAATGGCATCAAGGTTGAAACATACTTAATGGAATTAACCCTTTCCTCAAACAGAGTCTAGATTGCTAGTCCCACATAGGACCCTAGGGGCCAGTTTTTATGTTAGAGGAGTGACATGGTTGCTTCCCTTGCATCCACTCCCCACTTGCCCTATCCCACATGTCTGCCCCATTTCCACTGCTACTTTCTACCTTACCAGCAAAGCCGGGGAGCTGTCCAGCAGAGTCAAGGCGTGAGCTGTCCAACCAAGAAATGCCACAGATCTGGGTGCTGAGCAGAGTGACATTTTGTATCAGCATTAGCTTGGCACCAACTCATCGTCCTTATAGCTGCCCCACCCTTTCCTAAAGCATCAGCAGGGCCCTGATCCAATTAACTTGCTGGTTTTTACATCATTCTTCAAAGTAGGTCTCAGGATGTGAGGGCCCATTCTGCTAGATACTTGCATTGTGCTGCTGGTCCCTCTGCTCAGACGAAAGTTATGCGTTGAACATCCATGTCTGAATACAAATCCTTACGTTCAACTGCCTGGGTTCAGCTGCTGGCAATGTAGCCCATATGATCCTTTGAGTATCCCTGGTTGGCAGCTCAAAACTGCTGTTTTGCTTTGTAATTATCTGTGGCGTTCAAAAAAGGGTGCCTTCAGACTGTCAGTATTTTGCAGGAATGAATCAAGTAGATACCAGAACTTTGGGTTTTTGAAACTGAAAGTGGTCTGTCACCCTAACACAATAAATCCATTTTTTTTTTTCATTTTGGAAAGCAACAGGGAAAGGCATTTAAAAGTGAGGGATGAACAAATGATTAACAGGAAGACCTATAAACACCCTGCAAGCAAATCAGGATGAATCCATACTCAATAAAAAATGGACATTATCTGAAACAGGATGAATGCTGAACAAACAGTTCATCAGGAAGAGCCCAAAGTCTATTGCTGATCAAGATGAATGGAAGATGCAACATGAATAGCCACTAAGCCATTACTGCTTTGGCATACCTTACCTTATTCTAATATTAGGCAGCTTTTAATGGAGCCTTAAAGGGCTGCTGATTTTTCAGTTCATGGTTTAGAATAGTAGAGCAGGATACAAGGAGCATAAAGACTTATTGTGTTGTGCCTGGGATGACATGGGAAGGTAGCTTCTCATTATGTGATTAAACCCTATGTTACCACCCGTCTGCTTCCTCATGTTACAGGCATCACATGGTAAAAGCATGTTGTTTTCAGTCCTCTGAATCAAACCATGGAAGCCTACAGGATCACCAAAATGGGAGTGTTTTTAGTCTTTACAAATTGCAGAGTAATATATAATTAACTATACTTTGGGGATCTTTTCATTGCACCCAGAATTAGTTTAAATGGTTGCAGAAACAAAAACATTTAGTCGGAGAGGAATTGAAGACCAACCTTTTATTTTTAGCCTACAATTTGATATTCTTAAATGACTCTGTGCTTCCAAGTAATTTCTTCAGTTAGAGTGCCTGGGGTTGGCAGAGATGTCTCATCTGCTTAAGTAATATTGGTGAGGCACAGAGCTATAAAACAGAAAGGGGAGGAAATGACAAGACGTAAAAGGTAATAGGGTTTTGTTTTTTGTTTTTTAAAAAAGTGGGTTTGCTTTTATTTGTTAAAAGATCCTACCCACCAATATATTTCTCATGCTGCACAATGCTATGCATACCTACTCAAAAGTAAGCCCCACCGATTTCAGTGAGACTCACTTCCAAGTAATGGTGCATAAGATTGCTGCCATACTTGTTTTCTTAATCCAAATGATGGTAATCTTGTTCTACATAACAAATTAAGATGAAGAAAGTTGAGGAATTCAGGGTTATTTTAAGCAAGTTATTTTCCAATCCTGTGGTTGTCAATTAAAACACAGCGGGGTCTACATGGAATGAGAGTGCCCTGAAATGCTTAATATGTAGAATGAAATCCAGCATTACCAGCCTTTCAGAAAACAGAATTAATTCTTCCTGCCTAATATGTGCTCTGTGCATATTGTGATGTTCCTCAGCAACCAGCACAACCCTCAGTGTTAGCTCTACTCACTCTTTGCAAGGGATTTAATAAGAACATAATTCATACAAACCCTTCTGTAATGCCACTAGTAGCAGCCCATATGGAAAAAACAAACCTCCTCAAAAGTTAGCAAAATAGAACAAGACATCACGGCCCTCACATTGCACTACAAACAAACAGGATCTATAAAACTACTTATAGAACAAAAAAGGAGAGAACTAGACTCCCTAGAAATCAAGAAAACAATGATCAACATTTTATACTCTAAACAACGCTTATATGAGTATGGAAGGGAAAACTCCAGACTATTAGCAAATAGGTGTAGGAAAAAAGCACTCAAAACAAGCTGAGGTGAAGGAGGGCTTTTCCACAGCTAGTGGTGAAACTCGGGAGGATATATTTTCTGAGACATGCTTTCCTTTCATTACATATGTTAAGCAGCATAAGGATGTAACACATACTGCGGCATCTCAAATATCCCTTTGCAATGATTTGCTAGTGCAAAATGAGTTTGCAGTTGGTGTTCCTGACTGGACCATATAACATTAATGCTGCCATTTATTTATTGTTGTAAAACTTGTAGACTTGAAATGAGTGTGTGTATTGTTTGTTTATTGTGATATTTTATACTTCAATAAATATTAGGCACACGTGTGCATGCATACACATACACATTATATTTCATGTTGTGGTAGATCCATTAGAAAACCAACTTCTGCATGGATCCCACATGTTCAAATTTCAGACAATAAAAATGAAGAAATTATTCATGTCTCAATTGCCATCTCATCTCCTTTTCTGATGTATCCTTTCCTAATTTGTGGAATAACTTTATAATGAATAAACCACTTTCCTTCAGCTGGAACCTGAGGCAGAGAGGGAGTTCAGATGGGAAGCCAACTGTTATTTGAAAATATGTGCTTGCTCTGACCTCAGTCCTCCCCTTCAGTGTTGGTGCTGACCTTTAAAGCCCTAAACGGCCTCGGTCCAGTATACCTGAAGGAGCGTCTCCACCCCCATCATTCTGCCCGGACGCTGAGGTCCAGCGCCGAGGGCCTTCTGGCGGTTCCCTCATTGCGAGAAGTAAAGCTACAGGGAACCAGGCAGAGGGCCTTCTCGGTAGTGGCGCCCACCCTGTGGAACGCCCTTCCACCAGATGTCAAAGCGATAAACAACTACCTGACATTCAGGAGACATCTTAAGGCAGCCCTGTTCAGGGAAGTTTTTAACGTGTGATATTTTATTGTATTTTTGGTTTTTATGGAAGCCGCCCAGAGTGGCTGGGGAGGCCCAGCCAGATGGGCGGGGTATAAATAATAAATTATTATTATTATTATTATTATTATTATTATTATTATTATTATTATTATTATTATTATTCCCCCCTGCCAAGGGTCTTTAAACTGTGAAGGGAGCCATTGGGCAATAGGAATGTCTACAGGGTAGCTGTTCTGTGGCCTACAGTGGGTGTGGGGAACTTTGGCCCTCCAGATGTTGCTGAACAACAACTCTCATCACCCCTAGCCATTTGCCATGCTTGCTGGGGTTGATGGGAGTCGTACTTTAGCAACATCCGAAGAACCAAAGGTTCTCCACACCCAATCTAAGGCAATGACTGCTGCCTGTGTCCTTTTGCCCACTGTGGCTGGAGCCACGGTAAGGAGAAGAGGCAGAATGAAGGTTAACAGTGGTTGGTGGTGGAGTCAATGGGTGGGATGACGGGAAGAAGGTAAAGGAAGGGAGCAATTGCAAGGGGTAGGAAGGAGGTGGTGGAGGTCCAAGAGAAGAGGAGGAAGCTAAACACAATTTGGCAGGTGGTGGTGGGGAGGTGCATGGAGGGAGGGCTGAGCACAAATGATGAACATAGGAAACTTCCTTGTACTGAGTGAGACCATTGGGCCATTTAACCCAGTTTTGTCAACACTGAGTAGCAGTGGCTCTTCCAAGGTAAGCAAGAACCTGTAACCTGTGTTATAGTCCCTCTGTGAATAATGGCTGTGGTGTGCTGTAATTGGGTGCTGAGTTCCACCGTTTCATCTGCTCCATCATGGCAAAATTAGCACCAGTGCTATTTCTCCTCTTCTCTCATTGAAATTATTGGGAGGGAAATTCTTGGTGCCATCAATGGAAGGTATCTCTGTGGATTGAAGGCGCACAGGATGTGTTCCTCCACCGGGGTGTCAAGTATAGGAGGTGGAAGGGGTTTTGGTTCCCTCAATATGTGTGTGCAGAGAGCCAAGCACCCCCAATATTGAGGGGGCCACCATGTCCTGCCACTGCTGGGAGAGCGCACACGCACTAGGCAGGGGTGAGATGTATCTTGTGACCTTGGGCCCCCTCATTGTGGGAGGCAGGTCAGTGACCCTGTCCTCCACTTTGCTGCCCACATCCTTCCCATTACTCCACCCCATTCCAGCCCCTTTGCCAGTATATCTGTGGTGTTCTGCCAGGATATATGTGTTGGCCATGGCTTATCTGCCGTTCTGCCAGCGTAGGTTATATTGTGGATACATTTGGCTTCAGGTCGTGTTTTTCTCTTATAAAAGCTGATGAGCTTCATTCCACCTGATCCATTTATATTGAAGTAATTTGTGCAGATCCTTTCATTGTGAACCGTATTGGAAAGTTTTTACTTACAAATAAATAAATAAATATGTGAGATTAAAACAAATAAATTATAAAAAAAATTCCTTGTTCTATGACTGGCAGGTTCTTTTGGGAAAGAAAATAGTCTAAAATATTCTTCAGGTTTCTGTCTCACTCTTTTCTTATTTGTTACAGTTTATCATGCTGACATATATCTTCATGCTGGCCTGGCTGGGTGTTACAGCGTTCACCTCTCTGCCTGTTTACATGTACTTCAACATGTGGACTATTTGCAAAAACACCACCCTAGTGGAAGGGGCAAACCTCTGCTTGGACCTCCGTCAATTTGGTAAGTGAATGACTTGTGGATTAGTTTTATCAATTTTCCCCCCAAACCTCATGAAAATGCTTGCGTCACTTTTAGAAATACTAGATCAAACATCTAGTCAACAAATGTCAATGAATAAAATGAACACATTTTAGTCATCCTTGCTTGCAGGTGCAGGAGATAGTATTTGTGGACATGATGATGACAGCTTGTAAATTGTACACATAGTCCCTTTTCAGATTTCATGCTAAGCCAAATTGTAGCACTATGTGCATTAGTAGCAATGAGCCTTGAGCTTGCATGCTCCCTATCTTCTCTTACTGTGCAAGGATAAACTTAAAATTTATTGCAGTTTTAAATGAGCTACAGCTTCTTTTTACATCCAAACAAACCATAGTTTAATGAGAGTTTTAAAACTTCTAATATCTTGCCCACGGTCACAGCAGTGCAGCGGCAGGAGGGGAGGAGTACATGAATCCAAGGCTTGTTCTTGCTTGTACACATAACACTAAGTCATGATTTAGTCTTACAGCCAAACTGGGCCACAATCTTTCTAACTAGTGGGTGCCAGACAATTATGGTCGAGCCCTTTATTAGCTGAGATTATTAGTGCATCATTCATGAAGGACACAAAGCTGGATGGTCCCAGATTGGTAGTGGTGGTTTGGCCACCACTGATGATACCCACTTCTTCATCTTCTCATTCTTATCTTGGTACTGACTTGGTGTCTTCTGGACATAATTCCTGATAATGCTGTTTTTCATTTCCCAAGTCCAAATGGCTTGAGCCATACATATAGTCTATGTTCTTCCTCATGTTCAAGTGCATCCTTTAGAGAAAGTGAGACCACATGGTGAGTTTGATTAGTATGTGGAGAGACATGCATGATGGCTTCCTCCCAACTATTATACTTGCTTCCGGCTAATGAACCATCAAAATCTGAGCCTGGCTGGGCTGACTTTTAGTGGTGAGAGTTAAGCTAAGCTCATATAATGTTTCATAATATTTTAGATATTAATGCATTATTTTATATTGCTGGTTAATTGTTTAGCCATTTTATTAGCAAAGGCTGGGTGTCAGGGAACTGCCATCGGAGGGACAGGTGGTGGAAGGGCTCACGGAGGCTGGGAGAGACCCAGCAGCGGAAGCAGGAACCAGCAGGGGGAGAGGTGGGTCTCTGAGGGAAAGCGAGCAAGAGGGAGGGCTCAGGGACACGTCCAGCAAGAACAGTGGGGAGGTTTCGGGACCTCCCATAGGGAGACCCACTCCTCGCCGGAAACTGTCACGCCGTGAGTCCAGAAGACGTGTTTCCGTTAAGGAGCTTTTATGTTGGAAGCGATTCCGAAAGCAGCCACTGTCGGAATCTGCAAGTGACTAAAGCAGCCATGTCTGAGGGGCTCCGTCACAGACAGAGGTTTGTGGACTTGAACAAACTCTGAGGGACTACGATTTTACGCACAAGCAGCTCATCATCCCATCACACTGGGGCACCAGCTATGACCCTATCTGGAGAGAGTTTGCCTTGCTTCAGTTATCTTTGCCAGGGTAATCTCATGTTCAGACTACTGTAATGGGTTGTACATGGCACTGCCTTTGAAAACAGCCCCCAAAGATCAAGTAAGTTTTTATTATGTCTGAGTGACTGAGGGAGTGGTGTTATATGCGCACATCATACTGCTGCCTCACCATCTTCACTGGCTCTTAGCCTATTTCCAGGTCCAGTTTGAAGTTCTGGTTTTGACCTGTGTGCTTATATGTTTCATGACAGGGACCATAAGATCTTCTCAAAGCAAGGTGTGCTGGGTGGCTTTGGGAAGCAGAGCCTTTTTAGCAAGAGTAGTCCACCTGTGCAATCTGCTCAAGAAAGACGCTGGTCTGGTACTTAGGTTGCTGTGATTACGATACCAAGCAAAGGCATCCTTGTTGTGAGCCATTCTGACAACTTCATTACAGAATGGCCTAAAATACCATAAATAAATGTGTTTACAAACCCGTATTGTGTGCCTATGATACATAAAAAATGTATTTAGGCTTGCTGGAGCCAAGGGCACCCAATTTAAGGGCACAGAAAAAAGCTGACTCTGAATTGTTCTCATAGTTCCATGTTACCAAGTAGCTGATTATCCTTTCATCTTAAAAACAATCTGAGCCCATGTCTGAGTGCATTAAATGTGTGTCAACAGCTCACCAAGTCTTTAATCCATTACAGGAATTGTAACAATTGGAGAAGAAAAGAAGATTTGCACAATGTCTGAAAATTTCCTCAGGATGTGTGAATCTACTGAGGTAAGCGAAAGTATGAAAAGTTTGGTCATTGTGGAAAGAAGGAGCTCACACATTTCCACTCCTTTCACACTTTAAGGGAATAATTTCATGCTTTAATCTGGAATGCTCTCTTGTCATGAGCCTAGTTTACTTGCAGTTTATAGCAGTTTAAGGTTCACAGATACCACCATTGCTCCATTCATAGAAGTCCAGTTGATTTCTTCAGAATACCAATATCAAGAAAATAATTTACATTACTTTAACATGTAATGCATGGTGCTGCCTCAGAAAAAAGAAACTGTAGTCTGTATACAGAATTTGGCTGCAGGTGTACTAACTGGCATTGAATGCTATTAGCATTGGAGGCCAATACTTCATCACCTTCATTGGTGACAGTCTGTTTCCAGGCCCAATTCAAAAAGGTTTTTTTTGACCCTTAAAGCTCTTCAATGATTTGGAATGACCTTGTAGCTTCCTTCCTGTGAAGGAAATGGCAGCTCAAAATGATGAAACAGGCATTTGGAAGAGGTCTATGAGTGGGAATGGCCATTTTTGACCCTGCTTCTGGGTGGATTTTTTATTTAAATAAAACAGTTTAATATGATTACAATGATCAACGTCCTTGTCCTATTATGTGTGTTCACTGCCCTGGGAATCCTAGAAGATGAAGTGTGGGTTATAAATATCAATAATAAATAAATACCTGAAAGACCACCTCTTCCCATATGTACCTACCTGAGCCCTGAGGTAATCAATGGAGGCTCTTTTCCAAGTTCCCTCACAAGCTGAGATAGGTTGACCAAGCAAGAAAGAGCCATCTCAGCAGTGGCCTCTCAGTTAAGAAATGCTCTCCCCAGCAAGGCCTGTCTAGCACCTCCATTAATACATTTCTAGCACCAAGCAAATACCTTTTACCCTCACATCCTTTTTAATGGCTTGATGTGGCTGGTCTTCCTGGAACTTCTACATAGGGTTTCCCTCCTTTATTTATTGTTTTTATGATCTTGTAGCTCTCCTCTCTGTTTTATCCTGATGTTTTAGCACTGTGGTATTTAATTGTATCGTTCTCAACTTTGTGGTTTTATATTGTTTTAAAAGTTGCCCAGCGAACGGCAAGTATGGGACGACACAGGGAGATAATTAACAGATAAATAAATACTGAGATGGTACTTGCACAGTGGTACTTGCAAAATGTGACCTTACTATTGGTATTATTTGAACGTCACCCCTAGAGCAACGGTCATGGAGTGGCACAGAAATAAAATGAATGAATGAATGAATGAATGAATGAATGAATGAATGAATGAATATTGGGCTGCTTAATCCATGCATGGCAGTGCAGCAGAACCTGGGCTTTATTATTAGCATCCTCAATTTGCAACTTGTTTCCCTTGTTCCATTTGCAGCTGAACATGACATTCCATTTGTTTATTGTGGCACTTGCTGGGGCTGGAGCCGCAGTCATCGCTATGGTAAGATATAGAAACCTTTCCCTTGGTGGTAAAAGTCACAATGAATATAAGAGATGCTTGTTCTCTAAATCAAATAATATTAAATGCAATGTGCAAGAGCTTTAAGTCCTATCATCCAAGTATTTTTTGAAAGCGAAGAGCATATCCCACCTCATTTTATCCTCACAACAACATGTGAAGTAGCTTAGGATGAAAGCATAACTGACCCAACTTGATCCAATAAGCTTCATGGCTAAGTAGGGATTTGAACCCGTCACTTTGGTCCTAGTGGGACACTCTGATCTGCTAAATTTCTATGGCTTTTTGGAATTCAGAGATCATCTGTAGTATCTCTTCTTCAGTATGCATATGGACCCTCTTGCATTTTTCTGAACAAACAAGCAAACAAAAATACAAGGGTAACAGATGTACAAAATAAAATATGAAAAATCTGTTCTGATGACTGACAAACAAATTCCAATTTGGTACCTCACACCATTTTAATACTGCCAAAATGTAACCATTAAAAAGAAGAAGTTAGGCATGCTTATAGTTTTGCAGAAGTGCATGGCTATTGTTTGGTACAGGAATAGAAACCAAAAGACTTCTGACTTTTTTCAACCTGGGAAACATAATGGTTATCAGCATTTGTACAGCCCTTGTTGTATTGAAATAACAAGTCTGGAATAAGAAGAAAAACCAATATAGGAAGGACATGTTCCTAGTGGAACCAGAGGTCCCCAGCTCACTGCTAGCTCTATTAAACTTAATGTGTTATGATGTGGTTGTGGTATCTTATAGGTCAGCCATACCCAACCTGGTTCACTCCAGGCACTTTGACTACAACCCTCATCTATTCCAGGCAGTATATGGGAATGGCTGATGGGAATTGTAGTCCAAAATGTCTGGAGGGCTCCAAATTCGCACATGCTGTGAAACCCTGAGTTTTGAGGGGGGTTTTTTTCTGTCTTCCCACTTTTTCCCTTTTCCATTGTGTGTTGTTTGTTTATTTGTTTCAGTGCAAGCCTGTGGATAGGGAGTGTCTTGTTTTGATTTCATGTAAGCCGCTCTGGGAGCCTTTTTGGCTGAAAGGTGGGGATACAAATGCTCTAATTAATTAATTCATTAATATCAATCTCCAATTGTTCATCTGCCAACTGTACATAGATTATATCTGGATTCAGTTTAATTTCTGAAATCGCTTCTTCTAACAGTGAAATAATGTGGGGTCTGTTGTGAAGCAAAGCGGTGCTGTGTTATGCCCCTGCAACAAATGCACCAGAACTATCTTTCATTTTCCAAAATATAGTGATAAAGCTCTTGCATGTTTTATATAAATCTGAACTTGTCCAGTTCTTTAGTTTCCATAGTGATAAGATTGGTTTTTCAGTGTCCTCTTGTCAAAAATGGCTGTCTTCCTGTTCTCTGGCTGTTGAATGTGTCTCGGTCATTGTTTAGACAGCAAATAGACAGCAGCATGGTTGGTTGGACAGAACCTGGAGCTTTGGAACACACATTAATCTTTCTTGCTCAAGTCTCCATACTTGATTTAGCTACCTCTGCAGACCAGAACAAAGATTAATTAACACTTCAAAGCAGCTCCTTCTTTGAATGTGCAAAGCTGTGCAAATTCTTCTATCCATTATATGATATATTTAATTCATTTCCTCTTGGCTCTCCCAAAAGCAAGGCTGGTCAATACACCATAAACCCTGAAATATAAGACAACATTTTCACTGTTTAATTTATCAAAGTATGTTCTCTCAACAAGTACTTTGGCACAGAGAAATATTCCAAATCGTTCAGCTGACTGTGAGTACAGAGACTTGCCAATTGCAAGTAATTTCCAAAGGCTGCATTAAAAATGAATATTTTGGTTTGTATCCAATGTTATGCCTACTCAGAGCAGACCCATTTAAATTAATAAACATATGTCTGTGGAGCTATGCAGTGCTTGAACTAAGCAACAGGCCGCAACTCAGAAAAGCAGCTAAGCCATCACAGAAGGCAGCTACCTTGACCTTATCTAACAAAGGTTGAGGTGGCTTCATGATCCTCCAGAAAAAAGCAGAGTCCCTTTCATATAGCCTTTCTTATCACCCCGCATAAAGAAGCAGTGCCAGGGACACTGATAAGACAGGACTGTCACTGTCACACAACTCCTGTCACACTGTGTGGGAGTTTATACCACAAGGATGGAGTACCTTTGGTCGTCCTGATGTTGTTGGGATCTAATTCCCATCAGCCTTAGTCAACATGCCCAGTGACTCCATAACAGGTTTTATCTCAGTCAGGTAGGACAGCATCCTGAACTTTGTTGGAAAGGCTCAAGAGCTGCAGAGCTTGCTGGTTTCCAAAGCTTAGGAGGAGTTACTTATTTGGACTTTGACAACAAAGCAATGAAACCCTATGATGGTTTTTTGCAGTTTGATTAACTTTTGGATTTATGCACTGAACTGCCCTGAGATATATGGGTATAGGACCGCATACAAATTTAATGGAAAATAAAATAAAATCCAATGTGCAGATTTCAGCATGGAAACTGAAACCCACCCAATTCAGTTCTAATTTGTGTCCTGCATGCCTCCTTTGAGTGACAGAGCCTGCCTTCTGGTACATGGCAGGTTTTTGTGTACAAACACTCTACAGACTTTTAACACTTGTAGTCATGCAAGTAGAGAAAAGAATGCTGTGGGAAGTGACTTAGACTCAAATTCTACTAGCCCAGAAGATTAAATCAGTTTCTCATACAAAAAAAACAAAACTCAGGAATCAACAATGTCTAAAAATAAGGAAAAGTGCCTTGTATATATCCAGAAAGCCTTGACATGACACACTTAAGCTTTAGGGCAAGCTGCTCATAAAAGTGTAAAATTCAATTACACAGGAGCCTTTTACTGACGGTGTTGTCCAGTGAATTGTTAACAGATGGAAGAGAAAACCCCACAAACCTCAAACTACCTGCTTGAAAGAAAAGGAGAGCTCAATCTTCTGCACATGGGCTTACCATCATCCTGAAATTGACAGTCATTTCAGAACTAATTAGTGTAGATATGAGAATAAGTCTACATAGTAGGATAAAGTTGCCTTGATTATGTGCCTGGCTTGTGGAGCATCACCTTCCTTCATGAAACCACATGTACACTAGATGGATGTCATTCAGCATATAAGCATCTTTTCAAAATGCCTTGGCATTGTTTTAACTTCTGTCAAGCAGGAGGGTAGACTTTTCAATAAGAGCAGGGATAAGAAATGAGGAGAAATGGCAAGGGATACCATTATGGGAAGCAGAAAGACGATGACTAGGGCTGCATGAAATAGTTGGAAGTAGCATGCTGAAAATAAATTACCTTGCCAAAGATTAATGCTGTTCGGCTGCTTTTTGAAATCTGATTGTGCCTACAGCAGCTTCTTCCTCCTCTTCCTTGACTTTTTTTGTCCAACTGGCTATAATGACCAGATGAACAGATATTGTCTGTTGTAGCGCTGTGACATCATGAGCAAAATTGTTTGGATAACCACAGCCATTTGAATCAAAGAAAGGTGTGCAAATGAGGGTGAGCATAGTGGAGGCAAAGAAGGACACTGGTAAACAACATGGAAACAGATTGAATGTATTTGCAAGAAGTCACAGAAAACAGAGACTTGTGCAAACAAGCACAAAATAAAGCATGGTCAATGCCTCCAGCTTCTCTTCTGCCTGCAATATCATTTTGCCTGGTGAATACCATTGTCCCAGCCCAGCCTTTCAACTCTCATCAGCCCCAGCCAGCCAGAGAAGTTTTGTAGGTATCAGGAAGGCAACGAGTTGGCAAAGGCTGTTCTAGCCAATTCTTCTCTTTTTAGGTAAGGGCTGGAATGTGGCAGAGTCCAATAGAATCTGGCTTGGTGTAATGAAATGTGAAAAAAATGTGATGAAATTCCATGGTCTCTCTCTCTCTCTCTCTCTCTCTCTCTCTCTCTCTCTCTCCCTCTCCCTCTCCCTCTCCCTCTCCCTCTCCCTCTCCCTCTCCCTCTCCCTCTCTCAGGTTCACTACCTTATGGTTCTTTCCGCCAACTGGGCCTATGTGAAAGATGCTTGCAGAATGCAGAAATATGAGGATATTAAGTCAAAGGAAGAGCAAGAGCTCCACGACATTCATTCTACCCGCTCTAAAGAGCGACTCAATGCATACACATAAGAAAAAACCTTGTCTTACTTTCTACCATTGAATGATTTGTTGTTTAACTAAAGGCCATCCATCTATCCATTAAGAAAACAAAACAAAATGAAAAGTGCTTCTCACAAAAGATAGCTAGGGTGACATCTACATCACCCCTGTACAATTCTTGGTTGTCTAGCACTTGGTTTTCCTAATTAGTTAATAGCTTGTGTGATCAGTCTCTACTACAAAGCTCCCGAAACAGCCCTTTCCCAAATCCTAAAGTGATTATTTTCTGTTAGATCAAGAATACTAACTACTGTCAAATACGGAGATGTGTTTGATTTTTTTTAAATCACTTTGTATGTGTTATGCATAACACCTTTTTGCATTGTTTCTTATATGTTTTTGAAAAGGAAAAAAAAAGCTTTTTATACTTTTTAGTTTGGATTTTGGTAAGTACTTTAACTACAGGTATACTTCAAAGGGACCACGGTACATCACGTACAATTTCTAGAGGAGGCACACTGCTGACATTCCTTCAGATTTGGAAATCTCGCCAGGTGGACCGGTGGGCATCTTGACAGAGGGGTCCTGAGAACATTTTAAACAATCAAAGGTGCAATTTCTAAATTTGTAAGAGTAGGTAAAAAACAAAACAAAAAGAAGTGCTTCTTATCTTTGTTAACATTGTATGATTCTTCTTCATGTACTTAACAGAGTATTCTTCTCTCTTATCAAAGTTCCATTGGTGGCTATTCATGTTTATATTGTGAGCATGCAGACCGTGGTGCTTGTAATGCATGGCCATTTGTCTTTTTCAAAGCGTATTACCTTCCGCGGTTACCTTCCAAGAGTCGCAGTGTATAGAACCAATGTTACATACAGCTATGCGTAGGTTTCTGCAGAATGATCGCTGTAACCCCACAATGGTTATGCTGAATTGAAGCTGTTCATGTGCCGATGTGAGCAATCGCTGCTTAGCTACATTTATGAAAGTGATATATCTATAATACAGCAACCTCTTAAAGAGTCAGAAGTCTTTTTACCTGCTTTAAAAATTTAAGTGGATTGCACCTGTCTGAACTATACATATACTGTATGTGATATATTTAAAGGAGGCTTCCATAAATGTAATAGCTTGGCTTGTAGCTTTCCTACACACATACTGGTTTACCTGTCTTATGTTAAAGTGAGGTTAATGGCTGCTACTGGACCTATTGTTTGGAAGTGTTAGTAATATATTTGAACCTTTATTTTGAGTAAGAAAATATTAAGAGAAAAGTCAGTAATGTTAATCTGAAAGAAGTACCTGTATTAAAAAGAAAAAAAGAAAAACCATACAAAAAAAGGGGGGACATCAGTATTATTGGACCAGAATTGGTGTTTTTAATTTTCTTTTTTCTTTTGCCTATTTCTAATGCTACAAGAATGCTGTAAAGTGTCTTTTAAAGTGATGTATCCTGACAAGACATTTTTGTCAGCGTTAAAAAAAATCCTAGCTAGTTTTGTGCACTTATTGGACCATTGTGAATTCTCTCTCAGTGTAAGTGCATTTCTAATAAAAGTTCTTGAGTAAAACTCTTCTTTGTACTATTACTAGTCATGCATCATCAGTAATTTTTAACAATTCTTGTAGTAGGTAGAGGGTAATACTATAGTTACTTGTGGCATGTTTATGCATCAAGTAGTATTAGTTAATTTTGATTTTTTTTAATTATAATTTTTTAACATTTTTTTTTACACTTTACTGTCTTACGGGGTCAACATTTTCTGATATGTGCAGTACCAGTATTTACAGTTCTGCAGAAACTATTATGAACCTCTTTCAATTCTATATTGTAGTGTTTCAGTTTTGTGTCTTAAAACAGTGTGATGATTTTTAAAACAGTGTCTTTTAAACTCCTGTAATGATGTTG
This sequence comes from Podarcis bocagei, assembly GCF_964188305.1. NCBI lineage: Eukaryota > Metazoa > Chordata > Lepidosauria > Squamata > Lacertidae > Podarcis > Podarcis bocagei. The sequence continues at coordinate 31,958,487 of NC_138134.1, forward strand.
ATGCTTTTGGCTTTTCTCTGGTATTAGAGTTTGTATTTTCACAAAGAATGCTTTGTAGCAGGCATTACAATTAATCTGTTTTGTACATAAATGTGCCAACAGCTTGATGGTGGCGTTTTTGAAATGTAGAACCAAGTGCTTGCAAAAATGTAATAAATACACTTGTGTACTTTGTGTACTTATTAGTTGTCCATGCTTCATTTTTCACCTTTTGATATAAAATTTTATGTATTGGAAATTTCAGAGGGGAAATGTTATTAAACGTGCTCTTGATAAGTTACTGTTTTCTTGTTTTTCAGAAGGAACATTTCCCAACCTGATTGTTCTGTCAAGAGTGTATTAAATCTAAAGGCTTTGCTTTAAGGTTTTAATGGAGCTTCGTCAGAGCTCCAGTACTGGTCAGGTTTCCACCATTCACTTTAATATCAGGGACAACTTTGCATGTACATCCTCAGGAGAGATTCCACAGGACTTAGGAGAGAACTTAGGATCCTAAAGTATCACCTTTGAGTTGGGATTGTGTTGTTCCTGCATTCTTCCTTCCTACTTATCTCAGGCACTTGTAGTTGGGGCAGAACATCCTGTTTCACCATTTGAGGCAAAACGGGCAATGCTCCCCTGCCTCTGCCACCACCTCTGCCAGCTGCAGAGAAGCTGGTGAAATTTCGCACGCTCCGCAAGATCTCACACGATTTTGGTGAGATCTCATTGGAAATCAGTATTAATGCTGGTGACATTTCTCTGCCTGTGGCAGAGGCAGTGGGGCAGGTGTGGGTGCCACCTTGGAGGCTTCTGCTCCCTGAGGCAGTGGCCTCATCCCACCTAATGGCTGTGCTTATAGTGCCAGCCTGTAGGCCATGCCAAGCAACTATGTCAAGTCCTTCAGAGGAATCTGTCTTTGGCTGAGATACCTCTTAACCAGTTGCTTTGAACTGCAAGTGGGGGAGTGTTGTTGTACTCAGGTCCTGCTTTCAGATTTCCTATGGGGGGGACCTTTGGCCCTCCAGTTCTTTCAGAACTACAGCTCCCATCATCCCTGGACATTGTCTATGTTTGTTGGGACTGATGGGAGTTGTAGTTCAGAAACTTCTGGAGGACCACAGGTTTCCTACACCTTCCATAGGTCACTGTGAAACAGGAGGGTGGACTAGATGGGCCTTTAGCCTGACCAATCAGGACTCTTCTCTTGTATTTAGGTATTTCCTTTTCAATGGGTTGTGGCTGGGTTCTCAGCGCTTTGTCATGTGACATAAATCCTAACTGTCAGCTCCAATTCTACCCTTCCTCGCATTGGAATGCTTCATATTTGTTTCAGCAGGGAATACTGAGAATACAAACAGGCTCTTTTCAATAAGCTAAAATCAAAGCTTTGGCAGTTATATTTCCCTCTCGTCATTTTATGGGCTGTGTGTGCAAGTTTTGAAACATCTCATGATTTATTTTAGCGCACTGACAGAATAAGCAGCTTCCTCTGAGCAATGAGTGGAATCTTTGAGACTCCAGCAGGAACCTTAAAATTGTTCTGGTAAGTTCAGATATTGGGTGTACAAGTAGACCTGCAACAAAATGCTGCCATAGTATGCAGTGCTCTTGTTTACTGTGGCAGGCTCCCAGCCTGCCAGCCATGCCTTCATTCAGAACACTCCATTCCATCTACCAGCCACCCCAATAGGCACTGAGCAATCTTTGACCACTGAGTATTCTCAATCGTTTTGGGGGTGTTGTGGGCATTTTCTCCACTTACAATTTTTTTCAAAAATATTTTGTTTGTTACTTCTGTTAACCTTGGGGACCCCACAAACCTCTTGATACCTGCCTTTTGCACATGGCTAGTATCATTTTGGTTTCATAAGCAATAGCACTCACAGCCCAAACATCAGAAATACAGGGCACCTACAGAAGTGCTTGAGGAAGGAATCCGTATTCTAATTACAACATGTACTTCTATCATGTTACACTTTTGTCTGTTTGTCAGTGATTGGCTAATAGGAGCATTGTTTTCTAGAAAATGTGAGATGCAGTATTTGAAAATGATTCTTTTTTTAAAGGAACATTTTTCAGCACCTTGCCTTTGGAGTCAATTTATTATTTTATGAATCTGTCATGGATTCTCTAAAAGCTGTCTTATGTGTCAGAAGCCCACAATATAAGAATAGACCTTGGTTCAGAATAACATCAGATCAAAGATAATTGATATTCTATTTCTTATGCCATAAATAAACATTATTTTGGAGTGGGTATCTTCTTTGCTGAAAAGATCAAGAAATTGGAATGACAGTGTCTCATTAGTTCTTAGCCTTGGGTGTTACTGATAACCATATAGTTGGATGATTATGCACATATGATAATACAGTTTATACTGAATGTATGACTGCAAAGCTATCTTAATTTTTTATGAGCAATCTATGGCTACTGTGTATCCTCAGTCCTAAAGAAAGGTAGAAATGAGTATCATTATTTCAACAGTTTTTCCACCACCATATTGTTGATATATTCTGTGCGTTCAGGTTGATTGGACCACTATTCATCTGAGCTTTTTTGAATGCTGTCCTATACCTGCTTATCTGGGAGTAAGCCTCACTCAGTGGGACTTACTTTTGAAAACTGATGTAAAAATTGGGGTTTGGCTTTTGCTGCCAAACAGACAAATAAATAATCAGCCTTGCTTTTCACTGGATCCGGTCTCCATCCATTTTTCTCTGACCGATCATGGACTTAGATCATGGGCAGAGTCATATGGGGAGTTGGGCAGCAAAAGCCATTTCTGTCATGTCACACACACAAGATTTCATTTGCTCTACTCGCTGTCTCTCTCTTGTAAACAGTCCTTTGGTGGTGAATCAAACGAGACTTGAATCCACAATATTTGTTAACAATTGGATGGTTTTTTCCTTGGAATTGGTAGGGTAGAAGGCAGGGAGGTCAACAGTAGCCAGATCCAATGAAAGGAGCTAGAAGCAATGATGGACAGAGCTTATTGTGTCTGTCCTCGCCCCAGCTGAGTTTTACAAAGGCAACCCTGAGATTAAGGAGGAGAAGTCTGACAGCCACTGCCACCCACTGGACTGGATGCAAGCAAGGAGGCAGGCAGGTGGGGCTGGCTGAGGACAGACTGAGCTTGGTGGGGCAATGTCCCATCTGCCCCAATGCATCAGCCTCTACTGTTCATTAATGTTGTTACAGGCCACCCCAATCTCCACCAAACAGGAGCAAGATTCCAGGGGTCTTGGCACTTAACCAGGGATTGTGTTCCTTTGGAATGAGGCATGGTGGAGACTGTAGGGTCTCTAAGAAATATGATTTAATTACACATATTTACACCTAACTTTAGGCATAAGAGACACCCCAATAGTGTCTCTTGTTCCTCCCATAGCTTCAGCCAGCAATTAGGCTTGAAATAAGTGTTTTTGATTATCCCAACCCACCCCAAGCTTAACAGCTTTTCTCATAGACACCAAATCCAGGGGGCCCTGGATGGTTGGGCACCCACAAAATTTTCAGTGTGGGTGCTTGGCCAAGCGACCCAAAGCACTGTAGAGGGGGCTCTGTTGGGCCCTCCCACTGCAGCGGCGACATGTGGCATGTACTACATATGATGTCACACACACGTGCTGAGCACCCACAGTGTTGGATGGAATCCTGCACGCTTGGTCTTCCCTCTCTAACTGCAATCTCCAGGAAGATCAGTCCCTTCCTCAACAATTAAGCTTTCAAATCCTTGTCCCGGAGAAAGTAGAAGACTCTTTTGAAACCTAATTACAGTGTCAGGTGCTGTTAGAGTTCACAGCTGTAGGTGAGAGGGACAACATTTCCCTTTCCCGCATTGACTGTTCTTCCCTGAAATTGCCTCTCCTTAGTTGAAATTGGGCTTTAAGGGTGCTAAGAAAAGTCTTCTTTGGAATCTAATTGTGGTACAAGGGTATTTTTTGGAAGTGGGAGTCACAGTGGGGAAATGAAGAGTTAACTTTCCTCTTTCTAGTTGCAAACCCCCAGATTTTCTCCCATGTCACAATTAGGGTTGAATAGAAGACTTCTTTCAAGCTAAATTGCAGCTGGAGGACAGTGGGGGGGGGGAGGCTGTGGGTGCATGTGCACCCATGGGTGCTTCATTGATGACCTATGAGCTGCAGTTAAGTAAGATGCAAGGCATGCATAGAAACTTATTAGCTCTTCTAAAAGGTATTTGCCTTGTTACCTTCCAGCTCTCAGACAGCTTGAAGTAATGGGAGTGCAGTCAAAGCTATTCAAGGATTAATAGTGCATGTCCTAGCTTTGCACATTAGTCAAAGCTAGCTAGGAGAATGTTTACTAGTAATGGCAAAGGATTTCCTGACTTGGAAAGGCTTATTTTGACAGAAGCTAAGAAATTATATTAGCATTGCAAGAAAATAAGCCCATTTGTTATTTAAGTTTGCATAATATAAAAGGAAATGGAATACAGGAAATGTGTTATATATAAAATGGGAGAAAGCATTTCATTAATCAGTCCTTGGGAAAGTGATGGTAGTTAAGCTTAGTGCGCTGGACGTAGGCAAGCGTGTTCCCAATGTAGGACCACACGAATACTCTATTTGTTAATGTAATTGTGGCTAATAATCATTGTTTTAAAGCTAATACTTCTGAGTTCAGTTCATTTCGTTCAGAGGGAATCATTTTTATTTCATTTTAGTGGATGCTTAGTGAGTGTTGTTCACAAGATTCACATATAAATTTATTAACTTATTTAGAGTATTTATACAGTAAAGACTATCCTATAAGAAAGCCTCAGTGTGGACATAAGAAGAAATAAAAAAAATTAAAGTGTAATCTCTTTCTTTCTCTCTGTCACACACACATAGACAGACATGGAGCAGCATCAGTCACACAGAGATAGATTAAAGCTAAAACAGATTAAAAGTTCATGGAAAATTTTAAAAATTGCCTGGCACTGAAATTAGCCCAGATAAGCCACAGCTTGGGAATCATGACTGAAAAGGCCCTTGCTGTATCTCATGCATAGGCAAACTCAGCCCTCCAGATATTTTTTGGGACTACAACTCCCATCATCCCTGACCACTTGTCCTGTTAGCTAGGGATGATGGGAGTTGTAGTCCCAAGACACCTGGATGGCTGAGTTTGCCTATGCCTGCTGTATCTCATTTGTTGGGTGCATTTGGAGAAACAGCTTCAAAGATCTGATCAAAGATCAAAGGTCTGAGTAGGCACATGTGTAGGGAGGTGATCTTTCAGGTCCCCTGGTTCCAAAAATTGAAGGGACATAATTAAAAGTCAAAACCAGAATTTTGCATTTGACCTGGAACGGTCTGGAGCTAATGGAAAGTGTGAAACACCAGCATGGTGCACTCACATAAGTGAGCCCTTCTTAGCAATCTTGCAGCCTTAGTTTGAATTAACTGAAGTTCTTGGACCATTTTCAAAGTTACCCCATTCACAATGCATTGCAGTAGTCCAAGAATGAAGTTATCTGGGCAGCAACATCTCAAGCAAGGCTCTCCTTGCTCAGAGAAAGCTGTATCTGGCATACCAGCCGAAACTGCAGACAAGCACTCCAGAGAGACAGCATACACATCCAGTAGCCAAGACGAATCAATGAGCACTGAGAACCTGGTTCTTTAAGGCAGAAGTAGGGAGCCTCTTCCAGCCTGGGGGCCATGTGTCCTTGTTGGCAATCTATTGGAGGATGCATGCCTGTGAGATAGCTGATTATGCTTTCAGTTAATTGGTAGATGTTTCAGTGTCTATTCGCTGCTACATTGCTCACAATTGATGCATTCCCATGTTATTAAAGACCAGGCACAGGCAAATCCAGCCCTCCAGATGTTTTTGGACTACAACTCCCATCATTCCTGACCACTGGTCCTGTTAGCTAGGGATAGGTGGGAGTTGTAGTCCCAAAACATCTGGAGGGCTGAGTTTGCCTAGGCCTATTAAAGACTATAGTAAGAAAAAGGCTCCTAAGCAGTTTGCAAAACATAGAAAGCAATTATAGAACAATGTTCCTGTAGTCAATAATTAAAAATGCACCATAATTGAAATACACAAGGAAACAATCCCATTAAGACATTAAAACATGGGTGTCCATAATTAAAATATGCAATAAAGCGATCTCATTAAAACAACTCAGCAATTAAGACAGGAGAGTCAAGTTGAAAGATCAGGGGAAGAGCTGGTGTAAACAGGTGCACCTACAAAAGCTGACGGGATGCCAGTCCACATGGGATCTCTCTCGTTTCATCAGGGAGTGCATTCCACCACACTGGTAGCATCAGTGGAAAAAGTCCATCTATGGGTCACTACACGCTGATACTCGCCAAACTGAGGTCAGACTAACTGGGTTCCATTTATTGATTTTAATGTCGTTACTGGGCAACAGAGGGGAAGTTGGTTTTGCAGGTAAGCTTGTCCAGAGTTTTTCAGGGCCTTATATGGAAATAACAAGACCTTAACTCTGGCTCAGTGCCTAATTGGCAGCCAATGGAGATCCCTTATGTGGTACTCAATGCTCAGGCCAGGGCATTCTGCGCTAACTGCAACCTCTGGACCATCCATACAGAAAGTCGATTGTTGTCTCCTCCATGAATTTGTCAAATCCTCTTTTTAAAGTCATCCAAGCTGGTGGTCACCATTGCCTCCTGTGAGAGTGAGTTCAATAGTTTTGTGCTGTGTGAAAAAGTACCTTCTTTTATCTGTCTGGAATCTTCCAACATTCAGCTTCATTAAATGTCCATGTGTGTTACGAGAGAAGAAGCAACACTTTTCCAACTCTACAATATTCTCTTTAACGCAAGGCAACCAGAACTTTAAACAGTATTCCAGAGGCTTACGTGAGGGGCAGGTAGTAAATAAATAAATAATGCAGTTACACCATAGATTTGTATAATGGCATTATGATGTTGATAGTCTGATTTCCAGTTCCTTTCTCAGCATTCCATCATTGCCTTTTTTTTTACAGCTTCCATGCACTGGGTCAATCTCTTTTTTGAACTGTCTGTTATGACTTCAATATCTCATTCCTCATCAGCCACCACCAGTTCAGACCCCAACTGTGCTTAAGGACCATCCCAAACTTTTGAAACTTTCTACTCTTAAGCAACTTTCAGAAGAGTGGGAGGACTTTTTGTTTTTTAAGGCTGTTACTGTATAGAAAAAGATATTTTAATATTCCACAAATGGAGAAAGTTAAACACAGTTTAATTTGTCATTTTTATGTTGTTTTCAAATTGCTGCTTTTCAAATTACTATAGAGATTTCTGTTTCTACAAGGCAGAAAAGTCAAGCAGCATTTATCTAAACAGGGAAGTATTTTTTCATCAATGAATGTTTGCAAACACTTTCATTCTCATTCAGGTCTTTTTGGAACTTGTTTATCAATCCCCTTTACATTCCTTTTGAAGCAACCTCCTCCTCTCTCCCTACCATGAGCCATAAAACTTCTAATATCCAAATATCACAAGAACACTGTAGGGCTATGGTGAAACTATAGCAGCAATGCATTCTATTGAGAGAAGTCCTGAATAAAATGCTCTCTCCTGTGCCATCCTAGAAAAACAGGTCTTTATTTTGTTTTGTGGAGTTGCAATGTTCTGGAATACTCTGCCCAGCTGTGACACTCATAATGGTTTTTTCTTAAAATTGGGTGACTTTGAGCAACCATTCTAGGCATTCTGATGTTGGACATGGCTTCCATCTGCCCACCTCTCCTCTTTCAAAGGAATCACAAAAATAAAATAAAATGCAGAAGAAAGTAACTACTCCATGCTCATGTCCACATTATGGCTGTAGGGAGTTAAGACACCAAATTAAATGCTGGACTTGAAAAACCACTCTTAGGAAAGCCTCAAAATAACAGACTTTGTTTGAGAATGGGGATGGTGAGCCCACAGGCTGGAACAGGTCCACCAAGCCATTTTAAGTAGCCCATAAGCCCTTCTCCTACCCATCACAGTGCTGAGCAGAGGTTCCTTTTCCAGCCAATGATTGTGATGGGTAAACCACTCCATGGCAGCACTGGGCTGAGAGAAGGGGTTTAAACTTCACCTAACCTACTGCTGTGAAGCAGCAATTTGGATTGCCATCATAGCACTGGATGGGTGGAGATGAAACCTCTCTTCTCTCTTTTTTTTATAAGATATTTATTAAGATTTTCAAAATATTACAAAATAAAAATAGAAAAAAGAAAAATACAAAATAAAAATAATTAAAAACAACTCAATCTTTCCATTACTTATTTTTCATTAGCTTGTTTCCCGGACCACCTCACACCTCCCTTTTTTGTATTCCAATTCAGTTTGTTGGTTCAGCAAATCCTTCCCCTCTTTGTTTATCCTAATCTTTAATCTTAAAATATTGTAACATTAAATCTTTACCTATTAGTAATCCATTTTTCATATTCCCTTATAGTATTGCAGCTAAAAACCACTTAGTTTCTATCCAACATCGTTCTAACATTCATTAATTTTACAATATTTCTGTAAAGCGTGTTCTCACTAAAGGAGAGCACGTGTTGCGGATGGGGCCTAGTAAGACACCCCATAGTTGCCAGGCAGGATAAGATAGAGGGGCCAGGCAAGGATTGGCTGTTTGTGTTGCTGGGGTAAAATTGATGTTGCCAATTTGGGGGTGGGAACAGAGGTTATTTAAACAAGGTTCACAGCAAGCTGCTTTCTCTTTCGATATGGGAACCGGATCACATGGAGCACTTGGACTGTCTGGAGGACAGTGATGCAATCTTCTAATTGTCTGGTTACATTTCTTTATTTCCCCCTTCTTTTAATCCCTTAAATAATTTAATTCCCCTTTTTCCTGTTCAATTTTCCACCCCACCCCTTACCCTGCCCTGTGGGAAGATTCTCCCTGTATCTGTGGCTTGCCTTTCTTTCGCAAAAAGGTTTCCCCCATTTCTCCTGTTGTAAATTGTGGGGCTAGTCAGGGCTGTTCCCAGCTTAGCTGGAATCACTTTCGTTTATAGCACCCCCGAAGGTTGGCTTTATTTGAGTGTGTGCAGCGCTGTTGGCCAAATTTTAATCCAGCCTTGGGCGGGAGCACTATTTTGAGTTCCTTTAATATTGCTATGAGACTAAGATTCTCAAGAGCAGAGGCATGGAGGCCTATTCAGCCTGCGCATAACTTCCAAGCCTAAGTCTGCTACAGGTAGCAGTTAATTGTTAAGTCTCTGACCTCTCTATAAGAATGTACCTGCTTGCAGGCTCAGTTGCTGCTAATGTATATCTGAGGCAGACAGAGGGCGGCAGAGGCTCTCTGTGCCTCCAATGACTATGAGCACTCTGTATATGCTCTTGAACTATGCTGTTTCTGAACAAGTTTATTTTCTTTAAGTTTGTTTTGCCCTGATAGTGGTGACTGCCATTTTAGAGATGAACCATTGTGGCTTAGTGGCAAAGTGTAGGACTCGGACCTGGGAGACAGGGTTCATATCCCCCTCTTAGCCGGTTATCAAAACAAAACAAACTGCTCCTTTTGGGCTATTCTGTTGCTGGGTAGTTCGGCCCATTTGTGATAAAAGAACTTTGGGTTTCTTGAAGGGGTGCTTCCCTCTAAAAGGGCAAGCAGGGGTACCTGGACAAGCTGTGGGCTACCTCAACTCTGCTATTTCACTGGAAACATTTATGCCTGGCCTAGCAGGTGATCCTAGGGCTTTGCCCTATAATTCGATGGCCTGGAAGCGTTTCCGGCCTAAATAGTGTCCCCATGTGGTCCATGAAGCATTGGTTTCACCGGTTCCTTACATTGTTTAGTTTTTGCGGACTATGACAGGGCTTTTGCAGATGCCTCAAGAGCTTGCCTCTCCTGCAGGGGATGACTTGTGGACTTCCCAGGTGTCTTCTTCCAGAGGGAAACATCTTTGAAGGCTGCAATCCAGGAGGAGGGCAAAGAGGAGCAGGGGTGATGATTCAGACATCACCTTGGACCTCTACAGGGGTCAGGGTGAGGCTGTCCTGAGTCTTTAGGGATCATCCTGGATAGCTCAGCTGGTCAGCGCATAGTGCCGGTAATGCCTAGGTTGCAGGATTGGTCCCTATATGGGACAGCTGCATGCTCCCCCATTGCTCTACCTGGACACTTAGGTCCAGTGTCGAGGGCCTTTTAGTGATTCCCTCACTGCGGGGGATGTAAGAGGCGCCACATTTGCAATATGCAAGCGGGAGAAAGCACCTTTGTGTGCCCGCACTGCAGTTTGCTCTGTGCGTTGCAGGGCACAGCGCTGCACAGGCTGCATTTGCATTGCATTGCATGAGAGATTTGCATTTGCATTGCACGGAGGTTGTGTGCATTGCACGGAGGGTATGTGTGCATTTCACAGAGGGTGTGTACATATCACAGAGTGTGTGTCCATTGCACGGAGGGTGTAGTTGCATTGCACAGAGTGTGTTTTTTGCATTGCACAGAGTGTGCATTGCATGAAGTGTGTAGTTGCATTGAACAGAGGGTGTGTGCAGTGCATGGAGTGTGTAGTTGCATTGCACAGAGTGTGTTTTTTGCATTGCACAGAGTGTGCATTGCATGAAGTGTGTAGTTGCATTGAACAGAGGGTGTGTGCAGTGCATGGAGTGTGTAGTTGCATTGAACGGAGTGTGTAGTTGCATTGCATGGAGGGTAGTTGCATTGCACGGAGTGTGTTTTTTGCATTGCACAGAGTGTACATTGCATGGAGTGTGTATTTGCATTGAACAGAGGGTGTGTGCAGTGCACGGAGTGTGTAGTTGCATTGCACGGAGTGTGCTTTTTGCATTGCACAGAGGGTGCATTGCATGAAGTGTGTAGTTGCATTGAACAGAGGGTGTGTGCAGTGCATGGAGTGTGTAGTTGCATTGCACGGAGTGTGTAGTTGCATTGCATGGAGTGCTTTTTTGCATTGCACTGAGTGTGTAGTTGCATTGTACGGAGTGTGTAGTGCATTGCACAGAGTGTAGTGGCATTCCAGGGAGTGTGTGTGCACTGCACGGAGTGTGTTTTTGCATTGCACAGAGTGTGTGTCTGAAAAGGAAGCTGGCTCGGCGGCAGCTTTGTCGGGACTTTTTTAGGGGTTCTGGCCAGCGTTGGCCCTGTAAATTTACGTATTATGATGGCAGCACAAGATGCCCCCTGCCCAAGCGGGGGCTGGAAGCTGGCAAGCAATACCTCAATACTTTTTGCCCATATTCCCATTTTATTTAGGGATCCAGATGGATATCGTTGCTAAAACATACCACTTGCCTATGGAGAAGCTATCTGCCTTGCAGGAAGTTATTTTGTTATACTTCCTCTGTAGCAAGTGATGCTTCACCAGATCCGATCTTGTTGGGTCACTTAATTAATCTTGCATGCAGCGTGGTTGCCCCAGGCCGCCCCTTCCCTTCCCACTAGGCCAGGCTGCCTGCGGCCGGAGGTCCCCTTACCTTTCATGCAATGGTTGCAATTCCTAAATGTTGAGGTCCCCTTACCTTTCTCATGCAATGAGATCTCATGCAATGGTTGCAATTCCTAAATGTATGCAATAGTAGTTGGCCATGGCAGGATACTTGCACAGGGATTTTTCAGGTTCATGCTGATGCTGCTGGATCTTTGCCCTTTGGTTTTTTATTTCAGGGGCTGCTGGTGTGCAAAGCCATGGCCTCAAGCCCGGTATGGTGAGGTAATTATGTGACCTAACTTTTGAGTTTTCCCCATTGTAGCAGCAGTTCACATGTGGCCCGAGGTGTTCAGTGACTATCGGATCTGCTTTTGGTCTGATAACCAGGTAGTGGTGAGCGTCTTGGCTAAACAGTCCTCATGCTCCAGCAGAGTCTCCGCCCCTCCGCTCACGCGTTGGAGCTGCGCCGCTTAAGGTTTAATATTGTGCTTTCTGCTCTCCTGATTACAGGATCCTCTAATGATGTCACTGACACTCTATCCCATTTTCAGATGGAGCGCTTCGGATCCTGGGCTCCAGACACTCAGCTACTGCCAGACTTTTCCAGACCACCTGTGGCATTTTGACAACAATTAGTAATTACAGAGAGCAGCATCTTCCATTTCCCCTTCTGCTTTTAGCTCTTATGGGAAGGCCTGGATGGATTTCTTAAGGCCTGGGTGGATTTCTTAAGCTGGCAGTCCTTGGCCATTCAGATGAACTGGCCCCCATCCTCTGAGCAGATCCTGCAGTATTTGGTCCACCTGCTGCAGATTGGGCATGCTGTTATAACTATAAGAATTCAGTCCGCTGCAATGTCTGTTATACTGAAGCTTATTTTTCAGAGACCCTTGCGTAAAGTTTGTAATGCGCAGGGCCTTAGAAGGTTGGAATAGGCTCCTACCTCATAGGACAGTGGGCAGGAAGTCGGTCAATTTTACCTATGCAGTATCTGCAACAAGTTAAAACTTGTCTGCTGGTAAAAGATCAATGCGATACTCCTTTCAGTATTCCATTGCATTATGGGCACTGAGGGTTGGGGAAATGGTTGTTGGAGCCAGCACAGGGCTGAGAGTCTGGAGGCTTATTGCTTCAGGTTTTTTTTCCTTATCTGCTTTGGAGCTTGTCATTAGAGTTGGGAACTCTAAAACAGACTTAGTGGGCAGGAGTGCCACAATCAGGCTTCCCGTTAGCCAGGCATTGCTGTGCTTACGTCGTGCACCAGTTATTACGGCCTGCGGCTTGCCTACCGCTGAACACACCTCATTCCTTCCGAATAGGTGGTGCTGCAAAGGATGCACACTGGGGGCCTGTCAGTAGACAGGATTGTGAATACGGGTCATTGGAAGTCTGACACTGACAAGGGCTATATCAGGAAGTGTCACAATGATGTCTGTGCTGATGCTTGTCTGTTATTTCCTTTTCTCATAGGAGCAGCTGTGCACATTTGGGCCACAGCATTGTACACTGGGCTGGCAAGCGCGCTGACGAGTCTGGACTGGGGCGCCATCTCAGTCTTCCTGCCCATGTGAACATATACTGGATGTCCAGATGGGGAATGCTTTGGGAAGAGATCCTTCCTTTGGTGCGGTCGAGTGTGACCTGTGCAGGTCCTCCCGCAGTGCTGGTGGTACAGCTGGGCGAGAATTATTTGCTGTCTTCCTCCAGCATAAGTTTGCATTCCTGCATGCAAGAGGGCTTGGATTGAGTTGATGGCAGCTCTCCCTGGACTCAAAATAATTTAAGGCATTGGTTCAAGGTGGTCTGGAGGGGGGGTTGGAGCACCTGTCCCCTCCAATGCGCAAAGATATTCCATTAAAGGAATTCAAGGATTCACCATGCTTTTGTCGACCCCTTACAAGGGGTAGGGCCACGCAGGAGTCCCTGGGAGCATTTGGGGTGAGCTTGAGTCTGATCCTGGTTCATTGCTCCCCCATGCTGTTTACTGGTACTGACGATATGCTGGTGCCCAGTCGTCAGTGCTGCCCTGCTGAGGTCAGGTGCAGCTAGTCGGGAACCAATGCCTAGACAAACTACCACCGAGGAGGCCAGAAAGCATGTTAATAAGGAAGGTGGAAGATAAAATAAAATAAAATAAATAAAATAATAATAAAATAAAATAGGTCCTTGCTTTAGGTGGTTCCGTGATTTTGCACCCTGTGATTACCTTCAAGGCTGCTGCCCTCTTTAGGGCTGATGGGGTGCATCTTTCCCCTATAGGGAATGACACCTGGTTGGCTACGGTTGCTTTGGGATTGAAGGAAGCAACCACTCACGTGTGTGTATTTGAATAAAGTTGTGGGCAAATTCATGCCCCCCATGCTGTTTACTGGTACTGACGATATGCTGGGGCCCAGTCGTCAGTGCTGCCCTGCTGAGGTCAGGTGCAGCTAGTCGGGAACCAATGCCTATACAAACTACCACCGAGGAGACCTGAAAGCATGTTAATAAGGCGGAAAATTAAATAAAATAAAATAAATAAAATAAAAAATAATAAAGTAAATTAAAATAGGTCCTTGCTTCAGGTGGTTCCGTGATTTTGCACCCTGTGATTACCTTCAAGGCTGCTGCCCCTTTTAGGGTGTATCTTTCCCCTATAGGGAACGACACCTGGTTGGCTACGGTTGCTTTGGGATTGAAGGAAGGGTTGCATTTGTGAGTGGTTTGGCGGTGAGCTAAGGCTCTGTGGCGGTTAGGCATTGGTTTAAATTGGTTGGTGGAGGGGTATGGATTGGCTGTGCCTGCCCCTCCAATGCTGCTGCTGCATGGGAATTCCGTTAAAGGAATTCTGGGGCTTACCATCCCCTTGTCCAAACCCCTGGAATCGGGTGCGGGCCGCGTAAGACCCCAAGGAGCAAGCAGGGAGGAACTGATGGGTCTGTGTCGCAGCCCCAGTTGCCCTGATCTTGTTCCTCCACACTGACTCTCGCTGGAATCCGGGAGTCAGTGCTGTCCCCCAAGGCGGGGGGGACAGCTAGTCATAACCAATGCCTAAGCAACCACTCACAATTTGTATGTTTAATAAAGTTGTGGCCAAAATTATGCCAAAAACCTTAAACAAAAATTTATGAGTGATGTGTGAGTTATTGGGGTAGGGGTGTTTTGGGGGACCTCAGCACGCAAAGCGTGTTCTCACTAAAGGAGAGCACGTGTTGCGGATGGGGCCTAGTAAGACACCCCATAGTTGCCAGGCAGGATAAGATAGAGGGGCCAGGCAAGGATTGGCTGTTTGTGTTGCTGGGGTAAAATTGATGTTGCCAATTTGGGGGTGGGAACAGAGGTTATTTAAACAAGGTTCACAGCAAGCTGCTTTCTCTTTCGATATGGGAACCGGATCACCCGCCCGCCCTCCCTTTTGGGCTTGTGCTTTGACCTTGCTATGCCTGTCATGGGGTCGTCCGCCTTGGTGCGGGGGCCTGGTAGGAATTTTTCCATTTGGCTGATTAGTGTGTGCCATTTGGTTTTTGCCTACTGCGTAGCAAATCGTCACAACTTGTAAGGTTGGCGGTTAGGCATTGGTTTAAATTGGTTGGTGGAGGGGTATGGATTGGCTGTGCCTGCCCCTCCAATGCTGCTGCTGCATGGGAATTCCGTTAAAGGAATTCTGGGGCTTACCATCCCCTTGTCCAAACCCCTGGAATCGGGTGCGGGCCGCGTAAGACCCCAAGGAGCAAGCAGGGAGGAACTGATGGGTCTGTGTCGCAGCCCCAGTTGCCCTGATCTTGTTCCTCCACACTGACTCTCGCTGGAATCCGGGAGTCAGTGCTGTCCCCCAAGGCGGGGGGGACAGCTAGTCATAACCAATGCCTAAGCAACCACTCACAATTTGTATGTTTAATAAAGTTGTGGCCAAAATTATGCCAAAAACCTTAAACAAAAATTTATGAGTGATGTGTGAGTTATTGGGGTAGGGGTGTTTTGGGGGACCTCAGCACGCAAATAGTCTTTAAATTTCTTCCAATCTTCTTCCACCAGCTCTTCTCCCTGGTCTCGGATTCTGCCAGTCATTTCCGCCAGTTCCATATAGTCAATCACCTTCATCTGCCATTCTTCCAGAGTGGGTAGATCTTGTGTCTTCCAATACTTTGCAATGAGTATTCTTGAAACCTCTCTTCTCTATCCGGCACTGCAATGGGGGTGAGAGTGCTGTGCACCTGCATGTGGGAGAGTTGAATCTAAGAAACAAAGACAAAATGAATTGGCAGAAGTACTCAAGGAAGTCATGTTTCTTCTGACCAGACTAGTACCTGCCCCCACCCAAACTAATTACCTTTTAATATTTTACTTAGAAAAAATATTTTCCCGAGGAAACCAGACAACTGGATGCCTGCTTCCAAAACCCTCTATACTATAAGAACGACCAACACAGCAGCATTTAGCCTGCTGTGAGTAAACCGAACCCCTTCTAAGGATATGTGAAACCAAAGGTTTGGCAGAGAATGAGATGGATCCATCTTTTACTTCAACAAAATTCTGAAATGGGTTGCAGAGTCTGGAAGAGATTCCAAAATCCATTCCAGTCTCTTGGAACCTCCACAGCTCAGAGCACATGAAATGGAGAAGCACCTCTGAGGTGTTTTGGGATGCCACCTGGTGCCTGGAATGATAGCATTTGGTGTAACCTGAAGGTGGTGCCTTCAAACAACTAAGGCATGCTTTTATGCAGCCCTAGTATCTGCTGGGGTTGGAACACCTGAGTCCTAGCACAGCTCAAGGATGTCCCGGGCCATCCATAGAAGGTCCTCTCTCATGCTCAAGCCTCTGGTGATGTTTAAACCATCCACAGGTCATGCAAGGTGCAATGGGCACATTTCTGAAGAGGTCAAACTGCACTGCAGTGTTGTTGGTTCTGTTCCATCTCCTTGGATTTCCTCTGTGGTAGAATTCTGGAATAACTTGAATCCCTTCTTGAATTCTCCTTCCTTTCCCTTTCTCTAGAGCTAATGCTACAAACTGCCTCCCCGCCAATCATGCATAGCAGTTAAATTGGTTTTCAGTGGGTGAGAGTTAAGCAAATGCTGAAGTCATCCACTGAAATAGACATCCTTAACTTTTGTGGATTATCTTTGCCCCTGTGTGAGGATCAGGCCCAGAGCTTGAATTCAGTTTCTTTCTATTGTCACAGCAACGGTTTACAACTGAAGAACGTGCTCGTTAGAGTCAATGTATTTATAGCAGCCAAAATAACATTTCAGCCCACAGCATATAGTTGTTTATAGATACCATGTACCAAATGTGTTTCTCTCTTACCTAAGTGGGGAGAAATGCTATTGTGTCCTCTGCAGCATTAAATTGCCAATTGGGTCTGATAAACTGAGATCCTCAGCCTGTTGTGTGAGTGATGCTCGTCTGGGTTTTAATTATCATTCAGGACATGTTTTGCCTGCAAATTTATTCTGTGTTGGCTTTCTCTTTTGGGAAGAAAAGCTAGCAGAAGTGAATGTGTGTGTTTCCAAGCCTTCCTGGATATAAGTCACTGCAGAAAGGCTTTACTAAAATGCTAGATAGCTGTGGTGCTTAATCAGTAAAGAGGGGCATTTAGTCTGAAAGAATCTCAAACCTACTGAAGAAAGGATGCACTCTTCCTGTCTCCATAGAGCCTGATTTTCTGAATTTTAATGAAGACGGGAAAATGGCTGAACAACAGAATGAAGCAGAAGAGGAAGACTGGGAGGGACATGCTTCTTTGAAACTTGCAAAATACTGACATCTAGTGACCACAAACGTGGATCACAAATTCAAGCATGGATTTAGGGAATACCTTGGTGGATTACGTAATCAATTGGGTTGAACTGAATTGACACTGTACCTAGTAAGACACCAAAATCCGTCTCCACTTTTTCTAATATTTGAACTATTTTGTCTTGCCTGTCCTAAGACTTACATAGCTTTGATGAGACGTGCTGGTGTGTTGCGATGTTTCAACAGTCAATATTTTTCATGCACAGCTTTGTATCTGACTTCTTCACCCTATGTTCTTTGAGCAAAGCCTAATTATAACCTAATTAGCAAAATGTGCTTTGCCGTCCTGCTGCCTTTTTTCCCTGAAGAACAGATTCGTTCAAATCATAGCAGCAGAGGAATGTAGCGGCAGCTTCTTTTATTTTTGCTCTGAGCTAAAATAAAGGATGTAAAATTCAATCATGCTTGCTTATAGTATGTTACAACCTGTTTTATGGACTACAGAATCTCTTCCCCCCCCCCCCCAGAAATCAGAGATGGTGGTGTCAGATGAGGGTGCACTGTATGTGTAAAACATTTTTAATAACTTAAACTGCACACACTGGGACACTGAAGTAAGCATATCTAGGATCAAACTATTGATGGCCCAGTCAAAGACATTACTTCTATATAACTGGGGGGGGGGGTATATAAAAAAAATTACTAGTGAGCAAACTGAGACTTTTAGTTTAATTTTGGCCTTAAAAACACCCCTTTAAACATTAATAATGAGAAGCCTGCAAGCAGGACCTCAGCCCAATAGCACTCTCCCTACTTGAGATTCCCCAAAACCGATATATAGCTATTGATAGACCATCCTCCATGTATTTCTCTAACCCACTTCTAAAGTAATCTGAATCACTATATCCTTTGGGATCAAATTCCATAGTTTAACTATGTGCTGTGCAAAGAAGTGTTTACTTTTGGCTATGGCCTTTGAAGCTCTCAATGAAAAATCGCATCTTCAGCAAAGGAAGCAAAATTTTTCTTGGCTGGGAAAAGTCCTCCCAGAAGCTTTGGAACAGGAGGTGCTAAGGAGAGACACAGTTCTAAAATGTGTGTATTTATTTATATTCTTACATTTGTGCCCCACCTTTCTTCCAAGGTGTCATGCATGTGGTTTCCAGGCAATCACGCATCCAGGCCTTGAGCAGACCTAGGCCTGTTTAACTTCAGCAAGTTGGTGGCCTTGTGTCCTTTCCGACTGCGCTCCGGGTCAGGAGCTGGGAAATGATGGGAAATTAGCAAGGAAGGAGCTCAGGGGCCAGGTGGTTTATGATGAGTCACCAGAAGTAAAAGCAGGAGCCTGAAGGAAAAGACATAAAGGTGAACAAGATCAAAAGGGGAAATAAACAAAACCCTGAAATGTTGAGGAAATAACTCAGGTCTGGGGGCTCAATATGGTCCCCCAGGTCTCTCTGTCTGGCCCCCAGAATGCTCACCAGGGTGTACCCCTCACTAGTCTTGCATATCTTCTCAAATACTTTTGCTAGGCAGGGATGCATCCTTGAACTCTAATGTGTCTTGCTTGCCTAGATGGAGAGCAGAGTGTGTAGAAACTAGTGCAGTGTAAAAAGGTAAAATGTACATTTTATTTTTATTTTTTGCACTACCCACTGCAGTCTAGTCCCCTACTGGCTCTTGGAGAGTTGCCATAAAGGTATTTGGCCCTCAAACTGAAAAAGGGTCCCCATCTCTAGGTCTGTGAAAAACTATTGCAATATAACAGGAAGATATTGCAAATACATTACTGACGGGAAGAAGGTGAGCAAAAGAAAGAAGAATGCTCTGGGATAGTATTGGCTGAGTGACAGTGCAAGCAAAGGTTGAAAGGGGCAGTGTGGAGAAATAGTGCGACCTGAGAGGGAAAATGGATGCTGGAGGTATAGAACTGAATAAAGACATGCTTGAAACACAGTGGAGCTCAGCAGTTAGCTAAATAAGCCTTACAATATCCCATTCCCCTGCACTTATAGTTCAGCAATATCTTGAGGGCCATAGCACCCTCCTGTGGTAAGCACTATTTTATTTAGCTACACATCCCTGAATAATTATTCATCCGAGTGTCGTTCCAATAAAAGGTCCATGAGAGAGTTGCCATGTGATTTTGTTGTTGTTGCAAATTTGCCAAGCCTTCAAAAGAAAGAAAGAATCTTTCTTTCAATGCTCTCTCGCACCATATATGTAACATTCCGTGTAAACCAGAGCCTGATCATTTAAATGCCCATTGAGCAATTTGCACTGATACCTACCTTAGTCCACTGCAGCAAAGACAAAAGAGCCTTGGGACACCTTAAGGACTAAAAAGAATTATTATGACATAAACCTGGAGTTGCCAATATGATTTCTCCAGATGTTATTGGAATAGGCTCTGACCTATGAAAGTTTGTGCCATAATCAATGTGGGTTAAGACTCCAACTCTTTTGATCAAGAAGAAAAGGAAAATATGAATTGTGCACACGTGTACACAAGACTCTTGTTTACAACAAAATGAGATTTGTGGCTATACAAAGTTTAGGATGTGATGAGCATAAGGACTATTTGGTTTAGGTTTTGGAGTGGAGGCAATGAAGAATTTTTGAAGAGTCGCGGCTCTGGAAGGGTTAGCCTCTCCCCTAAGCATCATTTTCTCTATTTCAATTTTAAAACAAACAACTTGCATAACAAGACTTAATTCGCCATGGCTGATCAGTGTAGTGCACAATGGCCACAAGATGTCATCATAAGCCTGCTGTGAGGAGCAAGAGCCTCTGCGAATTCGTAACGTACATGTTATTATGTGAGGTATGATGCAGTTCCCATATGACTGCAATTAATGGCAAAAAATATGAATTTCATCCATAGTATAGATTTGTGGAGACTCTTGAGAGTCCCATGGACTGCAAGAAGATCAAACCTCTCCATTCTTAAGGAAATCAGCCCTGAGTGCTCACTGGAAGGACAGATCCTGAAGCTGAGGCTCCAATACTTTGGCCACCTCATGAGAAGAGAAGACTCCCTGGGAAAGACCCTGATGTTGGGAAAGATGGAGGGCTCAAAGAGAAGGGGACGACAGAGGACGAGATGGTTGGACAGTGTTCTCAAAGCTACCAGCATGAGTTTGACCAAACTGCAGAAGACAGTGGAAGACAGAAGTGCCTGGCATGCTCTGGTCCATGGGGTCACGAAGAGTCGGACACGATTAAATGACTAAACAACAACAACAATATGTTGTGGCTCATGTGGGTTGGACAGAAAATGTGAAAAAGCACCAGGCATAAAGAAGGACCCTGTTGAACCAGGCCAAAGGCCCATTGAGTTCAACATCCTGTTCACCACAGTGACTAAACAGGTGTGTCTGAGACATCCATGAGCAGGACATGAAGAAATCACCCTCTCCCAGCGTTCTGCTGTGACTGGTATTCAGAGGCATGGTGCCTCAAATTCTGACCCTTTCCACGAATTTGTGTAATCCAATTTTAATGGGATTTAAATCGGTGCTATTACTGTAATGTCCACCACCAATGGGACGTCATGAGGCATGGAGACTGTGAAAATTAATAGCAGGAACACAGTTCAACAATATGCGATAGTGGAGGATGTGTGTATTTCACACATGCGTGAATGTACGCAGTGTCCAAATAGAGAAGATGCACAGGGATGGGCACTTTCTATGAAAGATCCCACTTATCCCAGGAAATTGTGCACATTCCCTATCTGAGGAAAACAGTGTGACTGCTCATAGCTCAGTTGCTAGGGCACAAGACTCTTAATCTCAGGGTTGTGGGTTCAAGCCCCAAGTTGGGCAAAAGATTCCCACATTGCAGGGGTTGGACTATATGAGGCCTGTGGTCCCTTCTAACACCACAATTCCTACAATTCTATTATTCTAATGCATGTTGAGTACGCAGTGTTCAAAATTCTGTGTTATGTTCTTTATATGTCCATATTTCCCACATTGCCCGGTAGCTGTTTTTACACACATTCTTCATTAAACTCTCAAAACGTATAGTCCTCAATTACTTAGATGAGCATTTGAGAACCCTGTAAAATCAGTGTTGTAAAGCAGACTGGGAGTCTCCACTAAATTCCCTGCTTTACAATAATGTGATGGTGATGGAGTGGCAAGATAAATTATTTGGCTAGATTGACAGAAGCCATTAGGGGTCAGCCCAAGCAAAAATTTCAAAAAGAATGGGGGAAATATAGATAAAAAGCAGTGCCCTCAAAATAATACTTGGACTTGTTTCAATTAATTTCTGCGAAATAAATTATGGTATAAAAGTTAAAAACAGAAAGAAAATGGGGTAATAATGAACTAAGGAGGAGGCAGTTTACCAAAAATGAAAAGAGAACCGTGTTGAGGATGAAGGAAGTCAATTGGAAGAAAAGAATTGAAATATTATATATATATATATATATATATATATATATATATATATATATATATATATTTGCTTTCGTAGATTTTCACGGGTACAGGAATGCAGGTTTTGGTGTCTTCGGGTGTCTTCCCGTGTAAGAGTTGGGGTGTCTAGGCGACGTTTCGGCGAGGTCTCACTCGTCATCTTCAGGCTGGTGCTTTCGGCTTCTTGTTACTGGAACAGAGCAGGATCTCAGTGTTTGAGTTCCTATAAATACTGTTGAGGGGGTGTGGTGTATAGCCTCCAACGTTCTGGGCAGAGAGGAAGTTCCCAGGTTAGTGTGTCTTTTCTTCTTTTGTTCATTAATTACTTGAGGGATGTCTTGAGTGATTTCTTGAGTGATATTCTGAGTACCACTTAGGAGGGTCATTAGGTGTGGATTAGTTGCTAAAGCTTTCGTGTCTTGACCTCTTGAGCTAGTGAAGAGTTTTTTCTGAGAAGATGGCTGTACTGCACTTAGTTGTGCTCTGGCTTGGCTTCGTGTATAGGGGCGAGCTGTGGTTTTGTGCCCTGTGCCAGCCAGATCTGTGTAGGGATTGCAGGGGGGTGCAGCATCCGGAGGTGCCACTATGGTTTGGCTGCTGGATGGTGTCTGTAATTTATCTGTGGAGAGGGTCTGGGTTTGGGTCTGGTGTGGTTGATTGGAGATGGCGTTCTGTGTGCCTCTGGTTCTGGTGTCGGTTTTTGTGGGGAGGGCTATTTTCCAGATGTCTGGCAGGCGGGACGTATCGTCACGCTTGTTCATGTTGTGAGGGTGTTTCTCTATCTCGATGGCTTCCATGATTATTCTCTTGTGGTGGTGTTCCATGTTAAAGAGCAATTTGGAATCTGAAAAATTAATTTCGTGTCCTGTTTCTTTCATGTGTTGGTAAAGAGAGGAAGTTTTTTCTTCTTTTTTGACGGCATTCTTGTGTTCTGCGATACGTGCATTTATTCGTCTGTTTGTTTGTCCAATGTACGTGGCTGGGCAGACTTTGCAGGGTATTTCATAGACCCCTTGGTTTTCTAACTGGATTTTATCTTTGGGGTTTCTGAGGATATTGGCTATTTTTTGGTTGGTGCAAAAGGCTGTTTTGATATTGTGTTTATGGAGGATTTTGCTAATTTTATCTGATAAAATTAGCAAAATCCTCCATAAACACAATAAATCTGATAAAATTAGCAAAATCACAATCTATAAAATTAGCAATTTATCACAATCTGATAAAATTAGCAAAATCCTCCATAAACACAATATCAAAACAGCCTTTTGCACCAACCAAAAAATAGCCAATATCCTCAGAAACCCCAAAGATAAAATCCAGTTAGAAAACCAAGGGGTCTATGAAATACCCTGCAAAGTCTGCCCAGCCACGTACATTGGACAAACAAACAGACGAATAAATGCACGTATCGCAGAACACAAGAATGCCGTCAAAAAAGAAGAAAAAACTTCCTCTCTTTACCAACACATGAAAGAAACAGGACACGAAATTAATTTTTCAGATTCCAAATTGCTCTTTAACATGGAACACCACCACAAGAGAATAATCATGGAAGCCATCGAGATAGAGAAACACCCTCACAACATGAACAAGCGTGACGATACGTCCCGCCTGCCAGACATCTGGAAAATAGCCCTCCCCACAAAAACCGACACCAGAACCAGAGGCACACAGAACGCCATCTCCAATCAACCACACCAGACCCAAACCCAGACCCTCTCCACAGATAAATTACAGACACCATCCAGCAGCCAAACCATAGTGGCACCTCCGGATGCTGCACCCCCCTGCAATCCCTACACAGATCTGGCTGGCACAGGGCACAAAACCACAGCTCGCCCCTATACACGAAGCCAAGCCAGAGCACAACTAAGTGCAGTACAGCCATCTTCTCAGAAAAAACTCTTCACTAGCTCAAGAGGTCAAGACACGAAAGCTTTAGCAACTAATCCACACCTAATGACCCTCCTAAGTGGTACTCAGAATATCACTCAAGAAATCACTCAAGACATCCCTCAAGTAATTAATGAACAAAAGAAGAAAAGACACACTAACCTGGGAACTTCCTCTCTGCCCAGAACGTTGGAGGCTATACACCACACCCCCTCAACAGTATTTATAGGAACTCAAACACTGAGATCCTGCTCTGTTCCAGTAACAAGAAGCCGAAAGCACCAGCCTGAAGATGACGAGTGAGACCTCGTCGAAACGTCGCCTAGACACCCCAACTCTTACACGGGAAGACACCCGAAGACACCAAAACCTGCATTCCTGTACCCGTGAAAATCTACGAAAGCATATATATATATATATATATATATATATATATATATATATATATATTGTTGACTATTTGATCTGTGTAAGTTTCCGTATGTTATTATGTTTTATTTGTATTTCTTTGTTTTTTGTTTTTTGATTGTGTATTATTACTTTTATGTTTAGTTTTAAGAGTGTGTGTGTATGCATTGTAAAATAAACTTAATAAAAATATTTTTTTAAAAAAAAGAATGTAATGGTGATGGAAATGATGACATGGATGGAGTTAGCATGTTACTCCCCACCCCGAATCTTTGTTTACATCTTAATTTAATTTTAATTATTTTTATGAATTGAATTTCTATACTGCCTTTCATCCAAGGATCACAAGGCAGTTTACAATCAAAAAACCCCAAAATACATAGTATAGAAACAAACAAAATCAATAACCCACCCACAGTTTAAAAGGCCTGGGAGGAGAGGAATGTTTCACCTGGCACCTTAAGGTAAGTAACGTCCCTGTGGAGAGCATTGCAGCAGCGGGGAGTCACTGCAGAAAAGGCCTACTGTTGTGTTACTGCCCTCTCATAGAGAAGGCACACAAAGAAGAGTGTCATTTAATGATTGCAGGGTCTAGGTCAGTTCATATGGGGAGAGGTGGTCCTTGAACGTTTAATGCAAAGAGAGGGCTGCTCTGGTAGCTTTTGGCAATCACAATATGAATTTGATGACTGAAAGATACTGTTCCCAGCAACTTCAAAATTATTAGATGTGAAGATATGCAGCTGCTTTTAAATGTTCTTAATGGGGTTTTGTTTTTTTTTTGCATGTTTTACCGCAGTTCTAGAAGGGAGGTTCCAATAAAATAGCAAAGAGATGGATGGAATGGTTTTATTTTTAATTGCATTGCCTTGTTTCTTTGAAAGGAAGGGAAAGTTAGAAATGGCATAAATGATATTGGTAATACATATAATGAATCATAGCTATCACTTTCGTGCTTTCAGGGGCATCTGCTTCCAGTGTTGAAAACATAATACTGGACTGGATCATCTTTTGACCTGATTCAGTGTGAAAAGTGAAGTACCTAAGATGACATATCTACTCAGAAGTGAGTCCCATTAAGTTCAATAGGGCTTATTCCTGGGTATGTGGCTGTAGAGTCACATTATAAATGTTAGTTAGATAACATCCAGTAATGATTATATACTTTTTCTAATATGTTTGAAGATTCTTCTCCCTAAATATCACACCCACATACCCACACACCCACACATCCAAATATAACTTCAGGAGATCTAATCGAAAAGAAATTTTAATAAAACATTTTATACCATGCTCTCCTGAACTAAAAATTATGAGTTTGGAGCTGTTGTTGTTGATGTATCTTTTGGCCTTGGGCACAGTGAGATGGTGAATCGATCACTACTTATTAGTTTGTTTTTTACTTTATTGCAAAGCTTTCATGTGTCTGAAACAGCAATAAATTCTACTATTTGTTTATGCGTTTGTGTGTGTCTTACAGTGGCAAAGTAAGGAATGTACTTGTTCTTTGAGCTTCTGTATGAAGAAAGCAAGGGAAAACCTAAGTTCTCTTGAGCAAATCCTTTTGAACTGAATGAGACCAGCTCAAGGCACAGCATAGCTTTGTCCATTCAGATACAACTCTTCTCCAGGAGTCTTACCCTGTGTCTTATTTAGGTCTGAATCTTCTACTTTATCTTTTTGTTTCAGCTCCACTCACCCTAAGATTACGGAGGAATCAGCTTTTAAAATGTTTGCTTTGTATACAGTTTATGAGAGTTAACTGTGTATGTGGGGTTATGTAAAATGTTAAGCTGAAAATACTAAGTATCCCTTGCTGGCTGGCAATTGGCTGTTACTTAGTTGCATAAGACTGGTCAGGGAAAAACTGGGTTATTTTTATACTAAGTTAGAGGAGTGTAAAATTTCACTTCCAGTTGGGTTGCTGGATAGCAATTCTTGGTCACTCATTGGATGGAGAAAGCAGAGTGATGGAGGAGAATTATATACCACTCAAATCTGATTGGATGAAGGGCAGGCTGGCCCAAGACATTTTGCCACCTAAGGCAAAACAGAAAATGGCACCCAAAACCCCATTCCGCCTCTTCCTCCACTGCTACCCTGCAATGGCTAATAATAAGTGGCATATAAATATGGAATATGAACTACGCTTTACAGTCAGGTAGGTAGTCGTATTGGTCGACACAGTCGAAATAAAAAATTTAAAAAGGTGCTACTGGACTATTTTTTACACTTTACAGTGTTATGTATTTAAGTTACTGTATTTGGTAGCAATTGCCATTTATAATAACAATAATCTTATAACTTATTTGTTGATAAATGCTTCATTTGACCATTCTGAAAGATGGTAACTCTCAGAATGGAATTTATGTGGGCCTGTCTGAATATTCATGTATAACTTTGCTTTTAATTGCATATATCTCTGCCC
Source organism: Podarcis bocagei (assembly GCF_964188305.1). Taxonomy (NCBI): domain Eukaryota; kingdom Metazoa; phylum Chordata; class Lepidosauria; order Squamata; family Lacertidae; genus Podarcis; species Podarcis bocagei. The sequence continues at coordinate 31,984,714 of NC_138134.1, forward strand.
TGTGATATTTGGGTGAAAGGAAAACTAGAAATATGGTAGGAAAATAAGTAAATAAAAAACCCAATAATCTTATAAAAGCAAGCATAAATCCTAATGAAACAGTAACAAATTTAAGGATAATATTAACCTCATTTTACCTTTATAGTTAATAATAAAGAACATGTTGTTATTTTTAATTACTTATAATATGTGTCTGGCTGTTTTTGTGCCATGTTTAAAGTACTACAACAGCCACTAAATTAGTAAACAGCAAAGTGTAGATATTTGGTGGCAGAGATTAGAAGGTTTACAGTTAAAAACTAATCCCTCCCCATGGAACTGCTAATTTAATAAATGAGGTCACATTTAGTTTGGCCCTCAGAGTTAGGAAACAAGTTGTGCAAAGACTCCTTCAGAAGGCACAACAATGATATCTAGTAGCCATTAGAAGAGAGACTTGGTTAAGGTTGATGAATGTATTGGCTTTGTGCAGTTTGTCTAACATTAATGTGATAGATCTTTTGAAATATTTGTTGAAGGTCCTGCTGTTGGGCCAAATGTCATCACAAGTAAGTTTCCATACAGTGCATTCATTAACCTGATCAATATACATTATTTGACAACCAATTGACATAAATTCATAGCATGTCCCATTCTTTTGCACTGTTTATGCAAAACAATAACCTGATTTCTTTCCCCCCCGATTAGCACCATGATGCAGTTTCTCCAGTGCTGAGTGCGGCATATATCTCTGTGCACAGTTAAGTGTTTGCTCATGCAAAGTGTCTAGGAAGCAAAGCATTCTGGCAGGAAACTCCATCAAAGATATTGTTCTGCAAATTTTCAGACTCTCTGAGACACTAATGAACAGTTAGATGCAAGGAGTATATAATTTATACATCACCATGTTTGCTTATTTGTCAAGTGTGGCTTAATTAAGTCTATACTTTCTGCCACATTCTGCTTAATCTTGTGCTATAAAATTATGGAACATTACCTCTGACTGTAACGGCTGCAGTGTGGGGTTCTATTCAGAGCCCTAGTTAACTAAGCAATGAAAAGCTCTTCATCAAAACTTCCATTAATGAAAGAACATCTACCCCAGAGCTCGGAGCAGAGCTATTCATACAGTTGTACACGTTCAGTCAGTAGGTGGGCTAGAAACTACCACTGTATAGTCTTAAAGTTATAAATATATTCCAGCGGAGGTTATTTCATTTAAATGCTTTCATCTAATTTTCTTTTCACTTCACCATCATTTTGCCCATACTGATGCTTAATCCTTTCCATTGCCCAGTGAGCTTTTAATCATGCACCTTCCTCTATGCACTCTCTCCCTCTCCCCAGTTACTTTTTTTTAAAAAAAGAAAATCATCTTCTAATTGTAATATGCATTGACTTGCAACATTCCTAAGAAATCCAATTTATTATTCTAATAATCTGAACCCAATAAATTGATTCCCACTGCCAAGCCTAGTGGCACATGAGTAGAATGTTTGCATGTAGCCACCATCATCTATAGAATATCATCACAGGTGTGCCTCTTTCCCCATCTCACTTGCACATCCCCTACCCATCTACTGTACTGTCAGGGCCATTTCTGTGTGTGACAGTACTCACTGCTATGGGCAGGAATGAGGAGGAGGAGGAGAGTTGTTGCTGTTCCCTGGCAGCCATTTTGTTCTGGCACCCATGACACTTTTATCAAAATATGAGTATATATGAGTACCTTATTCTTTATCTACCAACCTCCTTCTCTCTCCGCCCCAACTACTGTATATCGTGCAGGGATCCTTGAATGATTAAGTCCAGTCAAAGGTGACTATAGGGTGCAGCACTCATTTTGCTTTTCAGGCGAGGGAGCCACCGTTTGTCCACAGACAGCTTTGTGGGTCATGTGGCCAGCATGACTAAACCACTTCTGGCACAATGGAACACCGTGATGGAAGCCAGAGTGCACGGAAATGTTGCTTACCTTCCCACTGCAGTGATACCTGTTTATCTACTTGCACTGGTGTGCTTTCAAACTGCTAGGTTGGCAGAAGCTGGGACAGAGCAACAGGAGCTTACCCTGTCGCATGGATTCGAACCAACTTCCGATCGGCAAACCCAAGAGGCTCAGTGGTTTAGACGACAGCGCCACCCGCATCCCTGTATATACAATCCATTTGATGCAATAGAAGAGTGATTAGCATCACATGAACCAATCTGGATGACCAATCAGACAACAGTAGAGAGGTGGGTGCATGTGGTGTTTACTCCCCTATCTAGAATAGAACCATGTTGTCTGTCTGTCCTGCCTGTTTGTACTGGGGTGACAGAGAAGGGAGAATGGGGACATAGGAAATATGCATAGACCTCCAATGGCTACTAGGGGCTTGTCCCTCTGGTGAATTATTTATAACTGAGTGAAGGGTATCTAGGGCTCTGTTGAGCCTATGGGAATCCTCCATGTATGGCTTCTGTCCCCACAGCTGACTGGATCTTCCTCCCTGTATTTGCTCTACCTTATTTCTACGCTCGATGACATTCAGGTATTGTGTCAAATAAAATAGATGGATCATCATGCAGTGATTGACACTGAAGATGATTCTCGATTGTGAGTTGCCTATTATGGCAATTTATCACTATTTATGCTTGTGGAGTTAAAATAAGGCCATGTGTACAGCCATACAAATGCACCTCATCGCCATAGGATTGAACAGGGCAAAAGCGGAACATGTATTAAATTTGCTGCAGACCTTCATTCATTTTGCACCCATAACATAACAGCTCAGGAGACAGTATGCATTTGTGCATGAATAAAAAATACAGCTTTCTAAAACTGACTTATGCCCACTGTAGAAAGCCACTTAGAAAATTCAATCTGAAGGTATCCACACACTGATGTAGTTCAGGTTGGAAAAAGTATGCTATTACCGCTTCAGCTTCCACTTACTTTTAAACAAAGGGGGATAACAAAATACTGCCTTTGTCATGACTCTAGTGTGTTCTTATCTAGTATTAAGCAAGATGTAATATTTATCAGATATTAGCCCAGACTTACCTTTGATTTTGCACAATTAATATGTAAGTGGTTTGACATTTTATAAATGCATATGCCCTTTTCTGAGAACAAGAAGGATATAAAATTTATTCAATGTACTTCAGAGTTCAGCCATCTACCTTGCAACTGCTGGAATAGTCAATTTGGAAAGTTGGTTTTTTAAAAGAAAAATGTTCTTTTCTTGTTTTAGGGATTGTGAAGAAGTGGCTAGGGTAGCTAACTTCTTAAGGGCTCAACCAGACATCCACGCTTTCAGGCACAGGTCTGGGCTTTTGAGGTCTGTGTCTCAGTGTTGCTGCTGCTGCTGTTTTATCCTACCACTTTCTTTGGGAAAATCCACTGTTTACCACTTAATCAGAACAAATGGCAATTGGGTTTTCCATGGATTGCTATGTTTCAAATAGTGGTAGATAGCAGGTTTTCCCACTTTTATGATAACACTAACTACACCTAATGGGTGAGATATCATATTCAATTATGTCTGCCCACTGGCACAAAAGAAGCTTGTATAATAGGACAATTTTGACCTCGCTCAGCACGCCATATTACCAAAGTTGGCCCCCAGTTGGATCTTGCCAATGATTCTTTAAATTAATCTTTGAAACAGCTTCTTTTTCAACTCAGCTAAGCAAACTAATATATAACCATCCCAACAGGACATAAGTTCTCCATTAACTCAGCTGTTTTGACCTAAGCTGAATTTCAAGACACCTAGTAACAGCTCCAACTTTTAAGTTATGACTGTGATGTGATTAAATATAGCCACACCCACAATGGTTGAATATTGTACAGATTATGAGATATAGTTTATTATTTTTGGCGTTTTGTCCTTTTAGAGCGGATCATTTTGTAATCTTATTTTTTCAGAGTGCATATTTTTGCATTTTTAAATACCTTGATAAAACAGCCTTTTTTAAAAAAAAACTGTGCTGGAAACTTACATCACCTTTAGCTTTTTTTATCTGACAGTTTTCTATCCTCTCTTGTCTGGCATGCTTTTATGTAATTCACAAGACTCTTTCATATGCACCATTTGCTTCAGTCAGTTATGAAGTATCTCGTATACTTAGCTCGCAATAAAATCAATGACTTAGTAACAGATTTAAAGAAAAATAAAGATGGTCTTTAAGAATATTATTTGTTTAGAGCCTCTTCAATCACCCAGGGTGTTTGTGAGTGGAGCCTCTACTGACTTTGAAGGCCATGAAAATTCACATTAAGGGAGCCACTTGCTATGACATGCCAGGAGTAGATTGTATGAGGCCTTGAGGATATTATCACATATACAGTGGTACCTCAGGTTACAGACACTTCAGGTTACATATGCTTCAGGTTACAGACTCCACTAACCCAGAAATAGTACCTCGGGTTAAGAACTTTGCTTCAAGATGAGAACAGAAATCGCACGCCAGCGGTGTGGTGGCAGCAGGAGGCCCCATTAGCTAAAGTGGTACCTCAGGTTAAGAACAGTTTCAGGTTAAGAACGGACCTCCGGAACGAATTAAGTTCTTAACCCAAGGTACCACTGTATGATCACAATACTTGTGAACTGGGTGATCCAAGTCACTACTCAGCTGTGTAGAATTCACAATCTCACCCTTTTCTTAGAGGGAGGCAAACATGTGACTCTGTCTCCACCCAATTCGGAGTTCCTGAGCCCTGTTCAGGAGAGCTTGAAGTTATGCATCTCCAGAACGAATTAAGTTCTTAACCCGAGGTGCCACTGTAATCTTAAAAAAATGAATGCAAAGAGACAAAAAATAGTAGAAATGCAATGAATGTAACATGATCCTAATGGAACAAATGCTGAACTGTGCCTTGTTCTTCTTAGATATAGTACTAAAGGTCTTATGCTGACAGAATGCTGACAGAACTCAATTTGAGGAGTGGCCTTTTTATGTCATGTGAAGTTAGGGGGCCTGCAAGGAGATTGAAATTCACAATACGCTTGGACACCTTCCTTATTGTGTGTTTTCACCCTTGATCCTGTCTCATGCAGTGATCTACATTTCAACAAAAAGTAAGGGGTGAATATATTTAAATGCAGAGTTCTGGAAAAAAGATATACTGTAATGCAGTTCCCACCTCCAAATGTTTTGGGCTACAACCTCCCATCATCCCCAGGCCGTGGTGGGCACCAGGTTGGGGGCAGGTTGGCAGGTATCTTTCTGAGACTAGGTGGAGGCCCTTTGCATCTGTGATCCTGACTCCCGCCTCCACCACCCCATGGATTTTGTTTCTGAACTCTACTTTCCCACAGACCCCTCCCATTAACTATATAAATAGAAAGTCCCAAACTCTGGAAGTGGGGGGAAACAACAACAATTTCTTGGGGAAGATTTCAATAGCATGAATGGGCCAGGGGTAGAATGGACAAATTTATTCAGGGTTTTTAATTTATTCTTAAAAAACAACAACAACTGGACCTGAAGATTGATTTAATGCCTGGTTCATCTCTGAGGCAATTAACTTTATAATGGGATCTAAAGAGGCTCACAAGAGTTTCTTGCTAAATGTATCTGCTGAATGAGAGCAGCAAATGTGTTCAGTTCACAAACTGACATTAGGCAAGACTTGTCTTTGGCTTACTCTTGTATTTCTACTACTGACTAATGTGCAATGGACGGGAGCTGGTTCTATGGAGAAGGGCAATAGCTTAGTGGTAGGGTATCTGCTTTGCATGCAGAGGTCCCGGGTTCAATCCCTGGCAACTGCAGGAAGAGTTGGGAATGCCATCTGTCTGCAAGTCCAGAGAACTGCTGCCAATCAGTGAAGACCATATTGAGCAAGATGGACCACTGGCCTGATTAGTTATAAGGTGGAATTCAATGTCCACACTATGATGCTCATTCCACGTGCACCAGCATTTCTGCTTGCCAGGTGAAACTCTCTCTCCCCACCCCCTGCATACTGTTGAAGCCATTCCGTCTGCTCTCCAGAGTGGATTTGGGGAAGGCATAGTGGACATGCAGGGGGAGAAGATGGGGGAAATCCCCTTACACTAGTAGGAGTCCTTGCTTCTGCTAGCAAGACGACTGAGCTGAATTGAGACTTATTATGAGCCACTGAGGTCAATTTCATCAGATCTACAGCTTCATATTTGATAACGTCTCCGGGTTTCTTGACTTTTTTTGTGTAAGCTACAGACAAAACTGACATTAGTTTATGTTCACTTTGTTCAAGCCTTTGACAAGTCAATATTTTTGTTTTACTTGAATGACTTTAGAATACTGCATTATTATATTTTTAATTACTTGGGATATGGATTTTCTTTTCACCGAGGAACTGAATATTGGCTTGCACAGTGCATTTTATTGGTATTAATGAGTCATGAAGCTGGTATGACTATCATTTTCCCAAGTAATTCTTGGGACTGAAATTCTGGTGACAACTTCTATACTGGCAATCTTACAAATTTTACAACTGAACAAACCATGACATTTTGAAAACCAAATCAAACCATTGGTGCATCTAGATCCGTATAACCTCCATTGACTCCAGAGTTTCTGACAGGAATCATTTCCAACCCTATATGGAGACGGCAGGGATTGGACCTGGGAATTTCTGCATGCAATACACATGCCCTTCCCCTCAGCCAGGGATGGGCAACCTTCAGTTGTTGGAACCTCATCAGTTCCAGTCAGCATGACCAGTGGTCAAGGGTGATGAGAGCTGTAGTCCATCAACATCTTGAGGGTCACAGGTTTCCAATCTCTGTCCTAAGCTCTGCTCAACAAGATTTGCCCCAATTGCTCCCACCTGCACTCCAGATAACTTCCCTGTGACTAGGGAATGTACAAATTTGACCATTTTGGTTCTCTAAGTGTCTCAGTTTTCCATGATAATGGGGTTATTTGCATTAAAAAAAATCTTAATGAAAAATTGTCAGCATTTTGGTGCAAATTTCTCCCAATAAACATTTCAGTATGTAATTTCAACGGATGAACATGTAATTTTCCCATATGTAATATAATTTTGCTTATACTGTATATGCATTTTTGCACACATCACTTGGCTAGAGAACTGCATTGCAAAATGAAAAGAATTGAGAATTTTGAAGGATAGCTGTGTTTTAGTTCACATAATGTTTCAAAAAGTGTGAATTTGACAGGTTTGCCCCTCAGTGCAAACTGAATCAAATTTCTACCTCATCCTTACCTGCAACTTCATCCGTATATCAGAGTCATAGAGAAAACTAAGAAGTCATTACTGGGTAGAGGTGGCATCTAGGTGAAACTTTGTCAAGACTTTGAGAAACATTTTTATTCCATTGATTTATCATACTGGTGATAATAGTAAGGCTGGCAGCCAGTTGGATTCCCCTAGTCTTCAGAGTTGAATAATTAAAGATGGCTCACAAGGAGCACTCCACTCAGTGCTCTGCCTAGCCCTTTTGAATATTTTGGGGAAATTGCCCAGATGGAATGGTTTTTACTGAACTGTGGATTGTGTTTTTAACTTTTAACTAGTTTATGTGTTCTGCATTTTACTTGCTGTATCCTTCCCTGGAGTCCTGTGATGAAAGGCAGGATATAAATGATACATGTCATCTTGTAAAGAGATCTCAACCTGCATTTGTATTAGAAAGAGGGAACAAAGGAAACTTTCAAATGTTCCTGGAGTTTCACACGCTAGCTAATTAGAGATATGAAACACATACATTTAAATAAGTATTGGAGACAGCCTGAGATTTGAGAAATCAGAAGTGCCTGTCAAAAACAAAGCATATCAGTAACATGTTCAGCAAAAAGACACAGGCATGTACTTAAAATGCAAACATGGAAATAAAAAAAACTTATCTCTTCACAGTTGTTGCAAGATAGATCGCGTCTTTTTCCTTCTGCATAGCAATACCTGATTTAGACGGAGATTAGACAGAGATTTTACATTATACATGGAGATTAAACCTTAGCTGAAGTTAGCAGAAATGGAGGAAGGAGGCAAAGAATTTTAAGTAGAGCTTGATAGTGCATACTCTGTGGTTACATGGAAGATTTGCCATCTCTTATGAATAATGCATACAATATGCTTCTCTTTGCAGAATAATAAGCCATCTAGTGAAATGTTTGAAAGAGGCTGCAATTTACCTGGCCAGAGAGGAGACAACACAGATATTAGTTGGCTCATTATCAGTCAAAATGACTTTGCTTCAGGCAGTTTACAATTCCAAACCCCACATCTGGATCCTATGGATCCCTTTTGTTGTAATCATGCATAGCTGGGCACTGCATGCTTGGGAAATCCACAATGCTATTCTGCCTATCAGTTGTAATCTGAATTTAAAAGGTCATTACCAAATGTTAGGGAAGTTTACATCAATGTATTTTGACCAAGCATCAGCACTGGGTGGTGGACAGCTCAAAGCATGCATCTCAGCAGGATTGGGAGTGGATTTCAGATGGAGGTGGACCATTGGGACAGATCCTGTAGATCAGTGGCTCAAAAACAGAGGCAATCTGGAGGCAATTGGTCATACAGGTCAGGGTCCAAGCCAAGGTAGCCTGGAAAGGGATGAAGGAAGTAGCAAGCTGGAAGGTAGGCAGGCAGGAAGAAAGGGACAGAATGAAGACAGGAAGACTAGGAAGCTACACAAAGCTGAAAAGTGACTGTTGACCAGGACCAAGCCTTCACCTTTCTAGTCAGGTCAGATTAGAAGGAATCAACAGTATCCAGGAGGACAGAACCATGGTGGAACCTGGAAGACATGTCTACTCTTTCTTCCTCTATTGTGCAGCATTAGGAAGGACCACAGCTCAGGAATAGAGCACATGCTTCGGATGCAGAGGTTTCAGGTTCAATGAGCTGCTGGTGAGGCTGGAAACATCCACTGTCTGAAACCCAGGAAATACACTGCCAGTCATTGTGCCAGTCAGGATTCTTCAGTCTTGAGTCTCCAGATGTTTGACTATAACTGCCATCATCTCCAGCTAGCTACACCAACCAGTCGTTTAACCTAATTGTAAGGTGTGGTTTGCATTCTCCATAGTTTAGATCTCCAGCCTTGGTTTGAATTTCCAAATATACAAGCAAACCATTGCTAAAAGCTGCTTGTTAATTTCCCATCTGCTCACCACTCCAGTATCTAAGAGTGGTGGCCACTGGAAGTGGAACACTGGACTTGATTATTTGTCAATTCAGACATTATGCTAAACCATGGTTTACAACCCTGCTTCAATACAGTGTACCTAGATCTGGTTTGCTGACTGATTTCATGTCAATATTTGTTGAGGCCCCACACTAAACCATAGTGAATCTTTGTTAACTGTGGCCTGAGGTGCTGCCTGAACTGAGTCTGTGTGTTCACATTAGTTTTGGACCATAACTGCTGCATTGAGAAACTGAGTAATATCTCTCTTCATCAACTTTACCAGTTGTGTTGTATGAGAAAAATAAACATAAACATTTCCTGCTATATGGCGTAACGAATTGTGAAGATGATAGACAATGTGCCATAACAATAATGGCACCAGCATATCATTTTGATATGCTACTTATCTGAAGTGTAAAAGAGCACAGACTTTCCTTTGCCTTCTTCCACATTAACTTTCAAAGTAGGGAAGCTTTTGCACAATGTATGTGCAGTTCCACATTGTGTTTGACAAGAATATTATGCATTCCACACAAAACAATGTACTTGTCACTAAAGAAAAATTGAGCAGCATTGAACTATCCATGGAGCTTCAGTGTGAAGATTTACATTCATCTATGTCAAGATGAAGGATTCATTACCTACATATATCTTGCTGGCTTTAGAAAACAAACACAATCTGTAATTCCACAGCACTTTTGCCAAAAAGGCTAGACTGCAGCAGATTGCTTCAGTAGGTCAAAAGAACTTCAACATATGTATGAGTCAGAACCAACTTTTCTGATATAGGTGTGAGTTAGTTTCATGAATGGTTTAACACTATATGATGGACAAACTTGCCTCAATCCATCCTGACATTTATTTGCAATTTCATTCCTGGTATTTTCTGTTCCATTACAATAGATTTATTTTTTTTACAAGTCTTTCTTATCTTTCACCATCCACTGATGCAGAAATACATATTTTTATGCATGTCCATCATGTGCTATTATATACATACCTCAGCCATCAACAGATATGTACACACTTATTCCTGTATTTGAACAGGATCCTCATTTCACTCAAGTCACTTTACAGAGTTTGAAAGCAATGATTATACAACTGGTAACTACAGCTTAACAGCATCCTTGGGATGCCATAAAGAGTTGACTGAAAACTGAAAGCAAATCAAATAGAAGAAAAGAACGTTTGAAGCCAACATATGTTCCTATAAAATTTAATGTGTTTTTTTTTGCAGAGGCTTTTTGTGAGTGTGTGGGTGTGAGTGCAATAAAGGCAATTCATTAAGCTCAACGGTGCACATTACATGACATTCAAAGTTAAGTGTTAGCATTTCAAGGAACAAATAAAGAACACTGGATTATAAAACAAACTTTCATTTTATAGTGGGGGGAGGGCAGAAAGCAAAATAATTTTGGTAATTAGAAATGCTACTCAATTTACTGAACACATGTTGTCTGCAATCGACCATAACATCCTTCTGGACCATCTGCAGGAGCTAGGAGCTGGGGGCACTGTTATACAGTGGTTCTGCTCCTTCCTCCTGGGACGTGTCCAGAAAGTGGTGGTGGGGGATGAGTATTCAGACCCCTGGGCTCTCACTTGTGGGGTTCCGTCCTCTCCCACATGCTTTTTAACATCTACATGAAGCCGCTGGGAGAGATCATCAGCGGGTTTGGGCTGGGTGTCCATCAATATGCTGATGATACCCAGCTCTACCTCTCTTTTAAATCAGAACCAGTGAAGGCAGTGAATGTCCTTTGTGAGTGCCTGGAGGCGGTTGGAAGATGGATGGTGGTTAATGGATTGCGATTGAATCCTGACAAGACAGAAGTACTGTTCTTGGGAGACAGGGGGCGGGCTGGTGTGGAGAACTCCCTGGTTCTGAATGGGGTAACTGTGCCCCTGAAGGACCAGGTACACAGCCTGGGAGTCATTTTGGACTCACAGCTGTCCATGGAGGTGCAGGTCAATTCTGTATCCAGGTCCGCAGGCTGTACCAGCTCCACCTGGTACGCAGGCTGAGACCCTACCTGCCCTCGGACTGTCTTGCCAGAGTGGTGCACCTACATTGGCTCCCAGTACGTTTCCGAGCACAATTCAAAGTTTTGGTGCTGACCTTTAAAGCCCTAAACGGCCTCGGCCCAGTATACCTGAAGGAGCTCTACCACCCCCACCGTTCAGCCTGGACACTGAGGTCCAGCTCCAAGGGCCTTCTGGCAGTTTTCTCACTGCGAGAAGCAAAGCTACAGGGAACCAGGCAAAGGGCCTTCTCGGTAGTGGCACCCGCCCTGTGGAACGCCCTCTCTTCAGGTGTCAAAGAGATAAACAACTACCTGACATTTAGAAGACATCTGAAGGCAGCCCTGTTTAGGGAAGTTTTTAACGTCTGACATTTTAATGTATTTTTAATTTTTGTTGGAAGCTGCCCAGAGTGGCTGTTGAAAGCCAGCCAGATGGGCGGGGTACAAATAATAAATTATTATTATTATTATTATTATTATTATTATTATTATTATTATTATTATTGGATAGATAATACCATGTCATCCATTGTAGCACAGATTATTATAAATACAATGACGAGATACTATTGTTCCCATTCTCGTAGCAGGAGCACATTTCGTGTAAGAAGATTCAGGAGTTCAAATCTTAGAGGGAGAGGTGGAGAGAAGGACAATGTGGGGGGCCTGATGGCTGGTGGGAAGAGTGCGGCTTTGTAAGCCTGCTCCTCCGCTGAGCTCTTCTTTCTTACATGTGCTTTTTTGCTGTACTCTCCCCTCCTTGCTAGTTGCCTGTTAGAAGGGGCTGAGTAGGACTGTTTCTTGAGAGAGGTCTTAATTGGCTGTATAAGCCCTTCCTACTTCACACTGTTGGATTAAATTAGATTTGCATTTTTGAGTGGATTGGTTGAGTTGCTCTTTGAGGTATTGAGCCCAGACAAGTGAGGAAGTTGAGGAGAGCAACTTTAGGTACTGAGGCATTATTGGGTTAAGGACACCCATTAGGGATCTGTACCACAGTGGGACTTGCAGGGGTTCCCTTTAGGCATGGCATGCACATTTTGGTTGAATGCATTTGGGGCCTTGGTGTGTGTGTGTTGGGTTCATAACAAAGGCTCATCTAGCAAGGAGAGAGTAATTTCCTCCCCTTCCTTTACTGGAGAGCCATAGCCTGTGCCTGTATCACAAGCCCAGGGGTCTTGAGAGATGCTTGCCTACCAGAATTAGATAAATTCTTCACCTGCCTGTACTTTTCGTTGATTTGGTTTGCTTGCCTTAAGAGTTTTCTTTGTGGTGGTGGAGGACAGTTGAAAACATTTTTATGTATTATTTTATTGTGTTATTTATGAGAATGACCAGAAAATATTTATTTATCAGCTATTTCAGACCTCTATCCTTATGCCACACTTCTGGGCAGGCAGAGCTGGTGGGGAAGACATTGGCAGGGCTCCTCCTCACACAGGTGACTGGGTGGGCGCACTTTCCAGTGGCCATTTGGGGCCTCGCTTCCCTTCAGCTATGTCCCTCTCAAGTCCTACTTCACTGAGTGCCCTGCCCTCCTTGAGCATTTTGCCGGACAAGAATGTGCTTTTCGACTATTATTGCTCAACCAGTGTTGATGAATGAGATGTTTTTTCTTTATGTTTGTTCATGTTGAATAAAGGGACCTGGAGGCATTTTCCATCCAAATGTTATCATATTCAGTGGACAGGATAAATAGTTTTTGGGATGACTGTGTATGCATGCATGTATGCATGCATGTATATAAGACCTACTGTTTCAGTTGGCTACTTAGTACAGTGGTACCTCTAGTTATGAACTTAATCCATTCCGGAGGTCCGTTCTTAACCTGAAACTGTTCTTAACCTGAGGTACCACTTTAGCTAATGGGGCCTCCCACTGCTGCCACACCATCGCTGCACAATTTCTGTTCTCATCCTGAGGTAAAGTTCTTAACCCAAGGTACTGCTTCCGTGTTAGCGGAGTCTGTAACCCGAAGCATTTGTAACCCAAGGTGTTTGTAACCCTAGGTACTGCTGTAGTATGCTTACACAGAGTGTGTTGAATGGATTAAGTGACATCCTGGGATCCCACCTAGTCAGGGCACATGGTGTCACATCCAGTGTAAATGGATTCACCTGTCCCAGTGGTATTTTTGAGCACCAAGCAGAGCCTGTTTTCTTCTGCACATTTCTTTCAACACCTTGTGCTTTTCTTTCTGATTTTCATGACTAAAACCTTTCAGCCCTTGGATCATAATGTTAAATAGCTGTTTCAGGACCATTATGCCAACATTCCAGGATCCACCACTGACTGGCCAAGGTGCCAGTCTGTGTTTAGTTAAAATTCCATAATGAGAAAATAGTATTTACATAGTGTAGTTGGGTCAAGGGAGAGAGCCAAGAATGAATCTTACCTGCTAGAGCTGAGCTTCTTGGCACACATCATGTTCCATATTCAAAGAAAATATCTTGATGGTGATATTTACTTAAAGCAATTGTTCAGCAATCAGAAAAGTTCTTTTTGAAAAATGTCCAGAATAATCAAACTAGCTGATAGGAACGGAGTGCCATATTTATTTATTTTTGACAATAGGAATGGTTCTTACATTATTATTTTTCTTTATGTGAATGAAACATAGTTTGCCATTTCCCCTCAACAACCCAAATATAAACAAGGAAACAAATATTAACAGATAAGGTACAAAAAGGTAATATCTTTCTGAGTGTGATTCTTTCTTTCTTATTCAATCTCCACAGTTATAATCAGTTAATATGAAAAATGTAACTTGGTTCCTAACATTCTCACAACTTCCTGCACTCCCGTTGGTATTACTCCTCTGGGACTGATGGAAGTGTAGAAAGGAATAGAGCTCTGTGGCTTGTGGAGCTAGCACTGATCTCAGCTAGATACTGAGATCCAGCTTCGAGGGCCTTCTGGTGGTTCCTTCGCTGTGAGAGGTGAGGTTACAGGGAACCAGGCAGAAGGCCTTCTCGGTATTGGCGCTCACCCTGTGGAATGCCCTTCCATCATATGTCAAGGAAATAAACAACTACCTGACTTTTAGAAGACATCTGAAGGCAGCTCTGTTTAGGGAAGTTTTTAATGTCTAATGTTTTACAATTTTTTATGTGCTGTAAGCCACCCAGAGTGGCTGGGGTATAAATAAACAACAACATCAACAACAACAACAACATCTGTACTATACATTTAAGCAGTACCACTATAAACAGTAATGACTTCCCCCCAGTAATCCTGGGAGTGCTGAAAGTTGTTAGGGGACATTCTCCTCAAAGAGCTACAATTCTCAGTGTTTCCTGTGAAGAAGGATTGATAGGGGTGATCAGTGAGCTGGTCAGATTTCCTGACATCAAAGTACCGTATTTTTCGCCCTATAAGACGCACCAGACCATAAGACGCACTTAGTTTTTGGAAGAGGAAATCAAGAAAAAAGATATTTCTGGGATTTTCTGAATCCCAGAAGCCAGGACAGCAAGCGGGATCGTTGCACAGCGATTCCGCTTGCTGTCCTGGCTTATGGGATAGCTGCATGCAGACTCTCCCGGCCGGGGAGGCTGTGCAGCTAAGCAAGTAGGGATCGCTGTGATCCCGCTGGCTGTCGTGGCTTATGGGATAGCTGCGCACAGCCTCTCCCTGGCAAGGAGAGCCTTCATCCCTTGCCCAGGAGAGGCTGCACACGGCTAAGGCTCCCCCAAGAGCCACGCTTCCTTTAAAGAGCCGCACACATGCTCCACGCAGCTCTTTAAAGGGAGCGCTGAGCATTCACTCCATAAGACGCACACACATCTCCCCTTACTTTTTAGGAGGGGGAAAGTGTGTCTTATAGAGCGAAAAATACAGTATTTAGATTGGCAAAACCAAAATGGGATAGCAAACAGCTTTGGGTGGAAAACTCTAATTCAAATGGCACACAAATGGCAAATGCAGTTTAATGTAAGAAAGTGTAAAGTGATTCATATTGGAGCAAAAGTCCCAATCTCACATATCCAGACCAAAGTTGAACATCAGAGAGATGAATGAAGCCCAAAACATCTCACAAAAGGAGCAAACACAAATTCAAAGTTCATGTTGATGTGTTGGCTAGATACACATTGGTTTGTCTCTTTGTCAGAAGCTGGAGCATGGTGTTCATGAAAGTTAGGGAGAAAACTTCCTTCTTTACCAGTTCTCACCTCCTTTTTGCTTTCAGAGAAGTATGCTATTTAAAGATGTCACTGAGCTTTGCATATCCCAACTTAGAAATATGAATCTTGGCATTTCATAATACTGACCTCAAATGCAAGGGAGCAATTATCACTGTGAGTGCTCTCCAGCTTGCAAGAAAAAGAAAGAGTTTCTGCGCATGGGTAGAGAAGTTTATAACAAATGAATTTTTGGTCAAAATCCTTGCCACCAATCAATGATCATGGTTATTGGGCTGGGTGTCCACCAGTATGCACCTCTACCTCTCCTTCAAATCAGAACCAGTGAGGGTGGTAAAGGTCCAGTGTGAGTGTCTGGAGGCGGTTGGTGGATGGATGGTGGCTAACAGATTGAGGTTGAATCCTGACAAGACAGAAATACTGTTCTTTGGGGACAGGGGCCGGGTGGGTGTGGGGGGACTCCTTGGTCCTGAATGGGGTAACTCTGCCCCTGAAGGACCAGGTGCACAACCTGGAAGTCATTTTGGACTCACAGCTGTCCATGGAGGCGCAGGTCAATTCTGTAGGACAGCTGTCTACTATCTCCATCTGTTACGCAGGCTGAGACCCTACCTGCCTGTGGACTGTCTCGCCAGAGTGGTGCATGCTCTAGTTTTCTCCCACTCGGACTACTGCAATGTGCTCTGCGTGGGGCTACCTTTGAAAGTGACCCAGAAACTGAGACTAATCCAGAATGTGGCAGCTAGACTGGTGACTGGGAGTGGCTGCTGAGACCATATAACAGCGGTCCTGAAAGACCTACATTGGCTCCCGGTATGCAGAGGCAGAGCTACCTGCTCCAGCACCTGGAGTGGCATGGGGCTGGGGCTGGCGTGGGGGGGCCTAGCATGGGGGCACTCCTAGCTGTCTGTGCGGTGAGTGTCCCTAGCCATCTGCCGCTCATGCAGCGAGAATTGGGGGGGGGCGCTGCTAGCTGCCAGCATGGCAAGCGTCCGGGGTGGTGGCAAACATTGGGGGGCAGCATGGTGATGTCACCCCACCTCAGGGATGGCACCCGGGGTGTACCGCCCCCCTCCCCCCACCATTGCCAGTATGTTTCCGAGCACAATTCAAAGTGTTGGTGCTGATCTTTAAAGCCCTAAATGGCCTTGGCCCAGTTGAAGGAGGTGAAGGAGTGTCTCTACCCCCATCGCTCAGCCTGGACACTGAGGTCCTCCTCCGAGGGTATTCTGTTGGTTCCCTCACTGTGAGAAGCGAAGTTACAGGAACCAGGCAGTGGGCCTTCTAGGTAGTAGCTCCCTCCCTGTGAAATGTCAGACCCTTCAGATGTCAAGGAAATAAACAACTATCTTACTTTCAGAAGACATCTGAAGGCAGCCCTGTTTAGGGAAGTTTTTAAGGAATGATGCTTTTACAGTGGTACCTCGGGTTACAAACGCTTCAGGTTACATATGCTTCAGGTTACACACTCCGCTAATCCAGAAATAGTGCTTCAGGTTAAGAACTTTGCTTCAGGATAAGAACAGAAATCGGGCTCCGGCGGCGCGGCAGCAGCAGGAGGCCCCATTAGCTAAAGTGGTGCTTCAGGTTAAGAACAGTTTCAGGTTAAGAACGGACCTCCGGAACAAATTAAGTACTTAACCCGAGGTACCACTGTATTATGTTTTTAGCTATGTTGTAAGCCGCCCAGAGTGGCTGGGGAAGCCAGGCCAGATGGGTGGGGTATAAATAATAAAATTATTATTGCTGCTGCTGCTGTTGTTATGCCTTCTGCTTATTTATTCCAGGCCTTAATGCCCTAGAGCTTGAGTGCAGCAACAAATACAAATAATTTCTCAAATATATTTGCAAGGATCACAGTGCTTTCTACATTCGTCTTTGTGAATGTTACTGCCAGCCTAGTGATTGTAACCACTCACTTTTTGTTTACTATTACACCTTATGCATTTAGGTGCTGGTTCTTTGATTTTTGTACCTTGCAAAAATGACTTTAGCACTCAGGAAAATGTAGAAGAAAATGGAAAAGCAGCAGCCGTATTTGATTGACTCTGAAGTGTTCATGCACTTGTAATCATGTCACTACCTTCACAGCAATGAGGATAAGGTTTCTAAAGCTTCACATGACTAGCAAATATTTTTTCATCTCACACATTCCACACCACTGGTTTCCAGTTAGTCACTTTCATTACTAGAAGTTACTCACTTTCCCAGATTAGAGCCATATATCTGCATTAACATCATGTCCCTCTCAGGTTTCAAAATATCATTACAAGGCAATGACTCTCACCAAAATATATCAGAAACAAGTCTGATATCGTGGGCATACAGCGTGCTGCAAGGTATGTTTTAGAAGATGTTTGCCATGCAAAAATTATGAATCATGGTGAACTGCTGACTTCAAGTACAAATGATGTCAGAAGTCATGACATATAGCAGTAGTTTGTGTTCTGCATAACTCTAAAATGCAAGCAAAACTGGCCTTGATTCATGGAGAGGCTCATTGGGGGGTAATGGTAATAGCCTTACCCATTATATACTCAACCAATTACCATAGTCCACTGGAGAGGGCTACCTGCAGACACCTTCTCAATAGGAGGTCTTATGATGCATGGATTGGGTCTTTAGCATGACTGTGTATACTCTTTGGAACTTCCACCCATTACAAATCAGTGCTGTTTGAACTATTGTCTTTTTGGTGCCTACTGAGGACCTTCTTTCTTCAATAGGCCATGTAAGTGGGGATTCTTATCCTACTATGTATCTGAATTTGAAATGGTTTTCACATGGGCTTTTATTGCTTATGATTTTTAAATGAACAATTGTTTTGGAATCTGTCCTGAGGGAAGTGACACATAAATGAAACAAATAACCAAAAGAAATAAGTAAATGGGCAGTCTTGTTGACTTATGGACTAAGGATGTGTGGGTGCCACCTTGTCCCTTGCATCAGATGGCTAAATGTCTTGGTCTGGCCTTGATTGGCCATCCACTACAGTGCCTCTCTAGGCTTCAGGCAGCAGCCTTTCCCATCACTACCTGGAGATGCTAGGTTCCTTTTGCATGTAAGCCATGTGCTTTTGCATGTAAGCCATGTGCTCTATCACAGAGCCACAGCCCCTCCCAAAAGGGGGTTCTGTACGTGCACCAATAGATACAAAACGTTCTGCTGCACTTGCGGTTCTCTAAAGCCAGGAGTCTTTTTTCCACTTCTTTGTTCTCCGTTGAGGCTCCTGCTGGTATCGGTTACATTACTTTGGCTGATGGCTTTTCTGAGCAATTCTTTTAAAGCAAATTACAGGACCGCAATTTTTAGAACTAACAAAAGTAATGATTTCTACAACATATAATCAGCGTGTATATTGCCGTAGGAGATTTGTCAGGAGAAATATGCTGTTGGTTTTTTGTTTTTTATAATACTGGAAAACGTACATTGGAACTGCCCTGTTCAAACCTTCTGTAGCTAAAAGCAGACAAGGATGCAGTGAAAGGAACATCCATACGTTATGGATACAGAAATAATTTCCTCTATGTATTTGAGTAAATATTAATATAGAATTTTATAGAACTCCATATTTATTTCAACTGGCAGTCATGTGTGTTTTAAGTTCTTACCTATTATTTATTTACAGAACTCTGAAAATGACCATAGATGGATAAATAATAAGAATAATACTAATTAAATAAAAAGCAATCACCTTATTCTTTCAACATTACTTTAAGTGAGGGGGAAAACAGGCATGACTTGGAAGAGATATATTTAAGTAGGAGTGAGAAGGCCCTTTCATAGGTCAGTGCCAACCAGAGAGCACCCAGCAGCCACCTAACAGTCCTCCCTTGTCAGTTGTAGTGCCCAGTATGCTAGATATCTTTCATTTTTGTATTTTTAAACAAAAACAGAAGTGTCAGATGATCTGCACTCCTAAGAGATCAGAGTACCTTGCTTGATGATGACCCTGGGCACTACTGGTGCTTTTCTTCAAATACTCTGCAACAGCCTAAATAGACCATTTCCTCCTAGTTGGTTGACAGCCCTGGCACAATTATTACAGACACAGAAAATCCACCTTTCTTTGCACTGTTGTACAAAGACTTGTGAAACTCTGGCTTCTGTTAAACATGGGAATACTTTCTGTGTACATATGTCAGAATTTCTAAATGGTGGCCATATTGCCAATAAATGAATAATATTCCTATTATTCTGCAGATAGTGTTTCATTTCCACTGCTTTTAAAGTGTAATAATCTGAATCCATGTTTATTTTGGTGTTTTAATACTTTATAAATGAAGTTTTAAAGCATACTATACATGTTTTTGGGACGCGGGTGGCGCTGTGGGTAAAATATCAGTGCCTAGGACTTGCTGATCGTAAGGCCGGCGGTTCGAATCCCCACGGCAGGGTGAGCTCCCGTCTTTCGGTCCCAGCTCCTGCCCACCTAGCAGTTCAAAAGCACCCCTAAGTGCAAGTAGATAAATAGGTACCGCTTTATAGTGGGAAGGTAAACGGTGTTTCCGTGTGTGGCACTGGTGCTGGAACGCCAGAGCAGCTTCGTCACGCTGGCCACGTGACCCAGAAGTGTCTCCGGACAGCGCTGGCTCCCGGCCTCTTGAGCGAGATGAGCGCGCAACCCTAGAGTCGGTCACAACTGGCCCGTATGGGCAGGGGTACCTTTACCTTTGCCTTTATACATGTTTTACACATTTATTTTTGTTTGTGTCTGTGGGAAACATCTTAAAATCAAGGAACAAATGCTTCTTGAAGAAACTGAAAAAAAGGATAGAAAAGAAACTGCCAATCAATTCTAGTTGCTAGGAGACACTATTTGTTTGCGCGTCATTTTTCTTGGTTCCCCAAAGAGAGGCATCTGATCTTCAGAACCTTCAGTGAAAATAAGTATTATTTAAATTAAATGCGTTTGACCATCATTATAGGTAAGAGAATCATAATGTGGCTTTTTTTGGTATGCTGGAGGGAGAAAAATCAATTGGATTGTTATTTTTTCCACTTTTTTGTGATCGCTGTAACAATTTTTTCCTGGAAGGGTGGCCTTTATTGATAGCCTGAAAGGCATTTGGTAGAGCTGCAGACAAATTTTGCCTACAGTAAGATTTGAAACAAATATTTTGAACTACAGTAAGTGAAAAGACTGCTTATCGAATTAGTGCAATTCTCATCAGGGCTTTCACACAGCTGTATTGATTGAGCTTGCCATTCATTTATTTTTTTAAAAAAAGTTTAAAAAATCTTTAAAAATTATCCCAATTATAATGCCTGCCAGACTCATAACATTTTGGCAGCACAGGGCATGTGAGCTGAGGTGCTCAGTAAGTGCCATGGTGTTGCTATCCTCCATATTTGCAGAGAGCTTTCAGATATTCTTTTGGTGTGCTGCAGTGGTGACTATTGGATTGGAATTGGGGAGCTCACTGAGTGATCTTGGGGCATTTGCTCCAGTGCCTAAAGTGGCAGCATGGGTACAAAGGTGTTGTCTGGCTGTTCCTCTGGTCTGATCCTGACCACATATGATGCTACTTGGCCCCACAACCCATGCACATAACTTTCCCAGTTCCTGCAAATCTAAGTGATTGGTATTCCAGGATGAGGGGTGTGCCAGGAGCTCAGCCTACACTCGAGTAGGACCCCAGAAGAGACACATGCTAGACTGGCATGTTCTCTCCTTCTGGTCAGTCGTTCGGGAGCTTCATAAGCTTTCTTCAGCCCGAACATCACAGCAACCGAATCCAACCGACACCAGCACACTTAGGGATTGGCAGAGTTTTCGCATCTCGTGTGACAGACCTCAGCAACTCAGCATTTTGGCTAATCTACTTTATTTACATATAAACACACATGGAGCACTGCAACATGGCTCCCTCTCTCTCTAGCATCTGACAGCAAAGAGAAAAATAACAAAGGACAATAGTTCCACTCCATGGAACACAGTAACACAATCATCCTGTCTTTGTCACTTCCCACTCTGTGGAGTCAAAACATATAGCGTCACGTGATAGACAACAGTCCCATGACTGCAATCATGGATCAGGAATTCTAACAGGGTGTGTGTGTGTGTTGAGGTTGCTACAAGGATGCCATTTCTATAAGCAGAAGCATAAAGCCTCCTCACCTCTTAGGAATCATTTCCAAATGAAAAATGAATACGCAGACGATGGGCAATGGTAGGTTCTACTCTCTGTACAATGAAACACAGGCTTGCAATGTGCCTGTGCTTTGGGGACATCTGATTTTGAGGGGGTTCTTGACTGTCTGAAGCCTGGCCTGCACACTGGATATTTGTACAGGTGGGTGCAGGTTACAGAAGTTTACTTTAATGTAGGAATGATGGGGAGAAAAGCTGCCACTGGCTGCCACCATTCACAGGTTTATACAGAGCCCTAAAGTGTCAAAAGAAGGTTCCTGCTCATACAGTATTATTTAGTAGCATAGGGAATCAGGCTGAAAGACTGTTGTGTGCTACTCAGTGACAGGTTCCAATAAGAAATGTATTCCAATGTGTGCCAGTCAAGAACAACTCCATTTTTAATAAAGCTAGCTGGGGGATTGATGTTCTCCAAAATATAGGGCCCATTCATATGAACGTGATGGAATACAGTGGTACCTCAGGTTAAGTACTTAATTCATTCCGGATGGCTGTACTTAACCTGAAACTGTTCTTAACCTGAAGCACCACTTTAGCTAATGGGGCCTCCTGCTGCTGCCGTGCCGCCAGAGCATGATCTCTGTTCTCATCCTGAAGCAAAGTGCTTAACCTGAAGCACTATTTCTGGGTTAACAGAGTCTGTAACCTGAAGCGTATGTAACCCGAGGTACCACTGTATCTAATATCTATTAAGGTGGGGTGGAGAGACACGGATCACATGTAAATCCTTCTTGCTCCCTGCCAGCTAGTTGTGTATATCCAACGACCAGTTTAGGATCCAACTCTCAACACCCCATTCACATTGGAGCTGGCAGGTGCAGATTGTTCAAGTACCTGGAGATCTCTTGCTGGGATTAAGCATCTTTTAACAGCATCCAGGGTCAGCTAGTGCATTGGTGGAATATACTTTTATGACTTTGTGCACAGTAGATTGGTGTAAAGGCTCTGTGGGTTTTCTTTTATCCCATCTAAACTGGAGAGAATTTTTTAACTGAACTGTTTGTGTGCAGCTCCTGCAAACCACTGTCAGTAAGCATTTGCGTATTCTCATGAGAATTCATTATTGGCAAGAAGCAGAACCAAACATTTGTCTGTAGGGGTTTTCTTGTGTATTTCATACTGCTGCTGAATTGGAGGAAAATAGAAACAGAGATAGAGACAGAATCTTTAGATACTGAACAGCCAACAAAAAGAGAGAGAAATAAATAAATTATTTCATTTAGACCTCCAAGGGTCTCAGGATTCTCCTTCAGCACCCAATTCAGTCTTTACAACAACCTGGTGAATCCCTTTTCATACATTTCTTTCATGAATGGACAATGTGGAGTTGAAAGATGCTGCAGGCCCCTCAGTGATGCTCAGCGCCCTGTCCACACTCCAGCCCTACTGTCCTCACAGTAGCATAGGCACCTGAAGGCATCTCCATAGACCTCAACACACATAGACTTCCCCTGATCCTGGAATTGTGATGTGTGTATGGTCATTAGCGAACAGGCACTCCGCAGTTCTGTTTCTTCTGCAAATCCTATATACCTCTAGCATGATAGCATGGTATGGTTTGAAATATGAGTTAACAGCAAGAAAAATATGCACAGGCTGCTTAAATAGCTGAGCATTAAAAAAAAAAGTCAATCATGGTATCTTACGTCGTCAGTAAATTTTATTGGCTTATTATGCAGTGCCATAACAATGCTAATTGTCTCCTATGGGATTGTTAATAGGACACAGTTACACAGAAGCCATCTCAGCATCAATAATGCTGATATCTTGCATTAAAAAGCCTATTAATATGCAACAGAAGAAACATATTGGTCATGAAATAAAACTCTATGTACTGTACCACTAGCAGATCACAGAGTTCTGGGGATGAATAAATTTCACTTCTTCAGTGCATGAGTTACATTTGAAAAGAGGTCTGAGTCTGGCCAGTGGTTAGATAGGAGACCAACTGGGAACTACCATGTATGCCATGTATGAGTTCCCTGATGGGAAAAGGTGGGAGAGACATGTACTAAAGAAATGAAAATTCATGGTCTTTGCTAGTTTCATCAAAGTAAACCTTTTCTGC
This sequence comes from Podarcis bocagei, assembly GCF_964188305.1. NCBI lineage: Eukaryota > Metazoa > Chordata > Lepidosauria > Squamata > Lacertidae > Podarcis > Podarcis bocagei. The sequence goes on from NC_138134.1 coordinate 32,008,215, forward strand.
TGAAGGAAATGCTTTGGGTACTGGATGCAGCACAAGGGAAGAAAACTTGCAGAACACTGCTTGGGGAGGGAGATTTACTGTCTGTACTGGATGCGGCAATCCCCTCCCCCCAAAACCCCCCTCAAAGCTGCTATTTCCAATGGAATGATGACTGCAATTGGTGCTAGTTTTAGCTTCTTTCCTGGGGCAAATACTATATAAGGGGAGGTTTTTGTAAGGACTACAGCACATGGGAGAGGTTTCAGCCATACATTGTTGTCCCGATTCTGCTGTATAAGGTTGCACTCCCAGCCCCACATACCTGGGAGTGCTCCCCACTGAATTCTCTGAGACTTGTATCTGAGTAGAGAAAGGCACGTAGCCATTGCTGCATCCCCTTCCTCTCCCCCACCATCATGTGCCCCAAAAACCTTCTCCAGAGGGTCCACCAGTCCTCTGGATTAAATTTTGAGGGCACATGGGGTGGCATCGGGAGGGGACGTAGGGGAATTGATGCACAAGTGGAAGTATGCTCTGTGAGCAGAACAGCAGGGCTGGATACAACCTGTGGTTAGGATTGCACTGTAAGTAACATCCGTGAGATATGTTCTATGCATTCACAGCACAATCCTATCCAGATCCGGCACCCCCATGAGGCAAGGTGAAGCAGCTGCCTCAGGCAGCAGGAACAAAAGAGGTGGTGTCCCCAAGGGTGAGCTGCCTGCCCCACCACAGCTGCCACAGCAAGTCAAACAAGGGGGGCAGCGGTAGCAGCAGAGCGTTCCACTGCACAGCTTCTCTTCCACTCATTGGGACAGAGAGGGATGGGTGGCAAAGCACTGAAGAACACATCAAGTCAGTGAGAGGGGAGGTGTTCTGCCACCTAGCTTTGCTGTCCCACAGCATTTCACGTCGGGGTTTGAAATAGCTCAGGCTGCTTCTGATCCTTTTATGTCAATTCAGAAGTATGTCCTATTATTTTCAATGGAGGGTTATTCCGTGGTAAGAGTGTGTAGGGTTGTGGCATGAATACATCATCTGGTTGGGCCTAAGATTCTGCGCTAAGCTGTGGTCAGACAATAGCTTCCCCACCCATGCAGTACCAAGAGAGTCGAGGCTGATTTCGAAGAAGAATTGCTACAGGTATGTTGATTCACTTTTGTCCCTGGTAAACGATTCTGCAGAATTTTGTATAATTTCAGAAACCTCTTTCTTTTAGCTATAGAGATTGTTGACCATGGTGAAAGAAAAACTTTATGAATAGAAGGCTGAGATTCCTGATTCACAATAGAGTTTGTTGTTATGCAGCTAGATTTCTTGGATCTGTTAAGGGCATTTTTGTTAGATGCTATGTATCAGCCTCTGTATCTATTTCTCAAAGTCTTTCTATTCATAAGGGATCGGTCAAGGTTGAGAAAGGTCAGTGCTTTGGGCAAATTCATTCAATTCTGTGTCTTTGGAAGAACTAAAAATGGCTTGCACTTTCACCTGCATAAAAGTGAAGCTGAATTGTGGCTCATATGTATGCCTCTGTGCATTACAACTTAATTGTACTTAGAGATAGACAAATCCAGCAATTTCAGTTTCTCTCTGTTTCCCACAGTTGCAATTTTAAGTTTAGTTCCCTGTATGTCTACAAATATTTGCACTGGTTTTCTAAAAAGTCCTCACAAAAATTCATCCGCATTTCAGAATGAATTTCTTCTAATATGCACATTTTGTATGCATTTGTTTGATACTTATACAATTTTTCCAGGCAATTTTGTAGGTATACTGTATTTTTGTTTGTTATTTTCAGTAATAGATGCATTTTAATGCACACTTTCCCCTAATATACACATTTTTGTTTAAAAAAATTGGTTGGAGGACTGCATTACAAAATTTAGAGAAGTGTGAATTTTGAAGGAAAGCTACATTTCAGTACAGGCATTGGTTCCAGAAATGTGAATTAGGGAGTCTTGTATCAAAATGTGAATCAAACTGGATTTCTTCCCCATCCCTAAGAATGCAAAGTTGGTCACAGGAGCTTCCTGATTCTCCTTGCCAAGTGTGTAGTTCTGCTTCAGCAGCTTACTAAAGAATCTGTAGACCAGGCACTCTTCATATTCACTGTTTTGGCCCTTGAGTTGAATACATACAGACTAATTCCTTTCCCCACCTAGCTCCTGAACCACAGCCACCCCAGGGAATTATTAAATGTCCCAGATGTCTTCATCCTTGAAAAAGAAACTGTGAGATAACAAACCCATTTATAATCACCCAAAGGCATCAGTCAAATTGTTATTAATCTGAGCTATAATGAGAAAGTAGCGACTGGCTGAGCCATGTCTGCGATCACCCTGGAGAAAGTGCATTTTGCTATTAACCTAATGAGGCCATACAGAACAAGGGATTGTACCTCACTGTCAATTATACACTTCCCTCCCCACACTTATGACACAGGCAAAGAACATAAGCAATGGGCGCAAGCCACCGGGATGATCTCCCAGTCAAACCCTATTGCAGTGAATGGGATTTGTGGACAAAGTTTATCATGGCAGGGCTGATCACATGCCTGTGCCTATGAGCTGCTAACCTATAAGGGTAAGACACAAGCACAAATCTACTTAGAATGAAATTCAACATTGCTCTAAGATGAACAGCTCACTAAATGCAATGATCCCCCTATGCACTGTTCTGGGGGTTCCTCTGACCTTCCCCATGAAGGGGGCCATGGGAGCATGCAGGAAAAGGACGGGGGGGGGGCAAAGCAATATTGTGCAAATGAAAGTCCTTGCACAAGGTTTCGGCTGATGGTGCTTGTTGGGTGAATCCCACCCTTAACTTCTAATAATGCAGGTAGTATTAAGGCTGCAGTCTCAAAGAGGCTGCTTAAGTTTCATTGAAGCAGATGGGCTTCAAGCATGTCTGGTATGCATTACTGCTAATCCACATTCTGTCATTGTTCAGTATCACTTGCCTCTGTCTAATTCCCATTTCTATATTCTGACAACTGTTTTTAGGTGAGCAATAGTTATTTTGGATTGGAAAGGGGGCATGTACAGAGCAAGCAGCGAGACAGAGATTGATGGACCGTTTCATGCGTTCTGGTTTTATAACCTTGTTCACGTTCTGTAACAGGTCTAGAGGTTATACATTTGCTAGAGATAAGGGCAAAGGAGGTTATGTTTGCGTCAGTAGCCTGTAAACATGAGAAATGCTGGGGAAGAAAAGTAGTTTTGCTTACTTGTTTTAATGGAACAGAACTTTCTAGATGAAAACTTAAAAATATATATTTTAGGAATGGTAAATAGCTTGTGGATTGCTGGGTACCATGAGGCCTTTATTTTGTTCTGCACTAATATATACAGCAAACATATTTCTCTATAGATAGAACTTGAGTAGTTTTCATGAGCGCCATGGGGCATAAGAATAACATGGCATATTTTGCTACTGTTTTTATGCATCTCCTTAGCCCTAACTTCCCTCCCTGCACTAGCATTATGCATTTCTGCAAGGATTGTGGTCAACATCACAACGCTGCATTGTCTAGACACTGCTGAACAGCAGTTGCTGCAAACTGCAAGATGGGAGACTTCTGTTGCATTCAGGTCCTGCTTGCAGGTTCCCCACTGGTAGATTTCAGCACTTTTTATCTTTTGTACCTGCCCAACTTGCTCAAAGACTGCTCTCTCCCACATGCCAAAGGCACTTCTGAAATCATCATTCCATATGATCATCATACACTACTGCCATCTTTCCAATTGCCATTTCCAATTTCACCTATTGCCAGCCTTTTGCCAAGTCAAGAGGCTGTCTTTTATATAATGAGGCTCATAGGATCTGTATTTAACTCGGTCATAGGTCCAACACTTCTGGGGTAAGGAGCATGAGACCATCAACATGGTGTCAAGAAGAGGGCTGTGATGTAGTTCACTTACCATTATTACCGTATTTTTTGCTCTATAAGACTCACTTTTTCCCTCCTAAAAAGTAAGGGGAAATGTGTGTGTGTATTATGGAGCGAATGCAGGCTGCGCAGCTATCCCAGAAGCCAGAACAGCAAGAGGGATTGCTGCTTTCACTGTGCAGCGATCCCTCTTGCTGTTCTGGGTTCTGAAATTCAGATTTTTTTTTCTTGTTTCCCTCCTCCAAAAACTAGGTGCGTCTTGTGGTTTGGTGCATCTTATAGAGCAAAAAATACGGTAAATGTGCTTTTCTAGGGACTGTGAAGTTTTCTTCCCTGAAAGAACACCACCACTGGTAAAATTCCACTTTCTTGCAAAATGTCTTTCTTCTACATCACATGCTGAGACTATGATTTAGTTGGAACTAAATGTCAGCTTTGAAACTTGTACATTTCCCATATCATCCTATGCAAGTCATCATTCCAATATAAGCTCATTCTCTGCTCATTCTCTCTCCTCTCATTTCCCTAGGCTTCTGTCAATGATATATGTAGCACACATCAGTGTCCATATTACTTGTGAGTCCCTCAGATGGTTGTTTCATAGCATGCGTCTCTGCCATGCTGTACAAGAGGAATGATTGACTCCCTAAGAAGAGCAATTAAAATGAATGTAGAGGTTACAAAAGACCAACATTTAAATAATACACTCCAGTTTTGAAAGGCCCTTTCAAGGTGAGAAATGTCCATGTGTTCATTTTCTGGCTTATGTTAGACATCCTAGTCAATAATAAGCCTTCCACCCACTACCCTATTTTTAGCAGAGCCTGCTATTATTTCACACAAACACAGGAAATGAATTCCATCTGTAAATATCTTTTATATTCTTTTCTTACTTAACCATTGGCATCTCAGAGTCTCTATATGGCAGCATATTAGATATAACAATACTACTACTACTACTACTAATAATAATAATAATAATAATAATTTATTTGTACCCCGCCCATCTGGCTGGGTTTCCCCAGCCACTCTGGGCGGCTTCCAACAAAGATGAAAGATACACTAAAATGTCACATATTAAAAACTTCCCTGAACAGGGCTGCCTTCAGGTGTCTTCTGAATGTCAGGTAGATGTTTATCGCTTTGACATCTGATGGGAGGGCGTTCCACAGGGCGGGCGCCACTACCGAGAAGGCCCTTTGCCTGGTTCCCTGTAACTTGGCCTCTCGCAGTGAGGGAACAGCCAGAAGGCCCTCGGAGCTGGACCTCAGTGTCTGGGCAGAACGATGGGGGAGGAGACGCTCCTTCAGATATACTGGACCGATATATTATTTATTATTATTATTTTGCAACTCAATCTTACACAGGCACTGCGAGGTTGGTATAGGAAATCTACTTATCCTCGAGTGGGACCCAATCCCATTTTGGGGGCCTTTAGCACTGCTGCATAGTCCACATTCCCACCACACTTTCACCCCACTTGCAATATAACTGTACTATAGAGAAGTTTTCGCTCTGAGAAGTATTTAGAAATGTGGATGAAAGGAATGATTGGGAAATAAGTACAAATGGTTAGGCATTTGTGATTGGCGAGCATGAATCTGCTATGAATAAGCAGGGTTGTACTAATCTTTGATATCTTCAGCTGTTTGTGTCTAACATTAAGAGGGGCACAAATGAGGAAAGAGGGAAAATTGAAGTGTTATCTTGTTTTCCTTCAAGTAGCTTGTTTGTTGTTGTTTTTTGAAATTTGCAAACAAGGGAGGAAAATGGTTAGGTTAGATATTCTACTCAGATGCAAGACAAATCTGAAGGGCTACATGGCAACATTCACAACATGCATCCTGATTGGCTGGGACCATTTATTTCAGCAACAATTTTATATTGCTTTGCTTCTTAAAAACATAATTGCTCAGAGAAGCAAACAGGCAACAAAGGGGGGGGACCACAAGGAGGAAGAAACTAGGTGAACATTTTGCCCTGTCCAGAAAGTCCTTCTCAAAAATTGTTCACTTCCTTAAATACATTTGTTGCAGCTCTATCTAAACCTGTCAACTAAAATTAGCTGTCTTGAGAGTTCATAGATTAAAATGTTTAAGTAACTATATTGCACAACCAATTCTTGCTTCCTTTTTCTTTATGGTACCTTGGTATGGACTGGTAATTTGACATGGCAATTTTGAGACAGAGCAGAATTGGTTATCTTGTTTCCTTACTTCTCCATCCTTCCTCTGACTCTACCTCTTTGTCTTTCTCAATTTTCTCATCTCTACACCTGACTGTTTCTGCCTTCAGGACCCACCTGTTTTCTTTTAAATGAGCTGAACAGAACAATTGCCTCCTGGAATTGAAATCTAATATTGAAGCAGTATTCAGTTAGCTTCAGACCTACTCAGAAACCAAATTTGCAGTTCTCTTCTACTAACATCTCACTGGAGAATAATGTTTGCAGGAGAAAGAAAACAAGTCATTTTAAACTAGCAAAATTATTTGCTGACTGGAAGTTCAGCTAGTCACCACTTAAAGCCTACTTACCTTGAAATAGATTTTTCTTCCATTTTAATCAACTCTCTAACAATTGCTCTTCCAAAGAGTGAAAAGATAAGAATGTAACTGCCGCTTTCAACTAAATAAAATAGTTTCCTGTCACTGTGTTTTCTGTATCTTCTTTCCCATGTGTTTTATAATGTCTTGACTCTCAGACATATAATATATAAAGTATGCAGTGCTAATTTACTCTCTCTGGTTCTGAGAGATATGTAAACAAAATTTCAAATGGTATTAGATCTTCGAGTCATACATATTTATAACATTTCTGGCTAATGTTCAGAACATCATAGTTTAGAATTGCCATTATCAGGGAATGTTTTGACAGGATCATGTATCAGCTGGGACTCTGACCTATAGTATATTCTTACGTTAGGACTTCACAACAGAGTGGTATGTGAAACTAAATATAAACTTTAAATTTATAAGCATTTCCCCCTATTAAAATAATTTCTGTATAGTCACTCAGCTTTCTGCATTATATTTATAGGCAAACACATGCATAAGGAGAATTTTCCTTCCAGTGTCTACTATCGATCACTTTCTTCAAGTAAAGTTTGATGTCAGTGACAGTCTTTCTTACATAGCAATTTGTTGGAGACAATCATGTCAAGTAGTTCTTTCTTGAAAGACCCATAAGGCAATGAAGAACCTATAGCAAACTATCACCAAGTCTTTTTCCTAAAAGAACTAACAGAAGTGGATTGAATATATCTAAAAGATTTATAGATAATAATGGCTTGCTTGAAAGAATATAATTTTGAAAATACTATTCCCTTCTTGATGACCTTTTTCTGAGCATTCATTCTGACTTGTTCATACAAATTTTGTGGGGCGGGTATACAATGTAACAGATTTACAGAAGCCATCCCAGTTTCTGATTTGACCCCAGAATGTCCCACTTTCCCTTAGAACATATATATCTTCATTGGAGAAATGGTGGAGGGTATGGTAGGATGTCCCTATTTTCATCGGAGAAATGTTGGAGGGTACGGAGTTATTCGACCCCTGAGCCATCTGAAAGCAGTCTTGTATAGGGAGATTTTCAATGTTTATTGTTTTATTATGCTTTTATATATGTTGGAAGCCACCTAGAGTGGCTGTGGGAATGCAGTCAGATGGGCACGTAATAATAATAATAATAACAATAATAATAATAACAATAATAATAATAGAATAGGACGTCCCTATTTTCATCAGAGAAATGTTGGAAGGTATGAAAATTTAATTTTTACCCTTAATTCATACAAACTGCAGCTGATGAAATATTTAACCTGAAAATGTTCAAATTTAGGCTGCAATTGTATACACTGGGTGAAAGGGGAATTTTTTTTAGCTAGAGGACCACAAGACTTCATGGGCAGCCTCCCAGGGAACCACATGTGAGTGGTGGGTAGGGCCAAAGGCAAAAGTGAGTAGATCAACAGATATGATTAATAGAATCATAGAGTTGTAGAGGTGAAAGAGACCATGAGGTTCATCTGGTCCAACCCTCTGCAGTGCAGGACTCTTTTGCCCAATGTGGGGCTTGAACCCACGACCCTGAGATTAAGGGTTTTTCACCAACATGCCCATCTGAAGGACCACACGATGTGCTCTTGTGAATACTGGGATCAACTCTAATTAAGAAACCGAATGTAACCATCCCTATTTTTTGGCAAGGCTAGAAGAGGTCATCCTACAATAGTTATTGTAGGATGGGGGGTGCTGGGTGGAGTGGGAAATCGACTGGAAATGAGATAGATCTGTAATAGATGAATACATAAATGATTTATACTATCCTCTTCTACTAAAAATATCCAGAGCACTATTCAGCACAATCATAAAACCATATACAGTGGTACCTCGGGTTAAGTACTTAATTCGTTCCGGAGGTCCGTTCTTAACCTGAAACTGTTCTTAACTTGAAGCACCACTTTAGCTAATGGGGCCTCCTGCTGCTGCCGCGCTGCCGCTGCATGATTTCTGTTCTCATCCTGAAGCAAAGTTCTTAACCTGAAGCACTATTTCTGGGTTAGTGGAGTCTGTAACCTGAAGCGTCTGTAACCTGAGGTACCACTGTAGTATCGTCAGTGGCGGAGCATATGCCCGCGCTGCCCAGGGCGGGCGCGCTCCCAAGGGGGGGGCGTGGCATGGAGTGTGCCCTCCCAGGCACGGGATAGCCAATCAGGTGCCCAGAGTGGCACACATGCCCACAGGGACGGAGTGAGCTGCTCATGGGGGCGGAGCAAGCTGCCAATGGTGGACATTTGGCACGCTGCATGCCCGTGACTTCCAAGCCTATGCCAGGCTGTCAAAACAAAGGGGGAAGGGGGTGGGAATACCACCAGCAACGTGGCACAGCTCCCCCCTTACGCCGATGGCTTGGGGTAGGCTTGGGAGTCATGGGAAGGCAGTGCACCGAATGTCACCCCCCTCAGTGAGGGCACCCAGGGTGGACTGCCCTGCCCCCCTTTCCTATGCCCCTGAGTATCGTATAAAGACCTACAATATTAACAGGAGTATGAGAACAACAAACATTTTTAAAAAGCAATTAGTTTGTGTGTGGTGCTGATAATGCCAAGGTTTCAGGTTCAATCCCCGTATGGGACAGCTGCATATTTCTGCCTTGCAGGGGGTTGGACTAGATGATCCTCAGGGTCCTTTCCAACTCTATGATGATGAACATTTAATGCAACTAATGAAGAGAGAAACATATGTACATTAACAGCAAAGTCTTGAAGTATATTTTTTCAAAAACGAACAGCACAAGCAGCTCATCAAGAGAACAAAGGCTTTATTGCCATCTCTTTCATTCTTAAATTCCTGTCTGCTCTCTTCCTAATCTTAGATGTACCATGTTTCCCCTATTCCACCAGATGACAAATGAGCACAGGAAGATCTGTGCTAGCAGTGACAAGTCAAGGATGGCAGTCAAGATTCTTCTCTTAGAAATAGCTGATTAACAGCATAATTCTAGACATGTCTACTCAGAAGTAAATTCCATTGAGTTCAGTGAGACTTCCTTCTGTTAGGCTGCAATCTTATACCCACTTCAATGGAACTTACTTCTGAGCAGACGTGTACAGAATGGCACTGTTTATCACTAAAAATGTGAAATAAATTCTGGTGTTCTTGGTTGTGTGAAGGGGCTATCAATCAATAACATCTGCAGGAATATGTCTGATATAACGGATGTTATGAACCAGCTCACAGATGTCAAGAAAAAAACAATTACAAGCTTAAGGATGATGAATTTTCAACAGTGAAGTATTCATCTTGTTGTTTGCTTTCTTCTGCTACATAGTTCATAAGGCAATCGTGGGAGGAAGTGTTCATGTTGTTGGACTCCAGCTCCCATTGGTACCAGCCAGCATGGTCAATGGTGAGGGATGATGGGAACTGTAGTCCAGCAACATTCAGAGAGCCAGATTCCCCACCCCTGTTTTAAAGCATGCAGCTTAGCACTAAAATAATGAGCAAATACCTTGATGAGCATTTGAAAACTGCATAGCCAAATCAAGTAACATCCAATACAATTAGGATTACTATGATTATTAGTTTCTTCCTGTATGTTATAGAAAATAAACCTGAATGAATCAGGACAGGGCTTTCCTGTTGGCCTAGCTTTAAGATAAAAAGGTAAGGTAAAGGACCCCTGGACGGTTATGTCCAGTCAAAGGCGACTATGGGGTGTGGGGCTCATCTTGCTTTCAGGCTGAGGGAGCTGGCATTTGTCCACAAACAGCTTTAGGTCATAGCAGGCTCTATAGATATTGCTAGACGTTAAATATACTGGTTTGTCCACCAGACCAACATTTACATTGATGTTTGGTCTATGAGCAATCCTTTCGTTTGATGTTTGAGAGAAAATGATATTATGGTTTTTCCCAGAATTTAATTTTATTTCTGAAATAGATTTAAAAATGCAGACAACAACAACAACAACACACATAGCAACACAATAAGTTCACGGAAAGGAGTAAAGTAACTCTCTGATCGCAAAGCAGAAATTCATGGCTTTACTTCTGACCCTCAGTAGCACTTTGATAACACTGGGCAACAATTTTTTACTTTTTGAATGTTGTCTAGATTTCTACAACTGATTTAGGGTATTTTTGCACTGCTGAATCAGGAAATGGCATCTGTTTCTCTCCATCAGCTCAGGTTTTTGTGCTATGTTGATTTGAAAAAAATCAGATCTTGTGACAAAATCGATTACATTTTTGTGGCATTATCAGCTGATTTTTGTCAACACATATCATCCTAAATATGTTTTTAAGAGAAAAAATTGTTTTTCCAACAACATATATTGATTACCTGATAGAAACATTGATTACTGTAAACTGAATGGTGGGCATTGATAAAGGTAAGTACACGTAAATTGCATGTTGCTTCACCATTTTTCAAACTTCAGGGCTTGAACTTCTGTTTCTTGGAACTCCTGGAACGCTTAGCGGCAGGGAGGTCTCTCTTCAGAGTCCAACAGTAGTCAGCCATCATGACTGCGTCCCAGCGACCCTGATACCTGGTCGTCATCTCTTTCATGTCCTGATGGAATCTCTCCCCCTGCTCGTCACTCATTGAACCCAGGTTCTCAGGAAACCGGTCCATATGTGAAAATAGGTAGTGTATCTTGACGCTCATGTTGCAGCCCAGGTTTCTGAAAGCAGTCAGCATGTTGTTGACAAGTTCTGCGTAGTTTCTGGCCTTATTGTTGCCAAGAAAGTTCTTCACTACCAGAACAAATGCCTTCCATGCTTCCAGTTCCACTTCTTCATTGAGTTTCCGAACTCTGGATCTCTGATGAGCTGACGGATCTGAGGACCATCAAAGATGCCAGCTTTCAACTTCTCCATGGTCAATCCTGGAAAAGCCTGGCACAAGTAAGTGAAGCAGTCACCATCCTTGTCCAGAGCCTTGGTGAACTGCTTGATTAAGCCGAGCTTGATATGCAGCGGTGGGAAGAGTATTCTGTCTCTGTCCACCAGAGGGTCGTTGATGACGTTCCTTTCGTTGCAAGGCACCAATTCCTCCCACACAGGCCAGTCCTTCTTCGTATAATGCTGAGCACGGTCCCTACTATCCCACATGCACAGAAAACATGGGTACTTGGTGAAGCCAGACTGTTGTCCCAACAAAAAGTTTACCATCTTCAGGTCAATACAAATAAACCACTTATGCTGATCATAACCAATTTTCTCCAGCACATACTTCACCACTTCATAGTTCTCCTTCAGTGTAGTCGAGTGAGCCAGGGGTATAGAGGCAAACTGGTTGCCATTGTGTAGCAGAACACATTTCAATGATCGCTTGCTGCTGTCAATGAACAGTCTCCAATCTTTGGGTTCGTACTGTGGCACTCCAAGCTTGAGCAGAAGCTGCGCAATATCTGCACAGTACACCAAGTCCTTCTCTTCCGAGAAAAAACAGAGGTATTCTTGATGCCTGTTGCGGAAGAAGCTGATGCGAGCACTGTCAGAGAGGAGGTTTTTTCCCTTCAATCTGGATGCCAACAGTTCAGCAGAGTCCTTTGACAAGCTGAGGTCGCGAACTAGATCATTCAACTCCTTTTGGGGAAATGGATGTGGAGCATCATCTTCAAGAACCACTTCTTCTTCTTCATGTCCTTCAACACTGGAGGCATCTTCATCACTAATGTCAGGAAGTTCTCCGAAGATAGGCACTGGAATTTCATCACAATGAGCTACAGGACAACGTGCTGATTGAAGATCAGGATACTTGAGGCTGCTCCGGTTCTTTCTGTTGATCCCAGTCACATCAACAGCGCAGAAGTAGCAGTCAGTGACGTGGTTTGTCGGCTCCCTCCAAACCATGGGAATTCCAAAGTTCAGATTCCTCTTGCCATTGGTCCACCCACGTAGAGTCTCGGTGCATGGCTTGCACACCATGTGTGGTGCCCAAGCTTTATCCTGGTCACCAAGTTTAATACCAAATAAGCATGGTAAGCAACTTTATGCTTTGCCACACCAATTTATGGAAGATTTCGAGGTTTTATGACTTCAAACTGATCCCTTTTCGACATAATCACCCAGAACTATCGGACCTGAATACTTCTTGTCATTAAAATAATCATTTTCAATCAAAACAATTATTTGACATGGCATTTTACCCCCACCAACTTCTTCTAAAATGCTCCACACAAGCGTACATGTGAACAAAAACGTAAAAAAACGACATGTGGCCATAGCTCAAAAACTTGATCTGATTGAGCAAAACCAATGTGATTTTTGGATTCAGTGCATCAGATTCGTCCCAAATCAACTGAAAAAACGCAGACAACAAATTTGTTGTTGACCAGTGTAATGCATTGGGTGACATTTGCAAGGGCATAGCCAGCCATTCTGCACATAGCTCCTTTCCTTATTTCTGTCAAAAACATAATTTTAATAGATGTCAAGCCAGAAATTATCTCTTACCCATGGAAAGCTTTCCCCTTCAGCAACTATCCTTTAGAATGACCTGATATAAAAATCTGGCACAATTTTTTTCTTGCTGTTAAGTGATCCATATGACAAAATTTAGAACCTAACAAGGATATGATGTCCAAACTGTGGAACTTGTTGGGGTGGAATAAAAAACCACAAGAGTAGAATATCCCACCATCCAAAAATGGAACACATTTGAAATATTGTTTTTCTTGCAACCATGAGATCTAGAAGCTTAGTACTTAAACAAAGAAGAAGAGCCCACTGAAATGTGTGAGATAATGTTCAGTTCTTAATGACCAGGGATGGCCCACTCATGAGGCAAGGTGAGGGAACCACTTCTGGCAGCAAGATCCACAGGGGCATCAATCTCGCCTTCAAGGAATGCCTTGCCTTCTGCCGCTGCTGCCATGGCAGTGAAGGCTGTGGCGCACTCCTCGGAGGCCGAATCTGCTGCCTTCTCAGCAGCTCTCCCCCAAGGCCACCTCTAAAGCTAAATGAGATGGAGCGAATGTTAAAAATGCTTAGAAAAAGCAATAGCAAAGACTTTTGTCCATTTGTTGTTCTTGTTGTTGTAGCAGTTACTGTAGACCAAAGCGCCTGTTTCCATTTTTAGAAACAAACTGCTCCCATTCTGACAGCTGCAAACTCTACAAATATAATGATGTTCTTGAGTACTTGATCGATATCTATACTAGGCCAGAGACTGTATCGCCGAAAAGCTTTAGGGGAGAAATAGTTTATTTATTTCAAGCTAAGGGAAACTGCTCTCCTTGGCACTTTCATTTATTTTATTTTTTTTACTTAGGACAGGCATAGCAATATCAGAAAGAGATGCAAGCAAATCCTATGCATAGAAACCAGGAAATGTGTTTTGTAGATGTTGTCGGTAAGAAAAATAGTCAAGTGGAAATGTGCTGGGAGCCAAAACTTCCATGCTGGAGATTAGAATCCTCTTTAGAGCAACAGTGACATGTAATCTCACCCAGGAAAAGAAGGGTAATTTGTTTGTGGAAGAAAACAGAAATAGTTTTGAGCGCCTGTATGCTTCTGCTATGAGTAGAGCTTTGCTCCAAATTTCACATTTTCCCTTGTAACACAGCATGCCGCAGTCACAACAAATAGCAGAAATTTATTGTTATGGTTAATGGAATCCATTTGTGTGTGTGTTTTTCCCTGCAGTTAAAGCATTAAAAACTTCAGGAACCCTATGAAATAACCCAGCTGAAGTAGTTTGAACAAAAAGGAGATGCATTATGAAATTACTAAAATCAGTCCACACTCAGTTTAATAGCTTTGATTCTTTCACTGACAAAACTCTCAGTGAAATCAAGGAAGTGTTTGTGTGTGTGCCTTTAAAGCCCTAAGTGGTCTCAGCCCAGTATACCTGAAGGAGTGTCTCCACCCCCATCATTCAGCTCAGACACTGAGGTCCAGCTCGGAGGGCAGTTCCCTCACTGTGAGACATAAAGCTACAGGGCAGTTCCCTCACTGTGAGACATAAAGCTACAGGGAACCAGGCAGAGGGCCTTCTCGGTAGTGGCGCCCGCCCTGTGGAACACCTTCCCATCAAACGCCAAGGAAATAAACAACTATCTGCTTTTAGAAGACATCTGAAGGCAGCCCTGTTTAAGGAAGTTCTTAATGTTTGATGTTTTATCGTATTCTGTTGGGAGCTGCCCAGAGCGGCTGGGGAAACCCAGCCAGATGGGTGGGGTATAAGTAATATTATTATTATTAGCCAAGTCCATGTACATTCATCCACAAGCAACATTGTCTTCAGTTTTCAGGATGGATGCCAATAAACAAACACTGACTGCCTCTGAGCGACAGTGAGCCTTTGATGTGCTTAGGTGCACCATTTCCAGCTACTCGAACTAGGAAACAGCTTCTTATCACTTAACATATTAGCATTCTGAAAACTGGAGCAAAGAGACCCACTTCATTCTGAGTCAGGCCATTGGGTCCATCTAATTCAGGTTGTCTATGCTGGGCAGCAGCTCTGCAAGCTTCCGGACGGGGATATTTTCCAACCTACCTGGAGATGCCAGAGACTCAACCTGGGACCATTAGGATGCAATGCATGTGCTGCACACACAGCCCTTCCATATGAAGATGAGTGAGTAAGTACTGAGACTGGGGATTTTAAAGAAAAACAAGATGGTGTGTTTCTGCTCCGTGCTCTAGTGGTTAAGAGCGGTAGTCACGTAATCTGGGAAACCGGGTTCGTGTCTCCGCTCCTCCACATGCAGCTGCTGGGTGACCTTGGGCCAGTCACACTTCTCTGAAGTCTCTCAGCCCCACTCACCTCACAGAGTGTCTGTTGTGGGGGAGGAAGGGAAAGGAGAATGTTAGCCGCTTTGAGACTCCTGAAGGGGAGTGAAAGGCGGGATATCAAATCCAAACTCCTCTTCTTCTCTTCTAATATAAATGTGCATAGTTGTTTTATTTTCTTTCACATTATTTTTTTCCTGTGGAAAAATAAAGCGAGATTACACATGCACACATTGTTACTTATCCCCTGCTCACAAACCATATCTGCTGCAAATGTGACATGCAGAGGGTCAGTATTGAACCTTAGACTGATGGCTTTACCTGAAGAAAAACAAGACACAAGGAGCTCTACTCCTATGAGAGCAAACCAAGGGTGCCACTATTTCCGCACTCTGGCCACTTTCATACCTACCTTTACAGCACCAAGGTACCACTTGAAAAAGGGCTTTCTCCTAGGAATTCTGGGAGGGGTTTAACAATCAATCTCTCCTCCTGGGGAACTCTGGAAGTTGTTGCTCAATGAGGAGAATAGGGGCCTCCCCACAAATAACAGTTCCCAAAGTTCTTTCAGAGACGTTAGGACTGTTTAAAGTGGTATCATAGTGCTTTATATGTATGGTTTGATTTTGGCCTTAGCATAATAAGAAGGCAACATCCCAACTCTGTTCTATGTCTTCAGCATTGGTATCTGGAGATATTCCACTCCTAAACATGGATGTTCCATTTAATTATCATGCCAAATAACCATGGACAGACCTTTCAGGGAGTTGGACCAGATGATCCTTGAGGTCGCTTCCAACTCTTTTCCGCATAGACTTGTGTTTTAAATGAGCGATGGGGAACCAATGGGCCTTGAAATGTTGCTGGGGTTCAACTTCCATCAGCCTCACCCAGGGAAGATGGCAATTCCAGTTCAACAGCATCTGGAGGGACCATAGGTTCCTCCATCCTGGCTTTTAAAAGCTGTGTAAGAGAATGACCATCACTACAACTATAGATCTGTGAGCAACTGAAGCTGAGACTCACTCTTCATTTGCTATTTCTGAGGTGTAATATCATTTTGCAATAGTGTTGTTTTGTCATGACTACATTCAAGCATTGTTGGCCTTTTTGGCACTTTTCACACCATGGTTTCTTTACTCCATTATTTAAAGGCACTTGCCAGGACACAGGAAGATTTATCTTGACAGACGTCTGAGTTACAGACCAATCACAAAAGGAGGCTGCCACAGCTTTCATGCTGTCAAAAATTGATGCTTGTGCAGAAAATTGGTTCAAACAGGCTTCCTTCAAAAACAGAACTTGATTGATCGTTGTGCAGCAATTGACTATAAATGGACTGCAGGCAGGTTGAAAGGAGAGAATTTTCTATATCAACTTAAGCAACCCCCCCCCAGCTCCAGTGTGTTTTTTTGGGGGGTGTCTAATAACCAGATCACTTAGGCCTATATGATTGTTTCAGCTAAAAATTAAGGAGGAGCATTAACCGCAGGCTAAGAAAGGTTTCCCAGCCTTGCAGTACTGCATACAACTCAATGAGATTTACTTCTCAGTAGACATCTGTAGGATTCTGCTGCCATTCTAAACCAAGTTATTAGGGACTAAGCCCTATTGAACATGGTGGGATTTATGTAATGAGGAGTTTCAAAAGCATTTTTTCATACAGGCGAAAGGTCCTGAATTTCTTGTTTTAAAGGATAAATATAATTCCATGACTGTGCTATTGGGCCTGCCTACTTTTAAAAACTGTTTTATTGTGATTTATATTTTTATTTGTTAGTCACCATGTGGTTTTATCCTAGAAAGGTGGGATATATCAGATAGATATATGAATAAAACAGCTCTTTTGTGTCTCAGCCATAAGCAACCAATTGTTGTGACCAAACCATATGTAATTCTAAACTGTGGGAAATGTTTGAAAGTGACCTGAAGCAATTCGGTAAAATCACTAATAATCTAAACTAGCCAGCAAAGACTTTAGATCTGAGGGGAAAATATCAAGCCCAGATCAAGAGACTCATTTGCATTGAATGTGGGCTGAAGCCCGAATATCAATATTATGTAACTCTAAGGGAGAGTGACTTCAAAGCCTCTTTGAAAGATCGCCTTGTTTCTATGCGAATGTCAAGGGCGTTTCCCAGCCAAAGGAATGCACACAGCAGATAGTTAAGTATTTATCCTCACAGATAACACTTACAGTCACTTGTATAACTCTGGAAACTTATGCATACTAATCTAACGGCTAGGCAGTTATCCCATGGAGCAGTTGCAGCAACAGCAGACTACTATCCCTCCCCTAGTTTATGTTATATCCTGTGAGATTAGGCTACTACTATTAGATTTGTTGCTGGCATCTAATGCTTGAACTGGTATTCTAAATTATTAAACATCTTTAACTTCCGATGAAGTTTTTTAAAAAGCCAGATGTGGAAGGAATATTAGAATCGCTGGAAGGAATGTCAATAGTTACATGATGCTTGTGACTGCAACATGTTACATTTTATCTTAACAATCAAAATCTGTCGGCTATTTGGTTTCTTGTTAACTTAGCACTTCATTTGATAATTTGCATTTCATACAAATTTATCTATCCCAGAGTCTTCATGGGAGAATGTTTAATTAGCCCCCTCCTTCCGCCACCCGCTTTTTAGCATAATTGATAAGACCTTGAAAAGGTGCACAATGGGAACCTCTCTTTTAACTCTTATTTGCTTTTCAAAATGTATTTGTATTTTCACATTTTCTACAGTGAGCGGAAAAAGAAGGCACAGCCATAAGGCTAAATTAATCCCTGATGAAATTCTAGTAAATATATCAAAGCTATCGTATGGATTTAGCCTTCAGTGCTATTTTAAAGATAAAACACTACACTCTTTAAGATTCGAATCAGGATGTTTGGGGACACTTTTTTATGATTTGCTCATCATAGGGCTGCATCTTCCATAACCAGTGTTTGATTTTACACTAATCTGTCCCCAAGTGCACAACAGCATTATTTGTAATGCAAACATAATAGAAATATTGACCAGCTGGGTTTCATTGACAAGTGTTTAGCAATTCAGTAGGAATAAGGCTGAAATTCCTATACATATCAACACAGGAGTAAGGGCACTGTGGTCTAAACCACTGAGCCTCTTGGGCTTGCCGATCAGAAGGTCGGCGGTTCGAATCTCCAGGACGGGGTGAGCTCCCATTGCTCCGTCCCAGCTCCTGCCAACTTAGCAGTTCAAAAGCATGCCAGTGCAAGTAGATAAATAGGTACTGCTGCAGTGGGAAGGTAAACAGCATTTCCGTGCGCTCTGGTTTCCATTATGGTGTCCTGCCAGAAGCGGTTTAGTCATGCTGGCCACATGTCCCGGACAGCTGTCTGTGGACAGATGCCAGCTCCCAGTGGCATCACAGGGGGTGTGCGGTGTGTGTGCCCTGGGTGACATGTCTGGGGGTGGTGGCAAGAAGGCACCCCATGGAGTACTCATCCCGCTGTTCCTGGGTGCGGCAGCACGAGTAGCCATTGCGCCGCTGCAGCCGCATGTGGAGGAACCTCTGTTCACAGCTGCAACTGCAAGCAGAGGATCCTGCCACCGTCCACATGGCGCTCAAGCAGCGCGGGCGGCAAACTGCTATGTACAACGCACGTGCGGTGTTGCACGTATGAGGTGTACATAGCAACGTCGCACATGCACTGTTTGCCGCCGGTGCCACTCAAGCGCCATACGGACAGTAGTGGGATCTACTGGTGCCACTACAGCCGCAAGCGGAGGATTCCTCCACCATCGCTGCAGCTGTGAGCAGAGGATTCTGCCACCGTCCGTACGGCGCTTGAGCGGCGCCAGCAGCAAACCACTATGTACGGCACATGTGCGGCATCGCTGCGTAAGGCACGTGTCATACGTAGTGCTGCCGCACATGCATTGTACGTAGTGGTGCCACGCATGCGCAGCTGGCGGTTTGCCCCACCCAAGGTGTGGGTTAACCTTTGTTCGCCCCTGCCGGCTCCCTCGCTCTGAAAGTGAGATGAGCGCTGCAACCCCATAGCTGCCTTTGACTGGACATAACCGTCCAGGGGTCCTTTACCTTTACCTTTTACTTAAGGCCAGTTGAATTCAGTTAGGGGGGACTTACTTCTGATTAGGCATGTATAACATTGTGAAGTTAGACTCACATCTTACACACACTTAAGGAGCAATCCAAACCCATGATCTGTGGGATGAGTGGAGTTTGGGAAAGGAGCATGGTGTGTCATGGCAGGGGTGGGAAGAGGCAGAGGAAGACTGACTCCTGTTCCATATTTTGTTCTTCTCAGTCACGTGATCTAGCAACCCAGCGGAAGTTACACTGACAAAAAGGTTTGGTGTAAGTCGAACTCTGTTTTTAAATGTGCATTTAGAGTTTGGAATTTACACCACTGTAAATTGCACTGGTTTCCCAAGACCTCTGCCATTCAATTAGATTTACTTCTGAGTAGAGTTGCATAGGATTGTACTACTTGACACCATCTGGACTCCCTGGGTGTGCACTGCCAGCGTTTTTGCTGGGTTGAAAGGGATACAAAAAGCACAGCAACCTGTTTGCAATTTCTGTGGTATACATAAGTTAGCTAGCAGTGAATTAACACCAGCGCAATAACCACATCAATTATCTCTTTATCCAAGTCCAATACAGCACAGTGATTTATAGGCAGACATGCAGAAAGGTTCGTTGACCTCCAGTCTATTTTATTGTTTGATTAAGCTTCTGCCTTCATTCACTGCTATCTACCATTCCACAGTTACATGCTAACTTGGCCATGATGAATTGCAAAAGGGATATAAACGATGCTGTGATCACCAGCTGAGTAATTGCTCCAGATGACACACAAGGTAAGCATGGTGCTCTGCAAAGGAATCCCAGTCGGGCTTCTACACACTTTCCCATTTATATGAGAAGCGGTGGTAGCTGTTGTGGTAAAGGTAAAGGGACCCCTGACCATTAGGTCCAGTTGTGACCGACTCTGGGGTTGTGGCGCTCGTCTCGCTTTATTGGCTGAGGGAGCCGGCGTACAGCTTCCGGGTCATTTGGCCAGCATGACTAAGCCACTTCTGGCGAACCAGAGCAGCGCACAGAAACGCCGTTTACCTTCCCGCCAGAGTGGTACCTATTTATCTACTTGCACTTTGATGTGCTTTCGAACTGCTAGGTTGGCAGGAGCAGGGACCGAGCAATGGGAGCTCACCCCGTTGCGAGGATTTGAACCACCGACCTTCTGATTGGCAAGTCCTAGGCTCTGTGGTTTAACTCACAGCACCACCCGCATCCCCCAAGCTGTTGTGGTAGAATGTGCTAAAAGACTGAGATACTAGTATTAGACAGCCATCAAGGAAGGAAAAAGCTGGGTGAAAATGGCATGAACTGTCTGTGATTTTTCTACTTCTCTCCCCCCATCCATATATGTGTTTACATATGTATATGCGAATATACAGTAACAAGGGAGATAGAAAGTTTAGTTTGCTGCATATATTACTAGAGCATGCTTAGTAACCTAAGGAGATGATAGAAAAGGGGCTATTAGCAACCTAAGGAGATGACAGATAAAGGGCTTATTTATTTATATATCTTGGCTTATTTAATTATTTTATATTATATCCCGCCTTTCTCCAAGTCAGGACCCAAGGAGGCTCACAGCAGGAATTAAGGCAAACAAAGCTAAAACACACTATCAATATAAATATTAAAACCAGTAAAATAAGTAACTATTAAAAACAGTATTGGAAATACTAAAAACCACTTTAAAAGGGAAAAAAACCACATTATATAAATAATATATAATTAATAAATACATAAAAACAGCAAAGTTGTTTGTTTTTTTGGCTCATCACAGCTATTTCTTAAGCTAAAACTGCCATGGGCAACCAAATAAGGTGCCCTGAAAGAAATAATTCACACAATGTCTTGAACTAGAACCAATTCCTTATTACTTTATAGAAGCATTAGAATAACTTTTCAAATAATGCATTAGAAGGCAGCAATCTAAAACTCCAGGATTATTTTTACCTGTTCTGATTTTCTTGATTTTAATAAGCTGGAGCTGCTTGTTGTTTGTTTATTCTTAGATCATGAGCAACAACAAAAAAGCGCAAATCGTTTACCTGATAGATCAGTTAATCCCTTCCAAAACTGGAGCAGCCTTTGCAGATTTAATAAAACATTCATTTGTCATTTAAGGAGGACTGTGGGGATTGGCAAATTTTCATAGCTGAATGACTCCCATGAAAATATTAGCATTATTAAGCACATATTCCCCAAGGCAGTTTAGAAATAATGAATTTCCCTTTGGTGCTTTGTATATGTTGCTTTTCAATCCCTTCCCATTTGCCTTCTGAGATTAAATTCCTGCCACAATAATGTCCTAAAATTATTCATTTTAAAAGCAGCATTCAGACACCAGTAGTTTCCTTATGTACTTTGCGATCCGAAACCTTCAGTTGCTGGAGAATTCCAGTGGAAATGGAAAGGGGTGTGGAGATTGCACTCTAGGCATGGAATGAATAAGTAGACATCAGCAATCTGTATTCACTGCTTTGGTTTTCAGTAATTTCTGTTTGCGTGATGTTACCTTTGCACTAAATAAGGGAGGTGGAATAAGGTAATAATGACCTAATTAATTTATTATGTAAACTTCCACCGCAGTGGATGAACTGCAGCAGACTGGAAACAGCACTGCATGCAACAAACAAGGGTCAGAATGAAAACTGGTGGCTTCTGACATCCCCAGCCTGGGACCAAAGGATGCAACAGATTGGAGACAGGTATCAAATATCAGATTCTTCCTTCCTACCACGAAAACTTCAGCAGTCTTGCCCTACCAATGATGGAGCACCGAAGCCAGAAGAGCCAAAAAGGTGTCTATTATGGTCAGATGAGTGTGTGTGAGCTAGGGGTACGTAAAGGGTGTGTCCAATGCTTTTCCCAGTGTCAACACCCACACACCCCAAATTGGGAAGGAGACTATATGAGCCCAGGTGCTGGTGTAGTTTATTTCCTTCTTTCATTGTTTTGAGTGGGAGGGCGAAATAACCCCAGAAAAAAATGCAAGAGCAAAAGAGCTTGGCTCCACTTTTCCTCCTGCCTGAAATATGAGGCTTTCTTTTGTTTTCTTTCTTTTCTTTTTGTGGAGAGGAGAGAATGTTAAAGTGCACTCTGTTCATCTTAATGGTAAAGTACTTTATCAGGAAATCCACTTAATGATGACATCTTGAAGAAAACCCACCTAAGCCCAATTACAGCTAATAAGGACTGACATTTAAAGGTGACAGTAATTCAATTAATGTGGGTTTTGTAAAAGTGATTTAATGACACTTAGATTTTTTTAAAAACAAACAAACCAAAAAACCATGCAAAACAAAACAAAAATACACAGTCTCATAAAGTTTAGTCTCTCATATCGGCAGTTACTGCTGAAAATCAAGAACTGCTGTAGAATATTTTCAGTCATTGATTACTGCCCACTCTGATGTTTATCTGACTCTTGAGTTTGATTTGGTCTCAGTGGAACATTAATAGCACATGCATCCCCAGGGATGTGGATGATTTACAAGCTATTTAGACCTACTAAGACTGGTGAACCTCTGTAGGAATCAATTGGGGGGAAAGAGGGGAAGTTAACTGGTGAATTTTGTCTAGGAAAAGGAATATTGTAGCTAGCCTTTTTGTATTATTTGGTATTGCCCTTCCAAAATGACTGAAACCCCCAATGGCAAGCCAAACAGCCAACAAAGTTTAGTTTCACCTTTGCTGTGGATGGGTGACGGTTGCTTGTTAATGGGACCAGAAAAAGATTTTTACTCATGGTCCAAACTAGCCTGGGACAATGAGGTCCTTGCCTCCCTCATAGCAAGGCTGGATTTATATGACAGTTCTCTCCCCCCCCCCCTTTTGCCCCTTTGCCAGGGAAGACATCCATTAGAGTGGATCCTCATAAAATGTATTGGGTTGAGCATGGTAAGTCTTAGTTCAGAGGACGAGATGCCTCATACCCAGATTGCTTCAGGACCCACCAGAGTAGCCTGTACTATCATGGGAGCTTCTTGTTCACAATTTATTCAGCTTACTCAGTAGATCAGCTGGGTCTAGATATCAGGCTAGAGTGGAGGACTTCTGGGTTAGCGCCTCCGGCAATGGCGGATTTCCTCTGATTGGGAGGAATCCGCTCTGTGGAAATCTGGGTCTGGACCGCCACGGCGAGGCGGAGACCCACTAAAAACCACAGGTGGGAGAAGCCTGTGGACGTGGGATTCGGCTGGCACCTTTTGCGCCTCCCCTACTCGCGGGGAAACCTGGTTTCGGGGATCCGGAGTGACGTGGGGTGAGCGACGCGGTGCTTCGAATCGACTGCTTCTTTCACGGAGTGAAGCCGCATTGCTGTTGCCAGAGAGCGCTGACTTTTTCCTGTGGACAATTGGACTTTAAACAACTACCCGTGAGTAGAATGAAAAATCGGATCTTTAAACATCTTAATTTGGCACCGAAACGGGAAGGTTTCAAACAGGAAGTTCCTCTTTTGTAAATAGATTGAAGCAAAGGCGCTGCAAGCTAAAGTCTTGGAAAGCCTCTTCTAAAGGATTAAATTTCCATCGGTTAAAACTACTAACCCCCCCTTGGAAGCAGGAGAAGAGGGGGGAAATTTTAGATTGCCTAAGCCTGCAGGAGAGAGAGTGAAGAAAGATAAATTACCACTGTTTTGAACCTGGGAACGGGCTGCCAGTAAGATCGACGTTTTGGGAAAGTTCATTGACTGTGAATAAAACGTATGTTGACAGACAGTTAAATAAGAGAAATATATTGTTTCCATTGTTTCCTTTTGCACTTAAAAAGGAGCAAAAGTAGCTGAAAATTGAAACTAATTTTGTTGCTGGATCTGCGTTTAAAAGGACGGATACAAATAGAAATTGTTTCATCTAGAGGGAGCTTTTAAAACTGTTGCAGGAGTGGATTTGGGGAATTTTCCAGCTGCAGAGATTAAAGACCGTGAGAATCAGAGATTGACCTTGGACAAGAATGTCGACAGAAGAAGCCTTAGTGATTGCATTTTGCAAAATAAGTGCTTTATTGGAACAGCTTCATGAGAAGACG